>NC_142443.1:79635000-80885000 GCF_059453495.1 Arachis ipaensis
GCATATTATTCACTGAGAGGAGGGGATGTAGCCACTGACAACGGTGATGCCCTTGCATACAGCCAGCCATGGAAAGGAGTAAGACAGATTGGATGAAGATAGCAGGAAAGCAGAGGTTCAGAGGAACGAAAAGCATCTCCATTCGCTTATCTGAAATTCCTACCAATGATTTACATAAGTATCTCTATCCCTATTCTACTATATAATATTCGAAAACACCATTATCACTTTATATCTGCCTGACTGAGATTTACAAGGTGATCATAGCTTGCTTCATACCAACAATCTCCATGGGATTCGACCCTTACTCACGTAAGGTATTACTTGGACGACCCAGTGCACTTGCTGGTTAGTTGTATCGAAGTTGTGACAATTATGAATTAAGATCAGAGCACCAAGCTTTGGAGCCATTACCAGGATTTGTTCAAGCCTGGAGATCACAATTTCGTACACCATAAAGCTAAGGGTTAGAGCAAGGAAGAGAGCGGGAAAGGTGGTAATCAATGCACAATGACATTAACACACGCTCATGAGTACATGTGAAAAGTCATCAATGGAAAATAGCTAGTGCATATGATAACAATTGAATGCAAGGTGTTTATTGGCATGCAGGCAAAGGCATGAGTAGCATAGATCAAGCATTCAATGTCCAAGTTAGATTACCAAGTCTTTCAAACTAGCAACATGTTTGTAATGACAATTATATTGAATGAATATGATATGAAAAAAGGGTTTTGTGAAAAGCAGGCATTCAGAGTACTAGGATAAAAGATACTGAAAAGCAGTGCACAATGCCATACGGGCGTTTTCACAAACACATAGCATGCATGCTAAATAATCTAATGAAAATAATAAATTGAACATGCAAGCAACCCTTTAAAAATAAAAATATATATAATTGTCAAATAATTCCTCTAATAATCCACAAGTAAAATATAGAAATAATGACCCAAAGAAATTTCTAACACCAATGAAAATAATGCAATGAATGAAAGTATGCAAATAAATTAAAATAAAATAAAAAGAAAAATAAGAAGAATGAGAAAGGAAAGAAGATAAGAAAGGAAGAAGAAAGAAATAAGAAAACATAAGAAAAATAAAGATTAGAGAAGAAAAGATAAGAAAATTGGCTGATCTGGATATTCTGTGCGCCGCTTCTGACGCGGACGCGTGAGTGACGCGGTCGCGTGGTGCGCGATAAGGTCAGGTGACGTGGACGCATGGGTCATGCGATCACGTGGACTGTTTTGGGCGATTGGCGCGAGTGCAGCCTTGCGGTCGCGCAACTCTCTGTTCGAAACTCTTTTTGCCAAAAATCTGGGTGACGCGATCGCGTGGGTGACGCGGTCGCGTGACTGGCCATCATTTGAAAACGACGCGGACGCGTAGGGTATGCGTTCGCGTGGGAGGGTTTGGGCTTCCAGCACGAGTCCATCCCCATTCCAGCTTAACCTTCGGCCATGCACCCTTGTGATGTCGATTTACATGGCACGCGACCGCGTAGGTGATGCGGTCGTATGGGAGGCCAAAGTTGCCATGTGACGTAGACACGTCGGCGACGCGGTCGCGTGGGTCGATTTGTGCCACTGGCACGCCTCCAGCCACACTCCAGCGTGACTCTCTGTTCGTTTTTATTTTCTCCCCTCTCCTTGCGACGTGGACGCGTCGCTGATGCGGTCGCGTCGCGTGGCAATTTTTTTTTTTTAATCTGAAAAGATGCAGAATGCAGTGTTAATATGAATGTGATGCAAAACTCCAGGTTCAATATAATAAAATAAAATAAAACTTGAAAACAAATGAAACTAAATAAAAATGAAAAAGGAACGATCCTACCATGGAGAGTTGTCTCCCACCTAGCACTTTTAGTTAAAGTCCTTAAGTTGGACATTTGATGAGCTTCCTGTTATGGTGGCTTATGCTTGAACTCATCCAGGAATCTCCACCAATGTTTGTGATTCCAATATCCTCCGGGGTCCCAAACTAGGCACGTAAAGCCTTTGAGCAGCTTCAAACAGATTCTTAGGCTCCCGGGGTGTCGGATGTCAGAACAGATTCCAGGATCCCAAATCTTGCTTTTACACCCATCTTTGTCGGGATCTATATTTTTCCAACTGGGTGATAAGTAATTTGAATTCTCACTGTAGCTACCAAACAGCTTCCTAGACCCATTCAGTTGAGCTTTACACCAACCTGTGCGTTTAAACTTAAAGCTTCCAACCATGATGAACCTTGCAGGACAATTCTTACCACTGGCCATCTTCCTCTTACTCTTAATGTTACAAAGAGCTCTAAGTTGACCATCCGTCTCCAGTAGCCCATATTCAAGTGGAATTAGAAAGCTAAGGGATATGAATTTTACCCACTTAAATGTTGTGAAGGATGATGGCAACTTAGGGGGAGGTATTTTTAATGAGATTGCAAGCTCCACTCCCTTGTGCTCTTCTCTGATAATTACCACCTCTTTGCAAGCTTCTTCAATTTCAACCTCTTCCTCTTGGTAGCTCTCTTCCAATTCAATCTCCTCTTCATTGCTTTCCAAGGGCATGCGAGGTTGTGCTTCTTCTTCTTCTTGAATCTCCATCTCTTGCTCTTGATCAACCTCTTCCAAGTCTTCAACTGTGATATGCCTTGGAGGTTGTACACCCTCCTCAGCATCAATTTCAAACGTCTTGAAAGGGGGTTCTATGACTGGACTTTTCCATGGAGGTTCTGCATCTCCTAAGTCTTCAACCACTTCTTCTTCTTCAATAATTCCGGCTTCCTCCACTTGTTCCAGTACAAAGTCATGCTCCGTACTATCCACTGGAGTTTCTAATATCTCCTTCATGCTACGTTCTTCATTAGATTGTCCACATGAAGCCATGGGGGTTCCTTGAGTGTCCGAACGTCGGGAAGCTAATTGACTCATTATTGCTTGCCCCAATTGATGAATGGTTGCCTGACATCGATCCACTGTTTCCTTGAGACGATCCTTTGTCTCTTGATGCACTCGGCTTTCATAAATAGGATTATAGTGCTCTTGGATTGATGGATATGGAGATGGTGAATATTGAAGTAGTGGTTCTTGTGAGTAATTGGGTTGGAATTGGGGTGGTTCTATATATGGTTCATATGGCTCATAAGGTGGTTGGTATGGTGGTTGAGGGTTGGGGTTATATGGAGGTGAATGGCGGAAAGGGGCTTGTGAGTTTGGTGGTCCAAAGTTATGTTGAGGAGAGGGTTCATAGGCGTATGGTGGTGGTTGTTGATAGTTCATTGGAGGTGGTTATTGCCATGAGGGTTGATCAAATTCTTGTGGCTCCTCCCATCTTTGATTGTTCCAACCTTGATGCCTGTTCTCATTGTAATTTCTTCTTCCTGCAACATAATTGTAACCAGACTCATAGCCAAAGGGGTGAGAGTTCATAGTATCAAATAAAAACAAATTTAAATTAAAAGGTTATTTAAATTTTGAATTTTAAATTTTTTAATTTTTTAATTTTTGAAATTTGATTTTTGAAATAAGATAAGATAAAATAAAAATTTTAAAATAAAAACCAATGACCTCTTAGCTTAAGAAAAAGCAAAAATAAAAACAAAAATAAAAACAAAAATAAAAACAAATAAACAAGCAAAAATAAAATATTTACAATAACCAATAATAAGGCACACGTTTGGAATTCCCCGGCAACGGCGCCATTTTGACGTTAGGATTTTTGCCAGTAAAGAATTTCATAAAAACAGTCGCATTGTAGATATAGTCTCTAAACCTATAGAAATCCTTTCGTACAAACGTTTTGGTTGTCACAAGTAACAAACCCCTTTGAAATTGTTAACCGAGTATTCAAACCTCGGGTCGTCTTCTCAAGAAATTGCAGGGAGGTATGTTCTTATTATTGGTTATGAGTTTGTAAATTGGGGAAATTTGGAGTTTGGGCAACGGGCACAGGTATATTTAAATGACAAGTAAAATAAATTAACAATAATAAAAATAAACTCTTGGCAAGGTATGAGAAATTGGAAGTCCAGACTTAGTTATCCTTATCAATAATAATGAAAGTTGAATCTTAATTCCACATAGTCAACCTTTACTAAAATAAAGGAAAGTCAAGGGACTAATTAGTTTGATCTTCGAATCCTATTTATTTCCTAAGAAAAGGTTGGGATTATTGAAGCTCAATTCAATTAGCAAAGATAACAGTTATCAATTATGCTGTTGAGTTGGATAATTCCTGAGTTACTGATTTCTTAACCAAGACCAAAAGGGAGAATATCTAAATTAAATTAAAAGCATTCATGTAAATAAAGCAATCAAACTACGTCTAAACATAAATTCAAGTCATAACATGGAAAGGTTCATAAGCCAATTGGGCAACATATCTAATACAAGCATTGAAGCATCTGAAAGTAAAAAGAGAAAAATAAAGTAAAAAGAATGTTGAACCTGGGATTTAGAGGCACTCCTAAAACTAAGAGAAATCCTAAATCCTAATCCTAAGAGAGAGGAGAGAACCTCTCTCTCTAAAAACTACATCTACTCCAAAAATTGTGAATGTGAAAGCCTTCCCTATGAATGGATGCATTCCTCCACTTTATAGCCTCTAATCTGTGTTTTCTGGGCCTAGAACTGGGTCAGAAACAGCCCAGAATTCGCTGGTCTCGAATTCAACCATGCTGGATTTTCGTCACTGCGATGCGGCCGCATGGAGCACGCGGTCGCGTCACCTAGCGTCGAGGAAACTATAGCATATTATATATCAAATCGAAGCTCCGGATGTTAGCTTTCCAACGCAACTGGAACCGCATCGTTTGGACCTCTGTAGCTAAAGTTATAGCCATTTGAGTGCAAAGAGGTCAGGCTAGACAGCTTAGCAGTTTCTCCAACTTCTTGTATTCTTTCAACTTTTGCATGCTTCCTTTCCATCCTCTGAGCCATTCCTGCCCTGTAATCTCTGAAATCACTCAACACACATATCAAGGCATCTAATGGTAATAAGAGAGGATTAATATTAGCAATTATAAGTCCAAAGAAGCATGTTTTCAATCAAAGCACATAATTAGGAAGGCAAATGTAAAACCATGCAAATAGTATGAATAAGTGGGTAAAGAGTTAATAAAAAACCACTCAATTGAGCACAAGATAAACCATAAAATAGTAGTTTATCAGCCATGATCAACTAAACCCTCACTTCATTAGGGGGAGGAGCTCTGTTGTAATTTCAATGAATTAATAGAATTCTTCTTCTTCTCAATTCAATTGTTGTTTATCTAAGGGAAAGCTTTTGTGCTTGATAGATCCAACCACTATCGAGAGAGGGGTCGAATCTACTTGAATCTCTATGTGAGCCTTGAGAAAGGGATCATAGGATTCAGTTTGAGGCTTATCTCTCATAATTATTTTGATCAATACATTCTTAGTTGATGTGACATATAACCTCTTTGAATTGAGATCTTGAGGGTTGTGTGGCCTTTGGATTAGAAATTGAACTTCACCTCTTCTCATGATCAATTAGATAAAGAGATTGACAATTGATTATGTTGAGAGAAATTGAGTCACCAAGAGATTAGGACCCAATTATTTACAATCCGCCATGGATCTATTTCATATGATTGAGAAGAAGTTGTGACCCGTTGATTCATGAAGAATCACATCGTCTCCAATCCCTAATGAATTTCAACCATTATATTTCTTCACTTCAATTCTTCTAAATTTCTAGTTTCCTTCAACTCCCAATACCCAAGATCCCTTTACTTTCATGCAATTTACATTCCCTTGTCATTTATATTTCTTGCCTTTACTTTCTTGTCATTTAAGTCTCTGCTCTTTACTATTCTGCCATTTACTTTCAGCTCTTTATCATTCAGTTATTTAGATTCAACACTTTTACTTTCTATGTGTTTTACTTCTTGGTTAATTCAATCATACAAAAATCATCAAATATTTGTTTAACTAGAAGAATCAGTTAACTAAAGTTGCTTGATCCATCAATCCCTGTGGGATCGACCACACTCAAAGTGAGTTGTTACTTGACTGCGACCCGGTATACTTGCCGAAGGAATTTATGTTGAGTAAATTCCAGTCGTCACCCTGCTCCCCCAAATGCTTGGTTAGAGGCACCGTCCACACAGAGCTTCCACCGTGTATCCGTGTTCCCGGGCGAATCCCCCATCACTTCCACTAGAAAGTATGCCATAGCCTGGGTCTTGATCGCATGTCAAAGTTCATATTGCAGGTCATACTGAGATAATTTGATCGCCCATGTCATCATATGGCCCGCCAAGTTGGGTTTTGTAGAACTTGGCAAATGGCTTAATCAGTTTGTAGAGTGATCGAGTGACCTTGAAATTACTGCCTCAAGCTTCAGGACGAGATCAATAGAGCATAGGCCAGCTTCTCCAACTTGGTGTATCTTAGCTCTGCCCCTTGGAGCACCTTACTGATAAAATGCACCAGTTGCTGAAACTTATCTTCTTCTCATATGAGGACAGTCTCTATGGCTTGTTCCGTCACTGCCAAATACAAGAACAAGGGTTCACCTTCTTTTGGCTTGCCGAGAATGGGGTGCCGAAAGTATTCTTTTGAAGTGGTTGAATGCCTCCTCACAAGCCGGGTCCATTCGAAGCTATTCCCTTTTTCATCAGATTGAAGAAAGGGAGGGCCTTCTCTGCCGAGGCTCCGAGGAAGCGAGACAAGGTCGTGAGCTTCCCAGCCAGCCTCTGCATATCTTTGACACATCTTGGGCTCGTCATCCTAAGGACGGCCTCACATTTGCCCGGGTTGGCCTCCACCCCCCCTTTGTGTTATCATGAAGCCCAAAAACATCCCGGCTTCAATGGCAAAGGCACATTTGAGGGGGTTGAGCCTCATGTTATGTTTTCAGAGTGCCTCGAAGACGGCTTCGAGGTCACCAACTAGGTTGCCTGGCTCAGCTGTTTTCACTAAGACATCGTGAACGTATACCTCAACTGACTCGCTGATGAGGTCATTAAAAACTTTGCTCATCAGCCTCTGGTAAGTAGCTCCTGTATTCTTCAGACCAAACAGCATTACTTTATAACAGTAGGTCCTAGCTGGCGTTATAAATGCCATTTTCTCCTTGTCAGGACGGTGCATCAGGACGTGGTTATACCAAAAGTACGCATTCATGAAGCTTAGGAACCAGTATCCTGCCGCTGCATCAAACAAGGCATCGATGTTCGGGAGTGGGAAAGAGTCCTTTGGACATGCCTTATTGAGATCTAAGTAATCGATGCACATTCTCCATTTTGTTTAGCTTCTTGATGAGAACCACATTTGACAGCCACGTCGAGTACTCCAGTTCCTTAATGAATCCCGCTTATAACAGGCTGGCCGTCTGTTTGGCCACCTCGTTAACCCTTTCCTATGATATCTTCCTTTGTCACTGCGCTACTGACGTAGCATCTGGTTTCATGGCAAGCCGGTGAGACATGAACTCGGGGTTTATGATACAGGGATTTATACCGATTCGGAATTCCACAAAATAATTCCGTTGTTAGTATAGTCCAAACCAATACTCAATCATCAAATCAAATTAAGAATATGGTTTTGTCACAAGTACAAACCCCGATGAATTTATAACCGAAGTATTTAGACTCTGGATCGTCTCACAAGGATAGCAATGAAGTGGTCAATTATTGGCTATGAGAAAGCAAGGGTGTTTGATTAATAAGAGGGCAATAAAATAAAAGGCAAGAAAAGTAAATCAAACAAGCAATTAAAAGAAGCAAGATAAGGGACTCTTGGCTAAGAGTTAGGTAATTGAGATTACTATCCTTGTCACAATTCAAACATTGATAATCATATGGAACCGAGCTCATTAGGTTTACTCACTAAAGCCTTAAGTATGTTATGTCTACTCCTAGGCTTTGAGTACGTCAAATGGCTTGATCAACATCAATCCATAAGTCCCAACCTAGCTACTAATTAACTTAGTAGTAGCTAGAGTCAATGGTTATCAAATTGATCCCCAAGGGTTCTAGAATTACCAATTCAATGAAACCCAAGGACTCAAGATCACTCAATCCCCTTAGCCTAGGCCAAGGATCAAGAGAACTACTCCCAAATTATAGGAAGCATTATATCAAACACTTAATGTGCAATAAAAGTAAACAGCACAAAATGCTAAAGTTAAAGAGACCCATAACTTCATAAGCGAGAAATCAATAGTAGCAAGCAAGATCAACATGAAAAAACATCGACATCAAATTGCATTAATTGTAAACCAAATCCAACATGAGTTCATCATCACAAAAGAAATCAAAATGAGAAGTTAACATTACAACTAAGAAAATCAAGATGTAGACATGAGAGATTATAAAAGAAACAAGATGAAAGCAAGGAATTAAACATGGATCTATGACAAATTAACCTAATCCTAACCTAATTCTAGAGAGAAGAGGGAGCTTCTCTCTCTAGAAAACTAACTAAAGGCTCATGTTGACTAACTAATTGCTCCCCCTTTGCTTGGACTTCAATTCTGCATGAAATACACTCAGAAACAAGTTGGATTTGGGCCTGGGCAGCTCGGAAATCACCCCAGCGTTTTGCCTTTAAGTGGGTCACGTGCTAGTATCGGGGCGTATGCGCCATGTGCGCGTGCGCGTCGATTGGCTGTTTCATCATCCGCGCAGACGCGGCATGTACACATGCGCGTCTCTATGCAAAACCACTTTCGCGCGCGCGCCTTGTACGCGTGCGCGCCCTTATGTGAAATCACTTCTGTGCGTGTGCGCCTTGTACGCGTGCGCACCCATTGATGAATTCCCAACTCTTGTTTCTTCATGCATTCTCCACTTTGTATGATTTTCTCCTCATTTCTTGCATCCAATACTTGCCTTATGAACCTGAAATCACTCAACAAACACATCAAGGTATCGAATGGAATTAAAGTGAATCAAAAATCTCCAATTTAAGGGGCCTAAAAAGCATGTTTTTACACTTAAGCACAATTTAAGGGAGGATTACAAAACCATGCTATTTCATTGAATAAATGTGGGAAAAGGTGATAAAATCCCCTAAAATAAGCACAAGATAAACCACGAAATTGGGGTTTATCAAATCTCCCCACACTTAAACGAAGCATGTCCTCATGCTAAAATCAAGAAAGATGCAAAGGGTGTCAACATTTATTCAATGCGAACTAACTAAATGAAATCTACCTATATGCAACCTATTTACATGAATGCAATGGCTTAGTCAAAATAAATCAATCTCCAGGAATAGACATATGCAAGCACAAGGGCTAAGGTATTAGCAATCAAAGCAAACCACAATTTGATTGAATCATTGAAAGATTTTACAAACTTGCAAGAAAAGATGATCATGGGGGAAACATGTAATTGAGTGATCGAACCCTCGCCGGATGTATATCTGCTCTATGCACTCAAGTGTATAGGGTTGATTCACTCAATTCTCCCCCAATCATGCTTTCTAAGATTTTTTTTTTCATCTAACAATCAACAATTACCTTATGCATGCATACAAATATCATGAGGGCTTTCCCAAAGGTTGTAATGGGGCTAAGGTCAAGGTAGGATGCATATGGTCAAGTGAGTTTAAAGTTTGAATCTTTGATTAACTTAAACTTCCCACCTAACCTATGACAACCTATACAATTCTAAACAAACTTAGCTATCCATTTTTCACTTTTACACACACTTATATATTCTCTTTTGATTACCACACACATGCATTGATCATTATTAAGCTTTGAACTTTGGGGCATTTTTGTCCCCTTTTTATTGCAATTCTTCTTTTTCTCTCTTTTTTTTTTATATAGAAACATAAACTATATACAAGAACATCAATGCATATGGTTTACACATGATTAATATATATGAGTGTGCACCCAATTCCTAAAAATTTTTCAACAAAAACACAAACACACTTTTATCTCTACCCAATGTACCCAACTTTCCCAAAATCAAATGATAAACACTCTCACTAGTCTAAGCTAATCAAAGATCCAAATCAAGGGATATTTATTGTTTTTCACTTAGGCTTGTAATGTGCTACAATTAAGAATAAATAGGTTAAGTATAGGCTCAAAATTGGCTAACAATGGAAGGTAAAAGGTAGGCTATTTGGGTAAGTGAGCTATTTGAACAATGGCCTCAATCATATAAATGCATGTATACACAAAATAATGGACATAAAGAATCAAACAAATCAAAGATCACACTCATAGGAAGAGGATAATGCACACAAGAATGAAAATAAGTGGTTATATGATGCAACCACACAATTAGGCTCAAAACTCTCATGCTTGTATTCTTAGCTCAATACATGATCCACAAAGTGTATTAATCAAGCAAGTTCTAAAAACAATTTTCAGCCAATTGGAGTGGTGCTCTAGAAATAGAATTCTTGGAAATTTTCATCATATTGACTAAGCTTATTATGCAAGGTTGTGATTTAGAAATTTTTTTTTTAAAAAAAATTTCCCTAGTTTACCCTCTTTTCAATCAAAACACAATTCTTATACAAAAAGGATCAACTAGGTTTTTAACAATCCAAAATATTTTTCTAATCACAATCAAAAGCCAAAATGCAACATGCATATATATACTAAAAGTGTGCAACAACCAAAATAAAGGTATCCACAATAACAAATATATACAGTAATCCCAAAATGATCTCAAAGATAAAGTACAAAATAAAATAAAGTAGCAGAAACTAGAAAATAATGTCTGAAAGTTTACCACATAAATGCTATCCACCAGTCACGAACGGTGACCTCCCCACACTTTAGGATGAAGCATCGTCCTCGATGCTACTGCTAAAGCTCAGGATGGGGGTCAACAGTCGCGCCGGGCTGTGACTCAGACTCAGGCTGTAGATGTGGCTCTGGCTATGGATGTGGCTCAGGCTGTGGATGCTCATGAGGCTGCTGAACCTCTGTGGTGGCCTGTGTCTCTAGTGGTGCCTCCTGCTGAGTCGGCTCCTCAACATGCTCCTTCTTGTCGTTGGAGAGTCTCGGAGTGGAGGTAGCTCAATACCCTGTGATACGAATACCTGGTCTATGCGATCCAAACATCGCAAGATACGACGCTCGCTGCGCTCCATGAAGCGAAATAGGCGTTGTACCAACAGGTATGTCGGCTCAGGTGCAGGTGGTGGTGGTAAGGATGTTGCGGCTGAAGTGGAGGAGGGTTCTGCTGCTGATGATGATAATGAGGGCTGAGCTGCCTCCACCACTCCTCTGGCTTGAGAACGGCATCTGGGTAGAGGCTTCTCGTGCACCCACCCACCCCATGGAATAGTAACCTCCTTGTCGTTGTCATCTGGGGGTGGTGGTGTCACATCATCGTCCTCCCACGAGACATCAGCCAGCTCAATCATGCTGGTAACCAGTGTAGGAAATGGCAGTAGACCACGAATGTGAGCACGCCACATACTCTGCCTAATCACACACCCAATCAGAACTAGCATATCCATCGGAATCTCTGAGAAGTGAGTGGTGGACAGGACATAATGGGCGAATATATGCTGCCAAGTCTTGGCCTCTCTCGATAAATAAGTGAAAAGCATCCCCTTGGGCTTCTTGTTCCTAGAATCCATCACCCAAGGGGCGTCAGGTGTGGCAATCACGTGCTTCAGCGCCTCATAATCGAGGGTCATGCAGTGGATAGCTACCTTTGCCTGCTGATAGATGCATGAGTCACCAGTATGAGGTCGGCAAAGCAGTGCCTCCCCGATAGCTGCTTCAGTGATCAGAATTTCTCTACCCCGCACTTGGACTGAATCAAGAGTGGCACAGAAAAAGTTGTAGTAGAACTCCCTCACCCACGAGATGTTTATCCTCCCCAAGTCTCTATCAACAAAATCCAGGCCCAACTCTAGAATACGGCTGTTGATGGCGCGTCTCACATCATTGGGAAGGACCAGCTTCTTCTCAATGTTCAGGTTCGTCTTCCGAAATTTAGGGAAGCAAAGCTCACAGTAGAGGTTGGGGAATTTGATTGGATCAGTGGATGGGAGTAGCTGATTCTCTTTGTCCATTTCATTCAGTGGATTCTTAGCATAATTAGCATAAGGTGATGGGGTAGAGGCCTTAGAGCGCTTTCTCTTCTTAGAAGTAGTGGCTATAGCTTTTTCTTTGTCTGACATCCTGAAAAACAGTTATGATATGATATAAGCAACTAGCCAAGTAGATATAAAGCACTCAAGATAAGACATATTCATTAAGTGAGTGAAGAAAAGAGAATTCTTGGAATGCAAGTAACAGAATTCAGAATTCAAACCAAGAATTCAAACCATAATTGCACAATACTTGTTCATTAAGCCTAAGAAATGCCATATTCAAAAGAATGATTAAGGAGTTATGTTCAAAATAAAAGGAATGAATCAGTTGGTTAATCAAGTTAGAATCATAAATTAGTTCAAAAATCAGTGATATGACAATTATCGGCTCAATTGAAGGAAGTGTACAAGGTATGGATGCAAGCATACTCACAATTATGAATGCATCAAGTCATTGATGATGAAATATGATGTCGCCAAAAAGCAGCCAGTATGAAAACAAGTCATCAATCAATTGTGAAGATCACTAGAATTGTATAAATTAGTGTTGGTAAAATCGAAACTTTGAAGAACTAGTCAAACAAGAAACATTCAACACCAAGTTCAATGAGGCATGAAGATCACCGGGTTGAGATAAGAGTTGAAAATTTTATGCACCATGTGACTAAGGGTAATTTGGTATAGAGGGAACGAGTCACATTAGCCACATAGGTGGAAGAAATCATCAACCTTGTGAAAGCAAGCAAATGGGGTTCAATTTCAAATGAAAACCAAGTTTATGGTCAATCTGAAAATTTACCCAAACTATCCAATACATAGAAGTAAATCAACATTGTAAACAAGCAAAGAATATAATAAGCATGGCCAAAACCTGTAAACATGTCCTTGAGGAGTTTCCAAAACCATTTAACAAATAAAATCCTATTGACACAAAAATCATCAAATAGAAGTTTGTTGCATCAAGTGAAACAATGTTGATTCAGGAGATATGGTTAGGAAAAATCCGGCAGCATTTCAGCAGCAAATTGGCCATTTCCCAAATTCAAACAATCAAATCAGGTTCCATATGGATGCATTACAATCAAAGACAAAAGTCAGATATGAATTCATATGAAATAGGCATGTAAGCCAATAGACAGCAACAAACAGCAATGAGCAATTAGGCAACTAGTAGTCATGAGGGAAGCAACATTTAGCATCAACAATCCAAATTGGCACAGGCGCAAACTATACAGCACAAACAAAGTAGGAAAATCCATATAACGATAACACTTTCAATCATCATTATTATTCAAAATAACCTAAATCCACTACTCAGCCCAGATTCTCTAACCACCTAATTAAACTAAAATAACTAAACTAATCAATAAAATTAACACAAAATAGTAAAGGAAACAGAACAGGAGAAGGCAGAGACCTGGGAAGTAGAAACTGAACAGAGCAGATGATTGATAGAGAGAGGAAGAAATGTGACCGGCTGAGGGTTGGTGGTCACGGTGGAGGCTTACCGGCGACAATTGAGTCACAGCTGTCGATGGCAGTGGAGCAGGGGCGAGAACGGGTGAGACAGAGAGGAGAGAATGGAGTGAGAAAGAGAGGGCGAGGAAGAAGGAGCGAGTGGAAAAGAGAAGAGGTTGTGGCGATGGCGACGGTTGCGGGACGCTCGCCGGTGCGGTGGTTACAGAGCAAGTTATGGGGGAAGAGAAGAAGAAATGGAACGTTTGAGGAGAGAAGAGGATTGGGGGGAGCGACGAGGTTAGGGCATTAGCGTCCTTGGGTAAGTGAGTTTTTCGAATCCACGCGTGCGCGCCCGGTCTGCGTCCGCGTGGATGGGAGAATAAGGAAGTGGCGCGAGGGCGTCACTTGCGCTAGCATGTAGATAAGTAAATTGAGAATGGGCGCGGACGCGTATAGTGCGCGTCCGTGCAGGTGAGCTGGGCCAGAGGCACAAAAGGGGCCCAAAGTTGGCATAGCTCTCGGGTCTTTTGGCCTTGTTGATGCAAAAATGCATCGACGTGCGCGCATTGTACGCTTACGCGTGGATAAGTTAAATGATGATAGGGCGCAGAGGCGCCAGGTGCGCCTACGCGTGGTTAAGGAAACGCAAAGGGGGGCGGATGCGTACAGCGTGTGTCCGCGTGGGTTAGGGCACAAAGTTGGCCCAAAAGTGGCACAACTCTCTGGTCCTTGGCCCAGAAAGCTTACGCAGCCCACGCACGCGCGCACTTTGCGCTTGCGCGTGGCTGGTGTTTTTTTTTTTTTTAAGGATATTAAGAAGGGCTCAAAATCCTCCAAATCTCCTCGAAAACTCTAAAACTAGCTAAGATGCAAAATTAAACATATTTTTTAATTTTTGGGAATTTCAAATAATTTGAGGAAACTTGCAATCCAAGCAAAAACTCAAATTCAAAGAATCATCCCTAATTAAGGCATAGAATGTAAAACACCTTAGCAAGTAACATAAAATATACTAAAAGTAAAGAAGCTATATACAATGGAACCCAATTCATTCATTCATTATATCTACAAGAGAATGGAAAGAGTTTACCATGGTGGGGTGTCTCCCACCAAGCACTTTTAGTTTGAGTCCTTAAGTTGGACATTTGGAAGGTTCCTTGTCAAGGTGGCTTATGCTTGTATCCATCTTTGAACCTCCAAGAGTGCTTGTCCTTTAATCGGTTGTCAGAAGTTCCAACCGTTTTCACCAAGCTTTGGTGAGGTTCTCCCCAAGACATGAGCTTCCAAAATTGGTTTTCGTGATGTGGTCCAGGATCCCATATCTTATCTTCGCACCCATCTTCTAATTAATCGCCTTGATTTTGTTTGGGTGACAAAAGAATTAGATTCTTGTGAAAGCACCACACTATCCTCCTAGACCCATTCAATTGAATACGACACCAATCCACGCTCTTCAATTTTGAGCTCCCAACCATAATGAGTCTAGATTTAGAATGCCAACCACTAAACATCCTCCTTTTTCGCTTAATTCCACAAAGCGCCCTAAGTTGGCCATCCGTCTCAAGCAAACCATACTCAAGTGGGATAATAAAGCTAAGAGTTAGAAGTTTTACCCACTCAAATGAAAGATTGGATGACAACCTAGGTGGAAAAGTTCCCAAAGATCTTGATAAAGCACGCTCTACTCCCGTCCACCCTCTTCTAGAGGCTTCCACCACTTGGCAAGGTTTTTCAAGTTTTACCTCTCGCCAAGCTTCTTCAAGTTCACATTCTTCTTCACCAGTTTCTTCTATCTCTTCCTCGTCACTCTCATCATATACAGGAGGTTTAGTGAAGTCTACCTCGTCATCGATTCCAAGCACAGTGGGGAAGGACTCATCAAGCTCAAAAGGGTCATATGTTAATTCGGAATCATCATAAATAGGAGGGCTTGTTGCTTGGGACACTTCTTCCAATTCTTCATTCACAATATGCCTTGGAGGTTGCATGTCTTCCTCAACATTGCTTTCTAATTCACTGGAAGAAGGCTCAACAAAATCATCAAGGAGATTGATTAGTGTGGACAAAAAATCACTAATGATAGAATCCACTTCTTGATCAATTTCCTTCGATTCTCTATCCACTTCCTCAACATCACTCTCCTCTTTAACATCCCTTCCAAACTTTATGGGAGAGGTCTCTTCAACTTGAGATTCCTTTATGTTCTCAACATATCCTAAACATCCAACCACTACTTCCTTTTGTTCACTAATTTCTACCTCCTCCTCTTGTTGTGCTTCTTGTTTCAATTCCTCCTCCTTACCATGGAGCTTCAAGCTCACTTACTCACTAAGCTCTTTGGTTGCTTCTTCACATTCAACAATGGGGGTGCCTTGATCGCATAGGCTTAGACAGGATGAGATCATGTTAATAATGGCTTCTACCATGATAGCCATTTTTGCTCTTAACTCCGCAAACTTCTTTTCATCCTCCCTTTGTCGCCTTAAGATATGAGATTCAAGATCTCCCAATTCCAACATGGGGGCTTCATCGGGAGGTGGTGATGGAAGAGAATGTTCATTGTTTGAGGGAAGGTCATTGTAATTGGAAGGTAGTTCATATTGGTAAAATTCTTGAGGCGGTATGTATGGACCTTGTGGTTCATGGGGGTACTGGTGTTGAGGATCTATATGCGATTCATATGGTGGTTGGTATGGTGGGTATGAGTTGGGGTCATATGGAGATAAATGGTAGTAGTAGGCTTGTGAGTAAGGTGGTTCAAAATTATGTTGTGGAGGGGGTTCATATGCATGTGGTGGTTGTGGATGACAATCACAATAAGGGTCATCAGACACATTGGATTGGTATGCATTAGGATTAGGATTATACCCATATGAGTTCGGAGGAGGTTGTTGCCAAGAAGGTTGTCCTTGAGCTTGGGGTTCCTCCCATCCTTAATTTCCAAATCTTTAATGCACATGCTCACTGGAACTTCCATTTCCTACAACATAGTTTGAAACATACTCATAGCCTAAGTGATGAGAATTCATAGTGTCAAGAGAAAATAAAAACAGAAATTAATAAGAATAAAGAGAGCAAATTTCTACCCTAGCAAAAAATAACAAACAAACCAAAAATCAAGCTATTCACAATATATACAATAGCCAATTAACATAGCACCATTGCTATCCCCGGCAACGGCGCCATTAATTTGATACAGGGATTTATACCGGTTCGGAATTCCACAAAATAATTCCGTTGTTAGTATAGTCCAAACCAATAGTCAATCCTCAAATCAAATTAAGAATATGGCTTTGTCACAAGTACAAACCCCAATGAATTTATAACCGAAGTATTTAGACTCCGGGTCGTCTCACGAGGATAGCAATGAAGTGGTCAATTATTGGCTATGAGAAAGCAATGGGGGGTTTGATTAATAAGAGGGCAATAAAGTAAATGGCAAGAAAAGTAAATCAAACAAGCAATTAAAAGAAGCAAGATAAGGGACTCTTGGCTAAGACTTAGGTAATTGAGATCACTATCTTTGTCACAATTCAAACATTAATAATCATATAGAACCGAGCTCATTAGGTTTACTCACTAAAGCCTTAAGTACATAATGTCTACTCCTAGGCTTTGAGTACGTCAAATGGCTTGATCAACATCAATCCATAAGTTCCAACCTAGCTACTAATTAACTTAGTAGTAGGCTAGAGTCGATGGTTATCAAATTGATCCCCAAGGGTTCTAGAATTACCAATTCAATGAAACCCAAGGACTCAAGATCACTCAATCCCCTTAGCCTAGGCCAAGGAACAAGAGAACTACTCAAAAACTATAGGAAGCATTATATCAAACACTTAATGTTCAATAAAAGTTAACATCACAAAATGCTAAAATTAAAGAGACCCATAACTTCATAAGCGATAAATCAATAATGGCAAGCAAGATCAATATGAAAGAAACATCGACATCAAATTGCATTAATTGTAAACCAAATCCAACATGAGTTCATCATCATAAAAGAAATCAAAATGAGAAGTTAACATTACAACTAAGAAAATCAAGATGTAGACATGAGAGATTGTAAAAGAAACAAGATGAAAGCAAGGAATTAAACATGGATCTATGACAATTTAACCTAATTCTAGAGAGAAGAGGGAGCTTCTCTCTCTAGAAAACTAACTAAAGGCTCATGTTGACTAACTAATTGCTCTCCCTTTGCTTGGACTTCAATTCTGCATGAAATACGCTCAGAAACAAATTAGATTTGGACCTGGGCAGCTCAGAAATCACCCCCAGCATTTTGCCTTTAAGTGGGTCACGTGCTAGTATCGGCGCGTACGCGCCATGTGCGCGTGCGCGTCGATTGGCTGTTTTATCATCCGCGCGGACGCGGCATGTATGCGTGCGCGTCTCTATGCAAAACCACTTTCGAGCGCGCGCGCCTTGTACGCGTGCGCACCCATTGATGAATTCCCAACTCTTGTTTCTTCATGCATTCTCCACTTTGTATGCTTTTCTCCTCATTTCTTGCATCCAATACTTGCCTTATGAACCTGAAATCACTCAACAAACACATCAAGGAATCAAATAGAATTAAAGTGAATCAAAAATCTCCAATTTAAGGGCCTAAAAAGCATGTTTTTACACTTAAGCAAAATTTAAGGGAGATTTACAAAACCATGCTATTTCATTGAATAAATGTGAGAAAATGTGATAAAATCCCCTAAAATAAGCACAAGATAAATCACAAAATCGAGGTTTATTAGTTTACCCCTAGCATATTGGCCGGAGTCCAGGTGAACAGGTCGCCGTTTGCTCTGACGGCCTCCATAAGAGGTCCTTTTAGCTCATAGGGGAGGTTTCTGTTCACAAAAGTGAACATTTCCTCTGTGTCGCCAACCCAGAATTTTTCTAAATCACCTTGGGGTTTTGGCCTTAGCTTGTCATCTATTCTTGCGTCTAAATCAACTAGGAACACCCCAGATGCCTCTTTCGACTTCTTTCTCAAGGAAAGGCTGGCATTGTCACAAGCGACTATCATTTCTAGGTCTCCCCTGATGGAACCATTGGTTCTGTTGTCAACCACGAACTTCATTGTTAGAAACTTGGTCTATATAACAGCTAGAAATTCATTGATTGTTTTTCTTCCAAGGATGACATTGTAGGCTGTGGAGTCTCTCAAAACAACAAACTCCTCCATTATTAACCTCTTACTTTCACCGGTTCCCACACAGATCGGGAGAGAGATTATCCCGTCCGGCCTTATGTAGTTGTCACCCAGACTAATGACCCCATGTTGATGGGTCTTGCGATTGGCTTCTCTGAGCCCCAAGGCATCAAACACGTTCCTGAACATAATGTTAGAGTTGGCTCCTGTGTCAACGAGAATCCGTTTGACTAATCCTGTCCCGATCATCGCCGTGATCACCATGGGTGGATTTTTGTGGTGATCATGACACCATTCATCTTTCGGGCAGAAGAATATATCAGGATTGATAAACCCCATTTTTAGGGTGTATCTTGTGCTTAATTTAGTAGATTTTATCTATTATTCTCACACTTATTCATATAATTCGCATGTTTTACATTTTTCTTCCTAATTTTATACTATGATTGAAAACGTGCTTCTTTGGCCTTAAATTTACTAATTTTAATCCCCTTTTATCACCATTCGATGCCATGATATGTATGCTAAGTGTTTCCAGGGTTTATAGGGCAGGAATGGCTTAGAGGATGGAAAAGAAGCATGCAAAAGTGGAAGAAAAGCAAGAAAATGATATTTTGAGAAGTTAGTAGCGACGCGTACACGTGGGCAACGTGTACGCGTGAGCAGTCCAGCAGACGAGTGACACGTACGCATGACCAGGATTTTGTCAAGCGATGCGTACGCGTGGACAATGCGTACGCGTGACAGAGCGTCACGTGCTGCATTATACAGAAGATGCTGGGGCGATTTCTGGGCTATTTTTGGCCTAGTTCCAAGCCCGAAAACACAGATTAGAGGCTGCAGAGTGGTGGAATCATTCATACACACTTTCATTCACAATTAGTTAGGTTTTAGATGTAGTATTTTAGAGAGAAAGGCTCTCTTCTCTCTCTAGGTTTTAGGGTTTTTAGCTTTAGTTCTTCTCAAATTTTGAATTCTATCTTATTTCAATTTAATTTCTCTTCTACTTTTATTTGTTCTAGCATTCTAGTTTATTTATTTCCCTTGTTGATCTCTTTATGTTGCCAATTTAGTTTATGAATTCTCATGTTAGATTTGATTTCCCTTTTAATGCAATTTGAGGTATTTCATGTTTATTGCTTCTTCCTTTATTTGTTGTTGTTGATTCCTTGAAATTGTTAGTTTAGATTTTATTATCTCTTATTAATTTTCTATGTTCCTTCCATTATTTGTTATCATTGATTTTGCAATTATTGGTTTTAGATTTTACATTCTCTTATTGCTTTCCTATGCTTTTATTTTGTGCCTTCCAAGTGTTTGATAAAATGCTTGGTTGGATTTTAAATTAGCTTTTTATGTTCTTAGCTTGGATTGAGTAATTTGGAGACTCTTGAATTGTCAAAGTCTCTTGTTGATTAGTGATTGACGTTGCTACTTGACTTAAGCTTCACTAACTCTAATCTTTGATTAGGACTTGTGAACTCAAGTTGATTTTCTCACTTGACTTACCTTCAATTGTTAGAGGTTAACTAAGTGATAGTAAAAGGCAATTACCATCACAAGTGAGTATGATAATGGGGATAGGAATTCCAATTATCAATCCTTGCTAGGAATTTTCTTAATTATTAGTTTATTTTCTTGCCTTTTCCATTTACATTCCTTGTTCAACATTTAAAAATCCAAAAATATACTATCTCATAACCAATAGTAACATACTTCCCTGCAATTCCTTGAGAGACGACTCGAGGTTTAATACTTCGGTTAATTGTATTCGGTTTGCTTAAGTGATAAACAAATTAAATTTGATTGAGGTTTAATTGTCGGTTTAGATCTATACTTGCAACGCGATTATTTTTGTGAAATTCTTTACCAATGATTTCTCCCTCATTAGAGGCTCCTTGGATGGAGCCTTGGGATTTCCCGCTGACACGGCTAGGACCTTGGCATCCTTCTTTACTGCCGACTTTGACTTGGGGGTGCATCTCGTCCTACCACGATGTTAATGACTACCGTCGAGGCGTTGTTAGGGTTCTCATTGGACGTTTTCCTTGGCTTTTTGGCGTGGCTTCGGTCCTCTTCAAATTGTTCACATTCTCTTCTTCTCGGCTCCCTTATGAACTGAGAGAACTCAGTCAACTTGCCTTCACGAATAGCCTGTTCCAAGGCGTCTTTTAGGTCAACACAGTCCGAGTCTTGTGACTAAATCCTTCGTGATAGTCACAGTACAAGCTCTTGTTGCCACCTGTCCCGTCATTCAGTTGTCGAGGTTTTGATAGGATGCCCTTATCCGCTATTTGTTGATAAACCTCCACTATAGGAGCCATGAGGTGGGTATAGTTCGTGAACTTCCCCAGCCAAGAAAACGGCTTGGACTGCTTCTCTGATGCCCCTTCCTTTGGTATCTCTCTTGGTTTGTCTGCATATACTGGTTGGCGGCGAGGTAGGTTGGTCGACTGCTGCTTATTGGTTGCCACCACTTGGCTAACTTCCTCATCATTGATATATTCTCTCGCCACATTCTGGATCTCCTACATGTTCCAGACGGGCTTGGTGGTAAGGTCTTTCCTGAAGTCTTCGTTTAGTAGGCCACTTGTCAAGCACAAACTAGCCACTGAATCGGTCAGACCGTCGATTTCCAGACACTCGTCATTGAATCTATCCAAAAACTTCCTGGTTGGCTCCACAGCTTTCTGGTTGATACCCAATAGGTTGATCGGGTGTTTAGCCTTGGCGATGCGTGTGGTGAACTGTGCTAAAAAACTGCAAGATATATCCGCCAAGGCCGTAATGGACTCTTGCAGAAGCGCGTTAAACCACCATATCGCTGGGCCTACCATCGTTATAGGGAAAGCTCGACATTGGACCGCGTCACCAACAACTTCTAGGTTCATCCTGGCCTCAAAGGCTGCCAGATGTTCCTGAGGGTCCTTCGTCCCGTCGTACCTCATGTCTATGGGCTTGTCAAAATTCTTCAGCAGCCGAACCTTCAGGATTAAGGGACAAAAAGGGGTCACACCCATGATGATGGGGTCTCGTCATTTTCTCGCTTTCTCTCTATGGGTCTCTCCATGTTCTTCCGACCTGTTTTGGGTAGTATGTGATGGAGCGTCAGCTTGCATTCTTTTGTTGTTTCTCTGGGGGCTCCTTCCCCTTGGTTCTGACCTCCTTAGGGAAGATCGGGTACGAGATAGACTGGGACGAGAGTCTCTACTGTGCTCGGACCGATTGCGGTCCCTCGCCGCCAGCTCTCTTTTGAGGTTCTGCACCCGGTGGCGCAGTTCCTGAGTGATCTTTACACTGTCGTCACCTGTACCTCCAAAGGGACGTCTCTCATAGGAGCTAGAGGGTGGGTCATCTCTACGAGAACGGGCTTCCATGCGCTCGTGGGAAGAGGCAACGAAAGCTATCCTACTCATCAGGCGAGTTCCCTCCTCCTCACGTGCATCCTTCACTTCTTCTCCCAGAAAGAAATACATTCCCCAGGTCCCCACAGATGGCGCCAATGTTCGTCTGCTCGAGCGTTCGGCGGGTGACAATGAGAATTCTTGTATAGTTCAGAATCAATCAAAGACAAGCATCACTTCGTTGGTAGCATAGTCCAAACCAACAATGATTTCTCAAAATCAAATAATAATGTCACAATACAAAATAACCGAGAGTATTTAGCTCTAGGGTCATCTTCTCTAGGAGTTGCAATTAAATGTACAGTCATTGACTATGAGAGAGAGCATGGGAAATTGGGGATTGGGAATGAAAGCAAGAGAGCAAGTAATGTAAATAGCAAGAAAGTAAATGAACATGCAAGGAATGTAAATGGAAACTCTTGGCAATAATTGGGTAATCTAGGCTTCCTATCCTAGTTGTGGACCACAAACATGGCAATTATGTAGAAGCAATACAAATCAATCAATCCTCCTTCAGAATTAGTCAAAAAGACATAATTGATCTCAATCCATAAGTCCTAATCAACTCACTAATTACTTAGTGAAAGACTAGCGTCAATGGAAACCAAACCAATTAACTAATCTCTCACAATGCGGAATGGACATCCACCACTCAATTCCACCCAAACATCTAATTTCTCAGCCAAGAGTACGAAAACTAAATATGCAAGAAATTAAACATCAAAGCAAATAAAAGTCAAAGCAATTAAATGCAAGGAAAGGAAATTTAGAATGTAAGAAACCTCTTGGCAAGTAATTGAAGGCTAAGGCTACCTATCCTAGTCATTGACCACAAACACATGATGATTATGAAGAGTTAATCCTACTTAGTTAACCTTACATCGAAGATAAGTCAAATAGGCATAGTTAATTTCAATCCCTAAGTCCTATGTCAACACTAAGGGGTCACATAGAGTCAAGGAAAACCAAATCAACTAACTCACTCTAATATATCAAACAAGAATATACATCAATAACTCAAGGATCACCAAAGTCAATAATTTCAAGCCAAGAGTGAAGAAAAACTAAAGGAAAACTAAGCCAAGCATTTTATCAAACACTTGGTGTGCATGAAAATAAAATAATATTAAAAATACATTAAAATAAATTCTAAAACTACCAAATCAAGAAAGTGCCATTAACAACTAGAGAAAGCAATAAATGACATGGAAACATAAATTTTCATTAATTAAAATTAAAGCAACAAAGAGTTTCCATAAGCATAAAAATGACAAAATAAAGGAAATAACAAGAGAAATGAAGAAGAACAAGATAGAACAATATGGAAACATAAATGAAACTACACTAAAATAAGATTTAAAGACTAAAATTAAAGGAGATTAAACTAAACCTAACCTAATTTTAGAGAGAGGGGGGAGCTTCTCTCTCTAGAAACTAAGAGAAAACATAACAAAAGCTAAACCTAATTGTCCCCCCTTCATTCCTCTTCACTTTGGCCTTAAATAGCTTCAGAAAATGAGTTGGATTGGGTTTTGAAGGCCCAGAATTCGCCCCCAGTAATTTGCATTAATGAGCTAACGTGCAGGGACCTGTGCGGATGCACAAGTACCTGTGCGTACGCACAGGTAGACTTATGTCCACTATATCAAATTATATATCATTTTGAAGCCCCGGATGTTAGCTTTCCAATGCCGCTAGAACCACTTCATTTGGACCTCTGCAGCTCAACTTATGACCAATTTAGTACAGAGAGGTCAGGTTTGGAAGCTTTCCAAATCCTTCATTTCTTGAATTCTTCCATTTTGCATGCTCTTTTCCTCACTTCTTCAACTTATACTTGCCATGGAAACCTAAAAATCACTTAATAAATACAAGGCACCAAATGGGATTAAAGTGAATAAAATTGACTAAATTAAGCACAAAAGAGCATGTTTTCACTTTCAAGCACAACTTAGGAAGAAACCTCAAAAGCATGCTATTTAGGCGAATAAATGTGGGTTTATGTGATGGAATCCACTCAAATCAAACCAAAATATATCGTAAAATATGGATTCATCAATTCCCCCACACTTAAACCAAGCATGTTCTCATGCTAAACCAACCAAAGGAGATGAATGAAGGGGTAATTATTAATGCAACTACCTACATGCATGTAACTATACTAAATGCTATCTATACATATCTACACTATGATTCCTATTGAGTTTGGCTAAAACAAACAAAAGAATCTCAATCAATCCAGAGTAGGAACTTAGGGCCAAGACAAGGAAAATATAGCAATATGATCAATGTCCAAAGATTGATTTGAAATTTTCAAAATTAAGTTCAACAACTTGCAAAAAGATACAAAATAAGCAATGGAAACATAGAATTGAGCAATTGAAACCCTCACCGGATGTGTTTACACTCTATTCGCTTAGTGTGTAGGGTTTGATCACTTAATCCTCCTTTAATCATCTTTCTCAAATATTTGCAAGTCATCTAACAATCAACTAATACTTGATGAATGAATGAAAATATCATGAGGACTTTTGTGGGTTGTAATGGGGCTTAGGTAAGGGTAGGATTAATATGGTTTAGTGGGCTAATAGATTGGATCTTTGATTAGCTCAAGCATTCCACCTAATCCTATATCATCCCATAACAAAACAACCTAACTACCCATTTATCCCTTTTTCATGTTCACTCATGCATCTTTCTTTTTCAATTCACACACATATGCATCTTTTATTTACATTCTTATTATCATTTCTTTTTCTTTTCTTTTCTTTTCTTTCTTTCTTTTTTTTCTTTTTTCTCTTTTTTTATTATTATTATGACAAAGAAGATGCATATGTTCTAAATGATGAATGCATGAGTGATTACCCATTTTCCAAATTTTCTCAATGAACACCTAAAGCACTAACTACCAATGATTTCCCACAAATTCCCCCACACTTGATTAACACACACACTCAAACCCAAGCTAATCAAAGATATAATTCAAGAACATTAATGGTTTTTTCACTTAGGAAAAATGATGTGCTTAAAATAAAAACAAAGGGGAATTAAAAGGCTCAAAAGTGATTTACAAAGGTAGATGCAAGGGTTGGCCATATGGGTTAAGTGAGCTTAAATCAAA
This sequence comes from Arachis ipaensis, assembly GCF_059453495.1. NCBI lineage: Eukaryota > Viridiplantae > Streptophyta > Magnoliopsida > Fabales > Fabaceae > Arachis > Arachis ipaensis. Next base: position 79,660,158 of record NC_142443.1, read on the forward strand.
AATGGCCTCAATCATACTAAATGCATTCAAAACAACAAATATAGGGCATATAGACTAAAGCAAATCTAAGATCACAATCATAAAAGGAGTTTATCACACAAGAACAAAAATTTGTGGTTGAAAATGTGCAACCACATAATTAAAGCTCAAATCTCACTTAGTATTTGTTCAAGCTCTTTTCTATGTTCCATAAAAAGATACTTCAAGCAAGTTCAAAAATAAGTTTTCAAATCTAATCAATGGGATGCCTACAAAGAGATTTTTTTGAAAATTCTTTGTTGTTTTACCAAACTTATTCAATCTAATCATGCAACATGCAAATAAAACTATAAGCAAGCTAAGATATATACAAGCAATCTAAGCAAAATATAATGCAATAAAAGACTAACAAATATTCACAAAAATATAACTAATAAAAACTAGAAAATAATACAAAGTGTTGAGAAAGAGAAATTTATGCCCCAAAAGTTGCGGATCCTCCCCCACACTTAAACGTTGCACGGTCCTCCGTGCATGTACTCAATCCGGGGGTGAAGACACGCTCTACAAGGCTCCACCTTCAGCTGGTAGGCACCGGGGTTCCGGGTTGCTATAGAAAACAAGAATTGAGGAAAAATAAGATATGTGGGGTGATATGATAAAAGACAATGTGTGTGTATTCTAAATGCGCATAGTCTAGAATCCACACATTGATCGGGTGAAAAGGTCAACCATATAAGGAAAAGAAATAGCATGTTCCTCAATCAAGTGGCCTAGGTTTCAAGTAAAGCATAAGCAAGAGTGAATGCACAAATAACCCTAGGTAACCACAACTAAAGTGAATTTAGTATATGAGATATTGGATATTGAAATTGTGCAATTGAAAGCGCAAAATTAATAGAACATGGCACAATTAACAATAACCAATTCAATGATGAAAAGAGACTACTTATTCACCCTTAGGATTAATAAAATTAATCACATGTATAAGGTGCTTGTTATAAAAAAGTGACAAGTTTTGATAAGAATCAAGTCAAGTCAACTCAAAAAAAAATGTAAAGCATTAACAAGGAACAAATACCTTGTTATGTGATTATATTCACTTAAGAACCATGATGACTAAGTAGTTCAACTCAATTCACTAAAGTACAAGTGCATAATTCATGATTAAGATGCCAAACAAAGATATAGTTGGTATGCGAAATTGTTACTCAGGTTGTGAATTGTTGTTCGAAATTGATTCCCTGGCAATGGCACCAAAAATGGATGCACAGAACCACGGTCTAAACATATCTTCATAACTTCGCATAACTAACCAGCAAGTGCACTGGGTCGTCCAAGTAATACCTTACGTGAGTAAGGGTCGAATCCCATGGAGATTGTTGGTATGAAGCAAGCTATGGTCACCTTGTAAATCTCAGTCAGGCAGATATAAAATAGTAATGGGGTTTTCGAAAATAAGTAATAAAAGAAGGATAGAAATACTTATGTAAATCATTGGTGAGAATTTCAGATAAGCGTATGGAGATCCATTCGTTTCTCTGAACCTCCGCTTTCCTGTTGTCTTTATCCAATCAGTCTTACTCCTTTCTATGGCTGGCTTTATGTAAGGATGTCATCGGTGCCAATGGCTACTTTCAATCCTCTCGGGAAAATGGTCCAAATGCTCTGTCACAGCACGGCTAATCGTCTGGAGGCATCACCCTTGTCGTTGGTTGCATCCTATTCCTCTCTGTGAAAATGGTCCGATGCGCTGTCACTGCATGGCTAATCATCTTGGAGGTTCTCGATCATACTGGAATAGAATTTACTATCCTTTTGCGTCTGTCACTACGCCCAGCACTCACGAGTTTTGAGCTCATCACAATCATTCAATCCCAGAGTCCTACTCGGAATACCACGGACAAGGTTTAGACTTTCCGGACTCTCATGAATGCCGCCATCAATCTAGCTTATACCATGAACATTCTGATTAAGAGATCTAAGAGATACTCATTCAATCTAATGTAGAACGGAAGTGGTTGTCAGGCACGTGTTCATAGGGAATGATGATGATTGTCACGTTCATCACATTCAGGTTGAAGTGCGAATGAATATCTTAGAAGAGAAATAAGATGAATTGAATAGAAAACAGTAGTACTTTACATTAATCTTTGAGGAACAGCAGAGCTCCACACCTTAATCTATGGAGTGCAGAAACTCTACCATTGAAAATACATAAGTGATAATGGAGTTCATTGGTCTCGGCCCCAGAGGGGAACCGGAGTAACCAAGACTTCTATGATCCGAAGATAAAACTCAGGATGTCTAATACAATAGTAAAAAGTCCTATTTATAATAAACTAGTCACTAGGGTTTACAGAAGTAAGTAATTGATGCATAAATCCACTTCCGGGGCCTACTTGGTGTGTGCTTGGGCTGAGCTTGAGTGTTGCACGTGTAGAGGTCTTTCTTGGAGTTGAACGCCAGCTTTTGTGCCAGTTTGGGCGTTGAACTCCACTTTGCAACTTGTTTCTGGCGCTGGACGCCAGAATTGGGCAGAGAGCTAGCGTTGAACGCCAGTTTGCGTCGTCTAAACTTGGGCAAAGTATGAATATATTTCTGGAAAGCCCTGGATGTCTACTTTCCAACGCAATTGGAAGCGCGCCATTTTGAGTTCTGTAGCTCTAGAAAATCCAGTTTGAGTGCAGGGAGGTCAGAATCCAACAGCATCAGCAGTCCTTCTTCAACCTCTGAATCTGATTTTTGCTCAAGTCCCTCAATTTCTGTCAGAAAATACCTGAAATCACAGAAAAACACACAAACTCATAGTAAAGTCCAAAAATGTGAATTTAACATAAAAACTAATGAAAACATCCCTAAAAGTAACTAGATTCTACTAAAAACATACTAAAAACAATGTCAAAAAGCGTATAAATTATCCGCTCATCACAACACCAAACTTAAATTGTTGCTTATCCCCAAGCAACTGAAAATAAAATAGGATAAAAGGAAGAGAATATACTATAAATTCCAAACTATCAATGAAACATAGCTCCAATCAAATGAGCGGGACTTATAGCTTTTTGCCTCTTGAATAGTTTTGGCATCTCACTTTATCCATTGAGGTTCAGAATGATTGGCATCTATAGGAACTCAGAGTTCAGATAGTGTTATTGATTCTCCTAGTTCAGTATGATGATTCTTGAACACAGCTTCTTTATAAGTCTTGGCCGTGGCCCTAAGCACTTTGTTTTCCAGTATTACCACCGGATACATAAATGCCATAGACACATAATTGGGTGAACCTTTTCAGATTGTGACTCAGCTTTGCTAAAGTCCCCAATTAGAGGTGTCCAGGGTTCTTAAGCACACTCTTTTTTTGCTTTGGACCTTGACTTTAACCGCTCAGTCTCAAGTTTTCACTTGACACCTACACGCCACAAGCACATGGTTAGGGACAGCTTGGTTTAGCCGCTTAGACCAGGATTTTATTCCTGTAGGCCCTCCTATCCACTGATGCTCAAAGCCTTGGGATCCTCTTTATTTGCCCTTGCCTTTTGGTTTTAAGGGTTATTGGATTTTTCTGCTTGCTTTTTTCTTTTTCTTTCTATTTTTTTTTCGCCTATTTTTTTTCTGCAAGCTTTGTTCTTTGCTGCTTTTTCTTGCTTCAAGAATCATTTTTATGATTTTTCAGATTATCAAATAACATGTCTCCTAGTCATCATTCTTTCAAGAGCCAACATATTTAACATTCTTAAACAACAACTTCAAAAGACATATGCACTGTTCAAGCATACATTCAGAAAACAAAAAGCATTGTCACCACATCAATATAATTAAACTAAGTTCAAGGATCAATTCGAAACTCATGTACTTCTTGTTCTTTTGAATTAAAACATTTTTCATTTAAGAGAGGTGATGGATTCATAGGACATTCATAACTTTAAGACAAAGTTACTAACTACTAATGATCATGTAATGAAGACACAAACATAGATAAGCACTTAACATAGAGAACGAAAAACAGAGAATGTAAGAACAAGGAATGAGTCCACCTTAGTGATGGTGGCGTTTTCTTCTTGAGGAACCAATGATGTCCTTGAGCTCTTCTATGTCTCTTCCTTGTCTTTGTTGCTCCTCCCTCATTGCTTTTTTGATCTTCTCTTATTTCATGAAGGATGATGGAGTGCTCTTGATGTTCCACCCTTAGTTGTCCCATGTTGGAACTTAATTCTCCTAGGGAGGTGTTGATTTGCTCCCAATAGTTTTGTGGAGGAAAATGCATTTGAGGCATCTCCGGGATCTCATGGTGATGAGCTTCATACGCCTCTTGAGCTCCATGAATGGGCTCTCTTGCTTGCTCCATCTTTTTCTTAGTGATGGGCTTCTCTTCCTCAATGTAAATGTCTCCTTCTATGAAAGCTCCAGCTGAGTAACATAGATGGCAAATAAGATGAGGAAAAGCTAGCCTTGCCCCAGGGGAGGGCTTTTCGGCTACTTTGTAGAGTTCAAGGGAGATGACTTCATGAACTTCTACTTCCTCTCCAATCATGATGCTATGAATCATGATGGCCCGATCCACAGTAACTTCAGATCGGTTGCTAGTGGGGATGATGGAGCGTTGGATGAACTCCAACCATCCTCTAGCCACAGGCTTGAGGTCCAATCTTCTTAGTTGAACCGGCTTGCCTTTGGAGTCAATCTTCCATTGAGCTCCTTCCACACATATGTCCATGAGGACTTGGTCCAACCTTTGATTAAAGTTGACCCTTCTAGTGTAGGGGCGTTCATCTCCTTGCATCATAGGCAAGTTAAACGCAAACCTCACATTCTCCAGGCTAAAATCTAAGTATTTCCCCCGAACCATTGTAACATAATTCTTTGGATTCAGGTTCTTACTTTGATCATGGTTCCTAGTTATCCATGCATTGGCATAGAACTCTTGAACCATTAGGATGCCGACTTGTTGGATGGGGTTTGTTAGAACTTCCCAACCTCTTCTTTGGATTTCATGTCGGATCTCCAGATACTCATTTCTCTTGAGTTTGAAAGGGACCTCGGGGATCACCTTCTTCTTGGCCACAACATCATAGAAGTGGTCTTGATGGGCTTTGGAGATGAACCTTTCCATCTCCCATGACTCGGAGGTGGAAGCTTTTGTCTTCCCTTTCCCTTTTCTAGAGGATTCTCCGGTCTTAGGTGCCATCAATGGTAATGGAAAAACAAAAAGCTTATGCTTTTACCACACCAAACTTAGAATTTTGCTCACCCTCGAGCAAGAGAAGAAAGAATAGATGAAGAAGAAAAAGAAATGGAGGAGAGGGAGAAGGGGTTGTGTTTCGCCAAGAAGGGGAAGAGAGGGTTGTGTTGTGTGAATTTGAGGAAGAATGGAGGGCTTTATATAGGGAAGGGAGGGGGGGTAAGTTTCGGCCATAACGGTGGGTTTTGGGTGGGAAATTGATTTTGAATTTTGAAGGTAGGTTTATGGGGAAGAGTGGATGGATGTGAATGGTGAAGAGGTGATGGGGAAGAGAGATTGAGGTGATTGGTGAAGGGTTTTGGGGAAGAGTGTTTATGGGATTGTGTGAAAGAGGGGTGAGAAGAAGTGAGTGGAGGTAGGTGGGGATCCTGTGGGGTCCATAGATCCTGAGGTGATCCTGTGGGGTCCACAGATCCTGAGGTGTTCAAGGATTTACAACCTTGCACCAAATTGGGCATGCAAAATGCCCTTGCACACAACTCTGGGCGTTCAGCGCCAGATATGTGCTTGTTCTGGGCGTTGAACGCCCATTTGTAGCCCATTTCTGGCGTTGAACGCCAGAACCATGCTTGTTCTGGGTGTTCAGCGCCAGCTCTTCTCCAGGGTGCATTTCTGGCGTTCAAACGCCCAGATGCTGCCCATTTCTGGCGTTTAGTGCCAGAACCATGCTCTGTTCTGGCGTTGAACGCCCAAAACATGCTTCTTACTGGCGTTTAAACGCCAGTAAGGCCTTCCTCCAGGGTGTGATTTTTCTTCTGCTGTTTTTGATTCCGTTTTCAATTTTTATATTTATTTTGTGACTCCACATGATCATGAACCTAATAAAACATGAAAAACAATAAAAATAGAAATTAGATAAAAATTGGGTTGCCTCTCAACAAGCGCTTCTTTAATGTCAATAGCTTGACAGTGGGCTCTCATGGAGCCTCACAGATGTTCAGAGCATTGTTGAGACTCTCCAACACCAAACTTAGAGTTTGGATATGGGAGTTCAACACCAAACTTAGAGTTTGATTGTAGCCTCCCAACACCAAACTTAGAGTTTGACTGTGGGGGCTCTGGTTGACTCTGCAATGAGAGAAGCTTACTATGCTTCCTTGATAAACCCCATTTTCGTGGTTTATCTTGTGCTTATTTTGGGGGATTTATCCACCTTTTCCCACATTTATTCAATGAATTATCATGTTTTTGTAATTCTCCCTTAAATTGTGCTTAAATGTAAAAACATGCTTTTTAGGCCTTAAATTGGTGATTTTAATCCACCTTAATTCCATTCGATGCCTTGATGTGTTTGTTAAGTAATTTCAGGTTCATTAGGCAATTATTGGATGGAAGAAATGAGGAGAAAAGCATGCAAGGAGGAGAATGCATGAAGAAACAAAGATTTGGAAGGAACCAATGGACGCGCACGCGTACAAGGCGCGCACGCGCAAAAGTGGTCTCTCACAAGGACGCGCACGCGTACATGCCGCTTCCGCGCGGTTGAGGATTTGCCAATCGACGCGCACGCGCACGTGGCGCGCACGCGCCGATATTCTTACTTGGCCCATTTAATGGCAAAACGCTGGGGGCGATTTCTGAGCTGCCCAAGCCCAAATCCAACTTGTTTCTGAGTGTATTTCAAGCAGAATTGAAGTCCAAGCAAAAGGGGGAACAATTGTTTTGTAGCATTAGCATCATGTAGGTTAGTTTCTAGAGAGAGAAGCTCCCTCTTCTCTCTAGAATTAGGTTAGGTTTAGGTTAATCTCTCATAGATCCATGTTTAATTCCTTGCTTTCATCTTGTTTCTTCTACATTTTCATGCTCTAGTAGTGTAACTCTCTTGCTCTCTCTTGTTAATTTCCCTTTTTACTCTCTTTTATGTTGATGAATACTTGTTGGATTTGGATCTCCATTTAATGCAATTTAATATTTGATGTTCTTTTAATTGTTGATTTGAGTTGTGAATTTACTTTTCTTGCAATTGGCAGTTGTTAGCTTTTATCATTCTTGCATATTTACCATGCTTTCTTTTTATGCCTTTCAAGTGTTTGATGAAATGCTTGGTTGGATTCTAGTGTAGATTTTTGTGCTCTTGGCTTGGGAAGGTAACTTAGGAACTCTTGAGTTACTAATGTCCAAGTGATTGATGATTGGGAGCCATTAACGCTAGATCTCACCAATTGATTAGGTGTAGAACTAGGACTTATGGACTTGGATTGACATAGCTCACTTGACTTTCCTCTACTATTAGTTAGGGGTTAACTTAGTGGGGTTGGTCCTTGCCAATTCTCATGTTGTGGTTAGTGATAAGGATAGAGATCCTTGACCACCTAACCTTGCCAAGACTTTTTAGTTGTTAGTTTATTTTCATTGCTATTTACATTCCATGTCTCTTATCCCAAAAACCCCCTTGATCCCCATAGCCAATAATCATACACTTCATTGCAATTCCTTGTGAGACGACCCGGAGTCTTAATACTTCGGTTAATTCTTATTAGGGATTGTTAATTGTGACAACCTAAAAATTTAATTTGATTCGAGAGTTATTTGTTGGTTTGGGTTATACTTGCAACATAATTATCTTGTGAAATTCCTTACCCACAACAACTTTTGTGTCAAATTAATGGCGCCGTTGCCGGGGAGTTTCAATGGTGTTATGTTATTGGTTATTGTATATATGTGAATATTGTGAATATCTTGATTTTTGGATTGCTTGTTAGTTTTGTTAGTTTAAGGACTTTGTTTCATTATTTCTTGTTAGCTTTTGTTTCTTATTTTTACTTTTCACTATGAATTCTCACTTTGGCTATGAGTTTGGTTCTAACTATGTTGTAGGAAATGAGAACCTCAATGAAGATGTGCATCAAGGATGGGATAACCAAAGGTGGGAGGAGCCATATGCATATGATCAATCCTCATGGCAACAACCTCCACCAATGCACTATGAAGAAGAGCCATTCTATGATGCATGTCAATCCAATGGCTATGGTGAATCCCCTTGTGACTTTCAAGAACCATCACCATATGCCTTTGAACCACCTCCTCAACATAATTTTGAACCACCTTACTCACAAGCCCCTCTTCACCAACCACCTCCATATGACCCCAACCCATATCTACCATACCAACCGCCTTGTGAACCATATGAACCATATGAAGAACCACCCCAATTTCACCACCAATACCCTCAAGAACCACCACCTCACTACCCATACAAAGATGAATCACCTCCCATGTATGATAACTTTTAACCACATAATGAATTTCCCTTTCCACCACAACCCTCCAAGGAAGAACACCCACATCCATCCATCCAAGAGTCAATGGATCGTCTCAAGGAAGAAATGGATCGGCTTCAAGCAATAATCCGTCAAAAGGAGCAAGAGGAAGCCCAAAGGAGGAATTATGAAGCTATTGAGGCTAACCTTGCCAAAATTAAAGCCAACCTGGACTCATGGGACTCATGCAACAAGCAAAGCATCTCCACGGATGAGTGTGAGAAATCAACCGAAGAAAGGAGCATGAAGGAGATTTTAGAATCTCAACATGAGGACAAGGAGATGGGGTATGTCTTGCAACAAGTGGAGGAGGGAGAGATTGTTAAAGAAGAAGAAGTGGTTGAAGAGTTAGAAGAAATTGAACAAGAGGTGGATTTCAAACTTAAGAGCACTTCTACACCAAGTGACATTGTTGATGATTTTGTGGAAGTTGTTGAACCTTCTTCCAATGAGCTTGAATTTGGTGTTGAGGAGGATAATGCGCAACCTCCTAAGCATATAATGAATGATGAAGAATTGGAAGATCTTGAACCGTTTCTCCCAAACAATGAACCTTCTCTTCCACCATCACCTCCCGATGAAGCCGCCATGCAAGAATTAAGAGATCTTGAATCTCATATCTTAAGGCGACACGAGGAGGATGAAAAGAAGTTTAAGGAGCTAGGAGCCAAGATGGCTATCCTAGTGGAATCCATTAGCAATATGGCCTTATCCCAACTAAGCCTAAGCAACCAAGGCACTCCCATTGACGAATGTGGAGAAGCAACCAAGGAACATAGTGAGGGAGTGAGTTTAGAGCTTCAAGGTGAAGAAGAGGAGTTAAAGCAAGAATTGCAACAAGAGGAGGAGGTAGGGATTATTGAACAAGAGGAAGGAGTGGTTGAAGACTTAGGAGATGCGGAACCACCTTGGAAGTCTAGGATTGAAGAAAACTCATCCAAGATGATTGAATTTGATGCTAAGGAGGAATGTGTACAACCTCCAAGGCATATCTCTTATGGAGAATTGGATGGGATAGAGCAAGAATTGAGTCCCCTTGGTGATAAAGATCAAGCATCAAGTCTTAGTGGGGAAGAATCCTTTGAGCATAAAGAACCTTCTCCCAAGGAGATGGAAAGCAATGTGGAGGTAAATCTCTCTTGTCTTCCCATTTGTGATTTGAGTAAGGGAAAAGGTTTAGATAAAATTGTTGAACAAAGGATTGAAATTAAGAGATCTTGTGGAGAGGTGGAAGTCCTTAGAAAAAGGAGGATGGGAATTGAATACGCCTTGTCAAGACCCTTGGAATCACCTTTGCCTAGGTTACCATCTACACCTTCATTTGAGTGGGTGAAACTTATTTCTATTAGCTTTATTATCCCACTCGAATATGGCTTGCTTGAAACTGATGGTCAACTTAGGATGCTTTGTGGGATGAAGCGTAAAAGAAAGATGTTTCGTGGTTGGCGTTGTAAGGCTAGGCTCATTATGGTTGAAGCTTCAAGGAGTAAAGGTTGGACTAATGATCAAGTGGATAGGTCTAGGAGGATAGTTTGGTGCTCCTATGAGAATTCATCTCTCTTGCCACCCGAAGGAAATCACCATGATCAACTCAAAGACGGGTGTGAAAACAAAGTGTGGGATCCCGGATCACACAAGGAAGATCAACTTTGGGAGCCTATGGGTTGTGAAGAACTCCATCAAAGCTTGGGGTTATTAACTTTGAATGATGAAGCACAATGGAAGTCCAAGCATTGGTGGATGTTCAAGGATGGATTCAAGCACAAGCCACCTTGATGAGGAGCTCCCCATAAGTCCAACTTAAGGACAATAAACAAAAGTGCTAGGTGGGAGACAACCCACCATGGTAACATCTTTCCCTTTTCCTCTTTGTAAATATTGGTAATTTAGATTTGATATCATGCTTTGTTTGATTAGTTGAGTTTAATTGGGAGTCTAGTAGGTTAAATAAGGTTTTATGATGTTTCGGTAGTTGTTTGGAGGTTTGGAATGCTTGGTTTGGTGCAAAAACATAGAAAACAAATTTTGAAAACAGAGCACCAACCCGCGCGTGCGCGCACCTGGCGCGTAGGCGCGCCTCAAGCATTTTCGACCACCCACGGGGACGCGCCATGTACGCGTACGCGTGGATTGAACTTTTCCACCCCTCCATACATTTTTCCGAGAGTTGTGCCTGGAGTGTGCCAACTTTGTGCCCAAAGGCACGCGCATGCGTACCGTGCGCGTACGCGCCACTCTCGAAATAACCCACCGACGCGCGCGCACACTGCATGCGTACGCGTCACTTCTATTTCATCAATCCACGCTTACGCGCACATGATGCACACGCGTGGATTGCCCTGTTTCACCCACCTTCTTTTTTTTCTCCTCTTTCCATTTCTTTCCTTCTTCTTCTCTCTTCTCTTCTTTTCTTTCCACCCTTCAAACATCATCCGACACTACCAAACATCATATAACACCATTTCTTTTAGTTAGTTAGTTAGTTTAATTTTTGTTTTCCATTATAAGTGTTGGATTACTAATCTTGCTTACTATTTACTGCTGCTTATTACTGATAGGATGTTAGTTTAACATCATTATGTTATTGCCATTGTTGGATTCCTTTGTTGAGGTTACAATTTATTACTTGGTTTTGGATTTTCATGTTGAACATTTGTGAATACCAAGTACATGTGACATTGCCTTTAAGCTTCTTAACTCTTTTGAATTGCATGTTTTGGCCACCATGCATTCATCATCTATTGTTAGGCAATTGTACATTATCAATGCATTTTTTTGGGATGCTTGTTCTAATTAATCATCACCTATTTCATGCATTGAGATTGTGGAATTGTGAAATTGGATCGAAAGCTTACCTAGTGACGTATTTTTGAGCTTTTCAAGCTTTGTGGACCATGCTTGCTATGTGATTGATTTTATTTTACTTCTACATCCTTTTCCTAAGTTCCATAGCATCCATGTGTTTCACCTCTATGTCACTTAGGTGTTGCAACAACTTCAACATGTGTCATTGATTGTTGTGTGAGTTTCATATACCATTTTGTTCACTAAGTCTACCTACACATCAATCAATGTTCATGCATTATCCAATTTCACAATCGCTTGATTTTTGCTTGAATGCTTTTATGCTTCTTCACCACTTGTTGGGTTGTTTTAGCCTACAAGTCTTTTAAAGTATCTCAAGCACACTAGAATGAGTGAAGTGCATGCTTTCTTTTGTATAATTGTGACATGATTTTTAAATACTAGGGTGTGAGCTCTAAACCGCATGCAAGTTAGGACCCACACACTTATTTTTCATCATTGTCACACTAATTCACTCACTCAATTCTAGTGATTCACCTCATTCCAACAATTCACGCTTCCTTGCTTTTGTATTTTCTCATCTTACGGTGTTTATTTGGTTTTTCATGATTGATGCACCATAAGCAAAAATGGAAGCGGAAGGAAGAACACGCAGCAACCGGTTGACCTACCAGCTGAAGGTGGCAACTCGGAGAGTCGCCGTACCCCCTTGCTCATCTTTGAGTGCACCGAGGATGGTGCAAACTTTTAAGTGTGGGGAGGTCGTCCGACCACTCGGCGTTTTTGGGTAACAAGTTTCTAATCCCGACACTTTTGCATTTCATTTTAGGATTTTTAGTTGCATTTTCTTATTTTGCATATGTATATATTGAGCTTAGTCAAAATCATGATATTTTCCAAGGATTTTATCTATAGGGCACCCTAATTGATTGAAAAAAAAATTTTAGAACTTGCTTGAAGTATATACTTTATGGATCATGTTTTGAGCTAAGAACACAAGCATGTGAGATTTGAGCCTAATTGTGTGGTTACATCATATATAACCACTTATTTTCATTCTTGTGTGCATTATTCTCTTCCTATGATTGTAATCCTTGATTTGCTTAATTCTTTATGTCCATTACTTTGTGTATACATGCATTTATATGATTGAGGCCATTGTTCAAATAGCTCACTTACCCAAATAAGCCTACCTTTTATCTTCCATTGTTAGCCAATTTTGAGCCTATGCATAACCCATTTGTTCTTAATTGTAGCACATTACAAGCCTAAGTGAAAAACAATAAATGTCCCTTGTTTGGATCTTTGATTAGCTTAGGCTAGTGAGAATGTTTATCATTTGATTTTGGGAAAGTTGGGAACATTGGGTAGAGATAGAAGTGTGTTTACATTTTTGTTGAAAAATTATGGGAATTGGGTACATACTCATGTATTAATTATGTGTAAACCATATGCATTGATGTTCTTGTATACATTTTAGTTTGAAAAAAAATGAAAAAAAAAAATATATATATATATATATATATATATATATAAAAAGAAAAAAAAAGAGAAAATATATAGAAAAGAAAAAAAAAGAAAAGCAATAAAAAGGGGACAAAAATACCCCAAAGTCAAGGTTTAATAAAAGTCAATGCATGTGTGTGGTAATCAAAAGAGAATGCATGAGTGTGTGAAAAGTGAAGAATGGGTAGTTAGGTTTGTTTAGAAAGTATAGGTTGTCATAGGTTAGGTGGGAAATTTAAGTTAATCAAAGATTCAAATTTCTAGCTCACTTGACCATATGCATCCTACCTTGCCCCTAGCCCCATTACAACCTATGGGAAAGTCCTCATGATATTTGTATGCATGCATAAGGTAAGTGTTGATTGTTAGATGAAAAATAAATCTTGGAAAGCATGATTAGGGGAGAATTGAGTGAATCAACCCTATACACTTGAGTGCCTAGAGCGGATACACATCCGGTGAGGGTTCAATCGCTCAATTACATGTTTCCACCCATGATCATCTTTTCTTGCAAGTTTGTGAACTTTTTCAATGATTCAATCCAATTGTGGTTTGCTTGGTTGCTAATACCTTAGCCCTTGTGCTTACATGTGTACTCTTGGAAATTGACTTGTTTTGACTGAGCCATTGCATTCATGTAGATGACTTGCATATAGATAGATTGCATTTAGTTAGTAGTTTGCATTGAATAAATGTGATACCCTTTGCTTCTTTCTTGATTTTAGCATGAGGACATGCTTAGTTTAAGTGTGGGGAGATTTGATAAACCCCATTTTCGTGGTTTATCTTGTGCTTATTTTGGGGGATTTATCCACCTTTTCCCACATTTATTCAATGAATTAGCATGTTTTTGTAATTCTCCCTTAAATTGTGCTTAAATGTAAAAACAGGCTTTTTAGGCCTTAAATTAGTGATTTTAATCCACCTTAATTCCATTCGATGTCTTGATGTGTTTGTTAAGTAATTTCAGGTTCATTAGGCAATTATTGGATGGAAGAAATGAGGAGAAAAGCATGCAAGGAGGAGAACGCATGAAGAAACAAAGATTTGGAAGGAACCAATAGACGCGCACGCATACAAGGCGCGCACGCGCAAAAGTGGTCTCTCACAAGGACGCGCACGCGTACATGCCGCTTCCGCGCGGTTGAGGATTTGCCAATCGACGCGCACGCGCACGTGGAGCGCACGCGCCGATATTCTTACTTGGCCCACTTAATGGCAAAACGCTGGGGGCGATTTCTGAGCTGCCCAAGCCCAAATCCAACTTGTTTCTGAGTGTATTTCATGCAGAATTGAAGTCCAAGCAAAGGGGGGAGCAATTGTTTTGTAGCATTAGCATCATGTAGGTTAGTTTCTAGAGAGAGAAGCTCCCTCTTCTCTCTAGAATTAGGTTAGGTTTAGGTTAATCTCTCATAGATCCATGTTTAATTCCTTGCTTTCATCTTGTTTCTTCTACATTTTCATGCTCTAGTAGTGTAACTCTCTTGCTCTCTCTTGTTAATTTCCCTTTTTACTCTCTTTTATGTTGATGAATACTTGTTGGATTTGGATCTCCATTTAATGCAATTTAATATTTGATGTTCTTTTAATTGTTGATTTGAGTTGTGAATTTACTTTTCTTGCAATTGGCAGTTGTTAGCTTTTATCATTCTTGCATATTTACCATGCTTTCTTTTTATGCCTTTCAAGTGTTTGATGAAATGCTTGGTTGGATTCTAGTGTAGATTTTTGTGCTCTTGGCTTGGGAAGGTAACTTAGGAACTCTTGAGTTACTAATGTCCAAGTGATTGATGATTGGGAGCCATTAACGCTAGATCTCACCAATTGATTAGGTGTAGAACTAGGACTTATGGACTTGGATTGACATAGCTCACTTGACTTTCCTCTACTATTAGTTAGGGGTTAACTTAGTAGGGTTGGTCCTTGCCAATTATCATGTTGTGGTTAGTGATAAGGATAGAGATCCTTGACCACCTAACCTTGCCAAGACTTTTTAGTTGTTAGTTTATTTTCATTGCTATTTACATTCCATGTCTCTTATCCCAAAAACCCCCTTGATCCCCATAGCCAATAATCATACACTTCATTGCAATTCCTTGTGAGACGACCCGGAGTCTTAATACTTCGGTTAATTCTTATTGGGGGTTGTTAATTGTGACAACCTAAAAATTTAATTTGATGCGAGAGTTATTTGTTGGTTTGGGCTATACTTGCAACACAATTATCTTGTGAAATTCCTTACCCACAACAACTTTTGTGTCATTCCTCTCCATGGATGCAGAGAGAGATCCTTGAGTTGTAAACACAAGGTTGTCCTTATTTAATTGAAGGATTAATTCTCCTCTGTCCACATCAATCACAGCTCTTGCTGTGGCTAGGAAAGGTCTTCCTAGGATGATGGATTCATCCTCTTCCTTTCTAGTATCCAGGACTATGAAATCAGCAGGGATGTAAAGGCCTTCAACCTTTACTAACACGTCCTCTACTTGTCCATAAGCCTGTTTTCTTGAATTGTTTGCCATCTCTAATGAGATTTTAGCAGCTTCCACCCCATAGATTTCCAGTTTCTCTATTACAGAGAGAGGCATGAGGTTTATCCCTGAACCAAGATCACACAGAGCCTTAAAGATCATGGTGCCTATGGTACAAGGTATTATGAACTTTCTAGGATCCTGTTTCTTCTGAGGCAATGTCAGTTGATCCAGATCACTTAGTTCATTGGTGAACAAATGAGGTTCATCTTCCTAAGTCTCAATACCAAATAATTTGGCATTTAGCTTCATGATTGCACCAAGGAACTTGGCAGCTTGCTCTTCAGTAACATCCTCATTCTCTTCAGAAGAGGAATACTCATCAGAGCTCATGAATGGCATAAGGAGGTTCAATGGAATCTCTATGGTCTCTAGATGAGCCTCAGAGTCCTTTGGTTCCTCAGAGGGAAGCTCCTTATTGATCACTGGACATCCCAGGAGGTCTTCTTCCTTGGGATTCATGTCCTCTCCTTCCCTTACAGGTTTGGCCACGGTGCTTATGTTAATGGCCTTGCACTCTCCTTTTGGATTCTCTTCTGTATTGCTTGGGAGAGTACTAGGAGGGATTTCAGTGATCCTTTTACTCAGCTGGCCCACTTGTGCTTCCAAATTTCTAATTGAAGACCTTGTTTCATTCATGAAACTTATAGTGGTCTTGGATAGATCAGAGACTAAGTTTGCTAAGCTAGATGGATTCTGCTCAGAATTCTCTGTCTGTTGCTAAGTGGATGATGGAAAAGGCTTGCTATTGCAAAACCTGTTTCTTCCACCATTATTAAAGCCTTGTTGAGGCTTTTGATCCTTCCATGAGAGATTTGGGTGATTTCTCCATGATGGATTATATGTTTTTCCATAAGGTTCACCCATATAATTTACCTCTGCTATTGCAGGGTTCTCAGGATCATAAGCTTCTTCTTCAGAAGATGCCTCTTGAGTACTGTTGGATGCAGCTTGCATTCCATTCAGACTCTGAGAAATCATATTGACTTGCTGAGTCAATATTTTGTTCTGAGCCAATATGGCATTCAGAGTATCAATTTCAAGAACTCCCTTCTTCATAGGCGTCCCATTACTCACAGGATTCCTCTCAGAAGTGTACATGAACTGGTTATTAGCAACCATGTCAATGAGTTCTTGAGCTTCTACAGGTGTTTTCTTTAGGTGAATGGATCCACCTGTAGAAGTGTCCAATGACATTTTTGATAGCTCAGATAAACCATCATAGAATATATCCAGGATGGTCCATTCTGAAAGCATGTCAGAAGGACACCTTTTGGTCAACTGTTTGTATCTTTCCCAAGCTTCATAGAGGGATTCACCTTCTTTCTGTCTGAAGGTTTGAACATCAGCTCTAAGCTTGCTCAGCTTTTGAGGAGGAAAGAACTTGGCTAAGAAAGCCGTGACCAGCTTATCCCAAGAGTTCAGGCTGTCTTTGGGTTGAGAGTCCAACCATATTCTAGCTCTGTCTCTTACAGCAAAAGGGAAAAGCATGAGCCTGTAGACTTCAGGATCTACTTCATTAATCTTAACAGTATCACAGATCTGAAAGAATTCAGTTAAGAACTGAAAAGGATCTTCAGATGGAAGTCCATGAAACTTGCAGTTCTGCTGCATCAGAGAAACTAGCTGAGGTTTCAGCTCAAAGTTGTTTGCTCCAATGGCAGGAATGGAGATGCTTCTTCCATGTAAATTGGAATTAGGTGCAGTAAAGTCACCAAGCATCCTCCTTGCATTATTATTATTTTCGGCTGCCATCTCCTCTTCTTGTTTGAAAATTTCTGAAAGGTTATCTCTGAATTGTTGTAATTTAGCTTCTCTTAGTTTCCTCTTCAGAGTCCTTTCAGGTTCTGGATCTGCTTTAACAAGAATATTCTTGTCCTTGCTCCTGCTCATATGACAAAGAAGAGGGCACAGAAAAATAATAATAATAACAGGGATCCTTTATACCACAGTATAGAGGTCCTTATATAAGTAGAAGAAAGGAAGGGGACAAAGAATGTAATGTAAAGAAAGAAACACAAGGGTGAGGAGACCAGAGATGTGAGATGGGGAGATGTTAGTAGATGAATAAATAATTAGAGTGAGATGAAAGAGGGAGAATTTCGAAAACAGTTTTTGAAAAAGAGTTAGTGATTTTCGAAAATTAAAATCAAAAAAATTAAAATTATTAGTTAATTAAAAAGAAATTTTGAAAAAAAGGGGAAGGGATTTTCGAAAATTAGAGAGAGAGAGAGTTAGTTAGGTAGTTTGAAAAAGATAAGAAACAAACAAAAAGTTAGTTAGTTAGTTGAAACAAATTTGAAAATCAATTTTGAAAAGATAAGAAGTTAGGAAGTTAGAAAAGATATTTTGAAATCAAATTTTTGAAAAAGGTAAGATAAGAAGATATTTTTTAAAAGATATGATTGAAATTAGTTTTTGAAAAAGATTTGATTTTTAAAATCTCAATTAATGACTTGATTCACAAGAAATCACAAGATATGATTCTAGAACTTAAAGTTTGAATCTTTCTTAACAAGTAAGTAACAAACTTGAAATTTTTGAATCAAAACATTAATTGCTATTGTTATTTTCGAAAATTTGATATAAAAATAAGAAAAAGATTTTTGAAAAATATTTTAAAAATTTTCGAAAATAACTAAGAAAAATGAAAAAGATTTGATTTTTGAAAAAGATTTTGAAAAAGATGAGATTTTCAAATTGAAAATTTGATTTGACTCTTAAAAACAACTAGATTTTAAAAATTTTTGAAAAAGTCAAATCTAATTTTCGAAACTTTAAGAGAGAAAGAGGGAAAGATATATTTTTTTTACTTTTGAATTTTTATGATGAGAGAGAAAAACAAGAAAAATGATGCAATGCATGAAAGTTATGGATCAAAACAATGAATGCATGGAAGAATGCTATGAATGTCAAAATGAACACCAAGAACACTATGAAGCTCATGATGAACATCAAGAACATATTTTTGAAAAATTTTTAATGCAAAGAAAACATGCAAGACACCAAACTTAGAATTCTTTAATGCTTAGACATAAAGAATTCAGGAATGCATATGAAAAACAAGAAAAGACACAAAACACGCAAATGCAAAGATCAAACAAGAAGACTTACCAAGAACAACTTGAAGATCATAAAGAACACTAGGAATGCATGATTTTTTTTCGAAAAATGCAAGATGCACATGCAATTGACACCAAACTTATAACATGACACATGACTCAAACAAGAAACACAAAAAAAATATTTTTTTTCGAAAATCATTTTGAAAAAGAAAAATAAGGATTCCAAAATTTTTAATATGAATTCCAGGAATCTTTTTCTCTTTAGTCTAAAGCTCCAATCAAAGGGTCAGGCATGGCTTAATAGCCATCCAAGCTTTAGTATGTATCCAGACATGACACGCCTAACATGCCTTACAGTCGTGGTTTTACAGCCAGCTAGGCTTCAAAATGCTTTATGAAACACTAGAATTCATTCTTAAAAAGTGACAAGTTTTGATAAGAATCAAGTCAAGTCAACTCAAAAAAAAATGCAAAGCATTAACAAGGAACAAATACCTTGTTATGTGATTATATTCACTTAAGAACCATGATGACTAAGTAGTTCAACTCAATTCACTAAAGTACAAGTGCATAATTCATGATTAAGATGCCAAACAAAGATATAGTTGGTATGCGAAATTGTTACTCAGGTTGTGAATTGTTGTTCGAAATTGATTCCCTGGCAATGGCACCAAAAACGGATGCACAGAACCACGGTCTAAACATATCTTCACAACTTCGCATAACTAACCAGCAAGTGCACTGGGTCGTCCAAGTAATACCTTACGTGAGTAAGGGTCGAATCCCACGGAGATTGTTGGTATGAAGCAAGCTATGGTCACCTTGTAAATCTCAGTCAGGCAGATATAAAATAGTAATGGGGTTTTCGAAAATAAGTAATAAAAGAAGGATAGAAATACTTATGTAAATCATTGGTGAGAATTTCAGATAAGCGTATGGAGATGCATTCGTTCCTCTGAACCTTCGCTTTCCTGCTGTCTTCATCCAATTAGTCTTACTCCTTTCTATGGCTGGCTTTGTGTAAGGATGTCATCGGTGCCAATGGCTACTTTCAATCCTCTCGGGAAAATGGTCCAAATGCTCTGTCACAGCACGGCTAATCGTCTGGAGGCATCACCCTTGTCGTTGGTTGCATCCTATTCCTCTCTGTGAAAATGGTCCGATGCGCTGTCACTGCATGGCTAATCATCTTGGAGGTTCTTGATCATACTGGAATAGAATTTACTATCCTTTTGTGTCTGTCACTACGCCCAGCACTCACGAGTTTTGAGCTCGTCACAGTCATTCAATCCCAGAGTCCTACTTGGAATACCACGGACAAGGTTTAGACTTTCTGGACTCTCATGAATGCCTCCATCAATCTAGCTTATACCACGAAGATTCTGATTAAGAGATCTAAGAGATACTCATTCAATCTAATGTAGAACAGAAGTGGTTGTCAGGCACGTGTTCATAGGGAATGATGATGATTGTCACGTTCATCACATTCAGGTTGAAGTGCGAATGAATATCTTAGAAGAGAAATAAGATGAATTGAATAGAAAACAGTAGTACTTTGCATTAATCTTTGAGGAACAGCAGAGCTCCACACCTTAATCTATGGAGTGCAGAAACTCTACCGTTGAAAATACATAAGTGATAATGGAGTTCATTGGTCTCGGCCCCAGAGGGGAACCGGAGTAACCAAGACTTCTATGATCCGAAGATAAAACTCAGGATGTCTAATACAATAGTAAAAAGTCCTATTTATAATAAACTAGTCACTAGGGTTTACAGAAGTAAGTAATTGATGCATAAATCCACTTTCGGGGCCCACTTGGTGTGTGCTTGGGCTGAGCTTGAGTGTTGCACGTGTAGAGGTCCTTCTTGGAGTTGAACGCCAGCTTTTGTGCCAGTTTGGGCGTTGAACTCCACTTTGCAACTTGTTTCTGGCGCTGGACGCCAGAATTGGGCAGAAAGCTAGCGTTGAACGCCAGTTTGCATCATCTAAACTTGAGCAAAGTATGGACTATTATATATTTCTGGAAAGCCCTGGATGTATACTTTCTAACGCAATTGGAAGTGCGCCATTTTGAGTTCTGTAGCTCCAGAAAATCCAGTTTGAGTGCAGGGAGGTCAGAATCCAACAGCATCAGCAGTCCTTCTTCAACCTCTGAATCTGATTTTTGCTCAAGTCCCTCAATTTCAGTCAGAAAATACCTGAAATCACAGAAAAACACACAAACTCATAGTAAAGTCCAGAAATGTGAATTTAACATAAAAACTAATGAAAACATCCCTAAAAGTAACTAGATTCTACTAAAAACATACTAAAAACAATGCCAAAAAGCGTATAAATTATCCGCTCATCAATAGTTCAATACATATGGTAGCTACAACACATGCATTAAACTTGCAATTATTCTAGGCAATCAAACAAATACTTGATACATAGTGCACATATTCATTAAACTCGAAACCAAATTCAACCAAGAAGCAACCCAACAATCAACATTAAGCAAACACTTGCAACTTATTTAATTAATAAACGAGCAAACTAAAATTAATATAATTACCAAAAGGAAAATGAGATGCAATAAAAACTAAGTAAAACAAGTAGAGAAGAGGGTAAAAGTAAGAGAAGAGAGAGATGGAAGAAAGAAGAAGGGAAGAAGTAGAGAGAAGAGAAGAAAAGAAGCATAAAAGTGAGAAAACAGGGGCGTGCATACGCACAGGGACGTGTGCGTACACACACTAGGAACATAAGGGTCTGTGCGCGCGCACATAGGCATGTGCGGACACACACAGGCGTGTGCGGACACACAGAAAGGAAAAGAGGGGGGTTTCCATGCACAAAGGGTGCGTGCGCTGCGAGCAGAGGGGGTCCTAAGGGTTGTGCATGCGCACAGAGCTATGCGCACGCACAGGGAGAGTTTTTTTTTTTTTTGAAGGGATCACGTGTGCGCGCGCACAAGAGCGTAAGGGGCAGGGGTTCACGCGCACACGCTGTGCCAGCGCTCCCACCAGAGTGGTTGCAAGTTGGCGTGTGGACGCACATGTCTGTGCGGCCGCACAAGAAGCGCGAAAAAGGGTATGTGTGTGTGCGCACGAGTGGGTGCGCATGCATAGGTCGCAGAAAGCAGAGGAATGCACGCGCATGAAGTGTGCTAGCGCTGCGAGCAGAGGGCAAAATCATACGTATGCGTGCGCACAGGTCACGAAAAATAGAGGTTCTATGTGTACGCACGGGTGGGTGCGTACGCACAGATGCCCTGTATTTCAAAAATTTTTTCTTTCAAAATCTAAGGTACCAAGCCTTAGTTCAATCAAAACCAAATACCAAAACATGCAAGAACCCATAAATTCATGATCCAAACCAAAATTAACATAACTAACTCAAAATTAAACTAATTGTAAGCTAACCAAGCATAAGAAAAAGAAAATAAGTCAAAATATGTAAAAGAAGAGGAGAGTTAGAACAATGTTACCAAACTCTTTTATTTAATGTCTTTAAGTTATACAATTGGGAGAGCCCTTGCTATGATGGCTTGTGCTTGACTTCTCCACCAATGCCTTGAATGTCCAATGTCCTCCGGGATCCCAATCTTAACCATTAACAAAGACAACCAAAAAGCAAACTATTTACATATTAACATATTTACAATAGCCACTAACTTTACACCATTGCAACTCCCCGGCAACGGCGCCAAATTTGACAATGAGAATTCTTGTATGGTTCGGAATTAATCAAAGACAAGCATCACTTCGTTGGTAGCATAGTCCAAACTAATAATGAATTCTCAAAATCAAATAATAATGTCACAATACAAAATAACCGAGAGTATTTAGCTCCCGGGTCGTCTTCCCTAGGAGTTGCAACTAAGTGTACAGTCATTGACTATGAGAGAGAGCATGGGGAATTGGGGATTGGGAATGAAAGCAAGAGAGCAAGTAATGTAAATAGCAAGAAAGTAAATGAACATGCAAGGAATGTAAATGGCAACTCTTGGCAATAATTGGGTAATATAGGCTTCCTATCCTAGTTGTGGACCACAAACATGGCAATTGTGTGAAAGCAATACAAATCAATCAATCCTTCTTCAGAATTAGTCAAAAAGCCATAATTGATCTCAATCCATAAGTCCTAGTTAACTCACTAATTACTTAGTGAAAGACTAGCGTCAATGGAAACCAAACCAATTAACTAATCTCTCATAATGCGGAATGGACATCCACCACTCAATTCCTCCCAAACATCCAATTTCTCAGCCAAGAGTACGAAAACTAAACATGCAAGAAATTAAACATCAAAGCAAATAAAAGTCAAAGTAATAAAAGTCAAAGAAATTAAATGCAAGGAAAGGAAACTTAGAATGCAAGAAACCTCTTGGCAAGTAATTGAAGGCTAAGGCTACCTATCCTAGTGATAAATAATTATTTTATGATTTATATTGTACTTAATTGTGTGGTTTTATCAAGTCTTCACCCACTTATTCATATGATTAGCATGATATTACAAGTCCTTCCCAAAATTGTTCTATGGTTGAAAAATTGCTTCCTAAAGACCTTTTAGTTGTATATTTTTATTCTCTTCTATACCGTTCGATGCCGTGATCTGTGTGTTAAGTGTTTCAGGCTTCATAGGGCAGGAATGGTTTAGAGAATGGAGAAGAAGCAGACAAAAAATGGAAGGAACACAAGAAATTAAGGGGATGACCAGCAAGAAGCGACGCGGACGCATGGCTCACGCGACCGCGCAAAATGGAGGAAATCGCAGTGACGCACTCGCGTGCCTGACGTGCACACGTGAATTGGAAGCCGCACGAGTGACACGAATGCGTGGACGACGTGCACGTGTGGCAAGGCAAAACGCTAGATGACGCGATCGCGTGACGTGCGTGATCTGCAGAATTTGCATAATTGCTGGGGGTGCTTTTGGGCCATGTTTTGACCCAGTTTTCGGTCCAAAAAAGCATATTAGAGCCAGGGAACATGCAGAGACCAGGGGAGAGATTCATTCCGTATAATTTTTAGTTTTTAGATCTAACTTTACTCATCCTCTAGGTTTTTCTCTCTACACATTCACAGTTCTTAAGATTTTGTTTTTATTGCTTTTTGGATTGGGATATTGAGAAGAGTTATTACCTCCGCCAAGACTTCATCATTCTAGTTTGTTTTCCTTACTTGTCACTTACTCTTTCATATCCTTAATTTGTTCAGAATTAGTATTGGATTATTTTTAGAATTTATTAATACAAGAACTATTTTTATTTTTAATTGGTCTTTTTTATTATTATTTATCATGTCTTCCTTTATTTTCCTTTCTTATTTTGTGAAGTTTACATTCATAATGAGCGAGTAGTTCTCTAACTCGATTGGGAGTTGATTGAAAGGAGAACCTTGAGTTGGAATGCTCAAGAGTAAAATTGTAATTGGGTTTATTGTTGGATGGCTCTCTAGTCACTGACACTAATCCTTCCCAAGGGAGAGGATTAGAACTTGTGAATAGAAGTAGACTTCCAACTTGCTTGACTTTCCTCTACCTAGTAAAGGATAACTAAGCAGAACAACCTTCAATTATCAATTAATCTTGGGAGAACTCTAACAAGGATAGAACTTCCGATTAATCTACTCCTGGTCAAGATTTTTATTTAAATTACATAAATTCTCTTATTTAATTTCCTGTTTATCAAACTCAAAACCATTTTGGAAAACATCTGATTCATAAAATAACATATCTTTCTGCAACTCGTTGGGAGACGACCTGGGATTCATAATCCCATTATTTTAATTCTAAGTTTATGACAACCCTTCTAAATTGATAAGCGGACTTTTGTTGGTTAAGAACTGTACTTGCAACGTACCTCTCATATTAATTTCTTAATCTGCCAATTTCTGCCTCATCAATTTTTGGTGCCGTTGCTGGGGAGTTGCAATAGAGTGCTAAGTTATTGATTGGAATTTATTTATTTGCATTGTATTTTATTTTTCTACTATGAGCTGCATGTTTCTTTCATTGAATGACGCGTTCACTTTCTGATCCAAGCTTGCCAGTATTTGATCCTAAGATTGAAAGAACTATTTCATGTATAAGGTGACATGGCAGCACCTAGGAGAGTTACTATCCAGGAAGCTGGAGCCCCTGATTTTACACTGCAACCATATCAAGCGCATCACTCAGCGGTGGCTGTGGATTTTGAATTAAAGACTGCACTACTCAACTTGATGCCCAAGTTTCATGGCTTACCTGCTCAAGAGCCTATCAAGCACCTTAGGGATTTCCAGGCAACCTGTTCTACTGTCAGATGAGATGGTGCAGATGAAACTTCTATTTTGTTAAAAGCCTTCCCATTCTCTCTTGAGGGAAAGGCGAGAGAGTGGTACTACACTCAACCCGGAGCAACTGTTTCTAACTGGGATATGCTTAGAAGAGAATTTTTGGAAAAATTCTTTCCAGCTGAAGTTACTGATAAACTGAGGAGGGACATTTCCATGATTGTTCAGGACGAATCCGAGACTCTCTACGAATACTGGGAGCACTTCAACAATCTTCTGGAAGTATGTCCGCACCATATGATTGACAAGATACTGTTGCTCGGCTACGTCACACAGGGCATGAAGCCTCAAGATAAGACCACATTGGAAAGTGCTAGCAATGGGTCTATGAAAAAGTACAAGACCACTGATGAGGCATGGCAATTGATCAGCGACTTAGCTGAATCTACTCGAAATCACAGGTAGAAACAAAGCCGGTCAAGAGCTGTTGTAGAGGTATCTTCTAGCAAAGAGACTACTACTCTAACTCAGAGTATATGTGAAATGACCAACTTACTAAAGTAGATGCAGTTGAGTCAACAACAAGCTCAGCAAGCTCAGTCCTCTCCACCACAGCAAAGCCAACAGTTGGTTCCACAAAGAGTATGCAGAATATGTGCTGATTATAGTCATTATACTGATGAATGTCTGTAGCTCCAGCAGGAAGACAACACTGTGGCAGCCACTCATAACTTCTATGACTGCCCCAATCAAGGATACAATCAAGGTGGCAGCTACAACCATGGATGGCAGGACAATTCCAACCAAGGTTGGAGAGATAATTCTAACTAGGGTTGGAGGGACAATCATAACAGAGGAGGCAGAGATAACAGTGGAAACCAGAGGTGGAATAACAATAACAACACCAGACAGCAGAATCAGAATCAGGCCTACAGAGCACCTCATTTAAGGCAGCCTCAAGCATCTCAGCAGACCCCTCAAACCACTTATTCCTCTCCATCTTCTAATGATGAGTTATTACACTCTATTGATCGGAGACAGCAGGCCATGAAAAACAACCTTACTTCTACCCTAAATGGTCTGAACTCTACCTTGCAAGCTCTTGTCTCACAGATTGGATCACTAAATAACTCCACCAACCAACCTTCGAGCTCCAGTGGACTTCCTTCTCAACTCTTACCTAATCCCAAGGGTGGGATCAATGCCATCACTCTGAGATCTGAAACTACATTGCAGGAGAGGAACCAAGAGGAGCCAAGTCCACCATAACACACCCCAGCTGAAGATGCAGTGGAAATGGAAGATGCTGAAGAGAAAGAGGACATACAGGACATAGTTGAAGAAGAGGAAACTCAACCACAGGGTGAAGCACCAAAGGATGCTGAAACTGCGGATAACACCCGTCCTGTCCCCTTTCCACAACTCACAAGGAAGCCCAGGAAGCAGATGGAACTCGATCCTAAAATGGTAGAAATATTCAAAAAGGTTGAGGTAACCGTTCCCCTTTTTGAAGTTATTCAACAGGTACCTAAATATGCGAAGTTTCTAAAGGATTTATGTATACATAAGGATAAAATTAATGAATTAGAAACTATTCCTTTAGGTAGTTCTATCTCTGCTTTAATGGGAGGTATACCTAAAAAATGTAGTGATCCAGGTCCATGTATGGTTAACTGTACTATTGGAGGTGTGATATTTTCTGACTGTATGTGTGATCTAGGAGCGTGCGTGAGTATTATGCCTTTGTCTATATATAATGCTTTAAGGCTCCCTCCCTTAAAAAGGTCGGCAGCTCACTTTGTGTTGGTAGATAAAAGCATTATCACAGTGATCGGAGTTGCTGAAGATGTATTAGTGAGCATCAAGGAGTTCATGTTTCCCATTGATTTCTATATCCTGGAAATGCTCCCTACTGACTCTGGGAGGCCATCCTCAATCCTACTTGGAAGACCATTCCTGAAGACTTCAAAGTTCAAGCCGGACGCATTTTCAGGAACTTATTATTTTGAAATAGATGGCAGAATAGTAAAATTTAGTTTAAATGAAGCTATGAAACATCCTCCGGAAGATCATTCTATCTCCCAGTATGACATCATTGATGAAACCGTAGCTGAAGTTCACCAGGAAGAATTAGAAGAGAAGTACATAGGGCAAGGTCCAAGTGTGGGAACATTTTCAAAGGACAATGAGAGCACTTTACCATTATCGCCAGCTCCGGATAATTCAGAGCCTGGCCATGAGCAGAAATTAGAATTAAAACCCCTCCCTCCACACCTCAAGTATGCTTACCTTGAGGACAAGCAGAAGTTTCCAGTTATTATTGCGAGGGAGCTTACTTCCCAACAAGAAGAACAGCTACTCAATGTACTAAGAAAACATAAGAAAGCGATTGGATGGAGCTTGGCGGATATAGTGGGTATCAACCCTCAAGTTTGTGAGCATAGAATATTCTTAGAAGAGGGAGCAAAACCTGTCCGTCAACCTCAAAGGAGATTGAATCCCACCATCTTAGAAGTTGTCAAGAAGGAAGTGACCAGGATACTTAAAGCAGATATCATTTATCCCATCTCAGATAGCGAATGGGTTAGCCCAGTACAAGTGGTGCCCAAGAAGTCTGGAGTCACAACAGTGAGAAATGAGCAAGGAGAGCTTCTGACAACTAGAGTGCAGAATTCATGGAGAGCTTGCATTGACTATAGGCATCTCAACTAAGCCACTCACAAGGATCATTACCCCTTGCCATTCATTGATCAGATGCTTGATCGCCTGCCAGGTAAATCCCATTACTGCTTTTTAGATGGTTATACAGGCTACTTTCAAATTCATATAGCCCCTGAGGATCAGGAAAAGACTACTTTTACATGTCCTTTTGGAACTTATGCTTATAAGAGAATGCCCTTTGGTTTATGCAACGCACCAGTGATAAACCCCGATTTCGTGATTTATCTTATGCTTATTTTGGGAGATTTTATCACCTTTTCTCACATTTATTCAATAAAATAGCATGGTTTTGTATTTCTCCCTTGAATTGTGCTTAAATATTAAAATATGTTTTTTAGGCCCTAAAATTGGTGATTTTAATTCACTTTAATTCCATTCGATACCTTGATGTGTTTGTTGAGTGATTTCAGGTTTATAAGGCAAGTATTGGATGGAAGGAATGAAGAAAAAGCATGCAAAGTGGGAGAACTCATGAAGAAATGAAGGAACCGTAAAGCTGTCAAGCTCGACCTCTTCGCACTCAAATGACCATAACTTGAGCTACAGAGGTCCAAATAAAGCGGTTTCAGTTGCGTTAGAAAGCTAACATCCGGGGCTTCGAAATGATATAAAATTTAACATATGTTGCCTGACGCGTAAGGGCGCGTACGCGCCATGTACGCGCGCGCACTGATTGAGCACGTGGGTCACTTTAATGAAATCACCCCCAGCGATTTTGCAACTCATTTTGGGCCCAATCCAACCCATTTCTGATGCTATTGAACCCAAAGATTGAAGGGGGAATGAAGGAAGTAGTCATAGTTTAGTTTTCATCATGTTTTAGGGTAGAATTCTAGAGAGAGAGGCTCTCTCCTCTCTCTAGATTTAGGATAGAAATTAGGGTAGAGTTAGGTTAATCACTCTCAATTTTCTCTTTCAATTCTTGTTTTGATTTCAATTCTCTTTACATTTTAGTGTTCTACTACTCTATTCTTCTTAGTTTTCTTGTTAATTTCCCTTTTATGCTCTCTTTTATGTTTATGAATGCTCTTGTTGGATCTTGTTTACATTTAATGAAATTTAATGTTTGATGTTCTTTCAATTGTTGATTTGAGTTGTGAATTTACTTTCCTTGCAATTTGTAGTTAGTAGATTTTACTATTCTTGCACATTTATTATGCTTTCTTTTTATGCCTTCCAAGTGTTTGATAAAATGCTTAGTTGGATTTTAGAGTAGATCTTGAGCATTCTTGGCTTGGAAAGAGTAATTGAGCAATCTTGAGTCATGTAAAACCCAACTCATGTTGGTGATCTAGAGTTGTTAGCTAATATTGTTTCCATTGACGCTAATCTTTTGCTAATTTAATTAGTAAGTTGATTAGGACTTTTGGATTGAGATTAGCTAGTCTTGTTAGACTTTCTCTCATGGAAGATAATATGATACCTTCTTCCAATGTTGGAGATGACGTAATAAGATAAATTCTTATTATTATTGTGATATGATTGATTAATCTTGTTTGACTTTCTCCCTGTTTGTTGGAGTTGACTAAATAAGATGAATTAATCATTGCATGACTAGGATAGAAAGCCTATGATCTCAACACTTGCCATGAATGTCTCTCTTTATTACTTGATTTCTTTAATTTCTCTCTTTACTTTTCTTGTCATTTATTTTATTGCCCCTCTTATCAAATCAAAACCCCCCTTACCCCACTTCATAGCCAATAATTGACCACTTCATTGCAATTCCTCGTGAGACGACCCGGAGTCTAAATACTCCGGTTAATTCTTATTTGGGGATTGTTCTTTGTGATAACCAAAAATTTTTGTATGAAAGGATTATTGATTGGTTTGGAAACTATACTTTACAACGAGAATTCATTTGTGAAATTCTAAACTGTCAAAAGTCCGTTCATCAAAATGGCGCCGTTGCCGGGGAGTTGCAATGGTGTTATATTGTTGGCTATTGTGAATATTGTGAATATGTTTGCTTTTTGCTTATTTGTTAGTTTTTGTTAGTCTTAGAACTTTGTTACTTATTTTTGTTAGTTTTTGTTTTTGTTTGTTACTATGAATTCTCACCCCTTTGGCTATGAGTTTGGTTCAAATTATGTTGTAGGAAATGAAAGCTACAATGAGGATGTGCATTAAGGATGGAACAATCAAAGGTGGGAGGAGCCTCAAGGGATTGATCAACCTTATTGGCAACAACAACCTCCGAATTCTTATGGGTATAATTCTAATCCTAATGCATATCAATCTAATGGATGTAGTGACCCCTTATTGTGATTGTCAACAACCACCACCACATGCCTATAAACCACCCCCTCAACATGACTTTGAACCACCTTACTCACAAGCCCCATACCACCAAACACCCCATATGACCCTAATCCTTATCCACCATATCAACCACCTTATGAACCATATGAACCATACATAGAACCACCACAATTCCAACACAACTACTCTCAAGAACCACCTCAATATGCACCTCCACACCCTTACCAAGGTGAACCAACTTCCAATCATGAAACCTTCCTCCCAAACAATGAACCTTCTCTTCCACCATCACCTTCCGATGAAGCCCCACACATGAATTGAGAGATCTTGAATCTCATATCTTAAGGTGACAAGAGGAGGATGAAAAGAAGTTTAAAGAGCTAGGAACCAAGATGGCTATCCTAGTGGAAGCCGTTAGCAATATGGCCTCCTCCCGACTAAGCCTAAGTGACCAAGGTACTCCCATTGACGAATGTGGAGAAGAAACTAAGGAGCATAGTGAGGGAGTGAGTTTAGAGCTTCAAGGTGTAGAAGAAGGATTGAAGTAAGAATTATCACAAGGGGAGGAAGTTAAGACAATTGAGCCGGAAGAAGTGGTTAAAGACCTAGGAGATGTTGGAAGTCCATGGGAATGTAGAATCATAGAGTCCTCTTTCAAGAAGCTTGATGTTGATGTTGAGGAGGGTGTACAACCTCCAAAGTATATTGAAGACTTTGAAGAGGTTGACCAAGAGATGGATTCAATCATTGAGGAGTTCCTATCTACAATTGAATCCTCTCCCATTGGGCTTGAAATTGAGGACAAAGAAGAAGATGCACAACCTCTCATGCCTTTGGTGAGCAATGAAGAAGAAATTGAATTGGAAGCAAACCACCAAGAGGAAGAGGTTGAAATTGAAGAAGCTTGTGAAGAGGTAGAGATAATCAAAGAAGAGCACAAGGGAGTGGAGCTTGCAAGATCATTGGGACCATCCCTTCCTAAGTCACCATCTAATACAACAATCAAGTGGGTAAAATTTCTATCCCTAAGCTTCACTTTCTCACTTACATATGGTTTGATTGAAAATGATGGTCAACTTAGAACTCTTTGTGGAGTTAAGAGTAAGAGAGAGTTGTGTAGTGGTTGGAAACATCACTCTAAGTTCATGATGGTTGCATGCTCGAAGTTGAATAGCAATGGTTGGTGTAGAACCAAATTGCATAGGTCTGGGAGAATGTTTGGATGCTTACATGAGAATTCGGATCACTTCTCACCCAATTGGAATTGTGATGATCAACTTGAAGATGGGTGTGGAAACAAGATTTGGGATCCGGGAATATATGAGGATAAATTTTGGGAGCTCATATCTTGGGAAGAATCTCACCCAAGCTTGGTGGAAATGGTTGGAAATTCTGACAACCAATTGAGGAGCAAGCATTCTTGGAGGATCAAGGATGAATACAAGCATAAACCACCATGACAAGGAGCCTCCCAAATGTCCAACTTAAGGACTTAAACTAAAAGTGCTAGGTGGGAGACACCCCACCATGGTAAACACTTTCCACTCTCTTTCAGATTTGTTTAATAAGTGATTTGAGTTACCATTATAGGTAGTTTTTCTTCTTTTCTATACTCTTATGCATTTTGCTTTTATTGATAGGTTGTTTGTTGCATTCATGCTTTGATTAGAATAGTTGTTGTTGAATTGTATTTTGCTTATAGTATAAGTTTTGTTTTTAGTGTATTTGAAAATTTTTCAAAAAAAACCAAAAAGATTTGTTGTTAAATTTGAATTTTGCTTGCTTTAGAATGTTTATAGATTAGGAGAGGATTAAATTCTGTGTTTGTGCTTCTTTAAAAAAAAAAAAATCGGGCATCGGCGCCCAAGCGCGCAGTGCGCGCGCGCGCCGGTCTGGTTTTACAACTCCTAGTACTAAAACCCGAGAGTTGTGCCCACTTTATGCCTACTTTGTGCCAGGCGATCCGTGCGTAAGCACGCATGACGCGCGCGCCGATTGTCCCTGTCGCATCCGCGCCCTAGCACGCATGGCGCGCGCGCGCGGATTGTTTTTGCTGCATCCACGCCCAAGCACGCATGGCGCGCACGCGCATATTGTACCTGCTACATCCGTGCCTAAGCACGCATGGCGCATATGCACGGATTTGCACCCTGTTTTTCTCCTTTCCCCTTTCTCCTTCTTTCTTCTTTTCTTCTTCTTTCTTTCTACTTTTTTTTCTTTTTTCTTCTTCTTCCTCTCTTGAAAAATTCTTTTAAAAAAAAATTTTTTTAAAGAATAAAATAATAAAAAAAAAAGAAAAAAAATTTCTTTCTTCCATTTTCTTTTACTGTATTTGCCTATTTTCATTCATGGCATTTTAATTTTGTTTTTATAGCTTGTTCTTGTTTTCTTTTCTAAGTTTCTTATTTTAATAATGGTTTTGGATTCTTTTACTCAATTGTTGAGAATTTCTTGGTTAATCTTGGTGCTTTGTGACTTGTTTGGTATTAATTGTAATATTTTCTCTACACACAAGATTGGTGCTTTAGTCCTTCCTGACTCATGATCCCTTGTTTTTATACTTCATCATCATTGAGTTAGGATGGGACCAAATGCTCTCATGCTTACCACTAATCTTGTTTGTGTCAATTATTGATTAAGCTTGATGCTCAATATGCTCTTCATGCTTTAACTTTTTCTTGCATTAAGTATTAATTGATATGCCCTTTGCTCAAATTGCTTTCTCACTCACATATTATAGCTACCATGTATTTGAGAACCATACTTGGCATTAGCCCCGCCTATGTTCTATTTGCTTTGATATCTTTGATGTAGGCTTAATTATCCTTCTTTTTCTTTCCTTTTAGGTTGGCCACCAAGAAGGAAAGGGATGGAAAAGCGTCCAAATGGGGCAACAAATAAGTCATCCGCACAACCTTTTGAAGAAGCTCAACAAGTTGTAGCAACCCGTCCACCTTGTTCTTCTTTGCATGCACCGAGGACGGTGCAAATTTCTAAGTGTGGGGAGGTCGTCCGACCGATCTCCATGGGTAACAATTTCCTTTTTCAACACCAATTCTTAATTTCCTTTGCTAGTTAGTTGTTGCATTGCATGATAGGTTGCATGCTAATTAGAAATTGTACATATTTTACCACTTCTTTTTATGTTAGGACTACTTGGTTAGGGTGATGATTTCTTTTCCAAGAAACTGTTTTTAGGGCACCCTACTAATTTGAAAAAAAAAATTTGTTGAACTTGCTTGAAGAATTTATTTTGGAACATGGTTTTTGAGCTAAGAACACAAGCATGTGAGTTTTGAGCCAAATGGTGTGGTTACATCATATAACCACTTATTTTCATTCTTGTGTGCATTATTCTTTTTCTATGATTGTAATCTTTGATTTGTTTGATTCTATATGTCCATTATTCCATGTATACATGCATTTATATGATTGAGGCCATCATTTCATTTAGCTCACTTACCCAAATAGCCTACCTTTCATCAACCATTGTTAGCCAATTTTGAGCCTATTTAATCTCTTTTGTTCTTAATGTTAGCACATCACTACCCCTAAGTGAAAAACAATAAATGTCCTTAATTTGGATCTTTGATTAGCTTAGGCTAGTAAGAGTGTGTATCATTTGGGTATGAAAAATTTGAGACATTGGTTGTGGTAAAAGTGTAACTTTTATTTTTGTTGAAGAATTTTGGAAATTGGGTACATACTCATATATTAATTATGTTTAAACCATATGCATTGATGCTCTTGTATATACTTCATTGCAAAAAGAAAAAAAAATTTACAAAATAAAGAAAAAAAGAAAAAAATATATAAATAAAAAAAATATAAATATAGAAAAAAAAAAGAGAGAAAAAGAAATAAAAAGGGGACAAAAATGCCCCAAAGTAAAGTTCAATAAAAATCAATGCATATGTGTGGTGAATTAAAAAGAATGCATAAGTATATGAAAAAGTGGGAATCATGGATAGCTAGGTTGTGTATTAAAATTGTATAGGTTGTTATATGTGTTTGGTGAGAGCTTAGGCTAATCAAAGATACAAATTTCAAGCTCACTTGACCATATGCATCCTTACCTTTACCCTAGCCCCATTACAACCTATGAATAAGTCCTCATGATGAATGTATGCATGCATTGAATAATTGTTGATTGTTAGATGAAAAATAAATCATGGAAAGCATGATTAGAAGAGAATTGAGTGATCGACCCTATACACTAGAGCGACTAGAGCGGATACACATCCGGTGAGGGTTCGATACTCAATTCCCTGTTCCCGGCTTTCATGAGCTTTTCTTCTTGCAAGTCTATTTGTGCTTTATTTTGATTTCCAAATTGGTAGGATTTATGAATCATCATATGATCTTAGCCCAACTTGTTCATACATGCTCTTGGAGATTGATTTGCTTTTGACCAAGTAGGTAGAATCATTTTGCATTTAGTTGCATGCATGTAGATAGGTTTATATAGTTTATTTGCATTGAATAAATGTTCATACCATTTTCTTGTCCTTCTTTATTCTTAGCATGAGGACATGCTTGGTTTAAGTGTGGGGAGATTTGATAAACCCCGATTTCATGATTTATCTTATGCTTATTTTGGGGGATTTTATCACCTTTTCTCACATTTATTCAATAAAATAGCATGATTTTGTAATTCTCCCTTGAATTGTGCTTAAATGTGAAAATATGCTTTTTAGGCCCTAAAATTGGTGATTTTAATTCACTTTAATTCCATTCGATGCCTTGATGTGTTTGTTGAGTGATTTTAGGTTTATAAGGCAAGTATTGGATGGAATGAATGAAGAAAAAGTATGCAAAGTGGGAGAACTCATGAAGAAATGAAGGAACCGTAAAGTTGTCAAGCCCGACCTCTTCGCACTCAAATGACCATAACTTGAGATACAGAGGTCCAAATAAGACGGTTTCAGTTGCGTTGGAAAGCTAACATCTGGGGCTTCGAAATGATATAAAATTTGCTATATGTTGCCTGACGCGTAGGGGAGCGCACGCGCCATGTACGCGCGCACGCCGATTGAGCACGTGGGTCACTTTAATGAAATCGCCCCCAGCGATTTTGCAACTCATTTTGGGCCCAATCCAACCCATTTTTGATGCTATTGAACCCAAGGATTGAAGGAAGAATGAAGGAAGTAGTCATAGTTTAGTTTTCATCATGTTTTAGGGTAGAATTCTAGAGAGAGAGGCTCTCTCCTCTCTCTAGATTTAGGATAGAAATTAGGGTAGAGTTAGGTTAATCACTCTCAATTTTCTCTTTCAATTCTTGTTTTGATTTCAATTCTCTTTATATTTTAGTGTTCTACTACTCTATTCTTCTTAGTTTTCTTGTTAATTTCCCTTTTATGCTCTCTTTTATGTTTATGAATGCTCTTGTTGGATCTTGTTTACATTTAATGAAATTTAATGTTTGATGTTCTTTCAATTGTTGATTTGAGTTGTGAATTTACTTTCCTTGCAATTTGTAGTTAGTAGATTTTACTATTCTTGCACATTTATTATGCTTTCTTTTTATGCCTTCCAAGTGTTTGATAAAATGCTTGGTTGGATTTTAGAGTAGATCTTGAGCATTATTGGCTTGGAAAGAGTAATTGGGCAATCTTGAATCATGTAAAACCCAACTCATGTTGGTGATCTAGAGTTGTTAGCTAATATTGTTTCCATTGACGCTAATCTTTTGCTAATTTAATTAGTAAGTTGATTAGGACTTTTGGATTGAGATTAGCTAGTCTTGTTAGACTTTCTCTCATGGAAGATAATATGATACCTTCTTCCAATGTTGGAGATGACGTAATAAGATAAATTCTTGTTATTATTGTGATATGATTGATTAATCTTGTTTGACTTTCTCCCTATTTGTTGGAGTTGACTAAATAAGTTGAATTAATCATTGCATGACTAGGATAGAAAGCCTATGATCTCAACACTTGCCATGAATGTCTCTCTTTATTACTTGATTTCTTTAATTTCTCTCTTTACTTTTCTTGTCATTTATTTTATTGCCCATCTTATCAAATCAAAACCCCCCTTACCCCACTTCATAGCCAATAATTGACCACTTCATTGCAATTCCTCGTGAGACGACCCGGAGTCTAAATACTCCGGTTAATTCTTATTTGGGGATTGTTCTTTGTGATAACCAAAAATTTTTGTATGAAGGGATTATTGATTGGTTTGGAAACTATACTTTACAACGAGAATTCATTTGTGAAATTCTAAACTGTCAAAAGTCCGTTCATCAACCAGCTACTTTCCAAAGGTGCATGATGAGTCTTTTCTCTGACCTTATTGAGACTTGTATGGAAGTTTTTATGGATGACTTTAGCGTATATGGTGATTCATTTAGCCTTTGCTTGGATAGTTTATCTAGAGTATTGGACAGGTGTGTTAGTTCAAACCTTGTTTTAAATTTTGAAAAGTGTCATTTTGAAACAAGGAATTGCTCTAGGGATGTTGTTTTTGATACTGGTATCTCTGTAGACCCAGCAAAGGTGGATGTTATTTCTAGTTTACCTTACCCCTCCTCCATGAGGGAAGTCCGTTCGTTCCTTGGCCATGCAGGTTTTTACATGAGACTCATTAAGGACTTCAGTAAGGTAGCATTACCTTTATCCAGATTACTGCAGAAAGATATCGAGTTCGAGTTCAGTGAAGATTGTAAGCAAGCTTTTGATAAGCTAAAGACCGCCCTGACTCAAGCTCCAATTGTGAGAGGACCAGACTGGAGCCAGCCATTTGAAATCATGTGTGATGCTTCCAATCATGTAGTAGGAGCAGTGCTGGCTCAGCACGAAGGTAAGGACCCTTTTGTCATTACTTATGCGTCTAAAACTTTAGACGCTGCTCAGTCTAATTACACTACTATTGAAAAAGAGCTCTTAGCTATTGTGTTCGCTCTGGATAAATTCCGAGCCTATTTACTTGGTACTAAAGTAGTAGTGTATTCAGATCACGTAGCTCTAAAGTTTTTATTAGCTAAAAAGGAGTCCAAACCAAGGCTTATACGTTGGATACTGCTACTACAAGAATTTGATTTAGAAATTAAGGATAGGAGTGGTAACCAGAATCTAGTGGTAGACCACTTGAGTCGCCTTGAGCACATTACGGATGTCTCCACTCCTATAAATGATAATTTTCCATTCGACAACTTACAGGCAGTATTTGAAGTAGTCCCTTGGTATGCGCCTGTAGCTAATTATCTAGTCAGCCGCACTTTTCCTCCAGACTTTACTAAGCATCAAAGAGACAAGCTGAAAAAAGAGACCAAATATTATATATGGGATGACCCATATTTATGGAGGTGTGGTGCTGACCAGGTAATTAGACGACGTGTGCCTCAATCAGAATTCCAGTCCATTTTAGAGGCCTGCCACTCATCTGAGAGTGGAGGACATTTTGGTCCTCAGAGAACAGCTAGAAAAAATTTAGACTGTGGATTCTGGTGGCCTACTCTTTTTAAATACGCTGCTGAATTTTGCAAATCTTGTTCTCCATGCCAAAGGTTTGGTAATATATCCAAGAGGGATGAGATGCCTCAACAGATTATGCTTTTTTGTGAAATTTTTGATGTTTGGGGCATTGACTTCATGGGTCCATTTCCAAATTCTAATGGTTACTTTTATATATTGTTAGTTGTGGATTACGTTTCTAAATGGGTGGAAGCAATTCCTACCCGCACTGATGATGCTAATACTGTTGTTTCCTTTGTTAGAAACCATATCATCTGTCGCTTTGGATCACCACGAGCTATCGTGAGTGATCAAGGCACCCATTTTTGTAACAAGAGACTAACAGGATTACTGAAGAAGCATGGGATAATTCATAAAGTGGCAATAGCCTACCATCCCCAGACTAATGGGCAAGCCAAGGTGTCTAATCGAGAAATAAAGCGTATATTGCAGAAGATAGTCAAACCTCATAGAAGAGACTGGAGCACCAGACTACAAGATGCACTCTGGGCATACAGAACGGCATACAAGACACCCATTGGGATGAGTCCCTTCCGCTTAGTTTATGGTAAAGCCTGTCACCTCCCAGTTGATGTAGAGCACAAATCCTTTTGGACAGTGAAGGAGTGCAACATGGGATTCGAGAAGGCCGGAGCTGAAAGAAAGCTGCAACTGCAGGAATTAGAAAGCCTTCGCCTAGAAGCTTATGAGAACTCCAGGCTTTACAAGGAAAAGATGAAGGTTGTGCATGATAAGCACATTAAAAGGAGAGAGTTCCAACCGGGGGACTTAGTCCTCCTTTACAACTCCAGATTGAGGCTCATGTCAGGCAAGTTGAGATCAAGATGGGACGGCCCGTATAGAGTAGAGAAGGCTGAACCATACAGAGTTTTCCACCTGAGTCATCCTTCAAGCTCTGAATTCATCAAAGTCAATGGACATCGCTTAAAGCTTTATCATGGTGAAAAGTTGAAGAATAAGAAGGAGCTAGAGATCTTCCTCTTGGAAGATCCACCCACAGCAGAAGACTGAGCTAGTGGAGCGTACAACTTAAGGACGTTAAAGTAAAGTGCTAGGTGGGAGACAAACCACCATGGTATGATTGTTCCTTTCTCTCTTCTTAGTTTTCTTTTTCAATAACTCTTCTCCGTACTAGTGCATATAGTTTGCATTTTCATATTGCATAAAAAAAAAGAAGAGAGAGGAGGAAAGCGGCATGCGATGCGACAGCATCACTGACACGTCCGCGTTGTATTGGCCCTAGGAAGAAAAGCAAACTTAATAAAGAGTCACGCGAAAGCGTAGCTGGAGGCGTGCCTTTGGCACAACTTGATCCACGCGACCGCATCGCTGACGCGTCCGCGTCATGTGGGAAAATGCCTCCCACACGTCCGCGTCAAGCACGCGAACGCGTGCCCTGAAAATTGACGTAAGAAAGGGTGTATGGCCGAATGTTACGCTGGACCGGGGCTGGAATGATGCTAGACGCACAAACCCTACCACGCGAACGCGTGCCCTACGCGTCCGCGTCGTTTTCCAGTCTTGGCCTTTCACGCGATCGCGTCCACCACGCGAACGCATCACCTTGAAATTTGGCAACAATGAGTTTCGAACAGAGAGTTGTGCGGGCGCGAGGCTGCCCTCGCGCCAGTAGCACAGAACGAGTCACGCGTCCGCGTGAACAACGTGTCCGCGTCGATTCATATACGCGCTTTTCGCGCGAACGCGTAACCCACGCGTCTGCGTCGCCTGCGCCGCACATCTTATCCAAATCTGCCAAAATATCTTATCTTTTTCTTCCCCAAATCCTACTTTTTCTTTTCCTTCTTCTTCCCCCCCCCCCCCTTCTTCTTCCTTCTTCGTTCTTTCTCACTTTCTACTTTCTCTCTCTCACCACCATTATCAAGGTTTTTCTTTTCTTCTTCCCTCCTTCCTTTTCTATTCTTCCTCTTATTTTTATGTTCTCTTATTCTTTTTCTTTCTACTTTCACTATCCTTGTTTTCTTTTTCTTTCTTCCTCTTTTTATTGGTGTTGGAAATTTATTTGGGTCATTATTTCTTATATTTTGCTTGTGGATTGTTACAGAATTATTTGAAAATTATATATTAATTTTTAAGGGTTGCTTGCATGTTCAATTTT
Source organism: Arachis ipaensis (assembly GCF_059453495.1). Lineage (NCBI taxonomy): Eukaryota > Viridiplantae > Streptophyta > Magnoliopsida > Fabales > Fabaceae > Arachis > Arachis ipaensis. Next base: position 79,699,387 of record NC_142443.1, read on the forward strand.
ATACTTTCAATAGCTTATTCACCATACATGCTATGTGTTTGTGAAAACGGCCTATGGCATTGTGCACTATTTTTAGATTTCTTTTATTCTACTACTCTAAATGCTTGCTTTTCACAAAACCCTTTTTATATATATATTATTTAAATATAATTGTTATTACAAACAGGTTATTAGTTTGAAAGGCTTGGTAATCTAACTTGGACATTGAATGCTTGATCTATGCTACTCATGCCTTTGCCGGCATGCCAATAAACATCTTGCATTTAACTGTCATCATATGAACTTGCTATATTTCCATTGATGATCTTTCACATGTAGTCATGACCATGTATTAACATCATTCATCTTTAATGTACCTTGATTACCACCTTTCCCGTTCTCTTCCTTGCTCTAACCCTTGACATCTTAACATCCTTACTCTTTCCCTTTCAGGATGGCCACCAAGAAAGGAAAAGAGAAAGCTACTCCCAAACCACCAGCAAGGAGAGGGACAAAAAGAGCATTAGTGGAAAGGCCCTCTTCAACTGCAGTTAAGCTCTCAACAAAACGAATTAAGAGGATTATCAAGGTCGATGAAAAAGAGAAAGCCTTCCCAGCAAAGGACACTGTGCGATTTCCCAACCGCTACTATGAGCAGATGTTCCCCATCCTGGCAGCAAGGAATTACAACAACGAATACCTTCTTATCCTCCTGACTCGTATTGCTGAATTTGTTGAGCCGCAAATTGAACAAAGACACTGGGGATTCCTACAAAGACAGCCACGATAGGTTAATCTCTCATGGGTAGTCGAGTTCTACTCTAATTTCCACTTGTTAACCCTGCAGTCTGTCTATGTCCGTCAGAAGTAAATCCCATTACAGAAGAGGCCATTCAACGAGCTTTGGATCTCCCCCCTGCTCCAGAAGGACTGGACGCATTCCAAGAGGCTGCACTCAAGCGCCAGATGTACCAATTTGATTGGGATGCCGTTCTCAAAGTTATCGCACAACCTGGCAGCAGATGGATTTATGGATACCATCGTTCCCGACCTAAGGGAATATCGGCTTCCACACTTACCTTGGAGGCTCGCGTATGGGCACAGATTATGTCCCACTACGTCTTTTCGAGCACTCATGAGTCCTCCTTCACTGCAGACATGGCCGTTCTACTATGGTGCATCCTCACAGACCAGCCTCTACACCTACTAAGACACATCCGGAATGCCATGGGATACATACAAATTGCGGGCAACCTACCTTTTCCTACCTTGGTCTCAGATCTTGTCGCAGCAGCCGGAGTCTCCTACAGAGCTGGGGACACTAAAGCCATGCTTCCACGGGATGATCAGTACGTTCCTAATGGGAAATATCTCAGGCCACCAACAGCCACTACCAGCCAGTCCGCAGAACAAGCTGCAGACATTCCCCCTTCCACACCACAAGCACCTTCAACAAGTCAGCTGCTCCATCAAATACTGGAGAGGTTGGACCAGCAAGAACAGAAAGCGAAGCTACGAGAGCGCCGCAACCAGCGCCGATTCAAATACTTCAAGGAGCTACTCACAGGCAACCACAGGCCTGACAATGACCCAGACACCCCGGACTCTACTTCATTTACCATCACAGGGAGCCATGACGGTCCCGACTGTGGAGATACTGCTACCAGCCCCCCCTTGTTCCTGACAGATGGCACCGAGGACGGTGCAAAGCCTTAAGTGTGGGGAGGTCGGTCAGTGCCTAACTTCCGGAGGTAATTTCTCTTCCTTAACACCAATAAAATAGAATATTTAGTTAGTTTTTCAATTTTTTGTTTTAAAATATGATAGATTGCATAGTAATAGGTTAATTGCATGCATGTTCTACTTGATTGAAAGGATAATAAGTTTCTCCTAAGACCTGAATCTTTCACTAATTTAAATCAAAACCCTTATGTTAAAATTGTTTGAAGTTGTAATTGGAACATGGTTTTTGAGCTAAAGAACATACAACCTGTGAGACTTTGAGCCTAAATACATGGTTACATTATTTAACCATAACTATTTTATTCTTGTGTGTTTATTTCTCTATGATTGTAATTTGAATTTTGTTTTATCCTATATGTCCATTATTTAGTGTATTTACATGCTTGCATATGATTGAGGCCATTATTTGTTTAGCTCACTTATCCCAAATAAGCCTACCCTTTTAATTACGTTTGTTAGCCACTTTGAGCCGTTTTAATCCCATTTGTTCTACATTTTACCACATTACTAAGCCTTAAGCAGAAAAACAATTAAATATCCCTATTGAATCTTTGGTTAGCTTAAGATAGAAATTGTGTGTTAATTGAGTTTAGGAAGATTGTGGGAACAAAGATTAATAAAGGAATGTGTCATGATAAGATAATGGAAATTTGGGTACCTACTCATGTGAAACTATAAAAGAAAATTGAAAATCTATGTGCATTGATAAGCTATGTTTATTTTCATGTTCAAAAAAAAATTATAATATTTTAGTAAATAAGGGGACAAAATTACCCCAATGATAAGTTAAAGTTCAACAATCAATGCACATGTGATAAAATCAAAATAAAGGTTGATGCATGAGTATGGAATGTGAAAAGGAAATTCTGGGTAGTTAGGTATGAAATTTAAAGTTATATAGAATATACATATATGATTAGGTGAAAGCTTGGGTTAATTAAAGATTCAATTTATAACTCACTTAGCCATATATACCCTTACCTTTACCTTAGCCCCATTACAACCTTGAAAAGACATCATGATGTTTGCATTGGTACATTAAATGTTGTTGATTGGTTAGGTGAAGAACAAAAATTAGAAAGCATGATTAGAGAAGGATAGAGTGATTACCCTATACACTAGAGAGATTAGAGTGCACACACACCATCAGTGAAGGTTCAATGCTCAACCCCATGTCCCATGCTTTCACAAGCTGTCTTCTTACAAATTTACCTGCTTTTACTGTATGATTTAAACTAGTGGAATATTCTCTATGTTCTGTCTTAGAGAACTCATTTATTTTTAATCAGGTAGACAAAATCATATAGTTGCATTCATATACATAGGTTACATTGCATGAGTCTTACATGTCCCTATTCATTCATATTTATCTCCTTCAACTAAGCATGAGGACATGCTAATGTTTAAGTGTGGGGACGTTGAAAAACCATTATTTTATGATTTATATTGTGCTTAATTGTGTGGTTTTATCAAGTCTTCACCCACTTATTCATATGATTAGCATGATATTACAAGTCCTTCCCAAAATTGTTCCATGGTTGAAAAATTGCTTCCTAAAGACCTTTTAATTGTATATTTTTATTCTCCTCTATACCGTTCGATGCCGTGATCTGTGTGTTAAGTGTTTCAGGCTTCATAGGGCAGGAATGGCTTAGAGAATGGAGAGGAAGCAGACAAAAAATGGAAGGAACACAAGAAATTGAGGAGATGACTAGTGAGAAGCGACACAGATGCATGGCTCACGTGACCGCGTGAAATGGAGGAAATCACAGTAACGCGCTCGCGTGCCTGACGCGAATGCATGAATTGGAAGCCGCACGAGTGACGCGAATGCGTGGACGACGCGCACGCGTGGCAAGGCAAAACGCTGGATGACGCGAACGCATGGATGACGCGATCGCGTGACGTGCGCGATCTGCAGAATTTGCAAAATTCGCTGGGGGCAATTTTGGGCCATGTTTTGACCCAGTTTTCTGCCCAGAAAAGCATATTAGAGCCAGGGAACATGCAGAGAGCAGGGGAGAGATTCATTCCGCATAATTTTTAGTTTTTAGATCTGACTTTACTCATCCTCTAGGTTTTTCTCTCTACACATTCATAGTTCTTAAGATTTTGTTTTTATTGCTTTTTGGATTGGGATATTGAGAAGAGTTATTACCTCCGCCAAGACTTCATCATTCTAGTTTGTTTTCCTTACTTGTCACTTACTCTTTCATATCCTTAATTTGTTCAGAATTACTATTGGATTATTTTTAGAATTTATTACTACAAGAACTACTTTTATTTTTAATTGGTCTTTTTTATTATTATTTATCATGTTTTCCTTTATTTCCCTTTCTTATTTTGTGAAGTTTACATTCATAATGAGCGAGTAGTTCTCTAACTCGATTGGGAGTTGATTGAAAGGAGAACCTTGAGTTGGAATGCTCAAGAGTAAAATTGTAATTGGGTTTATTGTTGGATGGCTCTCTAGTCACTGACACTAATCCTTCCCAAGGGTGAGAATTAGAACTTGTGAATAAAAGTAGACTTCCAACTTGCTTGACTTTCCTCTACCTAGTAAAGGATAACTAAGCAAAACAACCTTCAATTATCAATTAATCTTGGGAGAACTCCAACAAGGATAGAACTTCTGATTAATCTACTCCCGGTCAAGATTTTTATTTAAATTACATAAATTCTCTGATTTAATTTTCTGTTTATCAAACTCAAAACCATTTTGGAAAACATCTGATTCATAAAATAGCACATCTTTCTGTAACTCGTTGGGAGACGACCTGGGATTCATACTCCCAGTATTTTAATTCTAATTTTGTGACAACCCTTCTAAACTGATAAGCGGACTTTTGTTGGTTAAGAACTGTACTTGCAATGTACCTCTCATATTAATTTCTTAATCTGCCAATTTCCACCTCGTCACCTAGCCATTGACCACAAACACATGATAATTATGAAGAGTTAATCCTACTTAGTTAACCTTACATCGAAGCTAAGTCAAATAGGCATAGTTAATTTCAATCCCTAAGTCCTATGTCAATACTAAGGGGTCACATAGAGTCAAGAGAAACCAAATCAACTAACTCACTCTAATATATCAAACAAGAATGGACATCAATGACTCAAGGATCACCAAATTCAACAATTTCAAGCCAAGAGTGAAGAAAAACTAAAGGAAAACTAAGCCAAGCATTTTATCAAATACTTGGTGTGCATGAAAATAAAATAATATTAAAAATACATTAAAATAAATTCTAAAACTACCAAAGCAAGAAAGTGCCAATAACAACTAGAGAAAGCAATAAATGACATGGAAACATAAATTTGCATTAATTAAAATTAAAGTAACAAAGAGTATCCATAAGCATAAAAATGACAAAATAAAGGAAATAACAAGAGAAATGAAGAAGAACAAGATAGAAGAACATGGAAACAAAAATAAAACTACACTAAAAAAAGAATTAAAGACTAAAATTAAAGGATATTAAACTAAACCTAACCTAATTCTAGAGAGAGGGGGGAGCTTCTCTCTCTAGAAACTAAGAGAAAACATAACAAAAGCTAAACCTAATTGCCCCTCCTTCATTCCTCTTCACTTTGGCCTTAAATAGCTTCAGAAAATGAGTTGGATTGGGTTTTGGAGGCCCAGAATTCCCCCCCAACGATTTGCATTAATGAGCTCATGTGCAGGGACCTGTGCGGACGCACAGACGCGTGTGTTCGCACACATGCTGAAAATTGACCTGTGCGGATGCACAAGTACCTATGCGTACGCACAGGTAGACTTGTGTCCACTATAGCAAATTGCATATTATTTTGAAGCCCCGGACGTTAGCTTTCCAATGCCACTGGAACCGCCTCATTTGGACCTCTATAGCTCAAGTTATGATCAATTTAGTACAGAGAGGTCAAGGCTGGCAGCTTTCCAAATCCTTCATTTCTTGAATTCTTCTCTTTTGCATGCTCTTTTCCTCACTTCTTCAACTCATACTTGTCTTGGAAACCTAAAAATCACTTAACAAATACATCAAGGTACCAAATAGGATTAAAGTGAATAAAATTGACTAAATTAAGCACAAAAGAGCATGTTTTCACTTTCAAGCACAATTTAGGAAGAAATCTCAAAAGCATGCTATTTAGGCGAATAAATGTGGGTTTATGTGATGGAATCCACTCAAATCAAACCAAAATATATCGTAAAATATGGATTCTTCAGTGGATCGGGCTGAACTGATACGAGAGCAGAGACTCGAAGGGGTTAGGACCTGGGCGTGAGTTGAGATGCTGGTAGAGGATGCTTGCTCGGATCAGCGAAGTAACGATGTGGTGGAGCCACTTGCAAGAACTCTGATGCTCAAGTTAGTATCCATACAAAAGGCGGTGATTTAGGGTTAGAGTAGGTGACATACCTCTGGAGAAGGGTAGACCCCTCCCCTTTTATAGTCTGTACTCGGGTGGGTCCTTTGTGGCCAGGCCCATCTGCCTAAAAGTTTTTACTAGCTGTCCAAATTCCACATGGATGGGGAGGTGACGTGCGAGTCACCTCCTGGCTCGAGTCGAGTAACCTGTCGGGTCAACCGTTCGTGTCCAGACCTGGGTCGCTGGTGGACTAGGTCGAAACATAAAATAAAAATATAAATTAAATATACGTTATGCAATATATTAAAAAAAGTATAATATATATTAAGAAGCAGTTTGGTCTAATAATAATCAAGTTGTTTCCTATTCCTCAAGTCTTCTCTTCAAATCTCATCCCATATAAAATTTTTAAGTAGGCACAAATTTATCAGTGCACGCACGGCGAATCCCATTGGCACCGTAACAAAAGAGTGGTATTTATTAATTATGTTATACATTTGTAGAAAGATTTAGAATTTTCGTGATCGTATTTTATATAAATAAATATTTAGATCAGATATGATGGTGAAAAAATTAAAAAAGTAAATAAATTAAGTATTAGAAATATCTAATAATAATATTTAAAAATATCTAGATTAGTATTTACTAAAAATATTTAAGATAATTTTTAGAAAGAATAATCTAAAAATTATAATGTACTAATTTGTGAAGTCTATCTAGGTAAGTCATCGTACGATTCATTATAATCAATTAAAAAACACATCAAGTCTCAAATTTCTTTGTATTCTCTTTTTAGTTTATCAATAATACAACTATTAATTTTTTTTCAACTATTCATTTAAATTATTCTTTCATCGAAACTAACTCATCTACTCTTGTTATAACATTTATGTCTATAATATACTAAATAACTTCAAATTATTATTATTTCATAAAATTAATATTATTTTTTTATCTTGTGTAAATTTGAGGAATTCTGTCAAAAACAATAATGATTTAGCAACAGTTTAACATTCTATGTGTTTTTTTTTTCTTGGCTGAAATGATAGTAGCAATGGAGGTATTATAGAAGATGAAAAAAAAAAAGAGGTTGAAAATTATAGGAAAAAAATTTATAAATTTTTCATAATTTTTAATGGAAATCAATATAAATTTAATATTTAAATATTTTTGTTAAATACAACTAACTCATCTTTACGCGGATGTAAAATGAGTTTAATGCGGATGTAAAATGAGTTTAATTTTTTCATAGATAATTTTATCGATATCTTCATCCTTTATTAGTAGCAATAGTAGTTTATTCAAAATTATTACATGGCCAAACCTAAAAATTAAGTAACTTCGTGATGACATAAGGCTTTATAAAGATTCGGTACTGTATCTTGTTATTTAATGCAAGAATTGAGCTAAAGCGTTCTTCACGATGTAGTTTGCAATGATGCTGTTTGTTCTCTCTGTTGGATGAAAAGAGTCCCAAAACACAAATTTAGAAGCATCCATGCAACTGAAGCTACTTGCCCTGCTGCATGCATATCCCATCTCAAACATTCCAGTAGCACAACATGCCATTGACGCCACCTGAAACCCTGTTCAACAATTTATTATTTAAATTTACACATACGTTAATTAAAAGAAAAATATAATATGTTTTTCCACATCACATATTAATGTGTAAATATATTTATGTGAATATGGATAAAATATCAGGTATGAAAATACCAATATAAAAAGTCTACGTTTAGAACGCAATACGTTTATAGCCAAGTAACAGCTAATAAGTAATAATGTTTTTTTTCTTATATTAACATGTTTGATCATTGGATGTAACATCTTACACGTAATATGAATAGAATAATTATAGGTGGAAAAGTTTAACTTACCATATTGGGCAGGCTTTTGAACAATATGCAACAAAATATCATATGGATTAGAAAATACCAATCTGATCCCAGGGAGGTCCTTATTGAGCTTATTTGTTAACATGCTGAGCTTATTATTAAACTCCAATGCTATGTTATTGTAATTGGAGACACAATCATTCCCATCAACAAAATTTGTGGTTCTCTCCAATGGCAAACACCCCATGGGGGGAATGCCCCCAAGAGATATCTTCCTTGCACCAAGACTATAGAGTTTCTTGATAAAATTCTCAGCAATTCCGGCCAAAAAATTTTGATACTCGCTTGGTGTGTATTCAGATGCTCTGCCAGAGAATGCATAATAGTTCTCTAGGAAGTCGTTTGTTCCTAGACTTGTCATGTGCAATGACTTGCCTATGCTTTCTTTTGCCTTGCTCTCTCCAACATAGGCTTTAAGTTTTTTTTGGTATTCCTCGTAGTACTCCAACTGCCTCCATAGTGGTATCACAGACTGCAATAGAATATTGAAATTAATTGATACTCCTTACTTAATCACATTCTATCTTATCTATACTTGAATGAAGTATAAATCCAGCCCATTCTATATGATAAATGAGAATAAATCGACTCTAATACTTCAAACTTGATATGTATTAATGTATGTATAACATTTTTAGTTATAGGTACTATTAAACGCTCATTTAAAGATCAAATAAAAAAATGTTATTTAAAATAAAGGTCAAAATACAATGGTTAAAAAATTACTATTGTTCAATAAGATTTTTAATCCTTTGGAACAATATTTGTGAGAAATTTAAAATGTTAGATTTTGGTCATAATATCTATAGCAAATACGGGTACGACGTGTTAAACACTAACATGTCAAGGTTGCATAAGAGTGGCAAAAGTACCATGAATAATATAAGATCTAGACAATGTTATTATAGAAGTGTAATAGATAATACATGAATAATCTTATATGTTTAAAATAATTTTATTTCAAAATAATACAGATAATTTCTATGTTATATTTTAAATTTACGTTCTTTTTTTTAACGAGTAAATTATAAATCTTTATCTTTTAAATTAAGTTATATTGAATTATATATTGTGCTATGTTTTTAACGGAGATGAGGACATTTTTCTTAACAGATTTCGAAGCCCCGTTATGATCCCTGCTTGCTATGTTTGCATTTTTTCTCTTTATTTTATGTTGTCACTTTTACATTTTATCATATATATCAATGCAACTATAAGAGAAAAATTTGAGGTAAGTAATTTTAATTCATATTGATCGATAATTTTAGTCAATAGCAAGGTTTTGAAAACTAATTTGAATTACTCGGTCAAATCAGTCGAACTATAAACTGCTAAAAAATATGATTTAATTTGATACAGAAATCGATCAATTAAAAAATTGAATATGAACCAAAAAAAAAAAAAATTGGTGTCAGATTAAACTAAAAACTGACCGATTTTAAAAATTTGTCAAAAAAAAAATATCAATTTGAATCTCCTTAAAGAAAACGGCTAGAAATTGGAAAAAAAAAATTAGAAACATAATCTCAATGAACAAGATCAAAGATTTGAGGGAGAGCAGAAAAGTGAAAAAAAAAATCAAGAGAGAAAAAATGGAGCAGAACAAGAGAGAAATTAGCGACGGAGATTGGAATGGCACGACAAATGAAAATGTGTGATAGTGTGAATGTGTGATTTATTGTAGGGTGTTTGAAACCCTTTAGAATTCAATTCGGTTATTCTAATATTTGAAATAAAAATAATTAAAATATTTTAGATAAAATTTAATTCAATTCTATTATTTTCTTTCAAAATCAAAATAAGTTTGATTTGGAATTTCATTCTATTAAAATTTTATTTAAAACTTAAAATGTCTAAAATGCCTTTATGATCTAATTACTTTTTTTTTTAACTTTTTTCATTCACTTCTTCTCAACGCCTCCCATCTTTTAACATACTCTCTCTTCTCTTACTATCTTCATTTTCTTTCCGTTCCTTTAACTCACTTAATATAATACTAGCAGCTCATTTCCTTTCTTTTCCTTCAACTCACTTAATATAATACTAGCGGCTCAACAGGCACTATCAGCCACTTTTCTATTATTTTAAAAAGATTAATTTTTATAATTTTATTTTTAAAATTATAAATTTAATAAAATAATCTAAACATTAAGAATAAAAAAATTTGAAAATAAAAATAAAAATTTTATAATTATTTAACTTTTAGAATGTATAAAATTATAAATTTAAATTAAATAAGATATTAAATAAATTTATTATGTCGTTATTATGTGTAACAAAATGAAAATAAAGATTTAGAAATATTATTTATAATTAACTATTTAGAAACGTTATTAAGTTTATTTATTTATTTTTAATAATATTTAATTTAAAACAGAGATAAAAATTTATATTCAAAATACTTTTTATCTTTATGCATAATTCTAATTGATAAAAAATATTTTTTTAATTTAATATTTATTTTTTTAAATTATGTTTAATTTTATTATTTTTTTCAAAATTATTAATTTATATTTTTATTATATTCACTCACTATATCAAACACTATTTTTTCTCTTACTATATATTATTCTCTATATACATACCTGCTATTGTCTTATCGCCACTATTATATTACATTGTTCTCCTTTCTCATTTTTTTTTCTCCTTCCACATTCTCATCATCTTATCGTTATTAATTATCACTAAATATCATTATCGCAACGTTTACTCTTATTTATTACTTTGATTTATAACCATCTATTGTGTTAACTTTTATGAGTTGTTAAAATTTTACAAAAAAATTAAGACATAAAGCATTTAAAATTTTTTCAAATTATCAAAATTTGATGTTAGTAATCCTAATTATTTTCAACTAAAATAATAAAAAATAGTACTATAATTGTAAGTTTTTTAACTAATCATTATAAATTTAAGTCGTAGTTTAATATAGTACCTTAGCTTAGGACGGAAGGCAACCATTGCTATCCACATTTGACTGCTATTTTATAAGTTTTATATTTATTTTATTGTGCACATCAATTAAATTATACTTTATGATTTTATTTTACATGTTTTGAAATAATGACATCATATTATAAGGATTAGATTAATTTTCATAGTCTAATACGAATCTTATTATTTTGTTCGTCATTTAAATATTATTCATAAAGAAAAGTTACTTAAACCTGAAACACTATATAAAAAGAGACAAAAAAATTTTAGATTTATCGTCATGGTTTGCTTCTTCGACCTCACTTAATATACTCAAATTTAATAGCTTTGATGGTGGTGATTCTTTGTAATTAGTTAAAAAGTTTCAACTTTCTCGTTCTCTCTCTAATTCTCCCTACGATTTTGAACAAACTTAATTTTGTTATTAAATAATTTTTTAAATTTAGAATATTTTTAACTTCTTATATAATAAGTATCTTTTAAATTATCTTTCATGATCTTGAAAGTTAAAAATTAAAGTTAAATGATATTAGGTTTTTTATTAAGTACAAAAATAAACATTTTAAGTCTAAATGATATTAGTTTTTTTATTAAGGCAGAGAAACATCATGAAAGGGTGGTCATATTAAATCCCATGTTCTTATATTGAGAACATGTACCATTTATTATATTATATATAATCAATTTACCATATAACAAAAGGTGAAAATCTATATCTTCCTTTTGTTAAGTTTTTTTTCTCTCTCTAAATTAGTTTGTATATTATCAACTTATTTCTATTATTTATGTAATATTTTTTTCTAGTAGTTATTCATTAATAAATTTTTAAACCTATTATCTTCAGACCATAAAATTTTCAAAGTAAAAGAAAAATACAATAAAACAAATTAGAGAACCTAAAAAAATAAAATAGTTTTTAAAATAGAATATATATAAGATAAATAATAAATTAAAACTTACATGGCCTATGACATAGAAAAATAAAGAGAAGAAAATAATCATGAAAGTTGAAATAACAAAAAATATATAACACAGTCTTGACACGTTTAAATGTTATATGTCAATCTAATAATTAATAAAAATAATATTATCTAATATAAAATAGATTAAAAATAAAAAAAAGATTAACAAAATCAATTAACAAATTTCTTATCTTACTATATTTATGGTATTATATGTCAATCTAATAATCAATAAAAAATAATATTTTTTTATATAAAACATATTAAAAATAAAGAAAAAAATAACAAAATATACGTGGAGGTTTTTCACTCTACTATTGGTAGGTATAAATTTTTTTTACATCTTTTATATGCTAATCATACTTAAGACAAATAATATTAAATTAATTAATAATCTTTTTGCAATAATTTAAAAAATTAATAAATGTCAATTCTAGTACTCTTTATAATTAAATGTCAAATTCAATACTCTACATAATTAATAGTTTAGATAGTTCAGGAAATTAACATGTTAATGTTTTTAATAAACCTTTGATAGGTGTGAACTTTCTTGCGCCCTTTATACATGCCAATTAAATAAATTAGCCACTCCTTAAGATAAATGATAATGTGATAGACAAAATTAATAATTTCATTTTATTTCAGAAGAAATATTTATATACTCAAATTTCAAATATAATACTCTATATAATTAATAATTTAAAAAATTAAAAAAAATATTATTGCAAAGCAATCTAAAAATAATAAGTTAACAAAATATTTATGAAATTTCTTCCTTCCATCATTGATAGGTAAAGACATGTAAACAAAAAATAAGAACACATACCAGATAAAAAGAAAATATTTTCTTTCTACATCAAATCGATAAGATAAAAAAAATAATTTTTTTTACATCAAATTAATAAAAAAAAAAAAGACAGAACTATTTTTTACGTAAAAAATTGGGAATGAATTAAAAGGATAAAAGAATGACTAAAAATATAAATTAAATAAGTAAACTGAAGAGAAGAAAAAATGTAAGTGGAACTTATGCGTTAAATCAAATGATGAAATTTGCAACGGTGGATAAAGGCAATGGAAGACGAAGGAGGCGATGCAATTGAGGGTGTTGAAAAAAGAGAAGGCCGATAGTAAAAGAAACACATAAAAGTGTGTATGAAAAACAAAATTAGTAGATTTTTCTAAAAAATTACAAATAAAATTTTAATAGAATAATTAGAGTGAAACCAAACTATCAGTGAGACTGTGAGAGTACAACGTACTCAAAATAAAAGGATATAAACTAAAACTAAAACAAACATAAAATTAAACAAAATATAAAGATGGTGAAAAATGTGAAGACATTGATGTGCATTTTTTTTGTTGGGAGATATATTATCATGGTTATAAGAGTAACAAAGCTATGACTATTTTGTCCTTATAATTTGTTTTAGTGGGATGTTATTGGATTTTTTAAAATAAATTTTATGACTATTTTGTCGTTATAATTTGTTTTATGAAATAGTTTGTTAGAGAGTAAATATAGATAAAAAAAATTAGAAACTAAAGTTATGGTCAATTCTTCGTATTGACTTTATATATATATATATATATATATATATATATATATATATATATATATATATATATATATATTTACCAAAGATAGGAGACTCGAACCCGCAACCTCTTAATTGAGTATGGGGAGACTATACCATTTGAGCTATAATTCATTGGCTTAAAATTTGGAAAGATATGTGACTCGAACCTGCAACCTCTTAATTGAGTATGGAGAGTCTATGCCATTTGAGCTATAACTCATTGGCATTGACTTTATATATTGTTATAGATACATATTAATATATAAATAAAAGTATTAATCGACTTTAATAAACATAGACTTTAATAATACGTATTAAACAATATAAAAAAAATATTGATAAATTTTAATAAATATAGAATATATTTATAGGTAAATAAATAAATAATTTTTTTACATATAACTTAAAATAACAAATATAATTTCTTTTATTTTTAAATAAATTAAACATAATTTGTATAACTGCATAAAAAATATAAATTTTTTTATTCATTATCAATTATCACGTCATAAATTTTTTAAAATATTAAAAAAATTATATTTAAATGTTATTTTTAATTAAAAATATAAAATATAAAATAATTAACTTTATTACAATTACTATTATTAGTATTATGAATGTATTGTCTATTTTTAAATTTTTTATTTGTTAATTATCTATTTTAATTATTTATTATGAAATTCATAATCTTATTTGTTATTAGGCATTTTATAACATATCTTTAAATTTATTCATTACGAAAGATTCTTTGAATAAATATTATATATTATATGATGAAGATAAAATATTAAAAAAATTATTGTTACTATTTTATCTATTAAATTTATTTTGTGAAATGAGTTATTTGAAGAGAGATGATTTCTTCAAAAGTTGGAGATCAAATTGTAATATTGCCTTTATATATTGTTTGAAACTGGATAATATAAAAAACTTGTTTAGATATTGAACACTCGATCTACAGTTATACAAAAAGAATACAAACTTTAGATGTAAAAATGGAATAAGATAAAGAGTACTTGTCTTTTAAATTTTTTTTTAAAAATTAGAAATGAGTACTCAAAAATAAAATAAACCATAAATATAAAATATCACCCACTTATATTATCATGACGTCTATTATTTGGACCAGTTCCATTATCGTGTGTTTCTATTCCTGTATTTTTCAAAAGGTAGAATATAGATACGGCAATGGAGTTGGCATAAAAATTGTATCAACTCCCTTTCTTAATAAATGCATGTCAGAACCAAAAGAGAGCAAGATGCAGAAAAAAGATTTAACTCTTTCGTGGGTTAGTGACTTTTTTTAATTAAAAATATGAAAATGTATTGTTACTATTTTGTTCATAAATTTGATTTATAAAATGAATTATTTGAGGATAAATAGTGTCTATAAAAATTGTACACCAAACTCTGGTATTAGCTTTATATATATATAATAACAATATATATATATATTGGTATAGATATATGTCTATTTTTTTTAAAAGGTCTACTATGTAAATCTAAAAAAATATTTACACATATAAATTTTATGTGTTTAACTTAGATTAATAACACCAAGCGTTTGCAACTCTTCTACGTCTCAACATTTCAAGTGAAGTTGTACCAATTAGGACACTAATAAAAAGTAACATAATTTTGTTCCATTTTAATAACAATAATTAGTTGTTATAATTTGTTGTTAATAACTAACTTCTTTTTTACCTGTTATGTCATTAGACTACTCAACAAGTTAGTTCTTGATAGTTCATGTTTGTTTTTTGTTATTAATTTGTCATTGGAATCAACAATGAAGAACTATTTAATTTTTTTAATTAATAATAATATTTTTTAATTGAATATTTTTATATTAATTCAATTTTTTATTTTTTAAAAGAGGTGCACAAATTTTAGTTGAAAAAAATTTTAGTTAAAAAATATATTTTATATAGTTTAATAAATAAGGATATTTATTATATAAATATAATATTATATTAATAAAAGATAAAGTTATTCACCGTAAAATTTTAATTCATTTGATAAATATTTTAAATACTGAAATTCAATTCAATTTTAAAATTTTACTAATTCATTTTAAATACTAGAATTCAATTCAATTTTATACTATTAAAAATTTTTAAACAAATTGTTAAAATTTTAACAGAGATATAGATTATTAAAAATTGGGCCTAATTAATCTTTTTTTCTTCTTACTAAGATATATTTTTTTTCTAATATCTATTCAGTTCAATACTACCAAAAAAAAATGACCAAAAAAATATATTTAGTTCAATTTCTTTTTCACTTTTAGCAAAGTTATACTCATTTAAAATATTAATATAATATAATATGTATAATCTAAATAAATATATGTTAAAATATATGTGTTTGGAAGAAAAAATAATTTTGCAATCACTAGAACTTTTAAATTCATAATAAATTTAATCCTAATTAAAAGATAAATTGATAAAAAAATTTTAGTCAAATAATTATAATTATAATATGACACAAATATAAAAACTTTATTTAAAAGATTACAATTTACCATATTAATTAATGTAATAAAAGTATAATTTAATTATTTGTATTTATTTTTTATGTTTATTTACTATTTTATATGTTATATTATTAATTTATTATAATTCGGTTATTTCAATTACACCATAGTTAAATCAGTTAAACTTCTAAATTAATAAATTAATAGCTAAAACGGTTTAATAATCAGTTTAGTTTTTAGAATTTTAGTCTATAGTCTAATATTTTTAGCCTAGTAATTTAGTATCATATTTTTAGTCAATACTTTTAAATAATACTAACTAACTATTGACCAAAAATAATAAATTGTATTACTATGTATAATTCTATACATTTATTTTCACATATATTTTTTTTCTAATGTATAAAAGAATTAAAGTGACAATTAATTCGAAACAAAAAGAGTAATTATCGTGCTAACATTTACTTATAGAGGAGAGGCATTTTATTTATTTGATGAAAAAAATAATTGTATAGATAAAACTCAATATTTAAAATTTTAAATTTCATGAATGATGAAATTGGATGGGACTTGAAGTCCGATATTTTTATTTTCAATTTTGGATGGAATCTGAGCTGTTTTTTTTTTTTTTTAACAAAAAATAATTTACTTGTCAATATATATTTTTTATAACGGTTATGTAAAAAATAAATCTTGTAGAAACTATTTAAAATATTGAATAGTTTAAAGGATACTAAGCACCATGTCTATATATATGTATGTGTGTGTTTGTGTATGTGTGCGCGTGTAATAAATTATTATTTTATTTTTTAATATTTATATATATTAAGTTTTAATTTTGTTTTTAATATTTATAATATTTAACTTTTCTCTTAAATATTTTATTTTTTTATTTTTGTCGTATGTTCAAAATTAAAATATTATTTTTAAAAAATATTAGTTATCTTTTATTATTATTTTCTTCTTTTTTTTGTTCTTCTACTATTTTTATCCCAAATCACAACTATCGCTAATGATCACTATAATTCAATTTTCTCCACTATTTAAAAGAAAATTATAGAGGACAAAAAAAGATATTTTTGAATAAAAAATTAATTTTAATTGGAGAACTAAAATAAAACAAAATAAATTATTTGAATAAAAATATAATATTTTAAATATTAGAAATAAAATTAAAATTTAGTTTAAATATTAAAGACTAAAATTAACTACTTGTATTTATAAAAGAAATTTTGTATACTATATTGATATTTAAATAAAGTTAAGTCTTAAAATGTTTTCTGAAATTATTTACATATACTAAAATAATCTCTAAAATTTTAATTAAATCAATTACGTTTTTAAAACTGGTAAAATAGTACCACGTTACTCTCTAACAATGTGATGAGTTATTTAACGAAAAAAAATAATAGACTAACATAATACAAAGCTAACATACTCACACAATACACTTTTATTAATATCAGAAACATAATTAATATAACAAATTTTGAATACTATTTTAATATATGTAGTCAATATAAAGAACCACTCTCTGACCTAACTCGCGCAAAAGATATTCCGTTCCAATCCACATCATTGCCTTATATTAAGAGGCACATCATTGCCATACACAACCTCATGTTTATCGATGTTCCTAACGTTGTCAAACAAATTTTAAATTATTTATTGCATTTGATTCATTATAATTTCAGCTTTAATATTGTAAATTAAACAATATTGTATGACCAATAATACTTTACATTTATTTATAGAGATTTTATATATAAAATATATATAATTTATATCTATATTTATTAAATTTTATACACATAAATCAATAATGTTTATATTAATATTTTTTAAATTTTTTATACATAAATTAATAAAATTTAATTATTAAAAATAATTTAAATACTAGTTAAATAATAACAAAAAATATTAAAAATTATTGACCTTTAAAAAGGTCTCTTTTATATATGCTCTAATTATATTTTGGAAGTTAAAGCAATTAACGAAAAAGTCGACTTGTTCTATCAGATTATGTGAAGTTAATTCTCAATGCATGGTATCATTGAATAATATTAAAATATTAGTAGTTAAATTGAAACCGATTGACTTAATATTTCATTTTTTTTGCAATAACTTATATAAAAATTTTTTTAAAAGTATGTAAAATATTTTTATATAATAAAAATGGTATATTTTACAATATATTTAATGAAAAACGTATTGGGGTGTTAAAGGCAATCCCATTAAAAGTGGTACATTTTAATATTTTGTTTTTGTTCAAAACAAAATAATGAATATGCTTTTTGTGTTTAACATTTATATTGAAAAAGGGGATAATTTTAAATATAATTGATGAAATGTATTTAAACTGTTGGGTGTAAAGAGGCGTATTTATCTGTCAAATATTTTGGCATTTTTTTGGGGACGAATCTGAGATTGGTCAGACATGGAAATCAGTGATTAATAAAGTAGAGAAAAAGCTAAGTCTATGGAAAGCAAAGTCTCTGAATAAAACAGGTAAACTGGTTCTTATTAAATCTGTTCTTAATAGCCTGCTTATTTACTATCTCAACTTGTACAAAATGCCAAAGATCTGCAGACAAAATAATATCCTTACAGAGACGCTTTTTGTGGAGTAAGGAGGACGGGAGTGACGGGATGCCTCTAGTGAAATGGGAAGTTGTACAGGCCCCAAAACGGTAGGAGGTTTGGGAGTTGGTGACGCGGTAATTCGGAATACAGCGCTCCTATTCAAGTGGTGGTGGAGATTTTTGAAAGAGAATTGTCCACTTTAGAAGAAAATTGTACGTTCTTGTAATAACATGAATTCTTCTGATATGATTTGTGATCAGCTTGTACCTACAAAAGGGGTCCTTGGAAGGATATTTATCAACTACAAATCAGGGAGCCACAAGTAAGAGAGAAGATAATCAAAGGCTTGGCTATGGAACTAGGGGATGGTAGGATAATCCGCTTCTGGGAGAATAGCTGGTTACCTTGTGGTGTTATGAAACTTACTTTTTCAAGACTTTTCTCGGTCTCAAATCTTCAAGGATCTGTCATAGGGGATTGTGGATTTTGGGATAGGTTAGAGTGGATTTGGAATTTCCAGTGGCGACGAGAGTTATTTCAATGGGAGCTAGAACTAGTAAACCAGTTTCATGCGGTTGCAATCGGTGAAACTGACAACTGAGAGAGAGGATAGAGTGATCTGGAAATTTGATAAAAAAAGGTATTTGTTCTACTAACTCATTTGTGTAGGTATTGTAGCCAGAGGTACTTCCCGCGAAAATCACAAGCTATATCTTTACTAGTACTATTTGGAAAGGATTTGTCCCACCAAGGGTTGAGTTGTTTACTTGACTTGCACTGGTTGGTAGGGTGAATACAAGGAAAAGACTGTGTAGATTAGGTGTTATTGGCCAGAATGATAACATGTGTGTTTTATGTCATAAATCTGTTGAAACTGCTTTTCACTTGTTCATTGATTGTGAGCTCACTTGGCAGGTGTGATGTGCTTACTTGTTCGCTCTTGGAAGGATATGGACTATTTCAGGTACGCTCAAGCAAAACTATGAAAGTTGAACGGATATATCAGCAAAAAAGATAGAATGAAAGCGGTGGTTGGATGGTTTTTTTGCGGTCATCTGGACAATTTGGCTAGAAAGAAATGATAGAATCTTCAAAAATCAAAATTCAAGTGTGGTGGATATTATTAACAGATCCTTTACAAGTTATGATGAGTGGATTGGTGACGAACCTATGGGTGTTGATGGTAATATCGGAGATGGCTAGAGATTATTATTTTTAGCATTATGAATTTTTGTTTTTTTTTTTGCTCCACCTTATTGTGTTGAGCTTTTTTACTTAAAAAAAAAAAACTAAAGCTTCCTAAAGAGAAAAAAATTAAAGTATATATTTTACCTTTCTAAAACTCATTTCTTTCTTTCTTTCTTTTTTTTTTTTCTTTTTTTTTTATCACTGCTTTCTTTAAAATAGCATTATGTGGTGTGTACAAAAGACTAAACAAATAAAACTAGCATCATGTGTTGTCTACATTTAAATAGTGATTTTCTCGGTTAGCAACATCGACTCTATACTCCTCCCATGTGAGACATGCTTCTACCAACGAAAGAAGGGACAAAAATACGTATCACCAATTCACAAAATCACTTTCATGAATTAATTATTAGGAGCCACTAGATAAAGATATTAAAAACGTCTTTTTTTAAATATATTTTTTAAAAATTAAAATTTAACACATATAATCAATTAAATTATATTATTTTTTATTAAAAATTAAACTGGACAAATCAGTTTAGCAAAAAAAGTTAATAAATTAAATTTTGAACCGATATAAATTAATATTTTTTTATAAAAAATTACTACAATATTCCTGTTATAAAACACAACTAAAATATTCCTATAACGACGGAGAAGAAAAGAGTTAGAATTTAGGATTCGCAAAATTAATATATATAATAAGAGTATTTTAGTTATTTTATATAATAGGGGTATTGTAGTCACTTTTTATAAAAAAATATTAATTTAGATTGATTCAAAATTTAATTTATTATTTTTCGATCAAATTAATTTATCTGACCTAATTTTGACAAAAATAACACAATTTAAGTAATTATATGTATTAAATTTTAATTATTAAAAAATATCTTTAAAAAAAGACATTTTATGCCTCTTTATGGAGCATCCCCTTTAATTATTTTATCATAATGGGCTTCTACTACCGGAAGTAAATTTGCTTTTGAAAAGATCACATTCTAATTCCATATTCAAACTTTTTTGCTATGTATCAACCATAACGAATTAACTAGCAAACAGACCAAAATAAAAAATATCAAACATATAAATGAGGGAGACATTCTTCCTGGCTTCTAAATAGTTAATGGTGTAACTGAAACTTTAATTTTCAAATTAAAAATTAAAAACAAATATTTAAATTAGCTTCTAGCATATTTTAGATACAATATTTGGTCCTTCAATAAAATTTTATTATTTTAGAAGTCTCCGAAAAATATTCTCACAAAAGATATTGATACTTTCTTCGCTTTTAATAAAATTTTTAATATACATGTTAAATAAATAAATTTTTAACTAATTTTATTATAAACAATTAAATTTCAAAAAATAATTATCAGAACACAAATTTATCTTCTTATCTAGACACAAATCCATTTGAAAACGAGTAAAGTATTTTAAAATTTCTTAAAAATGAGGTTAGGTATTTACTAAAAATTTAATTTGTTTGTGAAGTTTGACGAGAGTTTAGCAAAGTGGTATCTCATATATATTGGTCGCATATACTAAAATATTTTCAAAATTTCAATTGTCCCAATTAGAATTCTGATATTGCAAAAGTGCACTGAGTTAGTTTTTCAACCTTCAACTATTTTTCATCAAGTAGTCAGTCATTACATTATTAAAGATTAATGTGGTGTATTTTTATCTGTCACAAGATATAATTAATGCAATTGAGATCACAGAAACTATTTTAGTACACCCAACTAACCTCGGGAACTATTTGGAATTTAACTCCATCATGGTACACATGTTTAATTTGATCAGTTAGTTTACCATTGCTACAAAACCAACCACCTGTGATTCTGTTATTAAGCCTTATTTGACGTATAATATATATGATCACAGCTTTCTGCTAGATAACCGTTAGAGGTGTTTTCTAGATAAGGAGAAAATAATAACATTTTTTGAATAACTTAAGCGAAACCAGTAACTAACAATTTATTTGAATAACAAGGCATTACATAAAGCGTTAATTACCAGCACATTGGAAGTAGCATTGTCATAGCCAGTAGCAGCGGAAGCAAAAGAGACTCCACTGGCAAAGTCTGAGATCTTATACTTGGGATCCAGGTATGCTGGTATATATGGCTTTATCCCAAATGCTTCAGATATGAAATCTGTCGCTATTCTCCCATTGCTGAACCTCCCAGTTGGCTTGCCTCCCAGAAAGTCACGGCCGTAAGGCTGGAAATTGCTCCGTGCAACCGTTGGTATGTAATTGTTGTTTCCGGCGTCAACAGACGAATCGCCGAAGACAATGATCGCCGGAACCTTATTAGCAGTAGCTCTGGTGATCAGTGAGAGCAACAGGAAGATGGACAAAATAGGTGTGCGTTGCAGCTTCTTTCTAGGCACTTCCATTGTGTGTTTGCTTAAGGTAACTTTGAGTGAGCTCTCAGTTGGTAGCTTGTGTCCAATAAATATTGGTCTGATTGGAATATTAATGGAACTCTGATTTTTAGGTGAGGAAGTTGTTGGGATTCATAATATTTGATTGACATCTATCTATGGCAAGAGTTATGATCCTCTTTTTAAGCGATCCTTTATTGGCACATTTTGTTTCAACAACCGGAAGTTTAATTTGTACTACGATCATACATCATGAAAATGAGAATGAGAATGAATTGAGATTTTATTTGAGTAAAGTAAGAAAAATGCAACAAAAAAATTTTACTGGGCGAATAAAATGATTTTGAAAGATGAAAATGATAAAAGGAAAAATTTTAAAGATTAAGATAATATTAGGTTAATAAAAATGATCAAATATAGAAGATATATATTTTCCTTTCAATTGTACTGCTGTTTTCATTTAGCCTTAAATGAACTTGAGTAGTGGAAAATGTGAGTTTAACGTAGGGGGAATGCTAGGGGGACAATAAATTTGGTGAACAATATGAACAACGGGCCCGAAATTAGCCCAATTAGTTTACTAATATAGGTATTCTCGTAAACACCCACCTTCCCTAAATCCTAATTTTAATTATCTTAATTACTTCCATCGTAATCACCTCATCCACTCCCCCCCTTCTTTGACCCAACAGTAGAAACCTTTCTCCTTCCTTACGTTTTGAACACCATTCAGGAAAGGAAACATTAGCCTTCCCTCACAGCCATTTGAAATGGCATTGACGAAGGGAGACCTTCCCACGTTAGCCGCTTCTTTTTCGTTGCAACCCGTCGTCCACCCTGCCACCCGCCGAACAGACCATCCACCGGCGCCTCCATTGTGAAGACGTGAAGCAGCAGGCGAGCATCCGTGGCCCCGTCGCGTGGAAGTTGGCCAGAAAACTACCGGTGTTGTCCTTTACCCACAATCTCCGTTGGTTATAGCCCTTGCATGTTCGCGTCGCTTGGAGTCATCCTCGAATACAACAAGAGTAGCCGTGGGCTGTTTTTCCCTTCCCAGATTAAAGGTCGGTAACCCGATAACTGTTAATTGAATGTTTAGATGTTCATAGTTACTTTTATGTTCTGGTTGCATATAATGGTTTTGCTGGTTGCGCAAATTTCTGGCCCTATTTGAGTTCTGCAAGTCTTTGTAAACATATGGAAGTTGAAAGGAATGAATAATGACACGTACATATTTCTGAGCATCCGGGTTTTTTGCGTCTTGTTTTTTAATGATTTATCGTATTTGGGTTTGTTTTGGCTCCGGGTGTTAGTAAGTCAGCAGTTCGTGTGAAGCACGTGCTATGAATATGTTGATTTGTGAGTTGTTTAACGAATATAAATTGGATGGTCATTTTTATACAAGAATGGGTGGTTGAATATTTTTTACAGGTGTTTGAAATTAGGTTGAGGATGGTAAATATTTGATGGAGCCTGAGCTTGATATTTTAGTTGTGAATTCTTTATCTGTTTTTGGTTCATTTGATTGACCTTTAATTTCTATAAATGATGGATGTTCAATTTTGTAAGAAAAGATGGATGAAAAAATGTTACATTCTCTACATTATTTAGGTAGGAATTTCTGATATTGGAAATCTATGGAGCCTAGCAAGCTAGTTATATTAGGACTTGTTTTCGTTACTTACATAATTAGAAATTCAATTTGTAACAGCTATGCTTCCTAGTACCTTATTTAGCTTGATTTTTTTTAACTGCCTTTGTACTCTTACTCTACACGACTGTCGGTGTTATGCTGTTGATTCTCAATTTTTTTTAAAATTAAAGCATGGATAGTAATATCACATGGTTCATGGATCCTTGGATTAAAGCAAACATGTTTGAAATTTGATGGAGCCTGGGCTTGATATTTTAGTAGTTAATTCGTTATCTATTTCTGGTTCATTTGATTGACCGTTAATTTCTATAAATAACGGATGTTCAATGTTGTAAGAAAAGATGGATGAAAAAATGTTACATGATCTACATCATTTAGGTAGCAATTTCTGATGTTGCAAATCTATGGAGCCTACCAAGCTGGTTAAATGAGTACTTGTTTTGGTGACTTACGTAATTAGAAGTTTAATTGTTAACAGCAATGCTTCCAAGGACATTGTTTAACTTTTTTTTTTAACTTCCTATGTACTCTTACTGCACACGACTGTGGGTGTTATGCTGTTCATTTTGATATGATTTTTTTTAAATTAAAGCATGGATAGTAATATCACATGGTTCATGGAACCTTGGATCAAAGCAAACATGTTTGAAATTTAATGGAGTCTCGGCTTGATAATTTAGTAGTTAATTCTTGATCTGTTTCTGGTTTATTTGGTTGACCTTTAATTTCTATAAATTACGGATATTCAATGTTGCAAGAAAAGATGGATGAAAAAATGTTACATGATCTACATCATTTAGGTAGCAATTTCTGATGTTGCAAATCTATGGAGCCTACCAACCTGGTTATATTAGTACTTATTTTGCTGACTTACAAGGACCTTGTTTAACTTGTTTTTTTTAACTGCCTATGTACTCTTACTGCACACGACTATGGGTGTTATGCTGTTCATTTTGATATGATTTTTTTTTTAAATTAAAGCATGGATAGTAATATCACATGGTTCATGGAACATTCGATTAAAGCAAACATGTTTGAAATTTGATAGAGCCTCGGCTTGATAATTGAGTAGTTAATTCTTTATCTGTATCTGGTTCATTTGATTGACCTTTAATTTCTATAAATGACGGATGTTCAGTTTTGTAAGAAAAGATGGATGAGAAAAATGTGACATGATCTACATCATTTAGGTAGCAATTTCTGATGTTGCAAATCTCTGGAGCTTAGCAAGCTGTTTATATTAGGACTTGTTTTGGTGACTTAGGAAATTAGAAGTTCAATTTTTTACAGGTATGCTTCCAAGGACTTGTTTAATTTGATTTTTTTAAACTGCCTATGTACTCTTACTGCACATGACTGTGGGTGTTATGCTGTTGATTTTCACATTTTTTTTTAAATTACAGAATTGATAGTAATATCACATGGTTCATGGATACTTGGATTAAAGCAAAACATGTTTGAAATTTGATGGAGCCTGGAATTGACTTTTAATTTCTATGAATTACGGATGTTTAATTTTGTAAGAAACGATGGATGCAAAAAAGAGATGGCTTTTAGTGGTGGCTTAACTAGATATGAGTTAAATTGGTTGTAAATACTATAGTTGCATAATGTTTGATGTCTACATATTTATGACTTTATTATTTTCGATCATGGATGTTGTAAAGATTCGTGTTAAAATTTTAAGAATAATACATAGTTATATAGAAATAATATTTTTTATGCGTGTGAAATTTTCTTTTCTAAATAATGCGAGCGGACTATTGATGAACCTGTGAGAAAGAACCGGAATCAGAGAAAGCAATAGATGTACTTAGAGCCCGTTTGGGAAGTAGCAGAAACTACTTTTTTTTACTTTTAAATTATGAAAAGTCACAATAAAAAAAACTAAAAAATAGCAACAAAATATACATTGACACACATTTTATATTCATTTTTTATTTTCACCTACCATATCATGCACAACAAAACAACAAGTACTAACTATACAATAATTTCTTTTGCATTGCCTTTAAGATTATTATGAATTAGAATTTTAATATCCATTCTCTTGTGTAAAAAAATTATATTTTTTCAGTTATTTATCCAAACACTACAACTTTAAAATAAGTACTTTTATAACTAAAAATCAACACAAAATAACTTATTTATAAGTTGCTATTAATAAAAGTCCTTCTACTTTAAGCTCTTTTTTCAAAAGAGCTTATTTAAGTTGTTAACCCAAATTGGACCTTAGTCTTAAGACCACAAATACCTTTTTCACATTATTTACGTATTTTCGTGGTGGAATTTTGTTACAACAGAAATGATAAATTTCCATGGTGAATAACATTTTTAGTTCTCTAACTACTTTGATTCTGTTTCAAGATATTAGCGAAGCGTAAAAGTTATTAGTTAAGAATAACCATCTAGTACGAACAAAAATAACCATCCGCTATCATATGGAATCGAACATCCAGCCTCTACTATTTGTTACTATTTACACACTACACCAAGACTCTTCTAAATAACCATTTGGGTGACAATAGAGATAACCATCTGATAGCCTATAGAATCGAACATCCAACCTTTATTACTTGTAATTGACCACATACTCTACACCAAGACTATTACGAATAACCATCTGGGTACCAGTAAAAATAACCATCCGCTATCCTATTGAATCGAACATCCATATTAAAATACTTGCAACTGATCACACACACTACACCCAGATTATTCGAAATAACCATCTGGGTAACAAAAGAAATAACCATTCGCTTTCCTATTAAATCGAACATCCAGTTTATAATACTTTTAACGAATCACACACACTACACCCAAACTATTCAAAATAACCATCTGGGTAACAATAGAAATAAACATCCGCTATCCTATTAAATAAAATATCCAGTTTAAAATAATTGTAACTAATTATACATGCCACACCAAGGCTATTACAAAATAACCATTTGGGTACCAAATAACCATCCGCTACGCTATTGAATCGAAACCGACTTTCTTTGCATATGTTGTATAAAAATCCTAAGCCAGCTTCAAATGCTCAAACCACATCCCAACTCTTGATATTTCGTCTTCGACAAGGCAACTATGATTCGATAACTGTGAATCAGTTCAAAACATACATCATTCGAGGAACATGAGGATTAATGGTTGATTCAAATATGCAGTTCACGAAAAAATAGTAATATACTAGAGACCAAACCTCATCAACAAGATCCGTGTCATCACTTTCAGTAATGTCCGTATATTCTATGACCTACAATCAAACATACACAAACTAATTAGATACCATACTATTAAACAAGTTTCAACTAAAAAGATTTTATTAATACTTTTTTCCAAAAAGATCATTAAAAATTTATTACTATACATAACTTACAAGAAATAATAACAATGAAAAGTGTACTCATAAAAAATCTCACTTAATTAGTTAGGCTTATATTAAGTATTTGAATAGAGCATGCATGGATCTGCTACATCTGAATCACACCTACACAATCTAAAATCAAGTCCATTTCTATGCTTTGAAAAGTCAAAAAACTCATTATTTCTTCTTGGATGTGAATGATACATTCCCATTCTCTATTTTCGTTTCTTCAATTCCTTTCTTGTCAATCCTCTCTTATTTCTTCTTCTTCTTATTTGTTTATTAATTAATTTATTTTTCTTATAATAGTATTCATAGTGTTGTATGTATTATGGACTTGCTTATTGGAAGTTTGGGACCTTTGATTACTATATTGTATCTTATGCACAACTGTACATATATCTTCTAGCAATATTATATAGCGTGAAAAAATAAAAAAGAATGCAAAAAAAAAAAAAACACATTTAGTGAGCATCCAAATTGAACAGCATCTCCACTTAGAGTATATATTTCCATCTGTAAAGTGAGTTGTGACCAAATTTATTTGTGCATGCATGGCATGGAAGCATAAGGATGAGAATTTAAAATAATCTAATGGCAACCATGTGGAATGTTTAAAACATACCTGAATTGGTAGTTTCATTCAATTCACTTAACTAAACATGATATGCATTTCTTAAATTACACTAATCAAATGACTAAATTTAAAATTTTAAACCAATTTGGTGTTTAAACAAAACTAATAATCAAGTGCCATGTCAAAACTCAATCTAAACATCATTAAAAATAGCATAACATTACACAATTTTGAATTATAATGCCTAAAGATAACAAAATTTAAGACAAATGCTGGCCAAACATAAGAATTAAACAAAAAATTTCACTCAGGCATTTCATCGAGCATATAGTGTGCACAATATGTAAACAGGGATTTTAAATTCAATTTAAATAGCAATCAATCCAGAAAAATCAGCCATAAAACATTTTGGAATCCAAAAAGTATCAATCCATTAATCTAAGCCTAATCTAAATACTAAAAGCAGAATTAAAAATTAGTTAAAATAAATAAACGAAATAACACGAGCAGGAGGAAGCATGGAACCTGCGTTGGTGAAAGGGGAAGAATGGAAAGAGAGGGGTAGCAGAGGCGGTGTTGCAGTGGCACAGAGCTCAGCCGCTGCTGGGTTGCACTGGGGTTTCTCGCATGGGGTTGGACTTTGCACAGAAACCAGGGGTAACGTACAGGGGATTGGGGAGAAATGGAGAAAGATGGAAGAAAAAGAGAAGAGAGGGAAGAGAGAGGGGGTAGGCGACGGTGGTCGCCGGTAGTGATGGCAGTGGTGTCGGACGTTGGCACAGGGGGGCAGCGTGGGTTGTGGGTGGGTTGGAAAGTGAGCCTTCTTTGTTGGGAAGGACTACCGCAAGAGAGAGGAGATATGGTATGAGGATATGAAACGTGTTACAGTTCCCTATTTCAAAAATCTGATATTTTAAATTTTGAAAAATGGTTATTATTATAATTAAATTAATTACATCATTAATTAAATTTATGAGTAATTTACATTTGTAACCCCATTGTTCATATTGTTCACTAGGATTATTGTTCACCTATACTTTTCCTAACGTAGAACTGCCGGAAAAACAAATTATAAATTAGTGTAGCGAGAAAACTATCTGTACGCTGTTCATGTATATTTAATGCACTCTTAATATTAATTATATTATAGAGTAAATGTTCAAAATCATCCTTAAAAATTTATTTATTTTTTAAAATTAGTCTCTAAAAATTTTTTTAATCAAATTCATGTTATAAAAATTTTAAGTTTATCTTTTTTTGAAAGAGGAGCTCAACACAACAAGTGGAGCACAGAAGACAACACCATAAATAATCATTAACTAACGAGGAATAAGCAACCCAATAAAGCAATTATAGCATTTCCTTTGTTATCTCCAGCATTGCCATCAACAACAGAAGGGATCTGCACCTAGCCATTCCTTGTAGTTCAAAAAGGCCATCTTGATAATCTCCTCAACCCCTTTTTCTTTCTTCTGAAAAATCCTCCGGTTGCGTTCCAACCATATGTTCCAAATTATCGCATAAAAGCACACCATCCATCTCTTACACTCCTTCTTTTTATGTGAGAATTCAGTCCAACTTTGGAAGTGCTCGTTTACCGTACCCGGATAAGCCCATCGTATACCAACATATGATATCCACACACACCATACCTGCCAAGAAAAACTACAGCCAAGAAACAAGTGGTAGCCACATTCAACACCATTGTTACATAAAACACATAAAGCATCTTCTTGGTGAATAACTCTAAACCGACTCAGTCTCTCTTTCGTACTGATCCTGCTAGTCAGGACAAACCAAACAAACAGGTCCACTCTAGGTGGGACCAGACCTTTCCAAATAGTTCTAGTAAAACTGTAGCTTGATATATCTTCCGGGGCCATTTCCACCTGCAACACCTGCACAAATGAGTTAGTAGAAAAAACTCCTTGTTTATCATATTTCCAAGCAACTCTATCTTTTCTTCCATGTACAAGTTTGACTAGCCTCAAAGTGTGGTGAAGCTGGTTCACTAGCTCCAACTCCCATTGAAATAGTTCTCTCCTCCACTGGAAATTCCATATCCAATGTAACCCATCCCAAAACCTGCAATCCCCTATCATTGATCCTCTTTGGTTTGAAACTGAGAAGAGCCTTGAAAAATAATCTTTTAACGAACCTCCATGAATCCAAACATCCACCCAAAACCGAGTTCGTCTCCCATCACCCACCTCCATGGACAATCCAGTAATCATCTTCTGCCGGATTTCTTGGTTGTTGAATTGTACTTGGAAAATATTCTTCCACGGACCATCCCAAACAGGTAATTCCTGTGAGGATAGAAGCTCATTTGGATTCAGGTTGTTACAGGAATAGATTATCTTCTTCCACAACGGGCATTCCTCCTTAGAGAACTGCCACCACCATTTAAACAGAAGAGCTGTGTTTCGTATCATGGCATCACCAACTCCCAACCCGCCTAATTATTTAGGAGTCTATACCACTTTCCACTTAACTAGAGCCAAACCGTACCTCCCATCCTCTTTACTCCATAGGAATCTTCTCTGTAGTGAAATAAGTTTGTCTGCTACAGCCTTTGGCATCTTATACAAGCTCAAATAATACACTGGGAGACTATTCAACACAGATTTGATGAGTACCAACTTACCGGCCTTATTAAGGACCTTGGCCTTCCAGAGATTAAGCTTTTCCTCTACTTTATCTGTTACCGACTTCCACGTCTTAACCAACCATGGGTTAGCTCCTAACGGGATACCCAGATATTTGACTGGAAGATTGGCTTGCTTACAACCCAATACACTGCACATACGTTGTACCCACTGATCACCACAGTTGATAGGAATCAGGTTTGATTTTTCAAAGTTGATACTTAAGCCTGACATCAGCTCAAAGCAACGAAGCAGTCTTCTGTAATTCTTGATGGTCTCTTCCTCTGGAGGGCAGAATAACACAGTATCATCTGCAAACTGAAGATGCGATAGCTCAATATGATCTCTCCCAACCACCAATGGCGATATGCGACCGTTTCTAATAGCCTCTCCAATAATCTTATGTAGGACATCAACAACAAGTACGAACAAAAAAGGGGACAGTGGATCCCCCTGTCCCAAGCCCCTTTCCATCTTGAACGGTTTGGACGGCGAGCCATTTATCAATACTGACATAGAGCACGTACTGATACACTCCATAATCCATCTTCTCCACCTTCGCCTAAATCCCATCTTCTGCAAACACAAGGTCTACAAAGCTCCACTTGACTCTATCATATGCTTTCTGAAAGTCTAGCTTTATTATTGATGCTTCCTTCTTCCTCTGTTTGATCCACGACACTGTTTCACATGCGATGAGAGCCCCATCATGAATCTTCCAACCCTTGACAAACGCACTCTGCGTCTCGCCTACTAACCCTGGCATAACTTCTCTCATTCTACTAACCAGCATCTTCGAGTTTACCTTATACACACACCCCACCATGCTTATCGGACGCAGATCTTTGATTTTCTTAGCACCAGTATACTTGGGGGTCAGCGCCACCCAGGTGACATTGGCATCTGGCGGCAACCTGGAAGAATGGAAAAAATCCAGTACCACTACCGTAAACTCCGAGCCTATTTCATCCCAACACTTCTTTATGAAATTCATGTTGTAACCGTCACTTCCTGGATCCTTTGAAGATTCACAATCCCACACTGCCTCTCTAACCTCCTGAGGTGTCGGTAGCATCTCTAAAGCCACAGCATCCTCCTCGCTTATCCTTTCCACTAGGCCATCTCTGAATGCCATCATAGGAGACTTCTCTTGATGATATAAGCCCTTATAAAGCTCCGTTATAGCAATCTTGATCCTGGCTTGATTCCTTACCAATCTTCCATTAATAACCAGAGCATCAATCCTATTATTCCTCCTTCTCGCAGAGGCTAAGTTGTGGAAATATCTTGTGTTTTTATCCATGCCCATCGCATGCCTTGACCTGGACATCTGCTTCCAATGTAGTTCTTTCCTCACATACCATTTCTCGCAACAAGTAACTAGTGCCCTCCTTCTTGCTTCTATTGTCCCATCATATGTCCCGTTACCGACCATGTCATCAATCTTCTTAATCTCTTCCTCAAAATTCATAATTTTCTTGTCTATATTGCCAAAGTTGTCTCTATGCCATCATACTAGAGGCACCGTCAACGCCTTCAGTTTATCAGTGAATTATACCTCTTCTAGCCCTCGCCATTCCTCCTTGACCATTCTTAGAAAACCTTCATGAGTAAACCACGAATCTAGACTTCGGAACGGCCTCAGTCCGTCCCTTAGCCTCTTATCTTCTACTATAATAGGGCAGTGATCTGATAAACCCCGTAGACCACCTCTCAATCGAGTCTCTGGAAATGCCTCAAGCCACTCCATACTAACCAAAGCTCTATCAATACGGCTACAGGACTGTCCTCTGAACAATGTAAACTTATGGTCAGTAATCAATAGGTCCACCAAACCCATGTCATTGATCCAATCCTTAAAATCTTGTGCCGACAAGGGTAAGCTATCTGAGCCTCACCTTTCTTCCACCTGTGCAATCTCATTAAAGTCCCCTAAATAACAACACGTGCCCGGACATAGGCCAGCCACGTAACTCAACTCCTCCCATACAACCAGTTTCTCATCTCTGGTATGAGCACCATAAACCAAGAAAAACACAGTTTATAGAATTCTCCGACAGCATCCCTTCAACACATAACCATCGCTCACCTTTATAGCAATTTTGCATTTTAAAGAAAATATCATCCCACATTAGCAACAACCCACCAGATGGACCCTCAGACCCCACATATTCCCACCCAGGAGCACCATTCCCCAATATTTTCAAAACATTAAACCTTGTTACTAACTGTCTTTTAGTCTCTACCAAACCTAACATATTCAATTTATGTTCCTCTTAAGTTCTTTCACCATTCTCAACTTTCCATCACCCCTTAACCCCTAACATTCCATGAGCTAACAATCATTTTAAATTATTATTACACACCTTATTGTGAATTTTAGGTCTGCTCCGTCTTGCTTTAGCCTTTTGTTTTGCCAATCTTCTTTTCCGAGCAATTTCTTCATTCTGTTCTTGAAGAATAGCCATAATGTCGTCTTCATCATTAATCAGCATTGCTCTTGATTCTACCGCTAACTCCCAAGTCTTTTGGTTTTCCAATAGTTGCTCTTCCAATCTTACACACTCATTACTACTGTCCTCGTCATCATTGGCAAGCCCTTGTTCCCCTTCATGGTTGTCTCTGTCACTGTAACCCCCTTCCGTATTCTGAATCAGCATATTTTTGTTGAAATTCGACCTAAATCCCAGGCCTGCATTCGTCACCACTGCATTAGCACCACCCCAATTTTGATGATCCGTACCATCACTATGTCCGTCGTCACCCACTATGTTCATGTTCGCATCCTTGTCCCCTGGTAACTCCTCCAATAGTGTCACACCCCCCTCCACCCTAACAGCTTGTTTATCCAGCCTTGAAGCCCCTGCTACCACTGATTTTGCTCCTCTTCCAGCCATCCTTTCTCCATCAGTAGCTTTTATCCCCAGCACACTACCAGCAGGCACAGGGATTGCCTCACCCCGGATCACCTTCTGCCTCAAGTTTTCTTTGTCATCGCGTTCGGCACAGCAACCTTCTTGATCGCATCTGGCGCCTACACCCTGCACCGAGTTCGCCGCCTCCAATCTCGACAACAGGCGCCGTATCTCACCACCTTCATCGTGCATAACTCGCCGGCCTCCATCTTCTCCTTCATCCCCCATGTTATCTTCGACCTCCAATACAGGTCCTCCTAACAGCGCTGCCTGTGAATCCATCCCAGATCCTGCTCATTGGATCAGCACAACCCGACCCGACTTTTGTCAGTCCAATGCAGGATGCCCATCAAAGGATCCAAGCTGATCATGCGTTGGTGATCTTGGGCCTCCTTGGCCCAATACACTATTTTTGAGATTGGTAACTCTGATAGCCTGATCACATGTTCCTTTGCACATATTAATATTTCCTCTACTCAGCCCATTATGATTACATTTATAGCTCCATGGTATGGTGAGCTCAGAGTCCACCTCGGCACTCTCTTCCAATCCCACAAAATCAGCCAAGCCTTTAATGTCACCATAAATTTGTTAATTTGTACCAGACTTTCTTCGATTGAGATTTAAATTATCATTATTTCATTCGTTTAAAATTAATTCTGAATTTACCAATCTATCCTCATCTTCAACCTCCCGCCGTAACCCCTCCATGACTACTACCTCAGCCTTATCTCTGTAGTCTATCAAATTTGAACGGCTAGACGATGGTATAGCTGCATCCAAGGTTGTCAAACTCGCGAGTCTAGATAAACTCGTGGAGCTGACCTAGACTCAACTCGTAAACTTGACTCGTAGACTCGTACGAGTTTACCTGTTATAAATTTTTTATAAAAAAAATATATATCATGTATAATATATATTTACTCAAATATAGGCACTCAAACTTAACAATTTTAACATAAAAGAACATAATAAATTAACATAATACTATAATTATAATAAGTACTCTAGATCACACATTCAAATCCTTCACAAATCACAAATATGCATCTAGTTCAACATAAAACATACAATCACACAATTAAAACTTCATATAACACAACCAAAAAATAAAAGAAAATAACAAAGCAACAATTAAATATTCTAATAAAGTAAAAGACTAAAACTGAAATCCTCTAACATCTTCATCTTCCATGGCATCAACACCATCACCTTCACCATCTTCATCAGACATTTTGTATTTTTGTCCCTAAATCAACATTCAGATTCAGTTGCAAAGTTATCAAAGTTGATAAAATGAATAAATGATAAATAACAAATTCAGATTTTAGGATTTAATTGCCAAGTTATCCACTAGTCCACTATCAAAGTTGATAAATTTATAACCAACACATCTATTAAAAACAAACTAAACTACAAATTAAATATAATACAATTGATGTTAGCTGAAACTATCTCATTTCTTTTAAGTATTGTAATATAATACAATTCATATTAGCTTCCTTCCAATCATTAACTACCAACAATTGATGCTTATATGGATTAGCATCTGCATCTATGTGAGGCATGTGCATTGACAACCTGCAATACAAGCATAGCATAGTGATGAGCGAATAATTTATACGCTTTTTGGCATTGTTTTTACATAGTTTTAAGTATTATTTAGTTAGTTTTTAGTATATTTTTATTAGTTTTTAAATAAAAATCACATTTCTGGACTTTACTATGAGTTTGTGTGTTTTTCTGTGATTTCAGGTAATTTCTGGCTGAAATTGAGGGACTTGAGCAAAAATCTGATTCAGAGGCTGAAGAAGGACTGCAGATGCTGTTGGATTCTGACCTTCTTGCACTTGAAATGGATTTTTTGGAGCTACAGAAACCCAATTGGCGCGCTCTCAATTGCGTTGGAAAATAGACATCCAGAGCTTTCCAGAAATATATAATAGTCCATACTTTTTACGAGTTTTGATGATGAAAACTGGCATTCAAACACGAACTTCCTGCAATATTCTGGAGTTAAACGCCAGAAACAGGTTGCAAATCAGAGTTAAATGCCAGAAATAGGCTACAACCTGGCATTTAACTCCAAAAAGAGTCTCTACACATGAAAGCTCAATGCTCAGCCCAAGCACACACCAAGTGGGCTCGGAAGTGGATTTCTACATCATTTACTTATCTTATGTAACCCTAGCTACTAGTTTAGTATAAAAACTACTTTTAGTGATTTATTTTATATCTCTGGTTAGTGTTTGAATAATTTTATGTTCAGAGATCACGTTTAGGGGGCTGGCCACTCGGCCATGCTTGGACCTTCATCACTTATGTATTTTCAATGGTAGAGTTTCTACACACCATAGATTAAGGTGTGGAGCTCTGCTGTTCCTCATGAATTAATGCAAAGTAATATTGTTTTCCTATTCAATTCAAGCTTATTCCTATTCTAAGATATTCGCTTGCGCTTCAACATGATGAATATGATGATCCGTGACACTCATCACTATTCTCAATCTATGAACGCGTGCCTGACAACCACTTCTGTTCTACCTTGTATTGAGCGTTTATCTCTTAGCCTCCATTCCGAAAGATTGGAGTCTTTGTGGTATAAGCTAGAATTATTGGCGGCCATTCTTGAGATCCGGAAAGTCTAAACCTTGTCTGTGGTATTTCGAGTATGATCTGGGATGGGATGACTGTGACGAGCTTCAAACTCACGAGTGTTGGGCGTAGTGACAGACACAAAAGGATCACTGGATCCTATTCCAGCATGAGTGAGAACCGACAGATGATTAGCCATGCGGTGACAGCGCATTTGGACGATTTTCACTGAGAGGATGGGAAGTAGCCATTGACAACGGTGATGCCCAACATACAGCTTGCCATGGAAAGGAGTATGAATGATTGGATGAAAGCAGTAGGAAAGCAGAGGTTTAGAAGGAACAAAAGCATCTCTCCATATGCTTATTTGAAATTCTCACCAATGAATTGCATAAGTATCTCTATCCTATTTTATATTTTATATTTTAATTATCAAAATCCCATAACCATTTGAATCTGCCTGACTGAGATTTATAAGGTAACCATAGCTTGCTTCAAGCCGACAATCTCTGTGGGATCGACCCTTACTCACGTAAGGTTTATTACTTGGACGACCTAGTGCACTTGCTGGTTAGTTGTGCGGAGTTGTGAAAAAGAATTGAGATTGTAATCATGCGTACAAGTTATTGGCGCAGTTGAGATCACAATTTCGTGCATCAAGTTTTTGGCGCCGTTGCCGGGGATTGTTCGAGTTCGGACAACTGACGTTTCATCTTGTTGCTTAGATTAGGTAATTTTATTTTAATTTTAAGCTTTTTGTTTTTATTATTCTTATTTTCGAAAAAAAAGTTTCAAAAAAAAAATTATTCTATGACTTCAGAATTTTTAAGAATGAATTCTAGAGTTTCATGATTATCTGTTGAAGTCTGGCTGGCTGTGAAGCCATGTCTAATCTTTTGGACTGAGGTTTCAACTCATCATCACAAGAGCTTTTTGATTCTCATCAATTCAGCTATTGTATGCCTGATTTGTATGCTAAAGCTTGGCTGGCCATTGGCCATGTCTAGTGCTTTGGACCGGAGCTTTCACTGAAAGCTTGGCTGGCTAGTAAGCCATGTCTAATTCCTGGACCGGAGTTTCAGACTAACATTGCATGATTCCTGGAATTTTCATTAAAAATTTTGAAATCCTTATTTTTCTTTTTCCAAACAATTTTCAAAAAATACAAATTTTTTTTATAAAATCATAAAACCAAAAATAATTGTGTTTCTTGTTTGAGTCTAGTGTTAAATTGTAATTTTGGTGTCAATTGCATGTTTTAATTTTTCTAAAAATTTTTTTGAAAATTCATGCATGTGTCCTTCATAATCTTCAAGTTGTTCTTGATGATTTTTCTTGTTTGATCTTTGCATTTTCTTGTTGTGCATCTTTTCTTGTTTTTCATATGCATTTTCAAATTGTTAGTGTCTAAACATTGTCAATTTCTTAGTTTGGTGTCTTGCATGTGTCTCTTTTCCTAAAAGTTTTCAAAAATAAGTTCTTGATGTTCATCTTGATCTTCAAAGTGTTCTTGGTGTTCATCTTGACATTCAAAGTGTTCTTGCATATTTTTCTTGTTTTGATTCATAAGTTTTATGTCTTGTGTCTTTTTTTGTGTTTTTCTCTTTCTTCATTAAAAATTTAAAAATCAAAAAAATATCTTTCCCTTATTTTTCTCATAAATTTTGAATATTTGAGTTGACATTTTCAAAAAATTTTCAAAATTAGTTGTTCCTAATGAGTCAAGTCAAATTTTCAATTTAAAAATCCTATCTTTTCAAAACCTTTTCAAAAAATCAAATCTTTTTCATTTTTCTTTTATGATTTTCGAAAATTTTAAAAATGATTTTCAAAATCTTTTTCTTAATTTTATTTCATAATTTCAAAATCTTTACTAACAATTAATGTGATTGATTCAAAAATTTTAAAGTTTGTTACTTGCTTATTAAGAAAGGTTCAATCTTTAAATTTTAGAATCATATCTTTTAGTTTCTTGTTAGTCAAGTAATCAACTTTAATTTTCAAAATCAAATCTTTTTAATTTCCAATTTAAATCTTTTTCAAAATGATTTTCAATCATATCTTTTTCTATTTCTATCATATCTTTTTCAAAAATTAATTTCAAAATCTTTTCTAACTTCTTACACAACTAGAAAATGGCTTAATACAGACAGATTTAGTCTTTATTACAGACGAATTTTTGGTTACCGACAAAATTACCGACGGATTTTGTCCCTCTGTAAAAGCCCCGTCGGAAATTATTTACCGACAGATTTTTTTCCGTCGGAAAATTACCGACGGATTTTTACTTGTTACCGACAGATTTTCCTCTGTAAATTCTCCATCCATTTCCCGAAGGCGACGAACTTTCCGACGGATTTTCCGTCTGTAATTACAGACGGATTTTCAGACGGATTTTCCGTCTGTAATTACAGACGGATTTTCTGACAGATTTTCTGTCTGTAATTTGAACTTTGAAAAATCATCTCACACTCTGATTACAGACAGAAAATCCGTCTGTAAATCCGTCATTAAGGTAAAATAGAATTTTTTTTATTTTTCTAATTACAAAATAAGCTTGTTTTCATACAAAATAAATATAAATTTAATATAAATTTTTATCTAATTTGTATTTGAATATTTATAATATTTCAAAAAATAAACAAATTCATCATATTATCAAACTAAAAGAAAAGTACTATAAACAAGCAAGTCAATATAATTCAATACATAAACAAAATGTGTTGATCATCAACTATAATAATAAGTAACAACCATACATCAAAGTGTGTTGATACATCAACTATAATTCAAAACATAAACTCAATGCATTGTTCAACTATACTAAGTTATGCAAATAACAAGACCATATAAAAAATTCCTCATGTTTGAAATTTCAGGACTAAAATCTACTAAAACATCAAGTCATTATCTTTGTCTCATTACATCTCTGTTTATAGCTTCTATTTTTGTTTTGACACCATGTGCAATCTTTCCAACTTCATCAATATCCTTCTCCATCCTCATCTTGATAGCTGAAAATGATGTTGCATTTCCATCAGTGATCATAGAGCATTAAGTTTCAGTCACGCATAATGTCCTAATGAAAAAGGCAATATATTTAAAAATTATTGATTTGATGCAATATGAACAAGCACAATCAAGTTTTATTCCACTGTGTAGAGCATTGATATAGAATAGACAGTAGATATTGCATAAGCTTAATCCATTTTAAAGATTTACCATATAAAGATCTTATTATCTTAATAGAGAAAAATAAAATATAAACTAAATCAACAAAACAAGTGAAAAATGATGTGATCACTATCATTTCAAAGTTATAAGGGAAAAGGTGTAACCTGGAGCAGCATAGCCAAAAGTACCAGCAAATGTTGTCCAACTATATATATGAACCAGGCTTGAAAAACTTAGCAGTCCCAAAATCTAAAACATGAGCTTCATACTCTGAATCCAACATAAAGGCCTATAAGCACACTCTCTTGGATAATTAGCAGTCCAACTATCATTTATATTTATTTCTAAATATTCATTAAAATAATTCACTGAAGATTTAGAATATTTTGGTTGGAAGAGAGACGAGAGAGAGGTGGTGGGTATTTGGGGAGGGGGGGGGAAGGGGGTGTTTGAATTGAAATATTGTTGAAAAACTCCTTTCATTGATGTTCAACCTGGATGATAATAACATATTTGACCATAGAATGAAAATTTTAACTAATTTAATCAAATCTCAAAAGTCTCAATTTGCAGGGTATCTTCCGAGAAATCTTTAGAATGGCCAAAAATATATTAGAGATAAAGCAATTGAATTTACCACCCAAAGGAGAATTCGTGGCTTTCGAGTTGTTATACTGTCAGTAACTAGCTTAAATCCTTGATGAGCATCAACTATTTCCACAATAGTCATAGCTCCAAGCAAGAAAAACACTATTTCACTGACTTCCGCAGACGCAAGCCTTAGCTCAGAAACAGCTACACCAATTGATGGAGCCTGTACAGTATAGACATTCCATAAAAGATAAAGCAAACAGCAGTGGAAAATCAAATCAAGAGGAAGGATACATGAACTAATTTGAATAGGTACATCAACTTCAGGTCAATGTGTATTGAGTGTCTCTGTCCTATTCATTGCAAAACAAAAGCTTGTATGAGCTACCTAAATCTCGGAAGCACAACAAGGAACAGATGCATAAGGAATTCACTGATAATTTCAAAAGTAAAAAAAGCTAAGTGATCAATATTTACCCCAATACTTCTTATAGTCCACAAGCTTACAGCCATCAAAAGTCCTACTCCACTTTTGTTGAAAGCTAGAGATTCCTCAAATATGATGCCTACATATCCTATTACAAATAGCAATGCCATGGCAAGATCCTACAGTCATGGTCACAGACTTGTAAACATATTCCCAAATGCAAACACTTCATGCTGAAATATACACAAGTGAATTTCACTGACTTACGAACTGAAGAATCAGAGAATAAGCAACCTTGTTCTTTGGAAACTTGACGGTACCTGCGGTTCTCTCCTTCCACCGGTTCCCTTTCTTGTCGAATCCGTAAAACTTTGATTTCTTAAAATCAATTGGAAAAGAGTAATAACAACTAAAAGCACAGATTTATTGTAATATTCAAAATAAATGATTAAATGATGATCGAATATTTCATGAACTGGTAATTATAGTTACCTCAAAAGCAGAACTGTAAAAGGCACAATAGAGCATTGCAGAACTGAAATAAAAAATTGCATACATGCATAAATGATCTAAACAAAAGAAGCATAATATGGTCTTACCATTAGTTTATGAAGAAAGGGTCATTGAACAAAGAAGAATGCAGTAGTTCTCTTATTTGTTACCCTTTTATAAATATGGTTTAATCCAAGACCTTTAATATTTTGTGCAGTTTCATTGCCACTATCTTTTTTGGAAATATTTTGTGCAGTTTTCCAAGGATTCTTGAACCTTCTTCCGAACTAGATATTTAGAAGAATCAGAATCATCCAAATTTGATAGAGATGTCACAGACCCTTCCAATTGATCAGCATCAACTGCAGACTGGTGATGAAGCAGTAGCCTCAAACTGTAAATATCTCAGATTCATTAAGATCGAATATTTATGCAGCTTATCACACAGATCCTACATTTTAGAGCCATCACTACAATTCAGTGCAGCTAAAACTTAGAAAATAGAAAAGTATAAACAGTTACATATACTTCAAGTATGATCTAGTACCCAAATCAAAATGCTAAATGACCATCTCAATAATAAAAATGCAGTTAATATCAACAGAAAAACTAATTAGAGAAGAGAAGTGACAGCTTCTGGGAGGAACATACCCACATAGGTGTCAAATATGATGACAGTTCATTGAAGAAAGTTAAGAAGGAGGCTTTGAAGGTTTTGATCAAAGTTCCTAATATCTCTCCCACCTGGGACACATAAATGTTTTGAAAGGATGACCAAAGAATTGATCTGTACAAACATAATACAAAGACAGTAGCCCAGCAATCAACATAACTCAGATTTTTTAAAAACGAATTTAAACAAGTAACTTGATCAAAAACTTCTTCCTCTTGTTCATTTTCCTCTTTAATCAGCTCACTCTCTTCAGCATCAAAATCTTCAGCTTTGGTCCTCTCTGCCCTCTCTCTTTTCCTACTTGAACTAGCTGTGATCACTTGTTTCATCTCGTCAACAATGGACCTAACTTGTCTTTCATCCAAAAGCATCCCAGAAATCTGAAGTATACAAAAAGATCAGAACACATACTGGATTGAGGCTACACAGGAATTACTCTTTCCTTGTAATAATTTGATTATAAAATAAATAAGTGACAACAAAAATGGTCTTCAAAAGGAAGCAAGCAATAGACCTTAATAGTGAAGTGGAGTGAAAATTCTTGCATAATAATATATGATTATTTTTAAAAACAAGACTACAAAAACCACAACAATTACAAAGTGGAGCAGACTTGCTATCATGTGGAAATGAGGGGCAATGGTTGAACAGATAAATAACTAATTCAACAAATATATATATATATATATATATATATATATATATATCCTAATCTAGAATTCTAGATCAATTATGAAACATGAAATAAAAAAAACCTTTTAGTTTTGGCTTTATTAGCATCACTTATGATGTTACCTAATATATGCGAAGCTAGATTTTATTTCCAACTAGAATGTTAAGTATCAAACTTCGAGTGTAACACCCCCTAATTTTGTATAATATTTATCATCTAATGATACTAACCTGTAAGCATTCATTCAATGAATCCAACATGCTTGCACAAATTTCTGTATCTGGTTCCTGCAAGCAAACAGAAGAGGGAGAACTTCAGCAC
Organism: Arachis ipaensis; assembly: GCF_059453495.1. NCBI lineage: Eukaryota > Viridiplantae > Streptophyta > Magnoliopsida > Fabales > Fabaceae > Arachis > Arachis ipaensis. The sequence continues at coordinate 79,741,584 of NC_142443.1, forward strand.
CATAAATGCCGTTGTAGAGCCTGGCCAGGCAAAATCCATCCAATATAACCTATATTAAGCTTGGTTATCAAATCCATGCCTAGACTAGGGCTCCTAAACTAACAAAAACGTCCATACTGCACACACAAAGGAACACCTTAGCTTATATGATATTTAGAGACTGATCAACAACCCCCTAAGGGTTCAGATCATAATAACAACTTACTCATGCTGTAAAAACCTAATGAATTCCATATAGATGCATCTAAGAACAGATAAACTTGTATACAGAATACCTTATGTAAAGCGTTCACTAGAGCTGGGATAATTCTGTCACTCAAAAACTTCAAATAAGATGCACAACTGTATATATTAGGAAATATGAACATGATTCACCTATTAAAGGACAAACAACAAGCAAAATTCCTATTTTGACCAGTGCAGGAATCTGATAACACATCGACTTGCCTCCTCCAGTAGGCATAAGACAAAAACAATCTCTTCCTACACCAAAAGAGGGGGTGGGAAGGTAATTGGCATTCCATCAAAAAATGAAAATCCCAACTTATCCATTTACCAAATTCAAAGAACATGAGTTCATGATTTCAGATCCTTTTTTAATTTCTTTTCTTTCATATCCAAACCATTTATCAGAGTAGGACACTGATATAAAACTTGCTTCATGTTCTTTACTTTCTTCTTTCTATATTTGCAACCAAAACATTATTAAAAGAAAAGTGTCAAGCTAATTTAACCAATCAAACTGAAAAGCGAGACCTATAAAAAAATGCAGAATTCAATTTCCTATGATTCTCAGCAACCAAACAGTAACGGAAACCAAAAAATAAGAAAAAAGGAGAGATTTTTGCAAAAATGAACCTGAGAGAACAGCACAGAAGCTTCACCAAAATGCCATCGCAGAAGCTTCACCAAAGCTTCCTTGCCGCATAAAGCCTTCATCTTGTTCGCATTGCCGCTTTTTGCGTCCCTCAACGGCAATGCTGCTTTTCTCTAAATTTCAATTCCAACCTAGAGGGTGAAAAAAAATGAAAATAGAGGATCGATTAATTGATCACTTAAATTTGAAGCAGAATTGGGAAGTTCTGTATCAATAGAGGAACAAAAAGTTTAATGGAAACAGAAGCAACAGTGGATGCAGGTATTCGACCACCAATCTTCTCTTCTACCCACTAATTGGATAAATATCTTTTAAAAAATTTGGGCTCTTCAAATCTGCGTGAAAGAAAGCATCATTACAACTAGAAAGTAGGATTAGGGCTCTTTAAGTTGTTAGGAAACCCTTCTAAACAAACCAAAGAATATAATAATTCAAATTCATTGCATCTAAATATAATAAGTTCAATCTGAAGAGTTTGATCATTCTTCATTCAGTGTTTACAGTTTCACTAGCAGAAGTTCACGTCACTACTATACTGCTGCTAAACTAGAATGAATATAAACATGCTATAGCAATCTGGAGCTGGTTCCTTATATAGGCTTTCGTTTCCAGAAGCTGAACAAAATATCTAAATATTGTGAATCGAATTTATATATGAATTAACTAGCTCGCCCAGCATAACAGTAATGGCAGAATCAAAGGATCACGATTTCACAATGCTGAATTTAGAAAACCCTAAGAGTCTTAAAAAAATAAGAACTACTTTTTCTAAGCATTCCAATTATATTTGGCCCTCTTTAACTTCTCATATCTAGCAAATTAGACGGTTTTTCTCGAGATATGTTTAACTATACAAAATTGATAGCAATTAACCATTAATCGGCACTGTTTCAAACCAAATTTTGAGACCAGAGCAAGACACTGCACAATAACACGTTTGGAATGAAAAATTAGTGAGAGAAACAAGGGATGGAGTTAGGGCTAACCTGGTTAGTGGAGTGCAAATAGATCAAAAGATTGAAGATCTATGCAACCCTATATATAAAGTGTTTGATTCGATTTGATTCGGTTAGTGGAGAAGCTGGTCTTTGCCAGAGAAGAAATTACCAACGGAGTCAACTATCATTCCAAGCTTCGCTTCAAGCTTCGCTTCAAGCTTCGCCATTCAACAATAACCACCGAGTTTCCACCGAGTTGAGATGAGTTTCACGAATCGCTGCAGACGCGACGAGAGCGGCGGTGGAGGGAGCCCGTGCAACGCAAGGGATGACAGAGAGAGATCCTGCGACGCGAGTGGCGGCGACAACGGCGGAAGGAGCTGGTGCGACGGAGAGAAGAAGCATCTTGGTGACGGACAGACTCATTTGATTTGTGTGGAGTGTGAACCGTGAATGGATCGAGAGGGTAGGGATAAAATTAGGGTTAATTTAATATTTCTGACGGGAAATTTTAAATTACAGACAGATTTTTTGTCTGTAATAATTTAATAAAATGCAGCGTTTTGTCTATTGAATTACTGACAGATTTTCTGTCTGTAACTATTTTCCACAAAAAAAAATTAATTTTACCGCAGAATTATCGATGGATTTTATTTTCCGTCTGTAATTTATGCTAATTCATTTTTTTTATTTTCTGAAAAAAATCCCTCTGAAATTCTGTCTGTATTTCCGTGGGATAAAATCTGTCGGAAATATCCGTCTATAATAACTAGTTTTCTAGTAGTGTTATCTTTTCAAAATTGATTTTCAAATCTTTTTCAATTAACTACTTAACTTTTTATTTGATTTTAAAAGTTTTCTATTTCAATCATATCTTTTTCAAAACCACCTAACTATTTCTCTCTCTCCAATTTTCGAAAATCACTAACACTTTTTCAAAATTCTTTTTAATTAACTAATTATTTTAAATTTTAATTTAATTTTATTTCTCTTTTTAATTTTCGAATTCTAACTATTTTTTTAAAAAAAAATATTTTTCTTTTATTTTAATTTAAATTCAAATTTTTCTCTTCTCCTTCTTCTATTCTTCTCTTCTACTACTCACATAAAGGAATCTCTATACTGTGACATAGAGGATTCCTGCTTTTTTTTTGTTCTCTTCTTTTTTATATGAGCAGGAACAAGGATAAAGACATTCTTATTGAAGCTAATCCTGAACCTGAAAGGACTCTTAAGAGGAAACTAAGGGAAGCGAAGGCACAACTCTCTGGAGAGGACCTGACAGAAATTTTTGAAAAAGAAGGAGACATGGCCGAACCTAATAACAATGGTGGAGATGTAAAAAAGATGCTTGGTGACATTATTGCACCTTCTTCCAACTTCTATGGAAGAAGCATCTCAATTCCTGCAATTGGAGCAAACAACTTTGAGCTTAAGCCTCAATTAGTTTCTCTAATACAGCAGAATTGCAAGTTCCATGGACTTCCAATGGAAGATCCTCATCAGTTTTTGGCTGAATTCTTGCAAATATGTGACACTGTCAAGACCAATGGAGTTGATCCCGAGGTCTACATGCTTATGCTTTTCCCTTTTGCTATAAGAGACAGAGCTAGAACATGGTTGGATTCACAACCTAAGGAAAGCCTGAACTCTTGGGATAAGCTGGTCAGTGCTTTTCTGGCCAAGTTCTTTCCACCTCAAAAGATGAGCAAGCTTAGAGTGGAAATCCAAACCTTCAGACAGAAGAAAGGAGAGTCCCTCTATGAATCTTGGGAAAGATATAAGCAACTGATCAAAAGGTGTCCTACTGACATGCTTCCAGAATGGAGCATCATAAGTATATTCTATGATGGTCTGTCTGAGTTGTCAAAAATGTCATTGGACCATTCTGTAGGAGGATCTCTTCACGTAAAAATCCCTGCAGAAGCTCAGGAACTCATTGAAATGGTTGCAAATAACCAGTTCATGTACACCTTTGAGAGGAATCCTGTGAACAATGGAACGCCTTAGAAGAAGGGAGTTCTTGAAATTGATACTCTGAATGCCATATTGGCTCAGAACAAAATATTGACTCCGCAAGTCAATATGATTTCTCAGAGTCTGAATGGATTACAAGCTGCATCCAACAGTACTAAAGAAGCATCTTCTGAAGAAGAAGCTTATGATCCTGAGAACCCTGCAATGGCAGAGGTGAATTACATGGGAGAATCCTATGGAAACACCTATAATCCTTCATAGAGAAATCATCCAAATTTCTCTTGGAAGGACCAACAGAAGCCTCAACAAGGCTTCAACAATAATGGTGAAAGAAATAGGTTTAGCAATAGCAAGCCTTTTCCATTATCTTCTCAGCAACAGACAGAAAATTCTGAACAGAGCCATTCTGGCCTGGCAACCATAGTCTCTGATCTATCCAAGACCACACTAAGTTTCATGAATGAAACAAGGTCCTCCATTAGAAATTTGGAGGCACAGGTGGGTCAACTGAGTAAGAAGATTACTGAAACTCCTCCCAGTACTGTCCCAAGCAATACAGAAGAAAATCCTCAGAGAGAGTGTAAGGCCATAACCATGATCAACATGGCCGAACCTGGAGAGAGTGAGGAGGACGTGAGTCTCATTGAGGAAAGCCTCATGGGATGTCCTCTGGACAGAAAAGAGTTTCCCTTTGAGGAACCAAAGGAATCTGAGGCTCATACTGAGACCATAGTGATTCCACTGAACTTTCTTCTGCCATTCATGAGCTCTGATGAATATTCTTCCTCTGAAGAGGATGAAGACATCACTGAAGAGCAAGTTGCTAAGTATCTAGGAGTAATCATGAAGCTGAATGCCAAGTTGTTTGGTAATGAGACTTGGGAGGATGAGGATGAATCCATCATCCTTGGCAGACCCTTCCTAGCCACAGCAAAATCTGTGATTGATGTTGACAGAGGAGAGTTGGTCCTTCAGTTGAATGAGAACTACCTTGTATTCAAGACTCAAGGCTCTCCTTCTGTAACCATAGAGAGGAAGCATGAAAAGCTTCTCTCAATACAGAGTTAAACAAAACCCCTACATTCAAACTCTAAGTTTGGTGTTAGGAGGCCACAACCAAACTCTAAGTTTGGTGTTGAGAGGCCACAACAAACTCTAAGTTTGGTGTTGAGAGGCCCCAACCCTGCTCTGATTATCTGTGAGGCTCCATGAGAGCTCACTGTCAAGCTATTGACATTAAAGAAGTGCTTTTTGGGAGGCAACCCAATGTTATTTAATTATATCTATTTATTTTCCATTGCTATTTTATGTTTTCTTTAGGTTGATTATCATGTGAAGTCACAAAAACAACTGAAAAATCAAAAACAGAATGAAAAAACAGCATTAAAAATAGTTCACCCTGGAGGAAGAGCTTATTGGCGTTTAAATGCCAGTAAGAAGTAGCAGACTGGCGTTTAACGCTAGAAAGAAGCATCAAGCTGGTGCTAAACGCCAGAAACAAGCACCAAACTGGCGTTTAACACCAGAACAGAGCATCTACTTGGCGTTTAACGCCAGAAATGGGAGAAAAGCTGGCGTTAAACGCCAGAAACAAGCAGCAACCTGGCGTTTAATGCCAGAAGTGCAATCTAAGGACGTTTTGCACACCCTAAATGGAGCAGGGATGCTAAGTCCTTGACCCCTCAGGATCTATGAACCCCACAGGATCCCCACCTACCCCACCTCTTCTTTTCTCCTCTTCACACCCTTTCATAACATTCTTCCTCAAATACCCTTCACCAATCACCTCCATATCTCTTCCCCAAAAATCCCACCTACCTCCAAATTCAAAAAATCCTTTCCCTCCCAAACCCAACCCTAATACACGAAACCTAACCCTCCCCCCACTCCTATATAAACCCCTCAACACTACCTCATTTTCACACATCACAAACACTTCTTCCCCTCCTTGGTCGAATTCACCATTCCCCTCCATCTCCTCCATTTTCTTCTTCTTCTACTATTTTCCTTCTTCTTTTTCTTGAGGATGAGCAAATATTTTAAGTTTGGTGTGGTAAAAGCATTGCTTTTTGTTTTTCTATAACCATTAATGGCACCTAAGGCCAGAGAAACCTCAAGAAAGAGAAAAGGGAAGGCAATTGCTTCCACCTCTGAGTCATGGAAGATGGAGAGATTCATCTCAAAGGTCCATCAAGACCACTTCTATGAAGTTGTGGCCAAGAAAAAGGTGATCTCTGAGGTCCCTTTTAAGCTCAAAAAGAGTGAATATCCGGAGATCTGACAAGAGATTAGAAGAAGAGGATGGGAAGTACTCTCCAATCCTATTCAACAAGTCGGAATCTTAATGGTTCAAGAGTTCTATGCAAACGCATGGATCACTAGGAACCATGATCAAAGTATGAACCCAAACCCAAAGAATTGGCTTACAATAGTTCAGGGGAAATACTTAGATTTCAGTCTGAAAAATGTAAGGTTGGCGTTCAACTTGCCAATGATGCAAGAAAACGCATGCCCATACACTAGAAGGGTCAACTTTGATCAAAGGTTGGACCAAGTCCTCATTAACATATGTGTGGAAGGAGCTCAATGGAAAGTTGACTCAAGAGGCAAGACGGTTCAATTGAGAAGACCAGACCTTAAGCCTGTGGCTAGAGGAAGAAGACGCCACCCTCACTAAGGTGGACCCGTTCCTTAATCTCCTTGTCTAATTAATTTTTTCTATTTTCGTTCTCTATGCTTTATTTTTATTTATGTTTGTGTCTTATTACATGATCATTAGTGTCTAGTGTCTATGCCTTAAAGCTATGAATGTCCTATGAATCCATAACCTTTCTTAAAAGAAAAATGTTCTAAAAACAAAAGAACAAGAAGTACATGATTTCGAATTCATCCTTGAGCTTAGTTTAATTATTTTGATGTGGTGGCAACACTTTTTGTTTTCTGAATGAATGCTTGAATAGTGCATTTTTTTGAATTTGTTGTTTATGAATGTTAAAATTGTTGGCTCTTGAAAGAATAATGAAAAGGATAAATGTTATTGATAATCTGAAAAATTATAAAATTGATTCTTGAAGCAAGAAAAAGCAGTGAATATAAAATCTTGCAAAAAAAAAAGGGCGAAAAAAAAGAGAGAAAGAAAAAGAAAAAGCAAGCAGAAAAAGCCAATAGCTCTTTAAACCAAAAGGCAAGAGCAAAAAGTCAATAACCCTTTAAACCAAAAGGCAAGGGTAAAAAAGGATCCAAGGCTTTGAGCATCAGTGGATAGGAGGGCCCAAAGGAATAAAATCCTGGCTTAAGCGGCTAAACCAAGCTGTCCCTAACCATGTGCTTGTGGCGTGAAGGTGTCAAGTGAAAAGCTTGAGACTGAGCGGTTAAAGTCAAGATCCAAAGCAAAAAAAAAAGAGTGTGCTTAAGAACCCTGGACACCTCTAATTGGGGACTTTAGCAAAGCTGAGTCACAATCTAAAAAGGTTCACCCAGTTATGTGTCTGTGGCATTTATGTATCCGGTGGTAATATTGGAAAACAAAGTGCTTAGGGCCACGGCCAAGACTCATAAAGTAGTTGTGTTTAAGAATCAACATACTGAACTAGGAGAATCAATAACACATCTAAATTCTAAGTTCTTATAGATGCCAATCATTCTGAACTTCAAAGGATAAAGTGAGGCCAAAACTGTTCAGAGGCAAAAAGCTACTAGCCCCGCTCATCTAAATTGGAGCTAAGTTTCATTGATATTTTGGAATTTATAGTATATTCTCTTCTTTTTATCCTAATTGATTTTCAGTTGCTTTGGGACAAGCAACAATTTAAGTTTGGTGTTGTGATGAGCGGATAATTTATACGCTTTTTGGCATTGTTTTTACATAGTTTTTAGTATGATTTAGTTAGTTTTTAGTATATTTTTATTAGTTTTTAAATAAAAATCACATTTCTGGACTTTACTATGAGTTTGTGTGTTTTTCTGTGATTTCAGGCAATTTCTGGTTGAAATTGAGGGACTTGAGCAAAAATCTGATTTAGAGGCTGAAGAAGGACTGCAGATGCTGTTGGATTCTGACCTCCCTGCACTAGAAATGTATTTTCTGGAGCTATAGAAACCAATTGGCACGCTCTGAATTGCATTGAAAAGAAGACATCCAGGGCTTTCCAGCAATATATAATAGTCCATACTTTGCTCGAGTTTTGACGACGCAAACTGGCGTTCAAACGCCAACTTCCTGCCCTATTTTGGAGTTAAACGCCAGAAACAGGTTGCAAATCAGAGTTAAACGCCAGAAACAGGCTACAACCTGGCGTTTAATTCCAAAAAGAGTCTCTACACATGAAAGCTCAATGCTCAGCCCAAGCACACACCAAGTGGGCCCGGAAGTAGATTTCTACATCATTTACTTATCTTATGTAACCCTAGCTACTAGTTTAGTATAAAAACTACTTTTAGTGATTTACTTTATATCTCTGGTTAGTCTTTGAATAATTTTATGTTCAGAGATCACGTTTAGGGGGCTAGCCACTCGGCCATGCCTGGACCTTCATCACGTATGAATTTTCAACAGTAGAGTTTCTACATACCATAGATTAAGGTGTGGAGCTTTGCTGTTCCTCATGAATTAATGCAAAGTACTATTGTTTTCCTATTCAATTCAAGCTTATTCCTATTCTAAGATATTCGCTTGCACTTCAACAAGATGAATATGATGATCTGTGACACTCATCACTATTCTCAATCTATGAACGCGTGCCTGACAACCACTTCCGTTCTACCTTGGATTGAGCGTTTATCTCTTAGCCTCCATTCCGAAAGATCGGAGTCTTCGTGGTATAAGCTAGAATTATTGGCAGCTGACGAACGGACTTTTGCTAGTAGAGAAATTCACAAAATTAATCGCGTTTTAAGTATAGTTTCTAAACTAACAGAAAATCCTTTCGTACAAAAGTTTTGGTTGTCACTTAAGCAAACCAAATAAAAATTTATAACCGAAGTATTTAAACCTCGGGTCGTCTTCTCAAGGAATTACAGGGAGGTATGATTTATTATTGGTTATGTAAAAAGATATGTTTTTGAGTTTTTGAAAATAAGGGACAAGTAATTTGAATGGCAAGAAAAATAAATAAATAATTATAAAGTAAACTCTTGGCAAGGTATGAGAATTAGAAGTCCTATCCTAGTTATCCTTATCAACGGTGATGAGGATTGGTTTTTAATCCCACTTAGTTAACCTTTGCGGAACAAAGGAAGGTCAAGTGGACTAATCAATTTGATCCTCAGGTCCTAATCAATTCCTAAGGAAAGGTTAGAGTTATTGGAATTCAAATCAATTAGCAAAAATAACAATTATCAATCACGATGAGTTTGATAACTCAAGAGTCTCCAATTAATCAATTAAAGCCAAGAATATAAAAGGCTAAATAAAAATCATAAATCTGAAATACCTCAATTGCATTAATAATATAAAATCAATCTAAAAAATAAAGAGTTCATAAACTAAATTGATAAAATAAATAAAAAGATCATTGAACCTGTAATGAAGATAAGCAGTCCTAAAATTGAGAGAAATCCTAATCCTAATCCTAAGAGAAAGGAGATAACCTCTCTCTCTAAAAACTACATCTAATCCTAAAATTATGTATTACGAATGTATGGTGAGTTATTGATGAATGAATGGATTCCCCCACTTTATAGTCTCTAATCTGTGTTTTCTGGGCCAAAAACTGGGCCAGAAACAACCCAAAAATCGCCGTGGCTGAAATCTGCCACGCTAATTTTCGTCACTACGATGCGTCCGCGTGGAGTACGCGTTCGCGTCGCCTAGATGTACGGCCATTATGACAAATTATATATCAAATCGAAGCCCCGGACGTTAGCTTTCCAACGCAACTAGAACCGCATCATTTGGACCTCTGTAGCTCAGGTTATGACCGTTTGACTGCGAAGAGGTCAGGCTGGACAGCTTAGCAATTTCTTTAACTTCTTGTATTCCTTCCATTTTTGTATGCTTCCTTTCCATCCTCTAAGCTATTTCTGCCCTGTAAATCCTGAAATCACTTAACGCACATATCAAGACATTGAATGGTAATAAGAGAGGATTAATATTAGCAAATATAAGGCCAAAGAAGCATGTTTTCAATCATAGCACAAAATTAGGAAAGAGAATGTAAAACCATGCAAATAGTATGAATAAGTGTGCAAAGAATTGATAAAAATCACTCAATTGAGCACAAGATAAACCATAAAATAGTGGTTTATCAGCGGCCATTCTTGAGATCTGGAAAGTCTAAACCTTGTCTGTGGTATTCCGAGTAGGATCTGGGATGGGATGACTGTGACGAGCTTCAAACTCACGAGTGTTGGGCATAGTGATAGACACAAAAGGATCACTGGATCCTATTCCAGCATGAGTGAGAACTGACAGATGATTAGCCGTGTGGTGACAGCGCATTTGGACCATTTTCAGTGAGAGGACGGGAAGTAGCCATTGACAATGGTGATGCCCAACATACAGCTTGCCATAGAAAGGAGTATGAATGATTGGATGAAAGCAGTAGGAAAGCAGAGGTTCAGAAGGAACAAAAGCATCTCCATACGCTTATCTGAAATTCTTACCAATGAATTGCATAAGTATCTCTATCCTATTTTATATTTTATATTTTAATTATCAAAATCCCATAACCATTTGAATCTGCCTGACTGAGATTTACAAGGTAACCATAGCTTGCTTCAAGACGACAATCTCCGTGGGATCGACCCTTACTCATGTAAGGTTTATTACTTGAACAACCCAGTGCACTTGCTGGTTAGTTGTGCGGAGTTGTGAAAAAGAATTGAGATTGTAATCGTACATACCAAGTTATTGGCGCAGTTGAGATCACAATTTTGTGCACCACATAGCATATCAATTCACAAGAAAAAAGAAAAGAGAAGCTTCAAAAATAAATAAATCCCATAACAGAAGGAACAATGTCATATAAAACTTGGTATATTTTTAAGGTAGACACTTACAAACAGTTATTTTCATGTGAAATTAATAGTTGAGAACCAGTAAATAAAAATTTAGTTAAACTTGTCAAATTATGTAACAATTCTTAGTTATGAATTTTATATGAAAACAAATGCACGTGAGCCTTCATATTTTATTATGCTTTTGTAAAACTGATTCTACGTAGAATCAGTTATATGAGTTACACAAACATGCTTTGATTGGGAATGAGTATTGACAAGTAAAAAGATTGAGCAATTGTACTTATAGCAAACTAGCATCTAAACTCTAAACACGAATCTATGCATCCTCCAAATAAAGTTCTTCTTTCCACCTCATTTTCCATAAAAGCAAAGCAAATTCAGCAACTAGAAGCATGATGAGTGCAATGATAAGGAATATGAGACAAACATTATCTAAGAACTCAACCAATTGGATTCGGAAGGACCATTGTGCAAGCACAGTCAAATTTACACACCCCAACAAGGTTAAGAACTAATAAACAAGTTAAAATATTGAAAAGCTCAAAGCTTTAAAAATCATGAGCCAACTTTACAACATGGACATCGAAAAACAAGTAACAAATTACAAATTACAAGAAGCAGCTATTAAAAACAAACTAAACTAACCCTAACATTTCAGAGTTTCAGTATTTCAGTTTCAGATATTCAAATTCTTCAACAAAAAATAACTAATTAAATAACTAACAGTCTAAGTATCTAACACTAATTAAACTATTAAAGCATCAGTTTAATTTTTGATACATTATTAACTTGTTAAAGCATGTTTAATTTTTTTTCAATCAAATTTCAATAACCAATTTCATCATTCATCACACCAGATGACCAGAATTTAAACTAAAAAAAAATTAAACTATTAATATCAGAAGTCAGAACCAAAATGGCAGAACCGATGGAAGCTCATGTAGAACCGAAATTATTGATATTTAAATTTGGGGAAAAAATTACCTTGGAGAAGGAAGCTCAGGCAGAACCAAAAAAGAAGAGAGGCAGCTCAGGTAACCTTCAGCTCAGGCAGAACCACAGAAGTGCAGAACAGAGGGCGAGGAACGCAAACCAAAGGTGAGGAACGAGGGGAAGAATAGAAGTGCCGTGAAGCGTCGAGGAACCTTCAGCGTCACCGTCAGCCTTCAGCTTCACCAACGAAGTGAGGACTGAGGAGTGGACATGAACGACGGTGGCAGCGCTGCACCACGAGGAAGAAGATGGCGCGGGATCCGTCCAGCCTCCGGCGTGGTGGCGCAGACAACGGTGGATGGCAGCACGATGGGCTTGGAGAAGAGAGTGAGGGCTTGGAGTCTTGGAGAAGAGAGTGTTTCTCTGTTCTGTGTGTTAGCGTGGTTTGGCCGTTTGGGATTAGGGTTTCTTACATGAACGAAGCCCTTTTCCTTTTTTTTTGGCCCAAAACGACGCCGTTTTAGCAAAAATGGGCTCCCAAATCAAACTCGCTGACTCGCCCTCAAACTCGCGAGTTTGACTGATTCTGTTCGAGTCTAGCCGAGTCTATTCAAGTCTACTCAAAAACGAGTTTGTGTCCGAGTTAACTCGATTCTACTACCTAAACTCGTAAACTCGTACGAGTTTACGAGTTAACTCGCGAGTTTGACAACCATGGCTGCTTCCTCAGAAATTCTAATTGTTCTGTTTTTTTGGTGAAGGCAACCCACAACATCATCTGCTCCTTTTTCCAAATTACCTTGCTCACTGTAGGCTTCCTGTCCCACCTCTTTTACCAGAACGTCAAAGCCACTGGTGCCTACTGTGAAATGGACCCATTCATTGATCACATCCATAGCACACGTATCAATTAGTACACGACCGACACTGAAAAAGGTGCACAATTCAGCCCCTTTATCACATCCAACCACTTCCCCCCATTGGCCACTATCTTCTTGAAAGTATCCATTGTCCAAACATGTAATGGAACCCTGAAACACTCTAGCCATACTCTTCAAGATTCGCTTCTCTCCGTCATTTTTGTTGCTGACAACATCAAGATTTACTGATATAGTATGTTAAGTGATACCACACTGAGTACAACATACATCTGACACTCTTAATTAGCTGCTAACATGATAAATATATTCAATTCGGTCAAATCAATCTAAAATTAAAAGGAGACTTTAAGGCATTCAAATTCTTTAATTTAGAATTGATTTGATTTAATTTTATAAACTTATTATGTTAGTAGTCAACTAAGATCCTCAGATATGTATTATAATGTCACTTAACATGTTATATCAGTAAATTCCGATACCGTGAGCAACAGAAATAACAGAAAGACTAATGTAACTAATTTAAAATTTTTAAAAGATAAATTTAATTAAAAAAATATTTCAAAAACCAATTTAAAAAATAGTAATCTTTTAAGAATGAATTTGACTATTTATTCTTATATTATAAGTAATTTATTTATTATTTATAATGATTAAAACTAATATAAAAAACAAAGAACAAATTATTGCGAAATTTGTTAACCGCATATTAAAGATTAAAGATACTTATATACTTTAAGGAAACACGTTTAGTAAATTCAAGTGGTGAACATATTCTTTTCTTTTTAACTACAAGAAAATAGTTTACAGACGAATTTATCAAGTCTTGAAATTCAAACGGTAAGACCCCGAATATTTTAGAATTTATTATGAATCAGTTTTGATTTATTTTATTTATTTAAGATATTATTTAAAAAAATTATTAAAATAATTAAATTGACTGTAAAATCCCAAATTTTTAAATTTTATTATGAATCAGTTTTTATTTATTTTATTTTTTTAAAATTTTATTTTTAAAATTTTTTGTTAAAGATAATTAAATCTAATTTTTAGTAATTTGAGTTTAAATTAATTAGAATTTTGATATTTTTATAGTAATTGAGTAATTTTCATATTTAAAATTTAAAGTTTTAGTAGTTTAAAAATAATATGAATTTTATATAATTTAATTTGAATATTGAAATTTTGAATCTAATTTTATTAACAAAAAAAATGAGTAGATTACTTCTAATTTTAAATTTGAGTAGTTATTTGAAACTCATTAGTAGGTTGACAAATAAATGTTGTGTTCCTAAAATAATTTTATTAAGTTGCATTTGGATTTTAATTACTCTCTTCCTCTAATTTTCCAAAAAAATTTTGAATTGTTTTCACTATATTTTAACCCTAACCCTAATTTCCAACACTACCACACACTAACCCTCTTTCACATATTCACATTCTGAACAAAGGATGAAAAAAAGGAATACAAAGTGACGGAGAACGAGATGTTGAAGAAAGGAATAGAAGCGGGAGGGACGGTGCTTCCGAGGCAGAGAGCCATCGTTGTCGTTGAGAACGAGAGTAGTGGAGAGTGAGATCGAGTCTGAGGTGTGAGAGAAGAGAAGAGAGCGTAGAGAGAGAGAGAGAGAGGGGACGGAGTTGTCCCACCGTCATCATTGCACACTGCCATCGCCTGGGGAGTCGATTGGAGTGGTCATCGTCGATGCGAGGAACATAACACAACGAGACAGTAAGCCCAACATAGAGTGAGAAAGGAAGGAGAAAGGGCACGACGGTGGTGATGCTGCCACTGCTATTATCACCGGGAAGACCGTTTGAGCTTGTCAGGGCTGCTGTTCTGGTTCTGCTTCTGCTGCAACTTGCCCCTATCCCTACTCATCACTATCATTTGTTTAGCTTTTGCTGGAGCCTTTGTCGCCATGGGTATTGTACTATTACTGTTAGAGTCGCCGAAAAACCACCACTATTCTACCTTTCTCTTGGTAACACAAATCCTATTCTACTTGTACTTGACACCCCTTTCTGTTTTTGTTCCACTTTTATCTAACTTACTATCTCACTCTATTTTCGTGCTATCTTCCTAGATTAATTCTCTATTGCTATTACTATTACCATGGCTGCCTCGAGTTGCTGTTGTTCTATCAGAGTTATTGTGAATGCTACTAATGCTAGTCTAATTGCGCAATTAAGTCACATTGAGGTAGGACATTTTTCCTTAAACTGATTTTATTTCAAGGAATTGTCAAAAATCAATGTGGAATATATATACATTTAATGATTGTGTGAGTTTTATGAATCAAATTGGAATGTTTTTGAGAAATAGAATTGATAAACAATGACGAAATTTTAAAGTAATAAAACTGGTTAGGAACACTAGTTGAAGCCTCCTGGTGGATGGACTAAAATTTGAGAATATTCTATTTTAATTAAAAATAAAAGGGTGTGGTGAATTATTGATCGGATCATTGGATGAGGTTTATGATTGATTTTCAGTGAAAATGAATATTGTATTACAAATTGATGAGTTTACTTTGATTATTATAATTTAGTGCTATAAAAACATGGAAAAGCAAGTTGAATCTTAATTAATCATGTTATGTTTGGTTGGAAATTGAAGGATTAAATATGGTTATTTCACAAGAATTTTATGAGCGATTAATGTATGGATTTCATTTTGATAAACTGTTGTTGATGAACATAATGAGATTAGAAGTATTTATGTTTGAGGTTTGAAGGTTTAAGGATCTAAAGTTAAAGGGATAACCGTTTCTTAGAAACTTATTGGAAGGTGACGAGAGAATGAAGAGATTATGGAGTTGTAATGTGTAACACCCTAACTCGTAGCACCTCAAGATCATACTAAATGCTCAGCATTACTTACCTCTAAACCTTTTTATTTTATACTATCTTTATTTAATATTGAGCCTTCGCGACAACGAACCAAAATTTTAACCAAGAAAATGAAGAGTTTGTACTTTAAACCATTTAATCACAAAATATATATATATATATATATATATATATATATATATATATATATATATATATATATATATATATATATATATCTACGTAGCATTATATACATAGACTTATTCAGAGATTCTTAAATACAAATCCTACCCTTCTAAAAACCAAAACAATAAATGACGAGAGAAAAATAAAATCTAACAACTCAACTCATAAACATAATCTTTTATGCTCCCGTTGCTCCGCACTAAACCTTAGCACCTGTAGTTGAAAGCGGTGGAAATAGGGGGTAAGAATTGGGGAGTTCTTAGTATGGTTGGTGACGAACTGATTTCTGCCAGTAAAGAAATTTTTATAAAAATATAATCACGTTGTAAGTATAGTTTCTAAACCAGCAAAGAATCCTTTCGTACAAAAGTTTGGTTGTCTCAAGTAACAAAACCCAATAAAATTTATAACCGAAGTATTTAAACCTCGGGTCGTCTTCTCAAGGAATTGTAGGGAAGTATGATTTATTATTGGTTATGAAAAAAGGTGTATTTTTGGGTTTTTGAAATAGGGAACAAGTAATTTAAATGGCAAGGAAAGATAAATTAATAATTAGAAAAACTCTTGGCAAGGTATGAGAACTGGAAATCCCATCCTAGTTATCCTTATCAGGTGTGATGAGAATTGTTTATCGCTCCCACTTAGTTAACCCTTACTAAATAAAGGAAAGTCAAGTGGACCAATCAATTTGATCCACAAGTCCAAGTCAACTCCTGTGGAAAGACTAGCTTTAGAGCGATCCAAATCAATCAGCGAGAATTCCAATTTTCAATCAACTGCTGAGTCTGATAACTTAAGTGTTACCAATTACTTAACCAAAACCAAAAGGAGAAAAATCTAAATTAAATTGAAAGCATCATAAATAGAATAAAACAATCATAAATCTGAAATACCTCAAATTATATTAAATAGAATATTCAAATCTAACATGGAAAGATTCATAAGCCAATTTGGCAACATAAGTAATTAACAGGTAAAAGTATTAGAGTAACTAAAAATAGAAGAGAACATAAAATTAAAGTTGGGAACTTTGAACCTGGAATGGAGTAATAACCATAAAGTAAAAGAAATCCTAATTCTAAAACCTAAGAGAGAGGAGAGCCTCTCTCTCTCTAAAACTACATCTAAAACCTCAAATTGTGAATTATGAATGTTCTATTTTTTCTTCTCTTGATTCCCCCATTCTCTGGCTTCTATTTTGTGTTTCTGGGCTTGGATTTGGGCCGAAAAAGGGTCCAGAAATCGCTGGGGGCGACTTCTGTAATTTTCTGCATGTGGCGTTCGTCACGCGTGCGCGTGGATCACGCATTTGTGTCATTTAGAGTTTTTCCATGTCATGCGTACGCATCGGTCACGCGTTCGCGTCGCTCGTGCTTTTTGCTTTGCGCGCATTCGCATCGTCCATGCGTGTGCGTCGCCTGTGTTCTGAGCGAGGCACGCGTCCGTGTCGTCTGTGCGTGCGCGTCGCTGCCATTTCTTCAAAAACTCAATTTTGTGCATTTCTTCCATTTTTTCATGTTTCCTTTCTGTCCTCTAGGCCATTCCTGCCCTATAAATCTTGGAAATACTTAACACACAGATCACGGCATGGAATGGTAATAAAGGATAATTAAAATTAATATTTTTAAAGCATAGGAAACATATTTTCATATATATCATAAAATAAGGAAGGAATAGTAAAACCATGCAATTCATATGAATAAGTGGGTGAAGAATTGATAAAAACACTTAATTGAGCACAAGTTGAATCATAAGATAGGGGTTTATCAACCTCCCCACACTGAAACAATAGCATGTCCTCATGCTAAATCCAAGAGAAAAGAATGAAGGTAGAATGGTGGAATCTTATGCAATGCAATCTATTCTAAATGCAAGCTACCTAAATGAATCATGCAATTCTAATTATCATCCACTTATATATATATAAAGTTTACATGTGGTTAAATTGATTCATATTTTCAAGGAATCATATATGTACAACTAAGGCCAGACCATATTAAAACACATTCACAATTTAGTTTAGTTAAAAGAATTTACAAACTTGCAAGACAATTAATAATTAAATATGAATATATGGAAATGAGCTATTGAACCCTAACTGGATTTGTGTTTACTCTCTAATCTCTCAGTGTTTGGGGTCAATCACTCTATTCTTTTCTAGTCATGCTTACTAAAACTTTGTTCTTCATCTAACCAATCAACAAACATATAATGTATACATGCAAACATCATGAGGTCTTTTTCAAGGTTGTAATGGGGCTAAGGTAAAGGTGAGGGTATATATATAAGGCTAAGTGAGCTATAAATTGAATCTTTGATTAGTCTAAGATCTCACCTAACATATACATACTCTATACAATTTTTAAAATTTGCCTAGCTTCCCATAATTTTCCCACTTTATTATCACATACTCATGTACCAATTTTATTTTTTTGATTTTATCCCATGTGCATTGATTTTTCTATTAAATTTAATAATGGGGTAATTTTGTCCCCTTATTTATTTATTTAATTAAAAGGTTTTTTTTGAAACATAAACTCAACATATCAATGCACATGGTATTTTGATTATTTTGATTTTACATGAGCATGCACCCAAATTTCTGATTATTTTATTAATTTAATCTTTTCCTATCAACCCATGTTCTCACGTTTTCTCACACTTAGTGGATACACAATCTCTATCTTAAGTTAACCAAGCATTCAACTTGGAATTTTTTTTTGTTTGTTTTTTTGCTTAAGGCTAGTGATGTGGTTATAGAACAGAATAAATGGGGATAAAAAGGCTCAAGGGGGCTAACAAGGGTGATGTAAAAGGTAGACTTATTTGGGATAAGTGAGCAAAAATTCAAATAATGGCCTCAATCATATGCAAGTATGTAAATACATTCTATATTGGACATATAGACTAAAACAAAGTAAAGATTACAAGCATAGAAAAGAATGGCGAAACACACATCAATGAAATTTATGGTTAAATGTAACCATACAATTAAGCTAAAAAACTCACGGGTTGTGTGTTCTTTGGCTCAAAAACTATATATCAGTTATGTACATCATGCAAGTAGAAATCAAGAGTTTCCATTCAACTCAATGTGAATCTTTGAATGGCTCTTATAAAAATAAGTATTTTCCTTGAAAAATGTTGTCAATTAACCAACATTTATTACTATATATATATAGTGTGTGGATTGTTGTGATTCTGAAAAACTAAAAATTTCTAGTTTACTCTTTTTATTTTCAATTAAACCATATTATTATATACTGAAAGGGTAAACTAAACTAATTAATCCATATTTTCTACATCACAACTAATAAGCTAAAAGTGCAAATTAAACTAAATGTCTAAGATATATATATAAACCAAAGTGCAAAATGCAGAAATAAAGTAGAAATACAGCAAAAGAAAAAAATGTGCAAATACTGAAAGACAAATAAGATAAAATAAAATAAAATAAAAGTACAAAAAATAAACAAAATAGGATAAAAGAGTCTGAAAGTAGTTCACCAAAAATAAAGTTCGCCGGAGATGGCGACCTCCCCAGACTTAAATAATAGCATCGTCCCCGATGCTCAATCAGCTGGGTGTGAAGACCTGGCATCTCCAAAAGGATGTGCTGCAGGTGTCTCTGTGGGCTCGGGTAATGATAGTGCCTGAGGCTCTGCCTGTATCGGTGCCTGTGGGTCTGATGGCTGTGTCTGTGGAGGCTCCTCATGCTGGGGCTCTGCCTGCTGGGATGCTGCCTGCTCAACCTCGGCTCGTGCCTGCTCCTCCTGGTCATCCGCCTCCTCCTCAAATGGATCTGATGATGTGTCAGGCTCGGAGGGGATGTCATGGTGGCCCGATCGGATCATCAACTTTAAATGCTCATAGCGTCGCTTGCTACGACGTTTAGTCCTCTCATATCGCCACTGGTTGTGGCGCTCCATCTGATCCAACTGGTCAAATAGGCGGTGCACGAGGTGATAGATGGGCTCTGAAGCAGGTGGAGGTGCTGCGGCGGTTGGCTTCTCATCTGCAAGCTCCCAGGGCACCTCAGCTCGGCGGCCTAGCTGAGTGATCAAGTATGGGAAAGGCAGAGTTCCTCTGACATGGACCCTGGCCATGTAGTACTGGATAAAGCGGGGAAGATATAGGTCCTTGCCCTCCATCACACACCAAATGAGGGTAATCATGGCAGCTGGCACCTCAGTCTCATGAGTGCTCGACATCACGTAGTTACTCAGAATCTGTTGCCAAAGCCGAGCCTCATCATTCAGATAGATAAACTTAATTCCCTTTGGGGCCACTGTAGACTTGCCCATGACCCATGGGACAATAGGATCAAGAGCTATAGTCCGCTTTACTGCATCCCAGTCAAACCTCATAAATCTCATATCCTCCTCAGCCCGCTGATAACCATCCGGTTTATCTGATTTAAGGAGGAGCTGAAGGATATCTTCTATTGCTTCCTCAGTAACCAGTATCTGCTTGCCTCTAAGCTGTACTGCATCCAGGGTCATTTTGAAGTAGTTGCAGTAGAATTTCCTGACCCAAGATGCATTGACCTCAGTCAAGTTCCTCTCCAGAAAGAACCAGCCTCTCTATTTTATCTGTTCTGTAGTGTATTGTCGTAGTTCTTCTCAAATTTTGAGGGTCTTTTCCAGGTATAGGTTCCTTGAAGTTTGAAAGACCGGATACTTGAGTTCACAGTATCTATTGGCAAACTTGACTGGGTCTGTGGCGGGCAGTAGCTGATTAGCTTTTTCTTGCGGGGTAAAATTCTTTTCCCGCCAGGAATCGTCATGGAGGATATCTAAAATAGAAGTAGAGGATTCTCCTCTCTTTCTTTTAACTGTGGTTGCCTTGCCCTTTCCCTTGCTTTTGGGATCAGACATCCTGAAAAGCAGAAGTTCCAGGATACAGTTTAAGAACTAAAGTAGGAAAATAGGTAACTAAATAAGAATTTATCAATATCAGCATAGAGGGGCAAAAGAATAATAAAAGAGCAATAAAAGCATGAAGTGAGTTAAATATATGTAAAATATTGGACTGTATGCAAGTTAAAAGGTAGAGAATAAAAATCACAATCCAAAATCTATGATATGCGGAATTCTTGTTAATCAGGAACAACATTAATCATGCCTTGAAATGGTTTGAAAGTAGTTAGGTAAAAACCAAAAGAGAAGTTAGAAAGGTAAAGCAGTTAGGAGTTAAAAAGTGAAGTTAAAGTAAGTGGCATGGTGTTGGGGTTCTTAATTAACAAAATTTGCACAAATGTGAAAAACAAGGAACTCACATTCAAGTAGATATTGCAGATTATTAATGATAAATCATATAAATAAAATATTTGCAAAATGAAATCAAAATCATCAATGCTGCTATTTAATGAATAAGGGAACCAGAAAGAATAAGAATGCTAGCCCATTCATCCATGAATTGGCTTGGTTGGAACCAATTAGAGTAAAACTTGAATTTACCAAAACCAATTTATGAATGGTAATTGAGTGAAACAATTTGGAAAAAATCGGGCAGCATTCCGGCTAAAAATTGGACGTTCTCGGGTAATAAACAGCAATAGAAATCAGTTCATATGACATTAAGGTAGTGCAGAAAAGAGTAACAATTATCAAGTCACATGAATTCAGAATAAACAGACTTAAGCGTCAGCAAGAATTGCAATTGAAATCAAAACAATAATAAACAGTAATGAACAGTACAGCAATGTCAGAATTGCAAAATAGATAAAGCAAGCAGCAAGAACAGCGCAATTATCAGACCTAAATCCACTAATCACATCCTAGCTACCTAACCACCTAAAATCCACTACAATCATGTATCTCTAATTATCCTAATTTGAACAGAATTTGAAAAAAATATGGAACTAACTAAATAACTGGAAAAGGAATCGGTGTTCGGTGGAACCTGATGGGCAAAGGAACAGAAATTGGACTCAGAGAGATGGTGGTAGGGTGGTGGTGGTGGTGGCGATGCGGCGGCGCTGGGAGGCGGCACGACGACGGTCCTTAGTGGAGGCAGGGCGGCGGTTCGGTGGTTGGGGATGAAAGAGGGTGATGGAGGGGAGAAGAGAAGAAGGGGGCGAGGAGGGTGAGGGTTATGGGGTCGTGGTGGCCGGCGATTCTTC
The DNA here is from genome assembly GCF_059453495.1 of Arachis ipaensis. Taxonomy (NCBI): domain Eukaryota; kingdom Viridiplantae; phylum Streptophyta; class Magnoliopsida; order Fabales; family Fabaceae; genus Arachis; species Arachis ipaensis. The sequence continues at coordinate 79,763,292 of NC_142443.1, forward strand.
GTGAGGCGGCGCGGTGGTGGTACGGTGATGGGGGGCAGTGGAGGAAGGATGGTGGGAGGGGGGAAGAAGAGGAAGAGAAGGGAAGGGGTGGTTCGGCGAGGGTGGCGCGGTGGTAGGGGCGGTATGGGGTGGCTGGTCGGCGGTGGTGGTTGTAGAGGGGAAGAGAGAGTGGAGGCCGTGAGGGACGGCCGGGGGGGCTAGGGTTTCGCGTGGATTGGATTAAGTGGATTCAAATCCACGCAGACGCGTGAGTCACGTGGATGCGTGGATGAGGCGGAAACGCAATGACGCGATCGCGCGAGTGAGGAATATTGAAAGTGACGCGTACGCGTGGGGCACGCATACGCGTCGCTCAGAATTGTGCTAAACGCACAATTCCAGCGTCGTTTTGGCGCAACTCTCTGTTTCAATTGAGGGGGCAAGAATTTCCTTCCGACCGGTACGCATCGCCCACGCTTTCACGTGGTGTGTGTGAAGTGAAAGTGACGCGTTCGCGTCACTGACACGAACGCGTGGCCCAAATTATGCGTAACGCATACCAGCCGCACGATTCAAGCCCAACTTTCTGGGCGTTGGATTGTGACGTCGATTTTGAGTCGACCCCCACGCGTGGCCCATGCGCATGCGTGGGGTGATTTTTTTATGCATTATGCAGAATGTAAAATGCAGATGCATATGTTATGAATAAATCCAGGTACAATAAAATAAAATAAAAAACAAACAAAACGAAATAAAATTAAAATTGAAAAAGGAACGATCATACCATGGTGGGTTGTCTCCCACCTAGCACTTTTAGTTAAAGTCCTTAAGTTGGACATTCATTGAGCTCCCTGTCATGGTGGCTTATGCTTAAACTCATCCAAAAATCTCCACCAACGTTTGCAATTCCAATATCCTCCGGGGTCCCATACTAGGCAAGTAAAGCCTTCGAGCAAGTTAAAGCAGGTTTTCAGACTCCAGGAGTATTGATTATCAGGATAAATTCCATGATCCCAAACCTTACTTTCGTACCCATCTTTGTCTTGATCTACATTTTTCCAGCCGGGTAGTATGGAATTTGAATCCTCACTAAGATGAGCAAACATCTTCCGAGACCCATTCAATCGAACTCGAAACCAATCCTTGTACCTCAAATTGAAGTGTGGAGCTTTATTGAATCTTGCATACCAGCTCTGAGTGCGAGCCATTTCCCTCTTACTCTTTAAGCCGCAAAGAGCTCTAAGTTGGCCATCTGTTTCAAACAAACCATATTCAAGTGGAAAAGTAAAGATAAAGGCTAAGGATTTTACCCACTTGAAGTTTGTATTGGGTGGTAATGGCCTTGGGATAGGTGTTTCCAGTGATTTTGCAAGCTTTACTCCCTTGTAGTCTTCTGTGAATTCCTCCACTTCTTTGCAAACTTCTTCAACTACAACCATGTCTTGATCAAGCTTTACTCCCTTGTAGTCTTCAACTAACTTGTCGCAATAGATAAATAATTCAGCTAGGAAAGTGTTCCATGCTAATTAGTCGCTAAATGGAAATACAGATATTGAGCGCTTAGGACTTAAGTAGAAAGAAATTTGCGACCATTTAACAACTGACACACTTCGTTTGCTAATTTTAAGTCGCTAATTAGCTGGTGAAATACATTTGTCGCTAAGTTGTCGCAAGTTTAATTTAGCGAGCAACTTGGCAACAACAATCTTGTCGCAAAGCAAAAACTATATCCTACCTATTTTGTAGCAAATTACTCGCTAATCTCGTTGGAAATCTGCCGCAGAGTTATAACAAGTCCAAAGCTAATCGAAAATATTTTAAAAGTAACTGGTCACAATTGAGTCACTAATCAAAAGCTTATTTAGTGAGGAATTAGCGTCGCTTAACCATTGATAGACTTTTCTCGCTTATTTCATGTTGCTACAAATTTGTCAGAAAAAATATTAGTCCTTATTCTGTCCTTATTTCGTGTTGCTACTAATCACTAACCTCTATATAAATCCATGAAAAATTCATGAAAAGTTTGAAGCAAATTTGCCAAACACGCTAATATAATTTGACATAATTTTGTCACTAATCTAAAGCAATTTTAAACGAGAGAATAATTAAAGTCCCAAAGTCATGACTAATAATTAGCAAGCTAATTTTTAATAACTAATAACTTACAATATTTTAGCAAGATGTCAATTCTCAAAAATTTCACAAACAACTCAAATCAAAAGCTTTTCCTTAAAAAATGATTTTTTTTCCCAATTAAATCACAAATTTGTTGTTATTTTTAATGGAAAGTTTGCTATTAATTTGAATTGAAGTTTAAAATTAATATAATTTAAAGACAAGTTTAAAAATTCAATATTTTTAGAAATAGGAGCATAATGTTGATAATTTTCACTCACAAAATAAACTAAAAAATATATAATAGATAAGATAATTAAATTGTTATATATGAGAATTTATTTGCATATGATCGTACAAGTTTTATTATTAATTAGAATCATTTGGAATTCATTCAATACAGATTAATCTGAGTTTGCTTTTGAATTAATTAGGATCATCAAAATGAGCCAAATCCATCGGACTAGCTTGTTTACTTGACTTAAATAGATGGATATTTTACTCTAAAATCAATCTCATAACAATGCAAGCCTAAATGACTTAGCTCGATTAACCAAAAAATATAGCAAATTAAGTTGGCCGTCTCCCAAGTCAAAGGTGTAAACCCCGAGTAATTAGTGAATAATTAGCCAATAAATTAATTGTTATTTAAAGAAATTAGGAAATTAAATTTTATAATTTAATGAAGTAAAAATAATTAAAATATAAATTTTAACACTAATTTTAATGATATTGGCCCAAAATTAGGCCGTCGAATTGAACCAGTTAAACCGAACCCACATTGGGCCCAAGGCCCAACATATATAAGGCTTACTTCAGCCTTCCTTCCCTTTCATTCCTCCATTCACAAATAAGAAGAGGGATTTGAAGAAACCCCAAATTCCTTTCCCTTTAAAACTTGAATCCTCTATAACTTTTAATTCGGAGCTCCGATTGACGAGCCGTCAGCGGCCATGCCTTCATCTCAGAATTCTATACAAAATCCATAAAATAATTTGGGATACTGTATTAGTGGATAATCACTAGGTTCGATCCACTTGACCCGTGGGTAATGGTAAAGAAATCCTAACCCTTATGAATTGGTGATTTAGTGATGTTGATTATTGTGATATTGTATGAGTTAGAGGAGTTCAATTTTGTGTTTTGGAACGAAGTTTGGGTGATTGGGCTTATGGAATTGGAAATTCTGATTGGGAGCTTATGTAGGAGAGGCAATTTGAAGTGTCTTGGGCTTTGACGAGGAATCGACCAATGTATGATTTTGGTTTCTTATAGATAACATATAATGTAACGTAAAAACTTAGGCTAGTTAACCGTAGGCTAAGTTAAACTAGATGGAATAATTAAGGTTTAGTAAGTTTGGTGAAATTGTTGAGTTTGTTATAATAATGTGTTGATTATTCATATTGATGATGTTCGATGATAAATGTTGATGATTGTGATGGTTGATGATGTTAGTAGATTGTGATGATGAAATTGATAAATAATATTTGTAATTGGATTGGGGATTTTGAGTGTGTTGATGAGAATGTATGGATTGATGATGAGAGGTGTTTGAAAATAGGTGGATATGAACGTCGGGTTGTTTTGGTTGTTAAATAATTGTATATGGATTGAGGTTTTGGAAATATAAAGGTTTTGGTGATTTTTGGTAAAACTTGATTTTTAACCAACTCCGGACGTCTATAACGTGAGCCTCAGATTTTGGATTTGAAAGAAATTTGTTTCAAATTAAAGATAATTTTCAGAGCTTTAAAATGGTTTAAAGTTTCAGAAAATTAGAGTTTTGCAAAGGAAGTTATAAACGTTAGAAGTTAGTTATAGAAAATAGATTTTTATGATTTAGAAACTTTTTGAGGGAAAAAGAGGTGTCGTGTACGCGAGCATGCACACGTGATGTGAGATTTACTCACTGCTTTGATATCTCGCATACGCGGACATGCTCCTGTGTAGCATACATGTTAAATCGAACGCTCGTGTACGTGGGCGGTACACGCTACGCGAGAAGTTCCTTCTATTTTGCCATTTCTGCGTACGCGAAACCCCTATTTTGGTTAAAAGTGGGATTTTTGTATACTGATGCATGAGCATCTTATACCCATTTTCTAGTTATTTTTTGCGTACGCACACATGCTGTTGTGCTTCTTGTGTGTACGCATAGGAGGTTGTGCATACGTACACTCCAGTGTGTGCTTCTCCTTTGTTTTCTTCATGTTTCCTCCCTCTTGCATGCTCTGCTTCCATCTTTACCAAGCCATTCCTATCTATTGCATCTGAAATCACTCACAAACAATATCAAGGTATCGAATGGAATGTAATTGGAATAAAATTGACTAATATTAAGCACAAAAAAGCATGTTTTCATAATCAAGCATAATTTAGGAGGAAAACTCAAAAGCATGCTATTTAGGTGAATATATATAGGTTTATATGATGAAATCCACTCAAATCTATCCAAAATATATCGTCAAATATGGATTCATCATTCATCATTGTCCGATGAAAGACTCACTCTGAACCCATGTAGAATGAGATAACCTTGTGCCGGTTCAACGCATTCATAATGATGAAGAATGAAGATACATCTTAGAATAGAGAATCAAACACGGATTGACGATAAAACAGTAATACTTTATTAATCCATAAAACTCAGCAGAGCTCCTCCCCTCAACCTAGGAGGTTTAGAAACTCATACTGATAGAAAATACAATGTGGAATTTGAAAATATGCTAGAAGTGCTTTTACATTATACATTGCTGGAAAGCTCTAGATGTTATCTTTCCATAGCCATTGAGAATGCTCCATTTGGACTTCTATAGCTCTAGAAAAGCTCTTTCAAGTGCAAGGAGGTCAGATCCTGACACCATCTGCAGTGCTTCCTCTACCTCTGAATCAGACTTTTGCTCCAGCTCCTCAATTTTAGCCAGAAAATATCTGAAATTGAATAAAAGCACACAAACTCAAAGAAGAATTCAAAAATGTGAATTTTGCGCTAAAACCTATGAAAATAATGGCAAAAAACGTATAAAATATCCGCTCATCACAACACCAAACTTAAACTGTTGCTTGTCCTCAAGCAACAAAAAACAAAGTAGGATAAAAAAGAGAGTAAGATACAATAAATCTCAGAGTTTTCAATAAAGCTCAATTTCAATTAGATGAGTGGGACTTAGTAGCTTTTTGCTTCTGAATAGTTTTGGCATCTCATTATCCATTGAAACTCAGAAGTGTTGGCCTCTTTTGGAACTTAGAATCCAGATGATATTATTGACTCTCCTAGTTTAGCTCTTTTTGATTCTTGAACACAACTTTTTAGAGTCTTGGCCGTGGCCCTAAGCACTTTATTTTCCAGTATTACTACTGGATACATAAATGCCATAGACACTTAACTGGGTGAACCCTTTCGGATTGTGATTCAGCTTTGCTGGAATCCCCTGATAAAGGTGTCTAGAGTTCTTAAGCACACTCTTTTTACTTTGGATCACGACTTTAACTGCTCAGTCTCAAGTTCTTTTACTTGACACCTTCACACCACAAGAATATAGTTAGGGACACTATCCATTTGAAGTGCTTAGGCGAAGATTTTGTTTCTTTTAGGCCTTCCTAACTATTAATGCTCAAAGCCTTAGATCCTTTTACGCTTGTCTTTTGATTTAAAGGGTTATTGGCTTTTTGCTCTTGCCTTTTGGTTTAAAGAGCTATTGGCTTTTTCTGCTTTTTATTTCTCTTTTTCAGCTTGCCTTTTTTTTTTTCGCAAGCATATATATCTAATTTTTTTTATTGCATTTTACTTCAAGAATCAATTTTTAGATTTTTCAGATTATCAATAATATTTCACTTTTATCCTCATTCTTTCAAGAGCCAACATTCTTAATTCTAATTTCAAACATGCACTGTTCATTCATACATTCAGAAAACAAAAGTAATGCCACCACATCAAGATAATTGAACTATTCTTAAGATAAACTTGAAATTCATGTGTCTCTCAATTCTTTTTCAAATAAAATTTTCTTTTAAGTAAGGTGAGTGATATATGGAATATTTTATAACTTTAAGACATAGATAGAAATGATCATGCAACAAGAATAAGAGAACAGACAATAAACATAACAAAAAACAGAAAAATAACATAAGAAAAGGGGATTAAGAGAATGAATCCACCTTAGTGATGGTGGCTACTACTCATCCTTGAGGATCCAATGTAGTGCTTGATCTCTTCAATGTCACGCCATTGTGTCTGTTGTTCTTCCCTCATAGCCCTTTGATCTTCTCTTATTTCATTGAAGATAGTGGAATGCTCTTGATGCTCCAACCTCAATTGCTCCATATTAGTGTTTAATTCTCCAAGAGAATTGTGCAATTGGTCCCAATAGCCTTGAGGAGAAAATTGCATCCCTTGAGGTATCCTAGGGATTTCTTGCTGAGGCGGTTGCACAGGCTCATGTGCATGCTCTCTAGTTTGCTCCATCCTCTTCTTATTGATGGGCTTGTCCTCCACAATGAAGATGTCTCCTTCTATGACAGTTCTAGCTGAATTACATAGATGAAAAATGAGGTGAGAAAAAGCTAACCTTGATTTGGTGGAAGGCTTTTCAGCTATCTTGTACAGTTCTTGAGGTATCACCTCATATACTTCCACTTCACTCCCAATCATGATGCAATGAATCATGATGGCTCTGTCAACAGTCACTTCTGACCGATTGCTAGTTGGGATGATAGAGTGTTGGATGAATTCCAACCATCCTCTAGCAACAGGCTTAATGCCAAGCCTTCTTAGTTGAGTGGGCTTGCCTTGGGAATTTTTTTTCCACTGTGCTCATTTCATACAGATGTTTGAGAGCACTTGATCCAATCTTTGATCAAAGTTGACTCTTCTAGTGTAAGGATGTGGGTCTCCTTACATCAAAGGCAAGTTGAATGCCAACCTCACACTTTCCGGAGTAAAGTCCAAGATTCTCCCTCAGACCATGGTGCTCCAATTTCTAGGATTAGGGTTCACACTAATGTCATGGTTTTTCGCGACCCATGTATTAGCATAGAACTCTTGCTCCATTAAGATCCCAACCTCTTGGATGGGATTGGTTAGGACTTCCCAACCTCTTCTCTGGATCTGTCTTCGGATTTTCGGATACTCATTCTTCTTAAGCATAAAAGGGACATCTAGGATCACCATCTTCTTTGCCACTACTTCATAGAAGTAGTCTTGGTGGGCTTTGGAGATGAATCTCTTCATCTCCCAAGATTTAGAGGTGGCGGCTATGACCTTTCCTTTCCTCTTTCTAGAGGTTCTCCAACTTTGGGTGCCATAAGTGGTAATGGAAAGCAAAAAGCAATGCTTTTCCCACACCAAAATTAAAAGCATTGCTCGTCCTTGAGCAAAAATAAATAAAAGAGAAGAATAGAGTAGAAGAAAAAGAAAATAGATGGAGATGGAGGGGGAGAAGGAATTCGGCCAAGGGGGCTTTAGAGTGTATGAAGTGTGTATAGGAAGGGTTAGTAAGAGGTGTTATTTATAGGAGTGGGCTAGGTTAAGGTTCGGTCATGGGTGGGGTAAATAGGAGAAAAATTTGATTTTAAAGTGGGTGGGGGTTGGTGTGGGTTTTAATGGTTTTGGGGAAGTGATATAGATATGATTGGGCTAGGGTTTATAAGGATGAGTGTATGGGGAAGTGTGAAAAAGAAGAAGGAAGAAGTGGGGTAGGTGAAAATGCTGTGGGACCCACTAGTCCTGAGAGGCTAGGGAATTCAGATTTCCTTCCCTTCTTCATGGACGTTGAACACCTAACACTATGCTCTTGGATGGCATTCAACACCAGCTATGCTACCAATTGGGGCATTGAATGCCCTGGCTCTGCCTCTGGCTGGCGTTCAACGCCAGCAAGTCTGCCAATTTGGGCATTGAATGCCCAGCCAGTGCTCCCTGGCTGGCATGCAATGCCAGCAAGACACTCTATCTAGAGTGTTATGTTTTCATTGCTGAGCCTTTCTGTCTCTATTCTAACTGCTTCACATGATCATGAACCTAAAGAAATAACTAAAGAAAAACACACTTAAGAAATTAGAGGAAATAGAAATAACTAAATAAGGTTGGGTTGCCTCTTAACAAGCGCTTCTTTAATGTCACTAGCTTGACGGTTAGCTTCTTATGGAGAATGATATGGGCTCAGAATTTCGCCCCTTACAGTGAATTTTCTTCCTGTCTTCTCATGAATGAGCTCCACATGCTCTAGAGACAAGACACGACTCACTGTATGTGGTATTACTGGTTTCTTGGTGAAGACAACTAATCCTTAACCATCAACCCTTGCCAAGACTTTTTATCATTTGAGTTTCATATACTTTCTTGCCATTTATTTTTCTTGTCTCTTATTCCAAATCCCCAAAAACACTTTCCCATAACCAATAATTAAGCACACTTCCCTGCAATTCCTTGAGAGACGACCCGGGGTTTAAATACTTCGATTATTTTTATTGGGGTTTGTACTTGTGACAAACAAATTAAACTTTGATTGAGGATTGTTTGTTGGTTTGGAACTATACTTGCAATGAGATTTCATTGAGAAATTCTTTACCGACAATTTTCCTCCATCAAATTTTTGGCGCCGTTGCCAGAAAATTGCAAATGTGTGCCTTGTTATTGGTTATTGTATATATGTGAATATTGTGAATATATTTGCCTTTTGCTTCTTTGTTAGTTTTTGGAAGTTGTAGGAGTTTGTTCTCTTTATTTGTTACTAGTTTTTGTTCTTGTTTTCCCTTCCTACCATGAATTCTCATCCTTTTGGCTATGAGTTTGGTTACAATTATATTGTAGGATGTGGAGATAACAATGAAGATACACATCAAGGATAGAACAATCAAATGTGGGAGGAGCCATATGCATATGATCAATCCTCTTGGCAACAACCCCCTCCAATATACTATGAACAACAACCATTCCATGATGCATACTAAGACAATGGTTATGGTGGACCTCTTTGTGACAATCAACAACCACCACCATATACCTATGAACCCCCTCCTTAACATAGCCCTTAACCACCATACTCACAAGTCCCATTGTACCACATACCTTCCTGTGATCAACCTCCATCATATTACCAACTTCTATTACCACATCCTTATGACTATTATGAGAGAAAACCCATAGAACCACCACAACTCCACCACAATTACTCCCAAGAACCACATCAATACACACCATCTCTATACCCTCACCAAGAAGAACCACATTCCTATTATGAACCCTTCCTCCCAAATAATAAACCCTCCTATCCACTCCAAGCCCCAATGGAGGATTCTCTCACTTTGTTACTTCAAGGGCAAAGAGAAATGCAAAGGGAGATACTAGAATTCATGGCTACTTTGACCAAGGTAGTAAACACTTTAGCCTCCCGATACTCATGCACTTAAGGCACTCCCATTGCCAATTGTGGAGAATCAATAGAAGAGTGTAGCATGAAGGAGAGATTAGAAACTCCGGTGGAGAACAAGGAGTAGGATTTTGTATTGGAGCAATTGGAGGAAGGCTTGATTGCTGAAGAAGAGGAAGAAGTGGTTGAACATGTAACAACCCCGTTTTTTGAATACGCGAGATCTTTTCTGAAGGCACGGATTTTTCCGGAAGATCAATAAAGGGAACACCTCTGCTGTGTCATCAAGCATCTCAATCCTCATTGTAATTATGTCATCGTTAATCTAGAACCTCTTCTGATGCAAGCTCGATAACGCAATCACAAAGAACCTAGTTTTTGAACCATATCGGTTAGGAGTTTTGATTCTAGTTTTCGTAAATAGTCTCTGTTTGATGAACCAAACTTGATTCATGAGATAAGAGAGATAATAGTATAATATTATCATTATATTAGTATTAGAATATACTTGAATGATATTATAAGGTTACCTGGTCTATTTTAGTTAAAAACAAGAAATCGGATTAACCGGATTCATAGTTTATTGGTGCAGCTTAGCACTAGCACTCTTTGATGACTTTAGCAATGATAATGCCTCATCATACATGTTCTATTCTCATATTAAATATGTTACTAGTGTCATTTATGCTAGTAGCTCAGAAAAAAATTTTTAGAGATGTTTTTACGAGTGTTCCGATACATCTAGTTTTAGTAGTTATATACCTGAGATATTTTAATATTATTTTAATCCACCTCCAGGCCAACCAATCACAACTCACCTTACACCCCCAAGCCCTTCAAGGTTGTCTCATTTCTTTATTTTGGCCAAAAAATACAAGAGAGAAAAGAGAGAAACTTTCATGACACTTAAATCTTCAAAGCTTGATTTCTTCTGAACTAAAACTCAAATCAAAACTCTGATTACACCAACCATGTAACTTATCAAGGCTGAAAATAAGGTTAGATGGCTGTCCTTTTCCCCTTTAAATTCGGTTTTCAAGGAAGCATGCTTAAAACATGTGTTTTCTTGATGTTCTTCCTTAGATCTCTTGCTTAGCTTGACTTGTGAGCCAAGAATCTTCAATTCTTAGCACGTTTAAGGTGAGGAATCCCTTCCTAACATGTCGATTAAGGTTTGGTCAGTTGAGGTTTTATGGATTCAAAGTTGTTCTTGATGTGTTTTAGGAGGAAAAAGTGTAAAAAGAACACCTAAAAGCATAATCGGATTTGAGGCAGCGAATCAAGGTAGGGTTTGATGAAATTAATCTTGATTAATTGTGTTTGAGTTGTTTGATTATGATATGGTTTGGCCGTGCTTGAAATTGATGGTTTATATGAGTGAATCAGTGATTCTTGTAGAAAATTTGGTGAAAATTTGATAAAATTTAATGATAGTCAACTTTGAAATTGTGTTCTTCATGGCTGCTGGAAAAACGAACCCTAACCCTTAAATTGGGGTTCAATTTATGTTGTAATCAAGGGGAAAACATGGGGCTTTAGTGGCTGCAATGTTATTTTGAATTATAGTAAAAATCGGTTGTTGAAAAGATTGAAAAACAGGTAAAACAAAGAATTTGAAAAATTTATGAAGAACACGAAGAATACTTTAAGTGTGATGAAGAACATTGAAGAGCACCTTTTATATCTTAAAAAGGGCAAGTTTGTAATTATTTTGGTGTTTGAGGGGTTATTTTGTAATTTCCAAAAGTTAGGGTGGTTAAAGTAGAAATATTAAAAGTTACAGGTAGTAAAAAGTGAATTTTAAAGTTAAAAGTAAAAGGTAAGTTAATTTTCAAAAATATATTAATAAAATAATAAATAATAATAAAATAATGCAGAAAAGGTAGTTTTTCGTAAAAGCTTTAGAAAGACAACTTTAAGTGCAGAATCTCATAATCACCTTGATGACAAGTCATCTTATGCTAGCTTTTCAAGCATTTTTCACTTGTTTCATTAGGTTTTATGCACTTTCTTACATTATAAGTAAGTAATTTTGAGTGAAATTTCATGGTTATGTCAATTCAATTAACCATTAATTATTTGACACAAAATCATAAGGTTTAAGCTAGAATTAGTTGGTTTTTGAATAATTTAGAAACCTTATGAAATTGAAGATGCTTTGATTTGTTGTTTTGATTATTTGTAGGTGAAGAAATGGTGACAAAAAGGATTTTGGCACACTTTTGAAGTTAGAGCACGCTTTGGACTTTAGGCCACACTTTGAAAAGCATGACCCAAGACACAAAAGCGTGGCGCTCACCAAAGGGGCATCAAGAGGCCAAGGCATAGCGCTCACTAATTGAGCGTAGCGCTCTCTATTTGAGCGCTAGAGACCAAGCAACCAAAGCCAAGTGCACAAAGGCAAGGATGCTGCGTTGAAACAAGTAACTGAGCACCCAAGGGAACAAGGCAAAGGCATAGCGCTCAGTTAACTTAGTTAACTTTATCGGGCTCCATTTCAAAGAAAATTATGATGCGACAATTGCTAGTGAAGGAGCCAGGATTCGAACCCATGAACTAAGAGAGGGAAGAAGCGCTAGTATGCAAGGAAAGTGTCCAAAATGAAGCTAGCAAGGTTGAACCAGGCACATGCTAGCAAGGAAGGAGTGCTATAAGGAAGCAAAGAGAGGGGCGCTCCATTCCCTTACTTAACTAAGCGCTACTCTTCATCAGAAATGGGCACCAAAGTGGCTTTACCATGGTTCGAAAGGGGAGTCCCACCCAAAGCTAGTAGCGCTATGTTGCTAACATTCACTGAGCGCCACTTTGCTGAAGAAATTGGCCAAATTGCAATGACCAAGGCTCGAAAGTGGGAGCCTTACTCAAGCAAATGAAGCGCTACGTTATCTAAGTAAACTGAGCGCCATGAAGAATGCTTGTCACGCATCAAATGAGCCAAGGCACAAAGCAAAGGGAGTGCTACGTTTGGTTACTTCACTGAGCGCTCCCCTGGAAGGTGTCCCCTTGTTCCAATTTTAAATTAAAAACCAATTTGGATCCAATTCTTCACCAAATGAAAAAGCCCACTCCAAATTCTAAAATGAAAATTAGAAAGTGTATAAATAGGAGTTAGTTTGATTTGTAGAGGACCTTCTTTTCATTTTTAGTTTTACCTTTGAGCTCAATTTTAGTTTTTTACTTTAGCTTTCATTTTTGAATTTGGGAATTGGGATTGAGATTTGAGTTCTCTTTCTCTTTGTTTTTACTTCTGCATTTCTTACTTTCTGTTTCTAAATTTTGGATTGAGATTGAAAGAATTTTGTTTCAACTCTTGATCTGAAATCCCTCTTTTTTCTTCTTCTGAACAATTCTAAGGATTGAGGATTGGATCTGAGCTTTCACTTACATTTCTTCTACAATTTATTTTCTGTTTGATCAAGGGTGTAATTGAGATCTAGATCCTTGTTCTAATCTCATTGCTCCTCTTGGATCTTCAATTTCTCTTTTAGATTTTGCAATTGAGCTAAGTTTGCCTTCTGTTTTGTTCTTCAAGCAATTTTACTTTTCTGTTTAGATCTTTAGCAACTTAATTCATCTTCTACTACTCTGCTTAACCTCTCTTTACATTCTCTTGTTGAATTCTAAATCCTAGCTCCCACATCCCTTTACTATTCAAGCAATTTACATTTCTTGCACTCTAAGCTTCATCTATTTACATTTCTTGCAATCTAAGCTTCAGTCATTTACATTACTTACACTTTAAGATTCACCTCTTATACTTTCTTGCACTTTAAGTTTCATGCAATTTACTCTTCTGCACTTTACTTTTCTGTCGATTTCCTCTCTCCCTTTTATTTTCACGCAATTTAGCTTCTGTTATTCAAATCTCACTCAAATCATCAACTGCTTGCTTAACTAAATTAACCAACTAACTAAAATTGCTCAATCCATCAATCCCTTTGGGATTGACCTCACTCTTGTGAGTAATTACTACTTGATGCGACCCGGTACACTTGTCGGTGAGTTTAGGTGTTGGAATTTCATTTCCAACCATCAAGTTTTTGGCGCCATTGCCGGGGATTGATCTAGATTGACAATGATTAAGTAAGGTGGTGGTCTAGATTAAGCACTTTTTCTTTTTAATTTTACTAAGCACATTAACTGTTTGAATTTTTGCTTAAGCTAACACTAACTTCACTCTATCAGTAGAGTGAATTGTTTTTGTTTCTGGTTCTGTGTTTATTTTTCTTGCTGTTGTATGTCAGAAGCAAGGAGAGAGATCCATACCTTTTGTGACCAAGACTAAAGGACTCTTAGAAGACTAAGAAGAGAAGCAAGAGGAAAGGGAATTGTTGGAGAAGAAGAGCCTTTTGAAGAAGAATTCCAAGAAATGGAGGAAAATTCAACAAATCCAACAGTGGGAGTGGCCAACAACAATGGTCAACCCCAGAGGAGAGTTTTGGCTTCATATATGTTTGCTAATCCAAGGCATTGTGGGAGTAGCATTCTTACCCAAAATGTCCATGCAAACAACCTTAAATTGAAGTCCCAACTCATCACTTTGGTACAGAACAATTGCTCATATGGAGGAAGCCCTCTAGAAGATCCAAATCAGCATTTATCTACTTTCTTGAGGATCTGTGACATAGTGAAGTCCAATGGTGTGCATCCAGACATATACAAATTATTGCTATTTCTATTTTCATTGAGGGACAAGGCTGCTCAATGGCTTGAATCCTTCCCACAAGGAAGCATCACTAGTTGGGAGGATCTAGTGAATAAGTTCCTAGCCAAGTTCTAACCACCTCAAAGGATCATCAGGCTTAAGACAGAGGTGCAAACCTTCACACAAATGGATGCAGAATCTCTCTATGAGGCATGGGAGAGATACAAGGCCCTGATTAGAAAATGTCTCCCTGAAATATTCAATGAATGGGACATCCTTCAAAACTTCTATGAAGGATTAACACTGCAAGCTCAGGAAGTACTAGACCACTCAGCAGGAGGCTCATTTCAATTAATGAAGACAGCAGAGGAAGTCCAAAACCTCATAGATATGGTGGCAAATAATCAATACTTCTTTGCTCATCAAAGGCAACGCCAACCAGCTCAAAGAAAGGGAGTACTGAAGTTAGAAGGAGTGGACACTATCCTAGCTCAACACAAGGTGATGCAGTAGAAAATCCAGCAACAATTTGAGCAGATGGCTAAGAGGATTGACAACTTACAAGTTGCATCAGTGAATGTCACTAATCAACCACCAACTGGGTGGGGACAAAGTGAGGAAAGTGGTGAAGATCAGCAGTATGAACAAGTGAATTACATGCACAACCAAGGATCCAACCAGAATAAAGTCTATAGAGATACATACAACCCTTCTTGGAAGAACCATCCAAATTTAAGATGGGGAGATAACCACAATAAAAACCAGCAGCCATGGCAAAGAAATTCAAACCACAACAACTCAAGAAACACAAACAACAACTAGCAAAACACTAACCCCAATCCATATAGAAAACCCCAAAATAACTACCCAAATTCCAGCTACTATCCACCTAATAACCCAACCACTAACCAAAACACCTATCATCCACCCTCTACACCCCACAACCAGCCACAAATACCACAAGACACTCAAAGGATCTCCAACTTGGAGATACAAATGGAAAAAATGATGAAGCATCAGGAGTTAACAAGCAAGAATCAGGAAGCTTCAATGAGAAACTTAGAGAGGGAAATTGAACAACTGTCCAAGCAAGCAATGATTGAAAGGCCAACAAGCTCACTCCCAAGTGATACCATTCTAAATCCTAAAGAAGAATGCAAAGCCATCCAACTGAGGAGTGGAAAAACCTTGGTGAGTAACACTGAAGCTAATAAGAAGCCGATGGACAATGACAAGGCCATCAACAAGCATGATGAGGCTAATAACAAGGAAGAGATGACAGCAAGCAAGAAGGACAAAGAAGAGCCTAAAGAGAAAGATGAGCAGCTCTAAGCTTCAAGGAAAGGGAAGCAAGTACTGGAGGAACCATCTCAAGGAAAGAAGCAGGTGGAGAAGACTTACACACCTCCTCTGCCATATCCTCAAAGGCTACATAAAGAACTCAAGGATCAACAATTCCCCAAGTTCCTTGAGGTCTTCAAGAAGCTAGAGATTAATATCCCACTTGCTGAAGCATTAGAGCAGATGCCTCTATATGCAAAGTTCTTGAAAGAGCTTATCAATAAAAAGAGAAGCTGGCATGAGAAGGAAACCATTATGCTCACTGAAGAATACAGTGCTGTGATCCAAAGAGGTATCCCACCAAAGCTTAAAGATCTAGGGAGCTTTGTGGTTTCATGCACCATAGGAAAGATGACATTAGAGAAAGCTCTCTATGACTTAGGTGCTAGTATCAACTTGATGCCCCTCTCAATGATGAGAAAGCTTACCATAGAAGAAATCAAACTTACCAGGATGTGTCATTAGTGATGGCTGATAGATCAATCAAGACAACCAATGGAGTTGTGGAAAATCTATTAGTGAAGGTTGGAGAGTTTATCTTCCCTGCAGGCTTTGTGATCCTGGACACAGAAGAGGAAGGAAATAACTCAATTATCCTGGAAAGACCATTTCTAGCTACAGCAAGAGCTATTATCAATATAGAAAAAGGATAAATGATCTTCAGGGTGCACAATGAGCAAATGGTCATTAATATTTTCAAATATATGCAACATCCCCCTGAGCAAGAGAACTACATAAAGGTGGATATGATAGAAAGTCTAGTAGGAGAAATGTTAGAAGCAAATTGTCATGAGCAACAGGAAGAAGAAGTGGAGGAGGAGTTACTGGAAGATGACAACCAGGAGGAACAAGGAGAGGAAGTGGTAGAGATCTCCATTGAAGACAAGGAAAAAGAGAAGCAAAAACAGGAGTTGAAGCCTCTTCCCCCTCACCTTAAATACATGTTCCTTGGAGAAGCAGAGGCCCTGCCAGTGATCATAAACTCCTCCTTGGACATGGAAGAAGAAACAAAGTTGATTGAAGTGTTAAAAGCTCACAAGACAGCCTTGGGTTGGACAATTGAGGATATCAAAGGCATCAGCCCTGCCATTTGTATGCATAAAATTCTATTGGAGGAAGAGTCAAAACCTATAGTTCAACCCCAAAGAAGGCTCAACCTAGCCATGAAGGAGGTGGTTCAAAAAGAAGTCATGAAGCTATGAAATGCTGGAATAATCTTTCCAATCTCTGACAGCTCATGGGTGACTCCGGATCAAGTTGTACCAAAAAAGGGAGGAATGACAGTCATCACCAATGAGAAGAATGAGTTGATCCCCACTAGAACAGTGATTGGATGGAGGATGTGCATAGATTATAGAAGATTGAATGATGCTACAAGGAAAGATCACTTTCCTCTCCCATTCATTGACCAGATGTTGGAAAGATTGGCTAGCCATGCCTATTATTGCTTCTTGGATGGGTACTCTAGGTACAATCAAATAGTGGTGGATACCAAGGATCAAGAAAAGACTTCCTTCACCTGTCCATTTGGAGTTTGCTTACAGAAGGATGCCTGACGTTAGGATTTTTGACAGTAAAGAAGTTCATAAAAATAGTCGCGTTGTAGATATAGTCTCTAAACCAACAAAAATTCCTTAGTGCAAACGTTTTGGTTGTCACAAGTAACAAATCCCTTAAAAATTGTTAACCGAGTATTCAAACCTCGGGTCGTCTTCTCAAGGAACTGCGAGGAAGTATGTTCTTATTATTGGTTATGGAGGTTGTAAAATCGGGGTTGAGAGTGAAGAGTAGATATGACGAATAATTTAAATGGCAATTAAAATAAATAGATACTGTAAAGCAAACTTTTGGCAAGGTAAGAGAAATTGGAAGTCCAACTTAGTTATCTCTCTCAACAATAATGAAAGTTGAGTCTAAATTCCACTTAGTTAACCTTTACTAAAGTAAAGGAAAGTCAAGGGACTAATTAGTTTGACCTTCGAATCCTATTTATTTCCTAAGAAAAATTTGGGATTATTGAAGTTCAGTTCAATTAGCAAGATAACGATTATCAATTATGCTGAGTTTAATAATGTTGAGTTACTGATTTCTTAACCAAGACCAAAAAGGGAAAAAGTAAAATTGTTGGAATAAAGATGTCCTTAGATGGAAAGCAATGGTAACACAAATTAAAGAGAAAGCAATCAATAACTGAAATACCTTAAATAATCATTAATTTAAATCATAACATGGAAAGGGTTCATAAGTCAAGTTGGCAACATTTATAGATACGAATAAAAGCATTAAGATAAAAGTAGCATAGAAACATAAATTAAAGTAAATACTAAACCTGGATCGAGAGTCACTCTTAAAAACTAAGAGAAGTCCTAAATCCTAATCCTAATCCTAAGAGAGAGAGGAGAGAACCTCTCTCAAACTACATCTAAATCATGGAAAGTGAAAATTGGCGAGCTCCCCTTGAATGGATGCATTCCCCCACTTTATACCCTCTAGTCTATGTGTTCTGCACTTGGATTTGGGCCAAAAAGGCTTCAGAATCCGCTTTGAGCGTATTCTGTAAATTCTGATAGGTGGCCTCTGTCACGCGTCCACGTGGGTCACGTGGTCGCGTCATCTGCAGCTTTTCCTTGCCACGCAGTCGGGTCAGTCACGCGTCTGCGTCGTATGCGTTATACTTAAGGCGCGCGGTCGCGTCAGTCATGCGGCCGCGTCGCTGCTTCTTTGCTTCTGGCACGCGATCGCGTCGTCCATGTGATCGCGTGGATACCAGTTTCTGCAAAACTCCGTTTCACACTTTCCTTCCATTTTTGTACGTTTCCTTTTCCATCCTTTATGTCATTCTGCCTTAGAAAATCTGAAACTACTCAACACACTAATCACGGCATCAAATGGAAATAAAGGTAATTAAAATAATTAATTTTAAAGCTTAGGAAACATGTTTTTCACATACATCACATAATAAGGAAGGGAAAGTAAAACCATGCAATTAATATGAATAAGTGGGTGAAGGATTGAATAAATCACTCAAACTAAGCACAAAATAACTCATGAAATATGGGTTTATCAACCTCCCCACACTTAAACAATAGCATGTCCTCATGCTAAATCCAAGGTAAAGAATAAGGTAAGGTTAAAGTGGTGGAATGTTATGCAATGCAACCTATTCTAAATGCATCTACCTAAATGAGTCATGCAATTCCAATTTATCCACTCATATATAAAGCTTACATGTAGTCAAATTAATTTACATCCTCAAGGAGTTATATATATATAGCCAACCCTTAAATAATAAAGCATTTTAGCAAATGAGATGGGAAATAAAAATATTGTACAAACTTGCAAAACAATTAGTAAATTAAGCACAGATATATGTTGATGAGTTACTGAACCCTCACTGGATTTTGTGTTTACCCTCTAGTCACTCAGTGTTTATTGGGTTTATTCACTCTACTTTTCTTTTTATTCTTACTTTCTATAACTTTGTTCTTCATCTAACCAATCAACAATTATAGAGTACAGTCATACCAAAAGTCATGAGGTCTTTAATTAAGGTTGTAATGGGGCCGAGGTAACGGTAAGGATATATGTATAAGGCTAAGTGAGCTAATAAGTGAATCCTTAATTAGACTAAGATCTCACCTAACATACATATTTAGTAGAACAAAACTTCTTTACCAATTTTCCCACATTATCCCACTTGTTGTTACATGCTCATGTTTTAATTTTATTTTTATCCCATGTGCATTGCTTTTATTTTGCATTGGAGAATTCTTTTGTATCCCTTTTTATTAAATGCTGAAAAATAACTTCCCTTCTTTTTTTTTTAATGCACATGGTAATTGAATCACTTTGATTTCTCATGAGCATGCTTCCCAAATTTTATTTTATTTCTTTTAACTTTTCTACCTTTTGTTTCTATCATCCATATTCCCAATAGGTTTCCCACATTTTAATCTATTCATAATTTTCTATCTTAAGCTAACCAAGGATTCAACTTGGGATTTTATTTTATTTTTCTGCTTAAGGCTAGTAGTGTGGTTAAATAGAAGAATAAAAAAAGAGGATTTTAAAGGCTCAAGGGGGCTAACAAGGGTGATGTGAAAGGTGGATTATTTTGGGGTAAGTGAGCTAAAATCAAATGATGGCCTTAATCATTCTTTTGGTATGTATCTAGATTCTATAATTGGACATATAGATTAAAGCAAAGTAAAGAACATCAGAATAAAAAGAAGCGAAACACACAGGAATGAAATTATGGTTTGAATGCAACCATACAATTAAGCTCAAGACTCACAGGCTGTGTGTTTTCTAACTCAAGCATCATATATCATTCATATCTGTTATGCAGGTTTAGTTAAAAATTCCCATTATTCTCATAAAAAAAATTATTTAGGGTAGCCTTTAAAGTTTTAATGTTCCTCCTTGATGAAATGTTGTCAACTTAACTATATGATGTAATGCTATATATACAAGGTTTATGGATTTAAATCTGTTATGTTCAATTTCCTAGCTTACTTCCTTTTTATATTTTCCAATTTAACTATGCTATCCTATGCTAAAAAGGGTAAACTATACTAATTAATCCACTAATAAGTCAGAATTGCAAACTAAACTAAATAACTAAAAATATGAACTAAAAATGCAAAATGCAGAAATAGAGTAAAAATACATAAAAGTAGCAATGTATAAGTACTCAGAAAATAACAGTAAAAAGAAAAATACAGAAAAATATCCAAAATAAAAGAAAAAAAAGATGTAGTGGTTCACCAAAATAAAACGCCAGAGATGGCGACCTCCCCACACTTAAAATGAAGCATCGTCCCTGATGCTCAGTCAAGCCGGGTGTGAAGGGGTGTCATCACTGGTAGGGATGGTAGCTGGAGGCTCTGTGGTGGTGGTGGGCTGAGAGTCTGGCTGCTGTAGAGGAAGTGCTGACTGAATCGGGATCTCCAGATCTGCTGCCTCGAGCAGATGCATAACCTCCTGATGTGGTGCAGCCTGCTCTGTGTCTGTCTGCTGATCGGTCTCCTCCTGGAAGTGAGTCTCCTCCTCGTGCTCATCCTCCTCCTCTTCTGATGGCTCTGACGGTGTCTCGGGCTCGGAGGGGATGTCACCACCCTGTCGGATCATCAGCTTCAGATGCGAATAGCGTCGCTGGCTACAACGCTCCAATCTCTCATACCGGTGCCAGTTACGGCGCTCCATCTGATCAAGCTGTCGGAATAGGCGGTGCACGAGGCGGTATACGAGCTCAGAGGCAGGTGGAGGTGCAGTGGTGGCAGCAGGGGCAGCAGGGGCAGCCGTGGATGAAGAGGGTCCAGCAGATGGTGGGGCTGTCTCATCAGTAGCAGTGAAGGGTGGTGGTCTGTAGCCCAAGGCTAGGAAGTTCCTGCTGTGAGGAATGATCTTCCTGCAGTCCGCCGCTGGTGGTCTCTCATCGGCATCCTCCCATGGCACGTCAGCTCGATGGCCTAACTGTGTAACCAGATACGGAAAAGGGAGGGTGCCTCAGACATGGACCCTGGCCATATAATGCCGGATAAAGCGTGGCAGATAAAGGTCCTTACCCTCCAGCACACACCATAGGAGGGTGATCATAGCAGTCGGGATCTCCGTTTCATGAGTACTTGGCATCGCATAGTTGCTCAAGATCTGATGCCATAACCAAGCTTCATCATTTAAGTACACCCTCTTGATCCCTCTAGGCATGGTGGTGTCCTGACCCATCTCCCAAGGAACAGTCGGGTCGAGAGGATTGTATAGTAGTTTAAAAGTTTGAAAGGAAGAATTAACAATCCAAAATGTATCAGAATCCAAGTTAAATAGAGAAATTGTCATAATGCCATGGTTAGAAAGTTAGAGGAAAGTGAAAAATCAGAAAAGAGATTTTAAAAGGTTAGTATGGTTAGAATTTGAAAAAGAAGTTAGTAAATTAAAATTAGTGAGTCAGTAAAATGCGGGTTAAAGTAAGTGGCATAAAGAAAATAGTCCATGTAACAAGGATTCACAATTGTGACTAGAAATAACTCATAACTGAACAAGGAAAAACAGGGTGATGTTGATTCTAATAGATATAAAGAAAGCAAGAACTGGAATCAGAATATCACAAATGCAGTTTATAAACCAGAAAATCAAAGAGGATAAGAAAGTCTGCCGTAGCATTCATGAAATGGTCCGGGTAAAGCAGAGGACAACAGAGTTCAGATTGCCAAACCAAAACATGAATGAAAATAATTCACAAAAAATTTGGGCAGCATTCTGGCTAAAATTGGAATGTCCCGGAAAATACACAGCAAACAAGGCAGTTCATATGAATTAAAAAAAACTTGCTGCAGTTACCTATAATTAATAGAAACATGAAAATTTAGAGTAACAAGCAGCAAATGCAGGAAATCACAGCATATGAACAAGGTCACAGGAACAGCAGAATCGCAGTTTTGATAAAACAGAAACATGAACAGTGCAATTAAACAGACCTAAATCCACTAACCACAGCCTAATCTACCTAACAACCTAAAAATCCACTACAGCATGCATATCTATCTATCCTAATTATGAACAGAAACAGAAAAAAATTGTAAAATAACTGCGAAGGACAGAAAGGCGGCATTCATCGGAACCTAGTAGGCGTGAGGAGTAGAACGGGGTAAGAAAGCGGCTGGGTGGTGGCTGCGGCGGCGTCCGGCGCGGTGGCGGCTGAGGGGGCAGTGGAGAAGGGGGTAATGGGATAGGGTTTAGGGTAATTGATAGAGGAAGGGAGGGGGGTTGCGTGTGGGTGGCGGAGGGGGCGCGGCTAGGTTGGGTGCGGCGGTGTGAGGTGGGCAGTGGCGGAGAAGGAGGGGGAAAGAGAAAGAAGGAGAAAGAGGAAGAGAGAAGGGGTGGGGGTGGTACGGCGGCGGTGTCTGGGCGGTTGACGGCGTCGGCGGGGGTAGGAGATGGTGGTTGGGTGGTGGTGCGGTGGTGGCTAGGGTTTGGAGGAGGGGAGAAGAAAGGGTTGGGGTTCAGGGGGGGTGGTGCGAGAATAGGGTTCGCGTGATCTGGGGGGTTTAAATTGGAATCCACGCGACCGCGTGCCCCACGCGGTCGCGTGGTGGAGGTGAAAATGGGGGTGACGCGATCGCGTAGGTCGCGCGATCGCGTGAGAGGGGTAGGAGAGGGGGTGACGTGATCGCGTGGGTCGCGCGATCGCGTCGCTGGAATTTGTGCTAGACGCACGACTCCAGCGTCGTTTCAGCACAACTCTCTGCCTCATCCTAGGGTGTTGTGCAATCCATGCGACGCGATCGCGTCGCTCACGCGGTCGCGTGGGATTGGTAATGTGCAAGTGACGCGATCGCATGGGGCATGCGATCGCGTGGGCCAATTTGTGCAAAACGCACAAGGGCCGCACGATTCCAGCCTAACTTTCTGCACGTTGGATTTTTACGCCGATCTCCAAGGCACGCGGCCGCGTGGATGACGCGGTCACGTGGATAGTGTATTCGCAGTATGACGCGATCGCATGGAGCATGCGGTCGCGTCATGCATCCCTTTTTTTTATATGTATGATAAATGCAGAATACAATAATTAATATGAATGCTATGCATGATTCCAGGTTTAATAAAGTAAAATGAAAAGAAAATAAAAATGAAAACAATTAACAAGAATTAAATTGAAAAAGAAGCGACCATACCATGGTGGGTTGTCCCCCACCTAGCAATTTTAGTTAAAGTCCTTAAGTTGGACATTGGAGGAGCTTCCTGCTATGGCGGCTTATGTTTAAATTCGTCCAAAAATCTCCACCAGTGCTTGGAATGCCAATAGCCTCCGGGGTCCCAAACTAGGCATGTAAAGCTTCTGAGCAGCTTCAAACAAATTTTAGGCTCCCGGGGTGATGAATATCATAATATTTTCCAGGAACCCAAACTTTGGTTCTAAATCCGCCTTCGTTTTGATCTATATTTTTCCATCCAGGCGGTTTAGAAAGTGGATTCTCACCATAGTGACCAAACGTTTTCTGAGATCCATTCAATTGAGCTTGATACCAATCCGTGCACTTCGAGGTGAAGCGTGGAACCTTATTGAACCTTGTGCACCAACTCTGAGTACGAGCCATTTCCCTCTTACTCTTAAAGCCGCAAAGAGCTCTAAGCTGGCCATCTGTTTCAAGCAAACCATATTCAAGCGAATAAGTAAAGTTATAGGTTAAGGATTGTACCCACTTGAAGCTTGTATTCGGTGGCAATGGCCTTGGGGTAGGTGTTTCTGGTGGTTCTGTAAATTCTTCTCCCTTGGGTTCTTCTGTGAATTTCTCCACTTCCTTGCAAGAGTCTTCAAATGTAGTATCACCCTGGTCAAAGTCTTCTATGTCCTCCTCATCACTCGAGTCATACATTGGAGGTTGAGAGAAATCTACCTCTGCATCATCTTCGTATTCATTTGGGGAAGATTCTTCGATCTCAGAGAATTCACTTGCGGATGCAAGTTCATTACTAAGAGAATTTGACTTGTGACTATCATCATCAAGGGAATTTGTGTCCTGGGTTATTCTGTCTGATTCTTCATAAACAACTTGCCTTGGAGATTGTACAGTATCCTCCTTAGCATCAACTGTAGCGTCCTTGACGGAGTTCTCCTCAGTTCTGGGTTCCCATGGAGGTTCAGCAGCTCCTAGATCTTCAACCAACTTTTCTTCTTGAACAATGACAGCTTCTTCTACCTGTTCCAGTACGAATTCATTCTCTGTCTTGTCCACTGGAGTTTCTGGTATCTCCTTCATGCTACGCTCTTTGTTAGACTGTTCACATGGGGCTGTGGCTGATCCTTGTGTATTTGAGCGCTTAGAAACCCATTGAATTATTGTTTGCTCCAGTTGTCGAATGGTTGTTTAAAGTTTATTTACTGTTTCCTTTAGGCGAACGTTTTGGTTGTCACAAGTAACAAACCCCTTAAAAATTGTTAACCGAGTATTCAAACCTCGGGTCATCTTCTCAAGGAACTGCGGGGAAGTATGTTCTTATTATTGGTTATGGAGGTTGTAAAATCGGGGTTGAGAGTGAAGAGTAGATATGACGAATAATTTAAATGGCAATTAAAATAAATAGATACTGTAAAGCAAACTTTTGGCAAGGTAAGAGAAATTGGAAGTCCAACTTAGTTATCTCTCTCAATAATAATGAAAGTTGAATCTAAATTCCACTTAGTTAACCTTTACTAAAGTAAAGGAAAGTCAAGGGACTAATTAGTTTGACCTTCGAATCCTATTTATTTCCTAAGAAAAAGTTGGGATTATTGAAGTTCAGTTCAATTAGCAAGATAACGATTATCAATTATGCTGAGTTTAATAATGTTGAGTTACTGATTTCTTAACCAAGACCAAAAAGGGAAAAAGTAAAATTGTTGGAATAAAAATGTCCTTAGATGGAAAGTAATGGTAACACAAATTAAAGAGAAAGCAATCAATAACTGAAATACCTTAAATAATCATTAATTTAAATCATAACATGGAAAGGGTTCATAAGTCAAGTTGGCAACATTTATAGATACGAATAAAAGCATTAAGATAAAAGTAGCATAGAAACATAAATTAAAGTAAATACTAAACCTGGATCGAGAGTCACTCTTAAAAACTAAGAGAAGTCCTAAATCCTAATCCTAATCCTAAGAGAGAGAGGAGAGAACCTCTCTCAAACTAAATCTAAATCATGGAAAGTGAAAATTGGCGAGCTCCCCTTGAATGGATGCATTCCCCCACTTTATACCCTCTAGTCTATGAGTTCTGCACTTGGATTTGGGCCAAAAAGGCTTCAGAATCCGCTTTGAGCGTATTCTGTAAATTCTGATACGTGGCCTCTGTCACGCGTCCGCATGGGTCACGCGGTCACGTCATCTGGAGCTTTTCCTTGCCACGCGGTCGCGTCAGTCACTCGTCCGCGTCGTATGCGTTATACTTAAGGCGCGCGATCGCGTCAGTCATGCAACCGTGTCGTTGCTTCTTCGCTTCTGGCACACGATCGCGTTGTCCATGCGATCGCGTGAATACCAGTTTCAGCAAAACTCCATTTCACACTTTCCTTCCATTTTTGTACGTTTCCTTTTCCATGCTTTAAGTCATTCTGCCTTAGAAAATCTGAAACTACTAAACACACTAATCACGGCATCGAATCTATACCAATATATAAAGCCAATACCAGAGTTTGGTGTCCAATTTTTATAGACACCATTTACCCTCAAATAATTCATTTTATAAATCAAATTTATGGATAAAATAGTAACAATACATTTTCAGATTTTTAATTAAAAAAAAAGTCAGTAACCCACGAAAGAGTTAAATAACTACTGCAATCGTGAGTATATTAAATAACTGCTCCACTTATAAATATTCCTCATCTCACTGTTGTCAATCTTTTTTCTGCATCTTGCTCTCTTTTGGTTCTGACATGCATTTTTTAAGAAAGGGAGTTGATACAATTTTTATGCCAACTCCATTGCCGTATCTATATTCTACCTTTTGAAAAATACAGGAATAGGAAACACACGATAATGGAACTGGTCCAAATAATAGACGTCATGATAATATAAGTGGGTGATATTTTATATTTATGGTTTATTCTATTTTTGAGTACTCATTTCTAATTTTTAAAAGAAAATTTAAAAGACAAGTACTCTTTATCTTATTCCATTTTTACATCTAAAGTTTGTATTTTTTTTGTATAACTGTAGATTGAGCACTACTGTTCAATATCTAAACAAGTTTTTTATATTATCCAGTTTCAAACAATATATAAAGGCAATATTACAATTTGATCTCCAACTTTTGAAGAAATCATCTCTCTTCAAATAACTCATTTCACAAAATAAATTTAATAGATAAAATAGTAACAATAATTTTTTTAATATTTTATCTTCATCATATAATATATAATATTTATTCAAAGAATCTTTCGTAAAGAATAAATTTAAAGATATGTTATTGCACACTACTATGTATAAAATGCCTAATAACGAATAAGATTATGAATTTCATAATAAATAATTAAAATAGATAATTAACAAATAAAAAATTTAAAAATAGACAATACATTCATAATACTAATAATAGTAATTGTAATAAAGTTAATTTTTTTATATTTTATATTTTTAATTAAAAATAACATTTAAATATAATTTTTTTAATATTTTAAAAAATTTATGACGTGATAATTGATAATGAATAAAAAAATTTATATTTTTTTATGCAGTTATTCAAATTATATTTAATTTATTTAAAAATAAAAGAGATTATATTTGTTATTTTAAGTTATATGTAAAAAAATTATTTATTTATTTACTTATAAATATATTCTATATTTATTAAAATTTATCAATATTTTTTTTATATTGTTTAATACGTATTATTAAAGTCTATGTTTATTAAAGTCGATTAATACTTTTATTTATATATTAATATGTATTTATAACAATATATAAAGTCAATGCCAATGAGTTATAGCTCAAATGGCATAGACTCCCCATACTCAATTAAGAGTTTGCACGTTCGAGTCACATATCTTTCCAAATTTTAAGCCAATGAGTTATAGCTCAAATGGTATAGTCTCCCCATACTCAATTAAGAGGTTGCGGGTTCGAATCTCCTATCTTTGGTAAAATATATATATATATATATATATATATATATATATATATATATATATATATATATATATATATATATATGATGATCTGTGACACTCATCACTATTCTCAATCTATGAATGCGTGCCTGACAACCACTTCCGTTCTACCTTGGATTGAGCGTTTATCTCTTAGCCTCCATTCCGAAAGATCGGAGTCTTCGTGGTATAAGCTAGAATTATTGGCGCCTGACGAACGGACTTTTGCTAGTAGAGAAATTCACAAAATTAATCGCGTTTTAAGTATAGTTTCTAAAATAACAGAAAATCCTTTCGTACAAAAGTTTTGGTTGTCACTTAAGCAAACCCAATAAAAATTTATAACCGAAGTATTTAAACCTCGGGTCGTCTTCTCAAGGAATTGCAGGGAGGTATGATTTATTATTGGTTATGTAAAAAGATATGTTTTTGAGTTTTTGAAAATAAGGGACAAGTAATTTGAATGGCAAGAAAAATAAATAAATAATTATAAAGTAAACTCTTGGCAAGGTATGAGAATTAGAAGTCCTATCCTAGTTATCCTTATCAACGGTGATGAGGATTGGTTTTTAATCCCACTTAGTTAACCTTTGCGGAACAAAGGAAGGTCAAGTGGACTAATCAATTTGATCCTCAGGTCCTAATCAATTCCTAAGGAAAGGTTAGAGTTATTGGAATTCAAATCAATTAGCAAAAATAACAATTATCAATCACGATGAGTTTGATAACTCAAGAGTCTCCAATTAATCAATTAAAGCCAAGAATATAAAAGGCTAAATAAAAATCATAAATCTGAAATACCTCAATTGCATTAATAATATAAAATCAATCTAAACATAAAGAGTTCATAAACTAAATTGATAAAATAAATAAAAAGAACATTGAACCTGTAATGAAGATAAGCAGTCCTAAAATTGAGAGAAATCCTAATCCTAATCCTAAGAGAGAGGAGATAACCTCTCTCTCTAAAAACTACATCTAATCCTAAAATTATGTATTAAGAATGTGTGGTGAGTTATTGATGAATGAATGGATTCCCCCACTTTATAGTCTCTAATCTGTGTTTTCTGGGCCAAAAACTGGGCCAGAAATAACCCAAAAATTGCTGGGGGTGAAATCTGTCACGCTAATTTTCGTCACTGCGATGCGTCCGCGTGGAGCACGCGTTCGCGTCACCTAGATGTATGGCCACTATGGAAAATTATATATCAAATCTAAGCTCTGGACGTTAGCTTTCCAACGTAACTAGAACCGCATCATTTGGATCTCTGTAGCTCAGGTTATGACCGTTTGACTGCGAAGAGGTCAGGCTGGACAGCTTAGCAATTTCTTCAACTTCTTGTATTCCTTCCATTTTTGTATGCTTCCTTTCCATCCTCTAAGTTATTCCTGCCCTTAATCCTAAAATCACTTAACGCACATATCAAGGCATTGAATGGTAATAAGAGAGGATTAATATTAGCAAATATAAGGCCAAAGAAGCATGTTTTCAATCATAGCACAAATTTAGGAAAGAGAATGTAAAACCATGCAAATAGTATGAATAAGTGTGCAAAGAATTGATAAAAATCACTCAATTGAGCACAAGATAAACCATAAAATAGTGGTTTATCGGCGGCCATTCTTGAGATCTGGATAGTCTAAACCTTGTCTGTGGTATTCCGAGTAGGATCTGGGATGGGATGACTGTGACGAGCTTCAAACTCACGAGTGTTGGGCGTAGTGACAGACACAAAAGGATCACTGGATCCTATTCCAGCAAGAGTGAGAACCGACAGATGATTAGCCATGCAGTGACAGCGCATTTGGACCATTTTCAGTGAGAGGACGGGAAGTAGCCATTGACAACGGTGATGCCCAACATACAGCTTGCCATAGAAAGGAGTATGAATGATTGGATGAAAGCAGTAGGAAAGCAGAGGTTCAGTAGGAACAAAAGCATCTCCATACGCTTATCTGAAATTCTTACCAATGAATTGCATAAGTATCTCTATCCTATTTTATATTTTATATTTTAATTATCAAAATCCCATAACCATTTGAATCTGCCTGACTGAGATTTACAAGGTAACCATAGCTTGCTTCAAGCCGACAATCTCCGTGGGATCGACCCTTACTCACGTAAGGTTTATTACTTGGACGACCCAGTGCACTTGCTGGTTAGTTGTGCGGAGTTGTGAAAAAGAATTGAGATTGTAATCGTACATACCAAGTTATTGGCGCAGTTGAGATCACAATTTTGTGCACCACATAGCATATCAATTCACAAGAAAAAAGAAAAGAGAAGCTTCAAAAATAAATAAACCCCATAACAGAAGGAACAAAGTCATATAAAACTTGGTATATTTTTAAGGTAGAAACTTACAAACAGTTATTTTCATGTGAAATTAATAGTTGAGAACCAATAAATAAAAATTTAGTTAAACTTGTCAAATTATGTAACAATTCTTAGTTATGAATTTTATATGAAAATAAATGCACGTGAGCCTTCATATTTTATTATGCTTTTGTAAAACTTATTCTACGTAGAATCAGTTATATAAGTTACACAAACATGCTTTGATTGGGAATGAGTATTGACAAGTAAAAAGATTGAGCAATTGTACTTATAGCAAACTGGCATCTAAACTCTAAACACGAATCTATGCATCCTCCAAATAAAGTTCTTCTTTCCACCTCATTTTCCGTAAAAGCAAAGCAAATTCAGCAACTAGAAGCATGATGAGTGCAATGATAAGGAATATGAGACAAACATTATCTAAGAACTCAACCAATTAGATTCGGAAGGACCATTGTGCAAGCACAGTCAAATTTGCACACCCCAACAAGGTTAAGAGCTAATAAACAAGTTAAAATATTGAAAAGCTCAAAGCTTTCAAAATCATGAGCCAACTTTACAATATGGACATCGAAAAACAAGTAACAAATTACAAATTACAAGAAGCAGCTATTAAAAACAAACTAAACTAATCCTAGCATTTCAGAGTTTCAGTATTTCAGTTTCAGATATTCAAATTCTTCAACAAAAAATAACTAATTAAATAACTAACAGTCTAAGTATCTAACACTAATTAAACTATTAAAGCATCAGTTTAATTTTTGATACATTATTAACTTATTAAAGGATGTTTAATTTTTTTTCCATCAAATTTCAATAACCAATTTCATCATTCATCACACCAGGTGACCAGAATTTAAACTAAAAAAAATTAAACTATTAATATCAAAAGTCATAACCAAAATGGCAGAACCGATGGAAGCTCATGCAGAACCGAAATTATTGATATTTAAATTTGGGGAAAAAATTTACCGAAATTATTGATATTCAAAGAAGAAGAGAGGTAGCTCAGGTAACCTTCAGCTCAGGCAGAACCACAGAAGTGCAGAACAGAGGGCGAGGAACACAAACCAAAGGTGAGGAACGAGGGGAAGAACAGAAGTGCCGTGAAGCGTCGAGGAACCTTTAGCGTCGCCGTCAGCCTTCAGCTTCACCGACGAAGTGAGGACTGAGGAGTGGACATGAACGACGGTGGCAGCGCTGCACCACGAGGAAGAAGATGGCGCGGGATCCGTCCAGCCTCCGGCGTGGTGGCGCAGACAACGGTGGATGGCAGCACGATGGGCTTGGAGAAGAGAGTGAGGGCTTGGAGTCTTGGAGAGGAGAGTGTTTCTCTGTTCTGTGTGTTAGCGTGGTTTGGCCGTTTGGGATTAGGGTTTCTTACATGAACGAAGCCCTTTTCCTTTTTTTTGGCCCAAAACGACGCCGTTTTAGCGAAAATTGGCTCCCAAATCAAACTCGCTGACTCGCCCTCAAACTCGCGAGTTTGATTGATTCTGTTCGAGTCTAGCCGAGTCTATTCGAGTCTACCCAAAAACGAGTTTGTGTCCGAGTTAACTCGATTCTACTACCTAAACTCATAAACTCGTACGAGTTTACGAGTTAACTCACGAGTTTGACAACCATGGCTGCATCCTCAGAAATTCTAATTGTTCCGTTTTTTTGGTGAAGGCAACCCAGAACATCATCTGCTCCTTTTTCCAAATTACCTTGCTCACTGTAGGCTTCCTGTCCCACCTCTTTTACCAGAACGTCAAAGCTACTGGTGCCTACTGTGAAATGGACCCATTCATTGATCACATCCATAGCACACGTATCAATTAGCACACGACCGACACTGAAAGAGGTGCACAATTCAGTCCCTTTATCACATCCAACCACTTCCCCCCATTGGCCACTATCTTCTTAAAAGTATCCATTGTCCAAACATGTAATGGAACCCCGAAACACTCTAGCCATACTCTTCAAGATTCGCTTCTCTCTGATTCACATTAGTCTTTCCGTCATTTTTGTTGCTGACAACATCAAGATTTACTGATATAGTATGTTAAGTGATACCACACTGAGTACAACATACATCTGACACTCTTAATTAGCTGCTAACATGATAAGTATATTCAATTCGATCAAATCAATCCAAAATTAAAAGGAGACTTTGAGGCATTCAAATTCTTTAATTTAGAATTGATTTGATTTAATTTTATAAACTTATTATGTTAGTAGTCAACTAAGATCCTCAGATATGTATTATAATGTCACTTAACATGTCATATCAGTAAATTCTGATACCGTGAGCAACAGAAATAACAGAAAGCCTAATTAACTAATTTAAAATTTTTAAAAGACAAATTTAATTAAAAAAATATTTCAAAAACTAATTTAGAAAATAGTAATCTTTTAAGAATGAATTTGACTATTTATTCTTATATCATAAGTAATTTATTTATTATTTATAATGATTGAAACTAATATAAAAAACAAAGAACAAATTATTGCGAAATTTGTTAACCGCATATTAAAGATTAAAGATACTTATATACTTTAAGGAAACACGTTTAGTAAATTCAAGTGGTGGACATATTCTTTTCTTTTTAACTACAAGAAAATAGTTTACAGACGAATTTATCAAGTCTTGAAATTCAAACGGTAAGACCCCGAATATTTTAGAATTTATTATGAATCAGTTTTGATTTATTTTATTTATTTAAGATATTATTTAAAATAAATTATTAAAATAATTAAATTGACTGTAAAATCCCAAATTTTTAAAATTTATTATGAATCAGTTTTTATTTATTTTATTTGTTTAAAATTTTATTTTTAAAATTTTTTTGTTAAAGATAATTAAATCTAATTTTTAGTAATTTGAGTTTAAATTAATTAGAATTTTGATATTTTTATAGTAATTGAGTAATTTTCATATTTAAAATTTAAAGTTTTAGTAGTTTAAAAATAATAAGAATTTTATATAATTTAATTTGAATATTGGGATTTTGAAACTCATTAGTAGGTTGACAAATAAATGTTGTGTTCCTAAAATAATTTTATTAAGTTGCATTTGGATTTTAATTACTCTCTTCCTCTAATTTTCCAAAAAAAATTCTAAATTGTTTTCACTATATTTTAACCCTAACCCTAATTTCAAACACTACCACACACTAACCCTCTCTCACATATTCACATTCTGAACAAAGGAAGAAAAAAAGGAATACAAAGTGACGGAGAACGAGAGGTTGAAGAAAGGAATAGAAGCGGGAGGGACGGTGCTTCCGAGGCAGAGAGCCATCGTTGTCGTTGAGCACGAGAGTGGTGGAGAGTGAGATCGAGTCTGAGGTGTGAGAGAAGAGAAGAGAGAGAGAGGGAGAGAGAGAGGACGGAGTTGTCCCACCGTCATCATTGCACACTGCCATCGCCTGAGGAGTCGATTGGAGTGGTCATCGTCAATGTGAGGAACATAACGCAACGAGACAGTAAGCCCAACATAGAGTGAGAAACGAAGGAGAAAGGGCGCGACGGTGGTGATGCTTCCACTGCTATTATCACCGGGAAGACCGTTTGAGCTTGTCAGGGCTGTTGTTCTGGTTCTGCTTCTGCTGCAACTTGCCCCTATCCCTACTCATCACTATCATTTGTTTAGCTTTTGCTGGAGCCTTTGTCGCCATGGGTATTGCACTATTGCTGTTAGAGTCGCCGAAAAACCACCACTATTCTACCTTTCTCTTGGTAACACAAATCCTATTCTACTTGTACTTGACACCCCTTTCTGTTTTTGGTCCACTTTTATCTATCTTACTATCTCACTCTATTTTCGTGCTATCTTCCTAGATTAATTCTCTATTGCTATTACTATTACCATGGCTGCCTCGAGTTGCTGTTGTTCTATCAGAGTTGTTGTGAATGCTACTAATGCTAGTCTAATTGCGCAATTAAGTCACATTGAGGTAGGACATTTTTTCTTAAACTGATTTTATTTCAAGGAATTGTCAAAAATCAATGTGGAATATATATACATTTAATGATTGTGTGAGTCTTATGAATCAAATTGGAATGTTATTGAGAAATAGAATTGATAAACAATGACAAATTTTAAAGTAATAAAACTGGTTAGGAACACTAATTGAAGCCTCCTGGTGGATGGACTAAAATTTGAGAATATTCTATTTTAATTAAAAATAAAAGGGTGTGGTGAATTATTGATCGGATCATTGGATGAGGTTTATGATTGATTTTCAGTGAAAATGAATATTGTGTTACAAATTGATGAGTTTACTTTGATTATTATAATTTAGTGCTATAAAAACATGGAAAAGCAAGTTGAATCTTAATTAATCGAAGGACTAAATATGGTTATTTCACAAGAATTTTATGAGCGATTAATGTATGGATTTCATTTGATAAACTGTTGTTGATGAACATAATGAGATTGGAAGTATTTATGTTTGAGGTTTGAAGGTTTGAGGATCTAAAGTTAAAGGGATAACCGTTTCTTAGAAACTTATTGGAAGGTGACGAGAGAATGAAGAGATTATGGAGTTGTAATGTGTAACACCCTAACTCTTAGCACCTCAAGATCGTACTAAATGCTCAGCATTACTTACCTCTAAACCTTTTTATTTTATACTATCTTTATTTAATATGGAGCCTTCGCGACAACGAACCAAAATTTTAACCAAGAAAACGAAGAGTCTGTACTTTAAACCATTTAATCACAAATATATATATATATATATATATATATATATATATATATATATATATATATACGTAGCATTATATACATAGACTTATTCAGAGATTCTTAAATACAAATCCTACCCCTCTAAAAACAAAAACAATAAATGACGAGAGAAAAATAAAATCTAACAACTCAACTCATAAACATAATCTTTTATGCTCCCGTTGCTCCGCACTAAACCTTCGCACCTGTAGTTGAAAGCGGTGGAAATAGGGGGTAAGAATTGGGGAGTTCTTAGTATGGTTGGTGACGAACTGATTTCTGCCAGTAAAGAAATTTTTATAAAAATATAATCACGTTGTAATTATAGTTTCTAAACTAGCAAAGAATCCTTTTGTACAAAAGTTTGGTTGTCACAAGTAACAAAACCCAATAAAATTTATAACCGAAGTATTTAAACCTTGGGTCGTCTTCTCAAAGAATTGCAGGGAAGTATGATTTATTATTGGTTATGAAAAAAGGTGTATTTTTGGGTTTTTGAAATATGGAACAAGTAATTTAAATGGCAAGGAAAGATAAATTAATAATTAGAAAAACTCTTGGCAAGGTATGAGAACTGGAAATCCCATCCTAGTTATCCTTATCAGGTGTGATGAGAATTGTTTATCGCTCCCACTTAGTTAACCCTTACTAAATAAAGGAAAGTCAAGTGGACCAATCAATTTGATCCTCAAGTCCTAGTCAACTCCTGTGGAAAGACTAGCTTTAGAGCGATCCAAATCAATCAGCGAGAATTCCAATTTTCAATCAACTGCTGAGTCTGATAACTTAAGTGTTACCAATTACTTAACCAAAACCAAAAGGAGAAAAATCTAAATTAAATTGAAAGCATCATAAATAGAATAAAACAATCATAAATCTGAAATACCTCAAATTATATTAAATAGAATATTCAAATCTAACATGGAAAGATTCATAAGCCAATTTGGCAACATAAGTAATTAACAGGTAAAAGTATTAGAGTAACTAAAAGTAGAAGAGAACATAAAATTAAAGTTGGGAACTTTGAACCTAGAATGGAGTAATAACCATAAAGTAAAAGAAATTCTAATTCTAAAACCTAAGAGAGAGGAGAGCCTCTCTCTCTCTAAAACTACATCTAAAACCTCAAATTGTGAATTATGAATGTTCTATTTTTTCTTCTCTTGATTCCCCCATTCTCTGGCTTCTATTTTGTGTTTCTGGGCTTGGATTTGGGCCGAAAAAGGGTCCAGAAATTGTTGGGGGCGACTTCTATAATTTTCTGCACGTGGCGTTCGTCACGCGTGCGCGTGGATCACGCATTTGTGTCATTTGGAGTTTTTCCATGTCATGAGTACGCATCGGTCACGCGTTCGCATCGCTCGTGCTTTTTGCTTTGCGCGCGTTCGCGTTGTCCATGCGTGTGCGTCGCCTGTGTTCTGAGCGAGGCACGCGTCCGTGTCGTCCGTGCGTGCGCGTCGCTGCCATTTCTTCAAAAACTCAATTTTGTGCATTTCTTCCATTTTTGCATGTTTCCTTTCCGTCCTCTAGGCCATTCCTGCCCTATAAATCTTGGAAATACTTAACACATAGATCACGACATCGAATGGTTAATAAAGGATAATTAAAATTAATATTTTTAAAGCATAGGAAACATATTTTCATATATATCATAAAATAAGGAAGGAATAGTAAAACCATGCAATTCATATGAATAAGTGGGTGAAGAATTGATAAAAACACTTAATTGAGCACAAGTTGATTCATAAGATAGGGGTTTATCAACCTCCCCACACTGAAACAATAGCATGTCCTCATGCTAAATCCAAGAGAAAAGAATGAAGGTAGAATGGTGGAATCTTATGCAATGCAATCTATTCTAAATGCAAGCTACCTAAATGAATCATGCAATTCTAATTATCATCCACTTATATATATATATAAAGTTTACATGTGGTTAAATTGATTCATATTTTCAAGGAATCATATATGTACAACTAAGGCCAGACCATATTAAAACACATTCACAATTTAGTTGAGTTAAAAGAATTTACAAACTTGCAAGACAATTAATAATTAAACATGGATATATGGAAATGAGCTATTGAACCCTAACTGGATTTGTGTTTACTCTCTAATCTCTCAGTGTTTGGGGTCAGTCACTCTATTCTTTTCTAGTCATGCTTACTAAAACTTTGTTCTTCATCTAACCAATCAACAAACATATAATGTATACATGCAAACATCATGAGGTCTTTTTCAAGGTTGTAATGGGGCTAAGGTAAAGGTGAGGGTATATATATAAGGCTAAGTGAGCTATAAATTGAATCTTTGATTAGTCTAAGATCTCACCTAACATATACATACTCTATACAATTTTTAAAATTTGCCTAGCTTCCCATAATTTTCCCACTTTCTTATCACATACTCATGTACCAATTTTATTTTTTTAATTTTATCCCATGTGCATTGATTTTTCTATTAAACTTAATAATAGGGTAATTTTGTCCCCTTATTTATTTATTTAATTAAAAGGTTTTTTTTTGAAACATAAACTCAACATATCAATGCACATGGTATTTTGATTATTTTGATTTTACATGAGCATGCACCCAAATTTCTGATTATTTTATTAATTTAATATTTTCCTATCAACCCATGTTCTCACGTTTTCTCACACTTAGTGGATACACAATCTCTATCTTAAGCTAACCAAGGATTCAACTTGGAATTTTTTTTTGTTTGTTTTTCTACTTAAGGCTAGTGATGTGGTTATAGAACAGAATAAATGGGGATAAAAAGGCTCAAGGGGGCTAAAAAGGGTGATGTAAAAGGTAGACTTATTTGGGATAAGTGAGCAAAAATTCAAATAATGGCCTCAATCATATGCAAGTATGTAAATACATTCTATATTGGACATATAGACTAAAACAAAGTAAAGATTGCAAGCATAGAAAAGAATGGCAAAACACACATCAATAAAATTTATGGTTAAATATAACCATACAATTAAGCTAAAAAACTCACGGGTTGTGTGTTCTTTGGCTCAAAAACTATATATCAGTTATGTACATCATGCAAGTAGAAATCAAGAGTTTCCATTCAACTCAATGTGAATCATTGAATGGCTCTTATAAAAATAAGTATTTTCCTTGAAAAATGTTGTCAATTAACCAACATTTATTATTATATATATAGTGTGTGGATTGTTGTGATTCTGAAAAATTAAAAATTTCTAGTTTACTCTTTTTATTTTCAATTAAACCATATTATTATATACTGAAAGGGTAAACTAAACTAATTAATCCATATTTTCTATATCACAACTAATAAGCTAAAAGTGCAAATTAAACTAAATGTCTAAGATATATATATAAACCAAAGTGCAAAATACAGAAATAAAGTAGAAATACAGCAAAAGAAAAAAAATGTGCAAATACTGAAAGACAAATAAGATAAAATAAAATAAAATAAAAGTACAAAAAATAAACAAAATAGGATAAAAGAGTCTGAAAGTAGTTCACCAAAAATAAAGTTCGCTGGAGATGGCGACCTCCCCACACTTAAATAATAGCATCGTCCCCGATTCTCAATCAGCTGGGTGTGAAGACCTGGCATCTCTGAAAGGATGTGCTGCAGGTGTCTCTGTGGGCTCGGGTAATGATAGTGCCTGAGGCTCTGCCTGTATCGGTGCCTGTGGGTCTGATGGCTGTGTCTGTGGAGGCTCTTCATGCTGGGGCTCTACCTGCTGGGATGCTGCCTGCTCAACCTCGGCTCGCGCCTGCTCCTCCTGGTCATCCGCCTCCTCCTCAGATGGATCTGATGGTGTGTCAGGCTCGGAGGGGATGTCATGGTGGCCCGATCGGATCATCAACTTTAAATGCAAGTGACGCTTAGTCCTCTCATATCGCCGCTGGTTGTGGCGCTCCATCTGATCCAACCGGTTAAATAGGCGGTGTACGAGGTGATAGATGGGCTCTGAAGCAGGTGGAGGTGCTGTGGTAGTGGCTGGTACAGCAGGGGCTAAAGGAGCAGCAGAAGATGGGGCTGCCTCAGCAGAGGTAGTGAGAAAGGACAGTCTGTAGCCCAAAGCCTGGAACTTTCTGCTGTGTGGGATAATTTTCTTGCAGTCTGCGACAGTTGGCTTCTCATTTGCAAGCTCCCAGGGCACCTCAGCTCGGCGGCCTAGCTGAGTGATCAAGTATGGGAAAGGCAGAGTGCCTCTGACATGGACCCTGGCCATGTAGTACTGGATAAAGCGGGGAAGATATAGGTCCTTGCGCTCCATCACACACCAAATGAGGGTAATCATGGTAGCTGGCACCTCAGTCTCATGAGTGCTCGACATCACATAGTTACTCAGAATCTGTTGCCAAAGCCGAGCCTCATCATTCAGATAGATAAGCTTAGTTCCCTTTGGGGCCACTGTAGACTTGCCCATGACCCATGGGACAATAGGATCAAGAGCTATAGTCCGCTTTACTACATCCCAGTCAAACCTCATAAATCTCATATCCTCCTCAGCCCGCTGATAACCATCCGGTTTATCTGATTTAAGGAGGAGCTGAAGGATATCTTCTATTGCTTCCTCAGTAACCAGTATCTGCTTGCCTCTAAGTTGTACTACATCCAGGGTCATTTTGAAGTAGTTGCAGTAGAATTCCCTGACCCAAGATGCATTGACCTCAGTCAAGTTCCTCTCCAGAAAGAACCAGCCTCTCTATTTTATCTGTTCTATAGTGTATTATCGTAGTTCTTCTCGAATTTTGAGGGTCTTTTCCAGGTATAGGTTCCTTGAAGTTTGAAAGACCGGATACTTGAGTTCACAGTATCTGTTGGCAAACTTGACTGGGTCTGTGGCGGGCTGTAGCTGATTAGCCTTTTCTTGCAGGGTGAAATTCTTTTCCCGCTAGGAATCGTCATGGAGGATATCTAAAATAGAAGTAGAGGATTCTCCTCTCTTTCTTTTAACTGTGGTTGCCTTGCCCTTTCCCTTGCTTTTGGGATCAGACATCCTGAAAAGCAGAAGTTCCAGGATACAGTTTAAGAACTAAAGCAGGAAAATAGGTAAGCAAATAAGAATTTATCAATATCAGTATAGAGGGCAAAAGAATAATAAAAGAGCAATAAAAGCATGAAGTGAGTTAAATATATGTAAAATATTGGACTGTATGCAAGTTAAAAGGCAGAGAATAAAAATCACAATCCAAAATCTATGATATGCGGAATTCTTGTTAATCAGGAACAACATTAATCATGCCTTGAAATGGTTTGAAAGTAGTTAGGTAAAAACCAAAAGAGAAGTTAGAAAGGTAAAGCAGTTAGGAGTTAAAAAGTGAAGTTAAAGTAAGTGGCATGGTGTTGGGGTTCTTAATTAACAAAATTTGCACAAATGTGAAAAACGAGGAACTCACATTCAAGTGGATATTGTAGATTATTGATGATAAATCATATAAATAAAATATTTGCAAAATGAAATCGAAATCATCAATGCTACTATTTAATGAATAAGGGAACTAGAAAGAATAAGAATGCTAGCCCATTCATCCATGAATTGGCTTGGTTGGAACCAATTAGAGTAAAACTTGAATTTACCAAAACCAATTCATGAATGGTAATTGAGTGAAACAATTTGGAAAAAATCGGGCAGCATTCCGGCTAAAAATTGGACGTTCCCGGGTAATAAACAGCAACAGAAATCAGTTCATATGACATTAAGATAGTGCAGAAAAGTGTAACAATTCTCAAGTCACATGAATTCAGAATAAACAGACTTAAGCGTCAGCAAGAATTGCAATTGAAATTAAAACAACAATAAACAGTAATGAACAGTACATCAATGTCAGAATTGCAAAATAGATAAAGCAAGCAGCAAGAACAGCGCAATTATCAGACCTAAATCCACTAATCACATCCTAGCTACCTAATCACCTAAAATCCACTACAATCATGTATCTCTAATTATCCTAATTTGAACAGAATTTGAAAAAATAATGGAACTAACTAAATAACTGGAAAAGGAATCGGTGTTCGGTGGAACCTGATGGGCAAAGAAACAGAAATTGGACTCAGAGAGATGGTGGTAGGGTGGTGGTGGTGGTGGCGATGCGGCGGCACTGGGAGGCGGCACGGCGACGGTTCTTAGTGGAGGAAGGGCGGCGGTTCGGTGGTTGGGGATGAAAGAGGCTGATGGAGGGGAGAAGAGAAGAAGGGGGCGAGGCGGGTGAGGGTTGTGGGGTCGTAGTGGCCGGCAGTTCTTCGTGAGGCGGCGCGGTGGTGGTACGGTGATGGGGGGCAGTGGAGGAAGGATGGTGGGAGGGGGGAAGAAGAGGAAGAGAAGGGAGGGGGTGGTTCGGCAAGGGCGGTGCGGTGGCAGGGGCGGTGTGGGGTGGCTGGTCGGCGGTGGTGGTTGCAGAGGGGAAGAGAGAGTGGAGGCTGTGAGGGACGGCGGGGGGGAGGGGGGCTAGGGTTTCACGTGGATTGGGTTAAGTGGATTCAAATCCACGCAGACGCGTGAGTCACGCAGACGCGTGGATGAGGCAGAAACGCAACGACGCGAAAGCGTCATTGACGCGATCGCGCGAGTGAGGAATATTGAAAGTGACGCGTACGCGTGGGGCACGCATACGCGTCGCTCAGAATTGTGCTAAGCGCACAATTTCAGCGTCGTTTTGGCGCAACTCTCTGTTTCAATTGAGGGGGCAAAAATTTCCTTGCGACCGGTACGCATCGTCCACGCTTTCGCATGGTGTGTGTGAAGTGAAAGTGACGCGTTCGCGTCACTGACACGAACACGTGGCCCAAATTGTGCGTAACGCATACCAGCCGCACGATTCAAGCCCAACTTTCCAGGCGTTGGATTGTGACGTCGATTTTGAGTCGACCCCCACGTGTGGCCCATGCGCACGCATGGGGTGATTTTTTTTATGCATTATGCATAATGTAAAATGCAGATGCAGATGTTATGAATAAATCCAGGTACAATAAAATAAAATGAAAAACAAACAAAACGAAATAAAATTAAAATTGAAAAAGGAACGATCATACCATGGTGGGTTGTCTCCCACCTAGCACTTTTAGTTAAAGTCCTTAAGTTGGACATTCGTTGAGCTCCCTGTCATGGTGGCTTATGCTTAAACTCATCCAAAAATCTCCACCAACGTTTGCAATTCCAATATCCTCTGGGGTCCCATACTAGGCAAGTAAAGCCTTCGAGCAAGTTAAAGCAGGTTTTCAGACTCCAGGAGTATTGATTATCAGGATAAATTCCATGATCCCAAACCTTACTTCCGTACCCATCTTTGTCTTGATCTACATTTTTCCAGCCGGGTCGTATGGAATTTGAATCCTAACTAAGATGAGCAAACATCTTCCGAGACCCATTCAATCGAACTCAAAACCAATCCTTGTACCTCAAATTGAAGCGTGGAGCTTTATTGAATCTTGCATACCAGCTCTGAGTGCGAGCCATTTCCCTCTTACTCTTTAAGCCGCAAAGAGCTCTAAGCTGGCCATCTGTTTCAAGCAAACCATATTCAAGTGGAAAAGTAAAGATAAAGGCTAAGGATTTTACCCACTTGAAGTTTGTATTGGGTGGTAATGGCCTTGGGATAGGTGTTTCCAGTGATTTTGCAAGCTTTACTCCCTTGTAGTCTTCTGTGAATTCCTCCACTTCTTTGCAAACTTCTTCAACTATAACCATGTCTTGATCAAAGTCTTCGATATCTTCCTCATCACTCATGTCATAAATTGGGGGTTGAGAAAAGTCTACCTCTGCATCATCTTTGTATTCACTTAGGGAAGATTCTTCAATCTCAAAGAATTCACTTGCGGATGTGAGTTCATTACCAGGAGGGCTTAATTCATGATGATCATTACCACGGAAACTTGCTTCTTGAGCTATTCCGTTCAGTTCTTCATAAGATATATGCTTATGGGGTTGTGCACTATCCTCCTTAGCATGAATTGAAAACTGCTCGGCGAAATTCTCCATAATTCTTGATTCCCATGGAGGATCAGCATCTCCTAAGTCTTCAAACAATTCTTCTTCTTTGATAATTATGGCTTCCTCCACTTCTTCTTCACATTAGTTTGTCGCTAAATAAATTTTGTGTGAAAAGGATAATTAGCGAGGAACAATGTTCCTAGCTAATCCGTTACAAAGACTTGAAATGCATTTTACGATGGACAATTTCCTAGCTAATTTGGCAGCAAAGTTTTTATTTTTAGCGAGCAACTAGTTTCTCGCTAATTTGTCGCATAATATTGTAAAATTCAAAATTAGGGTAGCGACAAAAAACAGTCGTCGCTAACTTGTCGCAATAGATAACTAATTCAGCTAGGAAAGTGTTCCATGCTAATTAATCGCTAAATGGAAATACAGATATTGAGTGCTTAGGACTTAAGTAGCAAGAAATTTGCGACCATTTAACAACTGACACACTTCGTTTGCTAATTTCAAGTCGCTAATTAGCTGGCGAAATACATTTGTCGCTAAGTTGTCGCAAGTTTAATTTAGCGAGCAACTTGGCAACAACAATCTTGTCGCAAAGCAAAAACTATATCCTACCTATTTTGTAGCAAATTACTCGCTAATCTCGTTGGAAATCTGCCGCAGAGTTATAACAAGTCCAAAGCTAATCGAAAATATTTTAGAAGTAACTGGTCACAATTGAGTCACTAATCAAAAGCTTATTTAGTGAGAAATTAGCGTCATTTAACCATTGATAGACTTTTCTCGCTTATTTCATGTTGCTACAAATTTGTCAGAAAAAATATTAGTCCTTATTCTGTCCTTATTTCATGTTGTTACTAATCACTAACCTCTATATAAATCCATGGAAAATTCATGAAAAGTTTGAAGCAAATTTGCCAAACACGCTAATATAATTTGACATAATTTTGTCACTAATCTAAAGCAATTTTAAACGAGAGAATAATTAAAGTCCCAAAGTTGTGACTAATAATTAGCAAGCTAATTTTTAATAACTAATAACTTACAATATTTTAGCAAGATGTCAATTCTCAAAAATTTCACAAACAACTCAAATCAAAAGCTTTTCCTTAAAAAATGATTTTTTTCCCAATTAAATCACAAATTTGTTGTTATTTTTAATGAAAAGTTTGCTATTAATTTGAATTGAAGTTTAAAATTAATATAATTTAAAGACAAGTTTAAAAATTCAATATTTTTAGAAATAGGAGCATAATGTTGATAATTTTCACTCACAAAATAAACTAAAAAATATATAATAGATAAGATAATTAAATTGTTATATATGAGAATTTATTTGCATATGATCGTACAAGTTTTATTATTAATTAGAATCATTTGGAATTCATTCAATACAGATTAATTTGAGTTTGCATTTGAATTAATTAGGATCATCAAAATGAGCCAAATCCATCAAACTAGCTCGTTTACTTGACTTAAATAGATGGATATTTTACTCTAAAATCAATCTCATAACAATGCAAGCCTAAATGACTTAGCTCGATTAACCAAAAAATATAGCAAATTAAGTTGGCCGTCTCCCAAGTCAAAGGTGTAAACCCCGAGTAATTAGTGAATAATTAGCCAATAAATTAATTGTTATTTAAAGAAATTAGGAAATTAAATTTTATAATTTAATGAAGTAAAAATAATTAAAATATAAATTTTAACACTAATTTTAATGATATTGGCCCAAAATTAGGCCGTCGAATTGAACCGGTTAAACCGAACCCACATTGGGCCCAAGGCCCAACATATATAAGGCTTACTTCAGCCTTCCTTCCCTTTCATTCCTCCATTCACAAATAAGAAGAGGGATTTGAAGAAACCCCAAATTCCTTTCCCTTTAAAACTTGAATCCTCTATAACTTTTAATTCGGAGCTCCGATTGACGAGCCGTCAGTGGCCACGCCTTCATCTCAGAATTCTATACAAAATCCATAAAATAATTTGGGATACTGTATTAGTGGATAATCACTAGGTTCGATCCACTT
Organism: Arachis ipaensis; assembly: GCF_059453495.1. Taxonomy (NCBI): domain Eukaryota; kingdom Viridiplantae; phylum Streptophyta; class Magnoliopsida; order Fabales; family Fabaceae; genus Arachis; species Arachis ipaensis. The sequence continues at coordinate 79,807,397 of NC_142443.1, forward strand.
GACCCGTGGGTAATGGTAAAGAAATCCTAACCCTTATGAATTGGTGATTTAGTGATGTTGATTATTGTGATATTGTATGAGTTAGAGGAGTTCAATTTTGCATTTTGGAACGAAGTTTGGGTGATTGGGCTTATGGAATTGGAAATTCTGATTGGGAGCTTATGTAGGAGAGGCAATTTGAAGTGTCTTGGGCTTTGACGAGGAATCGACCAATGTATGATTTTGGTTTCTTGTAGATAACATATAATGTAATGTAAAAACTTAGGCTAGTTAACCGTAGGATAAGTTGAACTAGATGGAATTATTAAGGTTTAGTAAGTTTGGTGAAATTATTGAGTTTGTTATAATAATGTGTTGATTATTCATATTGATGATGTTCGATGATAATTGTTGATGATTGTGATGGTTGATGATGTTAGTAGATTGTGATGATGAAATTGATAAATAATGTTTGTAATTGGATTGGGGATTTTGAGTGTGTTGATGAGAATGTATGGATTGATGATGAGAGGTGTTTGAAAATAGGTGGATATGAATGTCGGGTTGTTTTGGTTGTTAAATAATTGTATATGGATTGAGGTTTTGGAAATATAAAGGTTTTGGTGATTTTTGGTAAAACTTGATTTTTAACCAACTCCGGACGCCTATAACGTGAGCCTCAGATTTTGGATTTGAAAGAAATTTATTTCAAATTAAAGATAATTTTCAGAGCTTTAAAATGGTTTAAAGTTTCAGAAAATTAGAGTTTTGCAAAGGAAGTTATGAACGTTAGAAGTTAGTTATAGAAAACAGATTTTTATGATTTAGCAACTTTTTGTGGGAAAAAGAGGCGTCGTGTACGCGAGCATGCACACGTGATGTGAGATTTACTCGCTGCTTTGATATCTCGCGTACGCGGACATGCTCCTGTGTAGCAGACATGTTAAATCGAACGCTCATGTACGTGGGCGGTACACGCTACGCGAGAAGTTCCTTCTATTTTGCCATTTCCGCGTACGCAAAACCCCTATTTTGGTTAAAAGTGGGATTTTTGTATACTGATGCGTGAGCATCTTATACCCATTTTCTAGTTATTTTTTGCGTACGCACATATGCTGTTGTGCTTCTTGTGCGTACACTCCATTGTGTGCTTCTCCTTTGTTTTCTTCATGTTTCCTCCCTCTTGCATGCTCCGCTTCCATCTTTACCAAGCCATTCCTATCTATTGCATCTGAAATCACTCACAAACAACATCAAGGTATCAAATGGAATGTAATTGGAATAGAATTGACTAATATTAAGCACAAAAAAGCATGTTTTCATAATCAAGCATAATTTAGGAGGAAAACTCAAAAGCATGCTATTTAGGTGAATATATATAGGTTTATATGATGAAATCCACTCAAATCTATCCAAAATATATCGTCAAATATGGATTCATCATTCATCATTTTCCGATGAAAGACTCACTCTGAACCCATGTAGAATGAGATAACCTTGTGCCGGTTCAACGCATTCATAATGATGAAGAATGAAGATACATCTTAGAATAGAGAATCAAACACGGATTGACGATAAAATAGTAATACTTTATTAATCCATAAAACTCAGCAGAGCTCCTCCCCTCAACCTAGGAGGTTTAGAAACTCATACTGATAGAAAATACAATGTGGAATTCGAAAATATGCTAGAAGTGCTTTTACATTATACATTGCTGGAAAGCTCTAGATGTTATCTTTCCATAGCCATTGAGAATGCTCCATTTGGACTTCTATAGCTCTAGAAAAGCTCTTTCAAGTGCAAGGAGGTCAGATCCTGACACCATCTGCAGTGCTTCCTCTACCTCTGAATCAGACTTTTGCTCCAGCTCCTCAATTTTAGCCAAAAAATATCTGAAATTGAATAAAAGCACACAAACTCGAAGTAGAATTAAAAAATGTGAATTTTGCACTAAAACCTATGAAAATTAATAAAACTTAAACAAAACATGCTAAAAACTATATGAAAATAATGGAAAAAAATGTATAAAATATCCGCTCATCACAACACCAAACTTAAACTGTTGCTTGTCCTCAAGCAACAAAAAACAAAGTAGGATAAAAAAGAGAGTAAGATACAATAAATCTCAGAGTTTTCAATGAAGTTCAGTTTCAATTAGATGAGCGGGACTTAGTAGCTTTTTGCTTCTGAATAGTTTTGGCATCTCATTATCCATTGAAACTCAGAAGTGTTGGCCTCTTTTGGAACTTAGAATCTAGATGATATTATTGACTCTCCTAGTTTAGCTCTTTTTCATTCTTGAACACAACTTTTTAGAGTCTTGGCCGTGGCCCTAAGCACTTTGTTTTCCAATATTACTACTGGATACATAAATGCCATAGACACTTAACTGGGTGAACCCTTTCGGATTGTGATTCAGCTTTGCTAGAATCCCCTGATAAAGGTGTCCAGAGTTCTTAAGCACACTCTTTTTACTTTGGATCACGACTTTAACTGCTCAGTCTCAAGTTCTTTTACTTGACACCTTCACACCACAAGCATATAGTTAGGGACACTATCCATTTGAAGTGCTTAGGCCAAGATTTTGTTTCTTTTAGGCCTTCCTAACTATTGATACTCAAAGCCTTAGATCCTTTTACGCTTGTCTTTTGATTTAAAGGGTTATTAGCTTTTTGCTCTTGCCTTTTGGTTTAAAGAGCTATTGGCTTTTTCTGCTTTTTATTTCTCTCTTTTTCAGCTTGCCTTTTTTTTTTCGCAAGCATATATATCTAATTTTTTTATTGCATTTTACTTCAAGAATCAATTTTTAGATTTTTCAGCTTATCAATAATATTTCACTTTTATCCTCATTCTTTCAAGAGCCAACATTCTTAATTCTAATTTCAAACATGCACTATTCATTCATACATTCAGAAAATAAAAGTAATGCCACCACATTAAGATAATTGAACTATTCTTAAGATAAACTCGAAATTCATGTGTCTCTGAATTCTTTTTCAAATAAAATTTTCTTTTAAGTAAGGTGAGCGATATATGGAATATTTTATATCTTTAAGAATAGATAGAAATGATCATGCAACAAGAATAAGAGAACAGACAATAAAACATAACAGAAAAATAACATAAGAAAAGGGGATTAAGAGAATGAATCCACCTTAGTGATGGCGGCTACTACTCATCCTTGAGGATCCAATGTAGTGCTTGATCTCTTCAATGTCACGCCATTGTCTCTGTTGTTCTTCCCTCATAGCCCTTTGATCTTCTCTTATTTCATTGAAGATAATGGAATGCTCTTGATGCTCCAACCTCAATTGCTCCATATTAGTGTTCAATTCTCCAAGAGAATTATGCAATTGGTCCCAATAGCCTTGAGGAGAAAATTTCATCCCTTGAGGTATCCTAGGGATTTCTTGTTGAGGCGGTTGTACAGGCTCATGTGCATGCTCTCTAGTTTGCTCCATCCTCTTCTTATTGATGGGCTTGTCCTCCACAATGAAGATGTCTCCTTCTATGACAGTTCCAGCTGAATTGCATAGATGAAAAATGTGTTGAGGAAAAGCTAACCTTGATTTGGTGGAAGGCTTTTCAGCTATCTTGTACAGTTCTTGAGGTATCTGATGGGATATTTTCGCGGAGAAACGAATTTCTCCAAAACACCCAAACTTAACCGGCAAGTGCACCGGGTCGCATCAAGTAATAATAACTCACGGGAGTGAGGTCGATCCCACAGGGATTGAAGGATTGAGCAATTTTAGTTTAGTGGTTGATTTAGTCAAGCGAATCAAGATTTGGTTGAGAGATTTGTGATTTGAAGAATTTAAATTGCATAGAAAGTAAAGGGAATGGGTAATTGGCATGAAATAATAGAGAACAGGAATTAAAGTGCTGAATCTTAAAGAACAAGAAATTAAATGGCAGAAACTTAGAACGCAAGAAATGTAAATTGCAGAATCTTAAAGTGCAAGAAATGTAAATAGCTTGAATTGTAAAGGGAATTGGGAGTTGGATTTGCAGAAATTAAACAAGGAAAAGTAAATTGCAACAAACAGAGAAGTAAAGGATGTCTTGAATCAAACCGGATCTTAAAACAGAAATGTAAAGAAGCATGAAAACAGTAAACAGGGAATGGGAAATGGGAAATCCGGATCTCAGGACCCAAGAGACTAGAAAACCAAGTCTAGATCTCAATGCCTTCCTAGATCCAACAAGAATAATTGCAAAAGAATTTGTAAATTGCAAAGAAAGTAGATGAAAAGCAATTAACCGAAACTGAAATTCAATTGAGCAGAAAATAAAGCAAGATCTCAAGGTGAGATTGAAACAGAATTTCTTCAATTCTCCACCCAAAATCCAAGACAAGAAAAGTAAAGAGTGCTGGGCAAGAACAAGGAAGAAGAGAGATCAATTCTCCTCCCAAATTCTCTTCAATTAAATAACAATGCTAAGAAAAATAAAAGTGAGCTCTAAGCAAAACCGAAAAGAAAGCTCTTCTGAAAAACTAAAAGAGGAAGCTCCCTGAAAACTTAAATCCTATGCTATTTATACACTTTCTCCAAATGGTCTTCAAGCCTTCAATTGGGCCTTTGCTCTTGGTGGAATTGGGTTGAGAGAGTCCTTGGTTGATTGCTCTTGGAGTTTGGAGAAGAACCGAATTGAACCGGGTTGGAATCATGAAAGCTTGAGTAAAAGTTGGAGTAAAAGTTAGGGTCTAACTTTTGCTCCAACTTTTCACATCAGCACCCTTGTTTTGCTGATACCAACGTTGGGGCAAAAGTTAGGGGTCTAACTTTTGCTCCAACGTTGGCCTCTCCTTAGTTATTCATGGAGCCAACGTTAGCCAGAAAGTTAGGGGCTAACGTTGGCGCAAACTTTTGCTAGCCCAGGGAGTTTTTCAGGCGCCAACATTAGCCAAAAAGTTAGGGGCTAACGTTGGCGCAAACTTTTGGTGCATCCAGGGAGTGTTTTTCATGCCAAAAGTTAGCCAAAAAGTTAGGGGCTAACTTTTGCTCCAACTTTTGCCCAAAAGTTAGCCAAAAAGTTAGGGGCTAACTTTTGCTCCAGCTTTTGCCCAAAAGTTAGCCAAAAAGTTAGGGGCTAACTTTTGCTCCAGCTTTTGCTTCCTGGTTCATAATTAATTCAAGACTCAAGTCATTCCTCCTAGCCATTCCTTCTTGCATCAACCTTTCTCCAAGCTTTCTTCACCTATCATTAATCAACCAAACACATCAAAGCTATGCTCAAAATCATGAGATATTCATTCTTTCATAATATATGACAATTATAGCATAAAACCTCATGAAATAGCATGAATTCATACATGGTTGATTAAATCAAAGGAAACATGAAAATCCAACCAATTGGCTTGCTTTTGGCTCAAGAAAGTGCATAATTCAATTGAAAACAAAAGAAAAATGCTAGTGAAACTAGGCTAAGATGACTTGTCATCACAACACCAAACTTAAAGCTTGCTTGTCCCCAAGCAAGAAATGATTTATTGAGAAGAAAGAATGAAATGGGCGAGGATGTTCATGCTAGTAGAGTGTTATTGATAGTTCATGGGGTTTTATGTGGATATGTACACACTCACCTCTTATTGACTCTTAAGCCTAGAAAGCCTCTTTCAAGCTTCAAGTAACATACTGCTATGACCTCTCATTATTCCTTTATCCTTGGCTATTATCTTGTTCATGAGCTTTATTTGAGTGTCATGTGTAGCAAGTTCATTTCCTTTTCTTTATACTTGACACATTATTCACTATAGACACTTGGCTCACATTCCTTCTTAGAACATTGATGCCCAGCACCTCTTTGGGCTACTAAATGCCTTGTAGTTAGGTTGCTCTTGATAGTGGACTTTCAGCTGATGATCCCGGGTTAGTTAACCCAAGTCATCAAGTGTTGATGCACTCCAAAGAGCTTAATAATCCAAGCAGATCCTAATACAAAGACACCACAGGCATATATTCTAAGGTTCAAGCTATTGGTGTCCAGCTTTGTTTCTTTTTGTTTTTCTTTTGTTCTGCCACTTCTTGGCTATTTCTTTTTCTCCCCTTTTTTTTTCTTTTTGTTTTTCTTTCTAACCAAGGATTTTTATTCAATTGAGATTCATAGACAGTAGCTACTTTCTACTTAAGAGGAGACATCCTAGTGTTCTTATTCATTAAAGGTGAGCTATTATATAATCACACACATACCACCACTTACTTTTATTTTACTTCTATCTAACAGAGAACTATCTCACTTCACATTCAAACATTTCTTTTATTGAATTGAAAATGCAGGGGACAAAGCATGCTTTTTGTTCAGCGAAAGTAAACACACAAGCACACACATAGACTAGCTTACTTATTCTAAGAGAAACAAACAAGATGCAAAGACTATTAATTATGACAACTACTTAAAGATGCAAGGACCACTTAAAACAGACACAATGCATGCTTTCTTAGTGTTGAACAAGGAGCAAGTCCACCTTTTATTTGTCATGCTTTTTCTTTCTTCTTTCATACACCTGGTTGCTGGTGTTCCCTGTGTCCATGTCTGTTGTCTGTTGATCCCGCCAGAACCCAGCTCTATTCATTGCTTCCTCTACTCTATCTTCAAGCTTCATTGCATTGCTTACTTCTATCTCACTTCTCCTTTTGAAGAATTCATCAAAGGTTGGAAAAGCTGGATCCATGTTGTGCATATGCTCTCCAATATAGTTTAGCTTGATTTGACTATTTATGTTGTAGTCGGCTTGGACTTCATATCTTGCATCTTGGAGTGTTGTGAACTCTTTGAGAGCCCTCAAATTTTCAGCTTGCATTTGTTCCAACTTTACAAATGATTCATGAGATTGAAAAGCATGTTCTTCTTGCATCACAAGGAATCTTGACTCGAATTCACTTTGTTTGTTCATCATTCTTAGCTCCCGTTCTTCTTGTGCTTGTTGGTTTTTCATGTATAGTGAATGGTATTCCTCTTGCCTTTCTTGAATTCTCATGTACTGTTGTGATAATCTTCCAATTGCTTCCTGCATTTGAGTCATGTCCAGATTGTTGTGTAGAGGAATGTGCTGCTGTTCCTCCTCCTCTTGTGGCTCTTCTTCCTCTTGTAATTCTTCTCCCTCTATTGGTTCCTCTCTTTCCCTTCTTCCATGTGGTCTTCGGCCTTGATGTGCTTCAGGGGGCATCATCATTCTTTCAATGGTTATAGGCATGCCTTGGCTTAACCACATTGGATTCTCCTCTTCCATTGGAACTTTAGCCTTTGCACACAACCTCCAAATGGTACTCGGATAGTACAACCAAGATCCGGCCGAATTCTTCTCAGCCAGCTTTTGAATGTCCTTTGCCAGAATTTCATGAACTTTTACCTCTCCTCCCACAATTATGCAATGCAACATAATAGCTCTATTCTTGTTAACTTCTGAGGTGTTTACTGTAGCCAGAATTGATCTTTTCAACAACTCATACCATCCCTTTGCTTCCGGGGTAAGGCTAACTCTCTTCAAATACTTGTATTTATTCTTGTCATCTCCTTCCCACTCTGAGTTTTCCATACAAATATCTCTAGCAATCCCATCATAATCCGGATCACCATTTACCCTTTGGTGGTATCCCGGTTCACTAAAGCGAACTGATTTTAGTCCCAAGACTTTTTTTATTGCATCCGAGCTAAAATCTACTTCCACTCCCCGCACATAGCTCTTGTATGTTGGGGCCTCACTCATGTCAAGCCTTGAGACATTGGCATAGAATTCTCTTATGATATTAGCATTGATTCGGGTGATTGGTGATATGAGTTCCTCCCACCTCCTCTTTCGAATTTTGTCCTTCATTTCTTGGCATCCATCATCCGGCAGCCAGAGTGGAATTTCTGGATATATCTTCTTCTGATTCATCCATTCAACTTGCATCTGATGGTACCGAGATTTGAATCTCCATTGGTCATATTCAGGGGTGCTCTCCTCCACCATGGGGTCTTTCCCTCTTCTTCGTTTGGTTCTTGAGGAAGAGGCCATGATCACTTGGTTGTTTGAGACTCTTGAGGTTAAAGGGAGTGTGAAGAATGTTAGAGATTTTGATGTGTGTTTGGAGAAGGATGAAATTTGAGGCCGAGCTTGTTATGATGAGAAATGATGAAGGGAAGTTTAAATGGTTGGAGTGCAAAGGTTCGGTCACATGCATGGTTTGGAGGTGGTATGTTATTTAAATGAACAATGAAGGGCTAGGATGCAATTAGATACTATGTGAATCAAAGGTGTGCATGTAAGGGTGAATGAAGACAAAGCTTGCTTCTTCAATTGTCTTTGCCGTGATCATCTCAAGGAGTGGCAGATTCTCTTTTTGAAGCATGTGATGAGATTTTGTCCTCTTGCTATGCTTTCCTTTGTCTTGTCTCTTTCATAAAGTGTTCTTTGACCATCTAGTCATCACAACAAGACAACACACATTAGCTATATCAAACCGTGGCAATAGTGCTTCTTTTCATTAACACTATATGAATTATCATTCCTTATATCCATTTGAACCGTGACTTTCCTTGGAGGACACCAAACTTAATGTTTGGTCATATAGTTGAAAATATGTGGTTCTCCCTCCAACTAGTGAAATTGAAATCCCAATGTCATTCTTGGTCAAATGTTTATAAGAAATGTTTTCATCATAATTTTCCTTTTACTCTCTCTTTTTTTTTTTTTTCATGAAGGATCAATTGTGTCCCTAAATCCGTGCATCAAAGTTTGGTGAACACCAAACTTGTATCTTGCTTAAGGGGTAAATGTGAGATGCTAGTAGTAAATCACAATTGATGCCTTCATCATAGAGTATGATTTCTTTTTAATTGAAAAGTCTCAGTAAGAGATAATGTATGATCATTGATGCATGATTTTTTTTTTATTTTCATGAGAAGAGAAACACCAAACTTAGTGTTTGGTCATATGCTAGGCATATAGTATGAAAATGTTTGCAACACTGGTTTGGTGTGCTTGAAGGCACACCAAACTTTAGAAGTCTTAGCATATGAAAAAAAAAATTTGCATGCATTCATTGAGTACGTCTATGAAAATAAATTTCATGTTCAGATGATCATAACTTATTGAATTTAAAATGACATAAATCTTAAATCATGGGTTGCCTCCCATGGAGCGCTCTTTTATTGTCACTAGCTTGACATTGGAGCTTTCTTTTATGGTGGTTGAGGGTTGTAGTGCCTCAACTTGTCTCCCCTGACTGTGATCCTCCTCTTTATTCTCTGGTGTTCAATTTCAGCATGTTCCAACGAGAGTATGTTGCTGACATTGTAATAGTCATCAGTCTGTCGGCTTGCTCCCAGTTGTTGATATATCAATTGCACTTTGTCACCTTTGGAAAGCCCCTCTGTTGGAATCTTCCTGTTCTTCCAACCCCTTTTTGTTTTGTTTCTGCGTTTCATCCTTTCTTTCGTTGACCTTTCTTTTCTGGCCGTAGGCTTACCTTGGGGATCTTTCATCCTTTCAGTGGCTAATACTCCAATATTCTCTTGGACTTCTTCATCAGTTTGCACAATCTTTTGCCTTGGGATGTTGTTGTGAATCGCCTTGTTGCTTTCTTCCTTTAACTGTGATTCTTCCTTGTCAAGTTCCATATAGTTTTTCTTCTCATTACCAAACTGTGCTTCTGGTAACACCTTCAGAGTGACACTCTTGTCATGCATTCTGAGAGTTAATTCTCCTTCCTCTATGTCTATGATAGCTCTAGCAGTGGCCAAGAATGGCCTTCCCAGAATAATAGAGTCACCATCATCCCCTTCTGAATCTAGAACCACAAAATCTGCAGGGTATATGAAATTGTCCACCTTGACCAGAAGGTTTTCAATCATACCCCTGGGGTATACTGTTGACTTATCTACTAGCTCTAGAGATATCTGTACTGGTTTAACTTCCTCTATATGCAGCTTTTTTACCAAGGAGGATGGTATTAAGTTGATACTTGCTCCTAGATCGCACATTGCTTTAGTGATGGTTAATTCCCCAATGGTGCAAGGTAGCAAAAAGCTCCCTGGATCTTCAAGCTTAGGGGGAAACCCTTTTTGAATCAAAGCTCTGCATTCCTCAGTGAGCAGTATGGTTTCCTTCTCATGCCAACTTCTTTTCTTGTTGATAAGCTCCTTCAAAAACTTGGCATACAGAGGCATTTGCTCAAGTGCTTCAGCCAAGGGAATATTGATTTCCAGCTTTTTGAAAGTCTCAAGGAACTTATGAAATTGTTGGTCCTTGGTTTCTTTGTTGAACCTCTGGGGATATGGCAGTGGAGGTACAAAGGTTTTCTCTGCTTGTTGCTTTTGATTCTTGGTTGGCTCTTCAACTGCTTCATTCCCTTTTTTTGGAATTTTTGATTGTTCCTCCTTTGCTTGAGTTTTCTTTGAAGCTTCCTTGCTTGCCATTGCATCATCATCATTGGCTTCCTCTGTGTGTGTTGGCTGTTCCTCTTCTATTGGTCTTTTGCTGCTCTCTACTTGCTTCTTAGTAGTGTCATTGTTGCTCATCAATGTTCTCCCACTCCTTAATTGTATTGCCTTGCATTCTTCCTTAGGATTTGGGATTGTGTCACTCGGCAGAGAGCTTGCGGGTCTCTCAAGAGAAATCTGCTTAGAGATTTGCCCCAACTGTCTCTCTAGGCTCTTCAGGGATGCTTCATGATTCTTGGTTGTCATTTCCTGGTGTTTCAACATTTTGTCTATCACGGCCTCCAAGTTAGTGATTCTTTGGGCTTCAGGTGATACTTGAGGTGGGTTATGAGATGTGGGTGGTGGATGGTAGGCATTTTGGTTGGTGGGTTGGTTATTAGATTGGTACTGGCTGGGGTTGGGGTAGTTGTTTTGAGGTTTTCTGTAGGGGTTCTGGTTAGTCTGCTGCTGGTTGTGGTTTTGGTTGCTTCTTGGGTTGTTTTGGTTTGAGTTCCTCTGCCATGGTTGTTGGTTTTGGGTATGATTATCTCCCCATCTGAGGTTTGGGTGGTTCTTCTAGGATGGATTGTATGTATCACCATACACTTCATTTGGTCCTTGGTTGTGCATATACTGTACTTGCTCTTGTTGTTGTTCTTCTTGAGTTTCTTCATTTTGTCCCCATGTGGTTGATGGTTGGCTAGTGTTAACTGCTGCAACTTGGAGACTATCAATCCTCTTGGCCATTTGCTCAAATTGTTGTTGAATTTGCTGCTGCATCATCTTGTTTTGAGCCAAGATTGAGTCCACTCCTTCTAGCTCCATTACTCCTCTTCTTTGTGATGGTTGGCGGTTTCTTTGATGAGCAAAGAAATATTGGTTGTTAGCCACCATATCAATGAGGTTTTGAGCTTCCTCTGTAGTTTTCATGAGTTGCAAGGAACCTCCAGCTGGATGATCCAAAGCTTCTTGAGATTTCAATGTTAAGCCCTCATAGAAATTCTGCAGCTTATCCCACTCAGTAAACATTTCAGGAGGACATTTCCTGATTAGAGCCTTGTATCTCTCCCGTGCCTCATGGATGGGTTCAGCCTCCATTTGTGTAAATGTTTGTACCTCAGTCTTCAACCTTATGATCCTTTGAGGTGGGTAAAATTTGGCAAGAAACTTGGTTACCAAATCATCCCAATTGTTGATGCTGTCTCTTGGAAAGGATTCCAACCATTGAGTGGCCTTGTCTCTGAGAGAAAATGGGAATAGCAATAGCTTGTAGCTGTCAGGAGGCACACCATTAGTTTTAACAGTGTTACAAATCCTCAAGAAGGGGGATAAGTGTTGGTTCGAATCTTCAAGTGGTCCTCCACCAAAAGAGCAATTGTTTTGAACCAAAGTGATGAGTTGTGGCTTTAGTTCAAAATTGTTTGCATTGACATTTGGAGTTAAGATGCTACTTCCACAATGTCTAGGATTTGCAAAAGTATAGGAAGCTAAAACTTTCCTCTGGGGTGGATTGTTATTGTTGTTGTCTGCTCCACCTGGTGGATTGGTTGAATGTTCCTCCATATCTTGGAATTCTTCTTCTGATTCCTCTTCTCCAACAATATTTTTCCCTCTTTCAGCTCTTCTTAACCTTCTAAGAGTTCTTTCATCTTATTCATGAAAGATGGGTGTATTTCTTCTTGTACCTGACATACAAGCAAAACATAAGAAACACACAAACCATTGACACTTCAATCTACTGCTAGAATGAAGTTTTAGTTAGCTTAAGCAAAAATTCAAACAGTTAGTGGGTTAATTAAAAATTAAAGGAACAGAAAATAAAAATGCTAGATCTAGATCACCACCTCACTTAATCATTGTCAATCTAATCAATCCCCGGCAACGGCGCCAAAAACTTGATGGGATATTTTTGCGGAGAAACGAATTTCTCCAAAACACCCAAACTTAACCGGCAAGTGCACCGGGTCGCATCAAGTAATAATAACTCACGGGAGTGAGGTCGATCCCACAGGGATTGAAGGATTGAGCAATTTTAGTTTAGTGGTTAATTTAGTCAAGCGAATCAAGATTTGGTTGAGAGATTTGTGATTTGCAGAATTTAAATTGCATAGAAAGTAAAGGGAATGGGTAATTGGCATGAAATAATAGAGAACAGGAATTAAAGTGCTGAATCTTAAAGAACAAGAAATTAAATGGCAGAAACTTAGAACGCAAGAAATGTAAATTGCAGAATCTTAAAGTGCAAGAAATGTAAATAGCTTGAATTGTAAAGGGAATTGGGAGTTGGATTTGCAGAAATTAAACAAGGAAAAGTAAATTGCAACAAACAGAGAAGTAAAGGATGTCTTGAATCAAACCGGATCTTAAAATAGAAATGTAAAGAAGCATGAAAACAGTAAACAGGGAATGGGAAATGGGAAATCCGGATCTCAGGACCCAAGAGACTAGAAAACCAAGTCTAGATCTCAATGCCTTCCTAGATCCAACAAGAACAATTGCAAAAGAATTTGTAAATTGCAAAGAAAGTAGATGAAAAGCAATTAACCGAAACTGAAATTCAATTGAGCAGAAAATAAAGCAAGATCTCAAGGTGAGATTGAAATAGAATTTCTTCAATTCTCCACCCAAAATCCAAGACAAGAAAAGTAAAGAGTGCTGGGCAAGAACAAGGAAGAAGAGAGATCAATTCTCCTCCTATATTCTCTTCAATTAAACAACAATGCTAAGAAAAATAAAAGTGAGCTCTAAGCAAAACCAAAAAGAAAGCTCTTCTGAAAAACTAAAAGAGGAAGCTCCCTGAAAACTTAAATCCTATGCTATTTATACACTTTCTTCAAATGGTCTTTAAGCCTTCAATTGGGCCTTTGCTCTTGGTGGAATTGGGTTGAGAGAGGCCTTGGTTGATTGCTCTTGGAGTTTGGAGAAGAACCGAATTGAACCGGGTTTGAATCATGAAAGCTTGAGTAAAAGTTGGAGTAAAAGTTAGGGTCTAACTTTTGCTCCAACTTTTCACATCAGCACCCTTGTTTTGCTGATACCAACGTTAGCCAGAAAGTTAGGGGCTAACGTTGGCGCAAACTTTTGCTAGCCCAGGGAGTTTTTCAGGTGCCAACGTTAGCCAAAAAGTTAGGGGCTAACGTTGGCGCAAACTTTTGGTGCATCCAGGGAGTGTTTTTCATGCCAAAAGTTAGTCAAAAAGTTAGGGGCTAACTTTTGCTCCAACTTTTGCCCAAAAGTTAGCCAAAAAGTTAAGGGCTAACTTTTGCTCCAGCTTTTGCTTCCTGGTTCATAATTAATTCAAGACTCAAGTCATTCCTCCTAGCCATTCCTTCTTGCATCAACCTTTCTCCAAGCTTTCTTCACCTATCATTAATCAACCAAACACATCAAAGCTATGCTCAAAATCATGAGATATTCATTCTTTCATAATATATGACAATTATAGCATAAAACCTCATGAAATAGCATGAATTCATACATGGTTGATTAAATCAAAGGAAACATGAAAATCCACCCAATTGGCTTGCTTTTGGCTCAAGAAAGTGCATAATTCAATTGAAAACAAAAGAAAAATGCTAGTGAAACTAGGCTAAGATGACTTGTCATCAGTATCACCTCATGTACTTCCACTTCACTCCCAATCATGATGCAATGAATCATGATGGCTCTGTCAATAGTCACTTCTAACCGATTGCTAGTAGGGATGATAGAGTGTTGGATGAATTCCAACCATCCTCTAGCAACAGGCTTAATGTCAAGCCTTCTTAGTTGAGTGGGCTTGCCTTGGGAATCCTTTTTTCCACTGTGCTCATTTCACACAGATGTCTGAGAGCACTTGATCCAGTCTTTGATCAAAGTTGACTCTTCTAGTGTAAGGATGTGGGTCTCCTTGCATCAAAGGCAAGTTGAATGCCAACCTCACACTTTTCGGAGTAAAGTCCAAGATTCTCCCTCAGACCATGGTGCTCCAATTTCTAGGATTAGGGTTCACACTAATGTCATGGTTTTTTGCGACCCATGTATTAGCATAGAACTCTTGCTCCATTAAGATCCCAACCTCTTGGATGGGATTGGTTAGGACTTCCCAACCTTTTCTCCGGATCTGTCTTCGGATTTCCGGATACTCATTCTTCTTAAACATAAAAGGGACATCTAGGATCACCTTCTTCTTTGCCACTACTTCATAGAAGTAGTCTTGGTAGGCTTTGGAGATGAATCTCTTCATCTCCCAAGATTTAGAGGTGGCGGCTACGACCTTTCCTTTTCTCTTTCTAGAGGTTCTCCAACTTTAGGTGCCATAAGTGGTAATGGAAAGCAAAAAGCAACGCTTTTCCCACACCAAAATTAAAAGCATTGCTCGTCCTTGAGCAAAAATAAATAAAAGAGAAGAATAGAGTAGAAGAAAAAGAAAATAGATGGAGATGGAGGGGGAGAAGGAATTCGGCCAAGGGGGCTTTAGAGTGTATGAAGTGTGTATAGGAAGGGTTAGTAAGAGGTGTTATTTATAGGAGTGGGCTAGGTTAAGGTTCGGTCATGGGTGGGGTAAATAGGAGAAAAATTTGATTTTAAAGTGGGTGGGGGTTGGTGGGGGTTTTGATGGTTTTGGGGAAGTGATATAGATGTGATTGGGCTAGGGTTTATAAGGAAGAGTGTATGGGGAAGTGTGAAAAAGAAGAGGGAAGAAGTGGGGTAGGTGAAAATGCTGTGGGACCCACTGGTCCTGAGAGGCTAGGGAATTTAGATTCCCTTCCCTTCTTCATGGGCGTTGAACGCCTAACACTATGCTCTTGGATGGCATTCAACACCAGCTATGCTGCCAATTGGGGCGTTGAACGCCCTGGCTCTGCCTCTGGCTGGCGTTCAACGCCAGCAAGTCTGCCAATTTGGGCATTGAATGCCCAGCCAGTGCTCCCTGGCTGGCATGCAATGCCAGCAAGACACTCTATCTAGAGTGTTATGTTTTCATTGCTGAGCCTTTCTGTCTCTATTCTAACTGCTTCACATGATCATGAACCTAAAGAAATAACTAAAGAAAAACACACTTAAGAAATTAGAGGAAATAGAAATAACTAAATAAGGTTGGGTTGCCTCTTAACAAGCGCTTCTTTAATGTCACTAGCTTGACGATTAGCTCCTTACGGAGAATGATATGGGCTCAGAATTTCACCCCTTACAGTAAATTTTTTTCCTGTCTTCTCATGAATGAACTCCACATGCTCTAGAGACAAGACACAACTCACTGTATGTGGTATTACTGGTTTCTTGGTGAAGACAACTAATCCTTAACCATCAACCCTTGCCAAGACTTTTTATCATTTAAGTTTCATTTACTTTCTTGCCATTTATTTTTCTTGTCTCTTATTCCAAATCCCCAAAAACACTTTCCCATAACCAATAATTAAGCACACTTCCCTGCAATTCCTTGAGAGACGACCTAGGATTTAAATACTTCGATTATTTTTATTGGGGTTTGTACTTGTGACAAACAAATTAAACTTTGATTGAGGATTGTTTGTTGGTTTGGAACTATACTTGCAATGAGATTTCATTGAGAAATTCTTTACCGACAATTTTCCTCTATCAAATTTTTGGCGCCGTTGCCAGGGAATTGCAAATGTGTTCCTTGTTATTGGTTATTGTATATATGTGAATATTGTGAATATATTTGCCTTTTGCTTCTTTGTTAGTTTTTGGAAGTTGTAGGAGTTTGTTCTCTTTATGTTACTAGTTTTTGTTCTTATTTTCCCTTCCTACCATGAATTCTCATCCTTTTGGCCATGAGTTTGGTTACAATTATGTTGTAAGATGTGGAGATAACAATGAAGATACGCATCAAGGATAGAACAATCAAATGTGGGAGGAGCCATATGCATATGATCAATCCTCTTGGAAACAACCCCCTCCAATGTACTATGAACAACAACCATTCCATGATGCATACTAAGACAATGGTTATGGTGGATCTCTTTGTGACAATCAACAACCACCACCATATACCTATGAACCCCCTCCTTAACATAGCCCTTAACCACCATACTCACAAGTCCCATTGTACCACACACCTTCCTATGATCAACCTCCATCATATTACCAACTTCTATTACCACATCCTTATGACTATTATGAGAGAAAACCCATAGAACCACCACAATTCCACCACAATTACTCCCAAGAACCACATCAATACACACCATCTCCATACCCTCACCAAGAAGAACCACCTTCCTATTATGAACCCTTCCTCCAAATAATAAACCCTCCTATCCACCCCAAGCCCCAATGGAGGATTCTCTCACTTTGTTACTTCAAGGGCAAAGAGAAATGCAAAGGGAGACACTAGAATTCATGGCTACTTTGACCAAGGTAGTAAACACTTTAGCCTCCCGATACTCATGCACTCAAGGCACTCCCATTGCCAATTGTGGATAATCAATAGAAGAGTGTAGCATGAAGGAGAGATTAGAAACTCCGGTGGAGAACAAGGAGTAGGATTTTGTATTGGAGCAATTGGAGGAAGGCATGATTGCTGAAGAAGAGAAAGAAGGGGTTGAACATGTAACAACCCCATTTTTCGAATACGCGAGATCTTTTCTGAAGGCACGGATTTTTCCTGAAGATCAGTAAAGGGAACACCTCTGCTGTATCATCAAACATCTCAATCCTCATTGTAATTATGTCATCCTTAATCTAGAACCTCTTCTGATGCAAGCTCGATAACGCAATCACGAAGAACCTAGTTTTTGAACCATATCGGTTAGGAGTTTTGATTCTAATTTTCGTAAATAGTCTCTGTTTGATGAACCAGACTTGATTCATGAGATAAGAGAGATAATAGTATAATATTATCATTATATTAGTATTAGAATATGCTTGAATGATATTATAAGGTTACCTGGTCTATTTTAGTTAAAAACAAGAAATCGGATTAACCGGATTCACAGTTTATTGGTGCAGCTTAGCACCAGCACTCTTTGATGACTTTAGCAATGATAATGCCTCATCATACATGTTCTATTCTCATATTAAATATGTTACTAGTGTCATTTATGCTAGTAGCTCAGAAAAAAATTTTTAGAGATGTTTTTACGAGTGTTCCGATACATCTAGTTTTAGTAGTTATACACATGAGATATTTTAATATTATTTTAATCCACCTCCAGGCCAACCAATCACAACTCACCTTACACCCCCAAGCCCTTCAAGGTTGTCTCATTTCTTTATTTTGGCCGAAAATTACAAGAGAGAAAAGAGAGAAACTTTCATGACACTTAAATCTTCAAAGCTTGATTTCTTCTGAACTAAAACTCAAATCAAAACTCTGATTACACCAAAACGATCCTCTCTTCTTTCTCTACACAACCATGTAACTTATCAAGGCTGGAAATAAGGTTAGATGGCTGTCCTTTTCCCCTTTAAATTCGGTTTTCAACGAAGCATGCTTAAAACATGTGTTTTCTTGATGTTCTTCCTTAGATATCTTGCTTAGCTTGACTTGTGAGCCAAGAATCTTCAATTCTTAGCACGTTTAAGGTGAGGAATCCCTTCCTAACATGTCGATTAAGGTTTGGTCAGTTGAGGTTTTATGGATTCAAAGTTGTTCTTGATGTGTTTTAGGAGGAAAAAGTGTAAAAAGAACACCTAAAAGCATAATCGGATTTGAGGCAGCGAATCAAGGTAGGGTTTGATGAAATTAATCTTGATTAATTGTGTTTGAGTTGTTTGATTATGATATGGTTTGGCCGTGCTTGAAATTGATGGTTTATATGAGTGAATCAGTGATTCTTGTAGAAAATTTGGTGAAAATTTGATAAAATTTAATGATAGTCAACTTTGAATTTGTGTTCTTCATGGCTGCTGGAAAAACGAACCCTAACCCTTAAATTGGGGTTCAATTTATGTTGTAATCAAGGGGAAAATATGGGGCTTTAGTGGCTGCAATGTTATTTTGAATTATAGTAAAAATCGGTTGTTGAAAAGATTGAAAAACAGGTAAAACAAAGAATTTGAAAAATTTACGAAGAACACGAAGAATACTTTGAGTATGATGAAGAACATTGAAGAACACCTTTTAGATCTTAAAAAGGGCAAGTTTGTAATTATTTTGGTGTTTGAGGGGTTATTTTGTAATTTCCAAAAGTTAGGGTGGTTAAAGTAGAAATATTAAAAGTTACAGGTAGTAGAAAGTGAATTTTAAAGTTAAAAGTAAAAGGTAAGTTAATTTTCAAAAATATATTAATAAAATAATAAATAATAATAAAATAATACAGAAAAGGTAGTTTTTTGTAAAAGCTTTAGAAAGACAACTTTAAGCGCAGAATCTCATAATCACCTTGATGACAAGTCATCTTATGCTAGCTTTTCAAGCATTTTTCACTTGTTTCATTAGGTTTTATGCATTTTCTTACATTATAAGTAAGTAATTTTGAGTGAAATTGCATGGTTATGTCAATTCAATTAACCATTAATTATTTGACACGAAATCATAAGGTTTAAGCTAGAATTAGTTGGTTTTTGAATAATTTAGAAACCTTGTGAAATTGGAGATGCTTTGATTTGTTGTTTTGATTATTTGTAGGTGAAGAAATGGTGACAAAAAGGATTTTGGCACACTTTTGAAGTTAGAGCACGCTTTGGACTTTAGGCCACGCTTTGAAAAGCATGACCCAAGACAAAAAAGCGTGGCGCTCACCAAAGGGGCATCAAGAGGCCAAGGCATAGCGCTCACTAATTGAGCATAGCGCTCTCTATTTGAGCGCTAGAGACCAAGCAACCAAAGCCAAGTGCACAAAGGCAAGGATGCTGCGTTGAAATAAGTAACTAAGCACCCAAGGGAACAAGGCAAAGGCATAGCGCTCAGTTAACTTAGTTAACTTTATCGGGCTCCATTCCAAAGAAAATTATGATGCGACAATTGCTAGTGAAGGAGCCAGGATTCGAACCCATGAACTAAGAGAGGGAAGGAGCTCTAGTATGCAAGGAAAGTGTCCAAAATGAAGCTAGCAAGGTTCAAACCAGGCACATGCTAGCAAGGAAGGAGTGCTATAAGGAAGCAAAGAGAGGGGTGCTCCATTCCCTTACTTAACTAAGCGCTACTCTTCATCAGAAATGGGCACGAAAGTGGCTTCACCATGGTTCGAAGGGGGAGTCCCACCCAAAGCTAGTAGCGCTATGTTGCTAACATTCACTGAGTGCCACTTTGCTGAAGAAATTGGCCAAATTGCAATGACCAAGGCTCGAAAGTGGGAGCCTTACTCAAGCAAATGAAGCGCTACGTTATCTAAGTAAACTGAGCGCCATGAAGAATGCTTGTCACGCATCAAATGAGCCAAGGCACAAAGCAAAGGGAGTGCTACGTTTGGTTACTTCACTGAGCGCTCCCTTGGAAGGTGTCCCCATGTTCCAATTTTAAATTAAAAACTAATTTGGATCCAATTCTTCACCAAATGAAAAAGTCCACTCCAAATTTTAAAATCAAAATTAGAAAGTGTATAAATAGGAGTTAGTTTGATTTGTAGAGGACCTTTTTTTTGTTTTTAGTTTTACCTTTGAGCTCAATTTTAGTTTTTTACTTTAGCTTTCATTTTTGAATTTGGGAATTGGGATTGAGATTTGAGTTCTCTTTCTCTTTGTTTTTACTTCTACATTTCTTACTTTCTGTTTCTAAATTTTAGATTGAGATTGAAGGAATTTTGTTTCAACTCTTGATCTGAAATCCCTCTTTGTTCTTCTTCTGAACAATTCTAAGGATTGAGGATTGAATCTGAGCTTTCACTTACATTTCTTCTACAATTTATTTTCTGTTTGATCAAGGGTGTAATTTAGATCTAGATCCTTGTTCTAATCTCATTGCTCCTCTTGGATCTTCAATTTCTCTTTTAGATTTTACAATTGAGCTAAGTTTGCCTTCTGTTTTGTTCTTCAAGCAATTTTACTTTTCTGTTTAGATCTTTAGCAACTTAGTTCATCTTCTACTACTCTGCTTAACCTCTCTTTACATTCTCTTGTTGAATTCTAAATCCTAGCTCCCACATCCCTTTACTATTCAAGCAATTTATATTTCTTGCACTCTAAGCTTCATCTATTTACATTTCTTGCAATCTAAGCTTCAGTCATTTACATTACTTGCACTTTAAGATTCAGCTTTTTTACTTTCTTGCACTTTAAGTTTCATGCAATTTACTCTTCTGCACTTTACTTTTCTGTCGATTTCCTCTCTCCCTTTTATTTCCATGCAATTTAGCTTCTGTTATTCAAATCTCACTCAAATCATCAACTGCTTGCTTAACTAAATTAACCACCTAACTAAAATTGCTCAATCCATCAATCCCTTTGGGATCGACCTCACTCTTGTGAGTAATTACTACTTGATGCGACCCGGTACATTTGCCGGTGAGTTTAGGTGTTGGAATTTCATTTCAAACCATCAAGTTTTTGGCGCCGTTGCCGGGGATTGATCTAGATTGACAATGATTAAGTAAGGTGGTGGTCTAGATCAAGCACTTTTTCTTTTTAATTTTACTAAGCACATTAACTGTTTGAATTTTTGCTTAAGCTAACACTAACTTCACTCTATCAGTAGAGTGAATTGTTTTTGTTTCTGGTTCTGTGTTTATTTTTCTTACTGTTGTATGTCAGAAGCAAGGAGAGAGATCCCTACCTTTTGTGACCAAGACTAAAGGACTCTTAGAAGACTAAGAAGAGAAGCAAGAGGAAAGGGAATTATTGGAGAAGAAGAGCCTTTTGAAGAAGAATTCCAAGAAATGGAGGAAAATTCAACAAATCCAATAGTGGGAGTGGCCAATAACAATGGTCAACCCCAGAGGAGAGTTTTGGCTTCATATACGTTTGCTAATCCAAGGCATTGTGGGAGTAGCATTCTTACCCCAAATGTCCATGCAAACAACCTTAAATTGAAGCCCCAACTCATCACTTTGGAACAGAACAATTGCTCATATGGAAGAAGCCCTCTAGAAGATCCAAATCAGCATTTATCTACTTTCTTGAGGATCTGTGACATAGTGAAGTCCAATGGTGTGCATCCAGACATATACAAATTGTTGCTATTTCTATTTTCATTGAGGGACAAGGCTGCTCAATGGCTTGAAGCCTTCCCACAAGGAAGCATCACTAGTTGGGAGGATCTAGTGAATAAGTTCCTAGCCAAGTTCTACCCACCTCAAAGGATCATCAGGCTCAAGACAGAGGTGCAAACCCTCACACAAATGGATGCAGAATCTCTCTATGAGGCATGTGAGAGATACAAGGCCCTGATTAGAAAATGTCTCCCTGAAATATTCAATGAATGGGACATCCTTCAAAACTTCTATGAAGGATTAACACTGAAAGCTCAGGAAGTACTAGACCACTCAGCAGGAGGCTCATTGTAATTAATGAAGACAGCAGAGGAAGTCCAAAACCTCATAGATATGGTGGCAAATAATCAATACTTCTTTGCTCATCAAAGGCAACGCCAACCAGCTCAAAGAAAGGGAGTACTAAAGTTAGAAGGAGTGGACACTATCCTAGCTCAACACAAGGTGATGCAGTAGCAAATCCAACAACAATTTGAGCAGATGGCTAAGAGGATTGACAGCTTACAAGTTACATCAGTGAATGTCACTAATCAACCACCAACTGGGTGGGGACAAAGTGAGGAAAGTGGTGAAGATCAGCAGCAGGAACAAGTGAATTACATGCACAACCAAGGATCCAGCCAGAATAAAGTCTATATAGATACATACAACCCTTCTTGGAAGAACCATCCAAATTTAAGATGGGGAGATAACCACAATCAAAACCAACAGCCATGGCAAATAAATTCAAACCACAACAACTCAAGAAACACAAACAACAACTAGCAAAATACTAACCCCAATCCATATAGAAAATCCCAAAATAACTACCCAAATTTCAGCTACTATCCACCTAATAACCCAATCACTAACCAAAACACCTATCATCCACCCTCTACACCCCACAACCAGCCACAAATACCACAAGACACTCAAAGGATCTCTAACTTGGAGATACTAATGGAAAAAATGATGAAGCATCAGGAGTTAACAAGCAAGAATCAGGAAGCTTCAATGAGAAACTTAGAGAGGGAAATTGGACAACTGTCCAAGCAAGCAATGATTGAAAGGCCAACAAGCTTACTCCCAAGTGATACCATTCCAAATCCTAAAGAAGAATGCAAAGCCATCCAACTGAGGAGTGGAAAAATCTTGGTGAGTAACACTGAAGCTAATAAGAAGCCGATGGACAATGACAAGGCCATCAGCAAGCATGATGAGGCTAACAACAAGGAAGAGATGACAGCAAGCAAGAAGAACAAAGAAGAGCCTAAAGAGAAAGATGAGCAGCTCTAAGCTTCAAGGAAAGGGAAGCAAGTACTGGAGGAACCATCTCAAGGAAAGAAGCAGGTGGAGAAGACTTACACACCTCCTCTGCCATATCCTCAAAGGCTACATAAAAAACTCAAGGATCAACAATTCCCCAAGTTCCTTGAGGTCTTCAAGAAGCTAGAGATTAATATCCCACTTGCTGAAGCATTAGAGCAGATGCCTCTATATGCAAAGTTCTTGAAAGAGCTTATCAATAAAAAGAGAAGCTGGCATGAGAAGGAAACCATTATGCTCACTGAAGAATGTAGCGCTGTGATCCAAAGAGGTATCCCACCAAAGCTCAAAGATCCAGGGAGCTTTGTGGTTTCATGCACCATAGGCAAGATGACATTAGAGAAAACTCTCTATGACCTAGGTGCTAGTATCAACTTGATGCCCCTCTCAATGATGAGAAAGCTTACCATAGAAGAAATCAAACTTACCAGGATGTGTCATTGGTGATGGCTGATAGATCAATCAAGACACCCAATGGAGTTGTGGAAAATCTATTAGTGAAGGGTGGAGAGTTTATCTTCCCTGCAGACTTTGTGATCCTGGACACAGAAGAGGAAAGAAACAACTCAATTATCCTGGAAAGACCATTTCTAGCTATAGCAAGAGCTATTATCGATGTAGAAAAAGGAGAAATGATCTTCAGGGTGCACAATGAGCAAATGGTCATTAATATTTTCAAATCTATGCAACATCCCCCTGAGCAAGAGAACTACATAAAGGTGGATATGATAGAAAGTCTGGTAGGAGAAATGTTAGAAGCAAATTGTCATGAGCAACAGGAAGAAGAAGTGGAGGAGAAGTTACTGGAAGATGACAACCAGGAGGAACAAGGAGAGGAAGTGGTAGAGAACTCCATTGAAGACAAGGAAAAAGTGAAGCAAAAACAGGAGTTGAAGCCTCTTCCCCCTCACCTTAAATGCATGTTCCTTGGAGAAGCAGAGGCCCTACCAGTGATCATAAACTCCTCCTTAGACATGGAATAAGAAACAAAGTTGATTGAAGTGTTAAAAGCTCACAAGACAGCCTTGGGTTGGACAATTGAGGATATCAAAGGCATCAGCCCTGCCATTTGTATGCATAAAATTCTATTGGAGGAAGAGTCAAAACCTATAGTTCAACCCCAAAGAAGGCTCAACCTAGCCATAAAGGAGGTGGTTCAAAAAGAAGTCATGAAGCTATGGAATGCTGGGATAATCTTTCCAATCTCTGACAGCTCATGGGTGAGTCCAGTTCAAGTTGTACCAAAAAAGGGAGGAATGACAGTCATCACCAATGAGAAGAATGAGTTGATCCCCACTAGAACAGTGATTGGATGGAGGATTTGCATAGATTATAGAAGATTGAATGATGCTACAAGGAAATATCACTTTCCTCTCCCATTCATTGACCAGATGTTGGAAAGATTGGCTAGCCATGCCAATTATTACTTCTTGGATGGGTACTCTAGGTACAATCAAATAGTGGTGGATCCCAAGGATCAAGAAAAGACTTCCTTCACCTATCCATTTGGAGATTTTGCTTACAGAAGGATTCCTGACGTTAGGATTTTTGACAGTAAAGAAGTTCATAAAAACAGTCACGTTGTAGATATAGTCTCTAAACCAACAAAAATTTCTTCGTGCAAACATTTTGGTTGTCACAAGTAACAAATCCCTTAAAAATTGTTAACCGAGTATTCAAACCTCGGGTCATCTTCTCAAGGAACTGTGGGGAAGTATGTTCTTATTATTGGTTATGGAGGTTGTAAAATCGGGGTTGAGAGTGAAGAGTAGATATGACGAATAATTTAAATGGCAATTAAAATAAATAAATACTATAAAGCAAACTTTTGGCAAGGTAAGAGAAATTGGAAGTCCAACTTAGTTATCTCTCTCAACAATAATGAAAGTTGAATCTAAATTCCACTTACTTAACCTTTACTAAAGTAAA
Source organism: Arachis ipaensis (assembly GCF_059453495.1). Taxonomy (NCBI): domain Eukaryota; kingdom Viridiplantae; phylum Streptophyta; class Magnoliopsida; order Fabales; family Fabaceae; genus Arachis; species Arachis ipaensis. The sequence goes on from NC_142443.1 coordinate 79,832,110, forward strand.
GGAAAGTCAAGGGACTAATTAGTTTGACCTTCGAATCCTATTTATTTCCTAAGAAAAAGTTGGGATTATTGAAGTTCAGTTCAATTAGCAAGATAACGATTATCAATTATGCTGAGTTTAATAATGTTGAGTTACTGATTTCTTAACCAAGACCAAAAAGGGAAAAAGTAAAATTGTTGGAATAAAGATGTCCTTAGATGGAAAGCAATGGTAACACAAATTAAAGAGAAAGCAATCAATAACTGAAATACCTCAAATAATCATTAATTCAAATCATAACATGGAAAGGGTTCATAAGTCAAGTTGGCAACATTTATAGATACGAATAAAAGCATTAAGATAAAAGTAGCATAGAAACATAAATTAAAGTAAATACTAAACCTGGATCGAGAGTCACTCTTAAAAACTAAGAGAAGTCCTAAATCCTAATCCTAATCGTAAGAGAGAGAGGAGAGAACCTCTCTCAAACTAAATCTAAATTATGGATAGTGAAAATTGGCGAGCTCCCCTTGAATGGATGCATTCCCCCACTTTATACCCTCTAGTCTATGTGTTTTGCACTTGGATTTGGGCCAAAAAGGCTTCAGAATCCGCTTTGAGCGTATTTTGTAAATTCTGATACGTGGCCTCTGTCACGCGTCCGCGTGGGTCACGCGGTCGCGTCATCTGGAGCTTTTCCTTGCCACGCGGTCGCGTCAGTCACGCGTCCGCGTCGTATGCGTTATACTTAAGGCGCGCGGTCGCGTCAGTCATGCGGCCGCATCGCTGCTTCTTCGCTTCCAGCAAGCGATCGCGTCGTCCATGCGATCGCGTGGATACCAGTTTCTGCAAAACTCCATTTCACACTTTCCTTTCATTTTTGTACGTTTCCTTTTCCATCCTTTAAGTCATTCTGCCTTAGAAAATCTGAAACTACTCAACACACTAATCACGGCATCGAATGGAAATAAAGGTAATTAAAATAATTAATTTTAAAGCTTAGGAAACATGTTTTTCACATACATCACATAATAAGGAAGGGAAAGTAAAACCATGCAATTAATATGAATAAGTGGGTGAAGGATTGAATAAATCACTCAAACTAAGCACAAAATAACAAATGAAATATGGGTTTATCAACCTCCCCACACTTAAACAATAGCATGTCCTCATGCTAAAATCCTAGGTAAAGAATAAGGTAAGGTTAAAGTGGTGGAATGTTATGCAATGCAACCTATTCTAAATGCATCTACCTAAATGAGTCATGCAATTTCAATTTATCCACTCATATATAAAGCTTACATGTAGTCAAATTAATTTACATCCTCAAGGAGTTATATATATATATATATATAGCCAACCCTTAAATAATAAAGAATTTTAGCAAATGAGATGGGAAATAAAAATATTGTACAAACTTGCAAAACAATTAGTAAATTAAGCACAGATATATGTTGATGAGTTACTGAACCCTCACTGGATTTTGTGTTTACCCTCTAGTCACTTAGTGTTTATTGGGTTTATTCACTCTACTTTTCTTTTTATTCTTACTTTCTATAACTTTGTTCTTCATCTAACCAATCAACAATTATAGAGTACAGTCATACCAAAAGTCATGAGGTCTTTAATTAAGGTTGTAATGGGGCCGAGGTAAAGGTAAGGATATATGTATAAGGCTAAGTGAGCTAATAAGTGAATCCTTAATTAGACTAAGATCTCACCTAACATACATATTTAGTAGAACAAAACTTCTTTACCAATTTTCCCACATTATCCCACTTGTTGTTACATGCTCATGTTTTAATTTTATTTTTATCCCATGTGCATTGCTTTTATTTTGCATTGGAGAATTCTTTTGTATCCCCTTTTATTAAATGCTGAAAAATAACTTCTCTTCTTTTTTTTTTAATGCACATGGTAATTGAATCACTTTGATTTCTCATGAGCATGCTTCCCAAATTTTATTTTATTTCTTTTAACTTTTCTACCTTTTGTTTCTATCATCCATATTCCCAATAGGTTTCCCACATTTTAATCTATTCATAATTTTCTATCTTAAGCTAACCAAGGATTCAACTTGGGATTTTATTTTGTTTTTCTGCTTAAGGCTAGTAATGTGGTTAAATAGAAGAAAAAAAAAAGAGGATTTTAAAGGCTCAAGGGGGCTAACAAGGGTGATGTGAAAGGTGGGTTATTTTGGGATAAGTGAGCTAAAATCAAATGATGGCCTTAATCATTCTTTTGGTATGTATCTAGATTCTATAATTGGACATATAGATTAAAGCAAAGTAAATAACATCAGAATAAAAAGAAGCGAAACACAGGAATGAAATTATGGTTTGAATGCAACCATACAATTAAGCTCAAGACTCACAGGCTGTGTGTCTTCTAACTCAAGCATCATATATCATTCATATCTGTTATGCAGGTTTAGTTAAAAATTCCCATTATTCTCATAAAAGAAATTATTTAGGGTAGCCTTTAAAGTTTTAATGTTCCTCCTTAATAAAATGTTGTCAACTTAACTATATGATGTAATGCTATATATACAAGGTTTATGGATTTAAATCTGTTATGTTCAATTTCCTAGCTTACTTTCTTTTTATATTTTCCAATTTAACTATGCTAAAAAGGGTAAACTATACTAATTAATCCACTAATAAGTCAGAATTGCAAACTAAACTAAATAACTAAAAATATGAACTAAAAATGTAAAATACAGAAATAGAGTAAAAATACATAAAAGTAGCAATGTATAAGTACTCAGAAAATAACAGTAAAAAGAAAAATACAGAAAAATATCCAAAATAAAAGAAAAAAAAAGATGTAGTGGTTCACCAAAATAAAACGCCAGAGATGGCGACCTCCCCACACTTAAAATCAAGCATCGTCCCTGATGCTCAGTCAAGCCGGGTGTGAAGGGGTGTCATCACTGGTAGGGATGGTAGCTGGAGGCTCTGTAGTGGTGGTGGGCTGAGAGTCTAGCTGCTGTAGAGGCGGTGCTGATTGAATCGAGATCTCCGGATCTGCAGCCTCGATCTGATGCGTAACCTCCTAATGTGGTGCAGCCTGCTCTGTGTCTGTCTGCTGATGGGTCTCCTCCTGGAAGTGAGTCTCCTCCTCGTGCTCATCTTCCTCCTCTTCTGATGGCTTTGATGGTGTCTCGGGCTCGGAGGGGATGTCACCACCCTGTCGGATCATCAGCTTCAGATGTGAATAGCGTCGCTGGCTGCAACGCTCCAATTTCTCATACCGGCGCCTGTTACGGCGCTCCATCTGATCAAGCTGTCGGAATAGGCGGTGCACGAGGCAGTATACGGGCTCAGAGGCAGGTGGAGGTGCAGTGGTGGCAGCAGGGACAGCAGGGGCAGCCGTGGATGAAGAGGGTCCAGCAGACGGTGGGGCTGTCTCATCAGTAGCAGTGAAGGGTGGTGGTCTGTAGCCCAAGGCTAGGAAGTTCCTGCTGTGAGGAATGATCTTCCTGCAGTCCGCCGCTGGTGGTCTCTCATCGGCATCCTCCCATGGCACGTCAGCTCGACGGCCTAGCTGTGTAACCAGATACGAAAAAGGGAGGGTGCCTCGGACATGGACCCTGGCCATATAATGCCGGATAAAGCGTGGCAGATAAAGGTTCTTACCCTCCAGCACACACCATAGGAGGGTGATCATAGCAGCCGGGATCTCCGTTTTATGAGTACTTGGCATTACATAGTTGCTCAAGATCTGATGCCATAACCGAGCTTCATCATTTAAGTACGCCCTCTTGATCCCTCTAGGCATGGTGGTGTCCTGACCCATCTCCCAAGGAACAGTCGGGTTGAGAGCTATTCGTGCCTTTACAGCATCCCAATCAAACTGCATCAGGCGCATGTCCTCCTCAGCCTTTGAATAACCATCAGGCTGATCGGACTTGGCTGGAAGCTGGAGAATGTCCTCTATGGCCTCCTCAGTGACCAGAATCTGCTTTTCTCTCAGGTTTACTGCATCTAGGGTGGTGATGTAGTAGTTGCAGTAGAATTCCCAGACCCAAGATGCATTGACCTCTGTCAGTGTTCTCTCCAGAAAGAACCAGCCTCTTTGCTTGATTTCCTCAGTGGTGTACTGCTGGAGTGCTTCTGGAATCTTCAGAGTTCTCTCCAGGTATAGATTCCTGGAGTTTGCAAATGCCGGATACTTCAGCTCACAGTATCAGTTTGCAAATTTTATTGAATCATTTGCAGGGAGCAGCTGGTCAGCTTTTTCCTGCTGTGTAAAGTTCTTCTCCCGCCATGAGGAATCATGCATGAGGGCAATGATGGACTGGGAGGAATCTCTTCTCTTGTGCTTTCCAGTAGCCTTGCCTTTTCCTTTCCTCTGTGAGGCAGACATCCTGAAAAATGGAAAACCAGGATATGGATAAAAATAGGGAAGCAAATAGGCAATTAGACAAAGAAAACTCAAAGCGGCAAAGGAGAATGGGAAGTAGTTAAATGAGTTAAGTAATGGTGTATTGAGGATTGTATAGTAGTTTAAAAGTTTGAAAGGAAGAATTAACAATCCAAAATGTATCAGAATCCAAGTTAAATAGAGAAATTGTCATAATGCCATGGTTAGAAAGTTAGAGGAAAGTGAAAAATCAGAAAAGAGATTTTAAAAGGTTAGTATGGTTAGAATTTGAAAAAGAAGTTAGTAAATTAAAATTAGTGAGTCAGTAAAATGCGGGTTAAAGTAAGTGGCATAAAGAAAATAGTCCATGTAACAAGGATTAACAATTGTGACTAGAAATAACTCATAACTGAACAAGGAAAAATAGGGTGATGTTGATTCTAATAGATATAAAGAAAGCAAGAACTGGAATCAGAATATCACAAATGCAGTTTATAAACTAGGAAATCAAAGAGGATAAGAAAGTCTGCCGTAGCATTCATGAAATGGTCCGGGTAAAGCAGAGGACAACAGAGTTCAGATTGCCAAACCAAAACATGAATGAAAACAATTCACAAAAAATTGGGGCAGCATTCTGGCTAAAATTGGAATGTCCCAGAAAATAAACAGCAAACAAGGCAGTTCATATGAATTAAAAAAAACTTGCTGCAGTTACCTATAATTAATAGAAACATGAAAATTCAGAGTAACAAGTAGCAAATGCAGGAAATCACAGCTTATGAACAAGGTCACAGGAACAGCAGAATCGCAGTTTTGATAAAACAGAAACATGAACAGTGCAAATAAACAGACCTAAATCCACTAACCACAGCCTAATCTACCTAACAACCTAAAAATCCACTACAGCATGCATATCTATCTATCTTAATTATGAACAAAAATAGAAAAAAATTGTAAAATAACTGCGAAGGACAGAAAGGCGGCGTTCATCGGAACCTGGTAGGCGTGAGGAGTAGAACGGGGTAAGAAAGCGGCTGGGTGGTGGTTGCGGCGGCGTCCGGCGCGGTGGAGGGGCACGGCGGCGCAGTGGCGGCTGAGGGGGCAGTGGAGAAGGGGGTAATGGGGATAGGGTTTAAGGTAATTAATAGAGGAAGGGAGGTGGGTTGCGTGTGGGTGGCGGAGGGGGCGCGGCTGGGTTGGGTGCGGCGGTGTGAGGTGGGCAGTGGCGGAGGGAAGTGGCGGAGAAGGAGGGAGAAAGAGGAAGAAGGAGAAAGAGAAAGAGAGAAGGGGTGAGGGTGGTACGGCGGCGGTGTCTGGGCGGTTGACGGCGTCGGCGGGGTAGGAGATGGTGGTTGGGTGGTGGTGCGGTGGTGGCTGGGGTTTGGAGGAGGGGAGAAGAAAGGGTTGGGGTTCAGGGGGGTGGCGTGAGAATAGGGTTCGCGTGATCTGTGGGGGTTTAAATTGGAATCCACGCGGCCGCGTGGGGCACGCGGTCGCGTGGTGGGGGTGAAAATGGGGGTGACGCGATCGCGTAGGTCGCGCGATCGCGTGAGAGAGGTAGGAGAGGGTGTGACGCGATCGCGTGGGTCGCGCGATCGCGTCGCTGGAATTTGTGCTAGACCCATGACTCCAGCGTCGTTTCAGTGTAACTCTCTGTCTCGTCCTAGGGTGTTGTGCAATCCATGCGATGCGATCGCGTCGCTCACGCGGTCGCGTTGGATTGGTATTGTGCAAGTGACGCGATCGCATGGGGCATGCGAAGGCGTGGGCCAATTTGTGCAAAACGCACAAGGGCCGCACGATTCCAGCCTAACTTTCTGAACGTTGGATTTTTACGCCGATCGCCAAGGCACGCGGCCGCGTGGATGACGCGGTCGCATGGATAGTGTATTTGCAGTATGACGGGATCGCATGCAGCATGCGGTCGCGTCGTACATCCCTTTTTTTTATATGTATGATAAATGCAGAATGCAATAATTAATATGAATGCTATGCATGATTCCAAGTTTAATAAAGTAAAATGAAAAGAAAATAAAAATGAAAACAATTAACAAGAATTAAATTGAAAAAGAAGTGACCATACCATGGTGGGTTGTCCCCCACCTAGCACTTTTAGTTAAAATCCTTAAGTTGGACATTGGAGGAGCTTCCTGCTATGGCGGCTTATGTTTAAATTCGTCCAAAAATCTCTACCAGTGCTTGGAATGCCAATAGAAAATTCGTCCAAAAATCTAAACCAACAAAAATCCCTTTGTGCAAACGTTTTGGTTGTCACAAGTAACAAACCCCTTAAAAATTGTTAACCGAGTATTCAAACCTCAGGTCGTCTTCTCAAGGAACTGCGGGGAAGTATGTTCTTATTATTGGTTATGGAGGTTGTAAATTTGGGGTTGAGAGTGAAGAGTAGATATGACGAATAATTTAAATGGCAATTAAAATAAATAGATACTGTAAAGCAAACTTTTGGCAAGGTAAGAGAAATTGGAAGTCCAACTTAGTTATCTCTCTCAATAATAATGAAAGTTGAATCTAAATTCCACTTAGTTAACCTTTACTAAAGTAAAGAAAAGTCAAGGGACTAATTAGTTTGACCTTCGAATCCTATTTATTTCCTAAGAAAAAGTTGGGATTATTGAAGTTCAGTTCAATTAGCAAGATAACGATTATCAATTATGCTGAGTTTAATAATGTTGAGTTACTGATTTCTTAACCAAGACCAAAAAGGAAAAAAGTAAAATTGTTGGAATAAAGATGTCCTTAGATGGAAAGCAATGGTAACACAAATTAAAGAGAAAGCAATCAATAACTGAAATACCTCAAATAATCATTAATTCAAATCATAACATGGAAAGGGTTCATAAGTCAAGTTGGCAACATTTATAGATACGAATAAAAGCATTAAGATAAAAGTAGCATAGAAACATAAATTAAAGTAAATACTAAACCTGGATCGAGAGTCACTCTTAAAAACTAAGAGAAGTCCTAAATCCTAATCCTAATCCTAAGAGAGAAAGGAGAGAACCTCTCTCAAACTAAATCTAAATCATGGAAAGTGAAAATTGGCGAGCTCCCCTTGAATGGATGCATTCCCCCACTTTATACCCTCTAGTCTATGTGTTCTGCACTTGGATTTGGGCCAAAAAGACTTCAGAATCTGCTTTGAGCGTATTCTGTAAATTCTGATACGTGACCTCTGTCACGCGTCCGCGTGGGTCACGCGGTCGCGTCATCTGGAGCTTTTCCTTGCCACGTGGTCGCGTCAGTCACGCGTCCGCGTCGTATGCGTTATAGTTAAGGCGCGCGGTCACGTCAGTCATGCAGCCGCGTCGCTGCTTCTTCGCTTCTAGCACGCGATCCCGTCGTCCATGCGATCGCGTGGATACCAGTTTCTGCAAAACTCCGTTTCGCACTATCCTTCCATTTTTGTACGTTTCCTTTTCCATCCTTTAAGTCATTCTGCCTTAGAAAATCTGAAACTACTCAACACACTAATCACGGCATCGAATCTATACCAATATATAAAGCCAATACCAGAGTTTGGTGTCCAATTTTTATAGACACCATTTACCCTCAAATAATTCATTTTATAAATCAAATTTATGGACAAAATAGTAACAATACATTTTCAAATTTTTAATTAAAAAAAAAAGTCAGTAACCCACGAAAGAGTTAAATAACTACTGCAATCGTGAGTAAATTAAATAACTGCTCCACTTATAAATATTCCTCACCTCACTGTTCTCAATCTTTTTTCTGCATCTTGCTCTCTTTTGGTTCTGACATGCATTTATTAAGAAAGGGAGTTGATACAATTTTTATGCCAACTCCATTACCGTATCTATATTCTACCTTTTGAAGAATACAGGAATAGAAACACACGATAATGGAACTAGTCCAAATAATAGACGTCATAATAATATAAGTGGGTGATATTTTATATTTATGGTTCATTTTATTTTTGAGTACTCATTTCTAATTTTTAAAAGAAAATTTAAAAGACAAGTACTCTTTATCTTATTCCATTTTTACATCTAAAGTTTGTATTTTTTTTGTATAACTGTCGATCGAGCACTACTGTTCAATATCTAAACAAGTTTTTTATATTATCCAGTTTCAAACAATATATAAAGGCAATATTACAATTTGATCTCCAACTTTTGAAGAAATCATCTCTCTTCAAATAACTTATTTCACAAAATAAATTTAATAGATAAAATAGTAACAATAATTTTTTTAATATTTTATCTTCATCATATAATATATAATATTTATTCAAAGAATCTTTCGTAATGAATAAATTTAAAGATATGTTATTACACACTACTATGTATAAAATGCCTAATAACGAATAAGATTATGAATTTCATAATAAATAATTAAAATAGATAATTAACAAATAAAAAATTTAAAAATAGACAATACATTCATAATACTAATAATAGTAATTGTAATAAAGTTAATTATTTTATATTTTATATTTTTAATTAAAAATAACATTTAAATATAATTTTTTTAATATTTTAAAAAATTTATGACATGATAATTGATAATGAATAAAAAATTTATATTTTTTTATGCAGTTATACAAATTATATTTAATTTATTTAAAAATAAAAGAGATTATATTTGTTATTTTAAGTTATATGTAAAAAAATTATTTATTTATTTACCCATAAATATATTCTATATTTATTAAAATTTATCAATATTTTTTTATATTGTTTAATATGTATTATTAAAGTCTATGTTTATTAAAGTCAATTAATACTTTTATTTATATATTAATATGTATCTATAACAATATATAAAGTCAATGCCAATGAGTTATAGCTCAAATGGCATAGACTCCCCATACTCAATTAAGAGGTTGCAGGTTCGAGTCACATATCTTTCCAAATTTTAAGCCAATGAGTTATAGCTCAAATGGTATAGTCTCCCCATACTCAATTAAGAGGTTGCGGGTTCGAGTCTCCTATCTTTGGTAAAAATATATATATATATGATGATCTATAACACTCATCACTATTCCCAATCTATGAACGCGTGCCTGACAACCACTTCCGTTCTACCTTGGATTGAGCGTTTATCTCTTAGCCTCCATTCCGAAAGATCGGAGTCTTCGTGGTATAAGCTAGAATTATTGGCGGCTGACGAACGGACTTTTGCTAGTAGAGAAATTCACAAAATTAATCGCATTTTAAGTATAGTTTCTAAACTAACAGAAAATTCTTTCGTACAAAAGTTTTGGTTGTCACTTAAGCAAACCCAATAAAAATTTATAACCGAAGTATTTAAACCTCGGGTCGTCTTCTCAAGGAATTGCAGGGAGGTATGATTTATTATTAGTTATGTAAAAAGATATGTTTTTGAGTTTTTGAAAATAAGGGACAAGTAATTTGAAAGGCAAGAAAAATAAATAAATAATTATAAAGTAAACTCTTGGCAAGGTATGAGAATTAGAAGTCCTATCCTAGTTATCCTTATCAACGGTGATAAGGATTGGTTTTTAATCCCACTTAGTTAACCTTTGCGAAACAAAGGAAGGTCAAGTGGACTAATCAATTTGATCCTCAGGTCCTAATCAATTCCTAAGGAAAGGTTAGAGTTATTGGAATTCAAATCAATTAGCAAAAATAACAATTATCAATCACGATGAGTTTGATAACTCAAGAGTCTCCAATTAATCAATTAAAGCCAAGAATATAAAAGGCTAAATAAAAATCATAAATCTGAAATACCTCAGTTGCATTAATAATATAAAATCAATCTAAACATAAAGAGTTCATAAACTAAATTGATAAAATAAATAAAAAGAATATTGAACCTGTAATGAAGATAAGCAGTCCTAAAATTGAGAGAAATCCTAATCCTAATCCTAAGAGAGAGGAGATAACCTCTCTCTCTAAAAACTACATCTAATCCTAAAATTATGTATTAAGAATGTATGGTGAGTTATTAATGAATGAATAGATTCCCCCACTTTATAGTCTCTAATATGTGTTTTCTGGGCCAAAAACTGGGCCAGAAACAACCCAAAAATCGCCGGGGGCGAAATCTGCCATGCTAATTTTCGTCACTACGATGCGTCCGCGTGGAGCACACGTTCGCATCACCTAGATGTACGGCCACTATAGCAAATTATATATCAAATTGAAGCCCCGGACGTTAGCTTTCCAACGCAACTAAAACCGCATCATTTGGACCTCTGTAGCTCAGGTTATGACGGTTTGACTGCAAAGAGGTCAGACTGGACAGCTTAGCAATTTCTTCAACTTCTTGTATTCCTTCTATTTTTGTATGCTTCCTTTCCATCCTCTAAGATATTCCTGCCCTGTAAATCCTGAAATCACTTAACGCACATATCAAGGCATTGAATGGTAATAAGAGAGGATTAATATTAGCAAATATAAGGCCAAAGAAGCATGTTTTCAATCATAGCACAAAATTAGGAAAGAGAATGTAAAACCATGCAAATAGTATTGGGCGTAGAAACAGACACAAAAGGATCACTGGATCCTATTCCAGCATGAGTGAGAACCGACAGATGATTAGCCATGCGGTGACAGCGCATTTGGACCATTTTCAGTGAGAGGACGGGAAGTAGCCATTGACAACGGTGATGCCCAACATACAGCTTGCCATAGAAAGGAGTATGAATGATTGGATGAAAGCAGTAGAAAAGCAGAGGTTCAGAAGAAACAAAAGCATCTCCATACGCTTATCTGAAATTCTTACCAATGAATTGCATAAGTATCTCTATCCTATTTTATATTTTATATTTTAATTATCAAAATCCCATAACCATTTGAATTTTCCTGACTGAGATTTACAAGGTAACCATAGCTTGCTTCAAGCCGACAATCTCCGTGGGATCGACCCTTACTCACGTAAGGTTTATTACTTGGACAACCCAGTGCACTTGCTGGTTAGTTGTGCGGAGTTGTGAAAAGAATTGAGATTGTAATCGTACATACCAAGTTATTGGCGCAGTTGAGATCACAATTTTGTGCACCACATAGCATATCAATTCACAAGAAAAAAGAAAAGAGAAGCTTCAAAAATAAATAAATCCCATAACAGAAGGAACAAAGTCATATAAAACTTGGTATATTTTTAAGGTAGAAACTTATAAACAGTTATTTTCATGTGAAATTAATAGTTGAGAACCAGTAAATAAAAATTTAGTTAAACTTGTCAAATTATGTAACAATTCTTAGTTATGAATTTTATATGAAAATAAATGCACGTGAGCCTTCATATTTTATTATGCTTTTGTAAAACTGATTCTACATAGAATCAGTTATATGAGTTACACAAACATGCTTTGATTGGGAATGAGTATTGACAAGTAAAAAGATTGAGCAATTGTACTTATAGCAAACTGGCATCTAAACTCTAAACACGAATCTATGCATCCTCCAAATAAAGTTCTTCTTTCCACCTCATTTTCCATAAAAGCAAAGCAAATTCAGCAACTAGAAGCATGATGAGTGCAATGATAAGGAATATGAGACAAACATTATCTAAGAACTCAACCAATTGGATTTGGAAGGACCATTGTGCAAGCACAGTCAAATTTGCACACCCCAACAAGGTTAAGAGCTAATAAACAAGTTAAAATATTGAAAAGCTCAAAGCTTTCAAAATCATGAGCCAACTTTACAACATGGACATCGAAAAACAAGTAACAAATTACAAATTACAAGAAGCAGCTATTAAAAACAAACTAAACTAACCCTAACATTTCAGAGTTTCAGTATTTCAGTTTCAAATATTCAAATTCTTCAACAAAAAATAACTAATTAAATAACTAACAGTCTAAGTATCTAACACTAATTAAACTATTAAAGCATCAACTTAATTTTTGATACATTATTAACTTATTAAAGCATGTTTAATTTTTTTTCATCAAATTTCAATAACCAATTTCATCATTCATCACACCAGATGACCAGAATTTAAACTAAAAAAAATTAAACTATTAATATCAGAAGTCAGAACCAAAATGGCAGAACCGATGGAAGCTCATGCAGAACCGAAATTATTGATATTTAAATTTGGGAAAAAAATTACCTTGGAGAAGGAAGCTCAGGCAGAACCAAAGAAGAAGAGAGGCAGCTCAGGTAACCTTCAGCTCAGGCAGAACCACAGAAGTGCAGAACAGAGGGCGAGGAACGCAAACCAAAGGTGAGGAACGAGGGGAAGAACAGAAGTGCCGTGAAGCGTCGAGGAACCTTCAGCGTCGCCGTCAGCCTTCAGCTTCACCGACGAAGTGAGGACTGAGGAGTGGACATGAACGACGGTGGCAGCGCTGCACCACGAGGAAGAAGATGGCGCGGGATCTGTCCAGCCTCCGGCGTGGTGGCGCAGACAACGGTGGATGGCAGCACGATGGGCTTGGAGAAGAGAGTGAGGGCTTGGAGTCTTGGAGAAGATAGTGTTTCTCTGTTCTGTGTGATAGCGTGGTTTGGCCGTTTGGGATTAGGGTTTCTTACATGAACGAAGCCCTTTTCCTTTTTTTTTGGGCCCAAAACGACGCCGTTTTAGCGAAAATGGGCTCCCAAATCAAACTCGCTGACTCGCCCTCAAACTCGCGAGTTTGACTGATTCTGTTCGAGTCTAGCCAAGTCTACTCGAGTCTACCCAAAAACGAGTTTGTGTCCAAGTTAACTCAATTCTACTACCTAAACTCGTAAACTCGTACGAGTTTACGAGTTAACTCGCGAGTTTGACAACCATGGCTGCATCCTCAGAAATTCTAAGTGTTCCATTTTTTTGGTGAAGGCAACCCACAACATCATCTGCTCCTTTTTCCAAATTACCTTGCTCACTGTAGGCTTCCTGTCCCACCTCTTTTACCAGAACGTCAAAGCCACTAGTGCCTACTGTGAAATGGACCCATTCATTGATCACATCCATAGCACATGTATCAATTAGCACACGACCGATACTGAAAAAGGTGCACAATTCAGTCCCTTTATCACATCCAACCACTTCCCCTCGTTGGCCACTATCTTCTTGAAAGTATCCATTGTCCAAACATGTAATGGAACCCCGAAACACTCTAGCCATACTCTTCAAGATTCGCTTCTCTCCATTTCACATTAGTCTTTTCGTCATTTTTGTTGCTGACAACATCAAGATTTACTGATATAGTATGTTAAGTGATACCACACTGAGTACAACATACATTTGACACTCTTAATTAGTTGCTAACATGATAAGTATATTCAATTCGATCAAATCAATCCAAAATTAAAAGGAGACTTTGAGACATTCAAATTCTTTAATTTAGAATTGATTTGATTTAATTTTATAAACTTATTATGTTAGTAGTCAACTAAGATCCTCAGATATGTATTATAATGTCACTTAATATGTCATATCAGTAAATTTCGATACCGTGAGCAACAGAAATAACAGAAAGACTAATGTAACTAATTTAAAATTTTTAAAAGACAAATTTAATTAAAAAAATATTTCAAAAACCAATTTAAAAAATAGTAATCTTTTAAAAATGAATTTGACTATTTATTCTTATATTATAAGTAATTTATTTATTATTTATAATGATTAAAACTAATATAAAAAACAAAGAACAAATTATTGCGAAATTTGTTAACCGCATATTAAAGATTAAAGATACTTATATACTTTAAGGAAACACGTTTAATAAATTCAAGTGGTGGACATATTCTTTTCTTTTTAACTACAAGAAAATAGTTTACAGACGAATTTATCAAGTCTTGAAATTCAAACGGTAAGACCCCGAATATTTTAGAATTTATTATGAATCAGTTTTGATTTATTTTATTTATTTAAGATATTATATAAAAAAAATTATTAAAATAATTAAATTGACCGTAAAATCCCAAATTTTTAAAATTTATTATGAATCAGTTTTTATTTATTTTATTTGTTTAAAATTTTATTTTTAAAATTTTTTTGTAAAAGATAATTAAATCTAATTTTTAGTAATTTGAGTTTAAATTAATTAGAATTTTGATATTTTTATAGTAATTGAGTAATTTTCATATTTAAAATTTAAAGTTTTAGTAGTTTAAAAATAATATGAATTTTATATAATTTAATTTGAATATTGGGATTTTGAATCTAATTTTATTAACAAAAAAAATGAGTAGATTACTTCTAATTTTAAATTTGAGTAGTTATTTGAAACTCATTAGTAGGTTGACAAATAAATGTTGTGTTCCTAAAATAATTTTATTAAGTTGCATTTGGATTTTAATTACTCTCTTCCTCTAATTTTCCAAAAAAATTCTAAATTGTTTTCACTATATTTTAACCCTAACCCTAATTTCAAACACTACCACACACTAACCCTCTCTCACATATTCACATTCTGAACAAAGGAAGAAAAAAAGGAATACAATGTGACGGAGAACGAGAGGTTGAAGAAAGGAATAGAAGCGGGAGGGACGGTGCTTCCGAGGCAGAGAGCCATCGTTATCGTTGAGCACGAGAGTGGTGGAGAGTGAGATCGAGTCTGAGGTGTGAGAGAAGAGAAGAGAGCGTAGAGAAAGAGAGAGAGAGAGAGAGAGAAGGGACGAAGTTGTCCCACCGTCATCATTGCACACTGCCATCGCCTGGGGAGTCGATTGGAGTGGTCATCGTCGATGCGAGGAACATAACGCAACGAGACAGTAAGCCCAACATAGAGTGAGAAAGGAAGGAGAAAGGGCGCGACGGTGGTGATGCTGCCACTGCTATTATCACCGGGAAGACCGTTTGAGCTTGTCAGGGCTGCTGTTCTGGTTCTGCTTCTGCTGCAACTTGCCCCTATCCCTACTCATCACTATCATTTATTTAGCTTTTGCTGGAGCCTTTGTCGCCATGGGTATTGCACTATGGCTGCTGTTCTGGTTCTGCTTCTGCTGCAACTTGCCCCTATCCCTACTCATCACTATCATTTGTTTAGCTTTTGCTGGAGCCTTTGTTGCCATGGGTATTGCACTATTGCTGTTAGAGTCGCCAAAAAACCACTACTATTCTACCTTTCTCTTGGTAACACAAATCCTATTCTACTTGTACTTGACACCCCTTTCTGTTTTTGTTCCACTTTTATCTATCTTACTATCTCACTCTATTTTCGTGCTATCTTCCTAGATTAATTCTCTATTGCTATTACTATTACCATGGCTGCCTCAAGTTGCTGTTGTTCTATCAGAGTTGTTGTGAATGCTACTAATGCTAGTCTAATTGCGCAATTAAGTCACATTGAGGTAGGACATTTTTCCTTAAACTGGTTTTATTTCAAGGAATTGTCAAAAATCAATGTGGAATATATATACATTTAATGATTGTATGAGTCTTATGAATCAAATTGGAATGTTTTTTGAGAAATAGAATTGATAAACAATGACGAATTTTAAAGTAATAAAACTGGTTAGGAACACTAGTTGAAGCCTCCTGGTGGATGGACTAAAATTTGAGAATATTCTATTTTAATTAAAAATAAAAGGGTGTGGTGAATTATTGATCGGATCATTGGATGAGGTTTATGATTGATTTTCAGTGAAAATGAATATTGTGTTACAAATTGATGAGTTTACTTTGATTATTATAATTTAGTGCTATAAAAACATGGAAAAGCAAGTTGAATCTTAATTAATCATGTTATGTTTGGTTGGAAATCGAAGGATTAAATATGGTTATTTCACAAGAATTTTATGAGCGATTAATGTACGGATTTCATTTTGATAAATTGTTGTTGATGAACATAATGATATTGGAAGTATTTATGTTTGAGGTTTGAAGGTTTGAGGATCTAAAGTTAAAGGGATAACCGTTTCTTAGAAACTTATTGGAAGGTGACGAGAGAATGAAGAGATTATGGAGTTGTAATGTGTAACACCCTAACTCTTAGAACCTCAAGATCATACTAAATGCTCAGCATTACTTACCTCTAAACCTTTTTATTTTATACTATCTTTATTTAATATTGAGCCTTCACGACAACGAACTAAAATTTTAACCAAGAAAACGAAGAGTCTGTACTTTAAACCATTTAATCACAAATATATATATATCTATGTAGCATTATATACATAGACTTATTCAGAGATTCTTAAATACAAATGACGAGAGAAAAATAAAATCTAACAACTCAACTCATAAACGTAATCTTTTATGCTCCCGTTACTCCGCACTAAACCTTCGCACCTGTAGTTGAAAGCGGTGGAAATAGGGGGTAAGAATTAGGGAGTTCTTAGTATGGTTGGTGACGAACTGATTTCTGCCAGTAAAGAAATTTTTATAAAAATATAATCACGTTGTAAGTATAGTTTCTAAACCAGCAAAGAATCCTTTCGTACAAAAGTTTGGTTGTCACAAGTAACAAAACCCAATAAAATTTATAACCGAAGTATTTAAACCTCGGGTCGTCTTCTCAAGAAATTGCAGGGATGTATGATTTATTATTGGTTATGAAAAAAGGTGTATTTTTGGGTTTTTGAAATAGGGAACAAGTAATTTAAATGGCAAGGAAAGATAAATTAATAATTAGAAAAACTCTTGGCAAGGTATGAGAATTGGAAATCTCATCCTAGTTATCCTTATCAGGTGTGATGAGAATTGTTTATCCCTCCCACTTAGTTAACCCTTACTAAATAAAGGAAAGTCAAGTGGACCAATCAATTTGATCCTCAAGTCCTAGTCAACTCCTGTGGAAAGACTAGCTTTAGAGCTATCCAAATCAATCAGCGAGAATTCCAATTTTCAATCAACTGCTGAGTCGGATAACTTAAGTGTTACCAATTACTTAACCAAAACCAAAAGGAGAAAAATCTAAATTAAATTGAAAGCATCATAAATAGAATAAAACAATCATAAATCTGAAATACCTCAAATTATATTAAATAGAATATTCAAATCTAACATGGAAAGATTCATAAGCCAATTTGGCAACATAAGTAATTAACAGGTAAAAGTATTAGAGTAACTAAAAGTAGAAGAGAACATAAAATTAAAGTTGGGAACTTTGAACCTGGAATGGAGTAATAACCATAAAGTAAAAGAAATCCTAATTCTAAAACCTAAGAGAGAGGAGAGCCTCTCTCTCTCTAAAACTACATCTAAAACCTCAAATTGTGAATTATGAATGTTCTATTTTTTCTTCTCTTGATTCTCCCATTCTCTGGCTTCTATTTTGTGTTTCTGGGCTTGGATTTGGGCCGAAAAAGGGTCCAAAAATCGCTGGGGACGACTTCTGTAATTTTCTGCACGTGGCGTTCGTCACGCGTGCGCGTGGATCACGCATTTGTATCATTTGGAGTTTTTCCATGTCATGCGTACGCATCGGTCACGCGTTCGCGTCGCTCGTCCATGCGTGTGCGTCGCCTGTGTTCTGAGCGAGGCACGCGTCTGTGTCGTCCGTGCGTGCGCGTCGCTGCCATTTCTTCAAAAACTCAATTTTGTGCATTTCTTCCATTTTTGTATGTTTCCTTTCTGTCCTCTAGGCCATTCCTGCCCTATAAATCTTGGAAATACTTAACACACAGATCATGGCATCGAATGGTAATAAAGGATAACTAAAATTAATATTTTTAAAGCATAGGAAACATATTTTCATATATATCATAAAATAAGGAAGGAATAGTAAAACCATGCAATTCATATGAATAAGTGGGTGAAGAATTGATAAAAACACTTAATTGAGCACAAGTTGAATCATAAGATAGGGGTTTATCAACCTCCCCACACTGAAACAATAGCATGTCCTCATGCTAAATCCAAGAGAAAAGAATGAAGGTAGAATGGTGGAATCTTATGCAATGCAATCTATTCTAAATGCAAGCTACCTAAATGAATCATGCAATTCTAATTATCATCCACTTATATATATATAAAGTTTACATGTGGTTAAATTGATTCATATTTTCAAGGAATCATATATGTACAACTAAGGCCAGACCATATTAAAACACATTCACAATTTAGTTTAGTTAAAAGAATTTACAAACTTGCAAGACAATTAATAATTAAATATGGATATATGGAAATGAGCTATTGAACCCTAACTGAATTTGTGTTTACTCTCTAATCTCTTAGTGTTTGGGGTCAATCACTCTATTCTTTTCTAGTCATGCTTACTAAAACTTTGTTCTTCATCTAACCAATCAACAAACATATAATGTATACATGCAAACATCATGAGGTCTTTTTCAAGCTTGTAATGGGGCTAAGGTAAAGGTGAGGGTATATATATAAGGCTAAGTGAGCTATAAATTGAATCTTTGATTAGTCTAAGATCTCACCTAACATATACATACTCTATACAATTTTTAAAATTTGCCTAGCTTCCCATAATTTTCCCACTTTCTTATCACATACTCATGTACCAATTTTATTTTTTTGATTTTATCCCATGTGCATTGATTTTTCTATTAAACTTAATAATGGGGTAATTTTGTCCCCTTATTTATTTATTTAATTAAAAGGGTTTTTTTTTTTAAATATAAACTCAACATATCAATGCACATGGTATTTTGATTATTTTGATTTTACATGAGCATGCACCCAAATTTCTGATTATTTTATTAATTTAATCTTTTCCTATCAACCCATGTTCTCACGTTTTCTCACACTTAGTGGATACACAATCTCTATCTTAAGCTGACCAAAGATTCAACTTGGAATTTTTTTTTGTTTGTTTTTCTGCTTAAGGCTAGTGATGTGGTTATAGAACAGAATAAATGGGGATAAAAAGGCTCAAGGGGGCTAACAAGGGTGATGTAAAAGGTAGATTTATTTGGGATAAGTGAGCAAAAATTCAAATAATGGCCTCAATCATATGCAAGTATGTAAATACATTCTATATTGGACATATAGACTAAAACAAAGTAAAGATTGCAAGCATAGAAAAGAATGGCGAAACACACATCAATGAAATTTATGGTTAAATGTAACCATACAATTAAGCTCAAAAACTCACGGGTTGTGTGTTCTTTGGCTCAAAAACTATATATCAGTTATGTACATCATGCAAGTAGAAATCAAGAGTTTCCATTCAACTCAATGTGAATCTTTGAATGGCTCTTATAAAAATAAGTATTTTCCTTGCTGAAAAACTAAAAATTTCTAGTTTACTCTTTTTATTTTCAATTAAACCATATTATTATATACTGAAAGGGTAAACTAAACTAATTAATCCATATTTTCTATATCACAACTAATAAGCTAAAAGTGCAAATTAAACTAAATGTCTAAGATATATATATAAACCAAAGTGCAAAATGCAGAAATAAAGTAGAAATACAGCAAAAGAAAAAAAATGTGCAAATACTGAAAGACAAATAAGATAAAAAAAATAAAATAAAAGTACAAAAAATAAACAAAATAGGATAAAAGAGTCTGAAAGTAGTTCACCAAAAATAAAGTTCGCCGGAGATGGCGACCTCCCCACACTTAAATAATAGCATCGTCCCCGATGCTCAATCAGCTGGGTGTGAAGACCTAGCATCTCTGGAAGGATGTGCTGCAGGTGTCTCTGTGGGCTCGGGTAATGATAGTGCCTGAGGCTCTGCCTGTATCGGTGCCTGTGGGTCTGATGGCTGTGTCTGTGGAGGCTCCTCATGCTGGGGCTCTGCCTGCTGGGATGCTGCCTGCTCAACCTCGGCTCGTGCCTGATCCTCCTGGTCATCCGCCTCCTCCTCAGATAGATCTGATGGTGTGTCAAGCTTGAAGGGGATGTCATGGTGGCCCGATCGGATCATCAACTTTAAATGCTCATAGCGTCGCTTGCTGCGACGCTTAGTCCTCTCATATCGCCGCTGGTTGTGGCGCTCCAGGGGCTGAAGGAGCAGCAGAAGATGGGGCTGCCTCAGCAGAGGCAGTGAGAAAGGACGGTCTGTAGCCCAAAGCCTGGAACTTTTTACTGTGTGGGATAATCTTCTTGCAGTCTGTGGCGGTTGGCTTCTCATCTGCAAGCTCCCAGGGCACCTCAGCTCGGCGGCCTAGCTGAGTGATCAAGTATGGGAAAGGTAGAGTGCCTCTGACATGGACCCTGGCCATGTAGTACTAGATAAAGCGGGGAAAATATAGGTCCTTGCCCTCCATCACACACCAAATGAGGGTAATCATGGCAGCTGGCACCTCAGTCTCATGAGTGCTCGACATCACGTAGTTACTCAGAATCTGTTGCCAAAGCTGAGCCTCATCATTCAGATAGATAAGCTTAATTCCCTTTGGGGCCACTGTAGACTTGCCCATGACCCATGGGACAATAGGATCAAGAGCTATAGTCCGCTTTACTGCATCCTAGTCAAACCTCATAAATCTCATATCCTCCTCAGCCCGCTGATAACCATCCGGTTTATCTGATTTAAGGAGGAGCTGAAGGATATCTTCTATTGCTTCCTCAGTAACCAGTATCTGCTTGCCTCTAAGCTGTACTACATCCAGGGTCATTTTGAAGTAGTTGCAGTAGAATTCCCTGACCCAAGATGCATTGACCTCAGTCAAGTTCCTCTCCAGAAAGAACCAGCCTCTCTATTTTATCTATTCTGTAGTGTATTGTCGTAGTTCTTCTCGAATTTTGAGGGTCTTTTCCTGTTATATGTTCCTTGAAGTTTGAAAGACCGGATACTTGAGTTCACAGTATCTGTTGGCAAACTTGACTGGGTCTATGGCGGGCTGTAGCTGATTAGCCTTTTCTTGCAGGGTGAAATTCTTTTCCCACTAGGAATCGTCATGGAGGATATCTAAAATAGAAGTAGAGGATTCTCCTCTCTTTCTTTTAACTGTGGTTGCCTTGCCCTTTCCCTTGCTTTTGGGATCAGACATCCTGAAAAGTAGAAGTTCCAGGATACAGTTTAAGAACTAAAGCAGGAAAATAGGTAAACAAATAAGAATTTATCAATATCAGCATAGAGGGGCAAAAGAATAATAAAAGAGCAATAAAAGCATGAAGTGAGTTAAATATATGTAAAATATTGGACTGTATGCAAGTTAAAAGGCAGAGAATAAAAATCACAATCCAAAATCTATGATATGCGGAATTCTTATTAATCAGGAACAACATTAATCATGCCTTGAAATGGTTTGAAAGTAGTTAGGTAAAAACCAAAAGAGAAGTTAGAAAGGTAAAGCAGTTAGGAGTTAAAAAGTGAAGTTAAAGTAAGTGGCATGGTGTTGGGGTTCTTAATTAACAAAATTTGCACAAATGTGAAAAACAAGGAACTCACATTCAAGTAGATATTGCAGATTATTGATGATAAATCATATAAATAAAATATTTGCAAAATGAAATCGAAATCATCAATGCTGCTATTTAATGAATAAGGGAACCAGAAAGAATAAGAATGCTAGCCCATTCATCCATGAATTGGCTTGGTTGGAACCAATTAGAGTAAAACTTGAATTTACCAAAACCAATTCATGAATGGTAATTGAGTGAAACAATTTGGAAAAAATCGGGCAGCATTCTGGTTAAAAATTGGACGTTCCCGGGTAATAAACAGCAACAGAAATCAGTTCATATGACATTAAGATAGTGCATAAAAGAGTAACAATTATCAAGTCACATGAATTCAGAATAAACAGACTTAAGCGTTAGCAAGAATTGCAATTGAAATCAAAACAACAATAAACAGTAATGAACAGTACAGCAATGTCAGAATTGCAAAATAGATAAAGCAAGCAGCAAGAACAGCGCAATTATCAGACCTAAATCCACTAATCACATCCTAGCTACCTAACCACCTAAAATCTACTACAATCATGTATCTCTAATGATCCTAATTTGAACAAAATTTGAAAAAAATATGGAACTAACTAAATAACTGGAAAAGGAATCGGTGTTCGGTGGAACATGATGGGCAAAGGAACAGAAATCGGACTCAGAGAGATGGTGGTAGGGTGGTGGTGGTGGTGGCGATGCGGCGACGCTGGGAGGCAGCACGGCGACGGTCCTTAGTGGAGGCAGGGCGGCGGTTCGGTGGTTGGGGATGAAAGAGGGTGATGGAGGGGAGAAGAGAAGAAGGGGGCGAGGCGGGTGAGGGTTGCGGGGTCGTGGTGGCCGGCGGTTCTTCGTGAGGCGGCGCGGTGGTGGTACGGTGATGGGGGGCAGTGGAGGAAGGATGGTGGGAGGGGGGAAGAAGAGGAAGAGAAGGGAGGGGGTGGTTCGGCGAGGGCGGTGCAGTGGCAGGGGCGGTGTGGGGTGGCTAGTCGGTGATGGTGGTTGTAGAGAGGAAGAGAGAGTGGAGACTGTGAGGGACGGCGGGGGGGGGGGGGGGGGGCTAGGGTTTCGCGTGGATTGGGTTAAGTGGATTCAAATCCACGCAGACGCGAAAGCATCATTGACGCGATCGCACGAGTGAGGAATATTGAAAGTGACGCGTACGCGTGGGGCACGCATACGCGTCGCTCAGAATTGTGCTAAGCGCACAATTCCAGCGTCGTTTTGGCGCAACTCTCTGTTTCAATTGAGGGGGAAAGAATTTCCTTGCGACCGGTACGCATCGCCCATGCTTTCGCGTGCTGTGTGTGAAGTGAAAGTGACGCGTTCGCATCACTGACACGAACGCGTGGCCCAAATTGTGCGTAACGCATACCAGCCGCACGATTCAAGCCCAACTTTCTGGGCGTTGGATTGTGACGTCGATTTTGAGTCGACCCCCACGCGTGGCCCATGTGCATGCGTGGGGTGATTTTTTTTATGCATTATGCATAATGTAAAATGCAGATGCAGATGTTATGAATAAATCCAGGTACAATAAAATAAAATGAAAAACAAACAAAACGAAATAAAATTAAAATTGAAAAAGGAACGATCATACCATGGTGGGTTGTCTCCCACCTAGCACTTTTAGTTAAAGTCCTTAAGTTGGACATTCGTTGAGCTCCCTGTCATGGTGGCTTATGCTTAAACTCATCTAAAAATCTCCACCAACGTTTGCAATTCCAATATCCTCCGGGGTCCCATACTAGGCAAGTAAAGCCTTTGAGCAAGTTAAAGCAGGTTTTCAGACTCCAGGAGTATTGATTATCAGGATAAATTCCATGATCCCAAACCTTACTTCCGTACCCATCTTTGTCTTGATCTACATTGTTCCAGCCGGGTAGTATGGAATTTGAATCCTCACTGAGATGAGCAAACATCTTCCGAGACCCATTCAATCGAACTCGAAACCAATCCTTGTACCTCAAATTGAAGCGTGGAGCTTTATTGAATCTTGCATACCAGCTCTGAGTGCGAGCCATTTCCCTCTTACTCTTTAAGCCGCAAAGAGCTCTAAGCTGGCCATCTGTTTCAAGCAAACCATATTCAAGTGGAAAAGTAAAGATAAAGGCTAAGGATTTTACCCACTTGAAGTTTGTATTGGGTGGTAATGGCCTTGGGATAGGTGTTTCCAGTAATTTTGCAAGCTTTACTCCCTTGTAGTCTTCTGTGAATTCCTCCACTTCTTTGCAAACTTCTTCAACTACAACCATGTCTTGATCAAAGTCTTCGATATCTTCCTCATCACTCATGTCATAAATTGGGGGTTGAGAAAAGTCTACCTCTGCATCATCTTTGTATTCACTTAGGGAAGATTCTTCAATCTCAAAGAATTCACTTGCGGATGTGAGTTCATTACTAGGAGGGCTTAATTCATGATGATCATTACCACGGAAACTTGCTTCTTGAGCTATTCCGTTCAGTTCTTCATAAGATATATACTTCTGGGGTTGTGCACTATCCTCCTTAGCATCAATTGAAAACTGCTCGGCGAAATTCTCCACAATTCTTGATTCCCATGGAGGATCAGCATCTCCTAAGTCTTCAAACAATTCTTCTTCTTTGATAATTATGGCTTCCTCCACTTCTTCTTCACATTAGTTTTTCGCTAAATAAATTTTGTGTGAAAAGGATAATTAGCGAGGAACAATGTTCCTAGCTAATCCATCACAAAGACTTGACATGCATTTTGCGATAGACAATTTCCTAGCTAATTTGGCAGCAAAGTTTTTATTTTTACCGAGCAACTAGTTTCTCGCTAATTTGTCGCATAATATTGTAAAATTCAAAATTAGGGTAGCGACAAAAAACAGTCGTCGCTAACTTGTCGCAATAGATAACTAATTCAGCTAGGAAAGTGTTCCATGCTAATTAGTCGCTAAATGGAAATACAGATATTGAGCGCTTAGGACTTAAGTAGCAAGAAATTTGCGACCATTTAACAACTGACACACTTCGTTTGCTAATTTCAAGTCACTAATTAGCTCGCGAAATACATTTGTCGCTAAGTTGTCGCAAGTTTAATTTAGCGAGTAACTTGGCAACAACAATCTTGTCGCAAAGCAAAAACTATATCCTACCTATTTTGTAGCAAATTACTCGCTAATCTCGTTGGAAATCTGCCGCAGAGTTATAACAAGTCCAAAGCTAATCGAAAATATTTTAGAAGTAACTGGTCACAATTGAGTCACTAATCAAAAGCTTATTTAGTGAGGAATTATCGTCGTTTAACCATTGATAGACTTTTCTCGCTTATTTCATGTTGCTACAAATTTGTCAGAAAAAATATTAGTCCTTATTCTGTCCTTATTTCGTGTTGCTACTAATCACTAACCTCTATATAAATCCATGGAAAATTCATGAAAAGTTTGAAGCAAATTTGCCAAACACGCTAATATAATTTGACATAATTTTGTCACTAATCTAAATCAATTTTAAACGAGAGAATAATTAAAGTCCCAAAGTCGTGACTAATAATTAGCAAGCTAATTTTTAATAACTAATAACTTACAATATTTTAGCAAGATGTCAATTCTCAAAAATTTCACAAACAACTCAAATCAAAAGCTTTTCCTTAAAAACTGATTTTTTTCCCAATTAAATCAGAAATTTGTTGTTATTTTTAATGAAAAGTTTGCTATTAATTTGAATTGAAGTTTAAAATTGATATAATTTAAAGACAAGTTTAAAAATTCAATATTTTTAGAAATAGGAGCATAATGTTGATAATTTTCACTCACAAAATAAACTAAAAAATATATAATAGATAAGATAATTAAATTGTTATATATGAGAATTTATTTGCATATGATCGTACAAGTTTTATTATTAATTAGAATCATTTGGAATTCATTCAATATAGATTAATCTGAGTTTGCTTTTGAATTAATTAGGATCATCAAAATGAGCCAAATCCATCGGACTAGCTCGTTTACTTGACTTAAATAGATGGATATTTTACTCTAAAATCAATATCATAACAATGCAAGCCTAAATGACTTAGCTCGATTAACCAAAAAATATAGCAAATTAAGTTGGCTGTCTCCCAAGTCAAAGGTGTAAACCCCGAGTAATTAGTGAATAATTAGCCAATAAATTAATTGTTATTTAAAGAAATTAGGAAATTAAATTTTATAATTTAATGAAGTAAAAATAATTAAAATATAAATTTTAACACTAATTTTAATGATATTGGCCCAAAATTAGGCCGTCGAATTGAACAGGTTAAACTGAACCCACATTGGGCCCAAGGCCCAACATATATAAGGCTTACTTCAGCCTTCCTTCCCTTTCATTCCTCCATTCACAAATAAGAAGAGGGATTTGAAGAAACCCCAAATTCCTTTCCCTTTAAAACTTGAATCCTCTATAACTTTTAATTCGGAGCTCCGATTGACGAGCCGTCAGCGGCCACGCCTTCATCTCAGAATTCTATACAAAATTCATAAAATAATTTGGGATACTGTACTAGTGGATAATCACTAGGTTCGATCCACTTGAACCGTGGGTAATGGTAAAGAAATCCTAATCCTTGTGAATTGGTGATTTAGTGATGTTGATTATTGTGATATTGTATGAGTTAGAGGAGTTCAATTTTGCGGTTTAGAACGAAGTTTGGGTGATTGGGCTTATGAAATTGGAAATTCTGACTGGGAGCTTATGTAGGAGAGGCAATTTGAAGTGTCTTGGGCTTTGACGAGGAATCGACCAATGTATGATTTTGGTTTCTTGTAGATAACATATAATGTAACGTAAAAACTTAGGCTAGTTAACCGTAGGCTAAGTTGAACTAGATGGAATTATTAAGGTTTAGTAAGTTTGGTGAAATTGTTGAGTTTGTTATAATAATGTGTTGATTATTCATATTGATGATGTTCGATGATAATTGTTGATGATTGTGATGGTTGATGATGTTAGTAGATTATGATGATGAAATTGATAAATAATGTTTGTAATTGGATTGGGGATTTTGAGTGTGTTGATGAGAATGTATGCATTGATGATGAGAGGTGTTTGAAAATAGGTGGATATGAACGTCGGGTTGTTTTGGTTGTTAAATAATTGTATATGGATTGAGGTTTTGGAAATATAAAGGTTTTGGTGATTTTTGGTAAAACTTGATTTTTAACCAACTCCGGACGTCTATAACGTGAGCCTCAGATTTTGGATTTGAAAGAAATTTGTTTCAAATTAAAGATAATTTTCAGAGCTTTAAAATGGTTTAAAGTTTCAGAAAATTAGAGTTTTGCAAAGGAAGTTATGAACGTTAGAAGTTAGTTATAGAAAATAGATTTTTATGATTTAGCAAATTTTTGAGGGAAAAAGAGGTGTCGTGTACGCGAGCATGCACACGTGATGTGAGATTTACTCACTGCTTTGATATCTCGCGTACGCGGACATGCTCCTGTGTAGCAGACATGTTAAATCGAACGCTCGTGTACGTGGGCGGTACACGCTACGCGAGAAGTTCCTTCTATTTTTCCATTTCCGCGTACGCGAAACCCCTATTTTGGTTAAAAGTGGGATTTTTGTATACTGATGCGTGAGCATCTTATACCCATTTTCTAGTTATTTTTTGCGTACGCACACATGCTGTTGTGCTTCTTGTGCGTACGCATAGGAGGTTGTGCATACGTACACTCCAGTGTGTGCTTCTCCTTTGTTTTCTTCATGTTTCCTCCCTCTTGCATGCTCCGCTTCCATCTTTACCAAGCCATTCCTATCTATTGCATCTGAAATCACTCACAAACAACATCAAGGTATCGAATGGAATGTAATTGGAATAAAATTGACTAATATTAAGCACAAAAAAGCATGTTTTCATAATCAAGCATAATTTAGGAGGAAAACTCAAAAGCATGCTATTTAGGTGAATATATATAGGTTTATATGATGAAATCCACTCAAATCTATCCAAAATATATCGTCAAATATGGATTCATCATTCATCATTGTCCGATGAAAGACTCACTCTGAATCCATGTAGAATGAGATAACCTTGTGCCGGTTCAACGCATTCATAATGATGAAGAATGAAGATACATCTTAGAATAGAGAATCAAACACGGATTGATGATAAAACAGTAATACTTTATTAATCCATAAAACTCAGCAGAGCTCCTCCCCTCAACCTAGGAGGTTTAGAAACTCATACTGATAGAAAATACAATGTGGAATTCAAAAATATGCTAGAAGTGCTTTTACATTATACATTGCTGGAAAGCTCTAGATGTTATCTTTCCATAGCCATTGAGAATGCTCCATTTGGACTTCTATAGCTCTAGAAAAGCTCTTTCAAGTGTAAGGAGGTCAGATCCTGACACCATCTGCAGTGCTTCCTCTACCTCTGAGTCAGACTTTTGCTCCAGCTCCTCAATTTTAGCCAGAAAATATCTGAAATTGAATAAAAGCACACAAACTCGAAGTAGAATCCAAAAATGTGAATTTTGCACTAAAACCTATGAAAAATTAATAAAACTTAAACAAAACATGCTAAAAACTATATGAAAATAATGGCAAAAAACGTATAAAATATCCGCTCATCACAACACCAAACTTAAACTGTTGCTTGTCCTCAAGCAACAAAAAACAAAGTAGGATAAAAAAGAGAGTAAGATACAATAAATCTCAGAGTTTTCAATGAAGCTCAGTTTCAATTAGATGAGCGGGACTTAGTAGCTTTTTGCTTCTGAATAGTTTTGGCATCTCATTATCCATTGAAACTCAGAAGTGTTAGCCTCTTTTGGAACTTAGAATCTAGATGACATTATTGACTCTCCTAGTTTAGCTCTTTTTGATTCTTGAACACAACTTTTTAGAGTCTTGGCCGTGGCCCTAAGCACTTTGTTTTCCAGTATTACTACTGGATACATAAATGCTATAGACACTTAACTGGGTGAACCCTTTCGGATTGTGATTCAGCTTTGCTAGAATCCCCTGATAAAGGTGTCCAGAGTTCTTAAGCACACTCTTTTTACTTTGGATCACGACTTTAACTGCTCAGTCTCAAGTTCTTTTACTTGACACCTTCACACCACAAGCATATAGTTAGGGACACTATCCATTTGAAGTGCTTAGGACAAGATTTTGTTTCTTTTAGGCCTTCCTAACTATTGATGCTCAAAGCCTTAGATCCTTTTACGCTTGTCTTTTGATTTAAAGGGTTATTGGCTTTTTGCTCTTGCCTTTTGGTTTAAAGAGCTATTGGCTTTTTCTGCTTTTTATTTCTATTTTTCAGCTTGCCTTTTTTTTTTCGCAAGCATATATATCTAATTTTTTTATTGCATTTTGCTTCAAGAATCAATTTTTAGATTTTTCAGATTATCAATAATATTTCACTTTTATCCTCATTCTTTCAAGAGCCAACATTCTTAATTCTAATTTCAAACATGCACTGTTCATTCATACATTTAGAAAACAAAAGTAATGCCACCACATCAAGATAATTGAACTATTCTTAAGGTAAACTCGAAATTCATGTGTCTCTCAATTCTTTTTCAAATAAAATTTTCTTTTAAGTAAGGTGAGTGATATATGGAAAATTTTATAACTTTAAGACATAGATAGAAATGATCATGCAATAAGAATAAGAGAACAGACAATAAAACATAACAGAAAACAGAAAAATAACATAAGAAAAGGGGATTAAGAGAATGAATCCACCTTAGTGATGGCGGCTACTACTCATCCTTGAGGATCCAATGTAGTGCTTGATCTCTTCAATGTCACGCCATTGTCTCTGTTGTTCTTCCCTCATAGCCCTTTGATCTTCTCTTATTTCATTGAAGATAGTGGAATGCTCTTGATGCTCCAACCTCAATTGCTCCATATTAGTGTTCAATTATCCAAGAGAATTATGCAATTGGTCCCAATAGCCTTGAGGAGAAAATTGCCTCCCTTGAGGTATCCTAGGGATTTCTTGCTGAGGCGGTTGCACAGGCTCATGTGCATGCTCTCTAGTTTGCTCCATCCTCTTCTTATTGATGGGCTTGTCCTCCACAATGAAGATGTCTCCTTCTATGACAGTTCCAGCTTAATTGCATAGATGAAAAATGAGGTGAGGAAAAGCTAACCTTGATTTGGTGGAAGGCTTTTCAGCTATCTTGTACAGTTCTTGAGGTATCACCTCATGTACTTCCACTTCACTCCCAATCATGATGCAATGAATCATGATGGCTCTGTCAATAGTCACTTCTGACCGATTGCTAGTAGGGATGATAGAGTGTTGGATGAATTCCAACCATCCTCTAGCAACAGGCTTAATGTCAATCCTTCTTAGTTGAGTGGGCTTGCCTTGGGAATCCTTTTTTCCACTGTGCTCATTTCACACAGATGTTTGAGAGCACTTGATCCAGTCTTTGATCAAATTTGACTCTTCTAGTGTAAGGATGTGGGTCTCCTTGCATCAAAGGCAAGTTGAATGCCAACCTCACACTTTCCGGAGTAAAGTCCAAGATTCTCCCTCAGACCATGGTGCTCCAATTTCTAGGATTAGGGTTCACACTAATGTCATGGTTTTTCGTGACCCATGTATTAGCATAGAACTCTTGCTCCATTAAGATCCCAACCTCTTGGATGGGATTGGTTAGGACTTCCCAACCTCTTCTCCGGATCTGTCTTCGGATTTCCAGATACTCATTATTCTTAAGCATAAAAGTGACATCTAGGATCACCTTCTTCTTTGCCACTACTTCATAGAAGTAGTCTTGGTGGGCTTTGGAGATGAATCTCTTCATCTCCCAAGATTTAGAGGTGGCGGCTACGACCTTTCTTTTCCTCTTTCTAGAGGTTCTCCAACTTTGGGTGCCATAAGTGGTAATGGAAAGCAAAAAGCAACGCTTTTCCCACACCAAAATTAAAAGCATTGCTCGTCCTTGAGCAAAAATAAATAAAAGAGAAGAATAGAGTAGAAGAAAAAAAAATAGATGGAGATGGAAGGGGAGAAGAAATTCGGCCAAGGGGGCTTTAGAGTGTATGAAGTGTGTATAGGAAGGGTTAGTAAGAGGTGTTATTTATAGGAGTGGGCTAGGTTAAGGTTCGGTCATGGGTGGGGTAAATAGGAGAAAAATTTGATTTTAAAGTGGGTGGGGGTTGGTGGGGTTTTGATGGTTTTGGGGAAGTGATATAGATGTGATTAGGCTAGGGTTTATAAGGAAGAGTGTATGGGGAAGTGTGAAAAAGAAGAGGGAAGAAGTAGGGTAGGTAAAAATGCTGTGGGACCCACTGGTCCTGAGAGGCTAGGGAATTCAGATTCCCTTCCCTTCTTCATGGGCGTTGAACGCCTAACACTATGCTCTTGGATGGCATTCAACACCAGCTATGCTGCCAATTGGGGCGTTGAACGCCCTGGCTCTGCCTCTGGCTGGCGTTCAACGCCAGCAAGTTTGCCAATTTGGGCATTGAATGCCCAGCCAGTGCTCCCTGGCTGGCATGCAATGCCAGCAAGACACTCTATCTAGAGTGTTATGTTTTCATTGCTGAGCCTTTCTGTCTCTATTCTAACTGCTTCACATGATCATGAACCTAAAGAAATAACTAAAGAAAAACACACTTAAGAAATTAGAGGAAATAGAAATAACTAAATAAGGTTGGGTTGCCTCTTAACAAGCGCTTCTTTAATGCCACTAGCTTGACGGTTAGCTCCTTACGGAGAATGATATGGGCTCAGAATTTCGCCCCTTACAGTGAATTTTCTTCCTGTCTTCTCATGAATGAGCTCCACATGCTCTAGAGACAAGACACGACTCACTGTATGTGGTATTACTGATTTCTTGGTGAAGACAACTAATCCTTAACCATCAACCCTTGCCAAGACTTTTTATCATTTGAGTTTCATTTACTTTCTTGCCATTTATTTTTCTTGTCTCTTATTCCAAATCCCCAAAAACACTTTCCCATAACCAATAATTAAGCACACTTCCCTGCAATTCCTTGAGAGACGATCCGAGATTTAAATACTTCGATTATTTTTATTGGGGTTTGTACTTGTGACAAACAAATTAAACTTTGATTGAGGATTATTTGTTGGTTTGGAACTATACTTGCGATGAGATTTCATTGAGAAATTCTTTACCGACAATTTTCCTCCATCAAATTTTTGGCGCCGTTGCCAGGGAATTGCAAATGTGTGCCTTGTTATTGGTTATTGTATATATGTGAATATTGTGAATATATTTGCCTTTTGCTTCTTTGTTAGTTCTTGGAAGTTGTAGGAGTTTGTTCTCTTTATTTGTTACTAGTTTTTGTTCTTATTTTCCCTTCCTACCATGAATTCTCATCCTTTTGGCTATGAGTTTGGTTACAGTTATGTTGTAGGATGTGGAGATAATAATGAAGATACGCATCAAGGATAGAACAATCAAATGTGGGAGGAGCCATATGCATATGATCAATCCTCTTGGCAACAATCCCCTCCAATGTACTATGAACAACAACCATTCCATGATGCATACTAAGACAATGGTTATGGTGGACCTCTTTGTGACAATCAACAACCACCACCATATACCTATGAACCCCCTCCTTAACATAGCCCTTAACCACCATACTCACAAGTCCCATTGTACCACACACCTTCCTGTGATCAACCTCCATCATATTACCAACTTCTATTACCATATCCTTATGACTATTATGAGAGAAAACCCATAGAACCACCACAATTCCACCACAATTACTCCCAAGAACCATATCAATACACACTATCTCCATACCCTCACCAAGAAGAACCACCTTCCTATTATGAACCCTTCCTCCCAAATAATAAACCCTCATATCCACCCCAAGCCCCAATGGAAGATTCTCTCACTTTGTTACTTCAAGGGCAAAGAGAAATGCAAAGGGAGACACTAGAATTCATGGCTACTTTGACCAAGGTAGTAAACACTTTAGCCTCCCGATACTCATGCACTCAAGGCACTCCCATTGCCAATTGTGGAGAATCAATAGAAGAGTGTAGCATGAAGGAGAGATTAGAAACTTCGGTGGAGAACAAGGAGTAGGATTTTGTATTGGAGCAATTGGAGGAAGGCATGATTGCTGAAGAAGAGGAAGAAGTGGTTGAATATGTAACAACCCCCATTTTTCGAATACGCGAGATCTTTTCTGAAGGCACGGATTTTTCCTGAAGATCAGTAAAGGGAACACCTCTGCTGTATCATCAAGCATTTCAATCCTCATTGTAATTATGTCATCCTTAATCTAGAACCTCTTCTGATGCAAGCTCGATAACGCAATCACAAAGAACCTAGTTTTTGAACCATATCGGTTAGGAGGTTTTATTCTAGTTTTCGTAAATAGTCTATGTTTGATGAACCAGACTTGATTCATGAGATAAGAGAGATAATAGTATAATATTATCATTATATTAGTATTAGAAGATGCTTGAATGATATTATAAGGTTACCTGGTCTATTTTAGTTAAAAACAAGAAATCGGATTAACCGGATTCACAGTTTATTGGTGCAGCTTAGCACCAGCACTCTTTGATGACTTTAGTAATGATAATGCCTCATCATACATGTTCTATTCTCATATTAAATATGTTACTAGTGTCATTTATGCTAGTAGTTCAGAAAAAAAATTTTAGAGATGTTTTTACGAGTGTTCCGATACATCTAGTTTTAGTAGTTATACACCTGAGATATTTTAATATTATTTTAATCCACCTCCAGGCCAACCAATCACAACTCACCTTACACCCCCAAGCCCTTCAAGGTTGTCTCATTTCTTTATTTTGGCCGAAAATTACAAGAGAGAAAAGAGAGAAACTTTCATGACACTTAAATCTTCAAAGCTTGATTTCTTCTGAACTAAAACTCAAATCAAAACTCTGATTACACCAAAATGATCCTCTCTTCTTTCTCTACACAACCATGTAACTTATCAAGGCTGGAAATAAGGTTAGATGGCTGTCCTTTTCCCCTTTAAATTCGGTTTTCAAGGAAGCATGCTTAAAACATGTGTTTTCTTGATGTTCTTCCTTAGATCTCTTGCTTAGCTTTACTTGTGAGCCAAGAATCTTCAATTCTTAGCACGTTTAAGGTGAAGAATCCCTTCCTAACATGTCGATTAAGGTTTGGTCAGTTGAGATTTTATGGATTCAAAGTTGTCCTTGATGTGTTTTAGGAGAAAAAAGTGTAAAAAGAACACCTAAAAGCATAATCGGATTTGAGGCAGCGAATCAAGGTAGGGATTGATGAAATTAATCTTGATTAATTGTGTTTGAGTTTTTTGATTATGATATGGTTTGGCCGTGCTTGAAATTGATGGTTTATATGAGTGAATCAGTGATTCTTGTAGAAAATTTGGTGAGAATTTGATAAAATTTAATGATAGTCAACTTTGAATTTGTGTTCTTCATGGCTGCTGGAAAAACAAACCCTAACCCTTAAATTGGGGTTCAATTTATGTTGTAATCAAGGGGAAAATATGGGGCTTTAGTGGCTGCAATGTTATTTTGAATTATAGTAAAAATTGGTTGCTGAAAAGATTGAAAAACAGGTAAAACAAAGAATTTAAAAAATTTACGAAGAACACGAAGAATACTTTGAGTGTGATGAAGAACATTGAAGAACACAAAAAGGGCAAGTTTGTAATTATTTTGGTGTTTGAGGGGTTATTTTGTAATTTCCAAAAGTTAGGGTGGTTAAAGTAGAAATATTAAAAGTTACAGGTAGTAAAAAGTGAATTTTAAAGTTAAAAGTAAAAGGTAAGTTAATTTTCAAAAATATATTAATAAAATAATAAATAATAATAAAATAATGCAGAAAAGGTAGTTTTTCGTAAAAGCTTTAGAAAGACAACTTTAAGCGCAGAATCTCATAATCACCTTGATGACAAGTCATCTTATGCTAGCTTTTCAAGCATTTTTCACTTGTTTCATTAGGTTTTATGCACTTTCTTACATTATAAGTAAGTAATTTTGAGTGAAATTGCATGGTTATGTCAATTCAATTAACCATTAATTATTTGACACAAAATCATAAGGTTTAAGCTAGAATTAGTTGGTTTTTGAATAATTTAGAAACCTTGTGAAATTGGAGATGCTTTGATTTGTTGTTTTGATTATTTGTAGGTGAAGAAATGGTGACAAAAAGGATTTTGGCACACTTTTGAAGTTAGAGCACGCTTTGGACTTTAGGCCACGCTTTGAAAAGCATGACCCAAGACACAAAAGCGTGGCGCTCACCAAAGGGGCATCAAGAGGCCAAGGCATAGCACTCACTAATTGAGCGTAGCGCTCTCTATTTGAGCGCTAGAGACCAAGCAACCAAAGCCAAGTGCACAAAGGCAAGGATGCTGCGTTGAAACAAGTAACTGAGCACCCAAGGGAACAAGGCAAAGGCATAGCGCTCAGTTAACATAGTTAACTTTATCGGGCTCCATTCCAAAGAAAATTATGATGCGACAATTGCTAGTGAAGGAGCCAGGATTCGAACCCATGAACTATGAGAGGGAAGGAGTGCTAGTATGCAAGGAAAGTGTCCAAAATGAAGCTAGCAAGGTTCGAACCAGGCACATGCTAGGAAGGAAGGAGTGCTATAAGGAAGCAAAGAGAGGGGCGCTCCATTCCCTTACTTAACTAAGCGCTACTCTTCATCAGAAATGGGCACCAAAGTGGCTTCACCATGGTTCGAAGGGGGAGTCCCACCCAAAGCTAGTAGCGCTATGTTGCTAACATTCACTGAGCGCCACTTTGCGAAGAAATTGGCCAAATTGCAATGATCAAGGCTCGAAAGTGGGAGCCTTACTCAAGCAAATGAAGCGCTACGTTATCTAAGTAAACTGAGCGCCATGAAGAATGCTTGTCACGCATCAAATGAGCCAAGGCACAAAGCAAAGGGAGTGCTAGGTTTGGTTACTTCACTGAGCGCTCCCCTGGAAGGTGTCCCCATGTTCCAATTTTAAATTAAAAACTAATTTGGATCCAATTCTTCACCAAATGAAAAAGCCCACTCCAAATTCTAAAATCAAAATTAGAAAGTGTATAAATAGGAGTTAGTTTGATTTGTAGAGGACCTTCTTTTCATTTTTAGTTTTACCTTTCAGCTCAATTTTAGTTTTTTACTTTAGCTTTCATTTTTGAATTTGGGAATTGGGATTGAGATTTGAGTTCTCTTTCTCTTTGTTTTTACTTCTGCATTTCTTACTTTCTGTTTCTAAATTTTGGATTGAGATTGAAGGAATTTTGTTTCAACTCTTGATTTGAAATCCCTCTTTGTTCTTCTTCTGAACAATTCTAAGGATTGATTTTCACTTACATTTCTTCTACAATTTATTTTCTGTTTGATCAAGGGTGTAATTGAGATCTAGATCCTTGTTCTAATCTCATTGCTCCTCTTGGATCTTCAATTTCTCTTTTAGATTTTGTAATTGAGCTAAGTTTGCCTTCTGTTTTGTTCTTCAAGAAATTTTACTTTTCTGTTTAGATCTTTAGCAACTTAGTTCATCTTCTACTACTCTGCTTAACCTCTCTTTACATTCTCTTGTTGAATTCTAAATCCTAGCTCCCACATCCCTTTACTATTCAAGCAATTTACATTTCTTGCACTCTAAGCTTCATCTATTTACATTTCTTGCAATCTAAGCTTCAGTCATTTACATTACTTGCACTTTAAGATTCAGCTCTTTTACTTTCTTGCACTTTAAGTTTCATGTAATTTACTCTTCTGTACTTTACTTTTCTGTCGATTTCCTCTCTCCCTTTTATTTCCATGCAATTTAGCTTCTGTTATTCAAATCTCACTCAAATCATCAACTGCTTGCTTAACTAAATTAACCACCTAACTAAAATTTCTCAATCCATCAATCCCTTTAGGATCGACCTCACTCTTGTGAATAATTACTACTTGATGCGACCCGGTACACTTGCCGGTGAGTTTAGGTGTTGGAATTTCATTTCCAACCATCAAGTTTTTGGCGCCGTTGCCGGGGATTGATCTAGATTGACAATGATTAAGTAAGGTGAGTTTTTCTTTAATGCAATTTTGATGTTTTGTCTTTCTTTAATGCTTATTTGAGTTTTTATTGTTATTCTCATGCAATTGGTAAAGTAGATTTTATTTCTATTGCAATTTATCATAATTTTCCTTTTATGCATGCTAGGTGTTTGATAAAATGTTTCTTATAGTTTTTGTATAGTTTTTCACACTTTTGACTTAGAATTTGATAATTAGGTGACATTGAGTCATAGATGTCCATTTGATATTGTGTTAGGATTGTTAGTTGGTTTGGTTTTCACTAACGTTAGTCTCTCACTAAGTTAATTAGTGAGTTGAACAGGACTTGTGGATTGAGATCAATTATGCCCTTTTGACTTATTCTCGATGTTAGGATTGATTAATTGGGATTGATTCTTCGCAATTACCATGTTTGTGGTGTATGATTAGAATAGGAATTCTTAATTCCCAATCCTTGCCAAGAGTTCCTTTTTGCCACTTTAATTCCGATTTTGGATTTACTTGCTTTGAGTTTTAATTCCTGTGCATACTTATTTACTTTCTTTCCTTTATTTTCTTGCCAATTGCCATCAAATCCCCACTTTCTCATAGCCAATAATTAAGAACTCTATTGCAATTCCTAGGGAGAACGACTCGAGGTTCAATACTCTCAGTTTTTTTATATTGGTTTGCATTGTGGCAACCTATATTCAAACTTTGATGTTGGGGATTCGATTGCCGATTTGGACTATGCTATCAATGGAATTGTTTTGTCTAAATTTCTAAACCGGCGCAAATCCTAAACATGAGTAATGGCAGCAGGTCTAAAGGACTTAAGGGTCGCTTGCCATATACCACTTCGAACAGACATCTCCCTGTTGTCTAACTAACATAATTGCTGTAGGAGAACTAGGCTTGTGGCAACACAAGATCCCACTAGCAAGGGTGTTTGCCCAAAAAACTTTGTAGCAAGTTCCCCAGACTTTTGTTGACCACTTCTATTTGACCATCCATTTGTGGATGACTAGCCAAGTTAAACTATAGGTGAGTTCCCATTTTTTCCATAAATTCCTTTAGAAGTGACTCATGAGCTTCACGTCTCGATCTGAAGTGATTCTTTGAGGGATACCATAAAAGTGCACAATCAACTTAAAGTAAAAATCTTATATGCGGGAAACATTATCCGTCTTATGACAAGGTATAAAATGAGCCATTTTTGAGAATCTGTCAGCAACCACTTAACAAAATCCTTTTGCCTCTGTGTCATAGGTAGACCGAAGATGAAGTCCATGCTAACACCTTTTCATCGGAATTTCTGAATAGGCAACAACTTGTACAAACCTGTGTTTTGATTCCTACTTTTAGCAATGTGACAAATGTGGCATCTCTGAATGTGTCGAATAACATCCCGCTTAAGGTTTGGCCAATATAATTTCTCCTTTATGAAAGCTAATGTTTTTCCCTTCTAAAGTCTGCAGCTAATCCTCTATTATGGGTCTCCCAGATGATTGATTGGCATAATGAACAACAAAAAATACACAATTGATTGCCCTTTAAAAGATAAACTTCTTGAATGAAGAATTGTCGATAGGGTTGTTGCAAGAAGCATGTCTAATTTTCTCTAAAATCTTGATCTTCCTTATATAACTCCTTTACAATCTCAAAACTAACAACGTTAATTTGTAGAGTGGAAAGGAGAGTGTGTTTTTGGTTTAAGGCATCAGCAACCTTATTTTGAGTGCCATATTTATGCTTAAGGAGAAATGAAAAAGATTGTAGAAACTCACTCCAAGTTGCATGACGTCGATTCAACTTTTGTTGGGAGTTAATATGCTTAAGAGCCTCATGATAAATGTACAAGAAGAACTCCTTGGGCAATAAATAATGACTCAAATGGCTTAATGCTTGCACGATTCATGGAATTCTTTGTCATAGGTGGAATATTTCATTTTAGCATCATTAAGCTTTTTACTAAAGAAAGCAATTGGTCAACCTTCTTGAAAAAGTATAATATCAATAACAACATTTGAAGAATCACAATCAACCTTAAACATGGAATCAAAGCTTAGTAGTGCAAGTACAAGACTAGTATAAATCTTTTCCTTCACTGACTCGAAACTCTGTTGCGCCTTAACACTCCATGTAAAGGTATCATGCTTAAGACATTCAGTAACTGGAGCAGTATCAGAGCTAAAATTTGATAAACTACTATTTTATGATTTATCTTGTTCCCAATTGAGTGGTTTTTATCAACTCTTTACTCACTTATTCATATAAATTGCACGGTTTTACATTTTTCTTCCTAATTTTGTTCTATAATTGGAATCTTGCTTCCCAAGCCTTTAAATTACCAAAAATTAATTTCCCTTTATACCATTCGATGCCTTGATATGTGTGTTAAGTGATTTCCGGATTTATAAGGCAGGAATGGCTTAGAGGATGGAAAGAAAGCATGCAAAAGTGGAAGAAATACAAGAAGTTGAAGAAATTGCTAAGCTGTCCAGCCTGACCTCTTCGTACTTAACTGACCATAACTTGAGCTACAAGGGTCCGAATGAGACGGTTCTAGTTGCGTTGGAAAGCTAACATCCGGGGCTTCGAAATGATTTATAATTTGCCATAGTTGCCATGAAGATAAGCGATGCACAAGCGTGAATCCACGCGCACATGTGGATCTGTGCAAAACCAGCGACTTGTACGTTTCTGAATTTGCCCCCAGCGATTTTTGGGCTGTTTTTGACCCAGGTTTTGGCCCAGAAAACACAGATTAAAGGCTATAAAGTGGGAGAATCTATTCATTCATTGACAACAACTTTCATATTCATAATTTTAGGTTTTAGATGCAGTTCTTGGAAAGAGAGGCTCTCTCCTCTCTCTTAGGTTTTAGGATTTAGGATTTCTTTTAGTTTTAGAATTGCTTCTTTTCAATTCCAGGTTCAAAGTTCCTTTAATTTATGTTTCTCTTCTATTTTTATTTATTCCATTACTTTAGTTTATCTATTCCTCTTGTGGATTCTCTTCTTATTCATTTTGGCTATGAATTCTCCATGTTAGAATTGATTTCTCTTATTAATGCAAATTGAGGTATTTCATATTTATTACTTCTTCTATTATTTGTTATTAATTGATGTTTTAAGTTAGATTTTCTCCTCTTGGCTTTGGTGAGTAATTGGTGACACTTGAGTTATCAAACTCCTTTGTTGATTGAAAATTGGAATTTTCTGATTGATTTGGATCCCTCTAAAGCTAGTCTTTCCATAGGAGTTGACTAGGACTTGAGGAATCAAATTGATTAGTCCACTTGACTTTCCTTTATTTAGTAAGGGTTAACTAAGTAGGAGCAATAAACAATTCTCATCACAATTGATAAGGATAACTAGGATAGGATTTCCAGTTCTTATAACTTGCAAGGGTTTTCATGATTATTAATTTACTTTCTTGCTAATTTATTTCCTTGTTCCCTATTTAAAAAACCCAAAAAGATACTTTTCCATAACCAATAATAAATCATACTTCCCTGCAATTCCTTGAGAGACGACCCGAGGTTTAAATACTTCGGTTATTAATTTTATTGGGTTTGCTTAAGTGACAACCAAAGTGTTTGTACGAAAGGGTTCTCTGTTGGTTTAGAAACTATACTAGCAACAAGAACTTATTTGTGAATTCTTTACTGACAGAAAATCCAGTTCGTCAAAATGACGCTGTTGCTGGGGAATTGCAAACGTGTGCCTTATTATTGGTTATTATAAATATTTACTTTTTGCTTATTTTTTAGTTTTAGCATTTAATTGCTTATTTTGTTAGTTTTTGTTTTTATTTTCTTTAGCTACTATGAACTCTCACCCCTATCACTTTGAGTTTGGTTCCAATGTTGTTGTAAGGAATGGAAGCTATAATGAGAACAGGCATCAAGGTTGGAAGAATCAAAGATAGGAGGAGCCACGAGGTTTTGATCAACCCTCTCGGTAACAACTCCTTCCAAGATACCATGGACAACGACCATCCTACGATGCATGCCACGACAATAGTTATGGTGGACCCCTTCGTGACAAACCACCTCCACCAAATTACTATGGTCAAGAGCCATTCCGAGGTGCGTACCAAGATAATAGATATGGTGGACCCCCTTGTAGTTACCAACAAGCCCCACCATATGCTTATGAACCACCTCCCCAACTCACCTTTGAACCACCATACTCACAAGCCACCTACAACCATTCACCTCCTTATGACCCTAACTCCTATCCACCTGATCAACCACCCTATGAGCCATATGAACCATATATAGAACCACCCCAATTCCAATCCAATTACTTCCAAGAACCACCACCTCCATATACACCATGTTCATATCCATCAACCCAAGAGCCATATGATCCTAATCATGCAATCCTAGCAGAACAAGAGTCAAGGGATCTGATGAATGTGACTTTTGTGTGGTCTAGAATTCCACTAATGAATTCTCGTTGTAAAGTATAGTTTCTAAACCAAACAATAGTCCTTTCATGCAAAAATTTGGTTGTCACATGTACAAACCCCTAAATTTATAAACCGAAGTATTGGAACCTCGGGTCGTTCTCCCTAGGAATTGCAATAAAGTGCCTTGTTATTGGTTATGAGTTATATTTTGGGGTTTTTGGGGATTATAGACAAGAAATGTAAAATGCAATGAAAATAAACTAACAATTACAAAGGTCTTGGCAAGGTTAGGTGGTCAAGAATCTCTATCCTAATCACTAACCACAACATGAGAATTGGCAAGGATCAATCCTACTAAGTTAACCCCTAACTAATAGTGGAGAAAAGTCAAGTGAACTATATCAATCCAAGTCCATAAGTCCTAGTTCTACACCTAATCAATTGGTGAGATCTAGCATTAATGGCTCCCAATCGTCAATCACTTGGACATTAGTGACTCAAGAGTTCCTAAGTTACCTTCCCAAGCCAAGAGTACAATATTCTGCTCTAAGATCCAACCAAGCATTTTATCAAACACTTGGAAGGCATAAAAGGAAAGCATAGTAAAATTACAAAGAATATAAATCTACACTACTCAATTGTAAGGAATTAAACAACAATAAAGTAAATCAATGATAAAAGAACATGAATCATAAATTGCATTAAAAGAAAATAGAAGAAGGAAGAGTGCATCAACAACAAAGCAAGCAATTACACGAATGAAATACAAAATTAGAGAGAGGAAGAGTAGAGGAACAAGAAATTGTAAAGGAAAAGTAAATCAAAGCATGAATTAAACCTAGATCTAAGAAATTGTAATCCTAATTCTAGAGAGAAGAGGGAGCTTCTCTCTCTAGAAACTACTCTAC
Source organism: Arachis ipaensis (assembly GCF_059453495.1). Classification (NCBI taxonomy): domain Eukaryota; kingdom Viridiplantae; phylum Streptophyta; class Magnoliopsida; order Fabales; family Fabaceae; genus Arachis; species Arachis ipaensis. Next base: position 79,873,959 of record NC_142443.1, read on the forward strand.
ATGATGCTAACACTTCAAACAATTGCTCCCCCCTTGCCCAAGCTTGAATTCTGCATGAAATAGTATTAGAAATGAGTTGGGTTGGGCCCAAAGTGCTTCAGAAATCACTGGGGGCGATTTCACTTTAGTGGGCCACGGCAGCAACGGCGCGCACGCGTACATGGCGCGTGCGCGCCCCTGAAGCCGAAGAAACATATGGCAAATTTTATATTATTTCAAAGCCCTGGATGTTAGCTTTTCAACGCAACTAGAACCGCCTCATTTGGACCTCTGTAGCTCAAGTTATGGTCGATTGAGTGCGAAAAGGTTGGACTTGACAACTTTACGGTTCCTTCATTTCTTCATGAATTCTCCCACTTTGCATGCTTTTCTCCTCACTTCTTCCATCCAATACTTGATATGAACATGAAATCACTCAACAAATATATCAAGGCATCGAATGGAATTAAAGTGAATTGAATTTAGCTATTTTAAGGCCTAAAAATCTTGTTTTTACATTTAAGCACAAATCAAGGGAGAATTGCAAAACCATACTATTTCATTGAATAAATGTGGGAAAAAGGTGATAAAATCTCCCAAATTAAGCACAAGATAAACCACGAAATTGGGGTTTATCAGGATCGTCTCAAGGAAACAAAGGATCAATTTCATGCAGCTCTTCATCAACTAGAGCAAGCGATAAATCGGTTAGCTTCCCAATGTTTGGACACTAAAGGAACCCCATGGCTTCATGTGGAGAATCTAATGAAGAACGTAGTAGGAAGGAGACACCAGAAACTCCGGTGGACAGTGAAAGGCATGATTTTGTATTGGAACAAGTGGAGGAAACCGAAATTGTCAAAGAAGATGAAATGGTTGAAGACTTAGGAGATGCGGAACCTCCATGGAAAACTCAAGTCATAGAGCCTCCTTCCGAGACGTTTGAATTTGATGTTTAGGAGGGTGTACAACCTCTAAGGCATATCATGGTTGAAGACTTGGAGGAGGTTGATCATGAGATGGATTCAATCATTGATGAATTCGTACCTACAATTGAATCCCCTCCCACTAGATTGGACATGGAGATTAAAGAAGAAGAAGCACAATCCCCCATGCCCTTGGTAAGCAATGAAGAAGAGATTGAATTGTAAGAAAGCTACCAAGAGGAAGAGGTTAAAATTGAAGAAGCTTGCAAAGAGGTGGGAGTTGTCAAGGAATAGCTTAAGGGAATAGAGCTGGGAATCACCTTGTTAAAGTTGTTGGAGACATCTCCTCCAAAGCCATCACCATCCATTCCTTCATTCAAGTGGGTAAATCTTTCATCTCTAAGCTTAATTAGCCCACTTGAATATGCTTTGCTTGAGACGGATGGGCAACTTAGAGCTCTTTGTGGCTATAAGAGTAAGAGGGAGATGGTTAGTGGTAGGAATTGTCATGCAAGGTTCAATATGGTTGCATGCTCCAAATTGAAGTACAAAGGTTGGTATAACTCTCAATTGAATATGTCCAGGAAGCTGTTTGAATATCTCCGTGAGAATTCCGATTGCTCACCACCCAAGTGGAACAATAATGATCAACAAGAAAACGGGTGCAAAAGCAATGTTTGGGACCCCAGAATTCATTCTAGCAATCAACACTCTTGGGGCCTTGTCACTTGCTTTAACTTGCTTGAAGGCTTTATGCAACTAGTGTGGGATCCCGATGCTATTGGAATTACAAACACTGGTGGGGATTCTTGGATGAGTTCAAGCACAAGCCACCATAACAAGGAGCTCACGAATGTCCAACTTAAGGACTATAACTAAAAGTGCTAGGTGGGAGCCAACCCACCATGGTATAATCGTTCCATTTTATTCTTAATCTTATTTTATTTTATTTTTACTAGTGTTCATTCATATTTCTGCATATTCACCTGCATTCTGCATTTTGCATTCTGCATACACATAAAAAAAGGGGCAAATCATGCGTGCGCGCAGGCCACACGTGGGCGTCGATAGCTATCTCGCTCCCCCATCCAACGAACAGAAAGTTGTTATGGAATCGTGCGGCTGGTGTGCTCTGCACATAATTCGACCCACGCATACGCATCTATGACGCGTTTGCGTCATCTGCCACAAGGGAAATCCACGCGTACGCGTAAAGCACGCGCACGCGTGGATAGGAAAATCGGTGTAAATAGCATTTTGGACGGAAAGTTGTGCTGCCCCCACGCTGGAACTGTGCTAGAGGCACAAGGTCATCCACGCGTACGAGTCCCTGACGCGTGCGCGTCCTTTTGCTTCCAAGACCACCCACGCGTACGCGTGGGCGACGTGTACGCGTCACATGGAGAATACAGTTCTCACGCACACGCGTGCCTTGCGCGCGCGTGTCGCCTCCCGACTTTTCATTCCCTTCTTCTTTTTTCCTTCATTTTTCTTATTTCATTTAATTACTTTTCTTTATTCAAAAATTTTTTCTCTCTCATGCTTAGTTATTTATGGTTTCTTTTTCATTCTTTTCTTTTTTCTTCATGCTTTTTTATGTTGGTGTTGGAACTTTATTTGGGTTTTATATTATTATACTTGAGCCTGTGGATATCATCAATAGTGATTTGACAATTAATATTAATTTTTGGGATTGCATGCATGTTTGGAATTCTCGCTTTCCCTAACGTATTTTACATGCATACCAAGAGTTTGTGAAAAGCCCGTATAGCGTTATGAATTCTTAATTATTCTATCCTTTCACTCTAATGCCTGTTTTTTACAAAACCCTTCCAAAATTTTATTAATTAAATATAATTGTCAATACAAACGTTATTGTTAGTTTGTTATGACTGATAATATATTTTGGCTTTTAATGCTTGATCTACGCTACTCATGCCTTTGCCAGCATGCCAATAAACATCTTGCATTTAATTTTCTCAATATATCATGCTATATTTCCATTGATGTCCTAATTACATGGAGTCGCGACCATGTGTTAACGACATTCTTCTTTACCTTGGCATGATTATCACTCGTACTGCCCTCTTCCTTGCTCTATCCCTTTGAATTCATGTCCCTTTCTCTTTTCCCTTTTCAGGATGGCCACCAGGAAGGGTGCAGAGAGAGCCTCTAACAAGTCACCGGCAAGGAGGAGAACGAAAAGCACAAGCATCTTCAACAAATCAGCTGCTCCCTCAGATACTTTAGAGATTGGACCGGCTTGACCGACAGGCAAAGCAAATGGAGCGCCATAACAAGCGCCAATTTACATACCTCAAGGAGCTGATTGTTGGCAACCATCCACCTTAAGAAGAACCAGACACTCCGAACTCCACCTTACTTACCAGCACCGGGAGCCATGACGACCCCGACTATGGAGATGTTGTTACCAACCACCCTTTGTTCCTGACTAATGGCACCGAGGACGGTGCCAAGCTTTAAGTGTGGGGAGGTCGGTCAGTACCTGACTTCCAGAGGTAACTGCTCTTTCTTAACACCAATAGGTTATTTTTTCTTTTGTTAGGATAGGATAAATTTCATATAGGATAAATTGCATAGTAATAGGTGTTTGCATGCAAGTTCTATTTGGTTGAAAAATAATAAGTTTCTTTTTAAGACCCTATTTTTGAAAAGAAAAAATTCACTAATTCAAATTAAAATTTTGTGTTAAATTTGTTTGAAGACTGTAAATTGGAACATAAATTATAGCAAAGAACACACAACCTGTGAGATTTGAGCTTAATTATATGGTTACATTATTTAACCATAATATTTTATTCTTGTGCGTTTTCTTCTCTATGGCTGCAATCTTTGCTTTGTTTCATTCTATATGTCCAATGTTTAGTGTATTTACATGCTTGCATATGATTGAGGCCATTAATTGTTATTAGCTCACTTATCCCAAATAGCCTACCCCTTTCAATTACGTTTCTTAGCCACTTTGAGCCTTTTAATTCCCGTTTGTTCTATATTTTACCACATCACTAGCCTTAAGCGGAAAAACAATTAATCACCCCAATTGAATCTTTGGTTAGCTTAGGATAGAGAGTGTGTATCAATTAAGTGTCGGGAACTGTGGGAACTTGGGTTGATGAAATTGTGCTGTGTTTTGTTGATAAAAGTATTGGAAATTTGGGTGCATACTCATGTGAGACCAGAAAAATTATAAACCCATATGCATTGATATGTTACGTTTGCTTTTGTGATTCAAAAAAAAAGAGAAAAAAAGAAAAAGAAAAAAAATATATATATATATAGGGGATAAAATTACCCCCAATTCTAAGTTTAATAAAAGATAAATGCATATGTGGTAAAACTAAAGAAAAGTTGATACATGAGTATGTGATGCAAAAGTGGGAATTTTGGGTAGCTAGACACAATTTTAGATTTACATAGAGTGTGTGTGTGTTAGGTAAGAACTTAGGTTAATCAAAGATTCATATTTTAGCTCACTTAGCCATACATGTACCCTTACTTTTACCTTAGCCCCATTACAACCTTGATAAGACCTCATGATGTTTGTATTGGTATACTAAATATTTGTTGATTGGTTAGATGAAGAATAAAGTTTAGAAAGCATGATTAGAGAAGAGTAGAGTGATTCACCTTAGACACTTGAGAGATTAGAGTGCATATACACCATCAGTGAGGGTTCAATGCTTGATTCTAGGTTCCCTGCTTTCATGAGCTATCTTCTTACAAATTTACTTATCTTTACTGTATGATTTTGAATTAGTGGAATTTAATTCATATTTGTCTTGGAGAACTTATTTTCTTTTAACCAAGTAGACAGAATCATCATAGCATATAGTTGCATTCATAGGTCGCATCTCATGAGTCTTACTTTCCCCATTCATTCTTTATAGCTTCTCTTGAGCTTAGCATGAGGACATGCTAATGTTTAAGTGTGGGGAGAGTAATAAACCACTATTTTATGGTTTATCTTTTGCTCAATTGAGTAGTTTTTATCAACTCTTTACTCACTTATTCATATAAATTGCATGGTTTTACATTTTTGTTCCTAATTTTGTTCTATAATTGGAATCTTGCTTCCCAAGCCTTTAAATTACCAAAAATTAATTCTCTTTTATATCATTTGATGCCTTGATATGTGTGTTAAGTGATTTCAGGATTTTTAAGGCAGGAATGGCTTAGAGGATGGAAAGGAAGCATGCAAAAGTGGAAGGAATACAAGAAGTTGAAGAAATTGCCAAGCTGTCCAGCCTGACCTCTTCATACTTAACTGACCATAACTTGAGCTACAGAGGTCCAAATGAGGCGGTTGCAGTTGCGTTGGAAAGCTAACATCCGGGGCTTCGAAATGATTTATAATTTCCCATAGTTGCTCTAAAGATAAGTGATACGCATGCGTGAATCCACGCGTGCGCAAAACCAGCGACCTGTACATTTTTGAATTCTCCCCCAGCGATTTTTGGGCTGTTTCTGACCCAGTTTTTGGCCCAGAAAAAACAGATTAGAAGCTATAAAGTGAGGGAATCCATTCATTCATTAACAACAAATTTTATATTCATAATTTTAGGTTTTAGATGTATTTCTTGGAAAGAGAGGCTCTCTCCTCTCTCTTAGGTTTTAGGATTTAGGATTTCTTTTAGTTTTAGGATTGCTTCTTCTCAATTCCATGTTCAAAGTTCCTTTAATTTATGTTTCTCTTCTATTTCTATTTATTCCATTACTTTAGTTTATTTATTCCTCTTGTGGATTCTCTTCTTATTCATTTTGGTTATGAATTCTCCATGTTAGAATTGATTTCTCTTATTAATGCAAATTGAGGTATTTCATATTTATTACTTCTTCTATTATTTGTTATTAATTGATGTTTTAAGTTAGGTTTTCTCCTCTTGGCTTTGGTTGAATAATTGGTGACACTTGAGTTATAAAACTCCTTTGTTGATTGAAAATTAGAATTTGCTGATTTATTTGGATCCCTCTAAAGCTAGTCTTTCCATAGAAGTTGACTAGGACTTGTGGAATCAAATTGATTAGTCCACTTGACTTTCCTTTATTTAGTAAGGGTTAACTAAGTGAGAGCAATAAATAATTCTCGTCACAATTGAAAAGGATAACTAGGATAGGATTTCCAGTTCTTATATGTAAGACCCAAGACTTTTGAAAAGTCCTATTTTGAACTAATATCAAATCATATATTTATTTACAGTTTTATTTTCAGGAAATCAGTTTATTGAAAATAATTTGAGGCAATTTTGATTAATTGGATTTGAAATAAATTAAGGTTTTCATCCAAACTCTATAATTATGGATTATTTTTCTATTTATAACTTAAAGTTCTAGAAATCCAAAAATAATGAGTTTGGGCTATTTAAATTAAGATTTTATCTAATTTTACTATTATTGACTTATTTTATATATTTAAATTGTAAAGTTGGTAGTTGTGAAATAATAAGGATTTTTATATGATTTGGACTAAATAATTAATATTTTAGAATATTGATATTAGTATTTTGGAAAATGAAGAAATTAAGTATATTATTTCTAACATTTCGATTTGAACATTTTATTGAAAATGAAGTGTGAAATTGATGAGCAAATAGTATTTTTATACATTATTATTGTTGGATTAGAATTTAATTCTAATTACTATATTATCCCTATTTTAAGTGAAATTACCAATTTAACCCTAACCTTAATTTTCAAAATAAGGAAACCCTAACCCAGTAACCCGTTACCATGACCCGGTTCCCTCCACCCACGCTCAGTAGCAGTAGCTGCTGCCCTCTAACCTAAACAAACACAGCCGCAGCCTTCCCCAATTCAACCAGCAGCAACAGCTGCGAAAATAGAAGAAAGAAAGAAATAGAGAGGGAAGGGGGAAACGGATCCGTGGAGGAGAAGAAGGAGAGGAGGGGAGGAAAGAGACTGCGCCGCGCACTGGGCTTCTCCGCCATCGTGCCGTCGCCTGACCGAGGAGAGAGGAGACCGCCGCGCGAGGAGCTTCCATGGCCACCGTTGTAAACTCGCAGGCGGAAGAAGCAGAATGATGCGAGGAGAAGAGGGAGTCATCGCGCTCTGCCGCCGCGAGCCCCGTCGCACCCTGTGCCGCCGAGGGTTCTGTCCTTGTCAGAGCCGTCGCCCTCACTGCGTCCTCGCCGATTTGCCGCCGTTGGGGTCGCGCACAGGGGAAGCGCGAGAGGAAGTCGTCGTGGAGCCCGCTGCCGCTGCCACTGTAACCGCGCCGTCGCCTGAGATGAACCCGACGGGAGAGAGGGGGAAACCACCTGCGACGCTGCCGGAGCTCCCTTTGCTGTCAAAAACTGCCGCCATCCAACCAGCTGCTACAGTGGTTGCCGCCCGTTGTGAATGGCTGCAGGAGAAGCTGTTGTGGCCGCCGAAACAACACCGGAGTTTCTGCCCATTTTTGTCGCCGGAGAACCTCGCTACCGTCGCCGGAGAACTCTTCCGGTAAGGGTTTTATTTGAGGTTTCTGTCCTTTTTGAATTCCGAGGGTACTATAGTCACTGCCTGTTGGTTTCAGTCGTCGTGATTGGAATTCGTAGCCGTTGTCACTTGAGGTGGCTGTCGGGCTGCCGCCGAGCTGGTACGGAGACCGCCGCTGTGTCGGTTCAAACGTTCTTCCTTCGGTTTGGTAAGCGTTTTCGATTTGAAAGCCCTTTAGTTACTGTTCTGTTATCATACGCTGAGGTTTGTGGCGTTAGTTGCTATACGATTGAGTTTCGGTGGTTGTATGTTGTGATTAGAGTTGTTGAGACTGTTGCAAAAGTGGCTGGGAGCTGAGGTTTTAGTTCCCGTCAGTTCGGTTTGAGGCGAAAAGGACTTGATGAGGCGTTTGGGTTATGGAATTGCGTTTTGAGGTAGGGGCTTTTGTACAAACTAGTTTTATTTAAATTAGAAATTGTTATAAATAGATATGCTGTACAAAATATATTTTTGGTGGTTTTGTGAGTCTTATGAATTGTCTAGTTTTATCTTGAATGAATATGGTTGCCTGTTTGATTGTAACAATGTATGATTTTGATAAATTGGAGATTTCTGGATTGGTTGATTTGAATGATTTTTGATAATTTGAAAGTTGAGTTTTATTTTATTGGAAACTGATTTGGTCTTGAACCTGTTAGAAAGAGTTGATGATTGGTTTTGTTGGGACCAGGAAAGGGTGGCAAAGTCCAAGTTTTAGGGGAGATGCTGCCAAAATTTCTAGAAAATTAGAGATTTTGATTGGAATTGTTATTTTGGAAAAGAATAAGTTATGCTTTGACTTAAATGTTTGAGAAATAAATTATGTTTGAACTTGCCTTATTAGGAAAATCTCTATATTTTTGATGTAATTATTAAGAAAGGAATTATGCCTTAAAAATCAATTTAAATATGAAATTTTCTTATGTTTTGTAATTTGATTTACATAAACAGATTTTGGAGGGGTTTTAATGGATTTAAAAATAAACCTGGTTTTCAATTAATCTATTTCACTTTATGACATTTAGGAAGAGCTTGAAGTATTTTCTGGAACTTTGATTTATTAAAATTGAAACACTTCCCGAGCCCTTGGAAACAGATTTAAGAATGAAACTGAAATTGGTTTTGGCTTAAGTTTGGTTGGTCTTGAAATTGGTTCGGCATAATTGGAAACACGATTTGGTTTTGGGTTTAAACCCTATTCTATTTATTCAACTCAAGAAGTTAAAGTTCCGGAGGTTTTCAAGGAATTTAAGAAATGAGTTAGGTTATTCTCCCCTGAAGTCTTGGGACTCTGCTGAGGAATCTTACGACCAAATCTTGATTTAGAAATGAATGATTGAGTCTTTCAAAGAGATTTTGAACTTGGCATGGTTTTGAGATTTTTGGAAGTGTTGGAAAGATGGAGAAAGTGGCTCCGTTTTGAAAAGTGATTATTGGCTAGCTGTGATTTGACTACGTTTGTTATTTAAAAGTAAATGGGTCAAGAATGATTTTGAAATAAGGTATTGAGCCTGATTGATTGTGGATATCATCAAGATTGATGAGTTATTGTTTGGTAGGCGTAAGGGCCGGGTTCGTCCCGCTTATGCTGAGAGATTTGATAATTGATGAGATCGTTGATAAGTCGCTTGCGCCTGGCAAGAACGGTGGTTAATTCCGCTTACGTGTAGATGTGAGGTCGGAGGCAAAGTATCCCGCTCACATCCTTTCGGATCACAAGAGTGTGCAGGCACTGACATCCTGGACCGTGTGGCGGGCACGTTATCCCAGAGGGTTCCCATTTATACGTGACCGAAGGGCAACATTCCCATGGGAATGTGTCGGGTTGGCAATTGAACCGACAATGTGATATCACAGCCAGTAGGACAGGCATTCATCATTTGCATCTTTGTGATATTGTTTCGGTGTGCATATTGTATTTGGTTTGCCTATGTGAATACTTATGTTAACTGCTAACTGTTATACTTGTTGTAATTGCTCTTCATTGTACTTGAACCATATTAATTGTGATTGTGTTTGAATTAATTGGTTTGTGATGAGTTGGTTGCTGATTGAGCTGTTTGGGCCGGGGGCCGTGTTGGATTGGATGGGCTTGAGGCCGTGATTGGTATATTGAGTCCTAGTTCTGTATAAAGTATCTGATCGGTTCAGTATAGACTTAATGAACCTATGCTTGGAACGGGATGATCATTTATACCGCGTAGGTAACTGCTTTCATGGTTGCGGTCTAGGAAAAACTTTTCAGACATTTTCTTTAAGAAAGGAAAAAGGTTTTGTTTTAGAATATTTGAGAAATTTAGCAAGTTTTCAAAAAGGAATTTTCTGGATTACGAATGTGAACCTATGGTTTTTGGAAAGACTCATAAGACGAGCAATGATCACTGAACTCTAAGAATGATTTTATCTTTACGTATCTTGTTATAGCAATTTCTGTAATCCTATAGTGAGAACAAGCGAGGACGACGTTCCCACTCCCCTACAGGTTATTCCTTTTCAGGATATGGAAGACGAAGCTTCAGGAGAGTTATGTTTATTTTCTGTTTATTCGGTCCTTTTGTATTACCGTAGCTATTGTTTTCCCTCGCCTTTATCTTTATTATGTTTGTAAGAGGGATAGGAAATTATGATATGTATATTTGTAAATTAGTGTGTGTGTGTGTGTGTGTGTGTATATATATATATCTTAAAGTTGTATCTGATTTTGCATGTACATGTATGTTTAGGTTTTCACAAAAAGAGTTATCGAAAGGTTATATGGTTTTAAGTTTTAAACAGGCTCATATTTTAGTATTAAATATTCGAAGAGTCATCGTAATACTCGAGCTATCAGAATAGCGCAGCCGGAAGCGTGACATTTTGATAGTTAGGGTGTTACATTTGTGGTATCAGAGCGGTCTTTCCTGTAGAGCCTGAGGAATGGACTGGCTATGCTTCAATTGCATACTCTGAGCTTTTGTCATGTATTAGGTCTTGTCTGATGACGAGAATTAAGGCTTTATGCACATGACGATCTATTGATTAACGCTGTTAGTCTTGCATTGCATGATTTTTGGTATTAAGTTTGGCCGGCTTAATACTAGTGAATTATGTATATGAAGGCACTAATGGGTTATCATAGATGATATACGAGTTTTGAGCAAAGCGAATCGCGGGTTTTGGGAACGTTAGAAACTATTTCTCGAGGCTATTCAGTTGTGTATCTTGGATTTTGCTCGAGTCGACCTGTTCTTTCATGTCCTAACTTGAAGTTCTTGTTTGCTACTCCTCTTGAAAAGTAGTTTGATGTTCCACTCTATTCCTTTATTCATATGTATTCTTGTTTGATCCTAAGTGCATATGCTTGTTTGAAATCCTTGTTGTATTTGTCTTTCTCTGTTTGAGTTCTTCTTGATTCACGTGTTCTTTGATACAGCTTTGAACTTATCCTATTGTGTTGTACATTATAACTCCTGAGTCCGAGTCCATTTTTAGAGAAATTGTTGATTCAGTTTTTCTCTCATTCGACAGTGATCACAGCCAATTTTGAGATTCTATACAAATTTGTTGTTGATTGGATATATACTTATCTACATATGTGGGACTTGAAGATTTCTTATACAGTTTAATAACTATTTATTTCTAATATCCCGCCTATATTTTTACTAGTTTGTGGAACTGCATTTACTTTAAATTATAATTTGGCTTTCTAGTAATTTTACTATAGTTCCAACGCACATCTTCATTTGATTATGTAATTGGGTATTTTTCAATATTTTGAAAAGAAAGGATTTATCACTTTTGTCCCGGTTGAGTTTCGTTTGATAAGCTTTACCTAACTTATTTTGAATTGAGTTTGATTTAGCATGTTATATGGTTTATGCCATTGTTGTTCTTTTGAAAGTGTTGGACTCGTAGCTTTCTTCCTATGAACGGACTAAATTCTCTATTAAGCCTTCCATCTCTATGAATGTCATACTTGACCTTATTTTAACTAAACTTTTACATTTTGTGGACATTACCATTGATGTTGGTTTTTCTTCTCTGGTGAATCTCATTCTTATATGAGTCAGTTTGATTCATTTCAAATTAGTACATCGTTTATTCTCTCATTGTCTCTATAAGAGTTTTTAGTCAAAGGTTTATCCTTGAGGAACTACTGATGATTGGGTTGTCTTTTCCTATGACTTTGTATTCTTTGGATCAATTGAAAGATTGTGGATGACTCAATCCTAGTGGATCTTGTTTGAACTATTTTGGTTTAAGATCTTTTCTTGTATGGCTTGACGCCTTTTCAAGTAAATCCTAATCTTCTTGAATATTGTTGTGAGATGGTGATTTCAAGTATACTTTTAGAGTCTTGTTTTGAATTTTATAAAGCAAATTGGAGTCTCTTTGAAGAAGTTCCAAATCGAACTTAATTTTTTAGTTGCTTGGTTATAATTGAAACCATTGTTCAATTTTTGACAAAAATTGTTTTAAAATTGACATGCGCTATTTTAAATGAGGTTTTGAAAAGTTTCCTTGTTTAATGGAAACCTGTCCGTTTGTAACGCACCACTTGTTTCCTTACCAGATTGTAAGCAAAATTTTACCTCGGAATTTCTTTTCTAAAGAGAGTTTAACTCCCTCTTTTGTCCTCGCTATAAATGTTATACACGCTTGTTTGAATATGGGCTTTGGAAAATTTTGAACAAGCATTTGATTTCTCTTCCGAGTTTTATGATTGCTTTTGGTTAAGTTGTGCACCTAATTATCTTTTTAAAATATTTGAGGGAATATTTTAGCCTTTAGCCAAACTTGTGAGCACCTTGTTTTTAAAACTCTACATGATCTACTTCAACTTGAAAGTGTATTAAAAGCAAAGTCACGTTTATACTTTTGTTACTCTCTTGAAGGATGTTTGTTGTTTAACTTCTCTTTCAGACTACGAAATGATTTTTGCAAGTTTTCGATTCTTTTGAGAACAATTTATTCGAGAGTATTTTTAATCATGCTCTTGAGTTTGGTGAGCTCTATTTTGGGTTTGAAATCTTCACTACTGCAAACCCCATGCTTCTTTGACTCAGCTTGAATTTGTTTCAAAATAATGCACTGAATTTTCTTCTTATTGGTCCTGTTGGATTTCTTTGATACAAGGGTTATCCTTGAAGTTGTCAATCAATTTATTTCTAGCAAACTTCATTGGTTGAGTGTCTTTGTTACCTGAATTGGATACAGTCTCTCGAGTCTATGAGTATTATTCCTGGCATGTGTCTCTCCTTTCTGAATCTTGTATCCTTCTGAGTAGACTCGAGAATTGTTTTGATATCACGTGTGACTTGTAGATGTAGTCACGTGATGCGTTAGTTCTTTAAGACGTGATATGTGCATACGGAAGTTGAAACGGTAGATGTACAACGTTATGAGTTGTGGGTGTATTGTTCCTTACGAACGGATTTGCGGTTCTCAGGCTTATGATCGAATATGGGGATTGTAAAGTGCTTGATGGAGTTGGAAAGTTGAAGCTTTGAGGTTGAGATGAGATTAGTGTGCGGATGTTGAGCACGTCGTTATAACCTCATCCTGTTTTATGACCTTCAATGCCTTGCCTTACTATCACATGTTTGACCCATGTCATCTTTTGCATTTGAGCCTATCTTGTAATGTTTGCCTTGCAACCATACTCCTACCTTTGTATCTTTATGCATACAACCATCAAAGTATTTGAAAATCGTATATATGTTTATATTTTGAGATATATTTTTGCTTCTTCCTTAAATGTGTTCAAGGGTGAACTGTTATGAGATTTCTTTCATTTTGTATCAATTTCCGAGGGCGAAAATTTTTATAAGGTGGGTGGAATGTAAGACCCAAGACTTTTGAAAAGTCCTATTTTGAACTAATATCAAATCATATATTTATTTACAGTTTTATTTTCAGGAAATCAGTTTATTGAAAATAATTTGAGGCAATTTTGATTAATTGGATTTGAAATAAATTAAGGTTTTCATCCAAACTCTATAATTATGGATTATTTTTCTATTTACAACTTAAAGTTCTAGAAATCCAAAAATAATGAGTTTGGGCTATTTAAATTAAGATTTTATCTAATTTTACAATTATTGAGTTATTTTATATATTTAAATTGTAAAGTTGGTAGTTGTGAAATAATAAGGATTTTTATATGATTTGGACTAAATAATTAATATTTTAGAATATTGATATTAGTATTTTGGAAAATGAAGAAATTAAGTATATTATTTCTAATATTTGGATTTGAACATTTTATTGAAAATGAAGTGTGAAATTGATGAGCAAATAGTATTTTTATACATTATTATTGTTGGATTAGAATTTAATTCTAATTACTATATTATCCCTATTTTAAGTGAAATTACCAATTTAACCCTAACCCTAATTTTCAAAATAAGGAAACCCTAACCCAGTAACCCGTTACCATGACTCGGTTCCCTCCACCCACGCTCAGCAGCAGCTGCTGCTGCCCTCTAACCTAAACACACACAGCCGCAGCCTTCCCCAATTCAACCAGCAGCAACAGCTGTGAAAATAGAAGAAAGAAAGAAATAGAGAGGGAAGGGGGAAACGGATCCGTGGAGGAGAAGAAGAAGAGGAGGGGAGGAAAGAGACTGCGCCGCGCACTGGGCTTCTCCGCCATCGCGCCGTCGCCTGACCGAGGAGAGAGGAGACCGCCGCACCACACTGCCTCCCCACCGCCGCGCGAGGAGCTTCCATGGCCACCGTTGTCAAGCTCGCAGGCAGAAGAAGCAGAATGACGCGAGGAGAAGAGGGAGTCATCGCGCTCTACCACCGCGAGCCCCGTCGCACCCTGTGCCGCCGAGCGTTCCGTCTTTGTCAGAGCCATCGCCCTCACTGCGTCCTAGCCGATTTGCCGCCGTTGGGGTCGCGCACAGGGGAAGCGCGAGAGGAAGTCGTCGTGGAGCCCGCTGCTGCTGCCACTGTAACCGCGCCGTCGCCTGAGATGAACCCGACGGGAGAGAGGGGGAAACCACCTGCGACGCTGCCGGAGCTCGCTTTGCCGTCAGAAACTGCCGCCATCCAACCAGCTGCTACAGTGGTTGCCGCCCGTTGTGAATGGCTGCAGGAGAAGCTGTTGTGGCCGCCGAAACCACACCGGAGTTTCTGCCCATTTTTGTCGCCGGAGAACCTCGCTGCCGTCGCCGGAGAACTCTTCCGGTAAGGGTTTTATTTGAGGTTTCTGTCCTTTTTGAATTCCGAGGGTACTATAGTTACTGCCTGTTGGTTTCAGTCGTCGTGATTGGAATTCGTAACCGCTGTCACTTGAGGTGGCTGCCGGGCTGCCGCCGAGCCGGTTCGGAGACCGCCGCTGTGTCGGTTCAGCCGTTCTTCTTTCGGTTCGGTAAGCGTTTTCGATTTGAAAGCCCTTTAGTTACTGTTCTATTATCATACGCTGAGGTTTGTGGCGTTAGTTGCTATACGATTGAGTTTCGGTTGTTGTATGTTGTGATTAGAGTTGTTGAGACTGTTGCAAAAGTGGCTGGGAGCTGAGGTTGTAGTTCCCGTCAGTTCGGTTTGAGGCGGAAAGGACTTGATGAGGCGTTTGGGTTATGGAATTGCATTTTGAGGTAGGGGCTTTTGTACAAACTAGTTTTATTTAAATTAGAAATTGTTATAAATAGATATGCTGTACAAAATGTATTTTTGGTGGTTATGTGAGTCTTATGAATTGTCTGGTTTTATCTTGAATGAATATGGTTGCCTGTTTGATTGTAACAATGTATGATTTTGATAAATTGGAGATTTCTGGATTGGTTGATTTGAATGATTTTTGATAATTTGAAAGTTGAGTTTTGTTTTATTGGAAACTGATTTGGTCTTGAACCTGTTAGAAAGAGTTGATGATTGGTTTTGTTGGGACCCAGAAAGGGTGGCAAAGTCCAAGTTTTAGGGGAAATGCTGCCGAAATTTCTAGAAAATCAGAGATTTTGATTGGAATTATTATTTTGGAAAAGAATAAATTATGCTTTGACTTAAATGTTTGAGAAATAAATTTTGTTTGAACTTGCCTTATTAGGAAAATCTCTATATTTTTGATGTAATTATTAAGAAAGGAATTATGCCTTAAAAATCAATTTAAATATGAAATTTTCTTATGTTTTGTAATTTGATTTACATAAACAGATTTTGGAGGGATTTTAATGGATTTAAAAATAAACCTGGTTTTCAATTAATCTATTTCACTTTACGACATTTAGGAAGAGCTTGAAGTATTTTCTGGAACTTTGATTTATTAAAATTGAAACACTTCCCGAGCCCTTGGAAATAGATTTAAGAATGAAACTGAAATTGGTTTTGGCTTAAGTTTGGTTGGTCTTGAAATTGGTTCGGCATAATTGGAAACACGATTTGGTTTTGGGTTTAAACCCTATTCTATTTATTCAACTCAAGAAGTTATAGTTCCGGAGGTTTTCAAGGAATTTAAGAAATGAGTTAGGTTATTCTCCCCGGAAGTCTTGGGACTCTGCTGAAGAATCTTACGACCAAATCTTGATTTAGAAATGAATGATTGAGTCTTTCAAAGAGATTTTGAACTTGGCATGGTTTTGAGATTTTTGGAAGTGTTGGAAAGATGGAGAAAGTGGCTCCGTTTTGAAAAGTGATTATTGGCTAGCTGTGATTTGACTACGTTTGTTATTTAAAAGTAAATGGGTCAAGAATGATTTTGAAATAAGGTATTGAGCCTGATTGATTGTGGATATCATCAAGATTGATGAGTTATTGTTTGGTAGGCGTAAGGGCCGGGTTCGTCCCGCTTATGCTGAGAGATTTGATAATTGACGAGATTGTTGATATGTCGCTTGCGCCTGGCAAGGACGGTGGTTAATTCCGCTTACGTGTAGATGTGAGGTCGGAGGCAAAGTATCCCGCTCACATCCTTTCGGATCACAAGAGTGTGCAGGCACTGACATCCTGGACCATGTGGCGGGCACGTTATCCCAGAGGGTTCCCATTTATACGTGACCGAAGGGCAACATTCCCATGGGAATGTGTCGGGTTGGCAATTGAACCGACAATGTGATATCACAGCCAGTAGGACAGGCATTCATCATTTGCATCTATGTGATATTGTTTCGGTGTGCATATTGTATTTGGTTTGCCTATGTGAATACTTATGTTAACTGCTAACTGTTATACTTGTTGTAATTGCTCTTCATTGTGCTTGAACCATATTAATTGTGATTGTGTTTGAATTGATTGGTTTGTGATGAGTTGGTTGCTGATTGAGCTGTTTGGGCCGGGGGCCGTGTTGGATTGGATGGGCTTGAGGCCGTGATTGGTATATTGAGTCCTAGTTCTGTATAAAGTATCTGATCGGTTCAGTATAGACTTAATGAACCTATGCTTGGAACGGGATGATCATTTTTACCGCGTAGGTAACTGCTTTCATGGTTGCGGTCTAGGAAAAACTTTTCAGACATTTTCTTTAAGAAAGGAAAAAGGTTTTGTTTTAGAATATTTGAGAAATTTAGCAAGTTTTCAAAAAGGAATTTTTTGGATTACGAATGTGAAGCTATGGTTTTTGGAAAGACTCATAAGACGAGCAATGATCACTGAACTCTAAGAATGATTTTATCTTTACGTATCTTGTTATAGCAATTTCTGTAATCCTTTAGTGAGAACAAGCGAGGACGACGTTCTCACTCCCCTACAGGTTATTCCTTTTCAGGATATGGAAGACGAAGCTTCAGGAGAGTTATGTTTATTTTCTGTTTATTCGGTTCTTTTGTATTACCGTAGCTATTGTTTTCCCTCGCCTTTATCTTTATTATGTTTGTAAGAGGGATAGGAAATTATGATATGTATATTTGTAAATTAGTGTGTGTGTGTGTGTGTGTGTGTGTGTGTATATATATATATCTTAAAGTTGTATCTGATTTTGCATGTACATGTATGTTTAGGTTTTCACAAAAAGAGTTATCGAAAGGTTATGTGGTTTTAAGTTTTAAACAGGCTCATATTTTAGTATTAAATATTCGAAGAGTCATCGTAATACTCGAGCTATCAGAATAGCGCAGCCAGAAGCATGACATTTTGATAGTTAGGGTGTTACATTATACCTTGTAAGGGTTTTCATGATTATTAATTTACTTTCTTGCCTATTTATTTCCTTGTTCCCTATTTCAAAAACCCAAAAAGATACTTTTCCATAACCAATAATAAATCATACTTTCCTGCAATTCCTTGAGAGACTACCCGAGGTTTAAATACTTCGGTTATTAATTTTATTGGGTTTGCTTAAGTGACAACCAAAGTTTTTGTACGAAAGGGTTCTCTGTTGGTTTAGAAAATATACTAGCAACGAGAACTTATTTGTGAATTCTTTACTGACAGAAAATCCAGCTCGTCAAAATTATTAATAAAACATCGATAGAATGAAGGTAGTCCAAGGAAGCTCCTTATATTATGAAATGTCTTCAGAGTAGGCCAATTAAAAACACAACTTTACTCATTAAGAAGTCACACTTCTTAAGATTAGCATATAGTATTTTCTCTCGAAGCACCATAAATATTTGACGCAGATGGTCATTAGAACTATATAAACCGATACCTAGAATTCCCATTAATAAAAAGATAGAGCTTCCCGCAGACTAGATGTTCATCATGGTTCTTACTATATGTTATGATGTCATCAAAGTAAACAACAACAAACTTCCCAATGAAGGATCAGAATAACTGGTTCATCAAGCGCATAAAGGTGCTTAGTGCATTAGAGAGGCCGAATGGCATAACCATCCATTTTTGTATAATCCATCTCGTGTCTTGAAAGCTGTCTTTCATTCATCACCAAGCCTCATACCAATTTGATGATAGCTACTCCTTTAGTCAATCTTAAAGAAGATAACAACACCATGTAATTAATCCAGCAAATTATCAAGTCGAAGAATAGGGAACCTGTACATGATGGTGATCTTATTCACAACATTACTATCAATGCACATATGCCACGAACCATCTTTCTCCATAACTATCAGAGCAGGAATAGCATAGGGACTAACACTTTCTCTAACTAGGCCTTTGTCCACAAGTTGTTTTACTTGGCATTATAACTCTTCATTCTCCATGGTACTCATACAATATGCTGGTTTATTTGGAATTACCAAACCAGGGACGAAATTGATGGCAAGCTGGATATCTCGCATTGGGGATAACCCGCTAGGGATCTCCTCAGTGACAACGTCAGAAAATTCTTCAATCAAGGGCTTGACATTCTGATGCATGGATAAGGTCTTCTTGTTCTCTTTGCAAATTAATTAAAAGCACATGAAGTTGGACTTTTGATAAGCTTTATTAAGGCCTGACTTTGTGATTAGTGGCGGCTCAACTTACTTCTCGTATTCATCATGTCTTAATGGAGTCAACACAATCTTTACACCATCTTTGAAGAAGGAATATATATTCTTAAATTCGTCATGGAAAGGTCGTTGATCATATTGCCAAGGGAATCCTAGCAACAAGTGACACGTGTCTATGGGGATGACATCACACCATACTTCATTTTTATATTTACTCCCAATGGAGAATTGAACGCAACATTGCCTTGTTACTTTGACTTTATTCCCTTTTCTCCGCCACTGCAACTTATAAGGATGAGAATGTTCCTTAGTTGGAATCTTTAGTTTCTCCCTCATATAGGTTGCAACAACATTCTCACAACTTTCAGAGTCAAGACCTTGCACACCTTTTCTTGGGCAGTGTACCTCGTGTGAAAAATGTTATAGCATAGAATGCAATATTCAAAATATGGCGAACTTCCAAAGCTTCCTCATAATTAGGTGGAACCTCCTCTATAGCTTCATACTGAATCTCATTTTCCTTCTCGAACTCTTTACTTGGCTCTTCGTGGTTTTCTTCTTCAATTGAGTGATAACTCTTCAATTTGGGAAATTACCAGCAATATACCCAAATTTTTGACACTTAAAACACCTTCTGTTATGTTTAGTAGAGGAGAAGAGTTGAGTTCCATATTGGTTGGTGAGCTTTTTAAAGGACTTGCCTTAGAGAATTGTTGGGGAGTCCATTTTTGCTTTGAGGAATTAACCACACCCTTCTATATTGAGAAGCAATTATTCTTCTTCTATTATCTGATCTTCAACCTTAAAAGCTAGTCTTGTAACATCATCCAAAATCCATAATGTTTGTAGTTGAACAATGTTTGCAATGTCTTCATTAAGCCCTTCGAGATAGCGAGCAATAGTCTGTTCTTCAGGTTTTTGGATATCACACTTCATTTGAAGCTCTTCAAACTCCATAGTGTATTCCTCTACAGTCAGTGATTTTTGTTTCAAATCGTAAAATTTGATGAAGACTTCTTGTATGTAGTTCTCTGGAAGGAAATTTTTTCTTAGTTTACAGTGCATTTTATCTCATGTCTTGATCTTTCTCCATTCTTTTCTTTCTCGCTGATGCTTGAGATTCCCCTACCATACTGACGCATGCTTCTTTAACTTGATTGCTACAAGCATCACGCGCTTATAATCCGGAATGTCTTTTAACTCAAACACTATTTTCACTATCAAATCCAAATCATCTGGTTGGAGCTCAAACTCAGGAATATCAATTTTGATTCTTAAGTCTTTAGCTTTCGTGTTGTTCCATCATGCTCTTCGCGTGGACAAATCTTTAGATGAAAAAGAATAATAAAGTGGATTTGCATTATCCTCTTCCCTAGAAGAACTATCTTTACTCCTCCTGCCATGATTATTTTGAGCAGCTTCATATTTTCCAATTTGCTTGATGAGCGGATATTTTATATGCTTTTTGGCATCATTTTCATATAGTTTTTGTTATGTTTTGTTTAAGTTTTATTATATTTTCATAGGTTTTAGTGCAAAATTCATATTTTTGGATTCTAATTTGAGTTGTTGAGTTTCATGATGATTTCAAGTATTTTCTGGCTGAAATTGAGGAGTTTTGGCAATGTCTGATTCAGAGACAAAGAAAGGACTGCAGATGTTGTCAGATTCTGACCTCCATGCACTCGAAGGAGCATTTCTAGAGCTACAAAGGTCCAAATGGCATGCTCTCAACGACTATAGAAAGCTAACATCCAGGCCAGCCCCCAAACCTCTTCCTGGCATGCTCTCAATTGACCTCCTGCTCTCAAATAGTCTATACTTTACTTTGGAAATGAAGGCCTAAAACTGGCATTCAACGCCAGCCACCAACCCTCTTCCTGGCTTCCAATGCCTAAAAGGGACCAGCTGGGGTCCAATGCCCATTCAGGAGTCCAAAGCTGGTGTTCAATGCCCAAGAAGGGTCCTAGGATGTGGAGACACCCTTAGCTCAGCCCAAACACTCACCAAGTGGGCTCGAAAAGTGGATTTTGGCTCTACAACACTAGTTTATCTTATTTCTGTAATTCTTAGTTATCAGATTAGTATATATAGGAGGAGATCACCTTTGTTTAGGATCTTCTTCCCCACTTTTACATTCGAACATTACCTTTTGTAAGCTATGAGTCACTAACCTCCTAGGTTAAAGTTAGGAGCTCTGCTGATTCTTATGAATTAATAATATCACTATTCTATTTCAATCTATGCTTGATTCCATTCTAAGATGTATCTTCATTCTTCATTCTAATGAATTGGTAATGTAACATGACCATCATCCCTATTCACATGGGTTCGTGTGAGTCCTTGATGGGATAGTACTGAACCACAAGCTTGATTATACATCTCTTAGATGGCTAATTCACGACTTCGTTGGATACTTGAAGACATCAGTGCAACCGAGGTACGGGGCGATTAGGGCCTTTGTGGTATAGGCTAGAACCAAGACACAGCATTCTCTGATCCAGAAGATTCGACCTTGTCTGTGGCGCTTTGAGTAGGATCACCAAGGGAATGGACTGCAGGAGCTTTACCCCCGTTCAGATTGGATGACTGCTGACCTGACGTTTTATTTAAAGCAGAGGAGATTGATGACTGCTGACCTGCCATGGAATGAATCAATCAGAAGTTGGAGTAGATAGTGAGAAAAGTTGATCCAGAAGGAAGAAGCATCTCGGAAGCCTCAACCGTTCTCTCATCACTGATTTCACACCTATCTAGTAACGTTTTATTTATCTATTCTGTTTTATGCATTTTTCGTGACAACTACTCTCTTTTCTAATCACCTAACTAAGATCTACAAGGTAACCATTGCTTGCTCAAACCAACAATCTCCGTGGGATCGACCCTCACTCAACTGAGGTATTACTTGGACGACCCGGTGCACTTGTCGGTCTATCTGTGCAAATATTGTAGAGTCAATTTTGTGGACCAAATTTTTGGTGCTGTTTTTGGGGATTGTTTAGATTTGACAAACAACTGGATTATCTTGTTGCTTAGATTAGGTACTTTTTACTATTTTGTTTTGTGTCTTTTGTTTTCTTTTCAAAAATTTTCGAAAACCTTTTTCTTTTTTTTTTATTAATCTTTGCCTTTTGTGTGAGTCTTTTGTTCTTGTTCTCGTTAAAAGTTCGAACTTTCTTGTTTTCTTTTGCCAAATTTTTCAAAAATTGTGTCTTTTATTTGAGTCTAGTGTCAGTTCTTAGGTTTGGTGTCCCTTTTGTGTTTATCTTTTCTAAAAATTTTCGAATTTGTTCTTGAGTATTCTTCTTCGTATTCAAGTTGTTCTTATTTCTTTTCTTGTTTTGATCTTAAAATTTTTAAGTTTGGTGTCTTTTGGTGTTTTTCTTTTCAATTTTCAAAAATTAGTGTCTTTTGATCTAAAAATTTTAAGTTTGGTGTCTTTTGGTTGTTTTTCTCTTTCTTCATTAATTCAAAAAAAATAAAAATAAAAAATCTTATCTTTTCATATCTTTCTTTTAAATTTTAAAATCTTATCTTTTCATATCTTTCTTTTAAATTTTAAAATTCAAAACTTTTTCAAATCTTTATCTTATCTTTTTATCTTTCTATAAAATTCAAAAAATCCTATCTTATCTTATTTTAAATTTAAAATTTAAAATTTCAAAATTAAATCCTTTTCAAAAATCAATTTTCAAATCTTTTTAAATCTTACTATCTTTTCAAATCTTTTCAATCTTTTCAAATTTTTTTTAAAATCAAATCTTTTTCAAATCTCCTATCTTGATACCTCTTTAACGCGATTTTGGGGGCCTTATGGCCCAATTCTGCAAAGTCTGAAACTGAAATGGAAGAAGAGCTAACAAGGGGGCACTATACCATATCATTCATGCACATTAGATAGTTTTAGGGATGACACTTATTGGTGAAACTCTCATTTCAATTCTTCAAGGGCAATGTGAAGTTCGAAGGAGGCAAGAAGAATTCATGGCTACCTTAGTCGAGGTAGCAACTAACTTAACCTCACAACGCTTATGCAATCAAGACACTCCCATTGTTGAATGTAGAAAATCAATTGAAGAGTGTAGTATGAAAGAGAGGTTAAAATCTCAAGTGGAGAATGAGGAGTGGGCTTTTGTATTGGAACAAGAGAAGGAAGCCAAAATTATTGAAGAGGAAGAAGTGGTTGAAGATTTAGGAGATGTTGAATACAAAGAGGAATATAAAGTTATAGAACCTTCTTCCGTTGAGCTTATAAGTGATGTTGAGGAGGATAGTACACAACCTCCGAAGCATATTGTGAATGAAGAATTGGAAGAAGTTGAGCAACGAAGTCCTCCTACTGATGATGATTCCACACCAATATATGATCTATTTGAGCTTGATGAATCTTCCCCCATTGAATTTGAATTGGATGTTGATGTAGGCTTTACTCAACTACTGGCTTATGATTTGAGTGATGTAGAAGAGTTAGAAGAAGTTGGTGAGGAAAAAATTGAAGTTGAAGAATTTAATCAAGTGGTTGAAGTCCCTAAAAAAGGATGGATGAGAGTGGAAATTACATTGTCAAGACCATTGGAGACACATCTCCCTAAGCTACCATCATTCATTACATCATTCAAGAGGGGGTAAAATTCATATCTCTTAGCTTTGTTATTCCGCTTGAATATGTTTTACTTAAGACGGATGGTCAACTTAGAGCTATTTGTGGATTTAAGAGCAAAAGGGAGATGAATAGTGGTTGGAAACAACATTCAAGGTTCATTATGGTTGAAAGCTCATAGTTTAAGTGCAATGGTTGGTGTAGAGCTTAATTGATTGGGTCTAGGAAGATGTTTGAAGGTTTGAACGAGAATTCTGAATGCTTACCACCTGGATGGAATCATGATGATTGAAGAACGAATGTTTGACGGTTTAGAATTCAGAATAAATTCTCATTGCAAGTATAGTTTCTAAACCAAGCAATCATCCTTTCTTACAAACATTTTGGTTGTCACAAGTAACAAACCCAATAAAATTTATAAACCAAAGTATTCAAACCTTGGGTCGTCTTCTCAAGGAATTGCAGGGAGGTGTTCTTATTATTAGTTATGGAAAACAGTATTTTTGGGTTTTGAAAGGCTTGAACAAGGAAAATAAATTACAGGAATTAATAAATTAATATCTAATAAAACTCTTGGCAAGGTATGAAAATTCGGAAGTCCTATCCTAGTTATCCTTATGAGAATTGAGTTTAATCCCACTTAGTTAACCTTTACGAAAGCAAGGGAAAGTCAAGTGGACTAATTAGTTAGATCCCCAAGTCCTAGCCAACTCCTAAGGAAAGACTAGAGTTAGTGGGATTCAATTCAATTAGAAAAATTAATTAACAATCACGATAACTTTGATAACTCGAGCCTCCAGTTAATCAATTAAAGCCAAGAATATAAAAAGCTAAAGATAAATTTGAAATACCTCAATTGCATTAATAAAAGGAAATTAATCCAAACATAAAGAGTTCAAAAGCTAAATTGATAAAATAAATAAAAAGGACATTGAACTTGGAACTCGGAAGAAATTGTAAGTTGAAATATTAAAGTTGAAATAATAAAAAATCCTAATTCCTTTAAGAGGAATCCTAATCCTAAATCCTAAGAGAGATGAGAGAACCTCTCTCTCCAAAAACTACATCTAAATTATGAAAAGTGAATTATGGAAGACATGTTGTTGAATGGATGCATTTCCCCACTTTATAGCCTGTAATCTGTGTTTTCTGGGCCGAGAACTGGGTCAGAAACAGCCCAGAATTTGCTGGTTTCGAATTTAAACACGCTGGTTTTTTGCCACTGCGATGCGCCCACGTAGATCACGCGTTCGCGTCACTTATCGTCAGAGCAACTATGACAAATTATATATCAAATCGAAGCCCCAGACGTTAGCTTTCCAACACAATTGAAACCGCATCATGTGGACCTCTGTAACTCATGTTATGGTCGTTTTAGTGCGAGAGGGTCAGGCTGATAGCTTTGCAGTTCCTTCAACTTCTTGTATTCTTTCCACTTTTGCATGCTTCCTTTCCATCCTCTAAGCCATTCCTGTCCTATAAACTCTGAAATCACTTAACACATATATCAAGGCATTGAATGGTAATAAGAGAAGATTAAACATATCAAAATTAAGACCAAAGAAGCATGTTTTCAATCATAGTACAAAATCAGGAAGGAAAACGTAAACTCATGCAAATCATATGAATAAGTGTATGTAAGATTGATAAAATCCACTCAATTGAGCACAAGATAAACCATATAATAGTGGTTTATCAACCTCCCCACACTTAAACATTAGCATGTCCTCATGCTAAGCTCAAGAGAAGCTATAAAGAATGGAAGAGGAATGGTAGAATGTATGAAATGCAACCTATCTGTATAAATGCAACTATATGCAGAATGTTTCTACCTACTTGGTTAAAAGTAAATAAATCTTCCAAGAACATACATATATCAGATTTCACTAATTCAAATTATACAATAAAAGACAAGTAAACTTGTAAGAAGATAGCTCATGAAAGCAGGGAACATAGAATTAAGCACTGAACCCTTACTGGTAGTGTATATGCACTCTAATCTCTCAAGTGTATAGGGTAATTCACTCTACTCTGCTCTAGTCATGCTTTCTAAACTTTGTTCTTCATCTAACCAATCAACAAATATTTAGTATACCAATGCAAACATCATGAGGTCTTTTCAGGGTTGTAATGGGGCTGAGGTAAAGGTAAGGATATATATATATATATATATATATATATATATATATATATATATATATATATATATATATATATAAGGCTAAGTGAGCTAACAAAGTGAATCCTTGATTAGTCTAAGATCTCACCTAACATATACATACTTTATATAATTTAAAATGCTTTACCTAGCTACCCAAATTTTTCCCACTTTTGTATTACATGCTCATGTATCAAACTTATTTTTGAATTTTGTCACATGTGCATTGATTCTTTTTATTTTGTATTTGGGGTATTATTTTTCTTTTTGTATCCCCTTATTTAATTACTTAATAAATTTTTTAATTTTTTAATTTTTTTTATCAATGCACATGGTAATTTAATTATTTTGATTTCACATGAGCATGCTTTCCAAATTTTCAAATAACTTATTCAATTTAATTTCCTGCTTTTTTTCTATCATCCCATGTTCCCGTAAAATTCCCCACACTTAAATTATACACAATATCTATCTTAAGCTAACCAAGGATTCAACTTGGGATTTTTATTTTGTTTTTTCTGCTTAAGGCTAGTAATGTGGTTATGAAATAGAAGGGGGTTAAAAAGTTCAAAGTGACTAACAAGGGTGACATAAAAGGGTAGGATTATTTGGGATAAGTGAGCAAAAACAAATAATGGCCTCAATCATATGTAAGCATGTAAATACACTAAATAATGGACATATAGAATGGAACAAAGTAAAGAGTGTAATTATGGAGAAGAAAACACACAAGAATAAAAATTTATGGTTAAATAATGTAACCATATAAATAAGCTCAAAATCTCACAGGTTGTGTTCTTTGGCTCAAAAACCATGTTCCAAATACAACTTCCAAACAAGTTTAACACAAATTTTTCAATTTAAATTAGTGAAATACTATAAAAATTTCTTGAAAAAGAAAATATTACTTCAACCAAGTAGTAACTAAATGCATAAAACCAAACAAACATGCAAATGCAGCAATTAACAAATTAACATTGGTGTTGAAAAAAATGTAACTAACCCATGGAGATCGGTATCAACCTCCCCACACTTAAAGATTGCACCATCCTCGGTGCATGCTAAGATGTGCAAGTGGATGGGGGGGGGTTGTGGTTCCTCAGCAGGGGCTCTTTTTGTTCTTTTCCTTGCCGGTGGTTTGGGAGTAGCTTTCTCTTTATCCTTCTTGGTGGCCATCCTGAAAAGGGAAAAAGAAAGTAACTTTTAAAGCTAAGAGTTAGAGCAAGGAAGAGAGTGGGAAAGGTGGTAATCAATGCACATTAAAGATTAATGATGTTAACACATGGTCATGACTACATGTGAAAAATCATCAATGGAAATATAGCAAGTGCATGTAATGACAATTGAATGCAAGATGTTTATTGGCATGCTGGCAAAGGCATGAGTAGCATAGATCAAGCATTCAATGTCCAAGTTATATTACCAAGTCTTTCAAACTAACAACATGTTTGTAATAACAATTATATTTAAGTAATAAAATATAAAAAGGGTTTTGTGAAAAGCAAGCATTTAGAGTAGTAGAATAAAAGAAATCTAAAAATAGTGCACAATGCCATACGGGCGTTTTCACAAACACATAGCATGCATGGTAAATGAGTTATTGAAAGTATTAAATTGAACATGCAAGCAACCCCTTAAAAAGTAATATATAATTGTCAAACAATTCCTTTAATAATCCACAAAAATATAGAAAATAATGACCCAAATAAATTTCTAACACCAATAAAAATAATGCAATGAATGAAAGTATGCAAATAAATTAAATAAAATAGAATGGAAGTGAAGAGG
Organism: Arachis ipaensis; assembly: GCF_059453495.1. Lineage (NCBI taxonomy): Eukaryota > Viridiplantae > Streptophyta > Magnoliopsida > Fabales > Fabaceae > Arachis > Arachis ipaensis. Next base: position 79,901,217 of record NC_142443.1, read on the forward strand.
GATGAGAAGTTAAAAAGATGAAGAAGAATAAAGTAAGAAAGGATTAGAAAAATTAGGATTGGGGAAGAAAAGATAAGATAATTGGCTGATCTGGATAAGCTGTGCGCCGCATGTGACGCGGACGCGTGAGTGACGTGGTCGAGTGGTATGCAATAAGTTCAGGTGATGCGAATGCGTGGGTCACGCGATCGCGTGGCCTGATTTGTGCGATTGGCGCGAGTGCAGCCTTGCGTTCGCGCAACTCTCTGTTCGAAACTCTTTTTGCCAAATTTTTGGGTGACGCGGTCGCGTGGTTGACGCGATCGCGTGGAGGGGCATTTTTTTGGAAAACGACGCGGCCGCGTGGGGAACGCGTTCGCGTGGGAGGGCTTGGGCTTCCAGCACGAGTCCAGCCCCATTCTAGCCCAACATACTGCCATACACCCCTTTACGTCGATTTTACAGAGCCACGCGTTCGCGTGGGTGACGCGGACGCGTGGGGAAGCTATTTTTTCAAATGATGCGGCCGCGTCGGCGACGCGGTCGCATGGGCATATTTGTGCCTAAGGGACGCCTCCAGCCACGCTCTCGCGTGACTCTCTGTTCACTTTTCTTTTCTTCCTAATGCACTTCTGACGCCGACGCATCACCGACGCTTACGCGTCGCGTGCAAAATTCTTTTTTTTAATGCAAAATACATAGTGCAGTATGCAGATGTTATGAATAATTCAAGGTTCAATGAAATAAAATAAAATTCGAAAACAAACAAAACTAAATAAAATTAAAATTGAAAAGGGAACGATCATATCATGGTGGGTTGTCTCCCACCTAGCACTTTTAGTTAAAGTCCTTAAGTTGGACATTTGGTGAGCTCCCTGTTATGGTGGCTTGTGCTTGAACTCGTCTTGAAAGTTCCACCAATGCTTGGAGTTCCAATAAGCTCTATCGATACCAAGTAAATTTCTCAAGCTTTGATGGGGTTCTTCACAAGCTTTGAGCTCCCAAAGTTTATCCTCATATATTCCTGGATCCCAAATCTTATTTCTACACCCGTCTTCATGTTGATTATCATGATTCCATCCGGGTGGTTCAGCTTTAGAATTCTCACTGAAGCGTCCAAACAACTTCCCAGACCCATTCAATTGAGCTCTACACCAACTTTTGCGTTTAAACTTAAAGCTTCCAACCATAATGAACCTTGCAGGACAATTCTTACCACTGATCATCTTCCTCTTACTCTTAATGCCACAAAGAGCTCTAAGTTGACCATCTGTCTCCAGTAGCCCATATTCAAGTGGAATTAGAATGTAACACCCTACCATACAGAGTCTTATGCTTAAGTCATAATTCAGAGATGGCAAGGTATTACGACCTCTAAAACAAAAATTTAGTACGTATAGTATTATGAATGATTGATTATAACTAGGAGCCTTTGAAGAAAAAGGGGTAAACAAAAAACCGTAACTCGAAAACGCAACACTCCGAATGATAACGTAACGAGCAAAAGATAAGCTAGCGCAAGATCATATATATAAAGAGTATCAAAAACAGGAATATCAAGACTCAAAATCCGGCTGCGAAGGTAACCGGTTCGAGCATAGCAATATATACATATGATAAAATAAGGAAACCCCAAAGGAAACCCAAAGGGACACAAATACAGAAAACCTATTCTCCAAAAATCCCCTCTAGAAGGAGTCATCACAGTTTGTATTATTTAATGGAGATAAAAGTATCTAAACAAGATATATAAATCAAGATAGAGTCCCAAGAACAAGAATCTTCGCTAATCCCGAAGTCCCCAGCATGCCTCAACGAGAAGCCTCGCGTCCTGCATCTGAAAACCACAAAATCCGCATGGGTGAGAACCAGAGGTCCCCAGTACGGTAACAGCTTCCACATATATAATACATAATAATAGAGGAAAGCCGAAGGCAATCCTAGAACTTCCTTCAGATAATATCAAAGCTTATAAACAAGCTAAACCGTAAGTGGCAACTGACTAAAGATTCTTCAGTCTAACTAATACTTCCCTTTCCAATTCCTTCAGACCTCCCAACCACCAGCAGGAGTATAATATAGCAAACACAGTTATATCAGACAGGAGATATACAAATAAGAACAATTAAGGCATTTAGACAAATAGCAAGTAATATGCAGTCAAATAGGCAATCTCAAACAATTCATGTAGTATGCTTATGATGCATGCCTGTCCCTAGTGGCTGATGATATCATCTGTCGGTTATAGAGCCAACCCGACAAGTCCTGGTAGCTAACCATTGGACTGTCCCTCTGTCGTGCATCCCCAACTCGAGTTATACTCATCATAAACTTGATCATAATCATGATCCATATCCATCACCCTCACTGGTGAATATTTATGGGGGCGAGCTCATCCGGGCCTTTCACAGTGCCCGGCCACACTTACGACATTGGGTTAACAGAGCTTCGAGTCTCAACCTGGAGCATATGGTGGCTAGCCATTGCTACTACCCAGGGAAACCCTCATCTCCAATGGTGGAAGTGCAAACCTTCACAATTCAATCAACATCATATATGCATTTATACTTGGCCATAAACATGGCTCCGCCGTAACACGGCAATAATCTAGCCATCCGGCTCACGGTTAAATCCATAACCAGCCAATTCATTAACAATTACGGCCCTTCGGCCCATGGCACAACAAGCACTTCCACCGCCATTATCCGCATCTCACATAATCATCTTTGATCCTCAATGATCATTCATTTTTCCCTTGCTTCACTCGCAAGTTACCACATTCACTAGCCCTTTTTCTCATGCTAGGCATATCATAATGATTTAAGACATAAGTGGTGAGATCGGAGGCTTAGAAGTATGAAATTTGGCTTTTAAAACTCAAAAATCAACTTTGGGATGAAAACAGGTCCACGCGTACGCGCACTCCACGCGCACGCGTGGATGGCGCTTTCTCGAAGAACGGCGCGTACGCACCAAGTGCGCCTACGCGCGAGGGGTCATTCTGCTAAAAATTTTCTAAGTTAAAAGCTGCAGAATTTACAGATTCAAACCCCAATCTTCCGACGGACATAACTTCCTCATTTTAAATCGTTTTTCACTCGTTCTTCGAACGGCATGGACATCCCGGATCCAATTTCATTTCTAAACAGATTTGGCACAAATCAAAGATCCGTAGTCCAAGTTATGTCCCGTCAAAGTATGCCCAAAAACCATGTTTTTATACAAAACCACAAGGTGCCATTTTCAAAACAAGCCACTTTCAACTCTTTTCAAAATCAATCAAACATGCCAATTTCAATCCTTCTCTTTGAAATCATTCAAAATGTACCAAAATCAACAACAAGCCATCCTCAACTCACACATTGACACTTTACCAAGGTTTCCAAAACCACATCCAACCATTTTAACACTTCTCAATCAAATGGCTAAAGGACAAACACAATATCATGTCATACATCCTTCCTCATCCCAATTTCCAATAATACCATTTCCAATTAACCATCATTATACATAATCAACATCATACTCACCATCAACATGGTACCACCCATCAATTCAACCTCAATCATCCATCAAGCATATATCACAACATGCATTTCTCATATTTCACACAATCAAGGCATCAATATTCATAATCACATATATGAACACATCATATATTTCAACCATTCAACAACACCAACAATTCAATGCCTATCTTAGGGCCTCTAGCCTAAGTATTTCCTACCACATTACATATTAGATACGGGAAACTAAAACCATACCTTAGCCGATTCCCCAAGCTCAACCGGAGCACTTCCAAACCACTTGTCCACAAGCTCTCAAGGTATCAACACCTCCAAGAACAGATTTTATCACACAAAACCCTCTTCCAAGCTTTCCAAAATCACCAATCAAGCTCCAATATTCACATATACACAACCTAAGCCACAATCATCATACCCATACACAACATCTCAATACCCAAACATCATAGAACAACAAATTATACTAGGGTTGAGAATCTTACCACACCCAAGGTCCAAGGAGACAAGATTAACCTTCTCCTTCAAGAGAGTTGGGTCCTATAACATCAAAGAACCCAAAATCTCAACATTTTTGCTCATGAAACTCGAAATCAAGGGCTGGAATTTCGAACAGTAAAACGTGGCTTACCTCAAGATTGATTGTATGGGTTTTGTAGAGCTCTCCGCGGTGAACGCGTGGCCGCAAACGGAGCGGCAATCGGAGCTCTAGATCAAAAGTTATGGTGGTTTGAAGATCAAGTGAGAGAAGGAAGTTGAGAGAGTGTTCTTCCCCCTTCCATCTCAATTTTCAGCGTGTTTTGGTGTTGTGTGAGGAGAGAGAGTGCTGAAAACTAGGGTTTTGGTTTAGTTATGTTGGGCCAAGGGCCCACTTTGGGTCCGGTTGGTCCGGTTTGGCCCGTTCGGTCCAATCTTGGTCCGATTTCTATAAAATTGGTACCGAAATTCTCGTCTCAATTTCCTCTATCACATTTAGCCATAAAAATAATATTTTTGGCTTTCTAGAATAAATTCTCATTTATGGGTTAATTAGCCGTTAATTAACCGGATCTTACATAGAAAGCTAAGGGATATGAATTTTATCCACTTGAATGTTGTGAAGGATGATGGCAACTTAGGGGGAGGGGTCTCCAACAACTTTGGCAAGGTAATTGCAGGCCTTACTCCCGTGTGTTCTTTCTTGACACCTTCCACCTTTTTGCAAGCTTCTTCAATATCAACCTCTTCTTCTTGGTAGCTTTCTTCCAATTTGATCTCTTCTTCATTGCTTACCAAGGGCATGGGAGGCTGTGCTTCTGCTTCTTTAGTCTTTATCTCTTGATCAACCTCTTCCAAGTCTTCAACCATGATATGCCTTGGAGGTTGTACATCCTCTTCAACATCAACATCAAATACCTTGGAAGGAGGCTCTATGACTTGACCTTCCCATGGAGGTTCAGCATCTCCTAAATCTTCAACCACTTCTTCTTCTACAACTATTATGGCTTCCTCCACTTGTTCCAATACAAAGCCATGCTCCTCATTGTCCACCAAAATTTTTAGTGTCTCCTTCGTGCTACACTCTTCTTTTGATTCTCCACATGTAGCTATGGGAGTACTTTGAGTGCTCAGATGTCGGGAAGCTATTATATTTACTACCTCGGTTAAGGCAGTGGTGAGTTCCAGTACGCCCCTTTGAATCTTCACTTGTCCTTGAAGAAGAACACGAAGGGTGTCATCCATTGGAGATTGGGGTGGATATGAGGGTTCATTTGTTAGGAGAAAGGGTTCATGGTAGGAAGGTGGTTCATCTTAATAATGATAAGGAGATGGTGTATATTGAGGTGGTGGTTCATGAGAGTAGTTGTGTTGGAATGGGGTGGTTCTGTGTATGGTTCATTTGGCTCATAAGGTGGTTGGTATGGTGGATATAGGTTATGGTCATATGGAGGTGAATGGTGGAAAGGGGCTTGTGAGTATGGTGGTCCAAAGTCATGTTGAGGAGAGGGTTCATAGGCATATGGTGGTAGTTGTTGATAATCAAAAGAGCGCTCACCATAGCCATTGCCTTGATATGCATCACAGAACGGTTGTTGATAGTCCATTGGAGGTGGTTGTTGCCATGAGGGTTGATCAAATCCTTGTGGCTCCTCCCATCTTTGATTGTCCCAACCTTGATGCATGTTCTCATTGTAATCTCCTCTACCTGCAACATAATTGTAACCAGACTCATAGCAAAAGGGGTGAGAGTTCATAGTAGTAGGAGAAAATAAAAACAAAAACTAATAAAAAGAAAATATTTTGAAAAAGATATGATTTTTGAAAAAGGATAAGAAAAGATTTTGAAAAAGATATGATTTTTTTAAAAAAAAATATTTGATTTTTGAAATTTAAAACTAAGATAAGATAAGATAATTTTTTTTTTAAATATTTACAATAACCAATAATAAGGCACACGTTTGCAATTCCCCGGCAACGGCGCCATTTTGAAGAACAAATGTTTGACGGTTTAGAATTCAGAATAAATTCCCGTTGCAAGTATAGTTTCTAAACCAAGCAATCATCCTTTCTTACAAATGTTTTGGTTGTCACAAGTAACAAACCCAATAAAATTTATAAACCGAAGTATTCAGACCTCGGGTCATTTTCTCAAGGAATTGCAGGGAGGTGTTCTTATTATTAGTTATGGAAAACAGTGTTCTTGGGTTTTGAAAGGCTTGAACAAGGAAAATAAATTGCAGGAATTAATAAATTAATATCTAATAAAACTCTTGGCAAGGTATGAAAATTTGGAAGTCCTATCCTAGTTATCCTTATGAGAATTGAGTTTAATCCCACTTAGTTAACCTTTACGAAAGCAAGGGAAAGTCAAGTGGACTAATTAGTTAGATCCCCAGGTCCTAGTCAACTCCTAAGGAAAGACTAGAGTTAGTGGGATTCAATTCAATTAGAAAAATTAATTAACAATCACGATAAGTTTGATAACTCAAGAGCCTCCAGTTAATCAATTAAAGCCAAGAATATAAAAAGCTAAAGATAAATCTAAAATACCTCAATTGCATTAATAAAAGGAAATTAATCCAAACATAAAGAGTTCATAAGCTAAATTGATAAAATAAATAAAAAGGACATTGAACCTGGAACTCGGAAGAAATTGTAAGTTGAAATAATAAAGTTGAAATAATAAGAAATCCTAATTCCTTTAAAAGGAATCCTAATCCTAAATCCTAAGAGAGAGGAGAGAACCTCTGTCTCTAAAAACTACATCTAAATTATGTAAAGTGAATTATGGAAGACATGTCATTGAACGGATGCATTCTCCCACTTTATAGCCTCTAATCTGTGTTTTCTGGGCCGAGAACTAGGTCAGAAATAGCCCAGAATTCGCTAGTTTCAAATTCAAACACGCTGGTTTTTTGCCACCGCAATGCGTCTGCGTAGATCACGCGTTCGTGTCACTTATCGTCAGGGCAACTATGACAAATTATATATCAAATCGAAGCCCTAGACGTTAGCTTTCCAACGCAACTGGAACCGCATCATTTGGAGCTTTGTAACTCAAGTTATGGTCGTTTTAGTGTGAGAGGGTCAGGCTGACAGCTTTGCAGTTCCTTCAACTTCTTGTATTCCTTCCACTTTTGCATGCTTCCTTTCCATCCTCTAAGCCATTCCTGCCCTATAAACTCTGAATCACTTAACACACATATCAAGGCATCGAATGGTAATAAGAAAAGATTAAACATATCAAATTTAAGACCAAAGAAGCATGTTTTCAATCATAGCACAAAATCAGGAAGGAAAACATAAACTCATGCAAATCATATGAATAAGTGTATGAAAGATTGATAAAATCCACTCAATTGAGCACAAGATAAATCATAAAATAGTGGTTTATCAATGATCAACTAGAAGACGGGTGTTAAAACAAGATTTGGGATCCCGGATTACGACATAAGGATCAATTTTGGGAGCTCCTATCTTATTACGAACATCAAGGCTTGGTGAATATCAATTGGAGTGTTGGGGCATACTTGAAGTCCAAGCATTGGTGGAAGTTTATGAATGAATGCAAGCACAAGCCGCCATAACAAGGAGCTCGCCAAATGTCCAACTTAAGGACTATAACTAAAAGTTCTAGATGAAAGACACCCCACTATGGTAAATTTTTTCCCTTTTCTTTTTTGTATATATTGGTAAATGAGTTTAAATTACATTTTCTTTTAGTTCTGTTAGGTTTGTTTCATAGTTTAATATGTTAAATAAGGTTTGACAGTGTTTTGGTAACTTGTTAGGTGTTTGAAATGCTTGGTTTGGTACAAAAAATTTAAAAATTTTTGAAAAATAGGGCACCTGTCATACGTACGCATGACCCCCACGAGTTCACTAAATCATGCGTACGCATGCCCCATTTGTATGCATGACCACACTACCCAAAGAGAATGGCCATCGTGCGAGTACTGTGCGCGCGCATGCCTACTGGGCAAAGAGATTTTCCCATTATGCGAGTACTGTGCAAAAATTGTGGCTATAAGCACCATTCAAGGTCATGCGTACGCATGCCGCATGACACCCATTCTCGAGAGAAACACTAATCGTGCATGTGTTGTGGGTACGCATTTGTGCACAACCTAAAAAAATCACATTTGTGCGTACGCATGGCTTTCGCATATGCATGACCCCCCTATTTCAGATATTTTTCTTTTCTTTGCTTTTCTCCACTTTTTTTCTTCTTCCCCTTTTTCTTCTCTTCTTTCCCACCTCATCATCATTTACCATCTACCACCATCTTCATTAGTTAGTTAGTTAATTTAATTCTCTGTTTTAGTCGATTATACGGTTAGGATATGTTAGATTTGGTGAAAAGTGTTGGATTATTAATCTGATTTGCTGTTTCTTGCTGTTAATATTTACTATTGGATTGAGATTGCAGTTATATTTTGTTGCTTCGTATTGAATACTTCATGCTTAATTTTGTGCATACCAATTACTTATGATGTTGTCTTCAAGAATAATTTTTGGATTTCTAAATTTCATGTTGTAGCTAGCCACCATGTAATTTGAATTCACTATCTATTATATGGCAATTGAATGCAGCTGATGCATTTTTTCTGTTAGGTGATGCTTGTTTATGATTGATTTTTATTTACGTCACCTAGTTGATGCGTTGAAATTGTGGAATTGTGAAATTAGGTTGTAAGCTTACCTAGTGACATCTTTTTGAGCTTTTTAAGCTTTGTGGACTATGCTTACTATGTGATTGATCTCACCTTATATCTCACTTTCCCTAAGTTACATAGCACCCATGTTTTTCACTTTTGTCAATTAGGTATTGCAAACAAACCTCAAAGTATGTCATTGATTAATGTGTGAGTTCAATATATTTCTTGGTTCATTAAATTCTCTTGCACATCAACCAATTTCCATTCATTATGCAATTCACAATTGCTTGATTCTTGCTTGAATGCTTTCGTGCTTCTTTATTACTTGTTTGTTTTTCTTAACCTACAAGTTTTTTTTAAAGTTTCTCAGGCATACTAAAATGTGTGAAGTATATACTTCTTTTGTGTAATTGTGACATAGCTTTCAATGCTAGTGTGTGTATTCTAAACCGCGCGCAACTTAGAATTCACACACTATTTTCCTTAATGTCACAAACTTATTAATTCACTTTATTTTAGTGATCATCGCCTCATTCTAACAATACATGCTTTCTTGTTTTCAAATTTACTCATCTTACTATAGTCTATTTTATAGTTTTCAAGATGAATCAACATAAGCAAAAAGAGAAGCAGAAGAAAGAACAAGCAGCAGCTAGATAACCCACCAACTGAAGGTGGTAATTCGTGTAGTCGCCATACCCCCTTACTCATCTTTGAATGCACAAAGGACCGTGCAAACTTTTTAAGTGTGGGGAGGTCGTCTGACCAATCGGCCAATCTTGGGTGAAAAATTCTAATCCCAAACACTTTGACATTTTAGAATTCTTAGCTGCATTTTTCTTGGTTCGTATATATTTTAGAGCTCTATTTGCATCTTTCTTAGTTTATTGCATTTTTTTTCATATATACATATATATAATAAGCTTAGTTAAAATAGTGAAATTCTTTCAAGAAATTTATCTATAGGACCTCCCAATTGATTTGAGTGAAAATGTTTTGTTGAAACTTGCTTGAACAAATTGTGGAACATGATTTTGAAGCTAAAAGACACATCCTAGTGAGTTTTGAGTCTTAATGTGTGGTTACATCATATTAACCATTATTTCATTCTTGTGTGTGTTGTTCTCTTTCTATTATTATAATTTTTAATTTGTTTGATTCTTTATGTCCATTATTTTGTGTATGAATGCATTTATATGATTGAGGCCTTTATTTCAATTAGCTCACTTACCAAATAGCCTACCCATTTATCCACCATTGTTAGCCAATTTTGAGCCTATTATAATCCCTTTTGTTCTCAATTTCAGCACATCACCACCCTTAAGCCAAAAATAATAAATGTCCTTAATTTGGATCTTTGATTATCTTAGGCTAGTGAGAGTGTGTATCATTTAAATATGGGAAAGTTTGGGAATATTGGTTGAGATAAAAGTATATTTTGCAGCTTTGTTGAAGATCTTGGGAATTGGGTACATACTCATGCATTAAATACTTAAACCATATGCATTAGTCTTTTGTGTATATATTATGATATATAAATAAAAAAATAATAATAAGAAAAAAGAAAAGAAAATAAAAAGAAGGAAAAAAAAGAAAAAGAGAAAAAGAAAGCAATAAAAAGGAAAAAAATGTTAACCTCAAAGTAAAGTATTAAGAATAATGCATCTGGGATGTGAATTGAAAAGAATGCATGAGTGTGTGAAAAAGTGAAAAGTGGGTAATTAGGTTTGTATTTGAATTGTATAGGTTGTTAAATGTGTTAGGTGAGAGTTTAAGTTAATCAAAGATTTAAATTTCAAGCTCACTTGACCATATATATCCTTACCATTACCCTAGCCCTATTACAACCTTTGAAAAGTTCTCATGATATTTACATGCATGCATTGAATTTGTTAATTGTTAGAAGAAAAACAAATCTTAGAAAGTATGATTAGAGGAGAATTGAGTAAATCAACCCTATACACTTGAGCAACTAGAGCGTATACACATCCGGTGAGGGGTTCGATTGCTCAATTTTATGTTTCCACCAGTTATTATTTCTTATCTTGCAAGTTGTAAATTCTTTTTAATAACTCTAATCAATTGTTGGATTGGATTTGGTTATGATTGTTTAGCCTTAGATTGTGTATATATGTATTGTTGGAAATTGATTTACTTTGACTAAGTAGATACATATAGGTAGATAGATAGTGTTAATTAGAAAAGGGGCATACATGTAAATAGGTTGCATTTAGATAGTTTACATTGAATAAAAGTTGATACCCCTTTCATGTCTTTCTTGGATTTAGCATGAGGACATGCTATTGTTTTAAGTGTGGAGAGATTGATAAATCCGAATTTTATGGTTTATCTTGTATTTAAATGAGTGGATTTTATCAACTTTTTCTACATTTATTCACTAAAATAGCATGGTTTTGTGAATTCTCCATAAACTGTGCTTAAGAGTGAAAACATACTTTTTAGTCCCTTAATTTGCCAAATTTAATTTACTTTAATTCTATTTAATGACTTGATGTGTTTGTTGAGTGATTTAAGACTTAGAAGGCAAGGATGGCTTGAAGAAATGAAGAAAAAGCATGTAAAAGTGGAGAAATCATGAAGAAATGAAGTTTTGGAAGTCTGTCCCATTGCGCGTACGCATGCCTCATGGCCTGGAATTTTGCCACGTTGTGCGTACGCATGCCTCATGCATACGCATGACTGCCAACACGTGATTTACTTAAGTAAACACGTGGGTCGCTATTTCAGGCCAATTTTGGGCCCAATCCAACTCATTTATGAAGTATTTGTTGTAATTCTCAAGGAGGATTGGTGCAAGCCGGATCGTCGGTTAGGAATTTCTCTCTTTTCTCCCAAAGAGGGGATGCAAAGATGGGATTTTAACGTTTCATGTATAGTCCCAACCAACAAGGCGGCTCACAACCCAATGTTTAGATTAGAGATGTCACAATTCAAAACCAATTTAAATCCGGGAGTAGGATCCCGAGTCGTTTCCCAAGGACTAGTGACCAAGAGTGCAAAATTTCGGTTGTGAAGGCTAAAGAGATTTTCAATAAAGAGATGAACAATTAAAGGAATAAAAGAATACTCAGAATTGCAATTAATGAACTAATAAAGGAATTAAAGAACTACTATGTAATATGAACAAGTAAGATATAAAAGTGATTGATGTATGTGTGTGTGTGTAATTCAAAGCATGAATGGAATCTTGGCTTGGAATGAGCTAGCGGATTCTTTCCTTGTTGCAACCACAACTATGACAATTGTAATAGATTAATCTCACTTAGTCAACCCTTACATCGAAGAGCAGATCAAGTGAGCATAAGTGTTCTTAATCCACAAATCCTAACTCACTTGCTAATTGCCTTAGCAACAAGTTAGCATTAGTGAAAACAAGAACAATTAACAATCCAAAAATTATCACTAAATGTTGGACATTCCAACTATAAGAACCCATATGCTCATTTTTCCCAAGCCAAGAGGTGATAATTTAACCCATAATCAAAATTGACATTTCTACAAACACTTGGTAGGCATAAACACAAATCATGACAAAATTAAGATAATGCTTGAAACTTGATGAATCCATATTTTACAATAATTTTTTGTTAGAATTGAGTGGATTTCATCATATAAACCCACACTTATTCCATTAAATAGCATGCTTTTGAGCTTTCCTCTAAATTGTGCTTGATTATGAAAACATGCTCTTTTGTGCCTAATTTAACCCATTTTATTCCAATTGCCTTCCATTCAATACCCTGATATTTTTTGTGAGTGATTTCAGATGTAAAAGGTAGGAATGACTTGGTAAGGATGGATGAAGAGCATGCAAGGAAGAGGAAGCATGAAGAAATAAAGAAAAAGAGTAAATTGATGCGTGCGTGCACACAGCCTCTTGTGCGTACGCACAGGTAGAAAATCAGAGCCAAGTGTGTGAGCGCACAGCATCTGGCACATCGCACAAGCATCCTAAGTATCGTGAAATGTGCGTGTGCACAACCCCTTGTGCGTGCGCACAACCTATGAATTCAACCAAGTGTGCGTGCGCACACGTCTATGCGTACGCACAGGTGCCCGCACTATGCTCACTTAACCTACTCTTCGATGTGAGGGTTAACTAAGTGAGATTAATCCATCACAATTGTCATAGTTATGGTTCCAACAAGGAAAGGATCCCTGGCTCATCCCAAGCAAAGACTCCATTTATGTTTTGAATCACACACACATATACATACATCAATCACTTTTATAGCTTACTTGTCCATATTACATAGCTAGTTCTTTAATTCCTTTATTCATTCATTACTTGCAATTTTAAATGTTCTTTTATTCCTTTAATTGTTTATCTCTTCACTGAAAATCTTGTTGCCTTCACAACCGAAATTTCGCACTCATTGATCACTGGTCCTTGGGAGACGACCAAGGAATTAAAACTCCCGGTTTATATTGGTTTTGAATTGTGACATCTTTTGATTCCAAAGTTTGGTTGGGTGTTGTTCATCGGTCGGGACTATACTATTGACGAAATTATTTTTGTGCGAAATTCCTAACCGACATTCGACGATTCACCAAATTTTTGGCACCATTGCCGGGAAGACTAAGTGTAATGAGTGCTATAGTTTTGGTTGTTGTGAATATGTGAATAGTGTGAATACTTAACTTGATTTTTGTTTGTTACTTGACACTAATTGATAGATGGCGCCTCTATCTAAGTAGTAGTAGTAACTAATGTTTTTCTATTTGTTTAGTCCTAGGTAAATAGAGATAGCTAGATATACATATTCATTTGTTCATTGCTTTTGTTAATAGTATTGAGTCTTATCTTTTCTTTTCATCATGAGCTATCACCCTTTTGGCTTGGAGTTTGGTTGTTATCATGTTGTAAGGGATGACAATACCAACATCGGGTTGCATCAAAGTATGGGAGGCCACATTGAGGTAGGGTCGCAAGCAAGCAATTCTTGGCAACAAGGACCTTCGCATGGACCCTATGATCCTAATTCCTATCAATCTCTCATGCCTAGTGGAGCAAACCAACATTACAATCTTTCCCCTCCACATGTTTATGTTCTATATCCTATACATGAGACACAACCACTATGCTCTCAAGTCCCCTTGCCATTCCCACCACCAAATCTTTTTCACTTACCTTATCGATCACAACACTTGGAGCAACACAACCTTTACAATCATCCCACTCACTTCAACCTTCCTCATGAGGAGAACAATCTTCAAGCCCTCATGCAAGAACAATGAGAATTTCAAAGGAAACAAGACAATTGCAAGGTAACTCTTGCCGAGGTCTTGTCCCGTTTAACACTTCCCTCTACCTCTAACAACTTTACCCTTCCATAACTTGTGACACCTAGTGGTCCACCTTTGCCACCTCCATCAACACTTTAGTCTAGCATCGATGCTATAATTCCAAAAGTAGACGAGCTACTTGAGAAGATAAACCCTCAATGATGAACGGATTTTTGCTAGTAAAGAATTCACAATGGATTCTCGTTGCAAGTATAGTTTCTAAACCAACAAAGAATCCTTTCATACAAAAATTTGGTTGTCACTTAAGCAAACCCAATAAAAATAAACCGAAGTATTTAAACCTCGGGTCGTCTCTTAAGGAATTACAGGGAAGTGTTCTTGTTATTGGTTATAGCAAGAGGTTGCTGTTTTCACTTAGTTAAACCTTACTAAATAAAGGAAATTCAAGTGATTGAGCTAACTCTTATTCACAAGTTCTAACCTTCTCCTTATGGAAGGATTAGCGTTAGTAAATAGAGAATTAGCCAACAACTTCCAATTGAACTAATCACTTGAGTATTCCAACTCAAGGGTCTCCTTTTAATCAACCCCCAAGTGAAGTTGGAAGCCTACTCCATTGACATGGATGCCAATTTTGCATACATGTAAAGGGAGTAGAAAGAAGACATGATAATTGGACTCAATTGAAAATAATCAAGAAATAATGAAATTAAATAGAAAAGTATCTTTGCATTAATTAATTCCAAAATCGAAGGTATCCATATAACTCTAAACAAAGTAAATGGCGAATAAAAAGAGTAAAGGAATAGGAAATAAACTAGAATGATAAATACTTCAACAGAGGTAGTAACTATTTTCAATATCCAACTCAAAAGCATAAAACTAGGAATCATAAAACCTAGAGAGAGGAGAGAGCCTTTCTCTAGAAAACTACATCTAAAACCTAAATTGTGAATAATGAGAAGTTTCCCTTCATTCCTCTACTCTGCAGCCTCTAATCTGTGTTTTTTGGGCCGAGAATTCGGTCAAAAATAGCCCAAAAATCGCTGGGGGCGAATTCTGATATGATGAATTTTTGCAGATGCACGCGTGTACGGGTTGCACGCGTGTGCATCCTTAAACGCCAAAGCAACTATGGAAAGTTATATATCATTTCGAAGTTTGGGATGTTAGCTTTCCAACGCAACTAGAACCGCCTCATTTGGACCTCTATAGCTCAAGTTATGGTCAGTTAAATACAAAGAGGTCTGGTTGGATAGCTTAGCAATTCCTTCAATTTCTTATATTCCTTCCACTTTTGCATGCTTCCTTTCTATCCTCTAAGCCATTCCTGTCCTATAAACCCTGAAAATACTTAACACACATATCAAGACATCGAATGGTAATAAGAGAGGATTCATAATTAGCAATTTTAAGGCCAAAGAAGCATGTTTTCAATCATAGCACAAAATTAGGAAGGAAAATATAAAACCATGCAAATTATATGAATAAGTGTGAGTTTAGCGGACAAAATCCACTCAATTAAGCACAAAATGTACCACAAAATAGTGGTGCATCACTCAACCCACTCTTGCCAAGGAGAGGCCTAATGATGAATTGATTGTGGGAGATAAAAAATCCATTGAAGACGGAGAAAAGGGAAAACTCATAGTGGACGACCGACATGAGCTTCGAGAAGGTCTAATTGTTGAAGGGAGATCAAGAGTGAGAGAGTTTGATGAGGAACATAAATTTCTGGTGTTAGTTGCAACCGATCTTTTCAATTAAGAGGAACAACAACTCCTTGAGGTTATTGATTTAAGAAAATCGTCATGTCGGTATAGAATTTTACACAAAATGAATTCTCATTGCAAGTATAGTTCTACACCAACAAACAATCCTCCCAATAAAAAATTTAAGTTGTCACAAGTAACAAACCCCAAATAAGAATTAACCGAAGTATTTAGACTCCGGGTCGTCTCACAAGGAATTGCAATGAAGTGGTCAATTATTAGCTATGAAGATGCAAGGGGGGTTTGATTTTGTATTTTTGCAAGAAAATAAATGGCAAGAAGAAATAAATGACAAGAAAAGTAAAAAGATCAATTAAAGAAAGCAAGTAAAGAAGAGGGACATTCATGGCAAGAATTGATATCATAGGCTTTCTATCCTAGTCATGCAATAATTAATTCACCTTATTTAGTCAACTCCAGCACATAGGGAGAAAGTCAAACAAGATTAATCAATCATATCATAATAATAAACAAGAATATCTTATTTCGTCATCTCCAACATTGGAAGAAGATATATGTTATCTTCCATGAGAGAAAGTCAAACAAGACTAGTTAATCTCAATCCAAAAGTGCTAATCAACTTACTAATAGAATTAGCAAAAGATTAGAGTCAATAGAAATCATATTAACTAACAACTCTAGATCACCAACATAAGTTGGGTTTTCATGACTCAAGATTGCCTAATTACTCTATCCAAGCCAAGAATGTTCAAAATCTACTCTAAAGACCAACCAAGCATTTTGTCAAACACTTGGTGGGTAATAAAGGAAAGCATAATAAATGTGCAAGAATAATAAATCTACCAACTACCAATTGCAAGAAAAGTAAATCAACAACTCAAATCATCAATAAAAGAAACATCATCATTAAATTTCATCAAATGTAAACAAAATCCAATATGAACATTCATAAACATAAAAGAGACATAAAAGTAAAATTGACAAAAGAACTAAGAAGAATAGTGTAGTAAAAACAAGAAATTGTAAAGGAAACAAGATGAAATCAAGAAATCATGCCTAGATCTAAGATGGATTAACCTAACCTAATTTTAGAGAGAAGAGGGAGCTTATTTCTCTAGAAACTAACCTACATGATGCTAATGCTACAAACAATTGCTCCTCCCTTTGCACCAGCTTGAATTCTGCATGAAATATCATCAGAAATGAGTTGGGTTGGGCCCAAAGTGCTTCAGAGATCGCCCCCAGCGATTTCATCTTTAGTGGGCCACAAGTAGCATCGGCGCGCACGCGTACATGGCGTGTGCACGCCCCTATACGCGAAGCAACATATAGCAAATTTTATATCATTTCGAAGCCCCAGATGTTAGCTTTCTAACGCAACTAGAACCGCCTCATTTGGACCTCTTTAGCTCAAGTTATGGTCGATTGAGTGCGAAGAGGTCAGGCTTGACAGCTTTGCGGTTCCTTCATTTCTTCATGAGTTCTCCCACTTTGCATGCTTTTCTCCTCACTTCCTCCATCCAATACTTGCCTTATGGGCCTGGAATCACTCAACAAACATATCAAGGCATCGAATGGAATTAAAATGAATTAAAATCACCAATTTTAGGGCCTAAAAAGCATGTTTTCACATTTAAGCACAAATCAAGGGAGAATTGCAAAAGCATGCTATTTCATTGAATAAATGTGAGAAAAGATGATAAAATCCCCCAAATTAAGTACAAGATAAACCACAAAATTGGGGTTTATCGAATCTCCCCACACTTAAACCAAGCATGTCCTCATGCTAAGAATAAAGAAGAACAAGAAAAGGGTATGAGCATTTATTCAATGCAAATAAACTATATGCACCTATCTATATGCATGCAACTAAATGCAAGATGATTCTACCTACTTGGTCAAAAGTAAATTAATCTCCAAGAATATATATCAAGTAGGGCTAAGTAGTATGATAACTCATGAATCCTACCAATTCAAATATCAAAATAAAGTTCAAATAGACTTGCAAGAAGAGAGCTCATGAAAGCCAGGAACAAGGAATTGAGCATCGAACCCTCACCGAAAGTGTATCCGCTCTATTCGCCCGAGTGTATAGGGTTCATCACTCAATCCTCTCCTAATCATGCTTTCCAAGATTTATTTTTCATCTAACAATCAACAATAATTCAATGCATGCATACATTCATCATGAGGACTTATTCATAGGTTGCAATGGGGCTAGGGTAAAGGTAGGGATGTATATGGTCAAGTGAGCTTGAAATTTGAATCTTTGATTAGACTAAGCTCTCACCTAACACATATAACAACCTATACAATTCTAATATAGTACCTAGCTACCCATGATTCTCACTTTTTCACATACTCATGCATTCTCTTTAATTCATATTCCATATGCATTGATTTTTATTGAACTTTACTTTGGGACATTTTTATCCCCTTTTTATTTCTTTTTCTCTTTTTTCTTTTTCTATATTTTTTTTATATATATATGTTCTTTTTCTTTTTTTTTTTCTTTATCAATTTTTTTAAAGTATATACAAATGTATCAATGCATATGGTTTTACATATTTAATGCATAAGCATGTACCCAATTCCCAAAAATCTTCAACAAAAATACAAAAACACACTTTCCTCTCAACCAATGTCCCAAGTTTTCCATACCCAAATGATACACACTCTCACTAGCCTAAGCTAATCAAAGATCCAAATTAAGGACATTTATTATTTTTCACTTAGGGGTAGTGATGTGCTAACATTAAGAACAAAAGGGATTAAATAGGCTCAAAATTGGCTAACAATGGTTGACGAAAGGTAGGCTATTTGGGTAAGTGAGCTAAATGAAATGATGGCCTCAATCATATAAATGCATGTATACATGGAATAATGGACATAAAGAATCAAACAAATCAAAGATTATAATCATAGAAAGAGAGTAATGCACACAAGAATGGAAATAAGTGGTTATATGATGTAACCATACAATTAGGCTCAAAACTCACATGCTTGTGTTCTTAGCTCGAAAACCATGTTCCAAAATAAATTCTTGAAGCAAGTTCACACAAATTTTTTTTTTCAAATTGGTAGGGTGCCCTAAAAATAATTTTTCTTGGAAAAGAAATCATCACCCTAACCAAGTAGTCCTAATATAAAAAGAAATGGTGAAATATGTATAAATTCTAACTAATATGCACCCTAACATGCAATGCAACAACTAACTAACAAAGACAAAAATTAAAAAATTGGTGTTGAAAGAAAGAGATTGTTACCTATGGAGGTCGGTCAGACAACCTCCCCACACTTAGAAATTTGCACCATCCTCGGTGCATGCAAAGAAGATCAATGTGGACGGGTTGCTACAATTGATGAGCTCCTCCAAAAGGTTGTGCGGAAGGACTTGTTTGTTGCCCCATTTAGAAGCTTTTCCTTTTCCTCTTTCGGTGGCCAACCTAAAAGGAAAGAAAAAGAAAGAGAATTTAAGCCTACAACAAATATATCAAAGCAAATAAAATATAGGCGAGGGCTAATGCCAAATAAGAGTAAGGTTCTCACTACATGGTAGCTACAACATGTGAGTGAGAAAACAATATAAGCTAAGGCATATTAACTAATACTTGATGAAAGAGTAAAGTCAAAGCATGAAAACCACTCAAAAGCATCAAGTTCGACAAGAAAGAGTGGGTCATGAAAGACATGCAAGTTCATATTAATGCATAAAGAATATAAGAGTCATACAAGATTAAGCATTGATTTAAAAGTTTCATCACCCAACAATATCAAACAAGTCAAGAAGCACCAAAATAATGCAAGAAATTCTCAACAATTGAGTAAGAGAATTTAACACCATTATTAAAATAAGAAACTCAAAAAAAATAAAGTAAAAACAGGCTATAAAAACAAAATGAAAATGCAAAGAATAGAAGTATGTGAATGCGATAAACAAAAGAAAATGGAAGATGAGAAAAAAACTCTTTTTTACCGGCGCGGAGGCGTCATGCACGCTTACGCGTCGATGCGCATTTTGGCCGAAAGGACAAGCGACGCGAACGCGCACAGTACGCGTATGCGTGCTTGTTGAAGTTGGCGACCGACGCGGACGCATCACGTACGCTTGCCTGTCAAGTCGCGGGCACAGAATAGGCACAACTTTGGCACAACTCTCTGGTTTTTGTACCAGGAGTGTGAGATGCACCATCGACGCGTGCGCGAACAGCACGCTCGCACACGGATTGTGCATTTAGCTTATGGACGCGTACGCGCCAGGTGCACGCACGCGCGGGTGGTTTGTGCTTCAGGCATGGTGCTGGCGCAGTGTAGGCGCAATTCTCGGGTCAATGTATGGAGGGGTGAGATTTTTCAATCCACGCGTCCGCACACATGACGCGCCGGCGTGGATGGTCGAAAATACTTGAGGCGTGCGTACGCGCCAGGTGCGCGCACGCGCGGCTTGGTGCTCTATTTTTTTCAAAATTTTTCCAAGTTCTTGCACCAAACCAAGCCTTCCAAACATCCAAATAGCTACCAAAACACCCTAAAACCTTATTTAACATATTATACTACCAAATATACTCAACAAACTAAACAAAACATGAAATCAAACCTATTCTACCAATATTTACAAAAGAGAAAATGAAAAGTGTTTACCATGGTGGGGTGTCTCCCATCTAGCACTTTTAGTTTAAGTCCTTAAGTTGGACATTTGGGAAGCTCCTTGTTATGGTGGCTTGTGCTTGAATTCATCTTGGAACCTCCACCAATGCTTGGTTTTCCATTGTGCTTCAAAATTTCTAACGAGTTGCAACAAGTCTTGATGAAGTCCTTCACAAGCTAAGGGTTCCCAAAATTGATCCTCATATATACCCGGATCCCAAATCTTGTTTCTACACCCATCTTCAAGTTGATCATCACAATTCTAATTGGGTGAGAAGTGATCTGAATTCTCAAGTAAACACCAAAGCATCTTCCTAGACCCCTTTAATTGAGAACTATACCAACCATTAAACTTAGACTTTAGGCTTCCAACCATAAGGAATCTTGATTGGCATTTCCACCCACTACTCAATTTCCTTTTGTTCTTAACCCCACAAAGAGCTCTAAGTTGCCCATCATTTTCAATCAAACCATATTCAAGTGGAAAATTAAAGATTAGAGATAAGAATTTTACCCACATGAATGTTATGTTGGATGGCGACTTAGGACGGGACATCTCCAATGGTCTTGTAAGCTCCATTTCCTTGTGCTCTTCTTTGAATACCTCCATCTCTTGGCAAGCCTTTTCAACTTCAACCTCTTCCTCTTGACAAAGTTCTTCACATTCAACCACTTCTTCACCAACTTCTTCTAGCTCTTCCCCACTATTCATGTTACAACATGGAGGTAATGTAGAACTTATCTCAACATTTACCTCAATATCAATAGGAGAATGTTCCTCAAATACCAAAGGATCATGTGTTGGTGTGGGATCATCTTTAAGAGGAGGGTTTGTTGTTAGCTCACCTTCTTCCAATTCTTCATTATTCATTATATGCTTAGGAGGTTGCGCATTACCCTCCTCAACATCATCTTCAAGTTCAATGGAAGAAAGTTCAACAACTTCCATAAAATCATCAACAACATCACTTGGTGTGGAAGTGCTCTCAAGTTTGAAATCCACCTCTTGTTCAACTTTGCCTAGCTCTTCAACCACTTCTTCTTCATTAACAATCTCTTCACTCTCCACTTGTTGCAAGATGTACCCCCATCTCCTTGTCCTCATCTTGGGATTCCAAAATCTCATTCATACTCCTCTCTTCGGTTGATTTCTCACATTCATCCGTAGAGGTACTTTGCTTGTTGCATGAGTCCCATGAGTCCAAGTTGGCTTTAATTTTGGTAAGGTTAGCCTCGATAACTTCATTCCTCCTCCTTTGAGCTTCCTCTTACTCCTTTTGATAGATTATTGCTTGAAGCTGATCCATTGCTTCATTGAGACGATCCATTGGCTCTTGGATGGATGGGTATGGGTGTTCTTCCATAGAGGTTTATGGTGGAGAGGGGAATTCATTTTGTGGTTGAAAGTTATCATACATGAGAGGTGATTCATCTTGGTAATAGTATGGAGGTGGTGGTTCTTGAGGGTATTGGTGGTGGAATTGGGGTGGTTCTTCATATGGTTCATATGGTTCACAAGGTGGTTGGTATGGTGGATATGGGTTGGGGTCATATGGAGGTGTTTGGTGAAAAGGGGCTTGTGAGTAAGATGGTTCAAAATTATGTTGAGGAGGTGGTTCATAGGCATATGGTGGTGGTCGTTGACAATCACAATAAGGGTCACCACATCCATTAGATTGATATGCATTAGGATTGGAATTATACCCATAAGAGTCCGGAGGTTGTTGTTGCCAATGAGGTTGATCAATCCTTTGAGGCTCCTCCCATCTTTGATTGTACCCAAATCCTTGATGCATATTGTCATTGTAGCTCCCATTTTCTACAACATAACTTGAGCCAAACTCATTGCCATAGGGGTGAGAATTCATAATAGCAAATAAAAACAAAAGCTAACAAAAATAAGCAACAAAGTCCTAAAGCTAACAAAAACTAACAAATAAGCAAAAGGCAAACATATTCAGAATATTCACAATAGCCAATAATGTAACACCATTGCAACTCCCTGACAACGGCACCATTTTGATTTAAGAAAATCTTCGTGTCGGTATAGAATTTCACACAAAATGAATTCTCGTTGCAAGTATAGTTCTACACTAACAAACAATCCTCCCAATCAAAAATTTGAGTTGTCACAAGTAACAAACCCCAAATAAGAATTAACCGAAGTATTTAGACTCCGGGTCATCTCACAAGGAATTGCAATGAAGTGGTCAATTATTGGCTATAAAGATGCAAGGGGGTTTGATTTTGTAATTTTGCAAGAAAATAAATGGCAAGAAGAAATAAATGACAAGAAAAGTAAAGAGAGCAATTAAAAAAAGCAAGTAAAGAAGAAGGACATTCATGGCAAGAATTGATATCATAGGCTTTTTATCCTAGTCATGCAATAATTAATTCATCTTATTTAGTCAACTCCAACACATAGGGAGAAAGTTAAACAAGATTAATCAATCATATCACAATAATAAACAGGAATTTATCTTATTTCGTCATCTCCAACATTGGAAGAAGATATAGGTTATCTTCCATGAGAGAAAGTTAAACAAGACTAGTTAATCTCAATCCAAAAGTCCTAATCAACTTACTAATAGAATTAGGAAAAGGTTAGAGTCAATGGAAATCATATTAACTAACAACTCTAGATCACCAACATAAGTTGGGATTTCATGACTCAAGATTGCCTAATTACTCTTTCCAAGCCAAGAATGCTCAAAATCTACTCTAAAGACCAACCAAGAATTTTGTCAAACACTTGGTGGGTAATAAAGGAAAGCATAATAAATGTGCAAGAATAATAAATCTACCAACTACCAATTGCAAGAAAAGTAAATCAACAACTCAAATCATCAATAAAAGAAACATCATCATTAAATTTCATCAAATGTAAACAAAATCCAACATGAGCATTCATAAACATAAAAGTAAAATTGACAAAAGAACTAAGAAGAATAGAGTAGTAGAAACAAGAAATTGTAAAGGAAATAAGATGAAATCAAGAAATCATGCCTAGATCTAAGATGGATTAACCTAACCTAATTCTAGAGAGAAGAGGGAGCTTCTTTCTCTAGAAACTAACCTACATGATGCTAATGCTACAAACAATTGCTCCTCCCTTTGCCCCAGCTTGAATTCTGCATGAAATATCATCAGAAATGAGTTGGGTTAGGCACAAAGTGCTTTAGAAATCGCCCCCAGCGATTTCATCTTTAGTGGGCCACGTGAAGCAACATATGGCAAATTTTATATCATTTCAAAGCCCCGGATGTTAGCTTTCCAACGCAACTAGAACCGGCTTATTTGGACCTCTGTAGGTCGATTGAGTGCGAAGAGGTCAGGCTTGACAGCTTTGCGGTTCCTCCATTTTTTCATGAGTTCTCCCACTTTGCATGCTTTTCTCCTCACTTCTTCCATCCAATACTTGCCTTATGGACCTGAAATCACTCAACAAACATATCAAGGCATCGAATGGAATTAAAATGAATTAAAATAACCAATTTTAGGGCCTAAAAAGCATGTTTTCACATTTAAGCACAAATCAAGATAGAATTACAAAACCATGCTATTTCATTGAATAAATGTGAGAAAAGGTGATAAAATCCCCCAAATTAAGCACAAGATAAACCACAAAATTGGGGTTTATCAGTTATCCAGAAGTACAAGAAGGCGACTGGATGGAGCCTAAGTGACATTGTGGGAATAAGCCCTCAATTGTGCCTTCATAGAATTTTCTTGGAAGAGGGTGCTAAGCCAATCCGTCAACCGCGAAGACGGTTAAACCCCACAATCCTGGATGTAGTCAAGAAAGAAGTAACTCACCTATTGGAAGTGGACATCATCTACCCCATCTCAGACAGTGAGTGGGTGAGCCCAGTCCAAGTAGTGCCAAAGAAATCCGGGGTAACCAAGGTGAAGACGGAAAGTGAAGAGCTTGTTGTAACCCGAATTCAAAATGCTTGGCGGGTGTGCATTGATTACCGAAGTCTGAATGAAGCAACGTAGAAGGACCATTACCCGCTGCCATTTATTGATCAAATATTGGATCACTTGGCAGGTAAATCCCATTACTGCTTCTTGGATGGATATACTAGATACTTCCAAATCCATATAGCTCCTGAAGATCAGGAGAAAACTACCTTCACTTGTCCTTTGGAACATTTGAATATAAAAGAATGTCGTTTGGCTTATACAATGCACCAACAACATTCCAAAGGTTCATGACAAGAGTTTTTTGGATCTTTTAGAGAATTGCATGGAAGTATTCATGGACGATTTCATTGTTTATGGTAGCTCCCTTGATGATTTCTTAGGGAACTTAGCTAGGGTACTAGAATGGTGTACCAATACCAACCTTGTATTGAACTTTGAAAAATATCACTTTATGGTGAAGTAAGGTATAGTATTGGGTCATATTGTATCTAGGGACGGAATTTTTGTAGACCCAGTTAAAATTGATGTCATGTCGAGTTTATCTTACCCCTCCTCGGTGAGGAAGATAAGTTCCTTTCTTGGTCATACAGGATTTTACCGCCGGTTCATGAAGAATTTTAGCCAAGTTGCCTTATCCCTCTCCCGCCTACTTCAAAAGGATGTGGAATTCAATTTCGATGAGGATTGCAAAAAGGCTTTTGACAAATTGAAGGAAGCATTGACTACAACCCCTATTGTGCGAGGCCCAAATTGGAACCAACCTTTTGAGATCATGTGCGATGCCTCAAATCACGCCGTAGGTGCCGTGCCAGCACAGCACGATGGTAACACTCCTTACACTATTGCATATGCTTCAAAAACCTTAGATTTGGCCAGTTGAATTACACCACTACCGAAAAAGAGATTTTAGCCATTGTTTTTGCATTAGATAAGTTTTGACCTTATTTGCTAGGTTCTAAGGTAGTGGTGTATTCGGACCATGCCTCTTTGAAATATTTGATGAAGAAAAAAGAGTCAAAGACTAGGCTAATTAGGTGCATATTTGACGAATGGATTTTTTGCTAGTAAAGAAATTCATAAATAAGTTCTCGTTGTTAGTATAGTTTCTAAAGCAACAAAGAATCCTTTTGTACAAAAACTTGTTTGTCACTAAAGCAAACCCAATAAAATTAATAATCGAAGTATTTAAACCTCGGTTCGTCTCTCAAGGAATTGCAGGGAGGTGTAGTTATTATTGGTTAGGAGATTGTTATATTTTTGGGTTTTTGAATAAGGAACAAGAAAAGTAAATTGCAAGAAAGTAAATTAATAATTAAGAAAACTCTTAGCAAGGTATGAGAACTGGACGTCCTATCCTAGTTATCCTTATCAATTATGATGAGAATTGTTCATTGCTCCCACTTAGTTAACCCTTACCAAATAAAGGAAAGTCAAGTGGACCAATCAATTTGATTCCTCAAGTCCTAGTCAACTCCTACGAAAAGACTAGCTTAGAGGGATCCAAATCAACCAACAACTTTCAATTAACAATCAACAAAGGAGTTTGATAACTCAAACATATCCAATTAATCAATTCAAGCTAAGAATGTGAAAAGCTAAATTAAAATCATAAATGTGAAATACCTCAAATTGCATTAAAGAAATCAAATCTAACATGGAATATATAAACCAAATTGGGAAAATAAATAAACTAGAAGCTAGAATAAATAAAAGTAGAAGAGAAACTAAATTAAAGGAACATTGAACCTGAAATTGGGAAGAAAGAAACCTAAAATAAGAGAAATCCTAAAACCTAGAGAGAGGAGAGAGCCTCTCTCTCTAGAAACTACATCTAAAACCTAAATTGTGAATAATCAGAAGTTGTATGAATTGTTGCTTCTGTTTTCCCCATTCTGCAGCTCTTATTCTGTATTTTTCGGGCTTGGAACTGGGCCAAAAGGAGTCCAGAAATCGCCCCCAGCGTTTTCTACAACTTTCTGCACGTGGCGCATGTCACGCGTACGCATGGGTCACGCGTGCGCGTCGTTTGCCAAATTTCCTTGTCACGCGTACGCGTCAGTCACGCGTACGTGTCGCTCGTCTTCTGCGCTAGGCACACGTACGCGTCACCCATGCGTGCGCGTCGCTGCCAGATTCTCAAAACTTCATTTTTCATGTTCCTTTCCATCCTCTAAGCCATTCCTGCCCTATTGATGAGATATTTTGATGAGAAACGAATCTCTCACAAAACATCACAAAACCAACCGGCAAGTGTACCGGGTCGTATCTAGTAATAAAAACTCACAGGAGTGAGGTCGATCCCACAGGGATTGAAGGATTGAGCAATTTTAGTTTAGTGGTTGATTTAGTCAAGCGAATCAAGATTTGGTTGGGTGATTTGTGACTTGCAGAATGTAATTTGCATTGAAGTAAAGAGAACAAGAAATAAATTGCTGAAACTTAAAGAACAAGAAATTAAATGGCAAAAACTTAAAGTGCAAGAAATGTAAATTGCGGAATCTTAAAGTGCAAGGAATATAAATTGCTTGAAATGAAAAGGGAATTGGGGAATGGATTTGCAGAATTTAAACAAGGAAAAACTAAATTGCATCAAACAGAAGAGGGAAAGGGAATTGGGATTGAACCGGAATTGAAGCAGTAAAGTGAATGAACAGAAAAAGCAATAAACAGGGAATTGAAATGAGAAATTCAGATCTCAGGACCCAGAGACTAGAAAACTAAGTCTAGATCTCAATGCCTTCCTAGATCCAACAAGAACAATAGCAAGGAAATTGTAAATTGCAAAGAAAAGAGATGATGAACAATGAACCGGAAATGGAATTCAATTAAGCAGTAAATAAACAGAGAGATCCAAGATTGAGATTGAAACAGAATTTCTTTAATTCTCCAATCCAAGATCCAAGACAAAAGTAAATGGAAAATGAAAGCAATTAAAGCAAAGAAATTAAAGTTCACTCAAGTTCAAAAGCTCTCCGAAAACTATTATGAAAATTCCAAAAGGAAAGCTCTCCTAATAACTTGAATTCTATCCTATTTATACACTTTCCAAAATGATCTTCAAGCCTTGAGTTGGGCCTTTGTTCTTGGTGGAATTGGGTTGAAAGAGGCCTTGGTTGATTGCTCTTTGAAGATTGAAGAAGAACCGAAGTGAACCAATTGAACCGGAAATGAAGTTAGCCAAAGTTGGTCTCAACGTTAGGGTCAAAGTTAGGGGTCTAACTTTGACCCTAACTTTTCATATCAGCAAGCTAAATTCCCTGGTTTGGACGTTGGTGCCAACGTTAGGGGTCTAACTTTGACCCTAACATTGGCCTTCCTTATATGCTAGTGGTGCCAACGTTAGCCTCCAAGTTAGGGGGCTAACGTTGGCGCAAACGTTGGTGCCCCTCCCTTTGTGGTTCATGTGCCAACGTTAGCCTCCAAGTTAGGGGGCTAACGTTGGCGCAAACGTTGGTGCCCAGGGGAGAAACTCTCAAGTTCCAATGTTAGCCTCCAAGTTAGGGGGCTAACGTTGGAGCTAACGTTGGCCACCTCTTTTGCAATGTCATGTGCCAACGTTAGCCTCCAAGTTAGGGGGCTAACGTTGGCTCAAACGTGGGAGCCCAGGGAGTACTTCATGCCCAACGTTAGCCTCCAAGTTAGGGGGCTAACGTTGGGGCTAACTTCATGCCTCCAAGTTCACTTTCACTTATCCCTTTCTTCACTTCTAGCCACTCCTCTTTGCTTCAACCTTTCTCCAAGCCTTCTTCACCTATCATTGATCAACCAAACTAATCAAAGCTTTGCTCAAAATCATGAGGTATTCAATCTTCCACAATATGCAACAAATATAGCACAAAACCTCATGAAATGGCATGAATTCACATATGGTTGGTTCAATCAAGGGAAACATGAAATTCTACTCAATTAGCTTGCTTGTAGCTCAAGAAAGTGCATAATTCTAATGAAAACTAAAGAAAATGACTAGCTAAAATGGGCTAGGATGACTTGTCATCACAACACCAAACTTAAAGCTTGCTTGTCCCCAAGCAAGAAATGAATTATTAAGAAGAAAGAATGAAATGGAAGAGGAAGTTCATGCTAGCAGAGTGTTATTGATGGTTCATGGGGTTTTATGTGGATATGCAAAAAGATAAATTAAAGAGTGATGTTAAGTATTACCTTTGGGATAATCCACATCTGTGGAGGCGTGGGGCGGATGATAAACCACTATTTTATGATATATTTTGTGATTAGTTTGAGTGATTTATTCAATCCTTCACCCACTTATTCATATTAATTGCATGGTTTTACTTTTCCTTCCTTATTATGTGATGAATGTGAAAAACATGTTTCCTAGGCTTTAACATTAATTATTTTAATTACCTTTATTTCCATTCGATGTCGTGATTCGTGTGTTGAGTAGTTTCAGATCTTCTAAGGCATGAATGACTTAAAGGATGGAAAGGAAACATACAAAAATGGAAGGAAAACACAAAACGGAGTTTTTGGAGAAACTGGCATCCACGCGATCACATGGGCGACGCGGACGCATGCCAAGCGCGAAGAAGCAGTGACGCGGCCACATGAATGACGCGACCGTGCGCCTTAAGCAGAACACATATGACGCGGCCGCATGACTGATGCGACCGCGTGACAATGACAACTCCGAATTACGCGACCGCGTGACCCACGCGGACACGTGACAGAGGCCACGCACCAGAAATTGCAGAAAACGCTCATAGCGATTTCTGAGGCCCTTTTCGGCCCAATTCCAAGTCCAGAAGGCATAGACCAGAGGTTATGAAGTGGAGGAATGCATTCATTCAAAGGGAGTCTCCATTTTAGTTAGTTTTCATGATTTAGATTTAGTTTAGAGAGAGGTTCTCTCCTCTCTCTTCTCTCTTTAGGATTAGGATTTAGAATTAGGATTTTATTTGCTTTCCGGATTATCTCTTTATCAGGTTCAATATTCCTTTTTATTTACTTTTGCAATTTAATTTGTGAATTCTTCCATGTTACAGATTACTCTTTTGAATTAATGTTATTTGAGGTATTTTAGTTTATTATTGCTTTTCTTTTATTTACATTATTGTTATTCCCATCTGAAGGCATTTTTATTCCAGTAGATTTACTTTTCTCCTTTTGGTCTTGGTTAAGAAATCAGTAACTCAGGAATTATCAAACTCAAACATGAATGATAATTGTTATCTTTGTTAATTAAACTGAACTTCAATAATCCCAATCTTTTCTTAGGAAATAAATAGGATCCTAAGATCAAACCAATTAATCCCTTGACCTTCCTTTATCTTAGTAAAGGTTAACAAAGTGGAATTAAGATTCAATTCTCATCATCAGTGATAAGGATAACTAGGATAGGACCTCCAATTTCTCATACCTTGCCAAGAGTTTATTTACAGTCATTTATTTATTTTACTTGACATTTAAATTGCTTGTTCTTCATTTACTTTAATTGCTAATTAAACTATTCACTCCTCATTCTCAAAACCCCAATTTACAATCTCCAGAACCAATAATAAGAACATACTTCCCTGCAGTTCCTTGAGAAGACAACCCGAGGTTTGAATACTTCGGTTATCAATTTATTTAGGGGTTTGTTACTTGTGACAACCAAACGTTTGTACGAAGGGATTTCTGTTGGTTTAGAGACTATATCTACAACGCGACTGTTTTTATAAAATTCTTTAATGGCAAAAATTCCAACGTCAAAAAATGGCGCCGTTACCGGGGATCTGCAATCGTGTGCCTTATTATTGGTTATTGTAAATATTTTTCTTTTACTTGTTTATTTGTCTTTATTTTTCCCTTCTTTATTTCTTTTTAGCAACTATGAATTCTCACCCCTTCCGCTTTGAGTTTGGTTCTACTGTTATTAAAAGGAATGGAAGTTATAACAGGAACATGCATCAAGGTCAGAGCAATCAAAGATGGATGGAGCCAAGAGGATCTGATCAACCCCTTTAGGCAACAACACCCTCCAAGATATCATGGACAAAGACCATTCTACAATGCATACCAAGCAAATAGACATGGTGGACAACCTTGTAATCACCAACAAGCCCCACCCTGTGCTTATAGGCCATCCTCTCAACGTAACTTCGAACCACCACACTCACAAGCTCCTTTTCACCATTCGCCACCACATGATCCGCATTTACCCCGATTCCAATCCAATTACTCCCAAACACCACCACTTCTCCCTGTACCATATCCAAATCTATCACCTCGAGAATCAGAGGTTCGTCTCAAGGAAATAGTAAATCAACTTCAAACAACCATTCATCAACTGGAGCAAGCAGTAAGGCAATTATCTGCTAGACATTCGAACATTCAAGGACATCCCAAAGCCCCATGTGGACAATCTAATGAAGAGCGTAGCATAAAGGAAATACTAGAAACTCCAGTAGACAAGACAGAGCATGGTTTCGTACTGGAACAAGTAGAGGAAGCTGTCATTATTGAAGAAGAAGAGTTGGTTGAAGACATAGGAGACGCTGAACCTCCATGGGAATCCAAAGTTGTGGAGCATTCTGTCAAGGATGTTACAATTGATGCTAAGGAGGATTGTGCACAATTCCCAGAGCAAGTCTTTCATGAAGAACTAGACAGAATAACCCAAGAAGCAAATTTCCTTGATGATGATAGTCACAAGTCAAGTTCTCCTAGTAATGAACTTGCATCCGCAAGTGAATTCTCTGAGATCGAAGAATCTTCCCCAAGTGAATACGAAGATGATACGGAGGTAGATTTCTCTCAACCTCCAGTCTATGACTTAAGTGATGAGGAAGACATAGATGGCTTTCATCAGGACATGGATACTTTTGAAGAATCTTACAAGGAAGTGGAGAATTTCACAGAAGAGCACCAGGGAGTAGAACTCACAGAACCACTGGAACCACCTATCCCAAGGCCATTACCACCCAATACAAGTTTTAAGTGGGTACAATCCTTAACCTTTAACTGTATTTTTCCACTTGAATATGGTTTGCTTGAAACAGATGGCTAACTTAGAGCTCTCTACGGCTTTAAGAGTAAAAGGGAAATGGCTCGTACTCAGAGCTGGTGCACGAGGTTCAATAAGGTTCCACGCTTCAACTCGAAGTGCACGGATTGGCACCATGATCAATCGGATGGATCTCGGAAAATGTTTGGTTATCCTGGTGAGAATCTAATTTCTAAACCACCCAGATGGAAAAGTATAGATCAAGACGAAGGCGGATTTAAAAGCAAGGTTTGGGATCCTGGAATCTATGCTGACATTCGTCACCCCGGGAGCCTGACAATCTATTTGAAGCTGCTCAGAAGCTTCACATGCCTAGTTTGGGATCCTGGAGGCTACTGGAAGTACAAACATTGGTGGAGATTCCTGGATGAATACAAGCATAAGCCACCATAACAGGGAGCTCACCAAATGTCCAACTTAAGGACTTTAACTAAAAGTGCTAGGTGGGAGACAACCCACCATGGTATGATCGTTTCTTTTTCAATTTTATTTCATGTTGTTTGTTTTTATTTTATTTTAATTGAACCTGGAATTATTCATAGCATCTACATTAGCATTACATACTGCATAAAAAAAAAAAGCACGCACGCGACGCGGCAGCGTCGCTGACGCGTCCGCATCATCAGTGTGTTAGGAGGAAAAGAAATTGAACAGAGAGTCACGCGAAAGCGTGGCTGGAGGCGTGCCTGTAGCATAATTTGACCCTACGCGACCGCGTCGTTGATGCGTCCGCGTCATATGGAAAATATGCCTCCCACGTGTCCGCGTCACCCACGCGAACACGTGGCTATGTAAAATCGACGTAACAAGGGTGTATGGCAGAAAGTTGAGCTAGAGTTGGGCTGGACTCGTGCTGGAAGCCCAAGCCTCACCACGCGAACGCGTGTGCCACGTGGCCACGTCATTATCAAAATATAGCCATCCACGCGATCGCGTCACCCATACGATCGCGTCACCCTAAGATTTGGCAAAATGTATTTTAAACAGAGCGTTGCGCGAACGCGAGGCTGCACTCGCGCCAATCGCACAAATCAGGCCACGCGTCCGCATGCCTCACGCGTCTGCATCGCCTAACCTTATTGCGCACCACGCGACCGCGTCACCCACGCGATCGCGTCGCCAGCATCGCACAACCTATCCAGATCAGCACCAATTATCTTATCTTTTCTTTTCTAATCCTAATTTCTTCTATCTTTTCTTCTTTCTTTCTTACTTTATTTCTTTCACTTCTCATTCTTCTTATCTTTCTTTTTATTTTACTTAATTTATTTGCATATTTCATTCATTGCATTTTAATTTTGTGCATATTTTTATTTTTCTTTTCTAAATTTATTATTTTACCATTGGTGTTAATTTTCTTATTTAACTGTTGCATCTTCTCTTGAATTATTTTGGGTGCTTAATGACTTGTTTTATTCTGGTTAGGTAATATTATTTAAATCAATGCCAATCTTTTATATCTGTATTACTTTTGCATTGACATAAATTTATATTATCTCTCCTTCCCCACTCTCTTCCCCATTGTTGCAAATTTTGCATCATTGGTATGCCATGTGCTTCTATTATTTTCTCACGAACATGTTGAAGCTTCCTTGTAAATGAAACCCTTATTATTTGGCATTAACACCCATATTTTATTTATGTTCTTATCTTTATTTCTGGGTTACTTTCCTTCTTTTTCTCTTCTTTCAGGATGGCCACCAAGGAAGGAAAAGGGAAAGCTTCTAACTGGGGAGACAGGCAAGTCAATCTGCACAATCTATAGAGAAAGACATCAGTTGGAGTAGCCCGTCCACTTGTACATCTTAGCATGCACCGAGGACGGTGCAATCTTTAAGTGTGGGGAGGTCGATACCGATCTCCATGGGTTAGCCATATTCTTCTTTTCAACACCATTATTTTATTTTCTTTATTTGTTTATTGATGCATCTGCATATTTGATTGCATATTTGTTTGATTTTATGTATTTAGTTACTACTTGGTTGAAGTAATATTTTCTTTTTCAAGAAATTTTATAGTATTTCAATAATTTAAATCAAAATTTTTGTGTTAAATTTGTTTGAAGTTGTATTTGGAACATGATTTTTGAGCTAAAGAACACACAACCTATGAGATTTTGAGCTTATTTACATGGTTTCATTATTTAACCATAAATTTTTATTCTTGTGTGTTTTCTTCACTATGATTGCAATCTTTGCTTTGTTCCATTCTATATGTTCAATATTTAGTGTATTTACATGTTTGCATATGATTGAGGCCATTATTTGATTTTAGCTCACTTATCCCAAATAAGCCTACCCTTTTCATCACCCTTGTTAGCTACCTTGAGCCTTTTAATCCCCTACTGTTCTATAACCACATCACTAGCCTTAAGCAGAAAAACAAAAGTAAAAATCCCAAATTGAATCTTTGGTTAGCTTAAGATAGAGATTATGTATCAACTAAGTGTGGGGGAAACATGGGAACATAGGTTGATAAGAAAGGATTAAATTAGTAAGAATAATCAGAAATTTGGGAACATGCTCATGTAAAACCAAATTAAACTAAATACCATGTGCATTGATATATGTTGTGTTTATGTTTCAAAAAGTTTTAAAAAAAAAAAGAAAAAAAAAGAGAAAAAAAATTTCAAAAATACTCAATGAATAAATAAATAAATAAGGGGACAAAATTACCCCAATATTAAGTTTAATAAAAGATCAATGCACATGTGATAAAAATTAAAGAAAATTTGGTACATGAGTATGGGAATTATACAAAAGTGGGAATTTTGGGTAGCTAGGCATGAATTAGAATTATATAGAGTATATGTATGTTAGGTGAAAGCTTAGGTTAGTCAAGGATTCAATTTATAGCTCACTTAGCCATATATACCCTCATACTTACCTTGGCCCCATTAGAACCTTGAAAAGACCTCATGATGTTTGCATTGGTACATTAAATACTTGTTGATTGGTTAGATGAAGAACAAGATTTAGAAAGCATGATTAGAGAAGAGTAGAGTGAATTACCCTATACACTTGAGATATTAGAGTGCATATACACTACCAGTGAGGGTTCAATGCTTGATTCTATGTTCCCTGCTTTCATGAGCTATCTTCTTACAAGTTTACTTGCTTTTTTTATTGTATGATTTGAATTAGTGAAATCTGATTTATATTTGTCTTGGAGGACTTATTTACTTTTAACCAAGTAGGTAGAAGCATTTTTATATTTAGTTGCATTCATATAGATAGGTTGCATTTCATATTAATCTACCATTCCTCTTCATCTTTATAGCTTCTCTTGAGCTTAGCATGAGGACATGCTAATGTTTAAGTGTGGGGAGGTTGATAAACTACTATTTTATGATATATTTTGTGCTTAGTTTGAGTGATTTATTCAATCCTTCACCCACTTATTCATATTAATTGCATGGTTTTACTTTTCCTTCCTTATTATGTGATGTATGTGAAAAACATGTTTCCTAGGCTTTAAAATTAATTATTTTAATTACCTTTATTTCCATTCGATGCCGTGATTCGTGTGTTGATTAGTTTCAAATCTTCTAAGGCAGGAATGACTTAAAGGATGGAAAGGAAACATACAAAAATGGAAGGAAAACACAAAACAGAGTTTTTGCAGAAACTGGCATCCACGCGATCGCATGGGCGACGCGGACGAATGCCAAGCATGAAGAAGCAGCAACGCGGCCGCATGACTGACGCGACCGCGCGCCTTAAGCAGAACACATATGTCGCGGCCGCATGACTGATGCGACCGCGTGGCAATGACAACTCCGAATGACGCGACCGCGTGACCCACGTGGACGCGTGACAGAGGCCACGCACCAGAAATTGCAAAAAAAGCTCATAGCGATTTCTGAGGCCCTTTTCGGCCCAATTCCAAGTCCAGAAGGCATAGACCAGAGGTTATGAAGTGGAGGAATGCATCTATTCAAAGGGAGTCTCCACTTTAGTTAGTTTTCACGATTTAGATTTAGTTTAGAGAGAGGTTCTCTCCTCTCTATTCTCTCTGTAGGATTAGGATTTAGAATTACGATTTTATTTGCTTTCCGGATTATCTCTTTATCAGGTTCAATATTCTTTTTTATTTACTTTTGCAATTTAATTTGTGAATTCTTCCATGTTACAGATTACTCTTTTGAATTAATGTTATTTGAGTTATTTCAGTTTATTATTGCTTTTCTTTTATTTACATTATTGTTATTCCCATCTGAAGGAATTTTTATTCCAGTAGATTTACTTTTCTCCTTTTGGTCTTGGTTAAGAAATCAGTAACTCAGGAGTTATCAAACTCAAACATGAATGATAATTGTTATCTTTGTTAATTAAACTAAACTTCAATAATCCCAATCTTTTCTTAGGAAATAAATAGGATCCGAAGATCAAACCAATTAATCCCTTGACCTTCCTTTATCTTAGTAAAGGTTAACAAAGTGGATAATAAGATTCAATTCTCATCATCAGTGATAAGGATAACTAGGATAGGACCTCCAATTTCTCATACCTTGCCAAGAGTTTATTTACAGTCATTTATTTATTTTACTTGCCATTTAAATTGCTTGTTCTTTATTTACTTTAATTGCTAATTAAACTATTCACTCCTCATTCTTAAAACCCCAATTTACAATCTTCATAACCAATAATAAGAACATACTTCCCTGCAGTTCCTTGAGAAGATGAACCGTGGTTTGAATACTTCGGTTATCAATTTATTTAGGGGTTTGTTACTTGTGACAACCAAACGTTTGTACGAAGGGATTTCTGTTGGTTTAGAGACTATATCTACAACGAGAGTGTTTTTATAAAATTCTTTACTGGCAAAAATCCTAAGGTCAGTGGACCAAGTAAATAGGAAGTGTTTACTAGAATCCGAGTTTTAGTCTATCCTTCAATTTTGCCACTCATCTGAGAGTGGGGGGTCACTTTGGCCCACAACAAACAGCAAGGAAGGTGCTAGACTGTAGATTTTGGTGGCCCACTTTATTTAGGGATGCCAACTAATTTTGCAAATCTTATCATCAATGCCAGAAATCTAGAAATACCTCACAAAGAGATGAAATGCCTCAACAACTGTTGATTTTTTGTGAAATTATTTATTTTTCGGGCTAGATTTCATGGGGCCATTTCCAAATTCTAATGGGTTTGTCTACATTTTGCTAGCCGTGGATTACGTCTCAAAATGGGTGGAAGCAATTCCTACCCATTGTGATGATGCTAATATCGTTGTTTCAATTTTGAGAAACAACATCATTTGTAGATTTGGGTCGCCACGAGCAATCTTGAGCGACCAAGGAACCCATTTTTGCAACAAGAAAATTGAGGCATTGATGAAAAAGTATGGGGTTCTTCACAAAGTTTCCACAGCCTATCACCCCCAAACCAATGGGCAAGCAGAAGTATCCAACAGAGAGATCAAGTGAATCTTGGAGAAAGTGGTCAACCCACAAAGGAAGGACTGGAGTTCCAGATTGGGAGATGCATTATGGGCATATAGGACTGCCTACAAGACCCCAATTGGAATGAGCCCCTTCCGCATTGTCCTTGGGAAACCTTGTTGTCTTCCAGTTGAAATCCAACACAAGGCGTCGTGGGCGGTGAAGCATTGCAATCCGGATTTAAGGAGAGCAGGAATGGAACGTAAGCTCCAATTGGAGGAGTTAGAATGTCTTAGGCTAGAAGCATATGAGAATTCTAAGTTCTATAAGGAAAAGGCCAAGACATTCCATGACCAAAATATTAGGAGGAAGAGCTTTATGATAGGTGATGAGGTGCTTGCGTACAACTCGAGGTTGCGGTTGATGCTCGGAAAGTTGAGATCTAGATGGGATGGTCCATTCAAGGTGGTGGATGTCAAGCCTTATGGAGTGGTTGAAGTGGTGCACCCTATCAATGGAACTACATTCAAAATCAATGGTCATAGGGTGAAATCTTACCACACACAACCCAAGCATGCCAAGGAGTTGGAGATTTTCCTCCTTGGAGAGGTCCCAAAATGATCAATGAATTCATGCAAGTCCAACTTAGGACTTTAAACTAAAGTGATAGGTGGAAGACACCCCACCATGGTAATATTGTTCTAACCCTTCTCTTTTTACTTATAGTTGTTTGACTTAATTGCTTTTTGATAGAATTAGTTTGTATAGGATTGGATTAAATTTTAGGCTAGATAGGTTGAATTTCCTTGTGGGCCATGAATATTTGTATGTTTGTATGTTTGGGGTTGAGATTTTGATAGAGCCAAGGCTGAGAACCTTAGGAATTGAGAAATTTTTTTTGTAAAACATGGCATCCGTGCGTGCGCACACACCTGTGCATGCACACAAATCCTTTGTGTTTCGCATCCTATGCGTGCGCACCGACCTGTGCACGTGCACACTCTTGGATATGCCCTATGTTCGTGACAAACCCCAATTTGACGGTTTGTTTTGCATTGAATTTAGAGTATTTTGATAACCTTTTGTCACATTTAGCCTAGGAATTAGCATGATTTTGTTATCTCTCCCATATTTGTGCTTAAGTGTAAAAACATGCTTTTTAAGCCTTATCTTGATGAATTCTAATTCTTCTTTGATTCCATAAAGATGCCTTGATGTGTTTGCTAGTAATTCCAGGATTGAAATAGGCTAGGCATGGATCAAAGGAAGCAAGGAAGGAAGCATACAAGTGGAGAGAAGCATAAAAAGTCAAAGAAGCAAAGTCTGCCCTGCACGCGCACGCGCACAAGGCGCTCACGCGCACATTGCAAAATCGACCAGGGACGCGCACGCGTACCATGCGCGCACGCGCTGATGATGGCACATGACCTCATTAATGCAACACGTGCCTGGCGATTTGAGAGGGTTTCTGAACCCATTTTTGGCACCAAATTGCTAAGGGAAAGGAATAAAAGGATGAAGGAATAGGGAGAAAGAGAACAATTCCCAACAACTAATCATTTTTTGAGTTTTAGTTTAGTTGTGAGAGTTAGTTTCTAGAGAGAGAAGCTCTCACTTCTCTTTAGAATTAGGATTAGGTTTAGTTTAATAATCTTAGATCTAGATTTTAATTCATGCTTTCATCTCCTTCTATCTCTCAATTCTTTGTTGCTACATTCATCTTCTTCTATTCTTTAGTTGTAATTTCCTTTATGTTGTTCTTATGTTTTGTTGTAGATCTACTTTCGCTCCTTCTATTTTCTTTCAATTCAATTAGAGGTAATTCATAATAATTGTGTTCCTTTTGATTGTTGTTGTTAATTCCTTGCCATAATTGTTGTTAGATTCTATTTTTATTATCAATTTACTTTGCTTTTCTTTTATGCCTTCCAAGTGTTTGATGAAATGCTTGGTTGGATTTTAGTATAGATTTTGTTCCTCTTGGCTATGGTAGAGTAATTAGTGACACTTGAGTTATCTAATTCCTTTGTTGATTGATAATTGGAGAGATTGCTAATTGGTTTGGAGTGCACTAAATCTAGTCTTCCCTATTTTGCTCAACCCCGCTTAAGCGCGTTGTACGCGCACGCGTAGGACCCACGTTTTTTTTCAATGGACGCGGACGCGCAAGGTGCGCGCGCGCGCCGATTCAAAAATAGGGATAACCCTAGCTCGCGAAGCACACTGCGCAGTCGCGTACCCCTATTTCCCCAACTTCCATCTTCTTCTTCTTTTCTCCCCCAACTGCCGTCGCAGCCGCAGTAACGGCCGCCGACCACCACCGTTCACCATAAATCCTCTCTCTCCTTCTGACCTCTTCTCCCTCTCACCCCTCTCACCGTCCCTCTTCCCCTCAGTTTCTCACCGTCACCGCGCCGCCATCTCCGCCGCCGCGCCATCATCACAGCCGGCAACTCGCCCTCAATCTCTCTCTCCCTCTCACTCACTCATTTCATCTCGGCCGCCGCAGCACCTCTCGCCGCCGCGCCTCTGCCATAACCGCCACCGTTAACGGCGGCGCGAATTCTGATTCTGTGGCCCTACTCCCGAATTCCCTTGCCATTTTCAGTTTTTCCCGGCTCCCAGGTTCCTGCTCCATTTCTGTTAATTCTTTTCTATTTTTCCTTTTCATTTGCTCATTCATGTTAGTTCCTAGAATTGCATGTTAGTTAGCTAAATTCAAATTTTGTATGTTAGGTTAGATAGATATAATTGCTGTTAGGTAGCTAGGGCTGGATAGAGGATTCTAGGCCTGATAATTGCTCCGTATGTGCATATCTGCTGCTTGCTTCCTTGGGTACGGTGTATTGGTTTTGGGTTGATATTCCATGCAATATGTGTTGCCACATAATATCTGTTTGCTGCTGTGCGTGCTTGATGCTATTTTTGTGCTAACTGTGCTCTTTTGCTATCCGGGAACGTCCAATTTTAAGCCAGAATGCTGCCCGATTTTCAAGGAAATTAGTTTCATCTTGATCTTTATTTCAGTTTTGGGCAAATTTCCGTTTCCTTTTTGACTTCCCAGATTTGCACATTCATGGTGAACATAAACCACAACTTTTCTTTTCATTACGCATAAATATCATCATATCACTAACCTACTTTTCTAACTTACTAACTTCTTTAACCATTCCACTTCCACTCACCTTTAACCATCTTTAACAAATTCCTTCAACTATATGATGATATTATTGCCTTGTGAATATGAGTTGTTGACTTTCATGAAGCTTGCATTTTTTTTTTTTTGGTTTACTTGTTCACTTTTGCATATTCAGTGCAACATCATGATTGCTCTTTGATAATTGTATCCTGAACATGCCTTCTTTGTTACATGCTAAATGTTTTATATATTCTATCACATTTTTTCAGGATGTCGGATAAAGGCAAAGCCATAGCCACCGCCTCTAAGAAGAGAAAACACTCTACCCCCTCCATTCCTTCCATCTACAAGAACTATGCTAAGAATCCATTGCATGACGAGGATAAAGAGAATCAGCAGTTGCCTTCTACCAATCCGGACAAATTCCCCAATCTCTACTGTGAGCTTTGGTTCTCTAGATATCGAACAACGAAGCTAAATATTGAGAAGAAGTTGCTCCTACCTAATGATGTGAGACGGCGCATTACCGGTCGGATCCTTGAGTTAGGTATTGACTTTGTTGACCGGGATTTGGGTGACATAAATATATCTTGGGTGAAGGAATTCTACTGCAACTTCTTCCGTCCGACTTTGGACTCCGTTCAGGTGCGGGGTAGAGAGATTATGGTCACCGAGACCGCCATTGGGGAGGCATTACATTGCCGACACATTCCGCATGACCAGTGTGCCCATCATCAGGCTGAGATAGCCATCCATACCATGACTTTTGATTATGAGGCGCTTCGGCGCGTGATTGGGGTACCGGATGCTTCATGGGTTATGGATGCGGGCAACACCAAGCCAAAGGGGATGTTATTCACTCATTTGACTAGGGAGGCCAGGACTTGGCAGATGATCTTCGCCCACTACGTCCTGCCTACCACCCACTTTTCTGAGGTCCCCATGGAGATGCTTCTGCTGATCGGGTATGTTATGGAGGGGAAGGATGTCTCCTTCCCTAGACTTATCCGACAGTGCATGTGGCGGGCGCATATTCGTGGCCTCCTTCCATTTCCTACATTGGTCACGAGTATGGCAGCCTTAGCTGATGTCTCGTGGTCAGATGATGATGTGCGACCACCACCAGCTGATGCAGATGACAGGGAGGTTACTATCCCTTGGGGTGTTTGGGTGCACGAGAAGCCACCTGCTAGACGCCGCTCTCGGGCTAGAGCTGTCGTAGGGACACCTTCACCACCAGCCCCTACAGCTAGCCCATCATCTTCTACACCCGCAGCTCCTTCACCATCTACAGGCCCTCCAGCAGCACCTGAGCCTACCTATCTTCTGGTCCAGCATCTCTTCCGGTTCTTAGAGTGAGAGCGCCACCATGTCAGACGCCGTTTGGATCGGATGGACCAGGCACTTATCTCTCTGGGCGCTGAGCTACCTCCGCTTCCCGATTCTCCGGCCTCCGATGAGCAGGATCATCAGGAGGAGGACGCGGAGGCGCCGGTTCAGCAGGATGCCCCTGACACTACCGAGCCACCTCAGACTCAGGAGGAGCCCGTCCCTCAGCTGGTCCCACAGCCACAGTCAGAGCCAGAGCCTATTGTTGTACCTCCCACTGATCCTCCGGTTTAGCATCGAGGACGATGCTTGATTTTAAGTGTGGGGAGGGCACCGGTAGCATTATCTGGGAACCGGTGAACTTTTCAGCCTAGTTATCCTATTTTGCACATCTTTGTATATATTTTGATGCCATTTCTAGTTTGCTTTGGATACTTTTATTGCTTATTTTGGATCTTAGATATTTTGATGCTTTTGGATATTTTTAGATCTTTTGGATGACAGATTCCGTACTTTTAGTTGGATTCTTCTTTATACATTTTGCTTATCTTTGTTTTTGGTTTGCGGTTGTGATTAGAAATCATGTTTTAAGTGAAACTTAGGCACCCTTTTTGCATAATATATTGGTTCTAAGTGAAAAAGGAAAGGGTGAACTAAGAAAATTTTTGAACTTTTCAATCACAACAATGCTTAGTCAAACATTGAGATTTTTCAAGGAGTTTAAATATAGGGCGTTAACCCAATTGATTGAAAAAGAATTTTTGAAACTTGCTTGAATTTCATACCTTGTGAGGCATGTATTGAATTGAGAACACAAGCTTGTGAGACTTGAGCCTATTGATGTGGTTACATTTTATAACCACTTATTTTCCATTCTTGTGTGAAATTGTTCTCTTTCCATGATTGTGATCCTTAATTTGCTTGATTCTATATATCCGTTTAATTCTTGTGTTTGTGCATTTATATGATTGAGGCCATTATTTCATTTGCCACTTACCCAAATAGCCAACCTTTTACTCTCCATTGTTAGCCAATTTTGAGCCTATGCTTAACCAACTCATTCTTATTTTAGCTCATTACAAGCCCAAGGCGGAAAACCAATGAAAAGCCCTTGATTGGATCTTTGATTAGCCTAGGCTAGTGAGAGTGTTTTATTATTCAAAGTTGGTGAGGCTTGGGAACATTGGATGGGATAAAAAGGGGCAGTACACCTTTATGCTTAGGAATTGGGCACATGTTCATGTATTGATTAAATGTAGAGACCTTATGCATTGATGTTCTCGTATTCAGTTTGAAAGAAGAAAAAGAAAAAAAATTATATAAAAAAAAAATGATGATGAAAAGAAAAGAAAAAAAATGTATATAGAAAAAGAAAAAAAAAGAAAAAAAAAAGAAAGAAAAGAGAAAAGCAATAAAGGGGACAAAATGCCCCAAAGTGAAGCTCAATAAGAATCAATGCATAAGTGTTGTGAAATGAAAAGAAAATGCATGAGTATGTAAGAAAAAGTGAAGAATGGGTAGTTAGAACAGCTTGCATTTGTATAGGTCATTAAATAGGTTAGGTGGGAAAGTCTAAGCTAATCGAAGATTCAATTCCTAGTCCACTTGACCATAAATGATCCTACCTTGACCCTAACCCCATTACAACCTAAATAAAAGACCTCATGATGAATGTATGCATGCATCGAATAAGTGTTGATTGTTAGAAGAAAATCAAATTTTGGAAAACATGATTAGAAGAGAATTGAGTGAATTAACCCTTAAACACTTGAGTGAATAGAGCGGATACACATCCGGTGAGGGTTCAAAAGTTCAATCACATGTGTTCACCCATATTATCTATATTCTTGCAAGTTTGAACTCCTTTTTGACAATTCAATACAATTGTGGTTTGGACTTAGTCCTTATTGCCTAGCTCTTGTGCTTACACATGCTCTCTTGGGAATTGATTTGTTTGAACTAAGCATTTCCAATTGCTTTAGATAATTGCATTTAGATAGGACTCATATAGTTTAGTTGCATTCAATAAATGTCATAACCCTTAGTTCCTTCTTATTTTAGCATGAGGACATGCTAAGGCTTAAGTGTGGGGAGGTTGACAAACCCCAATTTGACGGTTTGTTTTGCATTGAATTTAGAGTATTTTGATAACCTTTTGTCACATTTAGCCTAGGAATTAGCATGATTTTGTTATCTCTCCCATATTTGTGCTTAAGTGTAAAAACATGCTTTTTAAGCCTTATCTTGATGAATTCTAATTCTTCTTTGATTCCATAAAGATGCCTTGATGTGTTTACTAGTAATTCCAGGATTGAAATAGGCTAGGCATGGATCAAAGGAAGCAAGGAAGGAAGCATACAAGTGGAGAGAAGCATAAAAAGTCAAAGAAGCAAAGTCAGCCCTGCACGCGCACGCGCACAAGGCGCTCACGCGCACATTGCAGAATCGACCAGGGACGCGCACGCGTACCATGCGCGCACGCGCTGATGATGGCACATGACCTCATTAATGCAACACGTGCCTGGCGATTTGAGAGGGTTTCTGAACCCATTTTTGGCACCAAATTGCTAAGGGAAAGGAATAAAAGGATGAAGGAATAGGGAGAAAAAGAACAATTCCCAACAACTAATCATTTTTTGAGTTTTAGTTTAGTTGTGAGAGTTA
Organism: Arachis ipaensis; assembly: GCF_059453495.1. Taxonomy (NCBI): domain Eukaryota; kingdom Viridiplantae; phylum Streptophyta; class Magnoliopsida; order Fabales; family Fabaceae; genus Arachis; species Arachis ipaensis. Next base: position 79,944,948 of record NC_142443.1, read on the forward strand.
GTTTCTAGAGAGAGAAGCTCTCACTTCTCTCTAGAATTAGGATTAGGTTTAGTTTAATAATCTTAGATCTAGATTTTAATTCATGCTTTCATCTCCTTCTATCTCTCAATTCTTTGTTGCTACATTCATCTTCTTCTATTCTTTAGTTGTAATTTCCTTTATGTTGTTCTTATGTTTTGTTGTAGATCTACTTTCGCTCCTTCTATTTTCCTTCAATTCAATTAGAGGTAATTCATAATAATTGTGTTCCTTTTGATTGTTGTTGTTAATTCCTTGCCATAATTGTTGTTAGATTCTATTTTTATTATCAATTTACTTTGCTTTTCTTTTATGCCTTCCAAGTGTTTGATGAAATGCTTGGTTGGATTTTAGTATAGATTTTGTTCCTCTTGGCTATGGTAGAGTAATTAGTGACACTTGAGTTATCTAATTCCTTTGTCGATTGATAATTGGAGAGATTGCTAATTGGTTTGGAGTGCACTAAAGCTAGTCTTTCCTTGGGAGTTGGCTAGGACTTGTGGCTTAAGTAAATTCATCCACTTGACTTTCCTTTAATTAGTAAGGGTTAACTAAGTGGTAGCAATGAACAATTCTCATCACAATTGAGAAGGATAACTAGGATAGGACTTCTAGTTCTCACACCTTTCCAAGAGCCTTTTATAGTTTTAGTTTATTTTCATTGCCATTTACTTTTCATGCTCCTTATCCAAACCCCAAAATAACTCATAACCAATAACAAGACACTTCATTGTAATTCCTAGGGAGGACGACCCGAGGTCCAATACTTCGGTTTATAAATTTTAGGGGTTTGTACTAGTGACAAACAACTTTTTGTATGAAAGGATTAGTGATTGGTTTAGAAACTATACTTGCAACGAGAATTCATTTGTGAAATTCTAAACCGTCAAAAATCCGTTCGTCAGTTCGCAGCGCTAGCACAGCTTGTGCGTGGGCGCTCCTCTATTTTTTGTGACCTGTGCATGCGCACCTGTTCGTGCGTACGCACACTTGCCATTTTTTGGACTCTCTGTGCGAGTGCACAAGCTTGTGCGTCCGCACACCAACTTCTTCCCTTCTGGTGGGAGCGTTGGCACAGCTTGTGCGCATGAACCCCACTCCTTTTTGCTTTTGTGCATGTGCACAGACCTGTGTGCGCACGCACACATGACCCCTTCTCATGCAATTCAAAAAAAAAAAAATAAAAAAAATTCAGTCATCTGTGCGAGCGCACAGCCTTGTGCTCCCGCACACTTCTTTGCATCCCTTTTGTTTGGAGCGTTCGCACGCTATGTGCGCTCGCATCCCTCTCTCTTTTGCTTCCTGTGCGTGCGCACACACCCACCCTAACCTGGGCGTTATCCAAGGGAAATCCCCTATTCATCCAGCAGCTCTTTCTTTCTTGTTCTCTCAGCTGCTGCGCCGCCAGCTGCCCGGCCTTTCCCCGGCGACCCTGCCGCTGCCACCTCTCTTTCTCTCTCCTCTCTCTTTCTTCTACTTTTCTTTCTTCTCTTTCTCTTTTGTTTCTCTTCCACCGGAGAGTTCCTTCACCCTTGTGGAACTCTGGTGCATCTCCGGCGAAGCCAACCGCCGTGAGCTCGTAGTGTCTATAACACGTGCCATTGTTTTATCTTCTCATCTTGCTTTCTTCACTCTTTGATTTTTAGGTTTTTATTTCTTTTTATTTCCTTTTTATGATTAATATTTTGAATTTATTTTTACTTTCTTTTCATGATACTTTGATTGAATTTATTGCTTTCTTTAGTTCTCTTTGTTTTGCAAGTGTTGATATTTGAATTATTGAGTTGATTTTGATTGATTTTGAGTTTAAATGTCATGAATTTGCACGATGCACAATAATTGTTTGATGAAATGCCTATATAAAACTTTTGTTTGATTCATGTGAATTGGCCATCATATGCTTTTAACATTCTCTTGTTTGGCATATTCTATGATTTGTGCAACTTCAAATATGAATTTTGATGATGAATTTAACCATGCATTCCTTTTTTTAATGAACATTGAAGTTCCAAACACCCATGTCTTACATGAATTTTATTCATTTGTTAATGGGTGATTTGTTGAGAATGCATTGATCTTAATTGCATTCAAATTTTTCATTGTTCATCTTCGCAATTAAATTGAGTAATCACATTACAAGTGTTCATTCTTTGATGTCTTGATCAAATATCTTTTGCTCTAATTTAAACACATTGTTTATGTGATTCTCACAGCTTCAAGATGAACCAATGACATGTTACTTTGTTAAATGGTTATTGTTGTTGTGCCCCCTTTTTATCAATGAACTTTCATGGCCACAACCTCAATAACCATTTCCATCAAGAATTCAATTAAGTAATTTGGTGCTTGTTTAAGTTGATTGAGAGGCATTGAGCTTTGATTATTTTAATAGTGCGATTGCCGTTTTAATAGGCCGGTGTGTGTGTGTTCTAACCGCGTGCACATTTGGAATATGCACACTGTTTCATTTCAAATCGCACTATCTTGAACGCTTCCAATTAAGAATTTAAATTTTTCTTCACTTTATTTGTGCTTCCTCATTGATTTTGTTTTATTATTGCCGGATGATCTTGAAATCCTTTGTTTCTCTTTCTTCTTTTTAGGATGCACAAGAAGGGTAAAGCACCAGTGATGGAGGCAGAAATTAGCAGATTAAGAAATTAATATAGAAATAATGTTGCGAGTACAGTTCCTAACCAACGAAAATCCGCTTATCAATTTAGAAGGGTTGTCACAAAATTAGAATAAAAATACTGGGAGTAGAAATCCCAGGTCGTCTCCCAACGAGTTTGACAAAAGGGTGCTATCTTATTAATCAGGAGGTTTCCGAGAGATTTTTAGAGTTGGAGAACATAAAAGTAAATGATTGTAAATTAAAGCAATGAAAATTAACAAGAGAATTTATATAATCAAAATAAAAGCCTTCACCGGGGGAAGATTAATTGGAAGTTCTATCCTTGTTGGGTTTTCCCAAGTGTAGTATCAAGAGGTTTTTGTTTTCACTTAGTTAACCCTAACTAAATAAAGGAAAGTCATGTGATTGAGCTAATACTTATTCGCAAGTCCTAATCCTCTCCTTATTGAAGGATTCACGTTAGTAAATAGAGAGTTAGCCAACAACTTCCAATTTGACATGAATACAACGTTCACAAACATATAAGAAGAAGATATGATAAATTAAATAAAATAGGAACTGAAAATTAATTAAAGGTGAAAGTAATTCGTTGCACTAATAAATCCCAAAATGCAACATCCTTATCTGAACAGGGTTAATAAGTAATGAAAAGAGTAAAGGAATAAGAAAGCAAACTAGAATGATAGCGACTTCAATGGAAGTAGTATCTCTTCTCAATATCCAAAGAAAAAGCATAAAAACTATGAATGTGTAGAAAACCTAGAGGAGAGTGATTTCTCTCTAAGATTCCAATCTATAACTAAAACTATGCGAATGAGAATGTGTCTTAAGTCTCTGCTTGTCCCCTGGCTCTAGTTTGTGTTTCGGGACCGAAAATTGGGTCCAAACTCGGCCCAAAATCGCCCCCAGCATTTTCTGCAATTTCTGCAGGTAGCGCATGTCACACGTACGCGTCAGTCATGCGTACGCGTCGCTAGTCATCTTCGCGTGTCACACGTACGCGTCAAGCACGTGCACGAGTCACCGTGCGAACTTCCATTCACGCGCAGGCATGAACCATGCGTGCGCGTCGCTCCTTGCTGGTTGTCTCCTTTATTTCTTGTGCTCCTTCCCTTTATGCAAGCTTCCTCTCCATCCTCTAAGTCATTTCTGCCCTATAAAGCCTGAAAGCACTTAACGCACAGATCATGGTATCGAATGGTATAAAGGGGATTAAAAATATACAATTTAAAGGCTCAGGAAGCAAGTTTTCACTTATAGAACAAAACTAGGAAGGAATTGTAAAATCATGTAAATTGTATGAATAAGTGTGCAAAGGCTTGATAAAAACCACTCAATTGAGCACCAAATAAACCATAAAATAGTGGTTTATCAATCTCCCCACACTTAAATATTAGCATGTCCTCATGCTAAGCTCAAGGAGATATAGAGAATGAATGGGAAAAGTAAGACTCATGAGATGCAACCTATCAATGCAACTATATGCTAAGATGATTCTGTCTACTTGGTTAAAAAGTAGATAAGTTCTCCAAGACAAACATAGATCAGATTCTACTAATTCAAATCACACAATAAAAGACAAGTAAACTTGTGAGAAGATAGCTCATGAAATCAGGAAACATATAATCAAGCATTGAACCGTCACTGGTGTAACAACCCCGATTTTCGAGTACGCGAGATCGTTTCTGAATACACGGATTTCTCCGAAAGATCAGTAAAGGGAATACCTCTTCTGTATCATCAAGCATCTCAATCCTCATTGTCATTATATTATCTTTAACTCAAGACCTTAGTTGAGACAAGCTCGATAACGCGGTCACGAAGAACCTAGTTTTTGAACCGTATCGGTTAGGGGTTTTGATTCGATTTTTCGTAAATAGTCTCAGTTTGACAAACCAGACTCGATTTATGAGAGGAGAGAGATAATAGTATAATATTATCATTATATTAGTATTAGAACATGCTTGAATGATATTATAAGGTTACCTGGTCTGTTTTAGTTAAAAATAGAAAACCGGTTTAACCGGGTTCACAATTTACTGGTGCAGCTTAGCACCAGCACTCTCTGGTGACTTTAGCAATGCTAAGGCCTCATTATTCATGTTCTATTCTCATAATAAATATGTTACTAGTGTCATTTATGCTAGTAGCTCAGAAAATAATTTTTAGAGATATTTTTACAAGTGTTCCGATACATCTAGTTTTAGTAGTTGTACACCTGAGATATTTTAATATTATTTTAATCCACCTCCAAGCCAACCAATCACAACTCACCTTACACCCCCAAGACCTCCAAGGCTGTCTCATTTCATCATTTTGGCCGAAATTGAAAGGAGAGAAAAGAGAGAAAACTTCATGAACACTTAATCTTCAAAGCTTGATTTCTTCTGAACCAAAACTCAAATCAAAACTCCGATTTCACCAAAATGATCCTCTCTTCTTCCTTTACATAACCATGTGACTTATCAAGGCTGGAAATAAGGTGAGATGGCTGTCTCCCTCCCTCTTCAATTCGGTTTTCAAGGAAAACCATGCCAAACATGTGTTTTCTTGATGTTCTTCCTTAGGAATCATGCTTAACTTGACTTGAGGGCCAAGAAACATTAATTTTCAGCAAGTATAAGGTGAGATATCTCTTCCTAACGTGCTGAGGGAGATTTGGTCAGTTGAGAGTTTGTGGATTTAAAGTTGTTCTTGATGTGTTTTAGGAGGAAAAAGTGCTTAAGGACCACCTGAAAGTCTAACCGAATTTGGAGCAGCAAATCAAGGTAGGGTTTGACAAATTTAATCTTGATTGATTGTGTTTGAGATGTGTGATTATGATATGGTTTGGTTATGCTTGAAATTGATTGCTTATATGAGTTATTCTTGATGAAAGTTTGTTGAAATTTTGATGAAATTTGATGATATTCAAGCTATGAATGTTGTTCTTGAGGGCTGCTGGAAAAACGAACCCTAGGCCTTAAATTGGGGTTCAATTTGTGTTAAAATCATGTAGAAAAGATGGGGTTTTAGTGGCTGAGAAGTTATTATGAATTATAGTAAAAATCGGTTGCTGAAAAGACTGAAAAACAGGTAAAAACAGAGAAAGAATCTGAGGAATATACGAAGAACACGAAGAACACTTTGAGTGTGGTGAAGAACATTGAAGAACACCTTTTAGATCTTAGAAAGGGCAAGGAAGTAAATATTTTGGTGTTTGAGGGGTTATTTGGTAATTTCTGAAAGTTAGAGTGGTAAAAGTAGAAATATTAAAAGTTACGGGTGGTAAAAAGTAAATTTTAAAGGTTAAAGGTAAAGTTAAGTTAATTTTCGAAAATGTATTAATAAAATAATAAATAATAATAAAATATTAAATAATAATATTTAATTAAAAATAATATTTTAATAAAAATAATAAAATAATGCGAAAAAGGCAGTTTTCTGTAAAAGCTTTAGAAAGACAACTTTAAGCTCAGAATCTCATAATTACCTTCATAAAATACTTAGGGAGTGGTAATAACATGTTAGTGAGGCAAAGATAAACGAAAGATAAAAAGTTGAAGAAAAGATAAAAAAATCGAAGAAAAAGTCTGTAAAGTTTTAACGATAGAAAAACAGATAGAGACTAGTAAACGAACTAGGGCAACTTAGTTAGTACTTGAGTCGCGACTAGGGTTAGGTATTATATGAAAAGTTAAATTGTTTCAGTATAGACTTAATGAACCTATACTTGGGACAGACTAACTATTCATACCGAAATTTACATAAGCTTTAAATACACAAGTTAAGCAGAGAAATCAGAGCAGAATAAAGTAACACAGAGAACAGAGTAACCAGAGTAAAGTAAAGAGATAAAGAGAAAAAGAATAATATAGATACAGATGAAAAGAGTAATCAGAGAAGAGAAAAGGGATACAGATAACAGAGTAATTAAAACAGAGTAAAGAGATACAGAGAAAAGAGAAACCAGAACAGAGTAAAGAGATATAAAGAGAAGAGTATAAGAATAAAGAGTTAAGCCTTGTAGCATGATGTTCGGTTGGATGTTCATCTGCTGCTTTTCCATTGGCCCTAGAGGTCCTGTAGGCCCAAGTTCACCTACAGTAAGTTGTTATTCCTGTAGGCCGAAGTTCACCTGCAGTGAATATCAATTGTGTATCTCAGGGTGTTGCTCCTGTAGGCCGAAGTTCACCTACAGAGAGTTGTGATACCTGTAAGCCGAAGTTCACTTACAGGGGCGCTATTTCTGTAAGCCGAAGTTCACTTACAGAGGTGTTATTTCTGTAGGCCGAAGTTCACCTACAGAAAGTTGTTGTGTTGTGTTTAGACTATTCCTGTAAGCCGAAGTTCACTTATGGGAGTGCTATTTCTGTAGGCCGAAGTTCACCTACAGAAAATAAGCCATATCTAGGACTAGTTCCTAGGTAATGTCGGGCTGCAGGGTGTAAACCGACACGTGAGCTCATGGCCTGCATAGGACAGACATGCATCATACTTGGTTGCGCATTTCCTCTGTTATGATTGTTGTTTGAATGTATGCTTTCTTTATTTTCATTCTATTCTTTGTGTCTGTGTTTTGTTTTCTTGTATTCTTTTGTTTGTGGTTTGCTTTCTTAGTTTCTTTATTTATCTGTATCTTCTGTTTACTGTTTCTCTGTATTCTGCTATATGTCTGCTAAGCAACACAGAATTAATGAACATAACTAATAACCCCGACCCTACTAAGAACTCCCCAGTTCTTACCCCTTCTCTCTCCCTTCCCCCTTCAGATGGAAGTAAGAGTACCTTACCATAGTTCGCTGATGACCGTTCGCAAGAAGAGGATTCTGCTCTAGATAGTCTTATGAGTCTAGGGTGAATATCGTTCTCTGATTATATGTAAATACTGTGAGACCAGCCAACGTTTGCACCCCTTCGTATGCGCACTTTAACCTAAATCCTGTGTACGAGATTTCTATTTTGTGGATACTTCATGAGGTACCAGAGAGACGTCCTGTGGAAAAGTCTGATCGTGCAGAGGAGTAGCAGATGATGTTCTATCTTTTGATGACGTTCCACTTGACTTGAGTTGTGAAGACTTAGAACGTACTTTCCCTCGCATTAGTAGTTTAGAGGGACTAGGTGAGTATAGAGTCTAGGCTAGCCTGGGTGCCAGCTTAGGGACTTCTTGAACAGGTCAGGGCCTGGGATGTTGTATGTATATATATGTATATAGAGATTATTTAGCTATATCTAGGGGTGTCCTAACTAAAGATCTTTACTCTAATAAAGGCTGGATAACCGAATGATATCAACTGCATGTGATATATTTATTTATGGTTGTTTATAACTGTTTTATCTGCTATAAGTTGTGAATTGCTTATGAATGATTTCGTCTATTATTCCAAATGTTTTTAAAAAAAAAAAAGTACCTCGTAAAATAACTACGCTTTTAACAACGAATCAGGCTCATATAATAAATAATAGATAATAGATAGGTAGACAAGTTGGTAGCGCTCAGTTTCTAGTATGATCATGACGTACCAGAAATTGGGTCGTTACAATTTGGTATCAGAGCAGTTCGTTCCCAGTAGAGCCTGGGGAGTGGACTGACTATGCTTCATTGCATACTCTGCTTGTGTGTCCCATGCTGTTAGGGTATCTTCAAGATACATTTGGCATGAATGTCTATGAGTGCTCATTTTGGGAATGTTCGTGCCTAACTTAAGATATTATGACTGATCACCTTAATATTGATTGTTTGGTGCGGATAAGACCTCAATGACTGTGAATAGGCATGGTTTAATCGAGATTTGAACGACGAATCGATGTAAGACCAGCTATCCTAATAGCTGTTATGCTATACATGGCAATGAATATGTTAGATTTGGATGCTGTAAGGAACGGACCTACCTCTTCGTCAGGATGGCTTGAAGAAAGTAGATCACTTTAAGATGGATTCTTGCACGTGGCAGAAATTTTGAGGGCAAAATTTCTTTTAGGAGGGTAGAATGTAACAACCCCGATTTTCGAGTACGCGAGATCGTTTCTGAATACACGGATTTCTCCGAAAGATCAGTAAAGGGAATACCTCTTCTGTATCATCAAGCATCTCAATCCTCATTGTCATTATATTATCTTTAACTCAGGACCTTAGTTGAGACAAGCTCGATAACGCGGTCACGAAGAACCTAGTTTTTGAACCGTATCGGTTAGGGGTTTTGATTCGGTTTTTCGTAAATAGTCTCAGTTTGACAAACCAGACTCGATTTATGAGAGGAGAGAGATAATAGTATAATATTATCATTATATTAGTATTAGAACATGCTTGAATGATATTATAAGGTTACCTGGTCTGTTTTAGTTAAAAATAGAAAACCGGTTTAACCGGGTTCACAATTTACTGGTGCAGCTTAGCACCAGCACTCTCTGGTGACTTTAGCAATGCTAAGGCCTCATTATTCATGTTCTATTCTCATAATAAATATGTTACTAGTGTCATTTATGCTAGTAGCTCAGAAAATAATTTTTAGAGATATTTTTACAAGTGTTCCGATACATCTAGTTTTAGTAGTTGTACACCTGAGATATTTTAATATTATTTTAACCCACCTCCAAGCCAACCAATCACAACTCACCTTACACCCCCAAGACCTCCAAGGCTGTCTCATTTCATCATTTTGGCCGAAATTGAAAGGAGAGAAAAGAGAGAAAACTTCATGAACACTTAATCTTCAAAGCTTGATTTCTTCTGAACCAAAACTCAAATCAAAACTCCGATTTCACCAAAATGATCCTCTCTTCTTCCTTTACATAACCATGTGACTTATCAAGGCTGGAAATAAGGTGAGATGGCTGTCTCCCTCCCTCTTCAATTCGGTTTTCAAGGAAAACCATGCCAAACATGTGTTTTCTTGATGTTCTTCCTTAGGAATCATGCTTAACTTGACTTGAGGGCCAAGAAACATTAATTTTCAGCAAGTATAAGGTGAGATATCTCTTCCTAACGTGCTGAGGGAGATTTGGTCAGTTGAGAGTTTGTGGATTTAAAGTTGTTCTTGATGTGTTTTAGGAGGAAAAAGTGCTTAAGGACCACCTGAAAGTCTAACCGAATTTGGAGCAGCAAATCAAGGTAGGGTTTGACAAATTTAATCTTGATTGATTGTGTTTGAGATGTGTGATTATGATATGGTTTGGTTATGCTTGAAATTGATTGCTTATATGAGTTATTCTTGATGAAAGTTTGTTGAAATTTTGATGAAATTTGATGATATTCAAGCTATGAATGTTGTTCTTGAGGGCTGCTGGAAAAACGAACCCTAGGCCTTAAATTGGGGTTCAATTTGTGTTAAAATCATGTAGAAAAGATGGGGTTTTAGTGGCTGAGAAGTTATTATGAATTATAGTAAAAATCGGTTGCTGAAAAGACTGAAAAACAGGTAAAAACAGAGAAAGAATCTGAGGAATATACGAAGAACACGAAGAACACTTTGAGTGTGGTGAAGAACATTGAAGAACACCTTTTAGATCTTAGAAAGGGCAAGGAAGTAAATATTTTGGTGTTTGAGGGGTTATTTGGTAATTTCTGAAAGTTAGGGTGGTAAAAGTAGAAATATTAAAAGTTACGGGTGGTAAAAAGTAAATTTTAAAGGTTAAAGGTAAAGTTAAGTTAATTTTCGAAAATGTATTAATAAAATAATAAATAATAATAAAATATTAAATAATAATATTTAATTAAAAATAATATTTTAATAAAAATAATAAAATAATGCGGAAAAGGCAGTTTTCTGTAAAAGCTTTAGAAAGACAACTTTAAGCTCAGAATCTCATAATTACCTTCATAAAATACTTAGGGAGTGGTAATAACATGTTAGTGAGGCAAAGATAAAAGAAAGATAAAAAGTTGAAGAAAAGATAAAAAAATCGAAGAAAAAGTCTGTAAAGTTTTAACGACAGAAAAACAGATAGAGACTAGTAAACGAACTAGGGCAACTTAGTTAGTACTTGAGTCGCGACTAGGGTTAGGTATTATATGAAAAGTTAAATTGTTTCAGTATAGACTTAATGAACCTATACTTGGGACAGACTAACTATTCATACCGAAATTTACATAAGCTTTAAATACACAAGTTAAGCAGAGAAATCAGAGCAGAATAAAGTAACACAGAGAACAGAGTAACCAGAGTAAAGTAAAGAGATAAAGAGAAAAAGAATAATATAGATACAGATGAAAAGAGTAATCAGAGAAGAGAAAAGGGATACAGATAACAGAGTAATTAAAACAGAGTAAAGAGATACAGAGAAAAGAGAAACCAGAACAGAGTAAAGAGATATAAAGAGAAGAGTATAAGAATAAAGAGTTAAGCCTTGTAGCATGATGTTTGGTTGGATGTTCATCTGCTGCATTTCCATTGGCCCTAGAGGTCCTGTAGGCCCAAGTTCACCTACAGTAAGTTGTTATTCCTGTAGGCCGAAGTTCACCTGCAGTGAATATCAATTGTGTATCTCAGGGTGTTGCTCCTGTAGGCCGAAGTTCACCTACAGAGAGTTGTGATACCTGTAAGCCGAAGTTCACTTACAGGGGCGCTATTTCTGTAAGCCGAAGTTCACTTACAGAGGTGTTATTTCTGTAGGCCGAAGTTCACCTACAGAAAGTTGTTGTGTTGTGTTTAGACTATTCCTGTAAGCCGAAGTTCACTTATGGGAGTGCTATTTCTGTAGGCCGAAGTTCACCTACAGAAAATAAGCCATATCTAGGACTAGTTCCTAGGTAATGTCGGGCTGCAGGGTGTAAACCGACACGTGAGCTCATGGCCTGCATAGGACAGACATGCATCATACTTGGTTGCGCATTTCCTCTGTTATGATTGTTGTTTGAATGTATGCTTTCTTTATTTTCATTCTATTCTTTGTGTCTGTGTTTTGTTTTCTTGTATTCTTTTGTTTGTGGTTTGCTTTCTTAGTTTCTTTATTTATCTGTATCTTCTGTTTACTGTTTCTCTGTATTCTGCTATATGTCTGCTAAGCAACACAGAATTAATGAACATAACTAATAACCCCGACCCTACTAAGAACTCCCCAGTTCTTACCCCTTCTCTCTCCCTTCCCCCTTCAGATGGAAGTAAGAGTACCTTACCATAGTTCGCTGATGACCGTTCGCAAGAAGAGGATTCTGCTCTAGATAGTCTTATGAGTCTAGGGTGAATATCGTTCTCTGATTATATGTAAATACTGTGAGACCAGCCAACGTTTGCACCCCTTCGTATGCGCACTTTAACCTAAATCCTGTGTACGAGATTTCTATTTTGTGGATACTTCATGAGGTACCAGAGAGACGTCCTGTGGAAAAGTCTGATCGTGCAGAGGAGTAGCAGATGATGTTCTATCTTTTGATGACGTTCCACCTGACTTGAGTTGTGAAGACTTAGAACGTACTTTCCCTCGCATTAGTAGTTTAGAGGGACTAGGTGAGTATAGAGTCTAGGCTAGCCTGGGTGCCAGCTTAGGGACTTCTTGAACAGGTCAGGGCCTGGGATGTTGTATGTATATATATGTATATAGATATTATTTAGCTATATCTAGGGGTGTCCTAACTAAAGATCTTTACTCTAATAAAGGCTGGATAACCGAATGATATCAACTGCATGTGATATATTTATTTATGGTTGTTTATAACTGTTTTATCTGCTATCAGTTGTGAATTGCTTATGAATGATTTCGTCTATTAATCCAAATGTTTTAAAAAAAAAAAAGTACCTCGTAAAATAACTACGCTTTTAACAACGAATCAGGCTCATATAATAAATAATAGATAATAAATAGGTAGACAAGTTGGTAGCGCTCAGTTTCTAGTATGATCATGACGTACCAGAAATTGGGTCGTTACAACTGGTAGTGTATATCACTCTAGTCGCTCAAGTGTCTAGGGTTAATCACTCTACTCTTCTCTAGTCATGCTTTCTAGACTTGTCCTTCATCTAACAAATCAACAAAAATTTGGTATACCAATGCAAACATCATGAGGTCTTTTCAAGGCTGTAATGGGGCTAAGGTAAGGGTGAGGATATATGTATGGCCAAGTGAGCTATAATATGAATCTTTGATTAACCTAAGTTCTCACCTAAACACACACACACTCTATGTAACTCTAAATTCATGCCTAGCTACCCATAATTCCCACTTTTGTGTATATTTTTATTAGTTTTTATGTAAAAGTCACAACTCGTACCACTAACCAGCAAGTGCACTGGGTCATCCATGTAATACCTTACGTGAGTAAGGGTCGATCCCACGGAGATTGTCGGCTTGAAGCAAGCTATGGTTATCTTGTAATTCTTAGTCAGGATATCAGTAATGATTCTTAGTTTTAATTGTAAAAAGTAAAAGAACATGAAATAAATACTTGTTATGCAGTAATGGAGAACATGTTGAGGTTTTGGAGTTGCTCTGTCTTCTGAGTCTCTACTTTTCTACTGTCTTCTTCTTCACACACGCAGGTCTCCTTCCATGGCAAGCTGTATGTTGGTGGATCACCGTTGTCAATGGCTACCAGCTGTCCTCTCAGTGAAAAGGTTCTATGTACATGGCTAATCATCTGTCGGTTCTCACTAATGTTGGAATAGGATCCATTAATCTTTTTATACACTGTCACTGCGCCCAGCATTCATGAGTTTGAAGCTCGTCACAGTCATCCCTTCCCAGATCCTACTCGGAATACCACAGACAAGGCTTAGACTTTTCAGATCTCAGGAATGCTGTCAATTGATTCTAGCTTATACCACGAAGACTCTGGTCTCACAGATTTGAATGCTCTGTTGTCAGGAGATGCAATCAAACGTATGAGCCAGGAACCCAAGAGATACACACTCAATCTAAGGTAGAACGAAAGTGGTTGTCAGGCACACATTCATAGGTTGAGAATGGTGATGAGTGTCACGGATCATCACATTCATCATGTTCAAGTGCAAGTGGATATCTTAGAATAGAAACATGCATGATTGAATGAAAAATAGTAGTAATTGCATTAATTCATTAAAACACAGCAGAGCTCCTCACCCCCGACCATGGAGTTTAGAGACTCATGCTTTAGAGAATACAAGTTCTGCTGTAAAATGTCATGAGGTGCAAAATAAATCTCTAAAAGTAGTTTTTATACTAAGCTAGTGACCTAGGTTTACAGAAATTGAGTAGACTAAGATAGATAGTGCAGAAATCCACTTCCGGGGCCCACTTGGTGTGTGTTTGGGCTGAGCATTGAAGCTTCCATGTGTAGAGACATTTTTTGGAGTTAAACGCCAGGTTGTAGCCTGTTTCTGGCATTTAACTCTGGTTTGCAACCTATTTCTGGCGTTTAACTCTGGTTTGCAACCTATTTCTGGCGTTTAATGCTAGAATAGGGTAAAGACTTGGCGTTAAACACCAATTTGCATCGTCAAAGCTTGGGCAAAGTATGGACTATTATATATTGCTGGAAATCCCTGGATGTCTACTTTCCAACGCATTTGAGAGTGCGCTAATTGGGCTTCTGTAGCTCCAGAAAATCCACTTCGAGTGCAGGGAGGTCAGAATCCAACAGCATCTACAGTCCTTTTTCAGCCTCTAAATCAGATTTTTGCTCAGGTCCCACAATTTCAGTCAGAAAATACCTGAAATCATAGAAAAACACACAAACTCATTGTAAAGTCCAGAAATGTGATTTTTACATAAAAACTAATAAAAATATACTAAAAAGTAGCTAGATCCTACTAAAAACTACATGCAAATACCCCCAAAAAGCGTATAAAATATCCGCTCATCACAATACCAAACTTAAACTGTTGCTTGTCCTCAAGCAACTAGATAAACAAAATAGGATAGAAAGAAAATCAAGAGGCAATAACATCTCAGAGTTTCATATGAAGCTCAAATTCTCATTAGATGAGCGGGGCTAGTAGATTTTTTGCTTCCAAACAGTTTTGGCACCTCTATTTATCCTTTGAAGTTCAGAATGATTGGCATCTTATTGGAACTCAGAATTCAGATAGTGTTATTAATTCTCCTAGTTTAGTATGTTGATTCTTTAACACATCTACTTTATGAGTCTTGGCCGTGGCCCTAAGCACTTTGTTTTCCAGTATTACCACCAGATACATAAATGCCACAGACACATAACTGGGTGAACCTTTTCAGATTGTGACTTAGCTTTGCTAAAATCCCCAGTTAGAGGTGTCCAGAGTTCTTAAGTACACTCTTTTTGCTTTGGATCACGACTTTAACCGCTCAGTCTCAAGTTTTTCACTTAACACCTTCACGCCACAAGCACATGGTTAGGGACAGCTTGGTTTAGCCGCTTAGGCCAGGATTTCACTCCTTTGGACCCTCCTATCCATTAATGCTCAAAGCCTTGGATCCCTTTTTTTATTACCCTTGCCTTTTGGTTTAAAGGGTTACTGGCTTTTTCTGCTTTTTTTTTCACTACTTTTTCTTGCTTCAAGAATCAATTACATGATTTTTTAGATTATCAATAACATTTCTCTTTTTCATCATTCCTCAAGAGCCAACAATTTTAACATTCATAAACAACAAATTCAAAAGACATATGCACTGTTCAGGCATTCATTCAGAAAACAAAAAGTATTGCCACCATATATAAATAATTTGAATTTTTCTTATTAAAAACTCGAAAATAAAATTGCTTTCTTATTCTAAAAATCTGCTATTTTATTCTTGTTCAATGACGATAAAAAAAAGATAAATTATAACTTATTTGAGGAATAAGAATAAAAATAATGATATTAATTACTACTACTCATATAACTTCTAAGGTAGATTTCTAATAGTAAAAATTATCACAGAATTAAGACTAAGATTAGGACTCAACAACTTTCATAATCTTCCCTCTGACCAAGGTTTGAATGGTATATAAGGCGGCTCCAGTTAATCTCTGTTTATCTGTTTGCCATAGATTTGCATAGAATTCCTGAACCATGTTTCTACCCACCTTTGTCTCAGGATTAGCCAGAATTTCCCAGCCTCTTTTTCGAATCTGCTCTTGGATCTCCGGATATTCGTCTTCTTTCAGATTGAATTTAACTTCCGGGATCACTGATCTTAGACCCATTATTTTGTAGTAATGGTCTGCATGTTCTTTGGTTAAGAACCTCTCTTGATTCCAAAGTGGTTTTGGAACATTCTCTATCTTTTCTCATGAAGTAGTTTGTTTTCCTTTTGGAGCCATGATCTTAGTGAGTCTTAGCTCAGTGATCACGAAAAGCACACCAAACTTAGAGGTTTGCTTTTCCTCAAGCAAAAGAAAGGAAAGTAGAGGAATAGAAAGAGAGACAAAATTCGAATTGTGGAGGAGAGAGGGATGGCCAAATGTGAATTTAAAGAGGAGGGGGTGGGTTCAAAAATTTTAAAAAAGATATGCTAGAAGATATGATTTGTAAAGAGATAATTATGATATGCAAAAGATGTAGTTTTAAAATTGAAGACATCAGAGAGAGATTTGAAAAAGATAAATTGATTTTTGAAAAGATAGTATGATGATTTGGAAAAGATTTGAAAAGAATTTAAAAAGATAGATGAGTTTTGAAAAAGATTTAAAAAGAAGTTAAAGGAGAATGAAGAAAGATTTTATTATTATTATTTTTTTTTTGAAATTGAAATTGAAATTGAAAGATGATGATTTGTAACATGTTTATGCAAGAAATTATGGGTGAAGTCATGAAAATTTAAAAAAATTGAGTTGGAAAACAAAACTTCCTCCCTTCCACAATCTTGGCGTTAAACGCCCAACTGCTGCTTGTTTTGGGCGTTTAACGCCCATCTGTAGCAGCTTTTGGGCGTTTAACACCCAGCTGTTGCTTCTGGCTGGCGTTAAATGCCAGAAATCTTTTGTCACTTGGCATTTTTCTGAACACCCAGGATGCTGCAAGTTTGGCGTTTAATGCCCAGAAAGGTATCGTTACTGGCGTTAAACGCCCAAATATACCTCTTACTGGCGTTTTCTTGCCAGTGAGCTCCTTTTCCCTGTTTTGTACTCAGAATCCTTCTCTGTGAACTTATGCAATTGATACTTTACCTTGAAGATTATTTATATTAAACTCGTATAATTATTATTTAAATAACAAATAAGCTTTGCTAATGGCTGGGTTGTCTCCCAGCAAGCGCTTCTTTATTGTCTTTAGCTGGACCTTGCTGAGCTTTTAATCTAGCCTCAGCTTTTAGCATTCTTGCTCAACATTGCCTTCAAGATAATGTTTGATTCTCTGTCCATTAACAATGAACTTCTTATGGGAATCAATGTCTTGAAGCTCCACATAGCCATATGGTGACACACTTGTAATCACATATGGTCCCCTCCACCGGGATTTCAGTTTCCCGGGGAATAATCTGAGCCTAGAGTTAAACAACAGAACCTTTTGTCCTGGTTCAAAGACTCTGGATGATAGTTTCCTATCATGCCACCTTTTTGCTTTCTCCTTGTAAAGTTTTGCATTTTCGAAAGCATTGAGTCTGAATTCCTCTAGCTCATTTAACTGGAGTAATCTCTTCTCTCTAGCTAACTTAGCATACAGGTTTAGGAATCTGGTGCCCAGTAGGTCTTATGCTCCACTTCCACGGGCAGATGACAGGCCTTGCCATACACAAGCTAGTATGGAGAGGTTCCTATAGGAGTCTTGAATGCTATTCTGTTTGCCCACAGAGCATCATCCAAGCTTTTTGCCCAATCTCTTTTACGGGTAATTATAGTCCGTTCCAGGATTCTTTTTAGTTCTCTATTAGAGACTTCAGCTTGCCCATTTGTCTGTAGATGATATGGAGTTGCTACTTTGTTGCTAACTCCATATCGGACCATAGTAGAGTAAAGCTGTTTATTGTAGAAATGAGTGCCTCCATCACAGATTAGTATTCTAGGGACACCAAACCTGCTGAAGATATGTTTTTGGAGGAACTTCAACACTGTCTTAGTATCATTAGTGGGTGTTGCAATTGCCTTGACCCATTTAGATACATAGTCTACTGCCACCAGAATATACGTGTTTGAGTATGATGGTGGGAAAGGCCCCATGAAGTCAATACCCCATACATCAAACAACTAAATCTCCAAGATCCCTTGTTGAGGCATGGCGTAACCATGAGGTAGATTACCAGCTCTCTGGCAACTGTCACAGTTATGTACGAACTCTCGGGAGTCTCTATAGAGAGTAGGCCAGTAAAAGCCACATTGGAAAACCTTGGTGGCTGTTCGCTCACCTCCGAGACGGCCTCCATATTGTGATCCATGGCAATGCCATAAGATCTTCTGTGCCTCTTCCTTAGGCACACATCTACGGATTATTCCATCTGCACATCTCTTAAAGAGATATGATTCATCCCGTAAGTAGTACTTTGCATCAGAAATCAATTTCTTTATTTGCTGCCTGCTGTACTCTTTGGGTATGAATCTTACAGCTTTATAGTTTGCAATATTTGCAAACCATGGTATTTCCTGTATGGCAAATAGTTGCTCATCTGGAAAGGTTTCAGAGATCTCAATAGGGGGGAGGACGCCCCTTCTACTGGTTCTATCCGGGATAGATGATCAGCCACTTAGTTCTCTGTCCCTTTTCTGTCTCTTATTTCTATGTCAAACTCTTGCAGAAGCAACACCCATCTTATGAGCCTGGGTTTTGAATCCTGCTTTGTAAGTAGATATTTAAGAGCAGTATGGTCAGTGTACACAATCACTTTTGATCCTACTAAGTATAATCTAAACTTGTCATTGGCATAAACCATTGCAAGCAGCTCTTTTTCTGTGGTTGTGTAATTTTTCTGCGCATCATTTAAATACGGCTAGCATAATAAATGACATGCAGAAGCTTGTTATGCCTCTATCCCAGTACTGCACCAATGGCATGGTCACTGGCATCACACATTAGTACGAATGGTAATGTCCAGTCTGGTGCAGAAATAACTGGTACTGTGACCAGCTTAGCTTTTAGAGTTTTAAACGCCTGCAGACACTCTGTGTCAAACACAAATGGAGTGTCAGCAGCAAGCAGATTGCTCAGAGGTTTTGTAATTTTTGAAAAATCCTTTATAAACCTCCTATAGAAGCCTGCATGCCCCAGAAAGCTTTTGATTGCCTTAACATTGATAGGTGGTGGTAATTTTTCAATTACTTCCACTTTAGCTTGATCCACCTCTATACCCTTGTTTGAAATTTTATGCCCAAGGATGATTCCTTTAGTCACCAAAAAGTGACATTTTTCCCAGTTTAAAACTAGGTTGGTCTTTTGGCATCTTTTCAGAACAAGTGCTAAATGGTCAAGGCAGGAGCTGAATGAGTCTCCAAATACTGAAAAGTCATCCATGAAGACTTCCAAAAATTTCTCTACCATATGAGAGAAGATAGAGAGCATGCACCTCTAAAAGGTTGCAGGTGCATTGCACAGACCAAAAGGCATCCTTCTGTAGGCAAACACTCCAAAAGGACATGTAAATGCTATTTTTTCTTGGTCCTGAGGATCTACTGCAATTTGGTTGTAACCTGAATAGCCATCCAAAATGCAGTAATATTCATGACCTGCTAGTCTTTCTAGCATCTGGTCTATGAATGGTAAAGGGAAGTGATCCTTCCTGGTGGCAGTATTGAGCCTTCTATAGTCAATACACATACGCCACCCTGTAACTATTCTTGTAGGAACCAGTTTATTTTTTTCATTATGAACCACTGTCATGCCTCCCTTCTTGGGGACAACTTGGACAAGACTTACCTAGGGGCTATCAGAAATAGGATAAATAATCACAGCCTCTAGTAACTTAGTGACCTCTTTCTGCACCACCTCCTTCATGGCTGGATTTAGCCGTCTCTGTGGTTGAACCACTGCCATAGCATCATCCTCTAATAGGATCTTGTGCATGCATCTTGCTGGGCTAATGCCCTTAAGATCACTTATGGACCTCCCAAGAGCTGTCTTGTATGTCCTTAGCACTTGAGGTAGTGCTTTCTCTTCCTGTGCATTTAAATCAGAGCTTATGATCATCGGAAAAGTATCACCTTCTCCCAGAAATACATATTTCAGGGATGGTGGTAGTGGTTTGAGCTCAGGTTTAGGAGGTTTCTCCTCTTCCTGAGGAATTTTCAGAGGCTCTTTTATTTCCTCTGATTCCTCCAGATCAGGCTAAACATCTTTAAAGATATCTTCTAGCTCTGATTCGAGACTCTCGGCCATGTTGATCTCCTCCACCATGGAGTCAATAATATCAACGCTCATGCAATCTTTTGATGTGTCTGGATGCTTCATTGCCTCAACAACATTCAGCCTGAACTCATCCTCATTGACTCTCAAGGTTACTTCCCCTTTTTGGACATCAATGAGGGTTCGTCCAGTTGCTAGGAAAGGTCTTCCTAGAATGAGAGTTGCACTCTTGTGCTCCTCCATTTCCAGCACTATAAAGTCAGTGGGAAAGGCAAATGGCCCAACCTTGACAATCATGTCCTCAATTATGCCTGATGGATATTTAATGGAGCCATCAGCAAGTTGAAGACATATTCGGGTTGGTTTGACCTCTTCAGTCAAGCCAAGATTTCTGATAGTGGATGCAGGGATTAGATTGATACTTGCCCCAAGGTCACATAGAGCTGTCTTGGTACAAGTACCCTCTAATGTGCATGGTATCATAAAGCTTCCGGGATCCTTAAGCTTTTCTGGCAAGCTTGTTAGAATGACTGCACTGCATTCTTTAGTGAGAAAAACTTTTTCTGTTTCTCTCCAATCCTTCTTATGACTTAAGATATCTTTCATGAACTTAGCATAAGAGGGTATTTGCTCAAGTGCCTCTGCAAACGAAATCTTTATTTCAAGAGTCCTGAGATAGTCTGCAAAGCGGGCAAATTGTTTATCCTGTTCTTCTTGGTGGAGTTTCTGAGGATAAGTCATTTTGGCTTTATATTCTTCAACCTTAGTTGCTGCAGGTTTATGTCCTACAGAGGCAGGTTGAGAAGCCTTCTTGAGGGAGTTATTATCAGCACTTGTAGGTGTCTGATCCCTCACTAGCGTTTGAACGCCAGAACTGGACATTGATTGGGCATTTAACGCCACATTCCTACCCTTTTCTGGCATTTGAACGTCAGAACTGAACATGAATTGGGCATTTAACGCCAGTTTTTCACCCTTTGCTGGTGTTTGAATGCCAGACTTATTCCTCTCTGGGCTCTTACTGTCCTCAGAGGGATTTTGGGTAGCAGGTTGCTCATCTTCTGTCAGCTATTCTTTTCTTGGCTTTCTGCTCCTTTGGGTTGAGGTATTTAATGTTTTTCCACTTCTTAATTGAATTGCTTGGCACTCCTCTGTTATCTGTTTTGATAACTGCTATTTTGTCTGATTCAATTGTGATTCCATATCCTTGTTAGCATTTTTGGTTTCTTGTAGCATCTCCTTAAATTCTGCTAACTGCTTTGTTATAGAAGATAGTTGCTGATTGAGTTTAGCAACTTGTTCCTGAGGACTAAAGTCAGTTGATACTGCCTTAGCTCCTTCTTTCATGGAGGACTCATTACTTATGTACAGATGCTGATTTTTAGCAACTATACCAATAAGCTCTTGAGCCTCTTCAATAGTCTTTCTCATGTGTATAGATCCACCAGCTGAGTGGTCTAGAGATACCTGAGCTTTTTCTGTAAGCCTGTAGTAGAAGATTTCTAACTGCACCCACTCTGAAAATATTTCAGAGGGGCATTTCCTTAGCATCCATCTGTACCTCTCCCAGGTATTATAAAGGGATTCATCATCATCTTGTTTAAAGCCCTGGATGTCCAGCCTTAGCTGTGTCATCCTTTTTGGAGGGAAATATTGATTCAGGAATTTGTTTGATAAATGTTTCCATATTCTTATGCTTGTTGTAGGTTGGTTATTTAACCACCTTTTAGCTTGATCTTTTACAGCAAATGGAAACAATAATAATCTGTAGATATCCTGATTTACTTCCTTGTCACATACTGTGTCAGCAATTTGCAAGAACTGTGCCAAAAACTCAGTAGGTTCTTCCTGAGGAAGACCGAAATACTGGCAATTTTGCTGCACCATGACAATGAGCTGAGGATTTAGCTCAAAACTGCTTACTTTGATGGGAGGTATACAGATGTTGCTCCCATATGCAGCAGTAATGGGGTTAGCATATGACCCCAGAGTCCTTCTGGACTATTCATTTCCATTTATGTCCATGATGGATAAAATTGAATTGATATGAATTGCAAACAAAATATATTTTTGTTTTTATTTTTTTAAAGTAGAACAAACCGAATTATTAAGATAAATAAAAATAATAAGATAAAATAAAATAATTAGAATTTAAAATGTAAATTTCGAAAACCAAGAGAAAAATAAATTAGAAAACGAAAATAATTACTTAACTAAGAAGATTTGAAAAACTTTGGATATGATTTTTGAAAAGGATTTTGAATTTTGAAATTTCAAAACTAAGATAAGATAGAATAGAAAGTTTTAAAATAAAAATCTGAATTTTTAAAGGAAAATTCGAAAATTAATTAAAATAAAGAGAAAAGATATTTTTGAATTTAATGAAGAAACAGAAAAACAGTAAAAATGACACCAAACTTAAGTTTTTAGATCAAAACAAACGAAACAAACAGAAAAACTTTGAATATCACGATGAACACTAAGAACAACTTTTGAAAAAAAAAATATTTTTTTAAGAAAATAGAAACACAAAGGACACCAAACTTAAAATATGAAACTAAACTCAAACAGAAAAACTCAATTATTAGTTTATAAAAATTTTCGAAAAAAATTTGAAAAGGAAAATAAGGATTTAAAAAAAAAATTTCAACCAAAAACAATAATAGAAGATGCAATTTTAGTGACTCTAAACAAAAAAGATAAATTTTTCCTAATCTAAGCAACAAAATAAACCATCAGTTGTCCAAACTCGAACAATCTCTGGCAACGGCGCCAAAAACTTGGTGCACGAATTGTAAATCACACTTTTCACAACTCGCACCACTAACTAGCAAGTGCACTGGGTCATCCAAGTAATACCTTACGTGAGTAAGGGTCGATCCCACGGAGATTGTCGACTTGAAGCAAGCTATGGTTATCAGTAATGATTCTTAGTCAGGATATCAGTAATGATTCTTAGTTTTAATTGTAAAAAGTAAAAGAACATAAAATAAATACTTGTTATGCAGTAATGGAGAACAAGTTGAGGTTTTGGAGTTGCTCTGTCTTCTGAGTCTCTGCTTTTCTACTGTCTTTTTCTTCACACACGCAGGTCTCCTTCCATGGCAAGCTGTATGTTGGTGGATCACCGTTGTCAATGGCTACCAGCCGTCCTCTCAGTGAAAAGGGTCCATGTACATGGCTAATCATCTGTCGGTTCTCACTAATGTTGGAATAGGATCCATTGATCCTTTTGTACACTGTCACTGCGCCCAACATTCATGAGTTTGAAGCTCGTCACAGCCATCCCTTCCCGGATCCTACTCGGAATATCATAGACAAGGTTTAGACTTTCCGGATCTCAGGAATGCTGTTAATTGATTCTAGCTTATACCACGAAGACTCTGGTCTCACAGATTTGAATACTCTGTTGTCAGGAGATGCAATCAAACTTATGAGCCAAGAACCCAAGAGATACACGCTCAAGCTAAGGTAGAATATAAGTGGTTGTCAGGCATGCGTTCATAGGTTGAGAATAGTGATGAGTGTCACGGATTATCACATTCATCATGTTGATGTGCAAGTGGATATCTTAGAATAGAAACACGCGTGATTGAATGAAAAACAATAGTAATTGCATTAATTCATCGAAACACAACAGAGCTCCTCACCCCCAACCATGGAGTTTAGAGACTCATGCCGTATAGAATACAAGTTCTGATATAAAATGTCATGAGGTGCAAAATAAATCTCTAAAAGTAGTTTTTATACTAAGCTAGTGACCTAGGTTTACAGAAATTGAGTAGACTAAGATAGATAGTACAGAAATCCACTTTCGGGGCCCACTTGGTGTGTGTTTGGGCTGAGCATTGAAGCTTCCATGTGTAGAGACTTTTTTTGGAGTTAAACGCCAGGTTGTAGCCTGTTTCTGGCGTTTAACTCTGGTTTGCAACCTGTTTCTGGCATTTAACGCTAGAATGGGGTAAAGACTTGGCGTTAAATGCCAATTTGCGTCGTCAAAGCTTGGGCAAAGTATGGATTATTATATATTTCTGGAAAGCCCTGGATGTCTACTTTCCAACGCAATTGAGAGCGTGCCAATTGGGCTTCTGTAGCTCTAGAAAATCCATTTCGAGTGCAGGGAGGTCAGAATCCAACAGCATCTGCAGTCCTTTTTTAGCCTCTGAATCAGATTTTTGCTCAGGTCCCTCAATTTCAGTCAGAAAATACCTGAAATCACAGAAAAACACACAAACTCATAGTAAAGTCCAGAAATGTGATTTTTGCATAAAAACTAATAAAAATATACTAAAAAGTAGCTAGATCCTACTAAAAACTACATGAAAATACCCCCAAAAAGCGTATAAAATATCCGCTCATCAATGACATTTCACTGAACATGGGTTTTTAATTTTATATATTTTTTTTCTATTCTCACGTGAGTAGGTACCCAAATTCCCAATATTCAAATAAATTAGAAACATAACACATTCCCATTAGCCCTAGTTCCTACAGTTCTCCACACTTAATTGTTACACAATCCCTATCTTAAGCTAACCAAAGATTCACTTGGGGTAATTAATTGTTTTTCCGCTTAAGACTAGTGATGTGGTAAAATATAGAACAAAGGGGAATTAAAAGGCTCAAGGTGGCTAACAAAGGTAATTGGAATGGTACGCTATTTAGGATAAGTGAGCTAAGAACAAATGATGGCCTCAATCATATGTATACATGTAGATATACTAAAAAATGGACATATCGAATGGAACAAAATATAGATTGCAATCATAGAGAAGAGAACACACAAGAATAAAATATTATGGTTAAATAGTTTAACCATGTAATTAAGCTTAAATCTCACAGGCTGTGTGTTCTTAGCAATAATTCATGTTCCAATTTACAGTCTTCAAACAAGTTTAGCACAAATTTTCAATTTAAATTAGTGAAATACTATAAAAAGGGTCTTGAAAAAAATTGCTTACTTTAACCAAGTAAAACATACATGCAAACAATTATTATCATGCAATCTATCCTATCTAACAAAAGAAAAAGTCAAATGTTGGTGTTAAGAGAGAAAAGTTACCTCCGGAAGTCAAAGACTGACCTCCCCACACTTAAGGCTTGGCATGGTCCTCCGTGCCATCAGTAAGGAGCAAGGGAGGGCTGGAAGCGTCGCCTCCAGTGTCTAGTTTGCCTTGGCTGCCTGTGCTACTAGATGAAGGGGAGTCTAGGGTGTCCTTCTGTTTTGAAGGTGGGTGAGTACCAGCTATGAGGTCCTTCAGATAGTTGTATCTGCGCTTGTTACGGTGCTGCATTTGCTTTGAAGGATCTGAAGGAACATCTGATAGATGGATGGTGCTTGTGGTGTGGATGATGGTGGAGTAGAAGGAGGAGGAGTACCCAAAGATGGACCTGCAGATCGGCTCGCAGAAGGAACTGGTGGCCTGATGTACTTCCCATTCGGGACATACTGGTCAGCTCTAGGGTTCATGACCTTCGTGTCTCCTGCCCGATAGAAAATGCCTGCTGTAGAGACTAAATCTGAAACCGAGGTGGGGAAAGGCAGGTTACCCATAATCTGTGCATGTCCCATTGCTTGCCGGATGTGTCGGGGCAGGTTGAAAGGTTGCTCTGGCAGGATGCACCAGAGGAGAACAGCCATGTCGACTGTGAAGGTTGACTCGTGAGTGCTCGGAAAGACATAGTGGGACATAATCTGTGCCCACACGCGAGCCTCCAGGGTGAGGGACTGGGCTGAGATGCTCTTGGGTTTTAAACAATGCTGCCCGTAGATCCAGGTGCTGCCAGGCTGGGCTATAACTCCAAGTACGCTATCCCAGTCGAACTGATACATCTGGCACTTACGAGATGCCTCTTGATAAGCATCCCATCCATCTGGACTAGGTGGAAGGTCTAGTGCTCTCTGTATGGCACTCTCGGAGATAGGGACTTGCTGCTGACGGACGATGACAGTCTGTAGAGTGGACAAGTAGAAGTTTAAGTAGAATTCAACTACCCATGATAAGTTGGCCTCTCCTGGCTGCCTCCTCAAAAATCCCCATTGTTTCCTCTCTATTCGGGGCTCCACAAAATCAACAAAGTGTGTTGGGACAATGAGTAGATGCTTATTGTTGTAGTTCCTCTCAGCTAGGATGGGGAACATCTGTTCGTAATAATGGTTAGCAAACCGTGTGGAGTCTCGTATCGGAAGGGCTTTTTCAGATTCATCGACCTTAATGATCCTCTTTACCCGCTTTACTGGCGGCTTTACACTGGTAGATGGTAGTGCCTTTGCAAGTGTTCTCTTGGTTCCTCTCCTTGCTGGTGTCCTATCAGTGGCCTTCTCTTTTCCTTTCTTGGTACCCATGCCTAAGGAAGAAGGAAAGAGGAAGAATCTGAAATATAGATAATTAAAACCGGAAGGGAGAAAATTCCAAGTGATAATGAATGCCAAAGGAAAGATGATAGCTCAAATACATGGTAGCTACAACATGTAGGTAAGACATCAATTAAGATCGAGAAGGCAATTCATAATAATTGGATTAAAGAGAGTAAAAGCATGCAAGTACTAGGTACGAGAAGCATAACTCAAGCATCAATAATTAAATGTGCCAATATAGAGAGTATTTGTATGATGACAATTGTGAATGATAATCCCAAATACATGTGGAGTACAAGTGATGTGAAAAAAGGCATTCAAGTAAAAGAGAAAAGGAAGATAGGATTCAAAGTGCCATAAGGACTTTTTCACAAACACTTGGTGAGCAAGTTAAAGTAGGAATGAAAATAATATAATCCAAATGTATATGAGAGCCAATTTAATATGTCAATTGTCAAATCACTCCTCATAATATCCATAAGCTCAAGAATGATAAGGTAATACCCAAATAAAACTCCAATACCAACATAAGAATGCAAGAAAAAGAAAAGAAAAAGAAATCATAAATAATTAAGCTAAAAGAAAAATAGAAAAGAAAGAAACATAAATAAATGCAATAATGAAAAAGTAGATGGGAGGAAGAAAAGAAAATTGATGAAAGAGATGAAGAAGAAAAGAAGAAAGTAATAGAAAGTACGAAAGAATAAGGAAGAAAAATAATTAGGATTGAAAAGAATTAAGATTGGGGTGAAGATAATTTGAAATCAGGCACTGAAGTGGTTTAATTGTGCGTCGCATGCGACGCGTACGCATGACGCGTGCATCACGCGTACGCGTGGGTTGCGCATAGTGAATAGTGACGCGTAAGCGTCGTGCAAGCGTCCGCGTGCCTTTGATGGTGCGAATCGCGCGAAGGCATTGACGCATACATACAACTCTCTGTTCGCTTTGGGCGTGGGGCAAAAAATGGCATACGACGCATGCGCGTCAGGAACGCGCATGCGTGGATGGCCCTGTTGGGAAAATGATGCGCACACGTTAGGGACGCATACGCGTGATGGGGCTTGTGCTCCCAGCACAGTTCCAGCCCCACACCATCATAATTCTCTGGCCAAACACCATTTATGCCGATTTGACATGATCATGCGTGCGCGTCAAGGACACGTACGCGTGATGGGCTGAAATTGCGAGCGACTCGTACGCGTTAAGGACGCACACGCGTGGACTTGCTTGTGCGCAATGACGTGGCGGAAATTGGCAAGTTAAGAAATTGTTATAAGAGATACGTTGCAAGTACAGTTCTTAACCAACCGAAAATCCGCTTATCAATTTAGAAGGGTTGTCACAAAATTAGAATTAAAATACTGGGAGTATGAATCCCAGGTCGTCTCCCAACGAGTTACAGAAAGATGTGCTATTTTATTAATCAGATATTTTCTAAAAAATGGTTTGAGTTGATAAACAGGAAATTAAATCAGAGAATTTATGTAATTTAAATAAAAACCTTGACCAGGAGTAGATTAGTTGGAAGCCCTATCCTTGATGGAGTTCTCTCAAGATAAAAGTGATAATTAAAGGTTGCCTGCTCAGTTATCCTTTACCAGGTAAAGGAAAGTTAAGCAAGTTGAAAGGCAATCTCTATTCACAAGTCCGAATCCTCTCCCTTGGGAAGGACCAGTGTCAGTGACTAGAGGGCGATCCCACAATAAACCCAATTACAATTTTTCTCTTGAACGTTCCGACTCAAGGTCTTCCTTTCAATCAACCTCCAATCAAGTTATGGAACTACTCGCTCATTATGATTGTGAAATTCACGAAATAAGAAGGGGAAATAAAGAAAGACATGATAAATAATAATAAAAAAGATCAATTAAAAGTAGAAATAGTTCTTGTATTAATAAATTCTAAAGATAATCCACTAGTAATTCCGAACAAAATAAGGATATGAAAGAGTAAGTGACAAGTAAGGAAACAAACTAGAATGACGAAGTCTTGACAGAAGTAATAACTCTTCTCAATATCCCGATCCGAGAAGCAATAAAATCAAAATCCTAAGAACTATGAATGTGTAGAGAGAAAACCTAGAGGAGGAGTAAAATCAGATCTAAAAGCTAAAATTATGCGGAGTGAATGTTGTTCGTCTCTGCATGTTCCCTGGTTCTAATCTGCTTTTCTGGGCCGAAAACTGGGTCAAATCAGGACCCAAAATTGCCCCCAGCGAATTCTGCAGATTCTGCAGATCGTGCATGTCATGCGATCGCGTCATTCACGCGTTTGCGTCATCCGGCGTTTTGCCTTGCCACGCGTGCACGTCGTCCACGTCTTCGCATCACTTGTGCAGTTTCCAATCCGCGCGGTCGCGTGAGCCATGCGTCCGCGTCACTAGAATTTCCTCTATGTCATGCGGTCACGTGAGCCATGTGTCCGCATCACTTCTCGATGGTCATCTCGTCAATTTCTTGTGTTCCTTCCATTTTTGCAAGCCTCCTTTCCAATCTCCAAGTCATTCATGCCCTATAAAGCCTGAAACACTTAACACACAGATCACGGCATCGAAGGGAATAAAGGAGAGTTAAAATACATAATTAAAAGTCTCTAGGAAGCAAGTTTTCAACCATGAAGTATTTTTAGGAAGGAATTATAAATGCATGCTAATCATATGAATAAGTAGGTAAAGATTTGATAAAACCGCACAATTAAACACAATATAAACCATAAAATAGTGGTTTATCAACCTCCCTACACTTAGTCATTAGCATGTCCTCATGCTTAGTTGAAGGAGATAAAATAAATGAGTAGGAACATGTAGAACTCATGCAATGCAATGCAACCTATATATGTGAATGCAACTATATGATTCTTGTCCACTTGGTCAAAAGTAAATAAATTCTTCAAGACAATCACAGATCAAATTCCACTAATTCAATTCTTATACAGTAAGAACAGATAAAAATGCAAGAAGGTAGATCATATAGTTTTATTTAATTCAATTCTTTTATTTTATTTTATTTATTTGCATACTTTCATTCATTGCATTTTAATTTTGTATATTTTTTTTTCTTTTCTAAATTTATTATTTTACCATTGGTGTTCAAATGTTCTTATTCAACTGTTATATCTTTTCTGGTATTCTCTTAGTGCTTATGACTTGTTTTATTCTGATTGGGTAATATTATTTAAATCAATGCTAATCTTTTATGATACTTGTACTTCTCTTGCATTGATATGAACTTATACTATCTTGCATTACCCACATTTTCCTCTCCTTGGTTGCAAATTTTGCACCACTAGTATGCCATGTGCTTATATTGTTTTCTCACGTACATGTTGAAGCTTCCATGTAAATGAGACCCTTATCATTAGGCATTAACCCAACCATACTTCATTTATTTTCTTATCTCTATTATTGGGTTACCTTTCTTCCCTTTTTCTTTCAGGATGGCCATCAGGAAGAGAACCGGAAGACGTTTACATGAGGAGACAGACAAGTCCATCTGCAAAATCTTCGGAGAAAAGTGCCAGTTGGAATGCCCGTCCACCTGCACATCTTAGCATGCACCGAGGACGGTGCAATCTTTAAGTGTGGGAAGGTCGATACCGACTTCCATGGGTTAGTCACTTCATATTTTAGCACCAATGTTTAAGTTTCTTTGTTAAATTAGTTGTTGCATTTGCATATTTGTTTGATTCTATGCATCTAGTTACTACTTGGTTAAAGTAATAAAATTCTTTTAAGACCATATCTTTGAAAATTTTCACTAATTTAAAATCAAAATTTTTGTGTTAAACTTATCAGAAGTTGTATTTGGAACATGGTTTTTGAGTTAAAGAACACACAACCTGTGAGATTTTGAGCCTAATTACATGGTTACATTATTTAACCATAAATATTTTATTCTTGTGTGTTTTCTTCCCTATGATTGCAATCTTTGCTTTGTTCCATTCTATATGTCCATTATTTAGTGTATTTACATGCTTGCATATGATTGAGGCCATTATTTGGTTTTAGCTCACTTATCCCAAATAAGCCTACCCTTTAAATTACCTTTGTTAGCCACTTTGAGCCTTTTTAATCCCTATTTGTTCTATATTTTATCACATCACTAGCCTTAAGCGAAAAAAAAAACAAATTAAAAACCCCAATTGAATCTTTGGTTAGTTTAAGATAGAGATTGTGCATCAACTAAGTGTGGGAAAATTGTGGGAATATGGGTTAATAAGGGAATGTATCATGTTTCTAATTTATTTGAATATTGGGAATTTGGGAACCTACTCATGAAAAACCAAAATAGAAAAATAATAGAAAATCCATGTGCATTGATAAGTTATGTTTATTTCTCTACAAAAAAAAAAAGAAAAAGAAAAAAATCCAAAAATATTCAATAAATAAATAAATAAATAAGAGGACAAAATTACCCCAATGCTAAGTTAATAAAAAGATCAATGCACATGTAATAAAAGTAAAGAAATATCAAAAAAATTTTGTACATGAGTATGGGAATCATACAAAAGTGGGAGTTATGGGTAGTTAGGCATGAATTTAACAGTATATAGAGTATATGTATATTAGGTGAGAGCTTAGGTTAGTCAAAGATTCATATTATAGCTCACTTAGCCATACATGTACCCTTACCTTTACCTCAGCCCCATTACAACCCTGAAAAGACCTCATGATGTTTGCATTGGTATGCTAAATATTTGTTGATTGGTTAGATGAAGAACAAGGTTTAGAAAGTATGATTAGAGAAGAGTAGAGTGATTAACCCTAGACACTTGAGAGTTAGAGTGATATACACTACCAGTAAGGGTTCAGTGCTTAATTCTATGTTCCCTGCTTTCATGAGCTATCTTCTTACAAGTTTATTTGCTTTTTATTGTATGATTTGAATTAGTGAAATCTGATTTATGTTTGTCTTGAAGAGCTTATTTACTTTTAACCAAGTAGGTAGAAACATTTTGCATGTAGTTACATTCATACAGATAGGTTGCATTTCATACATTCTATCATTCCTCTTCATTCTTTATAGCTTCTCTTAAGCTTAGCATGAGGACATGCTAGTGTTTAAGTGTGGGGAGGTTGATAAACCACTATTTGCATGGTTTTACATTTGCCTTCCTAATTATGTCCTTTGATTGAAAATATGCTTCTTTGGCCTTAAGTTCCCTATGTTTAATCCTCTTTTATTACCATTAGATGCCTTGATATGTGTGTTAAGTGATTTCAGAGATTACAGGACAGGAATGGCTCAGAGGATGGAAAGGAAGTATGCAAAAGTGGAAGGAATACAAGAAGTTAGAGAAATTGCTAAGCTGTCCAGCCTGACCTCTTCGCACTCAAATTGCTATAACTTTAGCTACAGAGGTCCAAATGATGCGGTTTCAGTTGCGTTGGAAAGCTAACGTTCGGGGCTTCGATTTGATATATAATATGCCATAGATGCCTTGACTCTAGGTGACGCGGTTGTGTGATCCACGCGGACGCGTCGCAGTGGCGAAAAACCAGTGTGGCAGATTTCTTCTCCAGCGATTTCTGGGCTGATTTCGACCCAGGTTGCGGCCCAGAAAACACAGATTAGAGGCTATAAAGTGGGGGAATGCATTCATTCATAATGAAGCTTTCATATTCACAATTATTATGATTTAGATTTAGTTTTGAGAGAGGTTCTCTCCTCTCTCTTTAGGATTAGGATTTAGATTTAGGATTTTATTCGTTTTCAGGATTATCTCTTTTTATCAGGTTCAATATTCCTTTTTAATTACTTGTTTTTCCAATTTAATTTATGAATTCTTCCATGTTACAGATTACTCTTTCGAATTAATGTTATTTGAGGTATTTCAGTTTATGATTGCTTTCTTTTATTTTACTGTTATTCCCAATCTGAAGACATTTTTATTCCGGTAGATTTACTTTTCCCCCTTTTGGTCTTGGTTAAGAAATCAATAACTCAGGAGTTATCAAACTCAAACATGATTGATAATTGTTATCTTTGCTAATTGAATTGAACTTCAATAATCCCAATCTTTTCTTAGGAAATAAATAGGATTCGAAGATCAAACTAATTAGTCACTTGACCTTCCCTTGCTTTAAGTAATGGTTAACAAAGTGGAATTAAGATTCAATTTTCATCATCATTGATAAGGATAACTAGGATAGGATTTCCAATTTCTCATACCTTGCCAAAAGTTTATTTTACAGTTATTTATTTATTTTACATTTATTTATTTATTTCCATTGCCATTTAAATTACTTGTTCTTCATTCTCAAAACCCCAATTTACAAACTCATAACCAATAATAAGAACATACCTCCCTGCAATTCCTTGAGAAGATGACCCGAGGTTTGAATACTTCGGTTATCAATTATTAAGGGGTTTGTTACTTGTGACAACCAAAACGTTTGTACGAAGGGATTTCTGTTGGTTTAGAAACTATATCTACAACGCGACTGTTTTTATAAAATTCTTTACTGGCAAAAATCCTAACGTCAGAGGTGCCCAGAGCTCTTAAGCATACTCTTTTTGCTTTGGACCACGACTTTCACTGCTCAGTCTCAAGATTTTCACTTGACACCTTCACGCCACAAGCACATGGTTAGGGACAGCTTGATTTAGCCGCTTAGGCCAGGATTTTATTCCTTTGGTCCCTCCTATCCATTAATGCTTAAAGCCTTGGATCCTTTTTACCCTTGCCTTTTAGTTTAAAGGGTTACTAGCTTTTTCTACTTGATTTTTCTTTTTCTTTCTTTTTCTTTATTTATTTTTTTTCGCCATTTTTTTTCACAAGCTCTTGTTTTTCACTGCTTTTTCTTGCTTCAAGAATCAATTTTATGATTTTTCAGATTATCAATAACATTTCTCTTTTTTCATTATTCTTTCAAGAGCCAACAGTTTTAACATTCATAAACTTCACTATCAAAAATATGCACTGTTCAAGCATTCATTCAGAAAACAAAAAGTATTGCCACCACATCAAAATAATTAAACTATTTTCAAGATAGAATTCAAAATTCATGTACTTCTTTTTCTTTTCAGAAAACATTTTTCATTTAAGAAAGGTGAAGGATTTATGGGACATTTATAGCTTTAAGACATAGACACTAGACACTAATGATCATGTAATGAAGACACAAACATAGACAAAACATAAAGCATAAAAACCAAAAAATAGAAAAATAAGAACATGGAAATTAAAGAACGGGTCCACCTTAGTGACGGCAGCTAGTTCTTCCTCTTGAAGATCTTATTGAGTGCTTGAGCTCCTCTATGTCTCTTCCTTGCCTTTGTTGCTCCTCTCTCATGGCCTTTTGGTCCTCTCTGATTTCATGGAGGATGATGGAATGCTCTTGGTGCTCCATCCTTAGTTGCCCCATGTTGGAACTCAATTCTCCTAAAGAAGTGTTGAGTTGCTCCCAATAGTTGTGTGGAGGAAAATGCATCCCTTGAGGTATCTCAGGGATTTCTTGATGAGGAACTTCCTCATGCTCTTGTTGAGGTCCATGAGTGGGCTCTCTTCTTTGCTCCATCCTCTTCTTAGTGATGGGCTTGTCCTCTTTAATGAAGATGTCTTCTTCTATGACAATTCCAGCTGAATTGCATAGGTTACAGATGAGATGAGGGAAGGCTAACCTTGCCAAAGTGGAGGGCTTGTCCGCCACCTTGTATAGTTCTAGAGGTATGATCTCATGAACTTCTACTTCCTCTCCATTCATGATACTATGGATCATGATAGCCCGGTCTATTGTAACTTTAGACCGGTTGCTAGTAGGAATGATAGAGCGTTGGATGAACTCCAACCATCCCCTAGCCACGGGTTTGAGGTCAAGCCTTCTCAGTTGAACCGGCTTGCCTTTGAAGTCTCTCTTCCATTGAGCTCCTTCCACACAGATATCCATGAGAACTTGGTCCAACCTTTGATCAAAGTTGACCCTTCTAGTGAAAGCATGAGGATCTCCTTGGTGTCTGGACTGAAATCTAAGTATTTCCCCCGAACCATTGTTAGCCAATTCTTTGTGTTCGGATTCACACTTTGATCATGGTTCTTAGTGATCCATGCATTAGCATAGAACTCTTAAACCATTAAGATTCTGACTTTTTGGATGGGGTTGGTGAGAGCTTCCCAACCTCTTCTCCGAACCTCACGTCGGATCTCTGGGTATTCACTCTTTTTGAGCATGAAGGGACTTCGGGAATCACCCTTTTCTTTGCTATAACTTCATAGAAGTGGTCTTGATGGACTTTTGAGATGAATCTCTCCATCTTCCATGACTCGGAGGTGGAAGCAATTGCCTTCCCTTTCCTCTTTCTATTAATGGTTATGGAAAAACAAAAAGCAGAGCTTTTTCCCACACCAAACTTAAAAAGTTTGCTCGTCCTCGAGCAAAAGAAGAAAGAAAAGAGTAGAAGAAAAAGAAATGGAGGAGATAGAGGGGAGTGTTTGTTTCGGCCAAGGGGGGTTTAAGTGTGTATGTTGTGTGAAATTGAAGGAGGTAAGGAGGGGTATTTATAGGGTAAGAGAGAGGGAAGTCGTGTATGAACGGGTTGGGTTTGGGAGGGAAATGTTTTAAATTTGAATGGTGAGGTAGGTGGGGTTTTATGATGGATGGATGTGAGTGGTAAAGAGATTATGGGGAAGAGGGTAGGACTTGATAGGTGAATGGTGTTTGGAGAAGTGGTATTGATGTGATTGGTCAAGGGTATTTGGGGAAGAATGTTATGAAGGGGTGTGAAGAGGAGAGAGAGTGAGTTGGGGTAGGTGGGGATCCTGTGGGGTCTACATATCCTGAGGTGTCAAGAAATTCTGGTCCCTGCACTATTCTGGCATTTAAATGCCCTCTGTGTGCCATTTCTGGCATTTAACGCCGTCTCTGCTACCTTTTCTGGCGTTAAACGCCAAGCTGATGCCCCTTTCTAGCGTTTAACGCCAACCAGACACCCTTTTCTGGCGTTAAACGCCAGTTTGTTTGCCAATTCTGGCGTTTAACGCCAGCCAGACACCAGACACCCTTTTTTGGCATTAAACGCCAGTCTGCCTGCCATTTCTGGCGTTAAACGCCTAGAATGCTGCCAGACTGGGTGTTAAACGCCCATTCTACTATCCTTAATGGCATTTAAACGCCAGTAAGCCTGTCCTCCAGGGTGTGCTATTTTTTATGTTATTTTTGATTCCGCTTTAATTCTGTAGCTGTTTTTGTGGACTTCACATGATCATCTACCTAAAGAAAACATAAAATAACAATGGAAAACAAATGTCTATGAATAAATATAATTAAATAACATTGGGTTACCTCCCAATAAGCGCTTCTTTAATGTCAATAGCTTGACAGTGAGCTCTTAGAGAGCTTCACAGAGACTCAGAGCTTAATGGTGGCCTCCTAACACCAAACATAGAAGTTGAGTGTGGGGGCTCTGTTTGACTCTATATTGAGAGAAGCTTTTCATGATTCCTCTCCATGGTTACAGAAGAAGATCCTTGAGCCTTAAACACAAGGTAGTCCTTATTCAATTGAAGGACTAACTCTCCTCTGTCCACATCAATCATAGCTCTTGCTGTGGCTAGGAAGGGTCTTCCAAGGATAATGGATTCATCTTCATCATTCCCAGTGTCTAGGATTATGAAATCATCACGGATGTACATGCCTTCAACCTTCACTAAGACATCCTCTACAAGTCCATAAGCCTATTTCATTGATTTGTCTGCCATCTCTAATGAGATTCTTGCAGCTTGTACCTCAAAGATCCCTAGTTTCTCCATTACAAAGAGTGGCATGAGATTTATTCCTAACCCCAGGTCACACAGAGCCTTCTCAAAGGTCATGGTGCCTATGGTACAGGGTATTAAGAACTTTTCGGGATCCGGTTTCTTCTGAGGTAATTTCAGTTGAACCAAGGCATTCAGTTCATTAATGAGCAATGGAGGTTCATCCTCCCAAGTCTCATTACCAAATAACTTGGCATTCAGCTTCATGATTGCTCCTAAATACTGAGCAATTTACTCTTCAACAACATCTTCATCTTCTTCAGAGGAAGAATACTCATCAGAGCTCATGAATGGCAACAGTAAGTTCAGTGGAATTTCTATGGTCTCTGTATGAGCCTCTGATTCCTTTGGTTCCTCAATAGGAAACTCCTTATTGGTCAGTGGATGTCCAACAAGGTCTTCCTCACTGGAAATCACTGCCTCTTTACTCTCTCCAGGTTCGGCCACTTTGGCTATAGTTATGGCCTTGCACTCTCTTTTGGGATTCTCTTTTATATTGCTTGGGAGAGTACTAGGAGGAGTTTCAGTAACTCTTTTACTCAGCTGACCCATTTGTGCCATCAAATTTCTAATGGAGGACCTTGTTTTAGTCATGAAACTGAGAGTGGTCCTAGATAGATCAGAGACTATGGTTGCTAAGTCAGAGAGGCTCTGCTTAGAATTCTCTGTCTGTTGCTGAGAAGATGATGGAAAAGGTTTGCTATTGCCAAACCAAATTTTCCCACCATTATTATTATTGAAGCCTTGATTAGGCTTTTGCTGATCCTTCCATGAGAAATTAGGATGATTCCTCCATGAAGGATTGTAAGTGTTTCCATAGGATTCTCCTATGTAATTCACTTCTTCCATTGCAAGATTCTCAGGGTTATAGCTTCTTTTTCAGAGGAAGCTTCTTTAGTACTACCGAATGCAGCTTGCATTCCAGTCAGATTCTGAGAAATCATACTGACTTGTTGAGTCAATATTTTATTCTGAGCTAATATTGCATTCAGAGTATCAATCTCAAGAACTCCTTTCTTTTGAGTCATTCCATTATTCACAGGATTTCTTTCAGAGGTATACATGAACTGGTTATTTACAACCATTTCAATGAGTTCCTGGGCTTCTGCAGGATTTTTCTTCAGATGAAGAGATCCACCAACAGAGTGGTCCAACGACATCTTGGATAATTCAGACAGACCATCATAGGATATACATAAGATGCTCCATTCTGAAAGCATGTCAAAAGGACACCTTTTGATCAATTGCTTGTATCTTTCCCAAGCTTCATAGAGGGTTTCACCTTCCTTCTGTCTTAAGGTTTGGACTTCCACTTTAAGCTTGCTTAACTTTTGAGGTGGAAAGAATTTGGCCAAGAAAGCATTGACCAACTTTTCCCAAGAGTTCAGGCTTTCTTTAGGTTGTGAGTCCAACCATATCCTATATCTGTCTCTTACAGCAAAGAGGAAACGCAGAAGTTTGCAAACCTCGGGATTAACCCCATTGGTCTTAACAATGTCACAGATTTGCAAGAATTCAGCTAAGAACTGATGAGGATCTTCCAATCGAAGTCCATGAAACTTGTAATTCTGCTACATTAGAGAAACTAATTGAGGCTTAAGCTCAAAGTTGTTTGCTCCAATTGCAGGAATTCAGATGCTTCTTCCATAGAATTCAGAAGTTGGTGCAGTAAAGTCACCAAGCATCTTCCTTACATCTCCACCATTATTGTTGGGTTCGGTTGCCATGTCTTCTTCTTTTTTGAAAATTTCTGTAAGGTCCTCTCCAGAGTGTTGTGCTTTGGCTTCTCTTAGCTTCCTCTTCAGAGTCCTTTCAGGTTCAGAATCAGCTTCAACAAGAATGTCCTTATCCTTGTTTCTACTCATATGAAAAAGAAGAGAACAGAAAAGAAGAGGAATCCTCTATGTCACAGTATAGAGATTTCTTTATGTGAGTATAAGAATAGAAGAAGAGAGGAATAAGGTAGAGAGAGAATAAGAAGAATTCGAACACAGAGAGAAGGAGAGGGTTCGAATTATGAGTAGAAGAGAAGTGTTAGTAAATAATTAAAATGAATAGAAAGAGATGAGAGAGAGAGAGTTATTCGAATTTTAAGAAGAGGGAGAAGACAAATATTTTTATTTTTATTTAATTAATTAAGTTAGAATTTGAAATTTAAGAAAAGAGATAAAATAAAATTAGAATTTAAAACAATTAGTTAATTAAAAAGAATTTTAAAAAGGTGGTTAGTGATTTTCGAAAATTAGAAGTGGAGAATTAGTTAGGTGGTTTTGAAAAAAAAGATAAGAAATAGTAAACTTTTTAAAATTAAAACAAACAACTCAACTGGTTAATTGAAAAAGATTTGAAAATAAATTTTGAAAAGATAAGAAGTTAGAAAAAGATTTTGAAATTAAGTTTTCAAAAGGATATGATTGAAATTTATTTTGAAAAAGATTTGAAAAAGAAATTTAAAAAGATTTGATTTTGAAAATTAAAGTTGATGACTTGACTAACAAGAAACTAAAAGATATGATTCTAGAATTTAAAGATTGAACCTTTCTTAACAGGAAAGTAACAAACATGAAATTTTTGAATCAAAACATTAAATGTTAGCAATAATTTCGAAAATTATGAAAGAAAATTAAGAGAAAGATTTTGAAAATTTTATTTTGAAGAATTTTCGAAAAACATGAGTGAAAAGTGAAAAAGATTTGATTTTGAAAAAAATTTGAAAAGATAGAATTTTTAAATTGAAATTTTGGCTTGACTAACAAGAAACAAATAAATTTAAAAAATTTTTGACTAAGTCAACCCAAAATTTCAAAATTTATGAGTAAAATAAGAGAAAGATATTATTTTTGATTTTTTTTAACTAATGAAGAGAGAGAAAAATAACAAAATGACACAAGACATAAGAATTTAAGATCAAAATAAATAATGCATGCAAGAATACTTTGAATGTCAAGGTGAACACCAAGAACACTTTGAAGATCATGATGAACATCAAGAATATATTTTTGAAAATTTTTAAGAAAAGAAACACATGCAAGATACTAAACTCAGAAATTTTTAATGTTTAGACACTATGAATTCGAAAATGCATATGAAAAACAAGAAAAAATACAAAACAAGAAAATCACAAGTTTACACAAAGAAAATCATCAAGAACAACTTGAAGATCAAAGAAGAACACAATGCATATATTTTCAAAAATTTAAGAAAAATTAAAACATGCAATTGAAAGTCTTTCTACAATTGAAAGTGGAAACCTCGGTCCAAAAGATTAGACATGGCTTAATAGCTAGCCAGGCTTCAACATATCTCATGAAACTCTAGAATTCATTCTTAAAAATTCTGAAGATATCTTTTTTTTGAATTTTTCGAAAACTAAAATTTTTAAAATAAAAAGCTTAAACATAAAATAAAATTACCCAATCTAAGCAACAAGATGAACCGTCAGTTGTCCAAACTCGAACAATCCCCGGCAACGGCGCCAAAAACTTGGTGCACGAAATTGTGATTCACACTTTTCACAACTCCGCACAACTAACCAGCGTGCACTGGGTTGTCCAAGTAACACCTTACGTGAGTAAGGGTCGATCCCACGGAGATTGTCGGCTTGAAGCAAGCTATGGTCATCTTGTAAATCTTAGTTAGGAGGATTCAAATGGTTATGGGGTTTTGATAATTAAAAGATAAATACAACATAAAATAAAATAAAGATACTTATGTAATTCATTGGTGGAAATTTCAGATAAGCGTTTGGAGATGCTTTGTTGCTTCTGAACCTCTGCTTTCCTATTGTCTTCTTCCAATCATGCGTGCTCCCTTCCATGGCAAGCTGTATGATCCTCTCAGATGAAAAATACCAGGTACGGCCTCTGCACGGCTAATCAACTGTCGGATTTCTCGTATAGGATGAAAAATACCAGGTACAGCTACCGCACGGCTAATCATCTGTCATTTCTCACTAACGTCGGAATAGGATCTCTCTATCCTTTTGCACACTGTCACTGCGCCCAACATTCGCAAGTTTGAAGCTCGTCACAGTCATCCCTTCCCAGATCCTAGTCAGAATACCACAGACAAGGTTTAGACTTTCCGGATCTCAGGAATGCTGCCAATTGTTCTAGCCTATACCACGAGGGTTCTAATCACATATTCGGATGCTTTGTTGTTAGG
This sequence comes from Arachis ipaensis, assembly GCF_059453495.1. Lineage (NCBI taxonomy): Eukaryota > Viridiplantae > Streptophyta > Magnoliopsida > Fabales > Fabaceae > Arachis > Arachis ipaensis. Next base: position 79,985,005 of record NC_142443.1, read on the forward strand.
AGAGACAATGTGAATCGTGGCTTAAAGACCCAAGAGAATATACTCTGGCTGTCATCCAATGACTACGTTGAACATCATGTAAACCGCTTGTGGTTGTCAGGCACGCGGATCTTGGCTAAGCAAGTAATGAAGATAGTGGGTGATTGTCACGGGTGACCCCTTCATTCTGACTTAACTAAATTAGGTACGAGAGTATATCTTGGAGAAGAAGTAGGCGTGAATTGAAAGAGAAACAATAGTACTTGCATTAATTCATGAAGAACAGCGGAGCTCCGCACCTTAATCTATGAGGTGTAGAAACTCCACCGTAGAAAATACATAAGAGAAAAAGGTCTAGGCATGGCCGAATAGCCAGCCTCCCCAAATGTAACATAAACGTCCAAAGATCGATCAAAGATATGAATACAATAGTAAAAAGTGCTATTTATACTAAACTAGTTACTAGGGATTACAGAAAATAAGTAACTAAGTGCAGATAGTGCAGAAATCCACTTCCGGGGCCCACTTGGTGTGTGCTTGGGCTGAGAATTGAGCTTTACACGTGCCTAGGCCATTTCTAGAGTTAAATACCAGCTTGGATGCCAGTTTGGGCATTTAACTCTAGTTCTGGTGCCAGTTCTAGCGTTTTACGCCAGAAAAGGGTCTCTGGTGGACGTTTAGACGCCAGTTTGGGCCATCAAATCTCTGGCAAAGTATGGACTATTATACATTACTGGAAAGCTCAAGATGTCTACTTTCCAACACAATTGAGAGCGTGCCAATTGGGTTTCTGTAGGTTTAGAAAATCCACTTCGAGTGCAGGAGGGTCAGAATCCAACACCATCTGCAGTCCTTTCTCAGCCTCTGAATCAGATTAATTCTCAGGTCCCTCAATTTCAGCCAAAAAATACCTGAAATCATAGAAAAATACACAAACTCATAGTAAAGTCCAGAGATGTGATTTTTGCATAAAAACTAATAAAAATATAATAAAAGGTAACTAAAACATACTAAAAACTATTTAAAAACGATGCCAAAAAGGGTATAAATTATCCGCTCATCACTAATCACTTGAGTATTCCAACTCCAGGGTCTCCTTTTAATCAACCCCCAAGTCAAGTTGGGAGTCTACTCCATTGACATGAATACAACGTTCACAAACATATAAGAAGAAGACATGATAAATTAAATAAAATAGGAACTGAAAATTAATTAAAGATGAAATTAATTCTTTGCACTAATAAATCCCAAAATGCAACATCCTTATCTGAACAGGGTTAATAAGTAATCAAAAGAGTAAAGAAATAAGAAAGCAAACTAGAATAATAGCGACTTCAATGAAGGTAGTATCTCTTCTCAATATCCAAAGCAAAAGCATAAAAAGCATAAAAACTATGAATGTGTAGAAAACCTAGAGGAGAGTGATTTCTCTCTAAGATTCCAATCTAAAACTAAAACTATGCGAATGAGAATGTGTCTTGAGTCTCTGCTTGTCCCCTAGCTCTAGTCTGTGTTTTTGGGCCAAAAACTTGGTCCAAACTCGGCCCAAAATTGCCCCCAGCATTTTCTACAATTTCTGCAGGTAGCGCATGTCACGCGTATGCGTCGCTGGTAATCTTCGCGTGTCACGCGTAGGCGTCAGCCACGCGCACGCGTGAACTATGCGTGCGCGTTACTCCTCGCTGGTTGTCTCCTTTATTTCTTGTGCTCCTTCCCTTTATGCAAGCTTCCTCTCCATCCTCTAAGTCATTCCTGTCCTATAAAGCCTGAAAGCACTTAATGCTCAGATCACGACATCGAATGGTATAAAAGGGGATTAAAAATATACAATTTAAAGGCCCAGGAAGCAAGTTTTCAATTATAAACAAAACTTGGAAGGAATTGTAAAATCATGCAAATTGTATGAATAAGTGTGCAAAGGCTTGATAAAAACCACTCAATTGAGTACCAGATAAACCATAAAATAGTGGTTTATCAACCGGTCACATTACCGGTTGTGCAACCAACAACTCGCCCTCCTAATACTTGGTTCATGGATCGCCAAAGTGAGAGACCATGTGTCTTGGTTAACCGAAGAGCCGACTCCCAATATGAGGCAATTGAGAAAAGAACAATCCATTGGGAGAGGACACTAAAGGTTCCAAGCAAATACAAGACGACCATACATGAAAGGATTGTCTCGCTTCATTGGGGATTTCTTGAGCAAGACCCCAATTGAAATTAATGAATTCATGGTGTCAGAATTCTATGTGAACTATCAAGCTTAGAAAGCGAAGTTGGTATTCCTCCAAAGGAAGATGTTGGACACTTCCAACAAGGCTCTAGAAGCTCTTCTGAAGATTTTTCACATTCTACCTGCGACAGATGACTATTCAAGGATAAAAGCGGATGTGTTCAAAGGGAGGATGTCTTTGGCTCCCATTCTTAAGAGAATTGGCCATCCCGATACAAGTTGGAAATATAGCAAGGGGAGGAAATCTGTTCCTGCTAGTATTGCTTATTCCGACTTGAATGATGAGGCGCGCATTTGGCATCAGATTGTGGCCGACTATATAATTCCTAGCACACATGCTACCCATGTCTTCCTTTTCCATCGATGGTGATGCGAGTAGCTATAGTAGCGGGGGTAGAGAGGCAACCGACGGATGTCATGTTCAAGATAGCAAGAGGCAACCAATTCATTCCGTGAGTATATTTAAATGGATCGAAAAAGAAGACACTCTCCAATAGGAAAGCACCTACAACACAATCATCAAATCCACCAACTTCATCAACTCCTCTACCATTTTTCTGGTCTCTTTCGGACTTTTTCCAAGATATATTGCATGATATCCACAACATGGAGTGACTTGAGCACGAGCGTTTCGAGTGGGTAGAGGCAAAACTACAAGGAAGAGACCTCGGCCCAACACCCAAAGCTTCATCAGAGTTAGTTGGGGAGGAGGATGATGGAAGTGATCAACCCATGTCTGTGACCATCGTTCTCCCGGATTGTGAGCATGCACAGAGGACCGTGCATTATTTAAGTGTGCGGGAGATTCGACAACTTTGAGGGGGGGTGAAATTCTTTTCTTAGACACTTTACAATACCTTGTAGTTCTTTTTCTTTAATTTTTTGCAATTTTATTCTTATTGCACTTTGTTGGTTTGTTTGTACATATTTCTTTAGTGCTTTTGGTTTTATGATAGTAAATACTTGCATGTTGCATGGTAGAGTAAATAAGTTGGTGAAACAACAAGAAATTTTCATGAAACCTTTCTTAGGGTGTGCCAGTGATTGAATTGAAAAATTTATTTGTCAACTTGCTTGGAATATTCTTTTCATAGAACATAGAAAAAGAGTTAGAACAACATACCTTGTCAGAATTGAGCTCTAATAGATGGTTTCACATTTTTAACCATAAAGTTTGTTTTTTTGTGATTATACTCCTTTTTGAATGTGATCTTAGATTTGCATGAATCTATATGTCCTATTTTTTGTGTTTGATTGCATTTAGCATGATTGAGGCCATTTTTTATATTGAACTAACTAACCCATATGGCCAACCATTGCATTCACCTTTGTAACCCCTTTTAAGCCTTTAAACCCCCTTTGTTCTAATTCTAAGCACATTATTCTCCCTAAACTGAAAAACCATTGATGTCCTTGAATTGTTCTTTGAATGGCTTGGGTGGAGTAGTGTGTCTTACACTAAGTGTGGGGGAAATTGTTGGGAAACATTGGTGATGAACTTACATGGGATATTCATTGTAAAAATTTGGAAAATGGTCATTACTCATGCATTCATTGTTCAAGACATATGCATCTTCTCATGTTGACAAAAAAAGGAATTTGTGATTTCAAAAAAAAATCAATCAAATCAAATTTTGTGCATAATAAGTATATGAAATAAAAAGGTGAATAAAGGATGCATATGTTTGTGTTTTGGAAAGAAAATACATAAGTGAATGTGAGATAGGAGATAAATGGGTAGTTAGGTTGTTTTGTTATGTATATATAGGATGGTATAGTGGTAGCACGAATCCCCACACCTTTGTACTGTTGTACCAGCAAGTGCACTGGGTTGTCCAAGTACTACCTGAGCGAGTTAGGGTCGATCCCACTAGGATTGTGGTTTGAAGCAAGCTATGGTTATCTTGTAGGTCTTAGTCAGGTGAATCAGAAGGTTGTTGGTTGTGAGATCATGAAACTATGAAGACATATAACTAATAAAGATACTCTGTAAATTAAATAAAAATCAGTAATAAGGATAAGGTAAAGGATTGGAATTGCTTTGTGTTTCTGAATTAACTCCAGTATTACTGTCTTCTTTGCTTGTGAGTGATCTCTTCAATAGCAGGCTGTAAGTGATTGGTGCCTTTATTGAGAGATCATCAATATTCCTCCAGATCTAAACCCCATGGTTAGTGTGGATCCATCTCTACTTGAGGGTGAAGCGCTTACAGTCCATTCTCCTTAATGATCCTACTCAAAACGCCACAGACAAGGTCAGATCTTTCGGATCAGAGATTGCTGCATCATTGGGTTCTAGCCTCTAGCACATAGACCCTAATATCCCCGTAAATCGGCTCAACTGGTGTCTCGAGAAGTTCCCAACGAAGTCGTGGATTAGTCGTATGAGAGATGTATGATTCAAGCTGGTGGTGTGTGCTTTCCACTGAAGTATTCACCCAAACCCAAGTAGACGCGGGTGTTTGTCAGGCACGTTCATGTTAATATGATGAACAGAGCTGATTGTCACTAATCATCCTATCCACCACGTTGAAGTATGAATATACATCTTAGAATTAATCAAACATAGCAGGGCTCCTCCCGTCAACCTAGGAGGTTTAGAAACTCATACTGATGTAAAATGAAAAGTAAAACTCAAAAATAATGGCTGTCCTCCTTCTGGAGAATGTAAAATACACTTTAAATACTAAATAGATGACTAATAAGGGTAAAATAGTCTATTTAGTGCTAAAATCCACCTCTGGGGCCCACTTGGTGAGTGTTTGGGCTGAGCTTTGATGAGATCCATATGCTATGAGGCTCCTAGGGCATTGAACGCTGGCTAAGGGGTCCTCTCTGGGCATTTGGACGCTGGACTCTGCTCTGTGGGTGCTGGACACCTGGAAGGGGGCAGGAAGTTGGCGTTGGACGCCAGTTTTGAACTTTCTAATCCGAAGCAAAGCATAGACTATTATACATTGCTGGAAAGCTCTGGAAGCCAAATTTCCATAGCCGTTAAGAAATCTTGATTTGGACTTCTGGTGCTCCAGAAAATCTCTTCCAAGTACAAGGAGGTCAGATCCGGACAGCATTTGCAGTGCTTTCTCTGTCTCTGAATCAGACTTTTGCTCCAACTCCTCAATTTCAGCCAAAAATTACTTGACATTGCACAAAAATACAAAAGCTCATAGTAGAATAAAAAAATGTGAATTTAACACTAAAACCTATAAAAACTTAATAAAAACTAGACAAAACATACTAAAAACTATAAGAAAATGATGCCAAAAATCGTATAAAATATGCCCTCATCACAACACAAACTTAAATTGTTGCTTGTCCCCAAGCAACTAAAAACACAGTAGGATAAAAATAAAATTAAGATACAATAAATTAGATAGGCGAGACTTAGTAGGTTTTTGCTTCTGAAATAGTTTTGGCATCTCACTATCTATTGAAACCTAGAATGGTTAGCATCCTTAGGAACTTAGAATCCAGATAATATTATTGACTCTCCTAGTTCAGTTCTTTTTTATTCTTGAACATAGCTTTCAGAGTCTTAGCCGTGACCCTAAGCACCTTGTTTTCCAGTATTACAACCGAATATAATAATGCCACAGACACTTTAACTGGGTAAACCTTTCCAGATTGTGACTTAGCTTTGCTAGAGTCCCCAAATAGAGGTGTCCAGAGTTCTTAAGCACACTCTTTTTGCTTTGGACCACGACTTTAACCGCTCAGTCTCAAGCTTTTCACTTGACACATTCACACCACAAGCACATGGTTAGAGACAGCTTAGTTGAGCCGCTTAGGCCAGGATTTTATTCCTTTAGGGGCTCCTATCCACTGATGCTCAAAGCCTTGGATCCTTTTTACCCTTGGCTTTTGGTTTAAAGGGTTATTGACTTTTTGCTCTTGCCTTTTTGTTTAAAGATCTATTGGCTTTTTCTGCTTGATTTTTCACTTTATTTTTTTCATTTATTTTTTCGCCACATTTTTTTTTCGTGCAAGCTTTTTCTTTTTTTTTCTTTTTGCTGCTTTTTCTTGTTTCAAGAATCAATTTTATTGATTTTTCAGATTATCAACAATACTTTTCCTTTTTTCTTATTCTTTCAAGAGCCAACATTCTAGAATTTCAACTTCAAATATGCACTATTTAATCATGCATTCAGAAAAGAAAAGCAATGCCACAACATCACAAGAATTGAACTACTCTTATTTAATACTTGAAATTCATGTATCTTTCAATTCTTTTCAAATAAAAATTTTCTTTTAAGCAAGGTGAGAGATATATGGAACATTTTACAACTTTCAGACATCAATACAAATGATCATGCAATTGGAACAGGAAAACAAACAACATAATAGAAAACAGAAAATAATAAAAGGAAAGGAAATAAAAGAGAACGAATCCACCTTTAATGGAATGTTGGATGAATTCCAAGCATCCTCTAGCTATCGGCTTTAGGTCAACCCTTCTTAACTAAATGGGCTTGCCTTGGAAATTGATAAACCCCATTTTTAGGGTTTATCCTGTGCTTAACCTAGTGAATTTTATCCATTATTCTCACACTTATTCATACAATTCGCATGATTTACGTTTTCCTTCCTGATTTTGTGCTATGATTGAAAACATGTTTCCTGGGCCTTATATTTGCTAATATTAATCCTCTCTTATTACCATTCAATGCCGTGATATGTGTGTTAAGTGATTTCAGAGATTACAGGGCAGGAATGGCTTAAAGGATGGAAAGGAAGCATGCAAAAGTGGAAGGAATACAAGAAACTGAAGGAACTGCTAAAGCTGTCTAGCCTGACCTCCTGGTACTAAATCGATCATAACTTGAGCTACAGAGGTCCAAATGATGCGGTTCCAGTTGTGTTGGAAAGCTAACGTCCAGGGCTTCGCAAAGATATATAATTTTTTATAGCTGCCCCGAAGCCAGGTGACACGCACGCATGGATCACGCGGACACGTGACCTGGCAAAAACCCAATCCACGCTAACACGTGGACGACGCTTCCGCGTGACTTTGCAGCAACCTGTACATACCAGAAATCGCTGGGGGCGATTTCTAGGCTGTTTTTGACCCAGTTTTCGGCCCAAAAAACATAGATTAGAGGCTATAAAGTGGGGGAATCAATCAATTCATTCATCACAACTTTCATTCACATAATTTTAGGTTTAGATGTAGCTTTTAGAGAGAGAGGCTCTCTCCTCTCTCTTAGGATTTAGGATTAGGATTAGGATTTAGGATTTCTATTATGATTAGGCTACTTCTCTTTAATCATAGGTTCAATGTTCCTTTAATTTATTTTCTACTTTTATTTATTCTATTACTTTAATTGTTATTTATCTTTTCAATTTGGTTTATGAAATCCATGTTAGGATTAATTTTCTTAATTAATACATATTGAGGTATTTCAGATTTATGATTGCTTTCTTTAATTTATGTTATTGATGCTTCTAATTAATCCAAATTATTTTCATTCGAGTAGATTTTCTTCCCTTTTGGCTTTGGTTGAGTAATTGGTGACACTTGAGTTGTCAAACTCACCTTTTGATTAAAAATTGGAATTTGCTGATTAATTTGGATCCCTCTAAAGCTAGTATTTCCATAGGAGTTGACTAGGACTTGAGGAATCAAGTTGATTAGTCCACTTGACTTTCCTTTATTTAGTAAGGGTTAACTAAGTAGGAGAAACACCAATTCTCATCACACCTAATAAAGATAACTAGGATAGGATTTTCGGTTCTCATACCTTGCCAAGAGATTTTCTAATTATTAATTTATTTTTCTTGCCATTTAAATTACTTGTTCCTTATTTTAAAAACCCAAAAATATACTTTTTCCATAACCAATAATAAATCATACTTCCCTGCAATTTCTTGAGAAGACGACCCGAGGTTTAAATACTTCGGTTATCAATTTTATTGGTTTTGTTACTTGTGACAACCAAAATTTTGTACGAAAGGATTCTCTGTTGGTTTAGAAACTATACTTACAACGTGATTATATTTGTGAATCTCTTTACCGGCAAGAATCCGATCGTCAAAATGGCGCCGTTGCCAGGGAATTACAAACGTGTGCCTTATTATTGGTTATTGTAAATATTTTATTTTGCTTTTTTATTTGTTTCTGTTTTTATTTTTGTTTTTAATTTTTATTAGCTACTATGAGTTCTCACCCCATTCGCTTTGAGTTTGGTTCTAATGTTGTTGTAAGGAATGGAAGCTATAACAGGAACATGCATCAAGGTCAAAGCAATCAAAGATGGAAGGAGCCACGAGGATCTGATCAAGCCTTTAGGCAACAACACCTTCCAAGATACCATAGACAACGACCATCTTACAATGTATACCAAGACAATAGTTATGGTGGACCCCTTGTAGTTACCAACAAGCCTCATCATATGCTTATGAACACCTCCCCAACACAACTTTGAACCACCATACTCACAAGCCCCTTTACACCATTCACTTCCATATGACCCTAACCCATATCCACCCCAACCTCCACTGGATGAAAACACCATTGGTGTTATTCACCAAGTGCAAACAGAGCTTCATACCACACTTGCCTCTATCACTAGTCTCACCTTTACTCTTCAAGCACTTATATCCCACATGGACCAACCTTCTACCTCCAATATTCAACCCTCAAGCTTTAGTGTGCTTCCTTTTCAACCACATAATAATCTTTCCATCCCATCACCACCATCCATGGAAGAGCATCCACATCCATTAATCCAAGAGAAAGATGATCCCAGCTATGCTATTGATATAAAACAAGAGAGAAGGAATCATCTTCGCGAATCCATACTTCATAAGAAGTTAGAGGAGGCCCAACAGATGAAGGTAGTAGAGACCCTTGAAGTCGAAGGATTGGTTGAAGAATTAGTGAAGGAAGACATCAAAAAGGAGTCTGATTTTGTCTTAGAGCAAGAGGAGGCCCAAAATGTGGAGATAGAAGAGACCCTTGAAGATGAAGAAGTAGTTGAAAGAAGTTGTCATGGAAAGGAAATCATCAAGGATGAGTACAATTTTATACTAAAACAACTGGACAAAGCAGTAATTATTGAAGAGGAAGAAGTGGTTGAACACTTAGGAGATGCAGAACCTCCATGGGAAAGTCCAGTCTTAGAACCTCCTTTCAAGACGTTTGAATTTGATGTTGAAGAGGGTGTACAACCTCCAAGGCATGTCATGGCTTAAGACTTTGAAGAGGTTGATCAAGAGATGGAGATTAAAGAAGAGGAAGCACAACCTCCCATGCCCTTGGTAAGTAATGAAGAAGAGTTTGAACTGGAAGAAAGCTACCAAGAGGAAGAGGTTGAAACTGAAGAAGCCTGCAAAGAGGTAGAAGTTGTCAAGGAAGAGCACAAGGGAATGGAGCTTGAAATCACCATGCCAAAGTTGTTGGAGACTTCTCCCCCAAAGCCATTACCATCCAATACAACATTCAAGTGGGTAAAATTCTTATCTTTGACCTTTACTTTCCCACTTGAATATGGTTTACTTGAGACAGATGGTTAACTTAGAGCTCTTTGTGGCTATAAGAGTAAGAGGAAGATGGTTAGTGGTAAGAGTTGTCATGCAAGGTTTAATATGGTTGCATGCTCCAAATTGAAGTACAAAGGTTGGTACAGTTCTCAATTGAATGGGTCTAAGAAGCTGTTTGGATGTCTCAGTGAGAATTTAAATTGCGTGCCACCCGGATGGAATCATAATGATCAACAAGAAGACGGGTGTAAAAGCAAAGTCTGGGACCCCATAATTCATTCTAGCAATCAACACTCTTGGGGCCTTGTCACTTACTTTAACTTGCTTGAAGGCTTTTTACGCCTAGTTTGGGATCCAGGAGGCCATCGGAATTACAAACATTGGTGGAGATTCCTGGATGAGTTCAAACACAAGCCTCCATGACAAGAAGCTCCCCAAATGTCCAACTTAAGGACTTTAACTAAAAGTGCTAGGTGGGAGACAACCCACCATGGTATGATCGTTATTTTTCAATCTTAGTTTTATTTTATTTTATTTTATTCTTAGTTTTGTTTTATTTTATTTTTCTTAGTGTTCATTCATAATGCCTGCATCAGCATTTGCATTCTGTATTCTGCATAATACACAAAAAAATGAGGCACGTGACGCGTGAGCGTCGCTGACGCGTCCGCGTCATGTGTGCATGTGAAATAAAGAGGTAAGAAACAGAAAGTCACACGGGAGCGTGGCTGGAGGCGTGCCTCAGGCACAAACATGCCCACGCGAACGCGTCCTTGACGCGTCTGTGTTAATTGCAAAATCAGCCTTCCACGCGTACGCGTCACCCACGCGTACGCGTGACTGATAAACCATTATTTTATAGTTTATATTGTATTTAATTGTGTGGTTTTATCAAATCTTTACCCATTTATTCATTAAATTAGCATGTATTTACAATTCCTTCCCAAAATTACTCCATGTTTGAAAACTTGCTTCATAGAGACTTTTAATTATGTATTTTAATTCTCCTTTATTCCATTCGATGCCGTGATCTGTGTGTTAAGTGTTTCAGGCTTTACAAGGCATGAATGACTTGGAGATTAGAAAGGAGACTTGCAAAAATGGAAGGAACACAAGAAATTGAAGAGATGACCAGCAAGAAGCGACGCAGACGCATGGCTCACGCGACCGCGCGAATTAGAGGAAATTGCAATGACGCGCTCGCGTGCCTGACGCAAACGCATGGATTGGAAACTGCACAAGTGACGTGAATGCGTGAACGACGCGCACGCGTGGCAAGGCAAAACGCTGGATGACGCGATCGCGTGACGGGCGCGATCTGCAGAATCTGCAGAATTCGCTAGGGGCGATTTTGGGCCATGTTTTGACCGAGTTTTCGGCCCAGAAAAGCATATTAGAGCCAAGGAACATGCAGAGACCAGAAGACAACATTCATTCCACATAATTTTAGTTTTAAATCTGATTTTACTCCTCTTCTAGATTTTCTCTCTACACATTCATAGTTTTTAGGAATTTGATTTTATTGCTTCTTGGATTGGGATATTAAGAAGAGTTGTTACCTCCGTCAAGACTTTGTCATTCTAGTTTGTTTCCTTACCTGTCACTTACTCTTTCATATCCTTAATTTCTTCAGAGTTACTATTGGATTATTTTTAGAATTTATTAATACAAGAACTATTTTTATTTTTAATTAATCCTTTTGATTATTATTCATCATGTCTTATTTTGCAAAGTTTACATTCATAATGAGCGAGTAGTTCCATAACTTGATTGGGAGTTGATTGAAAGGAGGACCTTGAGTTGGAATGCTCAAGAGTAAAATTATAGTTGGGTTTAGCGTTGGGTCGCCATCTAGTCACTGACACTAGTCCTTCCTAAGGGAGAGGATTAGAACTTGTGAGTAGAAACTGACTTCTAACTTGCTTAACTTTCCTTTATCCGGTAAGGGATAACTGAGCGGACAACCTTCAATTATCAATTGATCTTGGGAGAACTCCAACAAGGATAGGCCTTCCGACTAATCTACTCCCGGTCAAGGTTTTTTATTTAAATAACATAAATTCTCTGATTTAATTTCCTGTTTATCAACTCAAATCATTTTAGAAAACATCTGATTAATAAAATAGCACACCTTTCTGTAACTCGTTGGGAGACGACCAGGGATTCATACTCCCAGTATTTTAATTCTAATTTTGTGACAACCCTTCTAAATTGATAAGCGGATTTTTGGTTAGTTAAGAACTATGCTTGCAACGTATCTCTTATAATAAATTCTTAACTCACCAATTTCTGCCACGTCAATTTTTGGCGCCGTTGCTGGGGAGTTGCAATAGAGTGCTAAGTTATTGATTGGAATTTATTTATTTGCATTTTATTTTATTTTGCTACTATGAGCTGCATGTTTCTTTCGTTAAATGACGCATTCACTTCCTGATCCAAGCTTGCCAGTATTTGATCCTGAGATTAAAAGAACTATTTCAGGTATAAGGCAAGCTCGGCATCGGTTAGTCCTCCCCGAGGGCAAATCTGAAATGTCACGTAAGGAAGAAACAAGCTCCCTTTCTACTGATTCGGTTGATTTACGTGCAGGTGACATGGCAGCACCTAGAAGAGTTACTATCCCGGAGGATGGAGCCCCTGATTTTACAATGCAACCATTTCAAGCGCATCACGCAACGGTAGCTACAGATTTTGAAATGAAGATTGCACTACTCAACTTGATGCCTAAGTTTCATGGCTTACCTGCTTAAGAGCCTATCAAGCACCTTAGGGATTTCCAAGTAGCCTGTTCTACTGTCAGGCGTGATAGTGCAGATGAAACTTCTATTCTGTTAAAAGCCTTCCCGTTCTCTCTTGAGGGAAAGGCGAGAGAGTGGTACTACACTCAACCCGCAGCAACTGTTTCTGACTGGGATACGCTTAGAAGAGAATTTTTGGAGAAATTCTTTCTAGCTGAAGTTACTTATAAACTGAGGAAAGACATTTCCATGGTTGTTCAAGATGAGTCTGAGACTCTCTATGAATACTGGGAGCGCTTCAACAACCTTCTGGAAGCATGCCCCCAACATATGATTGACAAGATAGTATTGCTCAGCTACGTCACACAGGGCATGAGGCCCCAAGATAAGACCACATTGGAAAGTGCTAGCAATAGGTCTATGAAAAAGTACAAGACCACTGATGAGGCATGGCAATTGATCAGCGACTTGGCTGAATCCACTAGGAATCACAGGCAGAAACAAAGCCGGTCAAAAGCTGTTGCAGAGGTATCTTCTAGCAAGGAGACTACTGCTCTGACTCAGAGTATAATGAAATGACCAACTTACTGAAGCAGATGCAGTTGAATCAACAACAAGCGCAGCAAAGCCAACAGTTAGTCCCACAGAGAGTGTGCGGGATCTGCGCTGATTATAGCCATTATACTGATGAATGTCCGCAGCTCCAGCAGGAAGACAACACTGTGGCAGCCACTCATAACTTCTATGACCACCCCAATCAATGATACAATCAAGGTGACAGTTACAACCATGAATGGTAGGACAATTCCAACCAAGGTTGGAGAGATAATTCTAACCAGAGTTGGAGGGACAACAATAACAGAGGAGGTAGAGACAATCAAGGATATCAGAGGTGGAATAATAACAACAACAGGTAGCAGAACCAGAACCAGCCTTATAGAACACCTCACCTTGTAGATCACTCAATCTAATTTCTCTCCGAGTGACGAGGCACTTCAATCCATTGCGCAAGGACAAAAGAACGTGAAAAGTTCACTTAATGGCCTAGCATCCGCTATATAAGCTCTCATCTCTCAGCTGGCATCACCCAATACTTCAAACACTCAACATGCAAGCTCCAGCGAAATTCCTTCTCAACCCTTACTCAATCCAAAGGGTGGCATCAATGCCATCACTCTAAGGTCTGGAACCACACTGCAAGAGAGGAATCAAGAGTAGCCAATCCCATCAGAACACGCCTCAGCTGAAGAGGTGGTGGAAGTAGAGGATGCTGAAGAAGAAGAGGACATACAAGACATGGTTGAAGAAGAAGAAGCCCAACCACAGAAGGAAGCACCAAAGGATGCAGACGATGCAGAAAACGTCCTTCCTATTCAATTTCCACAAATTACAAGGAAGCCCAGGAAGCAGATGGAACTTGATCCCAAAATGGTAGAAATATTCAAAAAGGTTGAGGTAACTGTCCCCCTTTTTGATGTTATTCAGCAGGTACCTAAATATGCAAAGTTTCTAAAAGATTTATGTATACATAAAGACAAAATTAATGAATTAGAAACTATTCCTTTAGGTAGTTCTATATCTGCTTTAATGGGAGGTATACCTGAAAAGTGTAGTGATCCAGGTCCATGTATAGTTAATTGTACTATTGGTGGTGTGATATTTTCTGACTGCATGTGTGATTTAGGAGCATGTGTTAGTATAATGCCTTTGTCTATATATGATACTTTGAGGCTCCCTCCCTTAAAAAGGTCGGCAGCTCGTTTTGTGTTAGTAGATAAAAGCATTATTACAGTGGTTGGAATTGCTGAAGATGTATTAATGAGCATTAAGGGACTCACATTTTCCATTGACTTCTACATTCTAGAAATGCCCCCTAATGACTCAGGAAGGCCATCATCAATCCTGCTTGGAAGACCATTCCTGAAGACTTCAAAGTTCAAGCTGGACGCATTTTTAGGAACTTATTCTTTTGAAATAGATGGCAGAATGGTGAAATTCAGTTTAAATGAAGCTATGAAGCACCCTCCGGATGATTATTCTATCTCCCAGTATGACATCATAGATGAAACCGTGGCTGAAGTTCACCAGGAGGAATTAGAAGAGAAGTACACAGAACAAGGTCCAAGTGTGGGGACATTTTCAGAGGACAATGAGGGCACTTTGCCATTATCACCAGCTCCGGATGATCCAGAGCCTGGCCATGAGCAGAAATTGGAATTAAAGCCCCTCCCTCCACACCTCAAGTATGCTTACCTTAAGGACAAGCAGAAGTTTCCAGTTATCATTGCAAGGGAACTCACTTCTCAACAAGAAGAACAGCTACTCAGTGTGCTGAGAAAACACAAGAAAGCAATTGGATGGAGCCTGGCGGATATAGTAGGCATCAACCCTCAAGTTTGTGAGCACAGAATATTCCTAGAAGAGAGAGAAAAGCCCGTCCGTCAACCTCGGAGAAGACTGAATCCCACCATCTTAGAAGTTGTCAAGAAAGAAGTGACCAGGCTACTTAAAGTAGATATCATTTACCCCATCTCAGATAGCAAATGGGTCAGTCCAGTACAAGTGGTGCCCAAGAAGTCTGGAATCACAACAGTAAGAAATGAGCATGGAGAGCTTCCGACAACTTGAGTGCAGAATTCATGGAGAGTTTGCATTGACTATAGGCGTCTTAACCAAGCCACTCGCAAGGATCATTACCCCTTGCCATTCATTGATTAGATACTTGATCGCCTATCAGGTAAATCCTATTATTATTTTTTAGATGGTTATACAGGCTATTTTCAAATCCATATAGCTGCTGAAGATCAGGAAAAGACTACTTTTACATGTCCTTTTGGCACTTATGCTTATAAGAGAATGCCCTTTGGCTTGTGCAATGCACCAGCTACTTTCCAAAGGTGCTTGATGAGTCTTTTCTCTGACCTTATTGAGAACTGTATGGAGGTTTTTATGGATGATTTTAGCGTTTATGGTGATTCATTTAGCCTTTGCTTGGATAGTTTATCTAGAGTATTAGATAGATGTGTCAATACAAACCTTGTATTGAATTTTGAAAAATGTCACTTTATGGTAAAACAAGTGATTGTACTAGGACATGTTGTGTCTCATACTGGCATTTCTATAGATCCAGCAAAGGTGGATGTTATTTCTAGTTTACCTTACCCCTCCTCTATGAGGGAAGTCTGTTCGTTCCTTGGCCATGCAGGTTTTTACCGGAGATTCATTAAGGACTTTAGTAAGGTAGGACTACCCTTATCCAGACTACTGCAGAAAGATATTGAGTTCGAGTTCAGTGAGGATTGCAAACATGCGTTTGATAAGCTGAAGACCGCCTTGACTCAAGCTCCAATTGTGAGAGGACCAGACTGGAGCCAACCATTTGAAATCATGTGCGATGCTTCCTGTAACAACTGCCCCTTCTAGAAACAAAATTAAATTTGAAGTTTGAAAATCAGTTAGGAGATAAGTTTAGAATTTTGAAATTTTGGATAGGAACCTGGTAACCACCCTCAGTTTGAAATTTAAAATATCCCAACCACCCCATCCCCAAATGTATATAAATAGGGGAGCACCCATAGGTAGAAAATCACTTCTCTCAAACACTTATCCTCTCCCTTCTCTCTCTACAAAGAAATAACATTCTGTGGGCAAACACAAGAGGCAAGCTCAAAAAAGCGTTAGAAAAGAAGGTAGGGAATTATGTTTTTAAAAACGCTTGGCATGTGTTATGATCCATTCTTTATTATTATTTTCTTCCATGTTATCATGACATTAATTTTCTCTCACTCACCACCTTTCATTCATGATGATCATGTCTCTCCACCATGCCATTCACGTCTTCTTGAATCGTTATTATATGTCTCCGTATGATGTTCATTCAATTATTTACTATACCCATTTTGTGCTCTTTCATATAATTATGTTGTTAATATTCCCTTTAGGTCGAGAGTACATGCCCTCATAAGATGCTTATTCAATATCCTATATTATTATATTGATATTCCCTTAGGGCCAAGAGTACATGCCTTCTTATGTCTTGTTCAACATATAGGTATATGTGTGATCTCTTACATGGTTATATTATTATTTATAATATTTTAATTCAATTATTTAAATTACCCTATTCCATCATGTGCATCCATGTAACCTATTATACCATTATGTTATCATCATTCCCTTAAAGTCAAGAGTACATGCTTTTTCAAATATTTTATTTAAAAATTTAATCTTATGTGCATCTATGTGATCTCTTCTATCATTATTCCTTTAAAGTCAAGAGTACATATTTTTCTTCAAAATATTTAATATTCTTATAATTTGCACTTATATGATTTTTCCCTTGTGTACGTTTAAAACAACCTAAATGTAAATTAAACTGAGGGAATGATCCTTCGGTAAGGGAAGGTGACCCCCAAAGACAAGATATCGATATGATCCTTCGGTAAGGGAAGGTGATCGATCGAGATGATCCTTCGGTAAGGGAAGGTGATCGCCAAAACGTTTGGGATAAGAACCTTCGGTAAGGGAAGGGGACTCCCACTTATACCGGTTTGAGCTCAATACCCTCCATATAAGTTATAAATTAAGAAAGAAAGAAGGCACGAATAAAAGCTTAAGTTCTATGTTTTCGTTAGATTTAATTATGATTATGTTGATGATTATCCTTCTATTTTCCTATATGTTTTCCCTTTCTTTTACACACATGTTTTACAAAAAAAGAAGATGCATATTACATGCCGTGTTATACGTTTGTTTTTAAAATCCCGCACGTGGGCTGGAGATGGATATGGAGGTGTTGCATAGCACTCCTACTGAGACACTAGGTTCTCACTCCCTTTCTTTTCCCATACTGTCTCCAGAGGAACATGGCACAGCGGATAGAGACGACGCAGTGCCCCCGAGGGTAACTTCTGAGTATGACCCCTCAAAGCACGCATGGGTAGTCGCGACCACTACTACCGTGCTCCAGACTATCTACTTAGGTCGAGATCCCGTGGAAGAAGAACCCCAGCTGCCCGTCATAACCTTCCTAGACAGGAATGCTTCAACATCTAGAAAGTGGTCACCTAAGGTGGTACACCTCGAGTCCGACTCTAAAGCCGAGGAAGAGGAATCCGACGACCCTGGCCAGAAGGAAGACACCATGGAGGAGGATCCAGAGGAGGAGTTGAACCCTTGCGGAAGTCCAAGGGTGGAATACGTACCTTATTCCCCCACTTCGGCACCCCGTCGAGTTTTGGTGCATCTCACGCAACGGAACCGGGTCCTCACTGCGCGAAAGGGTGTTGGAGGGAGACCCCTGGTGCCTCGATTCGTGAATAACTAAAGACTCCTGACCGAGGATAGGATAGGATGCAAGTAGGGGAGCCTCTTCAACGAGATTACTTTAGGAAGTAGTTAGCTTCTTTTCCTGTTTTAGTTTCCTATAAGTAATTTTATTTTGAAACGTACTCATGGTTAGGATGTTTATTTTAATTCAAATTCCAACGTTTTAGCGCTACTCGTTTTCCGCTCTACACGTATTTACTCCTGCCTCGCGTAACGATTAAGTCATTCTTTTTTTGGCTCAAGTGTGGCACCTTATTCTAAAAACCCCCACGATAGTATAAGAACTTAGGGTGTTACACTTCCAACCATGTAGTAGGAGCAGCGCTGGCTCAGCGTGAAGGTAAGGACCCTTTTGTAATTGCTTATGCGTCTAAGACTTTAGTCGCTGCTCAGTCTAATTACACCACTACTGAGAAAGAGCTTCTTGCTATTGTTTTTGCTCTGGATAAATTTCGAGCCTATTTACTTGGTACTAAAGTAGTAGTGTACTCAGACCACGTAGCTCTAAAGTATTTATTAGCTAAAAAGGAGTCTAAACCAAGGCTTATACGTTGGATACTGCTACTACAAGAATTTGATTTAGAAATTAAGGACAAGAGTGGTAACCAGAATCTAGTGGCAGACCACCTGAGTCGCCTTGAGCACATTAAGGATACCTCCACTCCTATAAATGATAATTTCCCATTTGATAACCTGCAAGCAGTATCTGAAGTAGTCCCTTGGTATGCACCTCTAGCTAATTATCTAGTTAGCCGCACTTTTCCTCCAAACTTTACTAAGAATCAAAGAGACAATCTGAAAAGCGAGTCCAAATATTATATATGGGATGACCAATATTTATGGAGATGTGGCGCTGACCAGGTAATTAGACGGTGTGTGCCTCAATCAGAATTCCAGTCTATTTTAGAGGCTTGCCATTCATCTGAGAGTGGAGGACATTTTGGCCCTCAAAGAATAGCTAGAAAAATTTTAGACTGTGGATTCTGGTGGCCTACTCTTTTTAAAGACGCTGCTGAATTTTGTAAATCTTGTTCCCCATGCCAAAAGTTTGGTAATATATCCAAGAGGGATGAGATGCCTTAACAAACTATGCTTTTCTGTGAAATTTTTTATGTTTGGGGCATTGACTTCATGGGATCATTTCCAAATTCTAATGTTTATTTTTATATATTGTTAGCTGTAGATTACGTTTCTAAATGGGTTGAAGCAATTCCTACCCGCACTAATGATGCTAACACCATTGTTTCCTTTGTTAGAAACCACATTATTTGTCGCTTTGGATCACCACGAGCAATCATGAGTGATCAAGGCACCCATTTCTGTAACAGGAGACTAACAGGACTATTGAAGAAGCATGGGATAGTTCATAAAGTGGCAACAACCTACCATCCCCAGACTAATGGGCAAGCTGAGGTGTCTAACAGAGAGATAAAGAGTATTATGCAGAAGATAGTCAAACCTAATAGAAGAGACTGGAGCACCAGGCTACAAGATGCACTCTGGGCATACAGAACAGCATACAAGACACCCATTGGGATGAGTCCCTTCCGCTTAGTTTATGGAAAAGCCTGTCACCTCCCAGTTGAGGTAGAGCACAAAGCCTTTTGGGCAGTAAAGGAGTGCAATATGGAATTTGAGAAAGCTGGAGTTGAAAGGAAGTTGTAACTACAAGAATTAGAAAGCCTTCGCCTAGAAGCTTATGAGAACTTAAGGCTGTACAAGGAAAAGATGAAGGCTGTGCATGGTAAGCACATCAAGAGGAGAGA
Source organism: Arachis ipaensis (assembly GCF_059453495.1). Lineage (NCBI taxonomy): Eukaryota > Viridiplantae > Streptophyta > Magnoliopsida > Fabales > Fabaceae > Arachis > Arachis ipaensis. The sequence goes on from NC_142443.1 coordinate 80,004,528, forward strand.
GTTCAAACCCGGGGACTTTGTCCTCCTTTACAACTCTAGACTAAGGCTCATGCTAGGCAAGTTGAGATCAAGATGGGAAGGTCCATATAAAGTAGAGAAGGCCGAGCCATACGGAGTTTTCCACCTGAGTCATCCTTCAAGCTCTGAATTCATCAAAGTTAATGGACATCGCTTAAAGCTATATCATGGTGAGAAGGCGACGAAAACCAAGGAGCTAGAGATCTTCCTCTTGGAGGATCCACCCACAGTAGAAGACTAAGCTAGTGGAGCGTCCAACTTAAGGACGTTAAAGCAAAGTGCTGGGTGGGAGACAATCCACCGTGGTATGATCGTTTCTTTCTTTTATTTCTCTATTTCCTTTCTCAATAACTCTTCTCAGTACTACTGCCTATAGTTTACATCTTCATTTGCAAATTGCATAAAAAAAATGGGGGCACACGACGCGACAGCATCGCCGATGCGTCTGCGTCGCAGGTGAGTAAGAAAGAAAAATAAATCAAACAGAAAGTCACGCGGGAGCGTGGCTGGAGGCGTGCCTTAGGCACAAATTGATCCACGCAACCATGTCACTAATGCGTCCGCGTCATGTGGGAAACATGCCTCCCACGCGTCCGTGTCACCCACGCGGACGCGTGACCTGAAAATCGACGTAAGAAAGGGTGCATGGCCGAAAGTTGTGCTGGAGTGGGGCTGGACTGGCGCTAGACGCACAAGCCTTACCACGCGAACGCGTGCCTCATGCGTTCGACGTCGTATTCCAATATTGGCCACCCACGTGATCGCATCCACCACGCGACCGCGTCACCCTGGAATTTGGCAACAATGAGTTTCGAACAGAGTTGTGCGAGCGCGAGGCTGTCCTCGCGCCAGTAGCACCGAACGAGTCACGCGTCCGCGTGACCGACGCGACCGCGTCGATTCATATAAGCGCCATCCGCGTGAACGCGTACCCCACGCATCCGCGTCACTTGTGCCGCATAGCTTATCCTAATCTGCCAAAATATTTTATCTTTCTCTTCCCCAAATCCTACTTTTTCTTTTCCCTTCTTATTTCTTTCTTTCCCTTTTCTTCCTTCTTCCTTCTTTCTCACTTTCTACTTTCTCTCTCTCTCACCACCATTATCAAGGTTTTTCTTTTCTTCTTCCCTCCTTAATTTTCTATTCTTCTTTTTTATTGTATGTTTTCTTCTTCCGTTCTTTTTTCTTTCATTATCCATGTTTTCTTTTTCCTTCTTTTTCTTTTAATTGGTGTTGGAAATTTATTTGGGTCATTGTTTCTTATTATATGCTTGTGGATTATTGCAAAATTGTTTGCCAATTATATATTAATTTTTAAGGATTTCTTGCATGTTCAATTTATTATTTTCTTTAGCTTTTTTACCATGCATGCTATGTGTTTGTGAAAACGCCCGTATGGCATTGTGCACCATTTTTCGATATCTTTTATCCTACTACTCTAAATGCTTGCTTTTCACAAAACCATTATTAGTTTGAAAGGCTTGGTAATCTAACTTGAACATTGAATGCTTGATCTATGATACTGATGCTTTTGCCTGCATGCCAATAAACACCTTGCATTTAATTGTCATCATGTGCCCTTGCTATATTTCCGTTGATGATTTTTTCACATGTGGTCATGACCATGTGTTAACATCATTCATCTTTTAATGTGCATTGATTACCACCTTTCCCATTCTCTTCCTTGTTCTAACCCTTGACATTTTAACATACTTTCTCTTTCCTTTCTTTTAGGATGGATACTAAGAAAGGCAAGGAAAAAGCTACTCCCAAACCACCAGCAAGAAGAGGAACAAAAAGAGCATTATTGGCTGAACCATCTTCAACTGCAGTTAAGCCCTCAACAAAAAGAATTAAGAGGATTATCAAGGTTGAAGAAAAAGAGAAAGCCTTCCCAGCAAAGGACACTGCGCGATTTCCCAATCGCTATTGTGAGCAGATGTTCCCCATCCTGGCAGAAAGGAGTTACAACAACGAATACCTTCTTATCCTCCCGACCCATATTGCTAAATTTGTTGAGCCGCAAATTGAACGAAGACAATGGGGTTTCCTACAGAGACAGCCACGGCAGGTTAATCTTTCCTGGGTAGTCAAGTTCTACTCTAACTTCCACCTGCTAACCCTGCAGTCTGTCTATGTCCGTCAGAAGCAAGTCCCCATTATAGAAGAGGCCATTCAGCGAGCTTTAGATCTTCCCCCTACTCCAGAAGGACTGGATGTATTTCAAGAGGCCACACTCAAGCGCCAAATTACCAATTTGATTGGGACGCTGTTCTCAGAGTTATCGCACTACCTGGCAGCAGATGGATTTATGGATACCATCGTTCCCGTCCTAAGGGAATATCGACTTCCGCACTTACCTTGGAGGCTCGCGTATGGGCACAGATTATGTCCCATTACGTCTTTCCGAGCACTCACGAGTCCTCCTTCACTGCAGACATGGCCGTTCTACTATGGTGTATCCTTACAGACCAGCCTCTAAACCTACCAAGACATATCCGAAATGCTATGGGACACGTACAAATTGCGAGCAACTTACCTTTTCCCGCCTTGGTCTCAGATCTTGTCTCGACAGCCGGAGTCTCCTACAGAGCTGGTGACACCAAAGCCATGCTCCCACGGGATGATCAGTACATCCCTAACGGGAAATGTATCAGACCTCCAACAGCCACTACAAGATAGCCTACTGAACCGGCTGAAGTCATTCCTCCTTCAACACCACAAGAACCTATAACAAACCAACTGCTCCATCAGATACTTGAAAGGTTGGATCGGCAGGAACACAAGGCAAAGCTAAGAGAGCGCCGTAACAAGCGCCGATTGACATACCTCAAGGAACTACTTATGGGAAAATACAGAGACTCGGACACCCCGGACTCCACTTCATTTACCAGCACAGGGAGCCATGACGGTCCCAACTGTTGAGATACTGCTACCAATCCACCTTTGTTCCTGACAAATGGCACCAAGGACGGTGCAAAGCCTTAAGTGTGGGGAAGTCGGTCAGTACCTGACTTCCGGAGGTAATTTCTCTTTCCTAACACCGATAAAATAGGATATTTAGTTAGTTTTTCTTTTGTAGAATAGGATAAATTGCATAGTAATAGGTTAGTTGCATGCATGTTCTACTTGATTGAAAAGATAATAAGTTTCTTCTAAGACCCTATTTTTAGAACAAAATTTCACTAATTTTAATCAAAACTTTTATGTTAAATTTGCTTGAAGTTGTATTTGGAACATGATTTTTGAGCTAAAGAACACACAACCTGTGAGACTTTGAGCCTTAATACATGGTTACATTATTTAACCATAATTATTTTATTCTTGTGTGTTTACTTCTCTATGATTGTAATCTATGTTTTGTTTCATGATATATGTCCAACGTTTAATATATTTATATGCTTGCATATGATTGAGGCCATTATTTGTTTAGCTCACTTATCCCAAATAAGCCTACCCTTTCAATTATCTTTGTTAGCCACTTTGAGCCTTTAAATCCCATTTGTTCTGTATTTTACCACATCACTAGCCTTAAGCAGAAAAATAATTATATATCCCAAATTGAATCTTTGGTTAGCTTAAGATAGAGTTATGTGTTAATTGAGTGTGGGAAGATTGTGGGAACAAAGATAATAAGGGAATGTATCATGATAATATAATGGGAATTTGGGTACCTACTCATGTGAAACTATAAAAGAAAATTAAAATTCTATGTGCATTGATAAGCTATGTTTATTTTCATTTTTAAAAAAAATAAAAATAAATGTCAATAAATAAATAAGGGGACAAAATTACCCCAATGCTAAGTTAAAATTCAAGGATCAATGTATATATGATAAAATTAAAATAAAAGTTGATACATGAGTAAGGAATGTGAAAGGGAAATTTTGGGTAGCTAGGTATGAAATTTAAGTTATATAGAATGTATATATGTGTGTTAGGTGAAAGCTTGGGTTAATTAAAGATTCAATTTATAAGCTTACTGAAGAACGAAAGATTGACGGTTAGAATTCAGAATAAATTCCCGTTGCAAGTATAGTTTCTAAACCAAGCAATCATCCTTTCTTACAAACGTTTTGGTTGTCACAAGTAACAAACCCCTAAATAAATTGATAACTGAAGTATTTAAATCTCGGGTCGTCTTCTCAAGGAATTGCAAGGAGGTGTTCTTATTATTGGTTATGAGTTTTGTAAATTGGGGGTTTTTAAAATAAGGAGCAGGTAATTTAAATGACAAGTAAAATAAATAAATAACTATAAAATAAACTCTTGGCAAGGTATAAGAACTGGAAGTCCTATCCTAGTTATCCTTATCAATTGTGATGAGAAATGGATTTTTTTCCCACCTTATTAACCTCTAACTATGAAGGTAAGTTAAGTGGATGAATTAATTATTGAATCCTCAAGTCCTAGTCTTTCCTTGAGAAAGGCTAGAGTTATTGGAACTCAATTTAATTCTTGAAGAATTCCAATTTTCAATCAGCACCTCGAATTTGATAACTCAAGCGTCACCAATTACTTAACCAGAGCCAAAAGGAAGAAAATATCTAAATTAAATTAAAAGCATCCATATAAATAAAGCAAAGCAAAATTAAATCTGAAAATACCTCAAATTGTATTAATAAAAGAAATCAAATCTAACATGGATATTCATAAATTAATTGGGAAAATAAATAAAAGAAAAATTGAACCTGATAAAAAGAAACAATCCTGAAAGCAAGAGAAATCCTAATTCTAAATCCTAAGAGAGAGGAGAGAGCCTCTCTCTCTAAAACTACATATAAAACCTAAAACTGTGAATTATGAGCTGATGATTATGAATGAATGCATTCTCCCACTTTATAGCCTCTAATCTGTGTTTTCTGGGCCGAGAACTGGGTCAGAAACAACCCAGAATTTGCTGGTTTCGAATTCTAACACGCTTGTTTTTTCGCCACTGCAACGTGTCCGCGTAGATCACGCGTTTGCGTCACTTATCATCAGAGCAACTATGGCAAATTATATATTAAATCGAAGCTCCGGATGTTAGCTTTCCAACACAACTGAAACCGCATCATTTGGACCTCTATAGCTAAAGTTATAGCTGTTTGAGTACGAAGAGGTCAGGCTGGACAGCTTAGCAATTTCTCCAACTTCTTGTATTCCTTTCACTTTTGCATGCTTCCTTTCCATCCTCTGAGCCATTCCTGCCCTGTAATCTCTAAAATCACTTAACACACATATCAAGGCATCTAATGGTAATAAGAGAGGATTAAACATAGGGAACTTAAGGCCAAAGAATCATGTTTTCAATCAAAGCACATAATTAGGAAGGCAAATGTAAAACCATGCAAATAGTATGAATAAGTGGGTAAAGAGTTAATAAAAACCACTCAATTGAGCACAAGATAAACCATAAAATAGTGATTTATCACTTACTTAGCCATATATGTACCCTTACCCTTACCTTGGCCCCATTACAACCTTGAAAAGACCTCATGATGTTTGCATTGGTACATTAAATGTTGTTGATTGGTTAGGTGAAGAACAAAAAAATTAGAAAGCATGATTAGAGAAGGATAGAGTGATTACCCTATACACTAGAAAGATTAGAGCATACATACATCATTAGTGAGGGTTCAATACTTAAATTCTATGTTCCCTGCATTCATGAGCTACCTTCTTGCATTTTTATCTGTTGTTACTATATAAGAATTGAATTAGTGGAATTTGATTTGTGATTGCCTTGAAGAGCTTATTTACTTTTAACCAAGTGGACAAGAATCATATAGTTGCATTCATATGTATAGGTTGCATTGCATAACATGAGTTTTACATGTTCCTGCTCATTTATTTTATCTCCTTCAACTAAGCATGAGGACATGCTTATGTCTAAGTGTGGGGAGGTTGATAAACCATTATTTTATAGTTTATATTGTATTTAATTGTGTGGTTTTATCAAATCTTTACCCATTTATTCATTAAATTAGCATGTATTTACAATTCCTTCCAAAAATTACTCCATGGTTGAAAACTTGCTTCCTAGAGACTTTTAATTATGTATTTTAATTCTCCTTTATTACATTCGATGCCGTGATTTGTGTGTTAAGTATTTCAAGCTTTACAGGGCATGAATGACTTGGAGATTGGAAAGGAGACTTGCAAAAATAGAAGAAACACAAGAAATTGAGGAGATGACCAGCGAGAAGTGACGCGGACGCATGGCTCACGCGACCGCGCGAATTAGAGGAAATTGCAGTGACGCGCTCGCGTGCCTGATGCGAACGCAGGGATTGCAAACTGCACAAGTGACGCGAATGCGTGGACGACACGCACGCGTGGCAAGGAAAAATGCTGCATGACGCGAACGCTTGGATGACGCGATCGTGTGACGTGCGCGATCTGCAGAATCTACAGAATTCGCTAGGGGCAATTTTGGGCCATGTTTTGACCCAGTTTTCGGCCCAGAAAAGCATATTAGAGCCAGGGAATATGCAGAGACCAGAAGACAACATTCATTCCACATAATTTTAGTTTTTGATCTGATTTTACTCCTCCTCTAGGTTTTCTTTCTACACATTCATAGTTTTTAGGAATTTGATTTTATTGCTTCTTGGATTGGGATATTGGGAAGAGTTGTTACCTCCGTCAAGACTTCGTCATTCTAGTTTATTTCCTTACTTGTCACTCACTCTTTCATATCCTTAATTTCTTCAGAGTTACTATTGGATTATTTTTAGAATTTATTAATACAAGAACTATTTTTATTTTTAATTGATCCTTTTGATTATTATTCATCATGTCTTTCTTTACTTCCCTTTCTTATTTTGCGAAGTTTACATTCATAATGAGCGAGTAGTTCCATAACTTGATTGGGAGTTGATTGAAAGGAAGACCTTGAGTTGGAATGCTCAAGAGTAAAATTATAGTTGGGTTTAGCGTTGGGTCGCCATCTAGTCACTGACACTAGTCCTTCCCAAGGGAGAGGATTAGAACTTGTGAGTAGAAACTGACTTCCAACTTGCTTAACTTTCCTTTATCCGGTAAGGAATAACTGAGCAGACAACCTTCAATTATCAATTGATCTTGGGAGAACTCCAACAAGGATAGGTCTTCCGACTAATCTACTCCCAGTTAAGGTTTTTATTTCAATAACATAAATTCTCTGATTTAATTTCCTGTTTATCAACTCAAACCATTTTAAAAAACATCTGATTAATAAAATAGCACACCTTTCTGCAACTCGTTGGGAAACGACCTGGGATTCATACTCCTAGTATTTTAATTCTAATTTTGTGACAACCCTTCTAAATTTATAAGCGGATATTTGGTTGATTAAGAACTATGCTTGCAACGTATCTCTTATAATAATTTCTTAACTCGCCAATTTCTGCCACGTCAGTGACCCTACAAATCGGCGTAAAGAGGTGTCAGGCCGAAACTTGTGCTGGCCTGGTGCGGGCACTGTGCCCAAGGCACAAAATCACCCACGCGTACGCGTCCCTGATGCGTACGCGTCCCTGACACGTGCGCATCATGTTCCCTTTATGGTCACCCATGCGTACGCATGGGCGACGCTTACGCGTCGCATGGCTAGTTCGGTTTTCACACGTCTGCGTGATGCACGCGTACGCGTCGCGCCCCGTTTCTACATTCTTACTTATTTTTTTCCTCCCTTCTTTCTTTCTTTTTTCTTCATCTCTTTAACTTCTCATCTTTCTTCACTTTCATTCTATTTTTACTTAATTTATTTGCATAGTTTCATTCATTGCATTTTAGTTTTGTGCATATTTTTATTATTTTTCTAAATTTATTATTTTTCTATTGGTGTTAAATATTCTTTTTCAACTGTTGTATCTTTTCTGGTATTATTTTGGTGTTTAGTGACTTGTTTTGCACTATTGGATGATATTATTTATCCGTCACTGCCAATCTTTTATGTTACCTGTATTCCTTTTGTATTGACATGAATTTATATTGTCTTTCATTATCTACTATCTCTTCCCCATTGTTGCAAATTTTTGCAACCTTGATTTACCATGTGCTTCTATTATTTTCTCACTTGCATGTTGTAGCTACCATGTAATTGAGACTCTCATCATTTGGCATTAACCCAACCATATTTTAAATTGTTTCCTATCTTTGTTTTTGGGTTACTTTTCTTCTTTTTCCTCTTCTTTCAGGATGGCCACCGAGGAAGGGAACCGGAAGACGTTTACATGGGGAGACAGACAAGTCCATTTGCACAATCTTTGGAGAAAAGCATCAGTTATAGCAGCCCGTCCATTTGTACATCTTTGCATGCACCGAGAACGGTGCAATCTTTAAGTGTGGGGAGGTTAATACCGATCTCCATGGGTTAGTTATTTCCTTCTCAACACCAATGTTTAAATTTTCTTTGTTAAATGAGTTGTTGCATTTGCATGTTTGTTACATTCTGTGCATATTTTACCACCTGGTTGAAGTAATATTTTCTTTTTCAAAAAACTTTTTATAATATTTCACTAATTTGAATTAAAACTTTTGATAAACTTGTTTGAAAGAATATTATACTAGAACATGGTTTAGAGCTCGAACACACAAAACCAGTGAGATTTTGAGCCTACTTGATTGGTTGCATTTTATCAACCAATATTTTATTTTTGGTGTGTGTTTTTCTCTCTAAAATTGTGATCTTTGTCTTGCTTAATTCTATATTTCCATGGTTTGATGTATGCATGAACTTATATGATTGAGGCCTTTGTTTCACTGAGCTTACATACCCATATGGCCTTACTTTTCATTATCCCTTGCAAACCAATTTTGAGCCTATTATACCCCTTTGTTCTTTACTTTAGCACATCATTAACTCTAAGCAAAAAATAATAATGTCCTTAATTTGAATCCTTGGTTAGCTTAGACAAGTGAGAGTGCTCATGAATTAAGTGTGGGGAAAATGGGTTTGGAAACGTTTGGTTTTGGAAATTAAGTATGTTAAACTTCTTTATGAAAATGTGAAAGAAATGTTTAGGACATGTTCATGCATTCAATAATTTAATCATATGCATTGAGAAAATATATATATATAAATAATAATAATAAAAAAAGAAGAAAAAGAGAAAAAGAAAAAAAAGAGCAAATAATAAAAGGCGACAAAATATCCTAAAGTAAGTGGTGAAAGCAATGCATATGTACTGTACTTGAAATTAGAATGCATGAATATGTGGAAAACATGGTTAATGGATAGTTAGATGTTGTATTATGATTACATGGATTGTCTAAAGTTAGGTGGAAAGTTTAAGTTAATTAAGGATTCAGATTTTAGTCCACTTGATCAAATATAATCCTACCTTGACCCTAACCCCATTACAATCTTTAAAAGACCTCTTGATATGTGTATTTGTGCATTAAATTCTTTGTTGATTAGTAGAAGAAAAGCAAGCCTTAGAAAGCAAGATTAGTAGAGAATTGAGAGATCGAACCTTAAACACTTGAGCGATTAGAGTGTATACACTTACAGTGAGGGTTCGATGCTCGATTCCTTGTTCCCGGCTTTCATGAGCTATTTTCTTCTTGCAAGTCTATTTGTACTTCATTTTTATGATTTGAATTAGTGAAATCTAGTTCATATTTATTCTTGAAAGATTTATTTACTTTTCACCAAGTAGGTGAAAGCATTTTGCATTTAGCTGCATTCATAGAGATAGGTTGCATTTCATACATTCTACCATTCCTCTTCACTTTTATAGCTTCTCTTGAGCTTAGCATGAGGACATGCTAATATTTAGGTGTGGGGAGGTTGATAAACCCCATTTTTAGGGTTTATCCTGTGCTTAATCTAGTGGATTTTATCCATTATTCTCACACTTATTCATACAATTCGCATGATTTACGTTTTCCTTCCTGATTTTGTGCTATGATTGAAAACATATTTCCTGGGCCTTATATTTGCTAATATTAATCCTCTCATATTACCATTCGATGCCGTGATATGTGTGTTAAGTGATTTCAGAGATTACAGGGCAGGAATAGCTTAGAGGATGGAAAGGAAGCATGCAAAAGTGGAAGGAATACAAGAAACTGAAGGAACTGCTAAAGCTGTCCAGCCTAACCTCCTGGTACTAAATCAATCATAACTTGAGCTACAAAGGTCCAAATGATGCGGTTCCAGTTGCTCGGAAAGCTAACGTCCGGGGCTTCGCAACGATATATAATTTACCATAGCTGCTCTGAAGCCAGGTGACGCGCACGCATGGATCACGCGGATGCGTGACCTAGCAAAAACCCAATCCACGCTAACGCGTGGACGACGCTTCCGCGTGATTTTGCAGCGACCTGTACGTACCAGAAATCACTGGGGGCCAATTTTTGGGTTATTTTTGACCCAGTTTTCACCCCAGAAAACACAGATTAGAGGCTATAAAGTGGGGGAATCAATCAATTCATTCATCACAACTTTCATTCACATAATTTTAGGTTTAGATGAAGCTTTTAGAGAGAGAGGCTTTTAGAGAGAGAGGCACTCTCCTCTCTCTTAGGATTTAGGATTAGGATTAGGATTAAGTATTTCTATTATGATTAGGCTACTTCTCTTCAATCACAGGTTCAATGTTCCTTTAATTTATTTTCTACTTTTATTTATTCTATTACTTTAATTGTTATTTATCTTTTCAATTTGGTTTATGAACTCCATGTTAGGATTGATTTTCTTAATTAATACATATTGAGGTATTTCATATTTATGATTGCTTTCTTTAATTTATGTTATTGATGCTTCTAATTAATCCAAATTATTTTCATTCGAGTAGATTTTCTTCCCTTTTGACTTTGGTTGAGTAATTTTTGACACTTGAGTTGTCAAACACAGTTGTTGATTGAAAATTGGAATTTGCTGATTAATTTGGATCCCTCTAAAACTAGTCTTTCCATAGGAGTTGACTAGGACTTGAGGAATCAAGTTGATTAGTCTACTTGACTTTCCTTTATTTAGTAAGGGTTAACTAAGTGGGAGCAACAAAAATTCTCATCACACCTGATATGGATAACTAGGATAGGATTTTCACTTTTCATACCTTGCCAAGAGATCTTCTAATTATTAATTTATTTTTCTTGCCATTTAAATTACTTGTTCCTTATTTCAGAAACCGAAAAATATACTTTTTCCATAACCAATAATAAATCATACTTCCCTGCAATTCCTTGAGAAGACGACCTGAGGTTTAAATACTTCGGTTATCAATTTTATTGGATTTTGTTACTTGTGAAAACCAAATTTTTGTACAAAAGGATTCTCTGTTGGTTTAGAAACTATACTTACAACGTGATTATATTTGTGAATTTCTTTACCAGCAAGAATCCGATCATCAGGAATCCCTTTTCCACTATGCACCTTCCACACAGATATCTGAGAACACTTAATCCAATCTTTGATCAAAGTTTACTCTCATAGTGTAAGGATGAGGATCTCCTTGCATTAGAGGCAAGTTGAATGCCAACCTCACACTTTCTAGGCTGAAATTTAAGATTCTCCCTCAGACCATGGTGATCTAATTCCTTGGATTTGGGTTTACACTAGGTTAATGGTTTTTTAATAACCCATGCATTAGCATAGAACTCTTGCACCATTTGAATCCCAACATCCTGAATGGGATTGGTTAGGACTTCCCAACCTCTTCTCCGAATCTCTCTTCAGATTTTTGGATACTCATTCTTCTTGAGCATGAAAGCGACCTCAGAGATCACTTTCTTCTCTGCCACTACTTCATAGAAGTGGACTTGGTGGGCTTCGGTGATGAATCTCTCCATCTCCCAAGATTCAGAGGGAGTGGCTACTGCCTTTCTTTTCTTCTTTCTAGAGGAGTCTTCAACCTTAGGTGCCATGAATGGTAATGGTAAGAAAAAAAACTAAACTTTTCCCACACTAAACTTAAAGCTTTGCTCGTACTCGAGCAAAAACAAAGAAAAGAGAAGAATGGAGTAGAAGAAGAAGAAAATAGAGGGAGATAGAGGGAGAGAGAGTGCTCGGCCTTGTGGGTATTATGAGTGTATGAGAGGTATGTGTATTAATGGTTATGAAGAGGGGTATTTATAGAGTGGGGATAGATTAGGGTTTGGCCATGGGTGGTATTTTGGGTTGGAATTATGATGGTTTTGAGGAAATGAAATGGATGTGATTGGACTAGGGTTTATAGGAAAGTGTGTATGGGGAAGTGTGAAAGTAAGAAGGAATAAGTGGGGTAGCTGAAAGATGTTGTGGGACCTCACGGGCCCTAATAGGCTAGGGAATCTAGATTCCCTACTTCTCAGTACTGGCGTTTAAATGCCCAGAGGCTGCTCCCTGGCTACCGTTCAACTTTAACACTCAATCCAGATTGTTCTGTTTTCACTACTGTAAAATTTTGTCTCTATTCTGAATGCTGTGTATGATCATGACTCTAAAAGAAAAACAAAACAAAATAAAAGGAAATATATAATTAATTAAGATTGGGTTGCCTCCCAACAAGTGCTTCTTTAACGTCACTAGCTTGACGGTTAGCTCCTTACGGAAGTGAGTATGGACTCAGATTTTCGCCCCTTACAGTGAACTTTCTTCTTGTCCTCTCATGAATGAGCTCCACATGCTCTAGAGACAGGACACAACTCACTGTATATGGTAAGACTAGCTTTTTAGTGAAGACAACTCTCATGCCAGGTGAGAGGCCTTCAGTTCGGACTTTCTTGTCCTTCTAGCCTTTAGGTACTTTCTTCTTTGTACAGTTGTGCTTAGAGCTTTTTGAGGGCTGCCCAACACCAAACTCAGAATTGATGTCTGGGGACTCTGTAAAGCTCTGCACAGAAAGAGAGGTTGGAACACTAAGTGTTGTACTATCTCTGTTTTAGAGGGAGAATCGGGATGAGGCATCTTGAATAAGATGTGATCCTCCCCTAATTGTAGGGTTAGTTCTCCCTTAGCCACATCAATGATAGCATTGGCAATGGCTAGGAAAGGTCTTCCAAGGATGACAGAGTCATCCTCATCCTCTCCTATGTCTAAGACTATGAAGTTTGCAGGGATGTAGTAATTTTCAACTTTTACCAAGACATCCTCTACTAAGCCATATGGCTTGTTCATTTTCTTGTCTGCCATCTCTAATAAGATGTATGCAGCTTGTACTTCAAGGATTCCCAGCTTTTCCATTACAGAGAGTGGCATGAGGTTGATGCTTGACCCTAGGTCACACAGAGCCTTATCAAAGGTCATAGTGCCTATGGTGCAAGGAATCAGAAATCGTCCAAGATCTAGAAGCTTCTGAGGTAGCCTCTGCTGAACCAAAGCATGGGGTTCTTTGGTAAGCAGTGGAAGTTCTTCCTACAATGGCCTTGTACCAAATAACTTGGTATCTAGCTTCATTAGTGCTCCTAGGTACCGAGCAACTTGCTCTTTCCTAGTGTCTTCATTCTCATCAGAGGATGAGTAGTCATCAGAACTCATGCACTGCAAGAGTGCATGCATAGGAACCTCAATGGTCATTATGGTTTCTTTTGGTTCTGGGATAGAGGGTTCATGAGTGGCTTTCAATGCTAGCTCTGTGAGCTTTTTGGGCATTGAACGCCCTTGCTGTCCACCCCTACTGGTGTTAAACGTCAGTCCTTCTATGCTTTTGGGCGTTGAACGCCCAACAGGGATATTTGATTCCAGGGCATCGTAGGCTAGTTTCACTAGCCTTTTTCTTTGTTTTTAATAGGTTTTATGCACTTTCTTAAGTTATAAGTAAGCAATTTGGGTAGAAATTCATGCATACCTAGATTCATCCAACTATGGTTAATTTTATGCAATTTCATGAGAATTATACTATAATTACTTGTATGCTAAGAATGATGAGAATTTTCATGACTTTAGCAAGGCTTTGATGCATGTATTGGTTCATGACAGGTGAAGGAAGGCATAGAAGGAAGTTGAATAAGGAGCATAGAAGAGATGAAGAAGAAGCAACGTTGGTGGCCAAGTTGGAACACCAACGTTGCCTCAAACGTTGAAAGGTAGAAGAAAAATTCTCTACATAATGTGCTGGTGCTCACGTTTGAGGTAACGTTGGCAAGCCAACGTTACCCCCAACGTTGTGATAAAATGTTCAATTCTAGAGCTAAATAATTTTTTAGCGACACGTACGCGTGAAAGAAGAAAATTTCTCTATCCACGCGCAAGCGTGAGTCACGCGCACGCGTGAAATGGCAAAATTGACCATCCACGCGTATGTGTGGGTCACGCGTATGCGTCGCCAAACGAACGTTGGAGGTCCAACGTTACCTCAAATGCTGCCTCCAACGTCCGCGTTGCCAAGCCCATAATTTGGAATTGAAAAACTTGAATCCACGCGTACGCGTCGATAGAAAAAAGGGCAATTCATGCGTAAGCGTGAAGCACGCGCACGTGTGGATTGGCCAACGTTGGAGGGAATATTGCCAGTCCAACGCTGAGGCCAACGCTCTTCTACATGTTTATAAAACTGGAAAATGGGATTTTTTTCATCCATGCGTACGCGTACAGCACGCGCACGCGTGGATGGGGAAAATGGCAATGCACGCATAAGCGTGGTGTACGCGCACATGTGAAGAAGCAAAATCACAGACTTCACGCGCACGCGTGGTGCACGCGTACGCATGGATAGCAGAACGTTGGCCCTCCAACGTTGAGTCAAACGCCAATGACAGCAGATTTATCTGGTTTTTTTGAAGGCGTTTGAGTCAACGTTGGCCTTCAAACATTGGCTCCAACTTGAAGCACCATAACTTGTAATTCAAACAGATCTCTTCTCAACAGCAAAGGAAACCAATTGGAAGCCATTTCAACCCAATTCCATCAAGGCAAAAAGCTCAATTCAGAGATTGAAGATCAATGGAAGAAAGTGTATAAATAGCTTAGAATTTAAGTTAGAAAGAACTTTGGACTTCATTACTTTTACTGCACTTTTACTTTTCGGTTCATTTTACTTTTCTGCAATTCTTTGAATTCTGCAATGTATCTTTCAATTCCATTTTCCATTTTGAGAGCTATGAACAACTAAACCCCTTTCATTGGATTAGGGAGCTCTGTGTAATTCAATGGATCAATATTAGTTTTCATTCTTCTTCTTCTTTCTTTTCTCTTGATTTTACTAGAAAGCGTTCGTTCTTCATTCAATTGGATAGTTGTCTTGGGAAAGAAGCTATTCATAATATGATCTCATTGGAACCTTGGAAAAGGAATGAGGAGATCATGCTAGAATTGCTTTCTCACATTGGATTAGATTGGGGTTTGGATGGATATAGTGACATGTAATCCTACCAATACTTTGATCTATGAATTTGTGTGGTATAATCAGTGACCAAACTTCATCTCTTCCCATAAGCACTTAAATCAAGGAATTGGGCAATTGTTCATTCTTAGAGAGATTAGATTGCCAAGGAATTGGGATGTAATCACCTAAGATTGCCAAGGAGATCAATGAATGCATTGATTGAGGAAGAGATGAAAATGAACTTGATCCGGAGAATTATCACATCTCCTGACCCCAATGAGCTTCCCCATCTCTGATCTACCCTTTCTTTTACATTCTGCTTCTTTAATTTCATGCTACATCCCCGTTCCCATTTAATTTCTTGCAATTTAAGCTTCTGTCATTTAATTTCCAGGAATTTAATTTCTGTCATCTTGCAATTTAAGTTTCCCACCAAATTTACTTTCTATAATCCCAATTGAATTCTGATTTCGCTCAACTAGAAGAATCCTCCAATTAACATTGATCAATCTACCAATCCCTGTGGGATTTGACCTCACTCTACAATGAGTTTTTACTTGACGACAATCCGGTGCACTTGCCGGTAGGAAATTTTTGAGAGACAGTTTCCGGATGAATCAAGTTTATGGCGCCGTTGCCGGGGATTGGTATTGTATTGACAATTACTAAATTGGAGGAGAACTAGATTGAGCACTTTTCTTTTCTTCTTATTAATTGAAGTTTAATTCTAGTTGTTCATTTTTGTTCTATGTAATTTTTAGTTATTTTTCGTTAATTTTACCTTACTTCTTTACTTTCCACTAAAACTAACCCACTAACTCATTAACTGTTTGATTATTTTCCTCAATTGCTCTAACAACACTTTTTCACTAATTGTGAATCCTTCACTTGCTGGTTGTTGCTTGTTGTGCTACTTGTATGACAGGTAGAAGAGAGGTTTCAACCTCATTTGATAGTGAACCGGAAAGAACCTTCCTGAGATTAAGAAGGGAAGCAAGAGGAAAGAGGACTGTTGGTGCAGAGGAAGAGGGGGAAGATTTAGATATAACCATGGAGGATGATATCGAAAATATTCATGAAGGAGAGGTAAACAATCATGCCAGAAGAGATGCAGCCAACCCTGCTGGACAAGAGAGGAGAATTCTGGGTTCCTACATCAATCCAAACCCAAGAAACTGTGGTAGCAGCATTCAAAAGCCAACTATTCATGCTAATAATTTTGAATTGAAGCCTCAACTCATAACTCTTGTGCAGAACAACTGTTATTTTGGAGGGAGTGCCCAAAAGGATCCTAATGAGCATCTCACTAAATTCCAGAGGATATGTGACACAGTTAAATCTAATGGTGTTCATCCTGACACCTATAGATTGCTACTGTTTCTATTTTCTTTGAGGGACAAAGCATCAAAATGGCTAGAATCATTTCCCAAGGAAATCTTGACAACCTGGGAAGATGTAGTGAATAGATTCTTAACAAGGTTCTACACTCTACAAATAGTAAACAGGCTGAGAACTGAAGTGCAGACATTCAGACGGCAAAATGGCGAGACTATTTATGAAGCCTGGGAGAGGTTCAAGGATTTGACAAGGAAGTTCACCCCTAATATGTTTAATGAGTGGGTGAAACTTCATATCTTTTATGAAGGGCTGAATTGTGAGTCAAAGAAAGCTGTAGACCATTCATCTGGAGGTTCCCTTAACAAGAAGGAAACCATTGAAGAAGCCATTGATGTTATAGAGACAATGGCTGACAATGAGTATTTTTATGCCTCAGACAAAAGCAACAACAGGGGAGTCCTAGAATTAAACCATATGGATGCAATCCTGGCCCAGAATAAGATGATCACCAAGCAACTGGCTGAATTGACCAAGCAAATGGAGAAGAATCAGGCTGCAGCTATCCACACTCAATCATCACCTCAAGGAGAGTTGGACACAGAAGAAAGAGTTAACTGGGAAGAAGCTAATTACCTTGGAAATTCACCTAGGCAAGCTCAAGATCCATATTCTAAACCCTATAACTCTGGTTGGATGAACCACCCAAACTTTGGGTGGAGGAACCAACAAAACCAAGGCCAAGACCACAGACCTCATAATCCAAACCAGCATAACAACTCCACTCACCAAAACTCCAACCAAAAACCATACCAGACCACACAAAGCACTTATTCACGGCCACTATACCAAAGCCATAATAACCACTCTCAACACCCCAATTTCAACCCAACATTCCCACATGATGATGATAGAATGGCCAAAATGGAAGCTATGCTTGCAAACCTTTGCAAGGAGTTAAAAGACATGAAGAAATTCCAGGTGGAAGTAACATCCAATCTGCAAAATCAAGATGCTGCCACTCAGAACTTGAAGCACAAATTGGATACTTGTCCAAGCAAGCTCCTGGCCACAGTTTAGGTAACGCCACCAGGACAACTTCAAAAGAGGAAAAAAAAGTTCTAAGAACATATGTCCCAAACGCTCCTTACCCTCAGCGCCTACTGAAGAATGCAAAGGACAGCCAATTCCCCAAAATTTTGGAGATTTTTAAGAAACTTCATATCAACATTCCCTTTGCAGAAGCACTAGAGCAAATGCCACTCTATGCTAAGTTTCTAAAGGAATTAAGGACCAAGAAGAGAAGCTGGAGGAATGATGAAACTGTAATCTTAACTGAGGAATGTAGTGCGATCATTCAACACAAGCTGCCTCAAAAATTGAATGACTCCGGAAGCTTCCAAATCCCTGTATCATAGGGGAAATCACAGTTGAAAAAGCATTATGTAACTTGGGAGCTAGTATAAATTTGATGTCCTTAACAATGATGAAAAGAATGAAAATTGAGGAAGCCAAACCAACAAGAATGGCCCTCCAATTGGCAGATCGATCATTCAAATTCTCTCATGGAATAGTAGAAGATTTGTTAGTGAAAGTGGGAGACTTCATATTCCCTGCTGATTTTGTGGTGTTAGATATGGAGGAAAAAGCTAAGGCTTCAATAATTTTGGGGAGGCCATTTTTAGCCACTACTAGAGCCATCATTGATGTCCAAAAGGGTGAACTTACCCTTAGGCTACATGATGAGAGAATGGTGTTCAATGTATTCAAGGCCATGAGCTATCCACCAGAGTCACTGGGATGAGGTTGGATGCAGTGGAAACTGTGGTGCAAGAAACCTTTGAAGAAGCACTCAAAAGATTGACAGAGGTTGATTCCATGTTAAATGTTGAGGTTGCTGATGTCACTTCAGCTGAAGTATCTATTCCAAGCACATTGGAGGAGAAGAAAAAGGAGAAGAAAGCACCCAAACTGGAGCTGAAAGCACTGCCTCCTACTCTCAAGTATGCATACTTGGGAAGTGATGGAAGTTACCCAGTGATCATCAATTCTGCCCTTAGTCAAGAACAGGAAGAAGAATTAATCAAAGTGCTGCAAAAGTACCAAGATGCCATTAGATGGACCCTTATTGACTTAAAAGGGATAAGCTCATCCATATGCATGCATAAGATCTTGTTGGAAGATGATGCCAAACCCTCCATTCAAGCCCAAAGAAGATTGAATCCTGTCATGAAGGAAGTGGTCCAAAAAGAGGTTATGAAGCTATGGTAGGCAGGAGTAATCTATCCCATTTCAGACAGCGCATGGGTGAGCCCTGTCCATGTGGTTCCAAAGAAAGGAGGGATCACAGTTGTACCCAATGAGAAGAACGAACTCATCCCCACAAGAACAGTCACATGATAGAGGATGTGCATTGATTATAGGAAACTCAATGAGGCAACTAGAAAAGATCATTTTCCACTCCCTTTCATGGATCAGATGCTGGAGAGATTGGCAGGACATGCGTATTACTGTTTTCTTGATGAGTACTCGGGATACAATCAAATAGTGGTTGACCCTAGAGATCAAGAGAAAACCTCATTTACTTGTCTATATGGAGTTTTTGCTTACAGGCGCATGCCTTTTGGATTGTGCAATGCCCCTGCAACTTTTCAAATATGCATGTTGTCTATTTTCTCAGACATGATTGAAAATTTCACTGAAGTTTTCATGGATGATTTCTCAGTTTTTGGAGATTCCTTCCCCAATTGCCTAAATCATCTTGCCTTAGTTTAAAAAAGGTGCCAAGAGACAAACCTAGTTCTAAACTGGGAGAAATGCCACTTTATGGTGACAGAGGGAATTGTCCTTGGCCATAAAATTTTAGAAAAAGGCATAGAAGTAGACAAAGCTAAGGTGGAATTAATTGAGAAATTACCTCCACCCAGTAATGCCAAGGCAATTAGGAGTTTTTTAGGCCATGCTGGTTTCTACAGAAGGTTTATCAGAGATTTTTCCAAAATTACAAAGCCTTTGAGCAACCTATTAGTTTCTGATACACCTTTTGTGTTTGGTCAAAAATGCACAATAGCATTTGAAACACTGAAAAGAGAACTTTCCTCAGCACCTATTATTGCCCCACCTGATTGGAATTTACCTTTTGAACTGATGTGTGATGCATCGGACTTTGCTGTTGGGGCAGTACTGGGGCAGAGGAAAGGCAATTTAGTGCATGTTATCTATTATGCCAGCAAGGTTTTGAATGAAACTGATAAACCCCCTTTTTAGGGTTTATCATGTGTTGAATTTAGAGCATTTTATCAAGCTTTCCTCACATTTATTCAATGAAATAGCATGGTTTTGTGATTCTCCCTTGATTTGCGCTTAAGTGTGAAAACATGCTTTTAGACCTTTAATTTGATGATTTTGATTCACCTTTGATTCCACTAGATGCCTTGATGTATTTGCTAGTGATTTCAGGATTCAAAAAGGCTAGGAATGGATCAAAGGAGTGAAGAGGAAAGCATGAAAAGTGGAGAACACATGAAAAAGCCAAAGATTTGGATATATTCATCCACGTGCACGTGCACTGTATGCGCACGCGTGGATCGCGAAAGCTTCAGGGACTCGCACGCGTGATGTACGCGTACGTGTTGATGGCCGCACGTGACTTTTAAAAGGAAAGCTTGCCCAGTAAATTCTGAAAGCTGTGGGACCTAGTTTGCAACCAACTTTGGCGCCAAATTACATAAAAGGATCAAGGATTGAAGGGGAATAGGGGAATTTACAATCATTCACATTGATTCCATCATTAGGGACATTAGGATTAGTTTTAGAGTTAGTTTTAGAAAGAGAAGCTCCTTCTCTCACTTCTCTCTAGAATTAGGATTAGGTTTAGGTCAATAATCTTAGATCTAGGGTTTAATTCATGCTCTCATCTACTTCTACTTCTCAATTCTTTGTTGCTATATTCATCATTCTTCTATTCTTTTGTTGTAATTTCTTCTACTTTATTTCCATGCTTTGTTGTAGATTCACTCTTGTCTCTTCTATTCTCTTTCAATTCAATTTGAGGTAATTCATAATAATTGTGTTCTTTTTTATTGTTGTTGTTAATTCGTTACAGTAATTGTTGTTTGGTACACGAATTGTGAATCACACTTTTCACACTCGTACCACTAACCAGCAAGTGCACTGGGTCGTCCAAGTAATACCTTACGTGAGTAAGGGTCGAATCCCACGGAGATTGTTAGTTTGAAACAATCTATGGTTATCTTGCAATTCTTAGTCAGGAAGTCAATTATATTTATCAGTTGAGTTGCGAATAAACAAGAGAGCATGGATTAAAGGTTACTTGTTATGCAGTAATGGATGATATGTTGGAGTTTTGGAGATGCTTTGTCTTCAGAATCTCTGCTTTCCTCTATCCTCTGATTCATGCACGCACGTCCTCCTATGGCAAGATGTGTGTAGGTGGATCACCGTTGTCAATGCCTAACATCCATCCTTCTAGTGAAAAGGGTCCAGGTTCGTTGTCACTACGCCCAGCACTCACGATTTTGAAGTTCGTCACAGCCATCCAATCCCAGAATCCTACTCGGAATACCACAGACAAGGTTTAGACTTTCCGGATTCTCATGAATGCCGCCATCAATCTAGCTTATACCACGGAGATTTTGATTAGGGAATCTAAGAGATATTCATTCAATCTGATGTAGAACGAAAGTGATTGTCAGACACACGTTCATGGATTGAGGAAGGTGCTGAGTGTCACTGATCATCACCTTCTTCATAGTTAGGCGCGAATGGATATCTTAGATAGGAACACGCATGTTTGAATGGAAAACAGAAATACTTGCATTAATTCATCGAGACACAGCAGAGCTCCTCACCCCCAACAATGGAGATTAGAGACTCATGCCGTCAAAGAGTATAAAGTTTTGATCTAAAAATGTCATGAGATGCAAAATAAATCTCTAATAGTTGTTTAAATACTAAACTAGTAACCTAGGTTTATAGAAAATGAGTAAACTATAACAGATAGTGCAGAAATCCACTTTTGGGGCCCACTTGGTGTGTGCTGGGGCTAAGACTAAAGCTTCTCACGTGCCTGGGGCTGTTTTGGGCGTTCAACACCAGCTTTGGATCCTTTTCTGGCATTGAACTCCAACTTGCAACTTGTTTCTGGCGCTGGACGCCAGAATTGGGCAGAGAGCTGGCGTTGAACGCCAGTTTACGTCATCTATCCTTGAGCAAAGTATAGACTATTATATATTTCTGGAAAGCCCTGGATGTCTAATTTTCCACGCAATTGGAAGCACGCCATTTGGAGTTCTGTAGCTCCAGAAAATCTATTTTGAGTGCAAGGAGGTCAGAATCCAACAGCATCAGCAGTCCTTTTTCAGCTTGAATCAAATTTTTGCTCAGCTCCCTCAATTTCAGCCAGAAAATACCTGAAATTACAGAAAAACACACAAACTCATAGTAGAGTCCAGAAATGTGGATTTTTCCTAGAAAATAATGAAAATAAACTAAAAACCAACTAAAACATACTAAAATCTATATGAAATTAACCCCAAAAAGCATATAAAATATCCGCTCATCACAACACCAAACTTGAACTGTGCTTGTCCTCAAGCAACTAGACAAATAAAATAGAAGACTAATAAGTCAAGAAGCAATAATATCTCAGAGTTTTTGAGTGAAGCTCAGATTCTAATTAGATGAGCGGGACTAGTAGCTTTTTGTGTTCGAACAGTTTTGGCATCTCACTTTATCCATTGAAGCTCAAAGTGATTGGCATCTATAGGAACTTAGAATTCAGATAGTGTTATTGATTCTCCTATTTCAGTATGATGATTCTTGAACACAGCTACTTTATGAGTCTTGGCCGTGGCCCTAAGCACTTTGTTTTCCAGTATTACCACCGGATACATAAATGCCACAGACACATAATTGGGTGAACCCTTTTAGATTGTGACTCAGCTTTGCTAAAGTCCCCAATTAGAGGTGTCCAAGGTTCTTAAGCACACTCTTCTTTTTACTTTGGACCTTGACTTTAACCGCTCAGTCTCAAGTTTTCACTTGACACCTTCACGCCACAAGCACATGGCTAGGGACAGCTTGGTTTAGCCGCTTAGGCCAGGATTTTATTCCTTTAGGCCCTCATATCCACTGATTCTCAAAGCCTTGGGATCCTTTCTATTACCCTTGCCTTTTGGTTTTAAGAGCTTTGGCTTTTTCTGCTTGCTTTCTCTTTCTCTCTCTTTTTTTTTCTGCAAGCTTTGTTCTTTGCTGCTTTTTCTTGCTTCAAGAATCATTTTTATGATTTTTCAGATTATTAATAACATGTCTCATGTTCATCATTCTTTCAAGAGCCAACATATTTAACAGTCTTAAACAACAAATTCAAAAGACATATGCACTGTTCAAGCATTCATTCAGAAGACAGAAAGCATTGCCACCACATGTTACTAATTAGAATTTTTCTTATTAAAAACTCGAATTTTATTGCCTCTTATTCAAAAGATCTACTATTTTATTCATGTTTGCTGATGATGAGAAAAATAGACTATAACTTAATTGGAGGTAAAATAAAAATAGACAATAATTACTACTATATGACTCCTAAGGTAAACTCTTATAACGACAACTATCACAGAGTTAAAGCAGAAATTGGAATTTAACAACCTTTGTTCTGGAAAGTGGATGTTCCTCGGATCTGTGGGGTGCTTGGTCCTTCAAGACATAACTTCTGGTGCTTCAATTCCCTCAAGTCACGCCCTTGCTCTTCTTGTTCTTTAATCAAATAGTAAAGAATTTGACTTTGTTCCTTCTGTTCCTTTATTATTTGTTCCATAGCTTCTTGCATCTTGGTCACTGATGTTTCAAGATACTCCCAGTATTCAGATTGAGGGATTTCTGGGAGAAATTCCTGTGTTTTCTTCTTGATGGGGTCATCCTGTGCTTGTTGTTTTTCCATTGATGCCTTGGTGATTGGTTTCTCAATTGAGATATACTCAGTTATTCCCATCCTTACTCCAGCGTCCTTGCAGAGCAGAGAAATCAAGCTTGGGTAAGCCAACCTGGCCTCTTTAGAATTTTTATTAGCAATTTTGTAGAATTCAGTTGAAATCAGTTGATGAACTTCCACTTCTTTTCCCATCATAATGCAATGGATCATCACTACTCTTTTAACAGTGACTTCAGAACGGTTGCTGGTGGGCAGCAGAGAATGCCCAATGAAGTCCAGCCATCCTCTGGCGACTGGTTTGAGATCTTCTCTTTTGAGTTGATTTGGGACACCCTTCGTGCTGGTGGTCCACCTGGCTCCAGGGATACATATATCCTCTAGAATCTTATCCAGGCCCTTGTCTGTTCTCATCATTCTCCTGTTGAAAGAGTCTGGATCATCTTTCAGCTGAGGTAGCCTTAAGATCTCCCTGATCTTGTCAGGGTTGGTATGAACAATCTTTCCTCTGACCACGGTTCGATATTCATAGAAAGCAGTTCCAGATAGTTTTTGCTTGTCTGTCTACCACATTTTAGCATAGAACTCCTGGACCATATTCCTTCCCACTTTCGTCTCAGGATTAGCTAGGACCTCCCAATTCCTGATTCGAATTTGCTCCTGGATCTCCAGATATTCATCTTCTTTCAGATCGAATCTAACTTCCGGGATCACTGATCTTAGACCCATTATTTTGTAATAATGGTCTGAATGTTCTTTAGATAAGAACTTCCCTTGATTCCAAAGTGGTTTTGGAACGCTCTCTTTCTTGCCTCTTGAAGTGGGTTATTTTCCCTTAGGAGCCATGATCTTAGTGATCACGGATAAACACACCAAACTTAGAGGTTTGCTTGTCCTCAAGCAAAAGAAAAGAAAGGAGAGGGATAGAAGGAGAGCTAGGTGCAATTGTTGATGGAGGAGGGGGAGGCCGAACCCATATTTAAAGGGAGGGGGGTGGGTTCAAAAATTTAGAAAAGATATGATAAAAAAGATTGATTTGGAAAAGATAAGATAGAAGATATGATAAGACAGGATATAGTTTAAAATTGAAAAGATATGAAAAATTTTTGAAAAAGATAAATCTAGATTTTGAAAAAGATAATGTGGAGATTTGAAAAAGATGTTGATGAGTTGAAAAGATTTTTGGAAAAGAGTTGAATTGGATTGAAAAAGAGGATTTGTGCTTATGGATTAAGATACATTTGATATTTTTAAAGTAGGATTTTTAGAAATTAAGGATTTTAGAAATCAGGGTTCTTAACATGTGTATGCAAGAAATCATGATTTGAAACATGGAAATTAAAATTAGAATGAAAAATATGAAGAAGAAACGAATTTACCTCCTTCCCATCATCCTGGCATTTGAACGCCCAAACGCTGCCTGTTTTGGGCGTTCAACGCCCAAATGCTGCTCTCCTGGGCGTTCAACGCCCAGTTGTTGCCCTTTTCTGGCGTTGAACTCCAGATAGCTATCCTTACTGGATGCCTCTTTTGGGCGCTGAACGCCCAAAACAGGCTCTTACTGGCGTTTTCTTGCCAGTGAGCTCTTTTTCTCTGTTTTGTGTGCAGATTCCTTCTGTAACCCTGTGAACTTATGCAATTGATTTTTTTACCTTGTTATTAATGAACTTTATATAAACAAATAAAAATAAAAATAGGGCAAAATGCTTAGAGGATTGATGCCCCATGGCTGGGTTGCCTCCCAGCAAGCGCTTCTTTATTGTCTTTAGCTGGACCTTGCTGAGCTTTTAATCTAGCTTCAGCCTTGAGCACTCTTGCTCAACGTTGCCTTCAAGATAGTGCTTGATTCTCTGTCCATTGACAATGAACTTCTTATCAGAATCAATATCTTGAAGCTCCACATAACCATATGGTGATACACTTGTAATCACATATGGTCCCTTCCACCGGGATTTCAGTTTCCCGGGGAATAGCCTGAGTCTAGAGTTAAACAGCAGAACCTTCTGTCCTGGTACAAAGATTCTAGATGACAGCTTTCTATCATGCCACTTTTTTTATTTCTCTTTATAAAGCTTGGCATTTTCGAAAGCAGTGAATCTGAATTCCTCTAGCTCATTTAGCTGGAGCAATCTTTTTTCTCCTGCTAATTTGGCATCAAAGTTTAGGAATCTTGTTGCCCAGTAGGCTTTATGTTCCAGTTCCACGGGCAGGTGACATGCCTTACCATACACAAGTTGGTATGGAGAGGTCCCTATAGGGGTCTTGAATGCTGTTCTGTAAACCCACAGAGCATCATCCAAGCTCCGTGCCCAATCCTTTCTATGGGTACTTACTGTCCATTCTAGGATTCTCTTTAATTCTCTGTTAGAGACTTCAGCTTGCCCATTAGTTTGTGGATGATATGGAGTAGCTACCATGTGGCGAATCCCATATCGAACCATGGCAGAGTAAAGCTGTTTGTTGCAGAAGTGAGTGCCCCCATCACTGATCAGTACTCTAGGGACACCAAACCTGCTAAAGATATGTTTCTGGAGGAACTTCAGCACTATTTTAGTATTATTGGTGGGTGTGGCAATGGCCTTAACCCATTTTGATACATAGTCAACTGCCACCAGAATATAAGTGTTTGAGAATGATGGTGGGAAAGGTCCCATGAAGTCAATTCCCCATACGTCAAACAACTCAATCTCCAAGATTCCTTGTTGAGGCATGGCGTAACCATGGGGCATATTACCAGCTCTTTGGCAACTGTCACAGTTACGTACAAACTCTCGGGAATCTCTATAGAGTGTGGGCCAATAGAAGCCACAGTGGAGGACCTTGGTGGCTGTTCGCTCACCCCCGAAATGGCCTCCATATTGAGATCCATGGCAATGCCATAGGATTTGCTGCGCTTCTTCTCTAGGAACACACCTACGGATT
Organism: Arachis ipaensis; assembly: GCF_059453495.1. NCBI lineage: Eukaryota > Viridiplantae > Streptophyta > Magnoliopsida > Fabales > Fabaceae > Arachis > Arachis ipaensis. The sequence goes on from NC_142443.1 coordinate 80,030,967, forward strand.
ATTCTGTCTGCACATCTCTTAAAGAGATAGGGTTCATCCCACAAGTAGTACTTTGCATCAGTGATTAATTTTTTCTTTTGTTGCCTGTTGTACTCCTTGGGTATGAACCTTGCAGCTTTATAGTTTACAATATCGGCAAACCATGGTGTTTCCTGGATGGCAAATAAATGCTCATCCGGAAAAGTCTCAGAGATCTCAAGAGAGGGGAGGGACGTCCCTTCTACTGGCTCTATCCGGGACAGATGATCAGCCACTTGGTTCTCTGTCCCTTTTCTGTCTCTTATTTCTATATCAAACTCTTGCAGAAGCAACACCCATCTGATGAGCCTGGGTTTTGAATCCTGCTTTGTGAGTAGATATTTAAGAGCAGCATGGTCAGTATACACAATCACTTTTGATCCTACTAAGTATGATCTGAACTTGTCAATGGCATAAACCACTGCAATTAATTCTTTTTCTGTGGTTGTGTAATTTTTCTGGGCATCATTTAAAACGCGACTAGCATAATAAATGACATGCAGAAGCTTGTCATGCCTCTGTCCTAATACTGCACCAATGGCGTGATCACTGGCATCACACATTAGCTCAAATGGTAATATCCAGTCTGGTGCAGAAATAACTGGTGCTATGACCAGCTTAGCTTTCAACGTTTCAAACGCCTGCAGACACTCTGTGTCAAACACAAATGGTGTGTCAGCAGCTAGCAGATTGCTTAGAGGTTTTGCGATTTTTGAAAAATCCTTTATAAACCTCCTATAGAATCCTGCATGCCCCAGAAAGCTTCTGATTGCCTTAACATTGGCAGGTGGTGGTAATTTTTCAATTACCTCTATTTTTGCTTGATCCACCTCTATTCCCTTGTTTGAGATTTTATGCTCAAGGACAATCCCTTCAGTCACCATGAAGTGACATTTTTTCCAGTTTAAAACTAGGTTGGTCTCTTGGCATCTCTTTAGGACAAGTTTCAGGTGATCAAGACAGGAGCTGAATGAGTCTCCATATACTGAGAAGTCATCCATGAAGACTTCCAGAAATTTTTCCACCATATCAGAGAAAATAGAGAGCATGCATCTCTGGAAGGTTGCAGGCACATTACACAGCCCAAATGGCATCCTTCTATAAGCAAACACTCCAGATGGACATGTGAATGCTGTTTTCTCTTGATCCTGGGGATCTACTGCAATCTGGTTATAGCCTGAGTAGCCATCCAAAAAGCAGTAATAATCATGACCTGCCAGTTTTTCTAGCATCTGGTCTATGAATGGTAAAGGAAAATGATCCTTTCTGGTGGCTGTATTGAGCCTTCTGTAGTCAATACACATGTGCCACCCTGTAACTGTTCTTGTAGGAACCAGTTCATTTTTTTCATTATGAATCACTGTCATGCCTCCCTTTTTTGGGACGACTTGGACAGGGCTCACCCAGGGGCTATCAGAAATAGGATAAATAATCCCAGCCTCCAGTAATTTGGTGACCTCTTTCTGCACTACTTCCTTCATGGCTGGATTTAGCCGCCTCTGTGGTTGAACCACTGGTTTAGCATTATCTTCCAATAAGATTTTGTGCATGCATCTAGCTGGGCTTATGCCCTTAAGGTCACCTATGGACCACCCAAGAGCTGTTTTGTGTGTCCTTAGCACTTGAATAAGTGCTTCCTCTTCCTGTGGATTTAAAGCAGAGCTTATGATCACTGGAAAAGTGTCACCTTCTCCCAGAAATACATATTTCAGGGATGGTGGTAATGGTTTGAGCTCGGGTTTAGGAGGTTTTTCCTCTTCCAGAGGAAATTTCAGAGGCTCTTTCATCTCCTCTGAATCCTCTAAATCAGGCTGAACATCTTTAAAGATGTCTTCCAACTCTGATTCGAGACTCTCAGCCATGTTGATCTCTTCTACCAAAGAGTCAATAAGATCAACTTTCATGCAGTCTTTTGATGTGTCTGGATGCTGCATGGCTTTGACAGCATTCAACTTAAACTCATCATCATTGACTCTCAGGGTTATTTCCCTTTGTTGGACATCAATGAGGGTTCGTCCAGTTGCTAGGAAGGGTCATCCTAGAATGAGAGTAGCACTCTTGTGCTCCTCCATTTCCAGCACTACAAAGTCAGTGGGAAAGGTGAATGGCCCAACTCTGACAATCATGTCTTCAATTACGCCTGATGGGTATTTAATGGAGCTATCAGCAAGTTGGAGACATATCCGGGTTGGTTTAACTTCTTCAGTTAAGCCAAGCTTTCTGATAGTGGATGCAGGTATTAGGTTGATGCTTGCCCCAAGATCGCATAAAGCTGTCTTGGTGCAATTACCTTCTAATATGCATGGTATCAGAAAACTCCCAGGGTCTTTAAGCTTTTCAGGAAAGCTTTTTAGAATGACTGCATTGCATTCTTCAGTGAGGAGAACTCTTTCTATTTCTCTCCAATCCTTTTTATGACTCAGGATCTCTTTCATGAACTTGGCATAAGAAGGTATTTGCTCAAGTGCCTCTGCAAATGGAATCTTTATTTCAAGAGTCCTGAGATAATCTGCAAAGCGAGCAAATTGCTTATCCTGCTCCTCTTTCCGGAGTTTTTGAGGATAAGGTATTTTGGCTTTATATTCCTCAACCTTAGTTGCTATAGGTTTATTGCCTACAGAAGTGGTTGAAGAAGCCTTTTTAGAGGGGTTGTCATCAGCACTTGTGTGTGTCTGATCCCTCACTGGTAATTGAGTGCCAGAGTTAGAAGCTGGAGTGACGTTAGACGCCAACTCCTTGTCTGTGCCTGGCGTCTGAACGCCAGAACTGTGCCCATTTTGGGCATTCAACACCAGATCCTGCCCATTTTGGGCATTCAACGCTAGATCCTTGCTTGTTTCTGGCGTTGAACGCCAGTCCTTGCTTGTTACTGGCGTTGAACGCCAGTCTTGGGCATGGTCTGGGCGTTCAGCGCCAGCCTTCCACCAGATTACTGGCGTTTTAACACCAGAATTACTTTTCCCTGGGCTCTTACTGTCCTCAGGTGAATTTTGGGTGGTTTGCTAATTCCTTGGCTCTTTGCTGCCTTGAGGTGGGGTATTTAATGTTTTCCCACTTCTTAATTGAACTGCTTGGCATTCTTCTGTTATTTGTCTTGACAGCTGCTGCTTTGTTTGCTTCAATTGTTCTTCCATATTTATATTAGCCATCCTTGTCTCTTGTAGTTTATCCTTGAATTCGGCTAACTGCTTTGTTAGAAAGTCCAATTGCTGATTGAATTCAGCAGCTTGTTTTACAGGGCTGAGTTCAGCAGTTACTGTTTGAACCTCTTCTTTCATGGAAGGGTCACTGCTTAGGTACAGATGCTGATTCCTGGCAACTGTATCAATGAGCTCTTGAGCCTCTTCAATTGTCTTTCTCATGTGGATAGATCCACCAGCTGAGTAATCTAGAGACATCTGAGCTCCTTCTGCAAGCCCAAAATAGAAGATGTCTAACTGAACCCACTCTGAAAACATTTAAGAGGGGCATTTTCGTAGCATCTCTCTGTATCTCTCCCAGGAATCATAAAGAGATTCTTTATCTCCTTGTTTAAAGCCTTGGATGTCCAGCCTTAGCTATGTCATCCGTTTTGGGGGAAAGTATTGATTCAAGAATTTTTCTGTCAGCTGTTTCCATGTCCTTATGCTGGCCTTAGGTTGGTTATTTAACCACCTTTTACAGCAAATGGAAACAGTAATAGTCTGTAGACATCCTGATCTATTTCCTTATCATGTACTGTGTCAGCAATTTGTAAAAATTGTGCCAGAAACTCTGTAGGTTCTTCCTGTGGAAGACCAAAATACTGGCAATTTTGCTGCACCATGATAATGAGCTGAGGATTCAACTCAAAGCTACTGACTCCAATGGAGGGTATGCAGATACTACTCCCATATGAAGCAGTAGAGGGGTTAGCATATGACCCCAGAGTCCTCCTGGACTGTTCATTTTCACTTAGATCCATAATGGAGAAAGGGAGATGATGTCAAATAAAAAAAATTATTTTTCTTAATTTATTTATTTATTTAATTCGAAAATGAAATAAATTAAAATAAAATAAACAAAAATGGTTGAAAATTTTCGAAAAAATGAGGAGAGAGAAAGTGGTTAGGAAGTTTTAAAAAGGATATGATGATTTTTGAAAAAAGTTTTAAATTTTAAAAAAAAGTATGAATTTTTAAAGGTAAATTTCGAAAATTTGCTTTAAAATAGAGAGAAAAGATATTTTTGAATTTAAAGAGGAGAGAGAAAAACAATAAGATGGCACAAGATTTAGGATTTTTAGATCTGATGCTCCTTGTTTTTGAAAATTTTGGAGGGAAAACACCAAGGAACACCAAACTTAAAATTTTTAGAAAACTAAACTAAAACTTTCGAAAACCAAAAGGGAAATCAACAAGAAAACACCAAACTTAAAGTTTGGCACAAAATTTAATAGAGAAATTATTATTTTTGAAAAAGATTTTTAAAAAGAGTATACCAAACTGCCACGGACTTAGACCAACGCTCTAGCCAATTGGGCAGTAAATGTAACACTTGTTTTGAAGAAGTATAAAATTTTAACCAGGAACAATAATAAGAGACTCTAAACCAAAAAGAAAAATTTTCCTAATCTAAGCAACAAAATAAATCGTCAGTTGTTCAAACACGAACAATCCCTGGCAACGGCGCCAAAAACTTGGTGCACGAATTGTGAATCACACTTTTCACACTCGTACCACTAACCAGCAAGTGCACTGGGTCGCCCAAGTAATACCTTACGTGAGTAAGGGTCGAATCCCACGGAGATTGTTGGTTTGAAACAATCTATGGTTATCTTGCAATTCTTAGTCAGGAAGTCAATTATATTTATCAGTTGAGTTGTGAATAAACAAGAGAGCATGGATTAAAGGTTACTTGTTATGCAGTAATGGATGATATGTTGGAGTTTTGGAGATGCTTTGTCTTCAGAATCTCTGCTTTCCTCTGTCCTCTGATTCATGCACGCACGTCCTCCTATGGTAAGTTGTGTGTAGGTGGATCACCGTTGTCAATGCCTACCATCCATCCTTCCAGTGAAAAGGGTCCAGGTGCGCTGTCACCGCACGGCTAATCATCTGCAGGTTCTCAGTCGTACCGGAATAGGATTTACTATCCTTTTGCGTCTGTCACTATGCCCAACACTCGCGAGTTTGAAGTTCGTCACATCCATCCAATCCCATAATCCTACTCAGAATACCACAGACAAGGTTTAGACTTTCCAGATTCTCATGAATGCCGCCATCAATCTAGCTTATACCACGGAGATTCTGATTAGGGAATCTAAGAGATATTCATTCAATCTGATATAGAACGGAAGTGATTGTCAGACACACGTTCATGGATTGAGGAAGGTGATAAGTGTCACTGATCATCACCTTCTCCATAGTTAGGCGCGAATGGATATCTTAGATAGGAACACGCATGTTTGAATGGAAAACAGAAATACTTGCATTAATTCATCGAGACACAGCAGAGCTCCTCACCCTAACAATGGAGTTTAGAGACTCATGCCGTCAAAGAGTATAATGTTTTGATCTAAAAATGTCATGAGATGCAAAATAAATCTCTAAAAGTTGTTTAAATACTAAACTAGTAACCTAGGTTTACAGAAAATGAGTAAACTATAACAGATAGTGCAGAAATCCACTTATGGGGCCCACTTGGTGTGTGCTGAGGCTGAGACTAAAGCTTCTCATGTGCCTGGGGCTGTTTTGGGCGTTCAACGCCAGCTTTGGATCCTTTTCTGGCGTTGAACTCCAACTTGCAACTTGGTTCTGGCGCTGGACGCCAGAATTGGGCAGAGAGCTGGCGTTGAACACCAGTTTACATCGTCTATCCTTGAGCAAAGTATACACTATTATATATTTCTGGAATGCCCTGAATGTCTACTTTCCAACGCAATTGGAAGCACGCCATTTGGAGTCCTGTAGCTCCAGAAAATCCATTTTGAGTGCAGGGAGGTCATAATCCAACAGCATCAGCAGTCCTTTTTCAGCCTTAATCAGATTTTTGCTCAGCTCCCTCAATTTCAGCCAAAAAATATCTGAAATTATAGAAAAACACACAAACTCATAGTAGAGTCCAGAAATGTGGATTTTTCCTAGAAACTAATGAAAATAAACCAAAAACCAACTAAAACATACTAAAATCTATATGAAATTAACCCCAAAAAGCGTATAAAATATCCGCTCATCATTGTTAGACTTCACTCTTGTTGTCAATTTACTATGCTTTTCTTTTATGCCTTCCAAGTATTTGTCAAAATGCTTGAGATGATGTTAGAGTAGACTTCTATGCTCTTGGCTTAGGAAGGTAACTTAGGAACTCTTGAGTTACTAATGTCCAAGTGATTGATAGTTGATAACCATTGACTCTAGTTCTCATTAATTCAATTAGTGAATAACTAGGACTTATGAACTTGGATTGATATAGCTCATTTAACTTTCCTTTACCTGTTAGAGGATGACTTAGTGAGATTGGTCCTTGCAATTATCGTATTGTGGTTAGTGATAAGGATAGAGATCTGATGAACAAGATTTCCTCGATGGTCTAGAATTTCCTCAATTGAATGAATTCTCGTTGCAAGTATAGTTCCAAACCAGCAAACAATTCTCACATAAAAATTTGAGTTGTCACAAGTACAAACCCCAAATGAAAATTAACCAAAGTATTTAGACTCCGGGTCGTCTCACAAGGAATTGTAATGAAGTGCTCAATTATTGGCTATGAAGATGTAAGGGGGGTTTGATTTGCTAATTGACAAGAAAATATAATGACAAGAAAGTAAATAACAAGAAAAGTAAATCAAGCAAGTATTTAAAGAAGACAAGTAATAAAGGGAGACATTCATGGCTAGGATTGAGATCATAGGCTTTCCATCCTAGTCACTAATAACAATAATTAACAAGAATTTATCCTATTTCATCATTCCCAATGTTGGAAGAAGGTATAAGTTATCTTCCATTAGAGAAAGTCAAATAATACTAGTTAATCTCAAGTCAAAAATCCTAATCAACTCACTAATTGAATTAGCGAAAGATTAGAGTCATTGAGAATGATATTAACTAACAACTCTAGATCACCAATCTAAATTGGGTATTAATGACTCAAGATTGCCCAATTACTCTTCCCAAGCTAAGAATGCTCAAAATCTACTCTAAAGCCCAACCAAGTATTTTGTCAAACACTCGGTGGGTACAAATGGAAAGCATGGTAAAAGTGCAAGAATAATAAATCTACCAACTATCAATTACAAGAAAAGTAAATTCACAACTCAAATCAACAATTAAAAGAACATCAAACATAAATTTTGTTCAATATAAACAAAATCCAACATGAGAATTCATAAACATAAAAGAGACATAAATGTAAAATTGACAAGAGAACTAAGAAGAATAGAGTAGTAGAAACAAGAAATTATGAAGGAAACAAGATGAGAACATGAAAATTGACCTAGATCTAAGATGGAAATATCCTAAGGAACCCTAATTCTATAAAGAAGAGGGAGCTTCTCTCTCTAGAAACTATACTACATGATGCCAAAACTCCAAACAATTGCCCCCCCTTGCCCAAGCTTGAATTCTGCATGAAATAGCATCAGAAATGAGTTGGATTGGGCCCAAAGTGCTTTAGAAATCTCCCCCAGCAATTTCATCTTTAGTACAGTGCACGTGCGCATCTCTAGAAGTTAGGCAACTATGACAAATTTTATATCATTTTGAAGTCCCAGATGTTAGCTTTCTAACGCAACTAGAACCGCCTCATTTAGACCTCTTTAGCGCAAGTTACGGTCGATTGAGTGCAAAGAGGTCAGGCTTGACAGCTTTACGGTTCCTTCATTTCTTCATGAGTTCTCCCACTTTGCATGCTTCTCTTCTCACTTCTTCCATCCAATACTTGCCTTATGAACCTGAAACCACTCAACAAACATATCAAGGCATAGAATGGAATTAAAGTGAATTAAATTTAGCTATTTTAAGGCCTAAAAAGCATGTTTTCACATTTAAGCACAAATCAAGGGAGAATTGCAAAACCATGCTATTTCATTGAATAAATGTGAGAAAAGGTGATAAAATCCCCCAAATTAAGCACAAGATAAACCACAAAATTGGAGTTTATCAAGACCTTTTTGTCATTTGATTTCCTTTATCATTTACTTTTCTTTTTTCCTAATGAAAACCCCAAAATATACATGTCCATAACCAATAACAAGAACACTACCCTACAATTCCTTTGAGAGATGACCCGAGGTTTAAATACTTCGGTTTATAATTTTAGGGGTTTGTACTTGTGACAAACAAAATTTTTGTATGAAAGAATTATTGTTGGTTTAGAAACTATACTTTACAACGAGACTTCATTGGTGAAATTCTTAATCGTCAAAAATTCAATCATCAAAATGGCGCCGTTGCCGGGGATTTGCAATGGTGTTATGTTATTGGTTATTGTATATATGTGAATAGTGTGAATAGGTTTGTCTCTTGCTTGTTTACTAGATTTGTTAGTTTTATTCTGTTTTTCCACTATGAATTCCCACTTTGGCTATGAGTTTGGTTCTCACTATGTTGTAGAAAATGTGGACTTTAATGACAATATGTACCAAGGATGGAACACTTCAAGATGGGAGGAGCCTCAAGGAATTGATCACTCCTATTGGCAACAACCTCCAGATACTTATAGGTATAATTTACATCCTAGTGCATGCCAATTCAATGGCTATGGTGACTCTTTTTGTGATAATCAAGTACCACCACCATATGCTTATGAACTTTATCCTCAACGTGACTATCAACCATGCTCACAAGCCCATTTTTACCAAGCACCTTCTTGTGACCCACATCCATCATATGACCAATCAACCATGCCATTTCCTTGTGACCGTTATGAGCAAGAACCTTTAGAACCACCACAACCCTATCGTGATTACCACCAAGAACCACCTCAATACATACCATCTCCATACTCTTACCAAGAAGAACCGTCTTCCCACTGTGAACCCTTTCTCCAAAATGATGACCCTTCTTATCCACCCCAAGCTCTAATAGATGATTCTCTTACCTTGCTACTTCAAGGCCAAGCAGATATGGAAAGGAACACCCTAGAGTTTGTGACTAATTTGACTAAGGAAGTGCATACTTTAGCCTACCAATGCTTGAACACTCAAGGTGCTTCCGTGGTCACATGTGAGAAATCAAAAGATGAGCAAAGCTTGAATGACAGATTGAAAAATCCGGTGAAGAAGGAAGAGTTGAGCTTTGTATTGGAGCAATTGGAGAGCCTAAGGTCATTGAAGAAAAGGAAGAAGTAGTTGAAGATCTAGGAGATGCGAAACCACCATGGAAGTCTCAACAACTTCTGAAGCATAAAAAGATTGAAGAATATGAGAAGGTTGATCAAGAGATGGATTCAATCATCAATGATTTCTTATCAATAATTGAACCCTCTTCCATGGGGCGTGAAATTGATGCTATTGAAGACAACTCAACACCAAATGATGTTGGTGATCTCATTGAAGACTCTTCCATCAAAGGTGAAGTTGATATGGAAGTAGATTTCACACAACCTCCTAAATTTGGCTTGATTGATGATGAGGAGGAATTGGAAGAAGTCAACAAGCAAGAAGAAGATGAAAGAAGTTATTAAGAGGTGGAAATACACAAAGAAGATCATAAGGAAGTCGACCATGCATTGTCTAAGTGTGGGGAGGTTTCCCTCCCTAAGTCACTGTCCAACACAACATTCAAGTGGGTAAAAATCTTACCCTTAAGCTCCACTTTCTCACTTGAATATGGCTTGATTGAAACAGATGGACAACTTAGAGCTCTTTGTAGAACTAAGAGTAAGAAGGAGTTATGTAGTAGTTGGAAGTTGGGAATTAAACTCATTGAGGTCAAAGCTTCAAAGCATAGGGACCATGATTGGATGAATGCTACTTTACATGGGTCTAGGAAAAAGACTTGGTGTGCTTCTATTTGTCAACCACCCGAACGGAAAATTCATGGAGATCAACTAGAAGGCGGGTGCGAAAATAAGATATGGGATCTTGGATCGAAGTACGAAGACCAACTATGGGAGCTCGTATCTTGGGTGGAACTCCATCCAAACTTGGTGAAGATGTTTGGAACTTCTGTCAACCATTTGAGGAGCAAGGATCCTTGGAGATTCAAGGATGAGTACAAGCATAAGCCACCATGACAAAGAGCTTACCAAATGTCCAACTTAAGGACTTAAACTAAAAGTGCTAGGTGGGAGACACCCCACCATGGCAAAATCTTTCCACCCTATTGCATTTTGATTAATAAGTGATTTGAGTTACCATTGTAGGTAGTTTTCTTTCCATATACTTGTTTCAATAAATTGGTTGTAGGTTGTTTATAGAGCAAGCCCTTTTTGCTTGTATTTGAAGATTCTCAAAAAGCCAAAAAGATTTTTTGTCATTTTGTATTTTTGGCTAATTTTGAGCTGTAGGTAGTGTTAGGAGGATTTTGAGCTGTTTTTTCTATTTCTGAAAAAAAGGGGCAGGGACGCGTACGCACGCTGTGCGCGCACGCGTCCCTACGCGAATGTAGGTGATGAGAGGATTTTTACCAGTAAAGAGATTCATAGAAATAGTTGCGTTGTAGATATAGTCTCTAAACCGACAAAAATCCCTTCGTACAAACGTTTTGGGTGTCACAAGTAACAAACCCCTTTAGAAATTGTTAACCGAGTATTCAAACCTCGGGTCGTCTTCTCAAGGAACTGCGAGGAAGTATGTTCTTATTATTGGCTATAAAGGTTGTAATCGGGGTTTAAAAGATGAGAAGAAAGTAATTTAAATGACAAGTAAAGTAAATGGCAATTAAAATAAATAAATACTGTAAAGCAGACTTTTGGTAAGGTAAAAGAAGTTGGAGGTCCAATGTAGTTATTTCGCTCAACTATAATGAAAGTTGAATCTAAAATCCACTTGGTCAACCTTTACTAAAGCAAAGGAGATTCAAGGAACTAATTAATCTGGCCTTTGAATCCTATTTATTTCCTAAGGAAAGGTTGGATTATTTAAGTTCAGCTCAATTAGCAAGATAACGATTATCAATTATGTTGAGTTTAATAACTGTTGAGTTTCTGAATTCTTAACCAGAACCAAAAGAGGAAAAAGTAAAATTGCTGGAATAATAAAAATATCCTTAGATGGAAAGCAGTGGTAACTTAAATCGAAGAGAACAATCATGAACTGAAAATACCTCAATTATCATTAATTCAAATAACAGTCTGTAACATGGAAGAATTCTTAAATCAAATTATAATAATCAATTCAAATGTTGGAATAAATAAATAAAAGTAAAAGTAAAATAAAAGAACATTAAACCTGGGATCCAGAGTTACTCTTAAAACAAGAAGAAATCCTAAATCCTAAAAGAGAGAGAGAAGATCTCCCTCTCAACTAAATCTAAATCATTGAAAAGTAAAATATGCGAGCTCTCCTTTGAATGGGTGCATTCCCACACTTTATAACCTCTGGTCTATGTTGTCTGTACTTAGATCTGGGCCAAAAAGGGCTTCAGAATTCGCTGGGGACGCATTCTGTAAATTCTGATAGTGGCCTCTGTCACGCGTTCGCGTGGGTCATGCGATCGCGTCATTCGAAGCTTTTCCTTGCCACGCGGTCGCGTTAGTCATGCAACCGCGTCATGTGCGTTCTGCTTAAGGCGCGCGGTCGCGTTAGTCATGCGGCCACGTCGCTGCTGATTCGTGCTTGGCACGCGATCACGTCGTCCATGCGATCGTGTGAATACCAGTTTCCTTAAAAGCTCCGTTTTGATTTCTCCTTCCATTTTAGTATATTTCCTTTTCCATCCTTTAAGTCATTCTGCCTTAGAAAATCTGAAACTACTCAACACACTAATCACGGCATCGAATGGAAATAAAGGTAAATAAATTAATTAATTTTAAAGCTTAGAAAACATGTTTTTCATTTACATCACATAATAAGGAAGGGAAGGTAAAATCATGCAATTAATGTGAATAAGCAGGTGAAGGATTGTATAAATCACTCAAATTAAGCACAAAAGAACTCGTGAAATATGGGTTTATCAGTAGGCCCATATATTTTCCAAAGAGTTGGGCCACTCTTGCGCTAATACTAAGCTCCTGGCATAACCTCATGCATGCGTATGCTCACTGCACGCATATGCGTCGATACACATAATCTGTAACCCACGCGAACGCGCGTACGCCACGTGCGCGTCGATCCACTGACGAAGTTTTCAGGCCTATAACCCGAGAGTTGTGCTAACTCTGGGCTAGCACTAAGCCTTTGTCCCAACTCATTTTCCCACCCACACAGACGCGCACTGTGCGCGCACCCGTGGATTCAAATGATCAACCTATCCATGCTGGACACGCCCCCGCACCACTCACTATTTTTGCTTACCCACACGAACGCACATGGTGCGCGTATGCGTGGATTCAAAAAAACCATAACCCCAGGACGCGATCATCCCTAGCGCATTCGCACACCTCCAGCTTTCTCCCTTCAACATTCACTCTTCCCCCCTTCCCCCCTTTTCTCTCAAAACTCCATAGCCACCCCAATCCCTGCAACCCCCCACCACCGTGCCAGCGACGCCACTGCCGCCGCCTCCCTCCTCTAGCCTCTCTTCTTTTCTCTCCTCTCTGCTCTCTGTCTCACCCTCGGCCTCTCACTCTCACTGCTTCACTCTGGACCACTGCTCTGCGCGCTGCTCCCTGCGCCACCGTGAGTCCGCCGTCACCACTACTGGGCGGCGCTGTCATCAACCATCTGTGACCTCTATTTTCCTTTTCCTTTTCTGCTTCTACACCCCAGATTACATCCTGCCCCATTGCTCTGTCTTTACTGTTTTTCATTAATTCTGGTATGATTAGCTTAGTTAGTTAGTTGATTACTTCTGCTTGTTAGGATAGATAGAAATGTATGTTGTTAGTTAGCTAGGTTGTGGTTAGATGATCATAGGCCTGATAATTGCTCCGTATTTGTTAACCAACATGGTTGATTGTACATTGCCTTGCTGAATAATGGATGGTATGTTCTTCTGTGTGTATACATCTTGTTATTGCTATGCTACTATGTCACTGCTGCCCTGCTGAATTCTAGTTGTTGAGTTGTGTTTCATGCTGCCTGTGTATGTATTCCATGCTTCTCTCGTGCTTGATGAAATTAGAGCATTTTATCAAGCTATCCTCACATTTATTCAATGAAATAGCATGGTTTTGTGATTCTCCCTTGATTTACGCTTAAGTGTGAAAACATGCTTTTAGACCTTTAATTTGATGATTTTGATTCACCTTTGATTCCACTAGATGCCTTGATGTATTTGCTAGTGATTTCAGGATTCAAAAAGGGTAGGAATGGATCAACGGAGTGAAGAGGAAAGCATACAAAGTGGAGAACACATGAAAAAGCCAAAGATTTGGATATATTCATCCACGCGCACGCGCACTGTACGCGCACGCATGATGTACGCGTATGCGTCGATGGCCGCACGTGACTTTTAAAAGGAAAGCGTGCCCAGCGAATTCTGAGAGCTGTGGGGCCCAGTTTTCAACCAACTTTGGTGCCAAATTGCATAAAAGGACCAAGGATTGAAGGGGAATAGAGGAATTCACAATCATTCACATTGATTCCATCATTAGGGACATTAGGATTAGTTTTAGAGTTAGTTTTAGAGAGAGAAGCTCTCACTTCTCTCTAGTATTAGGATTAGGTTTAGGTCAATAATCTTAGATCTAGGGTTTAATTCATGCTTTTATCTACTTCTACTTCTCAATTCTTTGTTGCTATATTCATCATTCTTCTATTCTTTTGTTGTAATTTCTTCTACTTTGTTTCCATGCTTTGTTGTAGAATCACTCTTGTCTCTTCTATTCTCTTTCAATTCAATTTGAGGTAATTCATAATAATTGTTTTCCTTTTGATTGTTGTTGTTAAGTCCTTGCAGTAATTGTTGTTAGATTTCACTCTTGTTGGCAATTTACTATGCTTTTCTTTTGTGCCTTCCAAGTGTTTGTCAAAATGCTTGAGAAGATGTTAGAGTAGACTTCTATGCTCTTGGCTTGGGAAAGTAACTTAGTAACTCTTGAGTTACTAATGTCCAAGTGATTGATAGTTGATAGCCATTGACTCTAGTTCTCATTAATTCAATTAGTGAATAACTAGGACTTATGGACTTGGATTGATATAGCTCATTTAACTTTCCTTTACTTGTTAGAGGATGACTTAGTGAGATTGGTCCTTGCAATTATCGTATTGTGGTTAGTGATAAGGATAGAGATCTTTGACCACCAAACCTTGCCAAGACCTTTTTGTCATTTGATTTCCTTTATCATTTACTTTTCTTGTTTTCTAATCAAAACCGCAAAATATACGTGTCCAGAACCAATAACAAGAACACTCCCTTGCAATTCCTTTGAGAGATGACCCGAGGATTAAAGACTTCGATTTATAATTTTAGGGGTTTGTACTTGTGAAAAACAAAATTTTTGTATGAAAGGATTATTGTTGGTTTAGAAACTATACTTTACAACAAGACTTCATTAGTGAAATTCTAAACTATCAAAAATTCAATCATTAGAAACTCAAAGAAATTATACCATTACTGAGAAAGAACTACTGGCAATAGTGTTTGCATTTGACAAGTTTAGATCATATCTTGTTGGATCTAAAGTGATTGTTTTTACTGATTAAGCAGTACTAAAATATTTACTCGCAAAACAAGAGTCAAAACCAAGATTGATAAGGTGGATTTTGCTATTGCAGGAATTCAACATTGAGATTAAAGATAAGAAAGGAGTGGTGGACAAAGTAGAAAATCATTTATCCAGAATTCCTTGTGAAGAAGGTAGCACCCACAAATCAAGTGTCAATGAATTCTTTCCTGATGAGCAATTAATGCTGGTTCACAAGGCACCCTGGTTCGCAGATATTGCTAATTTTAAGGCTACTGGGGAAGTGCCTTCAATGATCAACAAGCATCAAAAGAGGAAACTCATCAATGATGCAAAGTATTTCATCTGGGATGAGCCATACCTATTTAAAAAATGCTCGGATGGATTGCTCAGAAGATGTATTTCAGAGGAGGAAGGAAGGGAAGTTTTATGGAATCACCATGGTTCTTGCTATGGAGGCCATTTTGGAGGAGAAAGAACCGCAGCAAAAGTCTTGCAGTGCGGGTTCTTTTGGCCCACCATCCTCAAAGATGCACGAGAGCTAGTGAAGAATTGTAATGAATGTTAGCAGGCTGGAAATCTGCCCAAGAAAAATGAGATGCCACAACAATTCATCTTAGAACTTGAGCTGTTTGACGTATGGGGAATTGATTTCATGGGACTATTCCCATCTACATACTCAAACAACTACATTCTGGTGGTGGTGGACTATGTATCTAAATGGGTTGAGGCCATTGCGACCCCTACAAATGACAAGGTGGTCTTGAATTTACTGACAAAGAATATCTTTAGTCGGTTTGGAGTTCCTAGAGCACTCATCAGTGACGGAGGAAGTCATTTTTGCAACAGGCCACTAGAGACCCTCCTCTTGAGATATGGGGTGAAGCACAAGGTTGCCACACCTTATCACCCCCAAACAAGTGGTCAGACAGAGGTATCCAACAAAGAGCTAAAGAGAATTCTAGAAAAGACAATGGGAGCTTCAAGAAAAGACTGGTAAAAAAAGCTAGATGATGCTCTTTGGGCATACAGGACAGCCTTCAAGACACCAATTGGGATGTCTCCATATCAACTAGTATATGGTAAAGCTTGTCACCTGCCACTAGAGCTTGAACACAAGGCTTTCTAGGATCTCAAGTTATTGAATTTTGATAGTCAAGCTGCTAGCGAAAGGAGGCTCTTGCAACTGCAAGAATTGGAAGAATTCAGATCCCAAGCCTATAAAAATGCCAAAATCTACAAGGAAAAGGCAAAAGAAAGACATGACCTCAAGATGGCACCAAGAAGCTTTGAGGAAGGACAAAGAGTGCTACTTTACAACTCCAGACTGAAACTTTTCCTTGGGAAATTAAGATCAAGGTGGTCAGGTCTTTTTCTTGTCACCAAAGTCTCACCTTATGGACACATAGAAATCATGGAAGAAAGCTCACAATGGACCTTCACTGTGAATGGACAAAGGCTCAAACACTACTTGGGTGACATGGGAGAAGAGTCCACGATAAAGTATAGACTTAACTGAGAGAGCAGAACGTCAAGCTAGTGACGATAAAAGAGCGCTTGTTGGGAGGCAACCCAACCAAAGGTAGTCATCTTTCCCTATTTAAATTCAATAAAAGAGTAGATTCTCTATATTGCAAGGAGCTAAGTTTGGTGTTGCACACCAAAGAAATTTAAGAGTGAATGTGTAATTCTATGTTTGGTGTTCCACCACGGATTTCATTAAGAACACATTGCACCCTCAGCATAACTAGTTGTCAGCTCCAAACAATCAGAGAAATTACTCAAAAGTTGTTTGTTTTCTAGTTTCTAGTCTGTTATTTAGTTCATAGTTGTTTTTTAGTTCATAGTTTACTATCTTAATAAAAGTACTTGAGGGGTTTCTGCATATACCAAATCTGCTGCAAGAAACTAAGTTTGGTGTTCACACACCAATCTAAGTTCAAAAGCCTACAAACATACATGCATGCTAACAATCTCTCAAGTGCTTGGGGAACAAGCAACTTGCAATTACTTTGCAGGAATTCAATAAATCTCTTGGAAGGAATACACACAGTCAGCTAAGAAGAAAAAAAAGGACACAAAAGCCAAAGATGGTGATGACAGAGAGGAAGCAAATAGACTTCAAAAGGTTGTATTGTTGCTTAACTATTTCTACTTTGGAATGCTTAAATTGGAAGTCTGATTGTGCCTGTGTTGATAGTAACTTTTAGTTTAAGTGAATTTGCATTCCGCTGTGTTTAATTTTGCAATAAGTATGCTAGCTTAGGTGTGTGTTTTCACTTTCACTGGTTCAAATGCTTGTCTTGTCTCCTGAGTCTTTTCAATTTAAATAAAAGAAGTGTTTGAACAAGAAGTGGAATAGTTCCTTTTAGCAAGAAGTGAAATAACAGTAAGTGGTGGTATGCATATTGGACTGTGTAGTAGCTCACTTATAATGAATAAAAGGATAGACTATCTCCCTTTTTAGTATAAACTAGCATGCTATCTATGAATCTTAACAAATAAAAGTCCTTGGATGAAAGAAAAACAAATAGAAAAAAAAGAAAAAAAAAAGCCAAAAGTGGCAACCAAAAACAGAAGAAAGCAAAAGAATAAGGCTAGACACCAATAGCTTGGACCTTAGGACATATGCCTGTGGTGTCTTTGTACTAGGATCTGCTTGGATGATTAGGTTCTATCGAGTGCTTTAACACTTGGTAACTTGGGTTAACTAACCTGAGATTATCAACCAAAAGTCCATTATCAAGAGCAACCTAGTTATAAGGCATTTAGTAACCCAAAGAGGTGCTGGGAACCAATGTCTTAAGAAGAATTGTGAGCCAAGTGTCCATAGTGAATATGTGTTGAGTGAAAATAAGATAAGGAGCTGCTACAACACATGACACTAAGCTACAAGTGAGAAACAAGCTCACAGGAAAAGAAAACCAAAGAAAAGCAATTACCAATAAAAGGTCATATCAGTATGTTAGTGGATGCTTAAAGAAGACATTCTAGTCCTAAGGATCAATAAGAAGTGAGCTACAACATTTTCTGCATAAAACCCCATGAACTAATAATAATGACTTGCTGATATGAACATGACTCTTTGTTTCATTCTTTCTTCTTAATAATTCAATACTTGCTTAGGGACAAGCAAGATTTAAGTTTAGTGTTGTGATGCCAGGGCATCTTAGGCTAGTTTCACTAGCCTTTTTCTTTGTTTTTAATAGGTTTTATGCACTTTCTTGAGTTATAAGTAAGCAATTTGGGTAGAAATTCATGCATACCTAGATTCATCCAACTATGGTTAATTTGATGCAATTTCATGAGAATTATACTATAATTACTTGTATGCTAAGAATGATGAGAATTCTCATGACTTTAGCAAGGCTTTGATGCACGTATTGGTTGATGACAGGTGAAGGAAGGCATGGAAGGAAGTTGAATAAGGAGCATAGAAGAGATGAAGAAGAAGCAACGTTGGTGGCCAAGTTGGACCACCAACGTTGCCTCAAACGTTGGAAAGGAGCAGAACAATTCTCTGCATAATGTACTGGTGCTCACATTTGAGGTAACGTTGGCAAGCCAAAGTTACCCCCAATGTTGTGATAAAATGTTCAATTCTGGAGCTAAAGAATTTTCTAGTGACGCGTGAAAGAAGAAAATTTCTATATCCACGCGCAAGGGTGAGTCACGCGCACATGTGGAATAGTGTCACGCGTACGTGTCGCCAAACGAACGTTGGAGGTCCAACATTACCTCAAACGCTGCCTCCAACGTCCGCGATGCCAAGCCCATAATTTGGAATTAAAAAATTTGAATCCACACGTACGCGTCAGTGACGCGTTCGCGTCGATAGAAAAAAGGGTAATTCACGCGTAAGCATGAAGCACGCGCACGCGTGACTGGCCAACGTTGGAGGGAACATTGCCAATCCAATGCTGAGGCCAACACTCTTCTACATGTTTTTAAAACTGGAAAATGGGATTTTTTTTATCCACGCGTACGCATACAGCACGCGCACGCGTGGATGGGAAAAATGGTAATGCACATGTAAGCGTGTTGTACGCGAACGCGTGACTAAGCAAAATCACAGCCTGCACGCGTAAGCGTGGTGTACGCGCACGCGTGAAGAAGCAAAATCATAGACTTCACGCGCATGCGTGGTGCACGCATACGCGTGGATAGCAGAACGTTGGCCCTTCAACGTTGAGTCAAACGCCAATGACAGCAGATTCATCTAGTTTTTTTGGAAGGCGTTTGAGTCAATGTTGGCCCTCAAACGTTGACTCCAACTTGAAGCACCAGAACTTGTAATTCAAACAGATCTCTTCTCTATAGCAAAGGAAACCAATTGGAAGCCATTTCAACCCATTTCCATCAAGGCCAAAAGCCCAATTCAGAGCTTGAAGATCAATGGAAGAAAGTGTATAAATAGCTTAGAATTTAAGTTAGAAAGAACTTTGGACTTCATTACTTTTACTGCACTTTTACTTTTCGGTTCATTTTACTTTTCTGCAATTCTTTGAATTCTGCAATGTATCTTTCAATTCCATTTTCCATTTTGAGTGCTATGAACAACTAAACCCCTTTCATTGGGTTAGGGAGCTTTGTGTAATTCAATGGATGAATATTAGTTTTCATTCTTCTTCTTCTTTCTTTTCTCTTGATTTTACTAGAAAGCATTTGTTCTTCATTCAATTGGATAATTGTCTTGGGAAAGAAGCTATTCATAATTGGATCTCCTTGGAACCCTAGAAAAGGAATGAGGAGATCATGCTAGAATTGCTTTCTCACGCTGGATTAGATTGGGGTTTGGATGGATATATTGACATGTAATCCTACCAATACTTTGATCTATGAATTTGTGTGGTATAATCAGTGACCAAACTTCATCTCTTCCCATGAGCACTTAAATCAAGGAATTAGGCAATTGTTCATGCTTAGAGAGATTAGATTACCAAGGAATTGGGATCTAATCACCTAAGATTACCAAAGAGATCAATGAATGCATTGATTGAGGAAGAGATGAAAATGAACTTGATCTGGAGAATTATCATATCTCCTGACCCCAATGAGCTTCCCCATCCCTAATCTACCATTTCATTTACATTCTGCTTCTTTAATTTTAGGCTTCATCCTCGTTCCCATTTAATTTCTTGCAATTTAAGCTTCTGTCATTTAATTTCTAGTAATTTAATTTTTGTCATCTTGCAATTTAAGTTTCCCACCAAATTTACTTTCTGTAAACCTAAATCAATTATGATTTCGCTCAACTAGAACAATTATCTAATTAAAATTGATCAATCTACCAATCCCTGTGGGATTCGACCTCACTCTACAGTGAGTTTTTACTTGACGACAATCCGGTGCACTTGCCGGTAGGAAATTGTTGAGAGACAGTTTATGGATGAATCAATATCCTTGCTGGCGTTCAACGCTAGCTTCCCTGGGTTTGTGGGCGTTGAACGCCCAGTGAGGGGTTCCTCACTGGCGCTCAGTGCCAGAATGGCTGCATAGTTTGGTGTTGAACGCCCAGTGAGGGGTTCCTCACTGGCGTTTAACGCCAAAAAGCCTGCCTGGTTGGGTGTTGAACGCCCAGTGAGGGGTTCATCGCCAGGTTGACTGCCTGTTTGGGTGTTGAACGCCCAGCCAGTGCTCCCTGGCTGGGGTTCAATACCAGCTCTGCTGCCAGGATGGCATTGAACGCCCAGTGAGGGGTTCCTCACTGGTGTTCAGTACCAGGCTTGCTGCCAGATTGGGTGTTGAACGCCTAGTGATATGTCCTTCACTGGCGTTTAACACCACCCCATTCTCCTCAGATTCTGCCTCTACCTCCATGGTTATGGCCTTGCACTCTTCTATTGGATTCACCTCAGTATTACTAGGAAGAATGTTTGGAGGAGTCTCAGGGATCCTCTTGCTCAGTTGACGAACTTGTACCTCCAAGTTTCTAATAGAGGACCTTATTTCATTCATGAAACTAAGAGTGGTCTTAGAGAGGCTGGAAACCAGAGTAACTAAGTCAGAAAGGCTCTGCTTAGAGGTTTTCATATTCCCTTGAGAAGATGGGAATGGTGGTCTGTTGTTGAACCTATCCTGGTTCCTTCCACCTTGATTATTATTGAAACCTTGCTGAGGTTTTTGCTGATCCTTCCATGAGAGGTTAGGATGGTCCCTCCGTGAAGGGTTGTAGGTATTTCCATAGGGTTCTCCCATGTAATTCACCTCCTCCATGGTGGATTGATAAGGAACATTGATAAACCCCAATTTTGTGGTTTATCTTGTGCTTAATTTGGGGATTTTATCACCTTTTCCCATATTTATTCAATGAAATAGCATGGTTTTGCAATTATCCCTTGATTTGTGCTTAAATGTGAAAACATGCTTTTTAGGCCTTAAATTAGCTAAATTTAAATCACTTTAATTCCATTCGATACCTTGATATGTTTGTTGAGTGATTTCAGGTTCATAAGGCAAGTATTGGATCGAAGAAGTGAGGAGAAAAGCATGCAAAGTGGGAGAACTCATGAAGAAATGAAGGAACCGCAAAGCTGTCAAGCCTGACCTCTTTGCACTCAATCGACCATAACATGAGCTACAGAGGTCCAAATGAGGTGGTCCCAGTTGCTTTGGAAAGCTAACATCCAGAGCTTCGAAATGATATAAAATTTGCCATAGTTTCCTGATGTATAGAGGGGCGTACGCTCACATGATGCGCACGCACCGATGGATCAGCGTGGGTCCATTTTGGGCAACTCATTGGGGGCGATTTGTAGCTCATTTTGGGCCCAATCCAACTCATTTCTGATGCTATTGAATCCAAGGATTGAAGAGGAAATAAACCAAGTAGTCATAGTTTAGTTTTCACCATGGTTTAGGTTAGAATTCTAGAGAGGGAAGCTCTCCCTTCTCTCTATAATTTAGGGTAGTTTAGGTTAATCTCTCTCAAATTCATCTTTCAATTCTTGTTTTGATTTCAATTCTCTTTTTATTTTAGTGTTCTATTATCTTAATCTTCTTAGTTTCTCTTGTTAGTTTCTTATTTTGCTCTCTTTTATGTTTATGAACAATTGTTAGACCTTGATTTCCTCTAATGAAATTTTATGTTTCCATGTTTCTTTTTATGTTGATCTTGATTGTTATTGTTGATTTCTTGCTTGTGTTGGTTATGGGTTTCCTTTAATTCTTGCACACTAGGTGTTTGATAAAATGTTTCCTCTAGTTTTTGAGTAGTTTTCTTTACTCTTGGCCTAGGCTAAGGAAATTGAGTGATATTGAGTCATTGGGTCTCATTAAATTGGTGATTTGAGAACCCTCGGTGATCAATTTGATACCCATTGACACTAACCCACTACTAATCTAATTAGTAGATAGGTTGGGACTTATGGGTTGATTAAGCCATTTGATATACTTCAAGTATAGAAGTAAACTTAATGAGCTTGGTTCCTCATAATGGGTTTATACACAAGGATGGTGATCTCAATTACCTATGTCTAGCCAAGTGTTCTTTTGCTTTATTTCATTAGTTCTTATCATTTACTTTCTTGTTGTTTACTTTCTTGCAAAAATATAAAATCAAACCCCCTTACATATTCATAGCCAATAATTAAACACTTCATTGCAATTCCTCGTGAGACGATCCAGAGTCTAAATACTTCGGTTAATTTTTATTAGGGTTTGTACTTGTGACAACCACTATTCTTGATTGGGAGGATTGTTTGTTGATTTAGAACTATACTTGCAACGAGATTTCATTCAATTGAGGAAATTCTAGACCGACACAACAATTCACTCATCAAACATATGCTTCTATTTCAGAAGAAACTTCCTGATTACTGCAAGCTGTAGTTTGCATTCTAGTCTGATGCAGGGAGATCATGTTGACCTATTGTGTCAAGATCTTGTTCTGATGGATATTGTTGTTTTGTCAACCCCTAGGCATTTTCCTTTTGGGTCCTTCCTCCTTGGTGGATGGTGTACATTCAACACCAAACTTACGTTTGGTCTTAGGAGGGATTGAGTTGATTTCAATCAAGGAATTTTTGTAACTACCCCGTTATTCGAGTACGTGAGATCTTTTTTGAAGGTACAGATTTCTCCGGAAGATCAGTAAAGGGAACACCACTGATATATCATCAAGCATCTCAATCCTCATTGTCCCTATGTCATCCTTAAGCTAGAACCTCTTCTGAGGCAAGCTTGATAATGCAATCGCGAAGAACCTAGTTTTTGAACCGTATCAGTTAGGAGTTTTGATTCTGATTTTCGTAAATAGTCTCAGTTTGATGAATCGGACTTGATTCATGAGAGAAGAGAGATAATAGTATAATATTATCATTATAGTAGTATTAGAAGATGATTGAATGATATTATAAGGTTACCTGGTCTATTTTAGTTAAAAAACAGGAAATCGGTTTAACCGGGTTCACAGTTTACTGGTGCAGCTTAACACCAGCACTCTCTGATGACTTTAGCAATGATAAGGCCTCATCATACCTGTTCTATTCTCATATTAAATATTTTACTAGTGTCATTTATTCTAGTAACTCAGAAAATACTTTTTAGAGATGTTTTTACAAGTGTTCCGATACACCTAATTTTAGTAGTTATATACCAGAGATATTTTAATATTATTTTAATCCACCTTCATGCCAACCAATCACAACTCACCTTACACCCCCAAGACCTCCAAGGCTGTCTCATTTCTTCATTTTGGCCGAAAATAACAAGAGAGAAAAGAGAGAAACTTTCATGAACACTTAATCTTCAAAGCTTGATTTCTGCTGAACTAAAACTCAAATCAAAATTCCAATATGACCAAAGTGATCCTCTCTTCTTTCTCTACATGATCATATGACTTATCAAGGCTGGAATCAAGGTAAGTTGGCTTCACCATCTCCCTTTTGATTTGGTTTCAAGGAAACATGCTTAAACATGTATTTTCTTGATGTTCTTCCTTAGGAATCATGCTTAACTTGACTTGATGGCCGAAAAACATTAATTTCCAGCAACTCTAAGGTGAAAAATCCCTTCCTAACATGCTGAGTGAGATTTGGTCAGTTGAGGATTTTTGGATTTAAAGTTGTTCTTGATGTGATTTAGGAGGAAAAAGTACTTAAGGACCACCTGAAAGTATAACCGAATTTGGAGCAGCAGAACTAGGTAGGGTTTAACGAATTTAATCTTGATTGATTGTGTTTGAGTTGTGTGATTATGATATGGTTTATCTGTGCTTGAAAATGATTGTTTATATGAGTAATTCTTGTTGACATTTTGGTGAAATTTTGATGAAATTTGATGAAATTCAAGCTATGAATTTGTGTTCTTATGGCTGCTGGAAAATGAAACCTTAACCCTTAAATTGGGGTTCAATTTTTGTTGAAACATATGGAAAAGATGGGGTTTTAGTGGCTGGGAATTTATTATGAATTTTGGTAAAAATCGGTTGCTGAAAAGATTGAAAAACGGGTAAAAACAGAGAAAGAATCTGAAGAATTTACGAAGAACATGAAGAACACTTTGAGTATGATGAAGAACATGGAAGAACAGGCCTTAGATCTTAAAAAGGGCAAGGAAGTAAAATTTTTGGTGTTTGGGGGGTTATTTGGTAATTTCCAATGGTTAGGGTGGTTAAAGTAGAAATATTAAAAGTTACTGGTGGTAAAAAGTAAATTTTAAAGGTTGAAAGTTAAAGTGGGGTAATTTTCAAAAATTTAATGATAAAATAATAAAAAATAATAAAATATTAAATAATAATATTTAGTTAAAAATAATATTTTAATAAAAATGATAAAATAATGCGGAAAAGGCAGTTTTCTGTAAAAGCTTTAGAAAGACAACTTTAAGCGTAGAATCTCATAATTACCTTCATAAAACACTTAGGGAGTGGTAATAACATGTTAGTGAGGAAAAGATAAAAAGTTAAAGAAAAGATAAACACCAAAGAAAAGTCTGTAAATTTTAATGACAGAAAAATAGACAGAGATTAGTAAACAAACTAGGAGCAACATAGTTAGTTCTTGAGTTGCGCCCAGGTTTAGGTATAATATGAAAAGTTAAACTGTTTCAGTATAGACTTAATGAACCTATACTTGGGACAGGCTAACTATTCATATCAAAATTTATATAAGCTTTAAATACATACGTTAAGCAGAGAAAAGAGTAACCAGAGCAGAGTAAAGAGATACAGAGAACAGAATAACCAGAATATAGTAAAGAGATTAAGTGAAAAGAGTAATCAAATTAGAGTAGAAAGACAAAGAGAAAAGAGTAATCTGATAAAGAGAAATGGTTTGAGTTAAGATGTTGTAAAAGTAAAAGCTATAAAGTTTGTATAGTATGATTGAACAGAGAAAGAAAGAGGTACTGCATAAGAATGTGAAAGTGATGATGAATAATGAGAATGATAATTAATGATGATAATGAGAATGATTATGTAAGAATCTGCTGCAGAGAGGCAGTCAGATAGATGGTGGTACGACCACTGAGTGCGCTTTCCTGGAATACTTAGCTATAATGCTATTCTGTAAGTTAGAGGACTCTTACAGAGGTATCGAGAAAACACAACTAGCATATACTCCTGTAAGTTAAAGGACTCTTACAGTGAGTGTGTGTGTGTTCATGTAAGTCAAAGGACTCTTACAGTGAGTGTGTTGAGCAGATATAAGTTAACTAGCTCCGCCATGCAAGTCAAAAGACTCTTACAGTGGTTTGCCTTACAAGTCAAAGGACTCTTGCGACGGGCATTGCCAACAGGGCAGCCTTACTTGGTCAAAGGACTCCGGGTAACGTCGGGAGCGGGTATGTAACCGACACATGAGCTCATTACCTGCACTAGGGCTAGACATGCATCATACTTGGTTGTGTATTTTATCTATTATGATTGTTGCATGAATGTATGCTTTCTTTGTTTGTATTCTATTCTCTGTGTCTGTGTTTGTGTTATTTTCTTGTATTCTTCTATCTGTGTTCTGCTATCTATTTTCTCTATCTTCTCTATTTACCTGTATCTTCTATTTACTGCTTTTCTGTATTCTACTACTTATCTGCTAAACAACACAGAATTAATGAACTTAACTAATAACCTCAGCCCTACTAAGAACTCCCCAGTTCTTACCCCTTCTCTCTCCATTCCCCCTTCAGATGAAAGCATGAGTACCGGTGCACAAATTGGGAATCACACTTTTCACAACTCGTACCACTGACCAACAAATGCACTGGGTCGTCCAAGTAATACCTTACGTGAGTAAGGGTCGAATCCCACGGAGATTGTTGGCTTGAAGCAATCTATGGTTATCTTGTAACTCTTAGTCAGGATATCAATTATATTTATCAGTTTGAATTACGAGAAATAAAAGAGCATGAAATAAATACTTGTTCTGCAGTAATGGAGAATATGTTGGAATTTTGGAGATGCTTTGTCTTCTGAATCTCTGCTTTCCCCCTGTCTTCTTCTTCACGCACGCAGGGTTCATCCTATGGCAAGCTGTATGTTGGTGGATCACCATTGTCAATGGCTACCATCCGTCCTCTCAGTGAAAACGGTCCAGGTGCGCTGTCACCGCCCGGCTAATCATTTGTCGGTTCTCACTCATGCTGGAACAGGATCCGTTGGTCCTTTTGCGTCTGTCACTACGCCCAACCTTTTTGAGTTTGAAGCTCGTCACAGTCATTCAATCCTTGAATCCTACTCAGAATACCACAAATAAGGTTTAGACTTTCCGGATTTCTCAAGAATGCTGCCAATGGATTCTAGCTTATACCACGATGATTCTGATTAAGGAACCCAAGAGATACTTATTCAATCTAATGTAGAACGGAGGTGGTTGTCAGGCACGCATTCATAGGTTGAGAATGGTGATGAGTGTCATGGATCATCACATTCATCAGATTGAAGTGCGAATAAATATCTTAGATAGAAACAAGCGTGTTTGAATGGAAAACAGAAGTAATTGTATTAATTCATCGAGACACAGCAGAGCTCCTCACCCCCAACAATGGAGTTTAGAGACTCATGCCGTCAAAGAGTACAAAGTTCAGATCTAAAATGTCATGAGGTACAAAATAAATCTCTAAAAGTTGTTTAAATACTAAACTAGTAACCTAGGTTTACAGAAAATGAGTAAACTAAGATAGATAGTGCAGAAATCCACTTCTGGGGCCCACTTGGTGTGTGCTGGGGCTGAAACGTGAGCTTTACACGTGCCTAGGCTGATTCCAGAGTTAAACGCGAGGTTGTAACCTGTTTCTGGCGTTTAACTCCAACTTGTAACCTGTTTCTGGCGTTTAACGCCAGAATGCAACATGGAGCTGGCGTTGAACGCCAGTTTATGTCCTTTATCCTTGAGCAAAGTATGGATTATTATATATTGCTGGAAAGCCCTAGATGTCTACTTTCCAACGCAATTGAGAGCGTGCTATTTAGATTTCTGTAGCTCCAGAAAATCCATTTCGAGTGCAGGGAGCTCAGAATCCAACAGCATCTGTAGTCCTTTTTCAGCCTGAATAAGATTTTTGCTCAGCTCCCTCAATTTCAGCTAGAAAATACCTGAAATCATAGAAAAACACACAAACTCATAGTAAATTCCAGAAATGTGATTTTTATTTAAAAATTAATAAAAATATAATAAAAAGTGACTAAAACATGTTAAAAACTACCTAAAAACAATGCCAAAAAGCATATAAATTATCCGCTCATCACAACACCAAACTTAAATTGTTGCTTGTCTCCAAGCAACTAAAAACAAAGTAGGATAAAAAGAAGAGAATATACAATGAATTCCAAAAGCATCTATGAAGATCAGTCTTAGTTATATGAGCGGGGCTATTAGCTTTTTGCTTCTGAATAGTTTTGGCATCTCACTTTATCCTTTGAAGTTCAGAATGATTGGTATCTATAGGAACTCAGAATTCAGATAGTGTTATTGATTTTCCTAGTTCAGTATGTTGATTCTTGAACACAGCTACTTTATGAGTCTTGGCCGTGGCCCTAAGCACTCTGTTTTCCAGCATTACCACCGGATACATACATGCCACAGACACATAACTGGGTGAACCTTTTCAGATTGTGACTCAGCTTTGCTAAAGTCCCCAATTAGAGGTGTCCAGGGTTCTTAAGCACACTCTGTTTTTGCTTTGGACCTCGACTTTAACCGCTCAGTCTCAAGTTTTCAATTGACACCTTCACGCCATAAGCACATGGTTAGGGACAGCTTGGTTTAGCTGCTTAGGCCAGGATTTTATTCCTTTAGGCCCTCCTATCCACTGATGCTCAAAGACTTGGATCCTTTTTATTACCCTTGCCTTTTGGTTTTAAGGGCTATTGGCTTTTTGCTCTTACCTTTTGGTTTAAAGAGCTTTTGGCTTTTTCTGCTTGCTTTTTCTTTTTCTTGCTCTCTTTTTTTTTCGCATTTTTTTTCTACAAGCTTTGTTCTTCACTGCTTTTTCTTGCTTCAAGAATCATTTTTATGATTTTTCAGATTATCAAATAACATTTCTCTTTTTTCATCATTCTTTCAAGAGCCAACAATTTTAACATTCATAAACAACAAATTCAAAAGACATATGCACTATTCAAGCATTCATTCAGAAAACAAAAAGTATTGCCACCACATCAAAATAATTAAACTATTTTAAAATTCGAAATTCATGTACTTCTTTTTCTTTTTCAGAAAATAATTTTCATTTAAGAAAGGTGATGGATTCATAGGACATTCATATCTTTAAGACATAGACACTTACATACTAGTGATCATATAATAAAGACACAAACATAATTAAACATGAAGCATAGTAAAAAAACAGGAAAATAAGAACAAGGAGATTAAGGAATGGGTCCACCTTAATGAGGGTGGCGTCTTCCTCTTCTTGAAGAACCAATGGTGCTCTTGAGCTCCTCTATGTCTCTTCCTTGCCTTTGTTGCTCCTCCCTCATAGCTCTTTGTGTGAATGGGTGGGTATGGGAGGGGAATGGTTTGAATTTGAATCGTGAGATAGGTGAAGATCTTGTGGGGTCCACAGATCCAGAGGGGTCAAGGATGTATCATCCCTGCTCCTATTAGGCGTGTAAACGCCCTTGCAGTGTAATCCTGGCGTTTAACGCCAGACTGCTGCCTGTTTTTGGCGTTAAACGCCCAAATGTAGCCTATTTCTGGCGTTTAACGCCAGTTTGATGCTTGTTTCAGGCGTTAAACGCCAGCTTGTTGCTTGTTTCTGGCATTAAACGCCAGACAGATGCTTGTTTCTGGCGTTTAGACGCCAGAATGCTCTTCCTCCAGGGTATGCTATTTTTAATGCTGTTTTTCATTCTGTTTTTTATTTTTCAGTAGTTTTTATGACTTCACTTGATCATCAACCTAAAAAAAACCTAAAATAGCAATAGAAAATAAAGAGATATAGTTAAATAACATTGGGTTGCCTCCTAACAAGCGCTTCCTTAATGTCAATAGCTTGACCTTACTGAGCTTTTAATCTAGTCTCAGCCTTGAGCATTCTTGCTCAATATTGCCTTTAAGATAATGCTTGACTCTCTGTCCATTAACAATGAACTTCTTATTAGAATCAATGTCTTGAAGCTCCACATGACCATATGGTGACACGCTTGTAATCACATATGGTCCCCTCCATCGGGATTTCAGTTTCCCGGGGAATAATCTGAGCCTAGAGTTAAATAGCAGAACCTTCTGTCCTGGTTCAAAGACTCTAGGTGACAACTTTCTGTCATGCCACCTTTTTGCTTTCTCCTTGTAAAGCTTAGCATTTTCGAAAGCAGTGAGTCTGAATTCCTCTAGCTCATTTAGCTGGAGTACTCTTTTTTCTCCAGCTAATCTGGCATCAAAGTTTAGGAATCTGGTTGCCCAGTAGGCCTTATGCTCCAGTTCCACGGGCAGATGACAGGCCTTACCATACACAAGCTGATATGGAGAGGTCCCTATAGGAGTCTTGAATGCTGTTCTGTAAGCCCACAGAGCATCATCCAAGCTTCTCACCCAATCCTTTCTACGGGTACTTATTGTCCATTCCAAGATTCTTTTTAGTTCTCTATTAAAGACTTTAGCTTGCCCATTTGTCTGTGGATGATATAGAGTTGCCACCTTGTGGCTAATTCCATACCGGACCATAGCAGAGTAAAGCTGTTTGTTGCAGAAGTGAGTGCCCCCATCACTAATTAGTACTCTAGGGACACCAAACCTGCTGAAGATATATTTTTGGAGGAACTTCAGCACTGTTTTAGTATCATTGGTAGGTGTGGCAACGGCCTCTACCCATTTTGATACATAGTCGACTGCCACCAGAATATAAGTGTTTGAGTATGATGGTGGGAAAGGTCCCATGAAGTCAATTCCCCATACATCAAACAACTCAATCTCCAAGATTCCCTGTTGAGGCATGGCGTAACCATGAGGCAGATTACCAGCTCTTTGGCAACTGTCATAGTTACGTACAAACTCTCGGGAATCCCTATAGAGTGTAGGCCAGTAGAAGCCACATTGGAGGACCTTGGTGGCTGTTCGCTCACCTCTGAAATGGCCTCTATATTGTGATCCATGGCAATGCCATAAGATCCTATGTGCTTCTTCTCTAGGTACACACCTACGGATTATTCCGTCTGCACATCTCTTAAAGAGATAGGGTTCATCCCACAAGTAGTACTTTGCATCAGTAATTAATTTTTTTTGTTGCCTGCTGTACTCCTTAGGTTTGAACCTTGTAGCTTTATAGTTTGCAATGTCTTCAAACCATGGTGTTTCCTGAATGGCAAATAAATGCTCATCCAGAAAGGTTTCAGAGATCTCAATAGAGGGGGGGAACTCCCCTTCTACTGGTTCTATCCGGGACAGATGATCAGCCACTTGGTTCTCTGTCCCTTTTCTGTCTCTTATTTCTATATCAAACTCTTACAGAAGCAACACCCATCTTATGAGCCTGGGTTTTGAATCCTATTTTGTGAGTAGATATTTAAGAGCAGCATGGTCAGTGTACACAATCACTTTTGATCCTACTAAGTATGATCTAAACTTGTCAATGGCATAAACCACTGCAAGCAATTCCTTTTCTATGGTTGTGTAATTTTTCTGGGCATCATTTAAAACGCGGCTAGCATAATAAATGATATGCAGAAGCTTGTCATGCCTCTGCCCCAGTACTGCACCAATGGCGTGGTCACTGGCATCACACATTAGTTCAAATGGTAATGTTCAGTCTGGTGCAGAAATAATTGGTGCTGTGACCAGCTTAGCTTTCAGAGTCTCAAACGCCTGCAGACACTCTGTGTCAAACACAAATGGCGTGTCAGCAGCTAGCAGATTGCTCAGGGGTTTTGCAATTTTTGAAAAATCCTTTATAAACCTCCTGTAGAATCCTGCATGCCCCAGAAAGCTTCTGATTGCCTTAACATTAGCAGGTGGTGGTAATTTTTCAATTACTTCCACTTTAGCTTGATCCACCTCTATTCCCTTGTTTGAAATTTTATGCCCAAGGACAATTCCTTCAGTCACCATAAAGTGACATTTTCCCAGTTTAAAACTAGGTTGGTCTCTTGGCATCTTTTCATGACAAGTGCTAAATGGTCAAGGCAGGAGCTGAATGAGTCCAAATACTGAAAAGTCATCCATGAAGACTTCCAGAAACTTCTCTACCATATCAGAGAAGATAGAAAGCATGCACCTCTGAAAGGTTGCAGGTGTATTACACAAACCAAAAGGCATTCTTCTGTAAGCAAATACTCCAGAAGGACATGTGAATGCTGTTTTCTCTTGGTCCTGAGGATCTACTGCATTCTAGTTGTAACCTGAATAGCCATCCAAAAAGCAATAATATTCATGACCTGCTAGTCTCTCTAGCATCTGGTCTATGAATGGTAAAGGAAAATGATCCTTTCTGGTGGCTGTGTTGAGCCTTCTGTAGTCAATACACATGCGCAACCCTGTAACTGTTCTTGTAGGAACCAGTTCATTTTTTTCATTATGAACCACTGTCATGCCTCCCTTCTTGGGAACAACTTGAATAGGGCTCACCTAGGGGCTATCAGAAATAGGATAAATAATCCCAGCCTCCAGTAATTTGGTGACCTCTTTCTGCACCGCTTCCTTCATGGATGGATTTAGCCGCCTCTGTGGTTGAACCACTGGCTTAGCATCATCCTCCAATAGGATTTTGTGCATGCATCTAGCTGGGCTTATGCCCTTAAGGTCACTTATGGAACACCCAAGAGCTGTCTTGTGTGTCCTTAGCACTTGAATTAGTGCTTTCTCTTCCAGTGGATTTAAAGCAGAGCTTATGATCACTGGAAAAGTGTCACCTTCTCCCAGAAATGCATATTTCACGGATGGTGGTAAAGGCTTGAGCTCGGGTTTAGGAGGTTTCTCCTCTTCCTGAGGAAGTCTCAGAGACTCTTTCAATTCCTCTGAACCCTCCAAATCAGGCTGAACATCTTTAAAGATGTCTTCCAGTTCTGATTCGAGACTCTCAGCCATGTTGACCTCCTCTACCAAAGAGTCAATGAGATCAACTTTCATGCAGTCTTTTGGTGTGTCTGGATGCTGCATGGCCTTGACAGCATTCAACTTAAACTCATCCTCATTGACTCTCAGGGTTACTTCCCCCTTTTGGACATCAATGAGAGTTCGTCCAGTTGCTAGGAAAGGTCTTCTTAGAATGAGAGTAGCACTCTTGTGCTCCTCCATTTCTAGCACTACAAAGTCAGTAGGAAAGGCGAATGGCCCAACCCTGACAATCATGTCCTCAATCATGCCTGATGGGTATTTAATGGAGCCATCAGTAAGTTGGAGACATATCCGGATTGGTTTAACTTTTTCAGTTAAACCAAGCTTTCTGATAGTGGATGCAGGTATTAGGTTGATGCTTACCCCAAGATCACATAAAGCTGTCTTGGTGCAATTACCCTCTAATGTGCATGGTATCAGAAAGCTCCCGGGATCTTTAAGCTTTTCGGGAAAGCTTTTCAGAATGACTGCACTGCATTCTTCAGTGAGGAGAACTCTTTCAGTTTCTCTCCAATCCTTCTTATGATTCAAGATCTCCTTCATAAACTTGGCATAAGAAGGTATTTGCTCAAGTGCCTCTGCAAATGGAATCTTTATTTCAAGAGTCCTGAGATAATCTGCAAAGCGAGCAAATTGCTTATCCTGCTCCTCTTGGCAGAGTTTTTGAGAATAAGGTATCTTGGCTTTATATTCCTCAACCTTAGTTGTTGCAGATTTATTTCCTACAGAAGCGGTTGGAGAAGCCTTTTTAGAGGGGTTGTTATCAGCACTTGTGTGTGTCTGATCCCTCACTGGCATTTGAATGCCAGGGTTAGAAGCTGGAGTGGCGTTGGATGCCAACTCCTTACTTGTTCCTGGCGTTTGAACGCCAGAATTGAGCTTCCATTGGGCATTTGACGCCAAATTCTTGCCTGTTTCTGGCGTTTGAACGCTAGAGTTATTCCTCTCTGGGCTCTTACTGTCCTCAGAGGGATTTTGGATAGCAGTTTATTCTTTTCATGGCTTCCTGCTGCCTTGAAGTGAGGTATTTAATGTTTTCCCACTTCTTAATTGAACTGCTTGGCACTCTTCTGTTATTTGTTTTGATAACTATTGCTCTGTTTGCTTCAACTGTACCTCCATATTTATATTAACCATTCTTGTGTCTTGTAGTATCTCCTTGAATTTGGCCAGCTGTTTTGTTAGAAAGTCTAATTGCTGATTGAATTTAGTAATTTGTTCTGCAGGACTGAGTTCAGCAGTTATTGTTTTAGCCTCTTCTTTCATGGAAGATTCACTATTTAGGTACAGATGCTGATTTCTGGCAATTGTATCAATAAGCTCTTGAGCCTCTTCAATTGTCTTTCTCATGTGTATAGATCCACCAGCTGAGTGATCTAGAGAAATTTGAGCTTTCTCTGTAAGCCCATAATAGAAGATGTCTAACTGCACCCATTCTGAAAATATTTCAGAGGGGCATTTTCTTAGCATCTCTCTGTATCTCTCCCAGCCATCATAAAGAGATTCATTATCTCCTTGTTTAAAGCTTTAGATGTCCAGCCTTAGCTGTGTCATCCGTTTTGGAGGAAAATATTGATTCAGGAATTTTTCTGACAGCTGTTTCCATGTCCTTATGCTAGCCTTAGGTTGGTTATTTAACCACCTCTTAACTTGGTCTTTTACAGCAAATGAAAACAATAATAATCTGTAGACATCCTGATCTACTTTCTTATCATGTACCGTGTCAGCAATCTGTAAAAACTATGCCAGAAACTCTGTAGGTTCTTCCTGAGGAAGACCGGAATACTGGCAACTTTGCGGCACCATGATAATGAGCTGAGGATTCAACTCAAAGCTACTGACTCCAATGGAGGGTATACAGATACTACTCCCATATGAAGCAGTAGTGGGGTTGGCATATGACCCCAGAGTCCTTCTGGACTGTTCAATTCCACTTAGATCCATGATGGAGAGAAGGGAATTGATATGAATAGCAAATAGAAGATACTTTTATTTTATTTTATTTTATTTTTTATTTTTTATTTTTTATTTTTTATTTTTTATTTTTTTTATTTTTTTTTTGAAAACCGAAATTAAAATAAAATAAAATAAAAGAAAATAAAGGAAAAATTAACTATAATTTCGAAATTTTGAAGAAAAATAAATAAGAGAAAATTGAAAACTAAATTAATTAATTAAAAAGATTAGAAAAAGATGTGGGTGAGGATTTTCGAAAAAAAATAAATAAATAAAGAGAGAGAAATTGGTTCTGAAGTTTTGAAAAAGATATGTCTTAAAATTAAAGATACTTGTAAGAAAATAAAATAAAATAAAATAAAATAGAAGATATGAAAAAGATTTGATTTTAAGATCTGAGATTAGAAAAGATAAGATTTTGAAAAAGATATGATTTTTTTTTGAAAAAGATTTGAATTTTGAAATTTTAAAACTAAGATAAGATAAAATAAAAAATTTTTAAAATAAAATCTGAATTTTTAAAAGAAAAATTTGAAAAATCAATTAAAATAAAGGAAAAAGATATTTTTGAATTCAATGAAGAAAGAGAAAAACAATAAAAAGACACAAAACTTAAAATTTTTAGATCTAATGCTCTTTATTTTCGAAAATTTTGGAGGGAAACACCAAGGAACACCAAGCTTAAAAATTTTAAGATCAAAACACAAGGAAGACTCACAAGAACAACAAGAACATGAAGATAGAACACCAAACTTAAAATTTTTGGAAAACCAAAATAAAACTTTCGAAAACTAAAGAAAAATCAACAAGAAAACACCAAACTTAAAGTTTGGCACAAGATTTATTCAAAGAAAAATTATTTTTGAAAAAGTTTTTAAAAAGAGGATAGCCAATTACCAAGAACATAAGCACTACGCTCTAGCCAATTGAGCTATAAATTTAAAGTGTTTTAACAAAGTATAAATAAATCTTTTTTTTTAGATGCTAATAATTTGAAAATGCACAAGAAAAACAAGAAAAATCACAAAACAAGAAAAACTAAAGATCAAACAAGAAAAATAAACAAGAACAACTTGAAGATTAAGAAAGAACAATGAACACAATTTCGAAAATTTAAAAGAAAATAAAAACATGCAATTGACACCAAACTTAAAACATGAAACAAAACTCAAACAGAAAAACTCAATTATCAGTTTATAAAATTTTCAAAAAAAAATTTTAAAAAGAGAAAATAAGGATTAAAAAAGAAATTTCAACCAAAAACAATAATAAAAGACTCTAAACCAAAAAGAAAAATTTTTCCTAATCTAAGCAACAAAATGAACCGTCAGTTGTTCAAACTCGAACAATCCCCGACAACGGCACCAAAAACTTGGTGCACAAACTGTGAATCACACTTTTCACAACTCGTACCACTGACCAGCAAGTGCACTGGGTCGTCCAAGTAATACCTTACGTGAGTAAGGGTCGAATCCCACGGAGATTGTTGGCTTGAAGCAATCTATGGTTATCTTGTAACTCTTAGTCAGGATATCAATTATATTTATCAGTTTGAATTGCGAGAAATAAAAGAGCATGAAATAAATACTTGTTCTGCAGTAATGGAGAATATGTTGGAGTTTTGGAGATGCTTTGTCTTCTGAATCTCTGCTTTCCCCCTGTCTTCTTCTTCACGCACGGAAGGTTCCTCCTATGGCAAGCTGTATGTTGGTGGATCACCGTTGTCAATGGCTACCATCCGTCCTCTCAGAGAAAATGGTCCAGGTGCGCTATCACCGCCCGGCTAATCATCTGTCGGTTCTCACTCATGCTGGAATAGGATCCGTTGGTCCTTTTGTGTCTGTCACTACGCCCAACCTTTGTGAGTTTGAAGCTCGTCACAGTCATTCAATCCTTGAATCCTACTCAGAATACCACAGACAAGGTTTAGACTTTTCGGATTTCTCAAGAATGCTGCCAATGGATTCTAGCTTATACCACGAAGATTCTGATTAAGGAACCCAACAGATACTTATTCAATCTAATATAGAATGGAGGTGGTTTTCAGGAACGCGTTCATAGGTTGAGAATGGTGATGAGTGTCACGGATTATCACATTCATCATACTGAAGTGCGAATAAATATCTTAGATAGAAACAAGCGTGTTTGAATGGAAAACAGAAGTAATTGTATTAATTCATCGAGACACAGCAGAGCTCCTCACCCCCAACAATGGATTTTAGAGACTCATGCCGTCAAAGAGTACAAAGTTCAGATCTAAAATGTCATGAGGTACAAAATAAATCTCTAAAAGTTGTTTAAATACTAAACTAGTAACCTAGGTTTACAGAAAATGAGTAAACTAAGATAGATAGTGCAGAAATCCACTTCTGGGGCCCACTTGGTGTGTGCTGGGGCTGAAACGTGAGCTTTACACGTGCCTAGGCTGTTTCCAGAGTTAAACGCGAGGTTGTAACCTGTTTCTGGCGTTTAACTCCAACTTGTAACCTGTTTCTGGCGTTTAACGCCAGAATGCAACATGGAGCTGGCATTGAACGCCAGTTTACGTCCTTTATCCTTAAGCAAAGTATGGATTATTATATATTGCTGGAAAGCCCTAGATGTCTAGTTTCCAACGCAATTGAGAGTGTGCTATTTAGATTTCTGTAGCTCCAGAAAATCCATTTCGAGTGCAGGGAGCTCAGAATCCAACAACATCTGTAGTCCTTTTTCAGCCTGAATAAGATTTTTGCTCAGCTCCCTCAATTTCAGCTAGAAAATACTTGAAATCACAGAAAAACACACAAACTCATAGTAAATTCCAGAAATGTGATTTTTATTTAAAAATTAATAAAAATATAATAAAAAGTGACTAAAACATGTTAAAAACTACCTAAAAACAATGCCAAAAAGCATATAAATTATCCGCTCATCACAACACCAAACTTAAATTGTTGCTTGTCTCCAAGCAACTAAAAACAAAGTAGGATAAAAAGAAGAGAATATACAATGAATTCCAAAAACATCTATGAAGATCAGTCTTAGTTATATGAGCGGGGCTATTAGCTTTTTGCTTCTGAACAGTTTTGGCATCTCACTTTATCCTTTGAAGTTCAGAATGATTGGTATCTATAGGAACTCAGAATTCAGATAGTGTTATTGATTCTCCTAGTTCAGTATGTTGATTCTTGAACACAGCTACTTTATGAGTCTTGGCCGTGGCCCTAAGCACTCTATTTTCCAGCATTACCACCGGATACATACATGCCACAGACACATAACTGGGTGAACCTTTTCAGATTGTGACTCAGCTTTGCTAAAGTCCCCAATTAGAGGTGTCCAGGGTTCTTAAGCACACTCTGTTTTTGCTTTGGACCTCGACTTTAACCGCTCAGTCTCAAGTTTTCAATTGACACCTTCACGCCACAAGCACATGGTTAGGGACAGCTTGGTTTAGCTGCTTAGGCCAGGATTTTATTCCTTTAGGCCCTCCTATCCACTGATGCTCAAAGACTTGGATCCTTTTTATTACCCTTGCCTTTTGGTTTTAAGGGCTATTGGATTTTTGCTCTTACCTTTTGGTTTAAAGAGCTTTTGGCTTTTTCTACTTGCTTTTTCTTTTTCTTGCTCTCTTTTTTTTTCGCATTTTTTTCTACAAGCTTTGTTCTTCACTGCTTTTTCTTGCTTCAAGAATCATTTTTATGATTTTTCAGATTATCAAATAACATTTCTCCTTTTTCATCATTCTTTCAAGAGCCAACAATTTTAACATTCATAAACAACAAATTCAAAAGAAATATGCACTATTCAAGCATTCATTCAGAAAACAAAAAGTATTGCCACCACATCAAAATAATTAAACTATTTTAAAATTCGAAATTCATGTACTTCTTTTTCTTTTTCAGAAAATAATTTTCATTTAAGAAAGGTGATGGATTCATAGGACATTCATATCTTTAAGACATAGACACTTAGATACTAGTGATCATATAATAAAGACACAAACATAATTAAACATGAAGCATAGTAAAAAAACAGGAAAATAAGAACAAGGAGATTAAGGAATGGGTCCACCTTAATGAGGGTGGCGTCTTCCTTTTCTTGAAGAACCAATGGTGCTCTTGAGCTCCTCTATGTCTCTTCCTTGCCTTTGTTGCTCCTCCCTCATAGCTCTTTGATCTGCAGTCAATTGCTCTACCACTGAATTATGGAAAAACAAAAAGCAATGCTTTTACCACTCCAAACTTAAAAGGTTTGCTCGTCCTCGAGCAAACGAAGAAAGAAGTGGAGAAGATGGAGGAGATGGAGGTGTGTGAATGGGTGGGTATGGGAGGAGAATGGTTTGAATTT
The DNA here is from genome assembly GCF_059453495.1 of Arachis ipaensis. Lineage (NCBI taxonomy): Eukaryota > Viridiplantae > Streptophyta > Magnoliopsida > Fabales > Fabaceae > Arachis > Arachis ipaensis. The sequence goes on from NC_142443.1 coordinate 80,069,444, forward strand.
GAATGGTGAGATAGGTGGAGATCCTGTGGGGTCCACAGATCCAGAGGGGTCAAGGATGTATCATCCCTGCTCCTATTAGGCGTGTAAACGCCCTTGCAGTGTAATCCTGGCGTTTAACGCCAGACTGCTGCCTGTTTGTGGCGTTAAACGCCCAAATGTAGCCTATTTCTGGCATTTAACGCCAGGTTGATGCTTGTTTCAGGCGTTAAACACCAGCTTGTTGCTTGTTTCTGGCATTAAACGCCAGACAGATGCTTGTTTCTGGTGTTTAGACGCCAGAATGCTCTTCCTCCAGGGTATGCTATTTTTAATGCTGTTTTTCATTCTGTTTTTGATTTTTCAGTAGTTTTTGTGACTTCACTTGATCATCAACCTAAAAAAAACCTAAAATAGCAATAGAAAATAAAGAGATATAGTTAAATAACATTGGGTTGCCTCCTAACAAGCGCTTCCTTAATGTCAATAGCTTGACCTTACTGAGCTTTTAATCTAGTCTCAGCCTTGAGCATTCTTGCTCAATATTGCCTTTAAGATAATGCTTGACTCTCTGTCCATTAACGATGAACTTCTTATTAGAATCAATGTCTTGAAGCTCCACATGACCATATGGTGACACGCTTGTAATCACATATGGTCCCCTCCACCGGGATTTCAGTTTCCTGGGGAATAATCTGAGCCTAGAGTTAAATAGCAGAACCTTCTGTCCTGGTTCAAAGACTCTAGGTGACAACTTTCTGTCATGCCACCTTTTTGCTTTCTCCTTGTAAAGCTTAGCATTTTCGAAAGCAGTGAGTCTGAATTCCTCTAGCTCATTTAGCTGGAGTACTCTTTTTTCTCCAGCTAATCTGGCATCAAAGTTTAGGAATCTGGTTGCCCAGTAGGCCTTATGCTCCAGTTCCACGGGCAGATGACAGGCCTTACCATACACAAGCTGATATGGAGAGGTCCCTATAGGAGTCTTGAATGCTGTTCTGTAAGCCCACAGAGCATCATCCAAGCTTCTCGCCCAATCCTTTTTACGGGTACTTATTGTCCATTCCAAGATTCTTTTTAGTTCTCTATTAGAGACTTTAGCTTGCCCATTTGTCTGTGGATGATATAGAGTTGCCACCTTGTGGCTAATTCCATACCGGACCATAGCAGAGTAAAGCTGTTTGTTGCAGAAGTGAGTGCCCCCATCACTAATTAGTACTCTAGGGACACCAAACCTGCTGAAGATATATTTTTGGAGGAACTTCAACACTGTTTTAGTATCATTGGTGGGTGTGGCAACGGCCTCTACCCATTTTGATACATAGTCGACTGCCACCAGAATATAAGTGTTTGAGTATGATGGTGGGAAAGGTCCCATGATGTCAATTCCCCATACATCAAACAACTCAATCTCCAAGATTCCCTGTTGAGGCATGGCGTAACCATGAGGCAGATTACCAGCTCTTTGGCAACTGTCATAGTTATGTACAAACTCTCGGGAATCCCTATAGAGTGTAGGCCAGTAGAAGCCACATTGGAGGACCTTGGTGGCTGTTCGCTCACCTCTGAAATGGCCTCTATATTGTGATCCATGGCAATGCCATAAGATCCTATGTGCTTCTTCTCTAGGTACACACCTACGGATTATTCCGTCTGCACATCTCTTAAAGAGATAGGGTTCATCCCACAAGTAGTACTTTGCATCAGTAATTAATTTTTTTTTGTTGCCTGCTGTAATCCTTGGGTTTGAACCTTGTAGCTTTATAGTTTGCAATGTCTTCAAACCATGGTGTTTCCTGAATGGCAAACAAATGCTCATCCAGAAAGGTTTCAGAGATCTCAATAGAGGGGGGGAACTCCCCTTCTACTAGTTCTATCCGGGACAGATGATCAGCCACTTGGTTCTCTGTCCCTTTTCTGTCTCTTATTTCTATATCAAACTCTTGCAGAAGCAACACCCATCTTATGAGCCTGGGTTTTGAATCCTATTTTGTGAGTAGATATTTAAGAGCAGCATGGTCAGTGTACACAATCACTTTTGATCCTACTAAGTATGATCTAAACTTGTCAATGGCATAAACCACTGCAAGCAATTCCTTTTCTGTGGTTGTGTAATTTTTCTGGGCATCATTTAAAACACGGCTAGCATAATAAATGATATGCAGAAGCTTGTCATGCCTCTGCCCTAGTACTGCACCAATGGCGTGGTCACTGGCATCACACATTAGTTCAAATGGTAAAGTTCAGTCTGGTGCAGAAATAATTGGTGATGTGACCAGCTTAGCTTTCAGAGTCTCAAACGCCTACAGACACTCTGTGTCAAACACAAATGGCGTGTCAGCAGCTAGCAGATTGCTCAGGGGTTTTGCAATTTTTGAAAAATCCTTTATAAACCTCCTGTAGAATCCTGCATGCCCCAGAAAGCTTCTGATTGCCTTAACATTAGCAGGTGGTGGTAATTTTTCAATTACTTCCACTTTAGCTTGATCCACCTCTATTCCCTTGTTTGAAATTTTATGCCCAAGGACAATTCCTTCAGTCACCATAAAGTGACATTTTCCCAGTTTAAAACTAGGTTGGTCTCTTGGCATCTTTTCATGACAAGTGCTAAATGGTCAAGGCAGGAGCTGAATGAGTCTCCAAATACTGAAAAGTCATCCATGAAGACTTCTAGAAACTTCTCTACCATATCAGAGAAGATAGAAAGCATGCACCTCTGAAAGGTTGCAGGTGTATTACACAGACCAAAAGGCATTCTTCTGTAAGCAAATACTCCAGAAGGACATGTGAATGCTGTTTTCTCTTGGTCCTGAGGATCTACTGCAATCTAGTTGTAACCTGAATAGCCATCCAAAAAGCAATAATATTCATGACCTGCTAGTCTCTCTAGCATCTGGTCTATGAATGGTAAAGGAAAATGATCCTTTCTGGTGGCTGTGTTGAGCCTTCTGTAGTCAATACACATGCAAAACCCTGTAACTGTTCTTGTAGGAACCAGTTCATTTTTTTCATTATGAACCACTGTCATGCCTCCCTTCTTGGGAACAACTTGAATAGGGCTCACCCAGGGGCTATCAGAAATAGGATAAATAATCCCAGCCTCCAGTAATTTGGTGACCTCTTTCTGCACCGCTTCCTTCATGGATGGATTTAGCCGCCTCTGTGGTTGAACCACTGGCTTAGCATCATCCTCCAATAGGATTTTGTGCATGCATCTAGCTGGGCTTATGCCCTTAAGGTCACTTATGGAACACCCAAGAGCTGTCTTGTGTGTCCTTAGCACTTGAATTAGTGCTTTCTCTTCCAGTGGATTTAAAGCAGAGCTTATGATCACTGGAAAAGTGTCACCTTCTCCTAGAAATGCATATTTCAGGGATGGTGGTAAAGGCTTGAGCTCGGGTTTAGGAGGTTTCTCCTCTTCCTGAGGAAGTCTCAGAGACTCTTTCAATTCCTTTGAACCCTCCAAATCAGGCTGAACATCTTTAAAGATGTCTTCCAGCTCTGATTCGAGACTCTCAGCCATGTTGACCTCCTCTACCAAAGAGTCAATGAGATCAACTTTCATGCAGTCTTTTGGTGTGTCTGGATGCTGCATGGCCTTGACAGCATTCAACTTAAACTCATCCTCATTGACTCTCAGGGTTACTTCCCCCTTTTGGACATCAATGAGAGTTCGTCCAGTTGCTAGGAAAGGTCTTCCTAGAATGAGAGTAGCACCCTTGTGCTCCTCCATTTCCAGCACTACAAAGTCAGTAGGAAAGGCGAATGGCCCAACCCTGACAATCATGTCCTCAATCATGCCTGATGGGTATTTAATGGAGCCATCAGTAAGTTGGAGACATATCCGGATTGGTTTAACTTCTTCAGTTAAACCAAGCTTTCTGATAGTGGATGCAGGTATTAGGTTGATGCTTACCCCAAGATCACATAAAGCTGTCTTGGTGCAATTACCCTCTAATGTGCATGGTATCAGAAAGCTCCCGGGATCTTTAAGCTTTTCTGGAAAGCTTTTCAGAATGACTGCACTGCATTCTTCAGTGAGGAAAACTCTTTCAGTTTCTCTCCAATCCTTCTTATGACTCAAGATCTCCTTCATAAACTTGGCATAAGAAGGTATTTGCTCAAGTGCCTCTGCAAATGGAATCTTTATTTCAAGAGTCCTGAGATAATCTGCAAAGCGAGCAAATTGCTTATCCTGCTCCTCTTGGCAGAGTTTTTGAGAATAAGGTATCTTGGCTTTATATTCCTCAACCTTAGTTGCTGCAGATTTATTTCCTACAGAAGCGGTTGGAGAAGCCTTTTTAGAGGGGTTGTTATCAGCACTTGTGTGTGTCTGATCCCTCACTGGCATTTGAATGCCAGGGTTAGAAGCTGGAGTGGCGTTGGATGCCAACTCCTTACTTGTTCCTGGCGTTTGAACGCCAGAATTGAGCTTCCATTGGGCGTTTGACGCCAAATCCTTGCCTGTTTCTGGCGTTTGAACGCTAGAGTTATTCTTCTCTGGGCTCTTACTGTCCTCAGAGGGATTTTGGATAGCAGTTTATTCTATTCTTGGCTTCCTGCTGCCTTGAAGTGAGGTATTTAATGTTTTCCCACTTCTTAATTGAACTGCTTGGCACTCTTCTGTTATTTGTTTTGATAATTATTGCTCTGTTTGCTTCAACTGTACCTCCATATTTATATTAGCCATTCTTGTGTCTTGTAGTATCTCCTTGAATTTGGCCAGCTGTTTTGTTAGAAAGTTAATTGCTGATTGAATTCAGTAATTTGTTCTGCAGGACTCAGTTCAGCAGTTATTGTTTTAGCCTCTTCTTTCATGGAAGATTCACTATTTAGGTACAGATGCTGATTTCTGGCAACTGTATCAATAAGCTCTTGAGCCTCTTCAATTGTCTTTCTCATGTGTATAGATCCACCAGCTGAGTGATCTAGAGAAATTTGAGCTTTCTCTGTAAGCCCATAATAGAAGATGTCTAACTGCACCCATTCTGAAAATATTTCAGAGGGGCATTTTCTTAGCATCTCTCTGTATCTCTCCCAGCCATCATAAAGAGATTCATTATCTCCTTGTTTAAAGCCTTAGATGTCCAGCCTTAGCTGTGTCATCCGTTTTGGAGGGAAATATTGATTCAGGAATTTTTCTGACAGCTGTTTCCATGTCCTTATGCTAGCCTTAGGTTGGTTATTTAACCACCTCTTAACTTGGTCTTTTACAGCAAATGGAAACAATAATAATCTGTAGACATCCTGATCTACTTTCTTATCATGTACCATGTCAGCAATCTGTAAAAACTGTGCCAGAAACTCTGTAGGTTCTTCCTGAGGAAGACCGGAATACTGGCAACTTTGCTGCACCATGATAATGAGCTGAGGATTCAACTCAAAGCTACTGACTCCAATAGAGGGTATACAGATACTACTCCCATATGAAGCAGTAGTGGGGTTGGCATATGACCCCAGAGTCCTTCTGGACTGTTCAATTCCACTTAGATCCATGATGGAGAGAAGGGAATTGATATGAATAGCAAATAGAAGATACTTTTATTTTATTTTATTTTTTATTTTTATTTTTTATTTTTTATTTTTTTTTATTTTTTTTTTGAAAACCGAAATTAAAATAAAATAAAATAAAAGAAAATAAAGGAAAAATTAACTATAATTTCAAAATTTTGAAGAAAAATAAATAAGAGAAAATTGAAAACTAAATTAATTAATTAAAAAGATTAGAAAAAGATGTGGGTGAGGATTTTCGAAAAAAAATAAATAAATAAAGAGAGAGAAATTGGTTCTGAAGTTTTGAAAAAGATATGTCTTAAAATTAAAGATACTTGTAAGAAAATAAAATAAAATAAAATAAAATAAAAGATATGAAAAAGATTTGATTTTAAGATCTGAGATTAGAAAAGATAAGATTTTGAAAAAGATATGATTTTTTTTTTGAAAAAGATTTGAATTTTGAAATTTTAAAACTAAGATAAGATAAAATAAAAAATTTTTAAAATAAAATCTGAATTTTTAAAAGAAAAATTTGAAAAATAAATTAAAATAAAGGAAAAAGATATTTTTGAATTCAATGAAGAAAGAGAAAAACAATAAAAAGACACAAAACTTAAAATTTTTAGATCTAATGCTCTTAATTTTCGAAAATTTTGGAGGGAAACACCAAGGAACACCAAGCTTAAAAATTTTAAGATCAAAACACAAGGAAGACTCACAAGAACAACAAGAACATGAAGATAGAACACCAAACTTAAAATTTTTGGAAAACCAAAATAAAACTTTTGAAAACTAAAGAAAAATCAACAATAAAACACCAAACTTAAAGTTTGGCACAAGATTTATTCAAAGAAAAATTATTTTTGAAAAAGTTTTTAAAAAGAGGATAGCCAATTACCAAGAACATAAGCACTACGCTCTAGCCAATTGAGCTATAAATTTAAAGTGTTTTAACAAGGTATAAATAAATCTTTTTTTTTAGATGCTAATAATTCGAAAATGCACAAGAAAAACAAGAAAAATCACAAAACAAGAAAAACTAAAGATCAAACAAGGAAAATAAACAAGAACAACTTGAAGATTAAGAAAGAACAATGAACACAATTTCGAAAATTTAAAAGAAAATAAAAACATGCAATTGACACAAAACTTAAAACATGAACAAAACTCAAACAGAAAAACTCAATTATCAGTTTATAAAATTTTCAAAAAAAATTTTAAAAAGAGAAAATAAGGATTAAAAAAAGAAATTTCAACCAAAAACAATAATAAAAGACTCTAAACCAAAAAGAAAAATTTTTCCTAATCTAAGCAACAAAATGAACCGTCAGTTGTTCAAACTCGAACAATCCCCGGCAACGGCACCAAAAACTTGGTGCACAAACTGTGAATCACACTTTTCACAACTCGTACCACTGACCAGCAAGTGCACTGGGTCGTCCAAGTAATACCTTACGTGAGTAAGGGTCGAATCCCACGGAGATTGTTGGCTTGAAGCAATCTATGGTTATCTTGTAACTCTTAGTCAGGATATCAATTATATTTATCAGTTTGAATTGCGAGAAATAAAAGAGCATGAAATAAATACTTGTTCTGCAGTAATGGAGAATATGTTGGAGTTTTGGAGATGCTTTGTCTTCTGAATCTCTGCTTTCCCCCTGTCTTCTTCTTCACGCACGCAAGGTTCCTCCTATGGCAAGCTGTATGTTGGTGGATCACCGTTGTCAATGGCTACCATCCGTCCTCTCAGAGAAAATGGTCCAGGTGCGCTATCACCGCCCGGCTAATCATCTGTCGGTTCTCACTCATGCTGGAATAGGATCCGTTGGTCCTTTTGTGTCTGTCACTACGCCCAACCTTTGTGAGTTTGAAGCTCGTCACAGTCATTCAATCCTTGAATCCTACTCAGAATACCACAGACAAGGTTTAGACTTTTTGGATTTCTCAAGAATGCTGTCAATGGATTCTAGCTTATACCACGAAGATTCTGATTAAGGAACCCAACAGATACTTATTCAATCTAATATAGAATGGAGGTGGTTTTCAGGAACGCGTTCATAGGTTGAGAATGGTGATGAGTGTCACGGATTATCACATTCATCATACTGAAGTGCGAATAAATATCTTAGATAGAAACAAGCGTGTTTGAATGGAAAACAGAAGTAATTGTATTAATTCATCGAGACACAGCAGAGCTCCTCACCCCCAACAATGGATTTTAGAGACTCATGCCGTCATAGAGTACAAAGTTCAGATCTAAAATGTCATGAGGTACAAAATAAATCTCTAAAAGTTGTTTAAATACTAAACTAGTAACCTAGGTTTACAAAAAATGAGTAAACTAAGATAGATAGTGCAGAAATCCACTTCTGGGGCCCACTTGGTGTGTGCTGGGGCTGAAACTTGAGCTTTACACGTGCCTAGGCTGTTTCCAGAGTTAAACGTCAGGTTGTAACCTGTTTCTGGCGTTTAACTCCAACTTGTAACTTGTTTCTGGCGTTTAACGCCAGAATGCAACATGGAGCTGGCGTTGAATGCTATATATTTCTGGAAAGCCGTGGATGTCTACTTTCCAACGCAATTAAGAGCACGCCATTTGGACTCCTATAGCTCCAGAAAATCCATTTCGTGTACAGGGAGGTCAGAATCCAATAGCATCTGCAGTCCTTTTTCAGCCTGAATCAGATTTTTGCTCAGCTCCCTCAATTTCAGCCAGAAAATACCTGAAATTACAGAAAAACACACAAACTCATAGTAAAGTCCAGAAATGTGATTTTTATTTAAAAACTAATAAAAATATAATAAAAAGTGACTAAAACATATTAAAAACTACCTAAAAACAATGCCAAAAAGCGTATAAATTATCCGCTCTTCATGTACCCTTCCGTAGTTCAGTGACGACCGTTCGCAAAAAGGATTCCGCTCTAGGTAGTCTTCTGAGTCTAGAGTGAACTCCATTATCTGTTTATATGTATATACTGTGAGACCAGCCATTGTCTCTACCCCGTTTGTATGCGAACTATAACCTAAATCCTGTGTACGAGACTCCTGTTATGTGGCTACTTGATGAAACGCTCTTTGATGACATATGATCGTGTAGAGGAGTAGTAGACGACCTTCTACATTTTGATGACATTCGACCTGAGTTAAGTTTTGAAGACTTAGAACGTACTTTCCCTCGCTTTAGTAGGCTAGAGGGACTAGGCGAGTATAGAGTCTAGACTAGCCTGGGTGCCAGCTTAAGGACTTCTTGAATAGGTCAGGGCCTGGGATGTTGTATGTATATATATGTATATTGTTATTATCTAGCTATATCTATGGGTGTCCTAACTAAAAGTCTATACTTAAATAAAGGCTGGATTACTGAATGTTGTTGACTACTTGTGATGTACTTATGTGTGGTTGTTTATAATTATTTTATCTGTTATCAGTTATGAATTGATTATGAATGATTCCGTCCATTAATCCAAACGTTTTCAAAAAAAAAAAATACCCCGCAAGTTAACTACGTTTTTAACAACGAATCAGGCTCATATGATAAATAATAGGTAATAATTAGGAAGACAAATTGGTAGCGCTCAGTTTCTGGTATGATCTAGACATATTGAAAATTGGGTCGTTACAATTTGGTATCAGAGCAGTTTCCAATAGAGCCTGGGGAATGGACTGACTATGCTTCATTGCATATGTGTCTCATGCTTATAAGATATCTTAATAATATGTGTTGCATGATCATTTCTGTGCTTTCATTTTGGGAAATGTTCACACTTAACTTGAAGTATTGAGAATGATCACCTTAATAACGATTGTCTGGTGTGAACAGGACTATAATGAGACCACGGAGACGGAGTGCACGGAAAGAAACCCCTAGTGATAACCGAGAGAGAGAACAGGAAATGTTTATGGCTACAATGAAAACTGTAGCTAATGCACTACGTGAGGCTACGATAGCTGCTGCTAGGGCTGCTGAGTGTCTTGGAGTGAGAAATGCAACAATGGAGAGGATAATGGGAACAATGAGGCTGATCCAGCGCATCCTGATAAACCCATGACTGTTGCTAATTTTCTGAAAGTGAATCCACCTAAGTTCAAAGGTACACTCATTGCGACTGATGCCGACAACTGGTTCTGAGGTATTGAGCGATCACTGCGAGCACAACATGTTTCGGAAGGCCAACATGTAGAGTTTGCTACCTATATGCTCGAAGGAGAGGCTGAGTATTGGTGGCAGGGGATACATCGACTCCTGCAACAGAATGAAGGTGACGTTCCTTGGGATACCTTTAGGGACGAATTCTATAAGAAGTATTTTCCGAGAGCAGCACATGACACTAAGGAGATGGGGCTTATGCAATTGAAGCAAGGGGATATGACTATTGCTTAGTACGACTGTATGTTCGATGACTTGTGCCATTTCTCCAAGATTTGTCAAGGGAACCCAGCCGACTTTGAGGAATGGAAGTGTCTGAAGTTTGAAGGAGGACTCCAAGAAGAACTGGTGAATTCTGTTGTTCTGCTAGAGATATGAAATTTTGCTGAACTGGTGAATAAAAATAAACTAGGGGAAGAATGTTCGAAGAAGGCGGTGATAGCTCGAGCAGATCATAGGGAGGCCTCACGAAGAGACCTTATTCAGAATTTAGCCCCTCAAGGTCGCAACTTTAAAGCCAATGATCAATATCGGTGCCAAAATAGGAATCAACGGAATGGTGATTTTCTTGCTCGTAACAACAACAATAACCATAACTATAATCTGGGACAGGAACGAGGAGGTCAATTTCAGGGTATTTCGATATGCTCAAGGTGTGGGAAAGATCATGGTAACAGACCTTGTCAGTATGGAACAAACAATTGTTATACTTGCGGAGAACCTGGACATATGGCCAGGGCTTGCCCAAATAGGCCTGTTCAAGATCCAGCTAGAACCCAACTATTAGGGCGAATATCTGCCATGACTGTTGATGATGCTCTGTACTCAAACTCCGTGATCCAAGGTTAGTGTTATGTCAAGACTCGCTCTTTAAATGTACTGTATAATAAGGGTATAATATATTCCTTCCCTTCATTAACTATTGCGTGTAATTTTGGAATTAAAAGATAAGGTAAGGGACGATTATCCGAGCCTGTTTATAGGTAAAGAAAATTTTGCGGGCAAAATTTTCTTTTAGGAGGGTAGAATGTAACAACCCCGTTTTTCGAGTACGCGAGATCTTTTTCGAAGGTACGGATTTCTCTGGAAGATCAGTAAAGGGAACACCTCTGATATATCGTCAAGCATCTCAATCCTTATTCTCATTATGTCAAGCTTGATAACACAATCGTTAAGAACCTAGTTTTTGAACTGTATCGGTTAGGAGTTTTGATTCTGATTTTCGTAAATAGTCTCACTTTGATGAACTGGACTTGATTCATGAGAGAAGAGAGATAATAGTATAATATTATCATTATATTAGTATTAAAAGATGCTTGAATGATATAATAAAATTACCTGGTCTGTTTTAGTTAAAAACAGGAAATCGGTTTAACTGGGTTCACAATTTACTGGTGCAGCTTAGCACCAGCACTCTCTGATGACTTTAGCAATGATAAGACCTCATCATAACTGTTCTATTCTCATATTAAATATGTTACTAGTGTCATTTATGCTAGTAGCTCAGAAAATAATTTTTAGAGATGTTTTTACAAGTGTTTCGATACACCTAGTTTTAGTAGTTATTCACCAGAGATATTTTAATATTCTTTTAATCCACCTTCATGCCAACCAGTCACAACTCACCTTACACCCCCAAGATCTCCAAGGCTGTCTCATTTCTTCATTCTGGCCGAAAATAACAAGAGAGAAAAGAGAGAAACTTTCATGAACACTTAATCTTCAAAGCTTGATTTCTGCTGAACTAAAACTCAAATCAAAATTTCAATCTGACCAAAATGACCCTCTCTTCTTTCTCTACATGATCATATGACTTATCAAGGCTAGAATCAAGGTGAGTTGACTGCACCATCTCCCTTTTGATTCGGTTTCAAGGAAACATGATTAAACATGTGTTTTCTTGATGTTCTTCCTTAGTAATCATGCTTAAATTGACTTGAGGGCTAAGAAACGTCAATTTCCAGCAACTCTAAGGTGAAAATCCCTTTCTAACGTGCTAAGTAAGATTTGGTCAGTTGAGGGTTTTTGGATTTACAGTTGTTCTTGATGTGATTTAGGAGGAAAAAGTGCTTAAGGACCACCTGAAAGTATAACCGAATTTGCAGCAGCAAAACCAGGTAGGGTTTAACGAATTTAATCTTGATTGATTGAGTTTGAGTTATGTGATTATGATATGGTTTTGCTGTGCTTGAAATTGATTGTTTATATGAGTAATTCTTGTTGACATTTTGGTGAAAATTTGATAAAATTTGATGAAATTCAAGCTATGAACTTGTGTTCTTGTGGCTACTGGAAAACAAAACCCTAACCCTTAAATTGGGGTTCAATTTGTGTTGAAATCATGTGGAAAATATTGGGTTTTAGTGTCTAGGAATTTATTATGAATTTTGGTAAAAATCGGTTGCTGAAAAGATTGAAAAACGGGTAAAAACAGAGAAAGAATCAGAAGAATTTACAAAGAACATGAAGAACACTTTGAGTGTGATGAAGAACATGGAAGAACAGGCCTTAGATCTCAAAAATGGCATGGAAGTTAAATTTTTGGTGTTTGGGGGGTTATTTGGTAATTTCCAAAAGTTAGGGTGGTTAAAGTAGAAATATTAAAAGTTACGGGTGGTAAAAAGTAAATTTTAAAGGTTAAAAGTTAAAATGGGGTAATTTTCGAAAATTTAATGATAAAAGAATAAAAAATAATAAAATATTAAATAATAATATTTAATTAAAAATAATATTTAATAAAAATGATAAAATAATGCGGAAAAGGCAGTTTTCTATAAAAGCTTTAGAAAGACAACTTTAAGCGCAGAATCTCATAATTACCTTCATAAAACACGTAGGGAGTGGTAATAACATGTTTGTGAGGCAAAGATAAAAGTTAAAGAAAAGATAAACACCAAAGAAAAGTCTGTAAATTTTAATGACAGAAAAACAAACAGAGATTAGTAAACGAACTAGGAGCAACATAGTTAGTTCTTGAGTTGTGCCCAGGGTTAGGTATAATATGAAAAGTTAAACTATTTCAGTATAGACTTAATGAACATATACTTGGGACAGGCTAACTATTCATATCAAAATTTATATAAGCTTTAAATACATACGTTAAGCAGAAAAAGAGTAACCAGAGCAGAGTAAAGAGATACAAAGAACAGAATAACCAGAATAGAGTAAAGAGATTAAGAGAAAAGAGTAATCAGATTAGAGTAGAAAGACAAAGATAAAAGAGTAATTTGATAAGGAAAAATGGTTTGAGTTAAGATGTTGTAAAAGTAAAAGCTGTAAAGTTTGTATAGTATGATTGAACAGAGAAAGAAAGAGGTACTTCATAAGAATGTGAAAGTGATGATGAATAATGAGAATGATAATGAATGATGATAATGGGAATAATTATGTAAGAATCTGCTGCAGAGAGGCAGTCAGATAGATGGTGGTACGACCACTGAGTGTGCTTTCCTGGGATACTTAGTTATAATGCTATTCTGTAAGTCAGAAGACTCTTACAGAGGTATCGAGAAAACATAACTAGCATATACTCTTGTAACTCAAAGGACTCTCCCAGTGAGTATGTGTGTGCTCCTGTAAGTTAAAGGACTCTTACAGTGAGTGTGTTGAGCAAATATAAGTTAACTAGCTCCGCCATGCAAGTCAAAGGACTCTTGCAGTGGTTTGCCTCACAAGTCAAGGGAGTCTTGCGAGGGGCATTGCCAACAGGGAAGCCTTACCTGGTCAAAGGACTCCGGGTAACGTCGGAAGGGGGTATGTAACCGACACATAAGCTCATTACTTGCACTAGGGCTAGACATACATCATACTTGGTTGTGCATTGTCTCTATTATGATTGTTGCATAAATGTATGCTTTCTTTGTTTGTATTCTATTCTATTCTATTCTCTGTGTCTATGTTTGTGTTATTTTCTTGTATTCTTCTGTTTGTGTTCTGCTATCTGTTTTCTCTATCTTCTCTATTTATTTGTATCTTCTATTTACTGCTTTTCTATATTCTGCTATTTATCTACTAAACAACACAGAATTAATGAACTTAACTAATAACCCCAGCCCTACTAAGAATTTTCCAGTGCTTACCCCTTCTCTCTCCCTTCCCCCTTCAGAAGGAAGCATGAGTACCCTTCCGTAGTTCACTGACGACCGTTCGCAAAAAGGATTCCACTCTAGGTCGTCTTCTAATTCTAGAGTGGACTCCATTATCTGTTTATATGTATATACTGTGAGACTAGTCATCGTCTGCACCCCATTCGTATGCGAACTCTAACATAAATCCTGTGTACGAGACTCCTGTTATGTGGCTACTTGATGAAATACTAGAGAGACGTTCTTTGACGACGTATGATTGTGCAAAGGAGTAGTAGATGACCTTCCACCTATTGATGACATTCGACCTGACTCGAGTTTTGATGACTTAGAACGTACTTTCCCTCGCTTTAGTAGTCTAGAGGGACTAGGCGAGTATAGAGTCTAGACTAGCTTGGGTGCCAGCTTAGAGACTTCTTGAATAGGTCAGGGCCTGGGATGTTGTATGTATATATATGTATATTGTTATTATCTAGCTATATCTAGGGGTGTCTGATGACTTGCATCATCCACCCTTTTTTTCTTGCATAAAAAGGACCATAAAAGAGCATAATCTCATTTGATCATTCCAATTCTTGCATAATTTGATAAGCATTATGGTACATTGCTTTGAAATGAGCTTGTGCTGAATTTCAGGTGAAAAAGACATCAAAAAGGGAGAGAAAACAACAAAAGAAGCTGGGCGTGTGAAACTGGCGTGCTACTTGGAGCAAACGCCACAAAATTGCATTGGCGTGGCATGCCAGAAGCTGGGCGTGGCACGCCAGTACTAAAATCCAGAGAGGATCCTCCAAGCATTTACATGGGCGTGGCACGCTAGTACAACTTTTCAGAGAGCAACAATGAAGGCCACCAAAGGGGCGTGGCACGCCAGGCTTGGCGTGGCACGCCAAACCCACCACTTAAGCCATGGGCATGCCACTTTTTATTGAAGGTGTGGCACGCCAGCTTTAAAATCACTTGGGCGTGCCACTTGAGGAACCAGGCATGGCACGCCAAGCTAAAAAGGACACAAATGAATGGGCGTGCCACTTGAGCAGCACGGCGTGGCACGCTGGTACAAAATTCCAGAGAGGAAGTTGAAGGCTAAAATGGCTGGGCATGCCACTTGAGCAGTAAGGCGTGGCACACCAAGCTTCCAAGCTTACTTGGGCGTGCCATTTGAGCACATGGGTGTGGCACGCCAAGGTACAAAGAAGGGCAAAGCAAAGGCTGGGCGTGCCACTTGGTGTCGAAGACGTGGCACGCCAGCTCAAGATCCTCACCTGGGCGTGCCACTTGAATGCTGGGTGTGGCACGCCAGCTACTGGAACCAAGGAAAATGATGGGCGTGGCACGCTAGTTATATTTTCCAGAGAGGGAGAAACAAGGCCAACCTTATGGGCGTGCCACTTGGTATCGAAGGCGTGGCACGCCAGCTTTAAAAATCACTTGGGCGTGCCACTTGAGTCCCAGGCGTGGCACGCCAACATCACCAATCACCCAAGAGAAGACCTAGGCATGCCACTTGAGTTCTAGGCGTGGCACACCAAGCAGGGAGAAAAGAGGAGAGGGAAAAGGCCTGGGCGTGCCACTTGGGCTCGAAAGCGTGGTACGCCAGGCTAACCAAGGCTTTAAAAAGGCCTGGGCGTGCCACTTGGGCTCGAAGGCATGGCACGCCAGGCCATTCAAGGTTTTAAAGAACCCTGGGTGTGCCACTTGGGCTCGAAGGCTGGCACGCTAGGGTGGTCAATAGAGGAAGACGTGCTACTTGAGGATTGGGCGTGGCACGCCAAGTCAGATTCAGAGTGAAGCGTGGCACGCCACTGAAGCGCCAACCACACGCCAGCTGTGAGATCACATTTATTGAGTTTCTTTTCCCTCCAAAATGTAATTTTACTTTCACTTTTGTATTTTTCTTTATTTGCTAGTGCTAGGAGTAGTATAAATACCCCTTGAAAGTACTGAAGAAGAGGTTAAGCAGTTGAGCTATTAATTGAAGCATAGTTAGATTTATTTTTCCACCTTTTACTTTTTCTTGAGCTATGAGTAACTAAATTCCCTCTCATTGAGAGATGGAGCTCTGTTGTACTTGATGGATTAATGATAGTGAATTTCTTCTTCTCTTCATCTTCTCTTTGATTTGCTAGAAGGAATTTTGTTCTTCATGCTAGTGTTCAATCACCTTGGAAAAGGGGTTGAATACAAAATGGGTTTCATGGGAACCTTGGAAAAGGAAACATGAAACCATGCTAGAAATCCCTTCTCACACTTGAGTAGGATCTGGGTTTTGGTGTTTGGATATGGTGACATAAAATCCTCTCTCTACTTGGACCTGTGATGATGTGTGGTATAATCAGGGACCAAGCATATCTCTCTTCATGAGCAATTAGACCAAGGAATTGGCTATTGATCAAGATCTGAGAGATTGAGTCACCAAGGGATTGGGGCTCCATCAATCATGATTGCCAAGAGGTCAATGAGTTGCATGATTGAAGAGGATATGAGCTGGATTTAATCCAAAGAGGCAACACCTCCTAATCTCAATGAATTTCCCTATTCTTATCTTCTATTTTCTTTATAGCTTTCTTTACATTCTACAATTCTCCATTTCCATTTACAATTGAGTCATTGAAGTTTCTGCTCTTATTTTCTTGTCATTTTTAATTCTGCTATTTACGTCTTTCCTTTACTTTTTGAGTCATTTATATTTCTCCATATTTACAATTCTGTAATCACAATCTATTCTGCTTAGCTTGATTGATTCACCAATTAATTAAAATTGCTCAAATCTATCAATCTCTGTGGATACGATCCCACTCCACTGTGGGTTATTACTTGACGATAATTTTGGTGCGCTTCCAAAAAGAACGGATTCACAAATTTTATAACGGGGTGTGAATTCGGCTCATCAGTGTCCTAACTAAAAGTCTATACTTAAATAAAGGTTGGATCACTGAATGTTGTTGACTGCTTGTGATGTACTTATGTGTGGTTGTTTATAACTATTTTATCTGTTATCAGTTGTGAATTGATTATGAATGATTCCGTCCATTAATCCAAACATTTTCAAAAAAAAATACCCCGCAAGTTAACTACGTTTTTAACAACGAATCAGGCTCATATGATAAATAACAGGTAATAATTAGGAAGACAAATTGGTAGCGCTCAGTTTCTGGTATGATCTAGACATATTGAAAATTGGGTCGTTACAGTTTTTCTTCTCCAATACCTCTCTACAAAAGAGATATTGAGTTGCATCTTCTTGGGGGTTGCTAAGATATGAGTCAGTTGTTCATCCTCAAGCTTTCTCTGCATGCCAATAAGAAGTTGCTCTTGAGTCCCTTTCACCTCTGTAAGAGCGTGCTCAATGGCATTCTCAGGATCCTCCTGATTCTTGGTTGCTCCAGTCCCTTAGTAGCAAGCTCCTGAGGTTCGGCCTCGTTGGTGAAGACTACTGTCTCACCTTTGTTTAATGTCTTCTTCTCAGAGAGAATCAGGCTTTCTGTGAAGACCCTACAGGGATGCACCTCCTCAAACAACTTAGTGGGAGAAGTATTAACCAGCTCAGGTGTCCACTGGTCGTAAGTGTGAGTGTCTCCTTGAGGGTAGTGATGCCTAGGCATTTTAGGCTAGTTTCACAAGTCTTTTCATTAGTTTTTATTTGGTTTTCATGCATTTCTTAGGCAATAAGCAAGTGTTTGGATGAATAATATATGTATATGTTGTTTCAATCAAACATTGTTATTTATGAGTATTTTCATGAGATTAATGCAAGAATTGCTTGATACTATGAATGATGCATTATCTTATGATTATGATAAGGTTTTGATGCATTTGTTTGGTTGATGATAGGTAAGAAGAAGCAAAGCAAAGGCAGAGATGAAGCAGAGGAAGCAACGTTGGTGGCAAAAGTTGGCTCACCAACGTTGCCATAAACATTGCCTATGGAGGAGGAAGAAACGTTGGTGGCCAAAGTTGGCTCACCAACGTTGCTCACCAATGTTCCAAGCATGAAAAGCAACGTTGGTGGCCCAAACTTGGCTCACCAACGTTGCTGCAAGAGAGGTGTAACGTTGGTGGTCAAAGTTCGCTCACCAACGTTGATCACCAACATTCCAAAGCTCAACAAGCAACGTTGGTGGCCCAAGCTTGGCTCACCAATGTTGCTGGCAACCTTGCTACACAAAAAGGTGCCAACGTTGGTGTGCAAACATTGCCACACGTTGCACACCAACGTCTTCGACAAATTCATGAATTGAAGCTTGGAAAAATTTACGGCGATGCGTATGCGTGGGCTACGCGTACGCGTGAGCGTGCAAAATTGACCAGCGACGCGTGCGCATGGGCAACACACACGCGTGAGAGGAGCCTTGGCGCGCCAACTTTGTGTCACTAACGAAAACGTTTGCACACTAACGCTGGGTCACGGGTACGCGTGGGCGACGAGTATGCGTGACCAGAAGAGCGTTGGTGCACCAACGTTGATGCCAAATGCCAGTACAAATGCCCAATATGGCTTATGCATGCAACATTTGTGCCACCGTTAGTGCACAAACATTGGTCACCAATGCCAGCACCAATTTTCATTCCAAATGGCAACCATGCAAGTAATAAACGTTAATGAGCTAACGTCCTTGTCAACATCACAAAGAGTCACTCCAAACTTGCTTCAACCAAGGCCAAAAGCCACATCCAAGTACTTGAAGACCCATCTTGAAGATGAGAAGAAAGAGTATAAATAGAAGAGTTTTTGAAGTTGAAGGGAAGCTCTCTGTAGGCTGGAGGATTAGAGACTCCAGAGCTCTTAGAATTCTGGAGGATTAGAGACCCCAAAGAGCGTAATGTAGGATTCTTAGTTTAGATACACTTTTATTTTCTACAAATTTTTACATTTAAGCTTGTATTGAGTTTAATTTCTTTTATGCAACTTCAATTTCATACGCTTCTTCTTCTTTGCAATTTTACTTTCTAGCTTGTATTCAGTTTGATTTACTTTCATGCAATTTCAATTTCTTGCACTTGTTCTTAGAGCAATGATTAGCTAAACCCCAATCATTAGGTGAAGGAGCTCTATTGTAATTCACATGATTGAATGAAATTCTTCTTCCTCTCAATCTGCTTGTTGTAGCTAAGGGACATATTCTATGTTCATTGTGATCCACTCACTCCGGAAGTGGGTTTGGGTCTATTGAATTCCTATATGAGCCTCGGAAGGAGAATCATAGGATTTAGAATTGAAGCTCTATCCCTCACAATTCTCTTGATCAACACCATTCAGGAGGAATTGAGATCTTAAGAAATTGTGTGGCTCATGGATAAGAAACATGCACTTAGCCTCTTCTCATGACAATCAGATCAAGGAATTGGCAAATTAATTGTGATTAGAGAAATTGGGTTGCCAAGGAATTGGGACTCAATTAATTCCAATCTGCCATAGATCTACTTCATATGATTGAGAAGGGAGATAAAACCCATTGACTCATGGTGGATTATGATATCTCCAATCCCTAATGAATTTTTCTCTTTGTGTTTGTCACTTTGCTTACTTTGAGTTCCATTTAATTGCTTTGATTTACTGATTTCTTTAATTCTCAGCACCCCAAATTCCCTTTACTTTTCATGCAATTTACTTTCCGTTGTCATTTACATTCTTGCTTGTTATTTAGATTTCAGCTCTTTTAATTTTTTGCTCTTTACATTTCAGTTATTTAGTTCCTTGCCATTTAAGTTTCCGCAATTTATATTTTACCATTTACTTTCAGCACTTTACTTTCTTGCAATTTATGTTTTGTTAAGTCAATTTCACCAAAACCATCAACTGTTAGCTTGACTAGATACATCACCCCACTAAAATTGCTTAATCCATCAATCACTGTGGGATCTACCTCACTCTTGTGAGTTTTACTACTTCATACGACCTGATCTACTTGCCAGTAGTTAATGTGAATGCAATTTTCCCGTCATCAGATGGTCACCACCTATAGCACTAGGAGCACTAAAACTCTCAGCAGGGGGTGCGGCTACAGTTTCCCTGTCTAGAACTTCTGTCCTAACTAGGGTCTAAACATCTGTTGCTAACTTAGCCAATCTCTACGAAAGAGAGAACTGATAAGGAATTTGTTAACAACCTTATCCCAATTTTTCACACTTCCCTTGGGTACATCATCCCACCAATATTTTGCTCCATCTCTTAAAGCAAATTGGAATAGTTTTAGCTTGTGGAGTTCAGGGTCCACTCCATTCATCTATGCAGTGTCACAGAACTATAGGAAGTCAGTGATGAACCTACTGGGGTCTTCTTGTAGGTGTCCATGAAACTAGAACTTCTGCAACACTAAGGCGATCTGTTATGGGTTGATCTCAA
The DNA here is from genome assembly GCF_059453495.1 of Arachis ipaensis. NCBI lineage: Eukaryota > Viridiplantae > Streptophyta > Magnoliopsida > Fabales > Fabaceae > Arachis > Arachis ipaensis. Next base: position 80,089,494 of record NC_142443.1, read on the forward strand.
AACTTCTTGCTCTAATAGGAGGTACATTGATACGTTCTCCATAGAAGTCAGGCGAATAGTCACGAAGAACCTTTCTTGCCTCTCCTTCAGGTTCGGCCATGTCTTCAATTTCTTGTTCAAAATTTTCTGAGTGGTTTCTTCCGGAGTGTTGTGCTTTAGCTTATTGTAAACACCTCCTTAGAATTTTCTCAGGTTCAGGATCAGGAGTCAGGAGGGGTTCTTTATCCCTGTTCCTGGTCATAAACAAGAAAAAGAAAAGAAAGAAAAGAAGAAACTTTTTGTGCTACTTGGACCAAAGAGCATTCTGTGAGATGTGAAGAAAGAAGAAGAAGATAGAATAAAGATAAAAGAAGTAGAAGAATGATACTTTGAAAATAGGGGATAGGAGTTCGAATAATAGAAGTGAATAGAAGAAGAAGTATAAATAGAAAAGATAAATAAGAATTAAAATATTTTTGTTTTTATTTTATTTATTTATTATTTTTGAAAATTAAGTTAATAAATTAAAAAGATTTAAAATTTAAATGTTAAATTTTCGAAAATAGAAGAGAGAGAAAAAGAGAGAGTTTTCAAAAATTGAGAGAGAGAAAAGTTAGTTAGGAAGTTTTGAAAAAGAAGAGAGAGAAGATAAGATATTAATTAAGAGAAGATTTGATTTTAAAATAAGATAGAAGATAGGAGAAGATTTGAAATTAAAATAAGATAAGAGATAAGATAAGAAAAGATTTGAAATTTAAATTTGAAATTAGTAGTTAGAAAAGATAAGATAGGAAATTAAAAACATTTGAAAAAGATTTAAAAAGATAAGAATTTGAAATTTGATTTTGAAAAAGATTTAATTTTGAAAATTGAAATTTGAATTCTTAAATATTAAAATTTAAAAAATATAAGATAAGATTTTTAAATTTTGAAAAAGATGAGAAAAAGATAAGATTTTTTTTTTTGAAAAAGATGTTTTGAAAATATTTAATTTTTGAAAACTTGAAGACTAAGATATGATAAGATAAAATTTTGAAATTGAAATCTGAATTTTTATTTTAAAATTGTCGAAAATTAAGTAAAAAGATAAGAAAAGATATTCTTTTTTTTTTTTTTTAATTTAATAATGAAAGAGAAAAATAAGTAAAACACCTAAGGCTTAAAATTTTTAGATCTAGTGCACCTTATTTTTGAAAATTTTGGAGGGAAACACAAAGGAACACCAAACATAAAAATTTTAAGATCAAAACACAAAAAAGACTCGAGAGCACTTTGAAGATCATCAAGAACACAAAGAACAAAACTCAAGAAACTCAAAGAACACAAGAACATAAAAAGGACACCAAACTTCGAAAATTAAGAGAAAAGTAACAAGAAGACACCAAACTTAAAGACTTGACACAAGAATTAAACAAAGAAACTATTTTTGAAAATTTTTTTGAAAGAAGGACTTATAAGGGACAAAAATTTTAATCAGGAACATAAACAAAAGACTCAAAGCAAAAACAAAGATTAAACAAAGAAAATAAAAAATATTTTTGAAAAGGTTTTGGTGCACGAAATTGTGATCACACTTTTCACAACTCCGCACAACTAACCAGTAAGTGCATTGGGTCGTCCAAGTAATACTTTACGTGAGTAAGGGTCGATCCCACGGGGATTGCCGGCTTGAAGCAAGCTATGGTTATCTTGTAAATCTTAGTCAGGATATTAATGATAAAAATGGTTTTGTTTATGAAAGGTAAATAACATGAAATAAATGGTACTTGTAATTCAGTAATGAGAAACAGGCTGAGGTTCCGAAGATGCTCTGTCGTTTGAATCTCTACTTTCCTACTATCTTCTTCTCCAAACACGCATGGCTTCCTTCAATGGCAAGCTTTATGATCCTCTCGGATGAAAAATACCAGGTATGATCTCTTCACGGCTAATCAACTGTCAGATTTCTCGTCTCGGATGAAAAATACCATGTACAGCTACCACACGGCTAATCATCTGTCGGTTCCCACTAGCGTCGGAATAGGACCCTTGTCCTTTTGCACACTGTCACTGCGCCCAACATTCGCAGGTTTGAAGTTCGTCACAATCATCCCTTTCCAGATCCTACTCAGAATACCACAGACAAGGTTTAGACTTTCCGGATCCCAGAAATGCTGCCAATTGGTTCTAACCTATACCACGAAGGTTCTAATCTCACGGACTCCGTCCGTGAATCCGAGACTCAAGAGATACGCACTCAAGCTGTTGCCCAATGACTATGTTGAGCTCAGATAGAACGGGAGTGGTTGTCAAGCACGCGTTCATAGAATTGAGGATAATGATGAGTGTCACGGATTATCATCTTCTCCAGATTGAAGTATGAGTGAGTATCTTAGAATAGAATCAAGCGTGATTGAATAGAAAATAGTAGTAATTGCATTAATCCATTGAAACACAGCAGAGCTCCTCACCCCACCTATGGGGTTTAGAGACTCATGCTATCAAAGATACAATATGGAATGTAAAAAATGTCATGAGTTCCTAAATGAATCTCTAAAAGTAGTTTTTATACTAAACTAGAAACGTAGGGTTACATAAAATAATTAACTAGGTGTAGATAGTGCAGAATTCCACTTCTGGGGCCTACTTGGTGAGTGTTTGGGTTGAGCTTTGAAGCTTCCACTTCCATATGCCTTATATTGGAGTTAAACGGCACCCTGGGTGCCAAAATGGGCATTTAACGCCGAAAAGTATGCTAGTTCTGGCGTTTTACGCCAGAAAGTTTTTGGCTGGATTTTAACGCCAATTTGGGCCATCAAATCTCGGAAAAAGTATGGACTATTAAATATTTTTGGAAAGCCCAAGATGTGTACTTTCCAACGCAATTGAGAGCGCGCCAATTGGGCTTCTGTAGCTCCAAAAAATCCATTTCAAGTGCAGGAGGGTCGGAATCCAACAACATCTGCAGAAAATACCTAAAATTACAGAAAAACACACAAACTCATAGTAAAGCCCAGAAATGTAATTTTTGAATAAAAACTAATAAAAATATAATAAAAGTAACTAAAATATACTAAAAACTACCTAAAAACAATGCCAAAAAGGGTATAAATTATCCGCTCATCACAACACCAAACATAAATTGTTGCTTGTCCCCAAGCAACTAAAAACAAAATAGGATAAAAAGAAGAGAATATACAATAAATTCCAAAAACATCAATGAAGATTAGCTTCAATTAGATGAGCTGGACTAGTAGCTTTTTACTTCTGAACAGTTTTGGAATCTCACTTTATCCTTTGAAGTTCAAAATGATTGGCATCCATAGGAACTCAGAATTCAGATAGTGTTATTGATTCTCCTAGTTTAGTATGTTGATTCTTGAACACAGCTACTTTATGAGTCTTGGCCGTGACCCTAAGCATTTTGTTTTCCAGTATTACCACGGGATACATAAATGCCATAGACACATAACTGGGTGAACCTTTTCAGATTATGACTCAGCTTTGCTAGAGTTCCCAGTTAGACATGCCCAGAGCTCTTAAGCATACTCTTTTTGCTTTGGACCACGACTTTAACCGCTTAGTCTCAAGCTTTTCACTTGACACCTTCTCGCCACAAGCACATGGTTAGGGACAACTTGGTTTAGTCACTTAGGCCAGGATTTTATTCCTTTGGGCCCTCCTATCCATTAATGCTCGAAGCCTTGGATCCTTTTTACCCTTGCCTTTTGGTTTAAAGGGTTATTGGATTTTTCTGCTTGCTTTTTTTTTGCCTTTTTTTTTCGCAAGCTTTTATTTTTCACTGCTTTTTCTTGCTTCAAGAATCAATTTTATGATTTTTCAGATTATCAATAACATTTCTCTTTTTTCATTATTCTTTCAAGAGCCAACAATTTTAACATTCATAAACTTCACTATAAAAAATATGCACTGTTCAAGCATTCATTCAGAAAACAAAAAGTATTGCTACCACATCAAAATAATTAAACTATTTTCAAGATATAATTCAAAATTCATGTGCTTCTTTTTCTTTTTCAAAAAACATTTTTCATTTAAGAAAGGTGAAAGATTCATGGAACATTCATAGCTTTAAGCTATAGACACTAAACACTAATGATCATGTAATGAAGACACAAACATAGACAAAACATAAAGCATATAAATCGAAAAAAATAGAAAAATAAGAACAAGGAAATTAAAGAACGGGTCCACCTTAGTGATGGCGGCTAGTTCTTCCTCTTGAAGATCTTATGGAGTGCTTTAGCTCCTCAATATCTCTTCCTTGCCTTTGTTTCTCTTCCCTCATGGCTCTTATTGAGGTCCATGAGTCGGCTCTCTTGTTTGCTCCATCCTCTTTCTAGTGATGGGCTTTTGAGATGAATCTCTCCATCTCCCATGACTCGGAGTTAGAAGCAACTGCCTTCCCTTTCGTCTTTCTAGAGGTTTCTCCGGCCTTAGGTGTCATTAATGGTTATAGAAAAACAAAAAGCAAAGATTTTTCCACACCAAACTTAGAAGGTTTGCTCGTCCTCGAGCAAAAGAAGATAGAAGGGAGTAGAATAAGAATGATGCAATTAATTTTGAAAACTTATTACTGTATGCAAGAAAAATTAAAAAGAGTTAAAAAGAATTTGAAAAGATATGTAAGTTTTGAAAACGTTTTGGAAGGATTTGAAAAGAATTAAAAAAGAATTAAAGAGTTGGAAAGATTATTAATTTTTGAAATAGAAATTGAAAGATGAATGTTTAAAATATGTTTGATGCAAAAAATTATGAATTAAAACATGAAAAATTGAAAAAAATCGAATTGGAAACAAAACTACCTCCCTTGTGTCATCTTGGCGTTAAACGCCAAGAATGCTATCCATTCTGGCGTTTAACGCCCACTTGACTGCCTCTTTGGGCGTTTAACGCCCAGCCAGATACCCTAACTAGTGTTAAACGCCAAGAATCCTTCTTTACTGGGCGTTTTTCTGAACGCCCAAAATGCTGCCATTTCTGGTGTTAAACACCTAGAATGATACCTTTACTGGCATTAAACGCCCAGAATGATAGCCATTCTGGCGTTTAACGCCCAAAATGCCTCTTTACTGGCGTTTTAACGCCAGTGAGCCCTTTTTCTCTGTGATTCCTTTACTTTATGTTCTGAACCTTCATTTTCCTGACTTATTCATTGAAATGCTTTAGCTAACATGAATAACAAAATTAAATAGACTTATAATTGTTATAAATATCTAATTTTTTTATAAGGGCTGGGTTGCCTCCCAGCAAGGGCTTCTTTACTGTCTTTAGCTGGACTTTTTACTATGCTTTTAATTTAGTCTCAGCTTTGAGCACTCTTGCTTAACATTGCCTTCAAGATAATGTTTAAGTCTCTGTCTATTAACAATGAACTTTTTGTCTGAGTCAATATCCTGAAGCTCTACATATCCATATGGTGACTGATGAGCGGATAATTTATACCCTTTTTGGCATTATTTTTACATAGTTTTTAGTATGTTTTAATTACTTTTTATTATATTTTTATTAGTTTTTATTCAAAAATCACATTTCTGGACTTTACTATGAGTTTGTGCATTTTTCTGTGATTTTAGGTATTTTCTGGCTGAAATTAAGGGACCTGAGCAAAAATCTGATTCAGAGGCTGAAAAAGGACTGTAGATGCTGTTGGATTCTGACCTCCCTGCACTCAAAGTGGATTTTCTAGAGCTACAGAAGCCCAATTGACGCGCTCTCAGTTGCGTTTGAAAGTAGACATCTTGGGCATTCTAGCAATATTAATAGTCCATACTTTGCCTGAGATTTGATGGCCCAAATTGGCGTCCAAAGTCAGCCTAAAACATCTTGGCATAAAATGCCCAAACTGGCACCAGAATTGGAGTTAAACGCCCAAGCTGGCACCAAAGCTGGCGTTTAACTCCAGGAATAGCCTAAGCACGAAAAAGCTTCAATGCTCAGTCCAAGCACACACCAAGTGGGCCCCAGAAGTAAATTTCTGCACTATCTGCACTTAGTTATTCATTTTCTGTAAACCCTAGTAACTAGTCTAGTATAAAAACTACTTTTAGAGATTTATTTTACGTCTGTCTTTTGTTAAGCTTATGCTATTGTACACGTTTGGAGGTTGGCCTCACGGCCATGCCTAGACCTTTCACTTATGTATTTTGTACGGTGGAGTTTCTACACCCCATAGATTAAGCTGTGGAGCTTTGTTGTTCTTCATGAATTAATACAAGTACTATTATTTTTCTATTCAATTCACACCTACTTCTTCTCTAAGATATTCACTCACACGTCAACCTGATGAATGTGATGACCCGTGACACTCATCATCATTCTCACTTATGAACGCGTGCCTGACAACCACTTCCGTTCTACCTGCAATAGCTTGAGTGTGTATCTCTTGGCCTCCTGGTTCACGACGCATGGTTGCCTCTCCTGACAACAGAGCATTCCATTCCGTGAGATAAGAGTCTTCGTGGTATAGGCTAGAACCATTGGAAGCATTCCTGAGATCGGGAAAGTCTAAACCTTGTCAGTGGTATTCCGAGTAGGATCTGGGAAGGGATGACTGTGACGAGTTTCAAACCTGTGAATGTGGGGCACAAGTGACAGTATGCAAAAAGGCAATGGTCTTATTCCGACGCTAGCGGGAACCGACAGATGATTAGCCGTGCGGTGACAGTGCACTTGGATTTATTTTCATCCGAGAGGATCATACAGCTTGCCATGGAAGGAGGTAACGCATAGTTGGAAGAAGGCAGAAGGAAAGCAGAAGTTCAGAAGCAACTACGCATCTCCATATGCTTATCTGAAATTCCCACCAAGGAATTACATAAGTAACTTTATCTTATTTTATATTTTATTTATATTTTAATTATCAAAACCCCATAACCATTTGAATCTGCCTGACTGAGATTTACAAGGATGACCATAGCTTGCTTCAAGCCGACAATCTCCGTGGGATCGACTCTTACTCACGTAAGGTATTATTTGGATGACCCAGTGCACTTGCTGGTTAGTTGTGCGGAGTTGTGAAAAAGAGTTGAGATTATGATCGTGCGTACCAAGTTGTTGGCGCCATTTTCAGAGATCACAATTTCGTGCACTAGTGACACACTTGTAATCACATATGGTCCCTTCCACTGGGATTTCAATTTGCCAGGGAACAATCTGAGCCTAGAGTTAAACAGCAGAACCTTCTGTCTTGGCTCAAAGACTCTAGATGACAGCTTTCTGTCATGCCACCTTTTTGCTTTCTCCTTGTAAATTTTAGCATTTTCGAAAGCATTGTCTGAACTCCTCCAGCTCATTCAACTGGAGTAATCTTTTCTCTCCAGCTACCTTAGCATCAAGGTTTAAGAACCTGGTTGCCCAGTAGGCCTTGTGTTCCAGTTCCACTGACAGATGACAGGCTTTTCCATACACAAGCTGGTATGGAGAGGTCCCTATAGGAGTCTTAAATGCGGTTCTGTATGCCCATAGAGCATCATCCAGACTTCTTGCCCAATCCCTTCTACGGGTACTTACAGTCCGTTCCAGGATTCGTTTAGCTCTCTATTTGAGACTTCAACCTGCCCATTTGTCTGTCGATGATATGGAGTGGCCACTTTATGGTTAATTCCATATCGGACCAGAGCAGAGTCAAGCTATTTATTGCAGAAATGAGTGCCTCCATCACTGATCAGTATCCTAGGGACACCGAACCTGCTGAAGATATACTTCTAGAGGAACTTTATCACTGTCTTAGTATCATTAGTGGGTGTTGCAATTGCCTCTACCCATTTAGATACATAGTCTACTGCCACCAGAATATAAGTGTTTGAGTATAATGGTGGGAAAGGCCCCATGAAGTCAATACCCCATACATCAAACAACTCAATCTCTAAGATCCCTTGCTGAGGCATGGCATAACCGTGAGGCAGATTACCAGCTCTCTGGCAACTGTCACAGTTACGTACAAACTCTTGGGAGTCTCTATAGAGAGTAGGCCAGTAGAAACCACATTGGAGAACCTTTATGGCTGTTCGCTCACCTCCGAAATATCCTCCAAATTGTGATCCATGTCACTGCCATAGGATCTTCTGTGCCTCTTCTCTTGGCACACATCTATGGATCATTCCGTCTACACACCTCTTAAAGAGATATGGTTCATCCCACAAGTAGTACTTTACATCAATAACTAATTTAACGCCAGTTTGCCACCGTTTTCAGGCATTTGAATGAGAGATTTGGCTACCCATTGGGCGTTTAACGCCAATTTTTCCCCTTTTTCTGGCGTTGGAACGCCATAATCATTCCTCTCTGGGCTCTTACTGTCCTCAGAGGGAATTTGGGCAATGGATTGGTCATCCTCTTTCAGTTGTTCCTGTCTTGGCTTTCTGCTGCCTTGAGGGGAGACATTCAATGTCTTTCCACTCCTTAATTGAATAGCTTGGCATTCTTCTATTATCTGTTTAGATAACTGCTGTCTTGTCTGATTTAATTATTTTTCCATATTCTCATTAGCATATTTGGTTTCTTACAGCATCTCTTTAAATTCTGCTAACTGTTTGGTTATAATAAGCAATTGCTGATTGAGTTCAGCAACTTCTTCTTGAGGACTAAATTCAGTGGATACTGCTTTAGCTTCTTCTTTCATGGAGGACCCACTACTTAAGTATAGATATTGATTTCTAGCAACTGTATCAATGAGCTCTTGAGCCTCTTCAATTGTCTTTCTCATATGTATAGATCCACCAGCTGAGTGGTCTAGAGATATTTGGGCCTTTTTTGTAAGCCCATAGTAAAAGATGTCTAACTGCACCCATTCTAAAAACATTTCAGAGGGGCATTTCCTTAGCATCCCTCTGTACCTCTCCCAGGCATTATAAAGAGATTCATTATCCTCTTGTTTAAAGCTTTGAATGTCCAACCTTAGCTGTGTCATCCTTTTTGGAGGGAAATATTGATTCAGGAATTTGTTTGATAACTGTTTCCTTATTCTTATGCTTGCTATGGGTTGGTTATTTAACCACCTCTTAGCTTGATCTTTTACAGCAAATGAAAATAGTAATAATCTGTAGACATCCTGATCTACTTCTTTATCACATACTATGTCAGCAATTTGTAAGAACTGTGCCAGAAACTCAGTAGGTTCTTCCTGTGGAAGACCGGAATACTGGCAATTTTACTGCACCATGATAATGAGATGAGGGTTTAGCTCAAAATTACTAGCTCTTATGGGGGTATACAGATACTACTACCATATGCAGCAGTAGTGGGGTTAGCATATGACCCCAGAGTCCTTTTGGACTGTTCATTTCCACTTAGGTCCATGAAGGAGAAAGGGAGATGATGTGGATTGCAAATAAAGTATATTTTTGTTTTTATTTAATTTAATTAAGGATAAACCGAATAAAAAGAAAATAAGATAAAATAAAATAAATTAACTGGAAAATAGGATATAAGTTTTGAAAACTAAAAGAAAGAAAAAAATAAAATAAAAAAATAAAAAAAATTCAAGTACTAAAACAGCTAATTAATTAAAAAAGAATAGAAAAATTTTGGATATGATTTTCGAAAATTGAAGAGAGAGAAAGTGGTTAGGGAGTTTTGAAAAAGATATGTCTTAAAATTAAAGATACTTGTAAAAAATAAATAAAAGAAAAGATTTGAAAAAGATATGATTTTAAAATTTGAAGATTGAAACTTTCTCAACAAGAAAACACCAAACTTAAAATTTTTCAATCACAATAATAAAATGGTACAAGTAATTCGAAACTCATGAATAATAAAAGAAAAAGATTTTCATAATTTTTTTAGAGGATTTTCGAAAAATATATAAAAAAAGGGAAATTCAAAAAGATTTAAAAAGATAAATTTTAAAATTGAAATTCTAACTTGACTATAACAAGAAACTACCAAATTTTAAAAATTTTGACTAAGTCAACATAGGTAATTCGAAAATGATAAGTAATTAAAGGAAAAGATATTTTTTGAATTTAATGAGGAAAGAGAAAAACAATAAAATGACACCAAACTTAGAATTTTTAGATCAAAACAAAGAAAACAAACAAGAAAACTTTGAATGTCAAGATGAACACCAAGAACACTTTGAAGATCAAGATGAACACCAAGAACGACTTTTGGAAATTTTTAAGACAATAAAAAACACAAAGGACACCAAACTTAAAAGTTTTTAAACTTTAGACACTAATAATTCGAAAATGAACAAGAAAAACAAGAAAAGACACAAAACAAGAAAAATTAAAGATCAAACAAGGAAAATCGGCAAGAACAACTTGAAGATCAAAGAAGAACACAATGCATGAATTTTCGAAAATTTTAAGAAAATTAAAAGAATGCAATTGACACCAAACTTCAAATTTGACAGAAGACTCAAATATAAAACACAAAATTTTTTTGGTTTTTATGATTTTATTAAATTTTTTTGTATTTTTTGAAAATAAAAAAAAATAAAAAGCTTAAACATAAAATAAAATTACCCAATCTAAGCAACAAGATGAACCGTCAGTTGTCCAAACTCGAACAATCCCCGGCAACGGTGCCAAAAACTTGGTGCACGAAATTGTGATCACACTTTTCACAACTCCGCACAACTAACCAGCAAGTGCACTGGGTCGTCCAAGTAATACCTTACGTGAGTAAGGGTCGATCCCACAGAGATTGTCGGCTTGAAGCAAGCTATGGTTATCTTGTAAATCTTAGTCAGGAGATTAATAATAAAATAATTTTGTTTATGAAAAGTAAATAACATAAAATAGATGGTACTTGTGATTCAGTAATGAGGAACAGGTTGAGGTTCCGGAGATGCTCTGTCGTCTGAATCTCTGCTTTCCTACTGTCTGCTTCAATGGCAAGCTGTATGATCCTCTCGGATGAATAATACCAGGTACGATCTCTGCACGACTAATCATCTGTCGGTTCCCGCTAGCGTCGGAATAGGACCCTTGTCCTTTTGCACACTGTCACTGCGCCCAACATTCGTAGGTTTGAAGCTCGCCACAGTCATGCCTTCCCAGATACTACTCGGAACACCACAGACAAGGTTTAGACTTTCCAGATCCCAGGAATGTTGCCAATGATTCTAGCCTATACCACGAAGGTTCTAACCCCCGGACTCGGTCCGTAGATTAGAAACCCAAGAGATACATCCTCAAGCTGTCGCCCAATGACTATGTTGAGCTTAGATAGAACGGGAGTGGTTGTCAGGCACGCGTTCATAGGTTGAGGATAATGATGAGTGTCACGGATCATCATATTCTCTATATTGAAGTACGAGTGAGTATCTTAGAATAGAATCAAGTGTGATTGAATAGAAAACAGTAGTAATTACATTAATCCATTTAAACACAGCAGAGCTCCTCACCCCACCTATGGGGTTTAGAGACTCATGCTGTAGAAGATACAATATGAATTGTAAAATGTCATGAGTTCTAAACTGAATCTCTAAAAGTAGTTTTTATACTAGACTAGTAACTTAGGTTTACAGAAAGTGAGTAATTAAGTGCAGATAGTGCAGAAATCCACTTCCGAGACCCACTCGGTGAGTGTTTGGGCTGAGCTTTCAAGCTTTCACGTGCATATACCTAAAGTTGGAGTTAAACGCCACCCTGAGTGCCAAAATGGGCGTTTAACGCCAAGAATTATGCCAGTTCTGGCGTTTTACGCCAGAAAATTTTTGGCTGGCTTTCAACGCCAGTTTGGGCCATCAAATCTCGGGCAAAGTATGGACTACAGTATATTGCTGGAAAGCCCAAGATGTCTAATTTTCAACGCAATTAAGAGCACGCCAATTGGGATTTTGTAGCTCGATAAAATCTACTTCGAGTGCAAGAGGGTCAGAATCCAACAACATCTGTAGTCCTTTTTCAGCATCTGAATCAGATTTTTTCTCAGGTCCCTCAATTTCAGCCAGAAAATATTTGAAATTACAGAAAAACACACAAACTCATAGTAAAGTCTAGAAATGTGATTTTTGCATAAAAACTAATAAAAATATAATAAAAAGTAACTAAAACATATTAAAAACTATGTAAAAACAATGCCAAAAAGGGTATAAATTATTCGCTCATCAATATCCTCTCATCATATAGCATTAGGTGGACACTTGAGCTAATCAGAGATCTAATTCACTAAGTCCACTTAAGCATATTAATCATACCTTAACCCTAGCCCCATTACAACCCTCCAAAGACCTCATGATATTTGTTTTTCATGCATCAAATATTAGTTGATTGTTAGATGACTAGTAAATCTTTGAAAAGCATGATTAAAGGAGAATTGAGTGATTAAGCCCTAAACACTAAGCGAATAGAGTGTATACACATCCGGTGAGGGGTTCGATCGCTCAATTCTATGTTCTTGTTCCTTATATTGTATCTTCTTGCAAGTTGTTTGTTAGTTTTGAAAATCTCAATTCAATTCTTTGGACATTGATCATAGTGCATTGACTTTTTGCTTTTGCCCTAAAGCTTTCTTGGGATTGATTGGAGTTTCATGGTTTCTTTCTACCAAGTTTGTGTAAAATAAAAATTAGTAGGTGATATCTAGGTTAGTTGCATGCATATAGGTTAGTTGCATTCATCTCCTTTGATTGTGATTAGCATGAGGACATGCTAGTGTTTAAGTGTGGGAGAATTGATGAATCCATATTTTATGATCATTTTTGGTTAAATTGAGTGGATTTCATCATATAAACCTACACTTATTCCATTAAATAGCATGTTTTTGAGCTTTCCTCCTAAATTGTGCTTGATTATGAAAACATGCTTCTTTGTGCCTAATTTAACCTATTTTATTCCAGTTGCCTTACATTCGATACCTTGATGTTGTTTGTGAGTGATTTCAGATGTAAAAGGTAGGAATGGCTTGGTGAGGATGGAAGAAGAGCATGCAAGGAGGAGGAAGCATGAAGAAACAAAGGAGAAGAGCAAATTGATGTGTGCGTGTGCACAGCCTCTTGTGCGTATGCACAGGTAGCGAATCAGAGCCAAGTGTACGAGCACACAGCATCTGGTGCATCGCACAAGTATCCTAAGTATCGCGAAGTGTGCGTGCGCACAACCTGTGAATTCAGCCAAGTGTGCGTGTGCACACGTCTGTGCGTACGCATAGGTGCCCGCGCATGCCTTCGTTAAAAATGCACATGACCCCCGTTTTGAGGGGCTTGGAGGCCCAATTTTGATGCTGGAAGCTCATATTAGAAGGGGCAAACCTTGTAGAAGAAACATAGCATATAATTAGGGTAGTTTTTAGAATAGTAGTAGGAGGCTTTAGTTTAGTTTTTCTCTAAGTTTTCTCTCATCACCATTATGGTTTATATTAGGATTTTACATTTCAAGTTCCTTTTCCATTTTTGATCTTGGTATGTGCTACCCTTAATTGTAAGTATCTCTTAATTACTACTCTTTATAGTTACAATTTTGATACTCTTTCTTGTAACTAAAGTCATACTGTTAATATATATACTTTTTGCAATTTTGATTTCTTGTTGATGATTTTGATGATTGATGATTGTTATATGCTTGGTTGAGTAGCTATTGTTGCTTTTGATCATTTGTTAAGTCATAGTTTCAAGCATTTTCTTAATTTTACCATGATTTGTGTTTTTGCCCACCAAATATTTGTGGAAATGTCAATTTTGATTTTAGGCTAAATTTCCACCTCTTGGCTTGGGGAAAATGAACATATAGGTTCCTAGAGTTGGAATTTCCAACATTTAGTGATAATTATTTGATTGTTAATTGTTCTTGTTTCCACTAAAGCTAACTTGTTGCTAACATAATTTGCAAGTGAGTTAGGATTTGTGGATTAGGAACAATTATGCTCACTTAACCTACTGTCCGATGTGAGTGTTAACTAAGTGACATTAATCCATTACAATTGTCATAGTTGAGGTTCCAACAAGGAAAGGATCCCTGGCTCATACCAAGGCAAGACTCCCTTTATGTTTTGAATCACACACACACATAAATACATTAATCACTTTTATAGCTTACTTGTCCATATTACATAGCCAGTTCTTTAATTCCTTTAGTAGTTCATTACTTGCAATTTTGAATATTCTTTTATTCCTTTAATTCTTTATCTCTTCATTGAAAATCTTGTTGCCTTTACAACCGAAATTGTGCACTCATTGATCATTGGTCCTTGGGAGAGGACCTAGGAATTAAAACTCCCGGTTTATATTAGTTTTGATTGTGATAATTTGTCCTTTCAAACTTTGGTGTTGGTCGATTTTTGGGTTGGGACTATACTTGCAACGCTAATTCCCTCATTTTATTGAGGAAAATTCCTAACCCGCTTTAGGCCATTCACCAAAACTATGAGCAAAAAATGACCAAAAGCAACAATACTAACTCAACTAAGCATATAATAATCATTAATCCTCAATTTCTTGAACAAGAAATCAAAATTGCAAAAAAGTATATATATTAACAATATTACTTTAACTACAAGAAAGAGTATCAAAATTGTAACTATAAAAAGTAGTAATTAAGAAATACTTATAATGGAGGCAAGCAAAAATCCAAGATCAAAATTGAAATAGAACTTGAAAATATAAACACTAATGGAAATCTTAATAGGGTTGAGAGAAAACTTAGAGAGAAAACTAAAACTAAAGCCTCCTAAAACTATCTAAAAACTACCCTAATGATCTCCTTCCTTTCACTAAGTGTTGCTTCTCTAATATGAGCTCCAGGTCATCAGATTTGGGCCTCCAATTCTCCCAAAACGCGAGTCACGTGCGCTTTTAATGAAGGCACGTGCTGGTACGTGTGCGTACGCACAGGTGTGTGCGCACGCACACTTGGCCGAATTCTCAGGTTGTGCGTATGCACAAGAGGGTGTGTGCACGCACACTTTACAGTGCTTTTCTCCTTTGTTTCTTCATGTTTCCTCCCTCTTGCATGCTCTTCTTCTATTCTTACCAAGCCATTCCTACCTATTACATCTAAAATCACTCAACAAAATTTCAAGGTATCGAATGAAATGCAAATGGAATAAAAATTCATCAAATTAAGCACAAAAGAGCATGTTTTCACAATCAAGCATAATTTTGGAGGAAAACTCAAAAGCATGCTATTTAAGGAAATAAATTCTGAGCAAGCCTTAGGGCCAAGGCAAAGAGTCAATGCACTATTATCAATGTCCCATGAATTGAATTGAGATTTTCAAAAACAAACAAACAACTTCAAGAAGATACAATATAAGAGATAAGAACATAGAATTGAGCAATCGAACCCCTCATCGGATGTGTATTCACTCTAATTGCTCATTGTTTAGGGCTTAATCACTCAATTCTCCTTTAATCATGTTTTTTAAAGATTTGCAAGTGAAAGGAACAAAGTTGTCGGTATAAGAATTTCTTCTCAATTAGAGGAAATTTGTTCGTTGCAAGTATAGTTCCTAACCGACAAGTAATGCCCAATCAAAGTTTTAAAAGTGGTTGTCACAAGAACAAACCCCAATAAAAATAACCGAAGTATTTAAACCTTGGGTCGTCTTCTCAACGAGTTGCAGTAAGGTATGCGTATTATGGATTACGGTATCAAAAGGGGTTGGGGTGGTAAAAGTGTAATAAATGTAAATCGAACAATTAAAGAAACAATTACTAAAGAGAGACATTCATGGCAAGGGTTGGGAGTTAAGCTTTCCATCCTAGTCATTAATGATCATACAATATTTATCAAGAGCTTATCTCATTTAGTCATCTCTAACAATGGAGAAGGTACAAAAACATCTTCACACGAGAGAAAGTCAAATAAGACTAGTTAATCTCGATCCAAAAGTCCTAATCAACCTACTAATTGAATTAGCAAGAGATTAGAGTCAATAGAAATAATAGTAACTAATAACCCTAGATCACCAATCCAAATAGGGTATTAATGACTCAAGATTGCCTAATTCCTCTTTCCAAGCCAAGAATGCTCAAAGATCTACTCTAACATCCTTCCAAGCATTTTGTCAAACACTTGGAGGGCATAAAAGGAAAGCATGGTAAATTGACAACAAGAATATTAAATCTACAACTACTCAATTATAAGGAAACAATAACAACAACTCAATTAAACAACATTGATCACGAATTACCTCATATTGCATTAAAAGAAATTGAAATGGACTAGAGTGTTCATAACATAAAAGTAACCAAAATGAGGAATTAACAAGAAGACATAGGAGAATCAAGACACTACAACAAGAAATTGTAAAGAAAACAAGATGAAAGCATGAAATTAACCTAGATCTAGGAGAATTTAACCTAAACCTAACCTAATTCTAGAGAGAAGAGGGAGTTTTTCTCTCTAGAAACTAACTAAAGGCTCATCATAACTAATCTAAGTGCTCCCCCCTTGTCCAATCTTTAATACTGCATGAAATAGTCTTTGGAATCAGTTGGATTTGGGACTGGAAAGCTCAGAAATTGCCCCCAGCGTTTTCACTTTAATGAGGTTACGTGCGAGCTGCGAGGCGTACGCATGGGTCACACGTACACGACGCTTGGCAATTTACTTTCCATGCGTATGCGTCATGTCACGCGTACGTGTCGCCATGCGACTTCATATTCACATGTGCGCGTCTGCCACGCGTGCGCATCGATGAATGCACTTCAAATCCTTGAATTTTCATGAATTCTCCACTTTGCATGCTTTTATCTTCACTCCTTTGATCTATTCCTAGCCTATTCAACCTGAATTCACTAACAAACACATCAAGGCATCTAGTGGAATCAAAGGTGAATCAAAACTAGCAAATTAAAGGCCTAAAAATTATGTTTTCACACTTAAGCACAAATTAAGGGAGAATTACAAAACCATGCTATTTCATTGAATAAATGTGAGAAAAGTTGATAAAATCCCCTAAAAGTAACACAAGATAAACCACAAAATTGGGGTTTATCAGCAAGTCATCTAACAATCAACTAATATTTGATGCATGAAAACAAATATCATGAGGTCTTTGGAGGGTTATAATGGGGCTAGGGTTAAGATTAATATGGTTAAATGGACTGTGTGAATTAAATCATTGATTATCTCAAATGTCCACCTAATCCTATATCATCCTATATACACATAACAAAATAATCTAACTTCCCATTTACCTCCTATCTCATATTCTCTCATGCATTTCCTTTCTAAGATACACACATATGCACTCTTTATTTAGCATTCACACTAAGAGAGGTTTCATGAAAATTCCTTATTGTTACCAAACTTATTTACTCTACTATGCAACATGCAAATATTTACTACCATAAAACCATAAGCAACTAAAAATATATATAAGCAAACCAAGCAAAGTGTAATAAAAACAAAACTACCAAGAAAGAAAAAAAAACTAAAAAGTATGTCAAAGTGTTTAAGAAAAGAATTTTACCCCCTCAAAGTTGTCGATCCTCCCCAACACTCAATCATTGCATGGTCCTCCGTGCATGCTCTTAATCCGGGAGAATGAGATCTAGGCGGCTCCACCTTCAGCTGGTGGGCACTGTGGCATGGGTTGATCATTCTCACTGTCTTCCTCTACATCTAGCTCTTTGATTGGCAAAGTGTCCGGTTCGTCGCTCCAACGATAGGAGGGACATGGGAGAGAATTCTTCGAGTCCACCAGTTGTGGAACCGGCGCTTTACCTTTTGTGTGCATCCTAAAAAGAAGAGATAAAAAAATAGATTTCAAGATCATATGGTAACTATAAAACAAGATCAATGAGGAAGCACAAACAATGTAAAGAAGAATTGAAATTCTTAATTGAGAAGCTTTGCAATATAGTGTGGTTTAGAAAATAATGTGTGCTTTTCGAGAGTGCGCGCGATTTGAATACACACATTGGCCGGTTAAAACGGCAGTCACACTACTAAACAATCAAAGCTCAATGCTTATCAGTCAAGTGTTTAAGTTACGAGTGTAAAGAATTAAGATGCAAGCAAACTTAAACAAGCACTAGATGACTTAATTGAATTCCTTGTGGAAATGGTTATTGGGGTTGTGGTCATGAAAGCTCGTTATTAGGAAAATGTACAACGACCATAACCATTTAAGTAAAGTGAAAAATCATGTGTTCATCTTGAAGGTGTGAGAATCACATACACAATGTCCTTGAGTGAAAGCGAAAGATGTTTGATCAAGACATCAGAAAATGAACATTTGTAATGTGATTACTCAATTCAATTGCTAAGATGAACAATGAAAATTGAATTCAACTAAGATCAATGCATTCATAAACAAGTCACCCATTAACAAAGGAACAAAAGCCCTGTAACACATGGGTGTTTGGAACTTCAAGTTCAAGAAACAAGGGAATGCATTGGTAAATTCATGTTAATCATCATCAAAAATCAAGTTTTTGAAGTTGCACGAATCACAGAATATGCCAAACAAAAGATAAGTTGAGAGCATATGATGGCCATTTCATATGAATCAAACAAAAGTTGACTTAGGTATTTATCAAACACTTAATCTGCATTGTGCAAACTTATCACATTTAAGCTCAAATTCAATTAATAACAACCTAATAATTCAGAGATCAAACACTTGCAATACGTAGATAATTAAATAAAACTCAATCTAATTCATTCAACTAAAGTTAAAACAAGCTCAAATTTTAACACGAAAAGAAATAGAAACCTAAAAATGGAAGGATGAAGAAAGCAAGATGAGAAGATGAAAAATGGCTAGTGATAGCCACTACGAGTTCACGACAGTTAGGTTCGCCAGTAACACACCGGAGTTCCACAAAGGTGGAGAAGCTCTCCAGTGGTAGAGAAAGAAAAGAGAAAGAGAAGAAAGGAAGGAAGAAAGAGAGAAGAGATAGAAAGAGGGGTGGCGGTGGCTGACGGGGGCAGGATTACCGGCGGCAGGGTTGCCGGAAGGGGACTGGGCGGAGCAGGGCACGGCAGCAAGCAAGGAGAAAAAAGGAAGAAGCTGCTGGCTCAACAGGGTTTTTGCCCTGATTAGCACCCAAATTGATGCATGTGCGTATGCACACAAGTCCGTGCACACGCACAAGAAGTGAAACAGAGGAGGATGCGGACGCACATATCATGCGAGCACTCCCAGCAGAAGGGATATAACGAGGTGTGTGGACGCACAAAGTTGTGTGCTCGCACAGATGACTGAAATGCTTTTTTTTCTACTTGGGGAAGGGTCATGCGTGCGCGCGCACACAGGTCTGTGTGCACGCACAAAAGCAAAAGGTGGCGGGGTTTCATACGCAAAGGGTGTGCCAGCGCTCCCAACAGAAGGGGTGCAAGCTGGTGTGCGGCCGCACAATGTTGTGCGCTCGCACAAAGTGCGTGTAAAGAGGCTTGCGTGCGCATGCACAAGCAGGTGCGAATGCAAATAACGCAAGAAAAACAGAGGAGCGCCCATGCACAAGTCATGCAAGCGCTGTGAACAAAAGGTGCACAAGCTAGTGTGCGCACGCACAGAAAGGTGCACATGCATAGGGTGTGAAATATAGAGATTATGTGCATACGCACAAGGGATGCACACGCACAAAGCCCTGTTTTTGCAAAAAAAAATTGCTCAAAATCTAAGGTACTCAAACCTTAGCTCAATCAAAATTTCAACCCCAAACATACAAACATTCAAACATTCATGACCCATAAGCAAATTAACCTATCTAACTCAAAGATTAAACTAATCCTAAGTGAACCAACATAACAAAAAGCAATTAAGTCAAAGAACTATAAACAAAACTACTCTCATGAACCACCACCTCAATATACACCATCTCCTTATCATTATCAAGATGAACCACCTTCCTACCATGAACCCTTTCTCCCAACAAATGAACCCTCATATCCACCCCAATCTCCAATGGATGACACCCTTCGTGTTCTTCTTCAAGGACAAGTGAAGATGTAAAGGGGCATACTGGAACTCACCACTGCCTTAATCGAGGTAGTAAATATAATAGCTTCCCGACATCTGAGCACTCAAAGTACTCCCATAGCTACATGTGGAGAATCAAAAGAAGAGCGTAGCATGAAGGAGACACTAGAAACTTCGGTGGACAATGAGGAGCATGGCTTTGTATTGGAACAAGTGGAGGAAGCCATAATAGTTGTACAGGAAGAAGTGGTTGAAGATTTAGGAGAAGCTGAACCTCCATGGGAAGGTCAAGTCATAGAGCCTCCTTCCAAGGTGTTTGATGTTGATGTTGAAGAGGGTGTACAACCTCCAAGGCATATCATGGTTGAAGACTTGGAAGAGGTTGATCAGGAGATGGAGACTAAAGAAGCAGAAACACAGCCTCCCATGCCCTTGGTAAGCAATGAAGAAGAGATCAAATTGGAAGAAAGCTACCAAGAAGAAAAGGTTGATATTGAAGAAGCTTGCAAAAAGGTGGAAGGTGTCAAGAAAGAACACACGGGAGTAAGGCCTACAATTACCTTGCCAAAGTTGTTGGAGACCCCTCCCCCTAAGTTGCCATCATCCTTCACAACATTCAAGTGGGTAAAATTCATATCCCTTAGCTTTCTAATTCCACTTGAATATGGGCTACTGGAGATGGATGGTCAACTTAGAGCTCTTTGTGGCATTAAGAGCAAGAGGAAGATGGTCAGTGGTAAGAATTGTCCTGCAAGGTTCATTATGGTTGGAAGCTTTAAGTTTAAATGCAAAAGTTGGTGTAGAGCTCAATTGAATGGGTCTGGAAAGTTGTTTGGATGCTTCAGTGAGAATTCTAAGGCTAAACCACCCGGATGGAATCATGATAATCAACTTGAAGACGGGTGTAGAAACAAGATTTGGGATCCAGAAATATATGAGGATCAATTTTGGGAGCTCAAAGCTTGTGAAGAACTCCATCAAAGCTTGAGGAATTTACTTGGTATTGATAGAGCTTATTGGAAGTCTAAGCATTGGTGGAAGTTTCAAGACGAGTTCAAGCACAAGCCACCATAACAGGGAGCTCACCAAATGTCCAACTTAAGGACTTTAACTAAAAGTGCTAGGTGGGAGACAACCCATCATGGTATGATCGTCCCGTTTTCAGTTTTAATTCTAGTCTGTTTTGTTTGTTTTTGAGTTTTGATTAGACCTGGAATCATGCATAACGTTCATATTAGCATTGCATTCTGCATACTGCATTATTATAAAAAAAAGCACGCACGCGACGCGTCAGCGTCACAGGTTCATTAGGAAGAAAAGAAAAGTGAACAGAGAGTCACGCGAAAGCATGGCTGGAGGCGTGCCTTTGGAACAAATTGATCCACGTGACCGCGTCGCTGACGCGTCCGCGTCATTTGCGAAAAATGCCTCCCACGCGTCCGCGTCAAGCACGCGTTCTGAAAATCGACGTAAGAAAGGGTGCATGGCAGAATGTTACGCTGGACTGGGGCTGGAATGGCGCTAGTCGCACAAGCCCCACGACGCGACCGCGTGCCCCACGCGTCCGCGTCGTATTCCAATATTGGCCACCCACGCGATCGCGTCCACCACGCGAATGCGTCACCCTGGAATTTGGCAACAATGAGTTTCGAACAGAGAGTTGTGCAAGCGCTAGGCTGCCCTCGCGCCCGTAGCACAGAACAAGTCACGCGTCCGCGTCGATTCATATAAGCGCAATTTGTACGAACGCATACCCTACGCGTCCGCGTCGCTAGCGCCGCACAACATTTCCATATCTGCCATAATATCTTATCTTTCTCTTCCCCAAATCCTACTTTTTCTTTTCCCTTCTTATTTCTTTCTTCCGCTTTCTTCCTTCTTCCTTCTTTCTCACTTTCTACTTTCTCTCTATCTCACCACCATTATCAAGGTTTTTCTTTTTTTCTTCCCTCCTTACTTTTCTATTCTTCTTCTTATTTTTATGTTTTCTTCTTCTTTTCTTTTTCTTTTTACTTTCATTATCCATATTTTCTTTTTCTTTCTTTTTCTTTTAATTGGTGTTAGAAATTTATTTGGGTCATTATTTTCTATATTTTTGTGGATTATTAAAGGAATTATTTGACAATTATATATTACTTTTTAAAGGGTTGCTTGCATGTTCAATTTAATAATTTCAATAGCTTATTTACCATGCTTGCTATGTGTTTGTGAAAAAGCCTGTATGGCATTGTGCACTATTTTTCGATTTCTTTCTATTTACTACTCTAAATGCTTGCTTTTCACAAAACCCTTTTTATATTTTATTACTTAAATATAATTGTTATTATAAACATGTTGTTAGTTTGAAAGACTTGGTAATCTAACTTGGACATTGAATGCTTGATCTATGCTACTCATGCCTTTGCCAGCATGCCAATAAACATCTTGCATTTAATTGTCATTACATGCACTTGCTATATTTCCATTGATGAACTTTTCACATGTAGTCATGACCATGTGTTAACGTCATTCTTCTTTATTGTGCATTGATTACCACCTTTCCCGCTCTCTTCCTTGCTCTAACCCTTAGTTTTAAAAGTTACTTTCTTTTTTCCTTTTCAGGATGGCCACCAAGAAGGGTAAAGAGAAAGCTACTCCCAAACCACCGGCAAGGAAAGGAACAAAAAGAGCCCCAACTAAGGAACCACAACCCCCATCCACTTGCACATCTTAGCATGCACTGAGGACGGTACAAACTTTAAGTGTGGGGAGGTCAATACCGACTTCCAGGGTTAGTTACCTTCTTTCCAACACCAATACTCTATTTTCTTTGTTTGTTCATTGTTGCATTTGCATATTTGATTGCATATTTGTTTGATTTTATGCATTTAGTTACTACTTGGTTGAAGTAATATTTTCTTTTTCAAGAAATTTTTATAGTATTTCACTAATTTAAATTAAAAAATTTGTGTTAAACTTGTTTGGAAGTTGTATTTGGAATATGTTTTTTGAGCCAAAGAAGACACAACCTGTGATATTTTGAGCTTATTTATATGGTTACATTATTTACCCATAAATTTTTATTCTTGTGTGTTTTCTTCTCTATAATTGCAATCTTTGCTTTGTTCCATTCTATATGTCCATCATTTAGTGTATTTACATGCTTGCATATGATTAAGGCCATTACTTGTTTTCACTCACTTATCCCAAATAAGCCTACCCTTTTATGTCACCCTTGTTAGCCACTTTGAGCTTTTTAATCCCCTTCTGTTTTATAACTACATTACTAGCCTTAAGCAGAAAAATAAATTAAAAATCCCAAGTTGAATCCTTGGTTAGATTAAGATAGATATTGTGTATAATTTAAGTGTGGGGAATTTTACGGGAACATGGGATGATAGAAAAAAGCAGGGAATTAAATTGAATAAGTTATTTGAAAATTTGGGAAGCATGCTCATGTGAAATCAAAATAATTAAATTACCATGTGCATTGATTAAAAAAATTTAAAAAAAATTAAAAAAATTTATTAAGTAATTAAATAAGGGGATACAAAAAGAAAAATAAAATTACCCCAAATGCAAAATAAAAAGAATCAATGCACATGGGACAAAATTCAAAAATAAGTTTGATACATGAGCATGTAATACAAAAGTGGGAAAAATTTGGGTAGCTAGGTAAAGCATTTTAAATTATATAAAGTATGTATATGTTAGGTGAGATCTTAGACTAATCAAGGATTCACTTTGTTAGCTCACTTAGCCTTATATATATATATATATATATATATATATATATATATATATATATATATATATCCTTACCTTTACCTCAGCCCCATTACAACCCTGAAAAGACCTCATGATGTTTACATTAGTATACTAAATATTTGTTGATTGGTTAGATGAAGAACAAAGTTTAGAAAGCATGACTAGAGAAGAGTAGAGTGAATTACCCTATACACTTGAGAGATTAGAGTCATATACACTACCAGTAAGGGTTCAGTGCTTAATTCTATGTTCCCTGCTTTCATGAGCTATCTTCTTACAAGTTTACTTGTCTTTTATTGTGTAATTTGAATTAGTGGAATTTGATTCATATTTGTCTTGGAGAACTTATTTACTTTTAACTAAGTAGGTAGAAACATTTTGCATGTAGTTGCATTCACATAGATAGGTTGCATTGCATACTCTCTATCATTCCTCTTCAATTCTTTATAGCTTCTCTTGAGCTTAGCATGAGGACATGCTAATGTTTAAGTGTGGGGAGGTTAATAAACCACTATTTTATGGTCTATCTTGTGCTCAATTGAGTGGATTTTATCAATCTTTCATACACTTGTTCATATGATTTGCATGAGTTTACGTTTTCCTTCCTGATTTTATGCTATGATTGAAAACATGCTTCTTTGGTCTTAATTTTGATATGTTTAATCTTCTCTTATTACCGTTCTATGCTTTGATATGTCTGTTAAGTGTTTTCAGAGATTATAGGGCAGGAATGGCTTGGAGGATGGAAAGGAAGCATGCAAAAGTGTAAGGAATACAAGAAGTTGAAGGAACTGCAAAGCTGTCAGCCTGACCTCTTCGCACTCAAATTGTCATAACTTCAGCTACATAGATCCAAATGCGATGGTTCTAGTTGCGTTGGAAAGCTAACGTCCAGGGCTTCGATTTGATATATAATATGCCATAGTTGCTTTGACGCTAGGCAACGCGAACGCGCACTCCACGCGGACGCATCGCAGTAACGAAAATCAGCATGGCAGATTCCTTCTCCAGCGATTTCTGGGCTGTTTTCGACCTAGTTTTCGGCCCAGAAAACACAGATTAGAGGCTATAAAGTGGGAGAATCCATTCATTCATAATCATCAGCTCATAATTCACTTTTCATAATTTAGATGTAGTTTTTAGAGGGAGAGGTTCTCTCCTCT
Organism: Arachis ipaensis; assembly: GCF_059453495.1. NCBI lineage: Eukaryota > Viridiplantae > Streptophyta > Magnoliopsida > Fabales > Fabaceae > Arachis > Arachis ipaensis. Next base: position 80,114,201 of record NC_142443.1, read on the forward strand.
CTCTTAGGTTTTAGGATTAGGATTCCTCTTAAAGGATTTAGGATTTCAACTTCTTCTCAGGTTCAATATTTCTTTTTCTTTATATTTCTCTTTTACTTTCAGATACTTTAATGCTCTCATTTAATTACTTATGTTGCCAAATTAGCTTATGAACCATTCATGTTAGGATTTTCTTTATTTGATATAAATTGAGATATTTCAGATTCATGATTCTTATTTAGCTTTTCATATTTTTGGCTTTAATTGATTAACTGGAGGCTCTTGAGTTATCAAACTTATCGTGATTGTTGATTAATTCCTCTAATTGACTAGATTTCACTAACTCTAGTCTTTTCTTAGGAGTTGGCTAGGACTTGGGGATCTAACTAATTAGTCCACTTGACTTTTCCTTGCTTTCGTAAAGGTTAATTAAGTGGGGTTAAACTCAATTCTCATAAGAGTAACTAGGATAGGACTTCCGAATTTTCATGCCTTCCCAAGAGTTTTATTAGATATTAATTTATTAATTCCTGTAACTTGTTTCCCTTCTTTAAACCTTTCAAAACCCAAAACACTATTTTCTATAACTAATAATAAGAACACCTCCCTGCAATTCCTTGAGAAGACGACCCGAGGTTTGAATACTTCGATTTATAAATTTTATTAGGTTTGTTACTTGTGACAACCAAAACGTTTGTATGAAAGGGCTTTTGTTGGTTTAGAAACTATACTTGCAACGAGGATTTATCTGCGAATTTCTAGACCACGCAAAAGTTCTCTCATCAATGCTTCTCCCCCTTCTTCCTTGGTTAATTATAATGCTCAGCTCTCAAGGAGAGCGTAGCATCCAAGCCTTGCTTCCTTGGTTCATTATTGTGCTCCCTTGGAGAGCACTGAGCTCTTGGGGAGAGCGCTGTGGCTTTCCTTCTTCAATGTGCCACGCTTCCTTGTTTCTTTTGCCACACTTTTCTCTTCCTTCGGCAACGCTTCTTAGGCTACGCTTTCTTGTTTTCTTCTTTTCTTCACCTACAAGTAATCAAAACAACCAATCAAAATATCACCAAATTCACAAGGTTTATAAATCATCTAAAAATCAATTAAATTTAGCTTAAACCTCATGATTTAGTATAAATTAAAGGGTGGTTGATTGATTCAAAGAGACCATGCAAATCCACTCCAAATTACTAACTTATAATGCAAGAAAGTACATAAAACTTAATGAAACAAGTGAAAAATTGCTAAAAAATTAGCACAAGATGAGTTGTCATCACAACACCAAACTTAAAACTTGCTTGTCCCCAAGCAAGCAAAAAACATAAGAGAAATTAAGATGGAATAGGGAAGTATGCATGTCCTTATTTGGCAGATAGTTGAACTTGGTTCATGGGGTTTTATGCAGATCAATGGTGGCTCATTTATTACTTGCTGCTAAATAAACAATGTTTCCTCAAGGGTTCAATAAAGTTGCTACTACAATGCCTTGCTTTCTGCTTACTTCCCTTGTTAGCTTTTTCCTTCTTTCTTTTGCTTAGAGAGCTTATTACTTATTGAAGGCTTGGTGGCAAATGTTGCAGCAGCCTTTGGCTTAATTGTACTCAACATTCCTTCATCACAGACACATGGCTCACCTTTTTTTTTTCTAGGATCATTGGTGCCCAGCATCTCTTTGGATAACTAAGTGTTTTGTAGCTAGGTTGCTCTTTATTGTGGACTTTCAGTTAGCAATCCCAAATCAGTTGATCTAAGTGGCCAAGTTTTGAAATACTCCTTAGAACTTACTTGTCCAAGCATATCCTAGTACAAAAACACCACAGGCATGTGTCCTAGGGTCCAAGCTATTGGTATCTAGCCTTATTGTTTATTTCTTTGCCACTTTTTGGCTTTTCTATTTCTTTTTCTTTCTGTTTTGATTCATTTTCAAGGGATTTTCAATAATACAAGGCTTCATAGCAGCAAACTAGCTTAGACTTCAAAGAACATGTCATTATGCAGCATTTATTTTGTGAGCTAACAATTGAATCAAACACATACCACCACTAACTTTCATCCTAACTTTTGCAACATTGAACAATTACTTTTCTAAATCAAACATTTTTTCTTTTATTCAAACAGCAAGGGGAACAAAACAAAATACTCAAGCTAATGAAGGATGACAAGATTATGCAGATAGCTTTCTTTAGCATGTACTTCCACTTGCCACTAAATGAACCTTCTAGCCAGACATAAAGGAATTCCTGAATTAAAATATTTCACAACAACAAGGATCAAGTGTAAATATAACCTATTGGGTTGCAGCTTTTCATTCTTCCTTCTGTTGTGCCCCTTCTGAGTCATAATGCAGACGTTCTTTAATTTATTGGCTATTTTCCTGCATACTCCTCAGAAGTTGCTTGCTTTTCAAGCCCTTTAGGTACCCGGTTAATATGCAAAGCTTATTTGTGGGCTTTTGAACTTACTTTGGTGTGTGAACACCAAACTTAGTTCCTTGCCAGTGTTTCTCTTGTAGCAAATTAACCATATGTGAAATCCTTTTACCTTGCTAAAGGTAATAAAACTAAAAACTCTGAAATAGTAGATTGGCTAATTAGTTTATCTGATTGCTTGAGGCTAGCATTATGCAGAAGGTGAGAATGTATTTTATGATGAGGTTTTTGGTGGAACACCAAACTTAGAATCCTTCATTCTCCCTTAGATTGTTTTGGTGTGCAACACCAAACTTAGCTTCTTGCAATATAGATAAAACTAATTGACTTTTTTATTAAAATAGTTATGAAAAGAACACTACCACAGGTTGGGTTGCTTCCCAACAAGCGCTCTTTTATTGTCACTAGCTTGACATCCTCCATTCTTTAATCAATTCAAGTTTTGAACCTCCTTTTCTTTGTCCCATTGGCCTCCCAAATAGTCCTTTGCCCTGTGACCATTGCTGTGAAATGACTCTTTGTTACTTTATCTAATAATTCCAGGGTTCCATAGGGAAAAACCTTTGTCACCATATATGGACCAGTACACTTTGATTTGAGCTTGCCAGGGAAGATCTTGAGTCTTGAATTATATAGCAGTACTTGCTGTCCTGGTTTGAACTCCATCTTTAAGATCTTCTTGTCGTGCCACCTCTTAGCTCTTTCCTTGTATATCTTAGCACTCTCATAAGCTTCTAGCCTAAACTCATCCAACTCATTTAGTTGTAGCAGCCTCTTCTCTCCTGCTGCTTGAGAATCAAGGTTGAGGAGCTTAGTGGCCCAAAAAGCTTTATGTTCAAGCTCTACAGGGAGGTGACAAGATTTTCCATATAATATCTGAAATGGGGATTTTCCAATAGGAGTTTTGAATGCTGTCCTATATGCCCAGAGTGCATCTTCAAGCTTCCTGGCCCAATCTTTCCTAGTTGCTCCCACAGTCTTCTCCAAAATCCTCTTCAATTCCCTATTTGCAAGCTCTGCTTGGCCATTGGTCTGTGGGTGATATGGTGTGGCTACTTTATGCATTACCCCATATTTATGAAGGAGTTTCTCCAACTGTTTATTATAAAAATGACCACCACCATCACTTATATGTCCCTTAGGTACTCCATATCTGGTGAAAATGTATTTCTTTAAGAATTGAACAACAATTTGTGCATCACGTGTTATTATTGCTATTGCTTCCACCCACTTTGAGACATATTCCACTGCTACCAAGATATATTTGAAGGAATAGGAAGGGGGGAAGGGTCCCACAAAATCTATGCCCCAAAGATCAAATAGCTCCACTTCAAGAATGAAATTTTGAGGCATTTCGTTCCTTCTTGTCAATCCTCCAGCTTTTTGGCATTCATTACACTAGTGAACAAACTCCCTGGCATCCTTGAAGATGGTTGGCCAGTAAAATACACTCTGCAGTATTTTAGCAGCTGTTCTTTCTGGTCCAAAGTGTCCACCATATGCTGAACCATGACAATGCCACAATATATCTTTCATTTCATTTTCAGGGACACACCTCCTAATCATTCCATCAGAGCATCTCTTGAATAAAAAAGGTTCATCCCAAAAGAACTTCCTTGCTTCATTGAGTAGATTCTTCACTTGTTGATTGGAGAATTCTTGAGGTATCTTCCTTCCTACTTTGTAATTTGCTATGTCAGCAAACCAAGGTGCTTGTTGAACTTGGAAAAGGTGCTCATCAGGGAAATTCTCATTTACTTGCTGTGGTCTATCTTCATTGGCTTCTTGTGGCACTCTTGATAAATGATCTGCTACTTGATTTTCACTTCCCTTTCTATCTCTTACTTCAATATCAAATTCTTATAGCAGCAGCACCCACCTAATAAGCCTTGGCTTTGAATCCTGTTTAGACATTAAATACTTCAGAGCAGCATGGTCAGTGTACACTACAACCTTTGAACCAATCAAGTATTGCCTAAACTTGTCAAATGCATATACAATTGCCAAAAGTTCTTTCTCAGTGGTGGTATAATTTTTCTATGTTTCATTTAACACCTTGCTGGCATAATATATGACATGGTGCAACTTGTCTTTCTTTTACCACAGCACAGCACCAATAGCAAGGTTACTTGCATCACACATAAGTTCAAAAGGTAAGTTCCAATCAGGGGGTGTGATAATTAGTGCTGTAATGAGTTTTCTTTTTAGAGTTTCAAAGGCATGTTTACAGTTGTCATCAAAGATGAAGGGGGTATCAATCATTAGTAAATTGCTCAATGGTTTTGCTATTTTTGAAAAATCTTTGATGAACCTCCTGTAAAAGCCAACATGCCCAAAAAAACTCCTTACTGCTTTCACATTAACAGGTATAGGGAGTTCTTCAATAATTTCTAATTTTATCTTTATCAACTTCTATACCTTTGCATGACACTTTATGCCCAAGAACTATTCCTTCCGGAACCATGAAATGGCATTTCTCCTAATTCAATACCAGATTAGTTTCTTGGCATCTTTTCAAAACAAGAGTTAAATGATGCAAGCAAGTGTTAAATGAATTGCCAAAGACAGAAAAATCATCCATGAAGACTTCTAAAAATATTTCCACCATATCAGAAAAAATGGATAGCATACACCTTTGAAAGGTGGCTGGGGCATTGCATAGCCCAAAGGGCATCCTCCTGTAGGTGAAAGCTCCAAATGGGCATGTGAATGAAGTCTTCTCTTGATCCTTGGGATCCACCACTATTTGATTGTACCTAGAGCATCCATCCAGGAAGCAGTAGTAAGCATGGCCGGCCAATCTTTCCAACATTTGATCAATGAAGGGCAGAGGGAAGTAATCTTTTCTTGTAGCATCATTCAGTCTCCTGTAATCTATGCACATTCTCCACCCAGTCACTGTCCTAGTGGGGATCAGCTCATTCTTCTTATTGGTGATGACTGTCATTCCTCCCTTTTTTTGGTACAACTTGAACCGGACTCACCCATGAGCTGTCAGAGATTGGAAAGATCATCCCAGCATTCCATAGCTTCATCATTTCTTTTTGAACCACCTCTTTCATGGTTGGGTTAAGTCTTCTCTGAGGTTGAACCACAAGTTTTGACTCTTCCTCCAATAAAATTTTATGCATATAGATGGCAAGGATGATGCCTTTGATATCCTTGATTGTCCAACCCAAGGCTGTTTTGTGAGCCTTTAATACTTCAATCAACTTTGTTTCCTCTTCCATGTTCAAGAAAGAGTTTATGATTACTGGCAAGGCTTCTGCTTTCTGAAGAAATACATATTTGAGGTGAGGAGGGAGAGGCTTCAACTCCTATTTTGGCTTATCCTCTTCCTTGTCTTCAATGGATATTTCTACCACTTCTTCTTCTTGCTCCTCCTGGTGCTCTTGATAGTTGTTCTCAAACATTTCTTCTACCAAGCTTTCTATCACATCCACCTTCATGTAATTCTCTTGCTCAGAGGGATGTTGCATTGATTTGAAAACGTTGATGACCATTTGTTTATTATGCACCCTGAAGGTCATTTCTCCCTTCTCTACATCAATAGTGGTTCTTGCTGTAGCTAGAAATGGTCTTCCCAATATGATTGAGTTGTTTCCCTCCCCTTCTGTGTCCAAGATCACAAAGTCTGCGAAGAAGATAAATTCTCCAACTTGCACTAGTAAGTTTTCTACAATTCCATTGGACGTCTTGATTGATCTATCAGCCATCACTAGTGACATTCTAGTAGGTTTGATTTCTTCTATAGCAAGCTTTCTCATCATTGAAAGGGGCATCAAGTTGATGCTGGCACCTAAATCGCATAGAGCGTTTTCCAATGTCATCTTGCCTATGGTGCATGAAACCACAAAACTCCTTGGATCTTTGAGCTTTGGTGGGATACCCCTTTGGATCACAGCACTACATTCTTCAGTGAGCATAATAGTCTCCTTCTCTTGCCAACTTCTCTTTTTGTTGATGAGCTCTTTCAAGAACTTTAAATATAGGGGCATTTGTTCTAATGCCTCAGCCAAGGGAATGTTGATCTCTAATTTCTTGAAGACTTCATGGAATTTGGGGAAGTGTTGGTCCTTAGTCTCCTTGTTGAACCTTTGGGGATATGGCAATGGAGGTGTGAAGCTCACTCCCTGCCTTTGTTCCTTGGTTGGTTCTTCAATTGCTTCCTTCTCTTTTCTTGAAATTTGTGGCTGATCTTCTGTTTCCTTTAGCTTCTCTGAAATTTGTTTACTTGCTATCATTTTTTTTGTCAGCTTCCTCTTTTTCAACTTGCTTCTTGTCATTTTCCCGTGGCTTCTTGGTTGCTCCTTCATCTTTCACCAAGATCTTTCCATTCCTTAGCTGTATAGCTTTGCACTCTTCTTTTGGATTTGGAATGGTGTCACTTGGAAGTGAGCTTAAAGGTCTCTCGATAGCAATTTGCTTGAAAAGCTGTCTAATCTGCCTCTCCATATTCTTAATGGAAGCTTCCTGGTTCTTTGTTGTCATCTCTTGGTACTTCATTATTTTCTCCATTAAGAGCTCCAAGTTGGTGATCCTCTGAGGGTCTTGTGAGATTAGTTGGTTATGGGGTGTTGAGGGTTGATGGTAAGTGTTTTGGTTGTTGGCTTGGTTATTGGATGGATAATGGTTAGAGTTGGGGTAAGTGTTTTGGGGTTTTCTGTATGTATTTTGGTTGTTATTCTGCTGGTTGTTGTGGTTTGTATTTTTCCAACTATTTTGGTTTGAATTTCTTTGCCATGGCTGTTGAGTCTTAGTGTGGTTGTCTCCCCATCTGAGGTTGGGGTGGTTCTTCCAGGAGGGGTTGTTAGTGTCACCATAAACTTCACTTGATCCAGAATTTTGATTGTGCATATACTGGACTTGTTCCTGCTGCTGATCCTCTTGAGTTTCTTCATTTGTCCCCCACGTGGGTGATGGTTGGCTTGTGTTTACTGCTACAACTTGGAGGCTATCAATCCTCTTGGCCATTTGCTCAAATTATTGCTGAATCTGCTGTTGCATCATTTTGTTTTGAGCTAAGATTGAGTCCACTCCTTCCAACTCCATTACTCCTTTCCTTTATGATGGTTGGCATTGCCTTTGATGAGTAAAGAAATACTGATTATTAGCCACCATATCAATGAGATTTTGGGCCTCCTCTGCAGTCTTCATTAATTGTAAAGAGCCCCCTGCTGAGTGATCCAGAGCCTCCTGAGATTTCAATGTCAAGCCTTCATAAAAATTCTGCAATATGTCCTATTCATTGAACATTTCAGGAGGGCACTTCCTAATTAGAGCCTTGTATCTATCCCATACCTCATAGATGGGTTCAGTATCCATTTGTGTGAATGTTTGTACTTCAGTCTTCAGCCTGATGATCCTTTGAGGTGGATAAAATTTGGCAAGGAACTTGCTCACTAGATCTTCCCAATTGTTGATGCTATCTCTTGGGAAGGATTCCAACCATTGAATAGCTTTGTCTCTGAGGGAAAATGGAAATAACAGCAGCTTGTAGCTATCAGGATGCACACCATTGGTTTTGGCAGTATCACAAATCCTCAAGAAAGTGGATAAGTGTTAGTTTGGATCTTCAAGTGGTCCTCCTCCATAGGAGCAGTTATTTTGAACCAATGTGATGAGTTGTGGCTTTAGTTCAAAGTTATTTGCATTAACATTTGGGGTAAGGATGTTACTCCCACAATGTCTAGGATTTACAAATGTATAGGAAGCCAAGACTCTTCTCTGAGGTGGATTGTTGTTGTTGGCCACTCCTTCTTGATTAGCATTGGAAGTGTTTCCTTCCATCTCTTGGAATTCTTCCTCGAGAACTTCTTCACCTACGACTCCCTTCCCTCTGGCTTCTCTTCTTATTCTTCTCAAAGTTCTTTCGTCAATATCACCAGAGCTGGGAATCTCTCTTCTTGCCTCTGTCATACAAACAAAGCATAAGAAAAACACAAAACCAGGAAACCAGTAAAACTTCACTCTATTACTAGAGTGAGATTTGGTTAGCTTAAGCAAAAATTCGAACAGTTAGTGTGTTAGTCAAAAATTAAAGAGATAGAAAAGAAAAAGAAGTGCTTGATCTAGACCTCCACTTCACTTAATCATTGTCAATCTAATCAATCCCCGGCAACGGCGCCAAAAACTTGATGGATATTTTGGAAAACAAATTCCAACACCCAAAACTCACCGGCAAGTGTACTGGGTCGCATCAAGTAGTAATAACTCACATGAGTGAGGTCGATCCCACAGGGATTGAAGGATTGAGCAATTTTAGTTTAGTGGTTGATTTAGTCAAGCGAATCAAGTGTTGATTTGAGTGATTTGTATCCAATAGAAGCTAAATTGCATGAAATATAAAGGGAGAGGGTTAATTGACAATAATTTAAAGTGCAAAAGAATTAAAAGAGCTGAATCTTAAAGTGCAAGTAATATAAATTGCAAAAACTTAGATTGCAAGAAACATAAATAACTGAAACTTAAAGTGCAAGAAATGTAAATGACTTGAATCATAAAAGGATTTGGGATTTGGGATTACAGAAATTAAAAAAAAAATTAAATGACAATCAGTAAAGAAATAGAAGAAGAATTAAGATGCAACAGATTTAAACAAGGAAAGGAAAATTACTTTGAAAACCAAACAGAAAGTAGAATGCAGCTCAATTGCAATAACTAAAGGGAACTTGAAGATCTCAGGGGTGGAGGAGACTAGAAAACAAGTCTAGATCTCAAATCCTTCCTTGATCTAATAAGAACAATTGCTAAAGAAATGGAAGAGTAAATTGCAGAAGAAGTAGAAGATGAAAGCAGTAAATAGAATTTGGATTCAAATCACAGTTTCTAGAATTATGCAGAAAATAAACAAAGGGATCTCAATGTGAGATTGAAACAGAATTTCTTCAATTATCCACCCAAGATCTAAAATAAGAAGTAAAGAGTGTAAAATCAAGAACAAGGAAGAAGAGAGATTAATTCTCCCTCCTAATTCTCAGAGATCCAAAATCCAAAATCCAAAAAAAGTCTCCCAATTACCAGTGAAAATTCTAAAAGAAGAAAAAGGTTTTCATCTAAATCAAACTAGATTCTATTTATACACTTCCTATTTTTGGATTTTTGAATTTAGAGTGGACCTTTTAATTTGGTGAAGAATTGAAATTAAATTGAATTTTGGTTCAATTATGGCCCAAGGGTGTTTTCTCCCAGTAGTGTGCTCTGCTCCTGGTGAGAGCGCAGCATTGTGGCTTGTGTCCTTGGCCCTTTGTAGCGTGCCGAACTTGTGTGCATCAGGGTAGCGCTCTGCTCTCCTTGAGAGCGCAGCATCATGCTGCCTTGGGGCTTGTCTTGTGCGCCCCAAGCTCCTGGGCCGTGTCAAGCTGTGCGTGTCATGCCTCCCTGGCCGTGTCACACTCGCGCGTCATGCATCAAGGAGTAAGGAGAGTAGTGCTCAGCTCTTGGTAAGAGCGCAGCACTCCTTTTTCTTGGGTGAGGTCCCAAGTTCGAAACCTTGGGGAGGTATTGCTGGCCCTTTTTGTTTTATTTTCCTTGGTGAGTAGCGCTTCCTTCCTTTCCTTAGGTGCTTGGTTCGATCCTTGGAGGTTGCATTTCAGCCAAGTTTGGCTTAATTCCTTGGAGAGTAGCGCTCCCTCACTCCCCCTTGCTCATGAGTTCGAACCTTGTGGCAAGTATTGGCAAGCTTTTCTCTTTGGATTTATTTTGGATGGAGCCCGATAATGCTCTTGACAAGAGCGGAGCATTATGCTTCTCCCCCTTCTTCCTTGGTTCATTATAATGCTCAGCTCTCAAGGAGAGCGTAGCATCCAAGCCTTGCTTCCTTGGTTCATTATTGTGCTCCCTTGGAGAGCACTGAGCTCTTGGAGAGAGCGCTGTGGCTTTCCTTCTTCAATGTGCCACGCTTCCTTGTTTCTTTTGCCACACTTTTCTCTTCCTTGGGCAATGCTTCTTAGGCTACGCTTTCTTGTTTTCTTCTTTTCTTCACCTACAAGTAATCAAAACAACCAATCAAAGTATCACCAAATTCACAAGGTTTATAAATCATCTAAATATCAATTAAATTTAGCTTAAACCTCATGATTTAGTATAAATTAAAGGGTGGTTGATTGATTCAAAGAAACCATGCAAATCCACTCTAAATTACTAACTTATAATGCAAGAAAGTGCATAAAACTTAATGAAACAAGTGAAAAATTGCTAAAAAATTAGCATAAGATGACTTGTCATCACCATGCACATTAGAGGGTACTTGTACCAAGACAGCTCTATGTGACCTTGGGGCAAGTATCAATCTAATCCCTGCATCCACTATTAGAAAGCTTTGGCTTGACTGAAGAGGTCAAACCAACCTGGATATGTCTTCAACTTGCTGATGGCTCCATTAAATATCCATCAGGCATAATTGAGGACATGATTGTCAAGGTTGGGCCATTTGCCTTTCCCACTGACTTTGTAGTGCTGTAAATGGAGGAGCACAAGAGTGCAACACTCATTCTAGGAAGACCTTTCCTAGCAACTGGGCGAACCCTCATTGATGTCCAAAAAGGGGAAGTGACCTTGAGAGTCAATGAGGATGAGTTCAGGCTGAATGTTGTTGAGGCAATGAAGCATCTAGACACATCAAAAGACTGCATGAGTGTTGATATTATTGACTCTCTGGTAGAGGAGATCAACATGGCTGAGAGTCTCGAATCAGAGCTAGAAGACATCTTTAAAGATGTTTAGCCTGATTTGGAGAAATCAGAGGAAATAAAAGAGCCTCTGAAAATTCCTCAGGAAGAGGAGAAACCTCCTAAAACCCGAGCTCAAACCACTACCACCATCCCTGAAATATGCATTTCTGGGAGAAGGTGACACTTTTCCAGTGATCATAAGCTCTGCTTTAAATCCACAGGAAGAGATAGCACTACTTCAAGTGCTAAGGACACACAAGACAGCTCTTGGGTGGTCCATAAGTGACCTTAAGGGCATAAGCCCAGCTAGATGCATGCACAAGATCCTATTGGAGGATGATGCTAAGCCAGAGGTTCAACCACATAGGCGGCTGAATCCAGCCATGAAGGAGGTGGTGCAGAAGGAGGTCACCAAGTTACTGGAGGTTGGGATTATTTATCCTATTTCTGATATCCCCTGGGTGAGTCCTGTCCAAGTTGTCCCCATGAAGGGAGGCATGACAGTGGTTCATAATGAAAAAAATGATCTGGTTCCTACAATAACAGTTACAGGGTGGCGTATGTGTATTGATTACAGAAGGCTCAATACAGCCACCAGGAAGGATCACTTTCCTTTACCATTCATGGACCAAATGCTAGAAAGACTAGTAGGTCATGAATACTACTTCTTTTTAGATGGCTATTCAGGTTACAACCAAATTGTAGTAAATCCTCAGGACCAAGAGAAAATAGCATTCACATGTCCTTCTAGAGTGTTTGCCTACAGAAGGATGCCTTTTGGTCTGTGCAATGCACCTGCAACCTTTCAGAGGTGCATACTCTCTATCTTCTCTGATATGGTTGAAAAATTTCTGAAAGACTTCATGGATGACTTTTCAGTATTTGGAGACTCATTCAGCTCCTGCCTTGACCATTTAGCATTTGTTCTGAAAAGATCCCAAGAGACCAACCTAGTTTTAAACTGGGAAAAATGTCACTTTATGGTGACTGAAGGAATTGTCCTTGGGCATAAAATTTCAAACAAGGGAATAGAAGTGGATCAAGCTAAAGTGGAAGTAATTGAAAAATTACCACCACCTGCCAATATTAAGGCAATCAGAAGATTTTTGGGGCATGCATGATTCTATTGGAGGTTTATAAAGGATTTTTCAAAAATTGCAAAACTTCTGAGCAATCTGCTAGCTGCTGACACGCCATTTGTGTTTGACACAAAGTATCTGTAGGTGTTTGAAACTCTGAAAGCTAAGTTGGTCACAGGACCGGTTATTTCTGCACCAGATTGGACATTACCATTCGAACTAATGTGTGATGCCAGTGACCATGCCATTGGTGCAGTATTGGGACAGAGGCATAACAAGCTTCTGCATGTCATTTATTATGCTAGTCGTGTTTTAAATGATGCCCAAAAAAATTACACAACCACAGAAAAAGAATTGCTTGCAGTGGTTTATGCCATTGACAAGTTTAGATCATACTTAGTAGGATCAAAAGTGATTGTGTACACTGACCATGCTACTCTTAAATATCTACTCACAAAGCAAGATTCAAAACCCAGGCTCATAAGATGGGTGTTGCTTCTGCAAGAGTTTGATATAGAAATAAGAGACAGAAAAGGGACAGAGAATCAAGTAGCTGATCACCTATCCCGGATAGAACCAGTAGCAGGAGCATCCCTCCCTCGTACTGAGATCTCTGAAACCTTTCCAGATGAGCAATTATTTGCTATTCAGGAAGCTTCGTGGTTTGCAGACATTGCAAACTATAAGACTCAATGTTCTCCTTCTGTAACCATGGAGAGGAAGCATGAAAATCTTCTCTCAATACAAAGTCAAACAAAACCCCCACATTCAAATTATAAGTTTGGTGTTGGGAGGCCACAACCAAACTCTAAGTTTGGTGTTGAGAGGCCCCAACCCTGCTCTGATTATCTGTGAGGCTCCATGAGAGCTCACTGTCAAGCTATTGACATTAAAGAAGGGCTTATTGGGACGCAACCCAATGTTATTTAATTATATCTATTTATTTTCCATTGCTATTTTATGTTTTCTTTAGGTTGATGATCATGTGAAGTCACAAAAACAACTGAAAAATCAAAAACAGAATGAAAAACAGCATTAAAAATAGCTCACCCTGGAGGAAGAGCTTACTAGCGTTTAAATGCCAGTAAGAAGCATCAAACTGGCGTTTAATGCCAGAAAGAAGCATCAAGATGGCGTTAAATGCCAGAAACAAGCAACAGACTGGCGTTTAACGCCAGAACAGAGCATCAAGTTGGCGTTTAACGCCAAGAAAGGGAGAAAAGCTGGCATTTAACTCCAGAAACAAGCAGCAGTCTGGCGTTAAACGCTAGGATTGCACACTAAGGGCATTTTTGCACGCCTCAATGGAGCAGGGATGATAAGTCCTTGACCCCTCAGGATCTGTAGACCCCATAGGATCCCCACCTGCCACATCTTTTCATCCACACTTCCCCCAGCCTTGGCCGAACCCACCACACACCTCCTTCTCCTCCTTTCCTCCTTCTTTTTCTCGAGGACGAGCAAACATTTTAAGTTTGGTGTGGAAAAAGCATTGCTTTTTTGTTTTTTCCATAACCACTAATGCCTCAAGGGATGTAATTTTCTCCACAAAACTATTGGGAGCAGATTAACACCTCCCTAGGAGAATTAAGTTCCAACATGGGACAACTAAGGGTGGAGCACCAAGAGCATTCCATCCTCCTCCATGAAATTAGAGAAGAGACATAGAGGAGCTCAAGAGCACTATTGGTTCTTCAAAAGGAAGAAGATGCCACCCTCACTCAGGTGGACCCGTTCCTTAATCTCCTTGTATATTTATTTTTTCTATTTTTGTTCTCTATGCTTTATTTATGTTTGTGTCTTCATTACATGATCATTAGTATCTAGTGTCTATGTCTTAAAGCTATGAATGTCCTATGAATCCATCACCTTTCTTAAATGAAAAATGTTTTAATTACAAAAGAACAAGAAGTACATGATTTCGAATTCATCCTTGAAACTAGTTTAATTATTTTGATGTGGTGACAATACTTTTTGTTTTCTGAATGAATGCTTGAACAGTGCATATGTCTTTTGAATTTGTTGTTTATAAATGTTAAAACTGTTGGCTCCTGAAAGAATGATGGAAAAGGAGAAATGTTGTTGATAATCTGAAAAATCATAAAATTGATTCTTGAAGCAAGAAAAAGCAGTGAATGACAAAGCTTGTGAAAAAAATAAATAAATAAATAAAAAGAGAAAGAAAAAGGAAAAGCAAGCAGAAAAAGCCAATAGCTCTTTAAACCAAAAGGCAAGAGCAAAAATCCAATAACCCTTTAAACCAAAAGGCAAGGGTAATAAAAAAAGGATCCAAGGCTTTGAGCATTAATGGATAGGAGGGCCCAAAGTAATAAAATCCTGGCCTAAGCGGCTAAACCAAGCTGTCCCTAACCATGTGCTTGTGGCGTGAAGGGTGTCAAGGAAAAAGCTTGAGACTGAGCGGTTAAAGTCATGATCCAATGCAAAAAAAAGTGTGCTTAAGAACCCTAGACACCTCTAATTGGGGACTCTAGCAAAGCTGAGTCACAATCTGAAAAACAAAGTGCTTAGGGCCACGGCCAAGACTCATAAAGTAGCTATGTTCAAGAATCAACATACTGAACTAGGAGAATCAATAACACTATCTAAATTCTGAGTTCCTATAGATGCCAATCATTCTGAACTTCAAAGGATAAAGTGATATGCCAAAACTGTTCAGAGGCAAAAAGCTACTAGTCCCGCTCATCTAGTTGGAGCTAAGTTTCATTGATATTTTGGAATTTATAGTATATTCTCTTCTTTTTATCCTAATTGATTTTTAGTTGCTTGGGGACAAGCAACAATTTAAGTTTGGTGTTGTGATGAGCGGAAAATTTATACGCTTTTTGGCATTATTTTCTAGTAGTTTTTAGTATAATTTAGTTAGTTTTTACTATGTTTTTATTAGTTTTTATGCAAAAATCACATTTCTGGACTTTACTATGAGTTTGTGTTTTTTTCTATGATTTCAGGTATTTTCTGTCTGAAATTGAGGGACCTGAGCAAAAATCTGATTCAGAGGCTGAAAAAGGACTGCAGATGCTGTTGGATTCTGACCTCCCTGCACTCGAAATGGATTTTCTGGCGCTACAAAAGCCCAATTGGTGCGATCTCAATTGCGTTGGAAAATAAACATCCAGGGCTTTCCAGCAATATATAATAGTTCATACTTTGCCAAAGTTTTGATGATGCAAACTGGCGTTCAAACGCTAACTTCCTGTCCTATTCTGAAGTTAAACGCCAGAAACAGGCTGCAACCTGGCGTTTAACTCCAAGAGAAGTCTCTACACATGAAGGCTTCATTACTCAGCCGAAGCACACACCAAGTGGGCCCCAGAAGTGGATTTCTGCACTATCTGTACTTAGTTACTTATTTTTTGTAACCCTAGCTACTAGTTTAGTATAAAAACAACTTTTAGAGACTTACTATGTATCTCATGACATTTTACACGTTTCATATTGTATTTCTAACGGCATGAGTCTCTAAACCCCATGGTTGGGGGTGAGGAGCTCTGCTGTGTCTCGATGAATTAATGCAATTACTTCTGTTTTCTATTCAAACACGCTTGTTTCTGTTCTAAGACACTTGCTTGTACTTAATCGTGATGAATGTGATGATTTATGACACTCATCACCATTCTCAACCTATGAACGCGTGCGTGACAACCACTTCCGTTCTACCATAGATTGAGTGTGTATCTCTTAGCCTCTTGGTTTATGATTAGAGTCTTCGTGGTATAGGCTAGGATTATTGGCGGCCATTACTGAGATCCGGAAAGTCTAAACCTTGTCTGTGGTATTCTGAGTAGGATCTGGGATGGGATGACTATGACGAGCTTCAAACTCACGAGTGCTGGGCATAGTGACAGACGCAAAAGGATCAATGGATCCAATTCCAACATGATTGAGAACCGACAGATGATTAGCCGTATGGTGACAGCGCATTTGGACCATTTTCACTGAGAGGACGGATGGTAGCCATTGGCAACGGTGATCCACCAACATACAGCTTGCCATGGAAGGAGCCTTGCGTGCGTGAAGAAGAAGACAGTAGGAAAGCAGAGATTCGAAAGACAGAGTATCTCCAAATCCTCAATCTGTTCTCCATTACTGTATAACAAGTATCATTTAATTTATGCTATTTACTCTTCATAAACCTAATCATTTTTATTATTAATTTCCTGACTAAGAATTACAAAACAACCATAGCTTGCTTCAAGCAGACATTATCCGTGGGATCGACCCTTAATCACGTAATGTATTACTTGGACGACCCAGTACACTTGCTGGTTAGTTGTGCGGAATTCCAAAATTGTGATTGTGATTTCATTCACTGATGAGCGGATAATTTATACGCTTTTTCGCATTGTTTTTACATAGTTTTCAGTATGATTTAGTTAGTTTTTAGTTTATTTTTATTAGTTTTTAATTTAAAATTCACATTTTTGGACTTTACTATGAGTTTGTGTGTTTCTCTATGATTTCAGGTAATTTCTGGCTGAAATTGAGGGACTTGAGCAAAAATCAGATTCAGAGGTTGAAGAAGGACTGCAGATGCTGTTGGATTCTGACCTCCCTGCACTCAAAGTGGATTTTCTGGAGCTACAGAACTCCAAATGGCACGATCCCAATTGCGTTGGAAAGTAGACATCCAGGGCTTTCCAGCAATATATAATAGTTCATACTTTGACTAAGGATAGATGACGTAAACCGGCGTTGAACGCCCTATTCTGGAGTTAAACGCCAGAAACAGGTTGCAAAGTGGAGTTAAACGCCAGAAACAGGTTACAAACTGGCGTTCAACTCCAAAAAAGACCTCTACACGTGTAAAGCTCAATGATCAGCCTAAGCACACACCAAGTGGGCCCCAGAAGTGGATTTCTGCATCATTTACTCATTTCTATAAACCCTAGTAACTAGTTTAGTATAAATAGGACTTTTTACTATTGTATTTACAGGGATCTTTGGAACATCTTTAGTTTCATCTTTTGATCACATTTGAGGGCTGGCCTCTCGGCCATGCCTGGACCTTCATCACTTATGTATTCTCAACGGTAGAGTTTCTACACTCCATAGATTAAGGTGTAGAGCTCTGCTGTTCCTCATGAATTAATAGAAAGTACTACTATTTTTCTATTCAATTCAAGCTTATTCCTTCTCTAAGATATCCATTCGCACCCAAGAACATGATGAATGTGATGATTATGTGACGCTCATCATGATTCTCACCTATGAACGCGTGCCTGACAAACACTTCCGTTCTACATTCAAACAAGCTAGAATGAGTATCTCTTAGATATCTAATACAGAGGACCGAGTCCGAGATATTAGAATCTTCGTGGTATAAGTTAGAACCCATGGATGGCCATTCTTGAGATCCGGAAAGTCTAAACCTTGTCTGTGGTATTCCGAGTAGGATCTGGGAAGGGATGGCTGTGA
This sequence comes from Arachis ipaensis, assembly GCF_059453495.1. Classification (NCBI taxonomy): domain Eukaryota; kingdom Viridiplantae; phylum Streptophyta; class Magnoliopsida; order Fabales; family Fabaceae; genus Arachis; species Arachis ipaensis. The sequence continues at coordinate 80,131,790 of NC_142443.1, forward strand.
CGAGCTTCAAACTCGCGAGTGCTGGGCGTAGTGACAGACGCAAAAGGATAGTAAATCCTATTCCAGTATGATCGAGAATCGACAGATGATTAGCCAGGCAGTGACAGTGCACTGGACCATTTTTACAGAGAGGATGGGATGTAGCCATTGACAACAGTGATGCCCTACATAAAGCTTGCCATGGAAAGGAGTAGGAATGGTTGGACGAAGACAGCAGGAAAGCAGAGGTTCAGAGGAACGAAAGCATCTCTGCACGCTTATCTGAAACTCTCACCAATGGATTACATAAGTATCTCTATCCTATTTTAATTATCTTTTAGTACACTATAATCTCTTAATACATTTGAATCCGCCTGACTGAGATTTACAAGGTGACCATAGCTTGCTTCAAGCCGACAATCTCCGTGGGATCGACCCTTACTCACGTAAGGTTTATTACTTGGATGACCCAGTGCACTTGCTGGTTAGCTGTGCGAAGTTGTGATAAAGAATTAAGATTATGAACGTGCGTATAAAGTTTTCAGCACCGTTACCAAGGAATGAAACCGTCACAATTTCTGCGCACCATGCACCAATAGCCATGTACGTTTCTTGCTTCTTATGAAACTCTATTTGCTCTTGAATAAAACTTTGAAGTGCATCATTCATATGAGATTGGTTTGAAGAGGGAGATTAAATATTTGAGGGAGGGTAGGCCTAGTATGTTGTGGTTGATACCTTGCTTGAGGTTGGGAATGTGGTTGTTGATTGGGTTGGGCATGAGGTGGGCTTTGTAGTTGATATGGTGGATAGTGAAGTTGTGGTGGTTGATGGTAAGGTTGTTGGACTTGATAGGATTGATGATAATAGACTTGTTGGTTGGAATAAGGTTGAGCTTGAGATGGTTTATTCCACCTCTTATGGGAGTTATCTCTCCACCCTTGACTTTGGTTCCCTCCATACTGATGCGATCCTTGATTGCCTTGATTGTAATTGGACCTTTATGGGTAAGGATTTGCCACCGCCAATGTGTTGTCCTCTTGAATTTAAGGGCATTCATCAGTGTAGTGACCGTTGCAAGCACAAATACCACAAGATCTAGGAGGTCCTTAAATCCTAGGAGGTTGGGGTGGAGGACATAGCAACATTTATGGAATTTGTTGGCCTTGAGTGATTTGTCTTAACAAGACCATCATCTTACCAAGCGTCTTAGTTAAGATAGCATCACCGGAAGGTGAGACTTCACTTATAGCCTTCGGTTGGGGATTTCTTGTCCTTAAATGTTGAGTCGAATCCGCCAAGTCTGCAATGACTTCCCAAGCTTCTTCAGCAGTCTTATTCTTAGTGAGAGATCCTCCACTTGAGGCATCAAGAAGGAGCTTGTCTTAAGGGATAATCCCTTGGCAAAAGTAGCTTATGAGCACTAATTCATCAATGCGGTGTTGAGGACAAGCTTCCAACAACTTTTTGAACCTTTCCCAACATTCATAAAAGGTCTCTCCATCTCTTTGCATGATGGAAGAGATTTCCTTCCTTAGATGATCTGTCTTTTGAGGTAGATAAAATTTCTCAAGAAACTCCTTGCACAACAAATCCCAATTAGAAATCACCTCCTCAGGTTGGGTGTAAAACCATTCCTTCGCCTTTCCCTCTAGGGAGAAAAGGAAAGCGAAAACCGTGACCGCTATCTCATCCAAGCCATGTCTCCTTGCAGTAGAGCACACAACTTGAAAGTCTTTCAAGTGCTTGAGAGTGTCTTCTCCCGGTAACCCATGATATTTTGGAAGAAAGTTGATCATACCCATCTTGATCTCAAAGTTGGCATCTAGATCTGGGTACCAAACTTGTACCGGTTGCAAGGTGATGTTCGGGGATCCGGCCTCCTTTAAAGTAATTCTCCGCGGTGGCTCCGCCATGTTGTTGTCACCTAATTCACTCAAAGAAATTTTAGCACTTACAATAGAAGAATAGAAGGTTTCCTCGTTAAGTGAAGAATGAGGATCACGGTTAGAAGGTGATGGTGAATCGGGTCGCTCTTCAAGAGAGTCCGATTTACTATGCACGAATGCTAACCGGCACTGAGCTTTCCTAAGGCAGGGTAAAGGCCTTTCTATTTCGGGGTCAAAAGGGGACAAGCTTGGGTCTAGAGGTGACCGTGTTGCTCAACTGAGGAATCAATGAAATCATGTAATCATCAAGAGCAACACAAGAATAAGAAAATAAATGAAGACAACCTAATAGTTACTAACTACCAAATCTATTTAGATAGAGGCGCCATCTACCAATTAATGACAAGTCATCTTAGGCTAGTTTCACAAGCCTATTTCATTAGTTTTTACTTGGTTTCATTTCATTTTTAGGCAACAAATAAGTGTTTGAGTGAGAATTTCATGCTTGTCTTGATTCAATCAAACATTGGTAATTTTATGCATTCTCATTAGATTTCTTGCAAGATTTAGTTGATAATATGAAAGATGCAAGATTTGATTATCATGCCAAGGCTTTAATGTATTTGTTTGGTTGATTTCAGGCAAAAAATGAAGAGGAAGAAGGACAGAGCAGAGTAACGTTGCGTTCAAAGAAAGAACGCCACACTCAGTAAGCGACGCGCACGTGCATAAGAAAGTTTAACTCCAATTCTGGTGCCAGGAGGGTCAGAATCCAACAGCATCTGTAGTCCTTTTTCAGCCTCTGAATCAGATTTTTGCTCAGGTCCCTCAATTTCAGCCAAAAAATACCTGAAATCATAGAAAAATACACAAACTCATAGTAAAGTCCAGAAATGTGATTTTTGAATAAAAACTAACAAAAATATAATAAAAAGTAACTAAAATATACTAAAAACTATGTAAAAACAATGCCAAAAAGAGTATAAATTATCCGCTCATCACAACACCAAACTTAAAATTCTTGCTTGTCCCTAGGCAACTAAAAACAAAGTAGGATAAAAAGAAGAGAAAATACAATAAATTCCAAACTTATCAATGAACTTAGTTCCAATTAGATGAGCGGGACTTGTAGCCTTTTTGCTTCTGAACAGTTTTGGCATCTCACTTTATCTTTAAAGTTCAGAATGATTAGCATCCATAGGAACTTAGAATTTAGATAGTGTTATTGATTCTCTTAGTTCAGTATGTTGATTCTTGAACACAGCTACTTTTTGAGTCTTGGCCGTGACCCTAAGCATTTTGTTTTCCAGTATTACCACCGGATACATAAATGCCACAGACACATAACTGGGTGAACCTTTTCAGATTGTGACTCAGCTTTGCTAGAGTCCCCAGTTAGAGGTGTCAAGAGCTCTTAAGCACACTCTTTTTTTGCTTTGGACCACGACTTTAACCGCTCAGTCTCAAACTTTTCACTTGACACCTTCACGCCACAAGCACATGGTTAGGGACAGCTTAGTTTAGCCGCTTAGGCCAGGATTTTATTCCTTTGGGCCCTCCTATCCATTAATTCTCAAAGCCTTGGATCTTTTTTACCCTTGCCTTTTAGTTTAAAGGGTTATTGGCTTTTTTTGCTTGCTTTTTCTTTTTCTTTTTTTTTTACCCTTTTTTTTCATATTTTTTTTCGCAAGCTTTGCCTATTCACTACTTTTTCTTGCTTCAAGAATCAATTTTATGATTTTTCAGATTATCAATAACATTTCTCTTTTTTCTTTATTCTTTCAAGAGCCAACAATTTTAACATTCATAAACAACAAATTAAAAAATATGCACTATTCAAGTATTCATTCAGAAAACAAAAAGTATTGCCACCACATCAAAATAATTAAGCTAATTTCAAGATAAAATTCGAAATCCATGTACCTCTTGTTCTTTTGCAATTAAAAATATTTTTCATTTAAGAAAGGTGATGGATTTATAGGACATTCATAGCTTTAAGACATAGGCACTAGACACTAATGATCATGTAATAAAGACACAAACATAGACAAAACATAAAGCATATAATTCGAAAAAAAGAAAAATAAGAACAAGGAAATTAAAGAACGAGTCCACCTTAGTGATGGCGGCTGGTTCTTCCTCTTGAAGATCTTATGGAGTGCTTGAGCTCCTCTATGTCTCTTCCTTGCCTTTGTTGCTCCTCCCTCATGACTCTTTGGTCCTCTCTGATTTCATGGAGGATGATGGAATGCTCTTGGTGCTCCATCCGTAGTTGCCCCATGTTAGAACTCAATTCTCCTAAGGAGGTGTTGATTTTCTCCCAATAATTGTGTGGAGGAAAGTGCATCCTTTGAGGCATCTCAGGGATTTCTTGATGAGGAATTTCCTCATGCTCTTGTTGAGGTCCATGAGTGAGCTCTCTTGTTTGCTCCATCCTCTTTTTAGTGATGGGCTTTTGAGATAAATCTCTCCATCTCCCATGACTCGGAGTTGCCTCCCAAGAAGCGCTTCTTTAATGTCAATAGCTTGACAGTGAGCTCTTAGAGAGTTTCACAGAGACTCTGAGCTTAATGGTGGCCTCCCAACACCAAATTTAGAAGTTGAGTGTGGGGGCTTTGTTTGACTCTGTACTGAGAGAAGCCTTTCATGCTTCCTTTCCATGGTTACAAAAGAAGATCCTTGAGCCTTAAACACAAGGTAGTCCTCATTCAATTGAAGGACTAACTCTCCTCTGTCCACATCAATCACAGCTCTTGCTGTGGCTAGGAAGGGTCTTCCAAGGATGATGGATTCATCTTCATCCTTCCCAGTGCTTAGGATTATGAAGTCAGCAGGGATGCAAAAGCCTTCAACCTTCACTAAGACATCCTCTACAAGTCCATAAGCCTGTTTCCTTGAATTGTCTACCATCTCTAGTGAGATTCTTGCAGCTTGTACCTCAAAGATCCCTAGTTTCTCCATTACAGAGAGTGGCATGAGGTTTACACTTGAACCAAGGTCACATAGAGCTTTCTTAAAGGTCATGGTGCCTTTAATGCAAGGTATTAAGAACTTTCTGGGATCTGGTTTCTTCAGAGGTAATTTCTGTTGAACCAAGGTATTCAGTTCATTGATGAGCAATGGAGGTTCATCCTCTCAAGTCTCATTACCAAATAACTTGGCATTCATCTTCATGATTGCTCCTAAATACTGAGCAACTTGTTCTTCAATAATATCTTCATCCTCTTCAAAGGAAGAATACTCATCAGAGCTCATGAATGGCAACAGTAAGTTCAGTGGAATCTCTATGATCTCTATATGAGCCTCAGATTCCTTTGGTTCCTCAATGGAAAACTCCTTAGTGGCCAGTGGACGTCCATTGAGGTCTTCCTCACTGGAAATCACTGCATCTTCCTCCCCTATAGGTTCGGCCATGTTGGTTATATTGATGGCCTTGCACTCTCTTTTAGTTGACCCACTTGTGCCTCCAAATTTCTGATGGGACCTTGTTTCAGTCATGAAACTGAGAGTGGTTTTAGATAGATCAGAGACTATGCTTGCTAAGTCAGAGAGGCTCTGCTTAGAATTCTCTGTCTGTTGCTCAAAAGATTATGGAAAAGGCTTGCTATTGCCAAACCTATTTCTCCCACCATTATTATTATTGAAGCCTTAATTAGGCTTCTGCTGATCCTTCCTTGAGAAATTAGGGTGATTCCACCAAGAAGGATTATAGGTGTTTCCGTAGGATTCTCCCATGTAATTCACCTCTTCCATTGCATAATTCTCAGGGTCATAAGCTTCTTCTTCAGAGGAAGCTTCTTTAGTACTGCCGGATGCAGCTTGCATTCCAGTCAGATTCTGAGAAATCATATTGACTTGCTGAGTCAATATTTTATTCTGAGCCAATATTACATTCAGAGTATCAATCTCAAGAACTCCTTTCTTCTGGGTCATCCCATTATTCACAGGATTTCTTTCAGAAGTATACATGAACTGGTTATTTGCAACCATTTCAATGAGTTCCTGGGCTTCTGCAGGTGTCTTCTTCAGATGAAGAGTTCCACCAGCAGAGTGATCCAATGACATCTTGGACAATTTAGACAGACCATCATAGAATATACATAAGATGCTCCATTCTGAAAGCATGTCAGAAGGACACCTTCTGATCAATTACTTGTATCTTTCCCAAGCTTCATAGAGGAATTCACCTTCCTTTTGTCTGAAGGTTTGGACTTCCACTCTAAGCTTGCTCAACTTTTGAGGTGTAAAGAATTTTGCCAAGAAAGCATTGACTAACTTTTCCCAAGAGTTCAGGATTTCTTTAGGTTGTGAGTCCAACCATGTCCTAGCTCTGTCTCTTATAGCAAAGGGGAAAAGCATAAGTCTGTAGACCTCACGATTAACCCCATTGGTCTTGACAGTGTCACAGATTTGCAAGAATTCAGCTAAGAACTGATGAGGATTTTCCAATGGAAGTCAATGAAACTTACAATTCTGCTGCATTAGAGAAACTAGTTGAGGCTTAAGCTCAAAGTTGTTTGCTTCAATTGTAGGAATTGAGATGCTTCTTTCATAGAAGTCAGAAGTGGGTGCAGTAAAGTCACCAAGCATCTTCCTTACATCTCCACCATTGTTGTTATTTTCGGCTGCCATGTCTTCTTTTTCAAAAATTTCTGTTAGGTCCTCTCTAGAGTGTTGTGCTTTAGCTTCCTCTTTAGAGTCCTTTCAGGTTCAGGATCAGCTTCAACAAGAATGTTCTTATCCTTGCTCCTGCTCATATAAAAAAAGAAGAGAACAGAAAAGAAGAGGAATCCTCTATGTTACAGTATAGAGATTCTTTTATGTGAGTAGAAGAATAGAAGAATAGAATGAAGAAAGGAGAAGAAGAAGAATTCGAACACAAAGAGAGGGAGAGGGTTCGAATTATAAGAAGAAGAGAAGTGTTAGTAAATAAATAAAATAAATAGAAAGAAATGAGAGAGAATGTATTCAAATTTTTTTTATTAAAAAGAAAAGAAAAATATTTTTGTTTTTTTTAATTAGTAGTTAGAATTCGAAATTTAAGAAGGAAAATAAAATAAAATTAGAATTTAAAACAATTAGTTAATTAAAAAGGATTCTGAAAAAGTGGGTAATGGTTTTCAAAAATTAGAGAGAGAGAAGTAGTTAGGTGATTTTGAAAAGATAAGAAATAGTAAACTTTTTAAAATCAAACAAACAAGTCAAGTGGTTAATTGAAAAAGATTTGAAAATCAATTTTGAAAAGATAAGGAGTTAGAAAAGGATTTTGAAATTAAATTTTGAAAAAAGATATGATTGAAATTCATTTTGAAAAAGATTTGAAACAGAAATTAAAAAGATTTGATTTTTGAAATTTAAGTTGATTACTTAACTAATAAGAAACAAAAGGATATGATTCTAGAATTTAAAGATTGATTCTTTCTTAATAGGCAAGTAACAACTTAAAATTTTTGAATCAAAACATTAATTTTTAGCATTAATTTCGAAAATTATGAAATAAAAATAAGAAAAAGATTTTGAAAATCAATTTTTGAAGAATTTTCGAAAAATAGGAAAGAAAAATGAAAAAGATTTGATTTTTGAAAAAGATTTGAAAAGATAAAATTTTTAAATTGAAATTTTGACTTGACTAACAAGAAACAACTAAATTTAAAATTTTTTGACTAAGTCAACCCAAAATTTTGAAATTTATGAGCAAAATAGGGGGAAAGATATTATTTTTTATTTTAGAATTTTTAATGAGGAGAGAGAAAAAAGAAAAAAATATCATTTTGTTGTTTTTCTCTTTTTTTTTTCATTAAACAACAAAAATGAAATAAAACATAAAAATTTAAGATCAAAACAATAAATGCATGCCAGAACACTTTGAATGTCAAGATGAACACCAAGAACATATTTTTGAAAATTTTTAAGAAAAGAAACACATGCAAGACACCAAACTTAAAAATTTTTAATGTTTAGACACTATGAATTTGGAAATACATATGAAAAACAAGAAAAGACACAAAACAAGAAAAATTAAGGATCAAACAAAGAAAATCATCAAGAACAGCTTGAAGATCATGAAGAACACCATGCATATATTCTCAAAAATTTAAAAGCATGCAATTAACACCAAACTTAAAACTTGACACTAGACTCAAACAAGAAACACAAATTTTTGGTTTTTATGATTTTATTAAATTTTTTTGTTTTTTTTTTCAAAATTATTTTGGCAAAAGAAAATAAAGAGATACAAAATTTTTAATAGGAATTCCAGGATTCATGCAATGTTAGTCTAAAACTTCGGTCCAAAAGAATTAGACATGGCCAAATGGCCAGCCAAGCTTTAGCAGGACATTACATACAACAGCCAAATTGATGGGAATCAAAAGGCTCTTGCAAAGATAAATGAAAACCTCGGTCCAAAAGATTTAGACATGGCTTAACAGCCAGCCAGACTTCAACATCTCTTATGAAACTCTAGAATTCATTCTTAAAAATTCTGAAGAACATAATTAATTTTTTTTGAAAAATAAAAATAAAAATCTTAAACATAAAATAAAATTACCTAATCTAAGCAACAAGATGAACCGTCAGTTGTCCAAACTCGAACAATCCCCGGCAACGGCACCAAAAACTTGGGGTGGGAAATCGTGATTCACACTTTTCACATCTCCGCACAACTAACCAGCAAGTGAACTGGGTCATCCAAGTAATAAACCTTACGTGAGTAAGGGTCGATCCCACGGAGATTGTTGGCTTGAAGCAAGCTATGGTCATCTTGTAAATCTCAGTCAGGTGGATTCAAATGGTTATGAGTTTTGATAATTAAAGGATAAATAAAAGATAAAATAAAATAAAGTTACTTATGTAATTCATTGGTGAGAATTTCAGATAAGTGTTTGGAGATGCTTTGTTGCTTCTGAACCTCTGCTTTCCTGTTGCCTTCTTCCAATCATACGTGCTCCCTTCCATGGCAAGCTGTAAGATCCTCTAAGTGAAAATGGTCCTCTACGGTTTCTGCACGGCTAATCAACTGTCGGATTTTTCGTCTCGGATGAAAAATACCAGGCACAGCTACCGCATGGCTAATCATCTGTTGGTTCTCGCTAGCGTCGGAATAGGATCCATTGATCCTTTTGCACACTGTCACTGCACCCAACATTCGCAGGTTTGAAGCTCGTCACAGTCATCCTTTCCCGGATCCTACTCGGAATACCACAGACAAGGTTTAGACTTTCCGGATCCCAGGAATACTGCCAATGATTTTAGCCTATACCATGAAGATACTAATCTCACGGACTCGGTCCGTGTATTAGATATCTAAGAGATATGCACTCAAGCTGTCGCCCAATAACTATGTTGAGCTCAGATAGAACGGAAGTGGTTGTCAGGCACGCGTTCATAGAATTGAGAATAATGATGAGTGTCATGGATCATATCATTCTCCAGATTGAAGTACGAGTGAGTATCTTAGAATAGAATCAAGCGTGATTGAATAGAAAAACAGTAGTAATTGCATTAATTCATGAAGAACAGCAGAGCTCCACACCTTAATCTATGGGGTGTAGAAACTCCACCGTTGAAAATACATAAGTGAAAATAGTCTAAGCATGGACGAATGGCCAGCCTCCAATTTCTAAGGACTAAACGTCCAGAGATAAAAGATACAATAGTAAAAAGTGCTATTTATACTAAACTATTAACTTAGGTTTACAGAAAATCAGTAACTAAGTGCAAGTAGTACAGAAATCCCCTTCCGGGGCCCACTTGGTGTGTGCTTGGGCTGAGCATTGAAGCTTTTTCATGCATAGGCTGTTCTTGGAGTTAAACGCCAGCTTGGGTGCCAGTTTGGGCGTTTAACTCCAATTCTGGTGCCAGTTTGGGCGTTTTATGCTAGAAAGTTTTAGGCTGGGATTGGACACCAGTTTGGGCCATCAAATCTCGGGCAAAGTATGGACTATTATATATTGCGAGAAAGCCCAAGATGTCTACTTTCCAACACAAATAAGAGCGCGCCAATTGGGATTATGTAGCTCCAGAAAATCCGCTTCGAGTGCAGGAGGGTCAGAATCCAACATCATCTGCAGTCCTTTTTCAGCCTCTGAATCAGATTTTTGCTCAGGTCCCTCAATTTCAGCCAAAAAATACCTGAAATCACAGAAAAACACAAAAACTCATAGTAAGGTCCAGAAATGTGATTTTTGAATAAAAACTAATAAAAATAGAATAAAAAGTAACTAAAACATACTAAAAACTATGTAAAAACAATGCCAAAAAGGGTATAAATTATCCGCTCATCAAGTATCCAATTCCCAAACCAAATGTATCCAAACCCAACTTCTCCACACGTAAATCATGAACACTCTCACTATTCTAAGCTAACCAAGGATTCAAATTAAGGACATTATTATTTTCCGCTTAGAGCTAGTGATGAGCTAAAGTAAAGAATAAATGGGGTTAAAAAGGCTCAACATTGGTTTGCAAAGGATAATGAAAGGGTAAGGCCTTATGGGTATGTGAGCTATAGTGGAACAAGGCCTTAATCACGTAAGTGCATGCATACATCAAAGAATAGAAATATAGAATCAAGCAAGACAAAGATCACAATTTTAGAGAGAACAACACACACCAAAGTAAAACATTAGTTGATAAAATGCAACCAATCAAATAGATTCAAAATCTCACTGGTTTTGTGTGTTCAAGCTCTAAACCATGTTCCAAAATAAATTACTTCAAGCAAGTTCAATAACAATTCTAATTTAAATTAGTGAAATGCTATAAAATAGTTTCTTGGATAAGAATTCATCACTTCAACCAAGCAATATATACATGCATGCAACTAACTACACATGCAATCTATTATGCAATGCAACAACTTACTAACAAAGAAAATTAAACATTGGTGTTGAGACAGGAAATAGTTACCCACGGAAGTCGGTATCGACCTCCCCACACTTAAAGATTGCACCGTCCTCGGTGCATGCAAAGATGTGCAAGTGAATGGGATGCTACCACTGATGCGCTTTCTTGAACGGATTGTGCATATGGAGTTCTCTGTTGTCCCATTTAGAAGCTTTTACTTTCTCCTCTTGGTGGCCATCCTGAAAGAAGAGAAAAAGGAAGAAAAATAACCTACAAACAAAAATATGAAAAGGAATAAAATATATCTGGGCTATTGCCAAATAATAAGGTTCTCAACTACATGGTAGCTACAACATGCAAGTGAAAAAACAATATAAGCAAAGGGCAAGTGGAATAAATACCAAACAAGTCAAGAAGCACCCAAAATAATGCAAGAAATATGCAACAATTGAGTAAGAACAGTCAACACCAATAGTATAATATCAAACTTAGAAAAGAAAATAAGAACAAGCAACAAAGTTAAAATGCAATAAATGAAAGTATGCAAATGCAATAAATGAGGGAGAATAAAGATGAAAAGGGAAAGGAATGAAGAAAAAGAAAGGAAGAAAGAAAGATGAACGAGAGAAGAAATAAGAAGAAAGGAGAGAAGAAAGATGAAGAAAGTAAAAGATGATACGACGCGTAAGCGTCGCCCACGCGTACGCATGGGTTGCAGAATAATGAAATGACGCGTAAGCATCGGTCACGCGTATGCGTGGAAAATAGATAAGATCAGGTGACGTGTATGCGTCTGTCATGCATACGCGTGGTTGTGAATTGTGCTCCTCGCACAACACTCGCACAGTGGCAGCCCAACTCTCTGTTTAAAGTACTGGGCCATCAAAATTTTGGCGTCGACGCAAACGCGTGATCCATGCCTACGCGTGGGTGGGAAAAAAATGCAAGTGACGCGTACGCGTCAGTGATGCACCCGCGTAGGTTGGGTTGTGCGCCCAGCACCTCACCAGCGCCGTTCCAGCACGGTTTGGGCATGAACCAAATTTGGGCATCGACGTGTACGCGTCAGTCCCGTGCACGCGTGACAGCCCCTTTTTGTTTTATTTTTATTTTTATTTTTTCCTTTTATTAACAGGTTACCAAAGTAATGTCAAACATTAATAAACAAGCGAAATCACAATATAAACTAAATAAACATAACTAAATAAAAATTTAACTTATTGCCAATGTAAATAAAGGAGGAAAAATGGAAAAATTTACCATGGTGGGGTGTCTCCCACCTAGCACTTTTAGTTAAAGTATTTAAATTGGATACTTGGTGAACTCCTTGTCATGGTGGCTTGCGTTTGAACTCATTGATGCACCACTATTTTGTGGTACATTTTGTACTTAATTGAGTGGATTTTATCCACTAAATTCACACTTATTCATGTAATTCCCATGTTTTACATTCTCCTTCCTAATTCTGTGCTATGATTGAAAACATGCTTCTTTGGCCTTAAAATTGTTAATTAATAATCCTCTCTCATTACCATTCGATGCCGTGATCTGTGCGTTAAGTGTTTTTAGGCTTTATGGGGCAGGAATGACTTAGAGGATAGAAAGGAAGCTTGCAAAAATGGAAGGAACACAAGAAATAAAGGAGACAACCAGCGAGGATCGATACGCGCACGCGTGAATTGGAGTTTGCACAGCGACGCGTACGCGTGACTAACGCGTATGCATGACCAGGATTTTTTTCAATCAACTCGTACGCATGACTGATGCGTACGCGTGACATGCGCTACCTGCAAAAATTGCAGAAAATGCTGGGGGCGATTTTGGGCTGAGTTTTGACCCAATTTTTAGCCCAGAAATGCAGACTAAAGCCCGGGGACAAGCAGAGACTCAGGACAAAACATTCATTCACAATTTTAGGATTTAGATATAGTTTTCTAGAGAGAGAGGCTCTCTCCTCTCTCTAGGTTTTAGGATTTCTCTTAGTTTTAGGTTTAATTCTTCTCAATTCCAAGTTCAATGTTCCTTTAATTTAGTTTCTCTTCTACTTTTATTCATTCTAGCATTCTAGTTTATTTATTTTCCCAATTTGGTTTATGAACTCCATGTTAGATTTGATTTCTTTATTTAATGTAATTTGAGATATTTCATATTTATGATTTTAATTTAGCTTTTTACATTCTTAGCTTGAATTGAGTAATTAGAAACTCTTGAGTTATCAAACTCCTTTGTTGATTGATAATTGAAAGTTGCTGGTTGATTTGGATACCTCTAAAGCTAGTCTTTCCATATGAGTTGACTAGGACTTGAGGAATCAGATTGATTAGTCCACTTGACTTTCCTCTATTTAGTAAGAGTTAACTAAGTGGGAGCAATGAACAATTCTCATCACAATTGATAAGGAAAACTAGGATAGGACGTCTAATTCTCATACCTTGCCAAGAGTTTTCTTAATTATTAATTTACTTTCTTGCAATTTACTTTTCTTGTTCCTTATTCAAAAACCCCAAAAAGATAATCTTCCATAACCAATAATAAATACACCTCTCTGCGATTCCTTGAGAGACGACCCGAGGTTTGAATACTTCGGTTATTATTTTAATTTGGGTTTGCTTTAGTGACAGACAAGTTTTTGTACAAAAGGATTCTTTGTTGGTTTAGAAACTATACTAGCAACGAGGTTTCAATTGTGAAATTCTTTACTGGCAAAAATCTGTTCATCAAAATGGCGCCGTTGCCGGAGAATTGCAAACCTGTGCTTTATTATTGGTTATTGTAAATATTTGCTTTTTGCTTGTTTGTTAGTCTTTGTTAGTTTTAGGACTTAGCTGCTTATTTTAATTAGTTTTTATGTTTATTTGCTACTATGAATTCTCACCCCTTCGGCTATGAGTTTAGTTCAAATTATGTTGCAGGGAATGGATGCTATAATGAGAACATGCATCAAGGTCGGAACAATAAAAGATGGGAGGAGCCACAAGGATTTGATCAACCCTTTCGTCAACAACCTCCTCCAAGGTGCCATGGGCAACGACCATTCTACGATGCATCCCAAGACAATAGTTATGATGGACCCTTTTGTGACAACCAACCTCCACCAAATTACTATGGTCAAGAGCCACTCCAGGGTGCGTACCAAGATGATGGATATGGTGGACCCCCTTGTAGTTACCAACGAGCCCCGCCATATGCCTATGAACCCCCTCCTCAACATAACTTTGAACCACCATACTCTCAAGCCATCTACAACCATTCACCTCCTTATGGCCCTAACCCTTATCCACCCAACCAACCACCATATGAACCGTATGCACCATACATAGACCCACCCCCATTCCAATATAATTACTCCCAAGAACCACCACCTCAATATTTACCATCTCTATACCCTTACCAAGAAGAACCACCTTCCTATTATGAACCCTTTCTCCAAAATAATGAACCCTCCTCTCCACCCCAACCTCCACTGGATGACAACATCCTTAATGTTATTCGCAAAAGGGAAATAGAGTTTCAAACCACACTTACCTCTGCTTTCACTGGTCTAACCTCAACTATCCAAGCTCTTATATCCCATCTGAATGCATCAATCCAAGAGCAACATAATTCAAATTATGCTATTGACACGGAACAAGAGAGAAGGGACCGGTTTAATGATGAAGGAGTAGCTGAAAAACTGGTGAGGGAAGGCATCAAGGAGGAGTTCGATTTTATATTAGAACAAAGGGAGAAAGCCGAAATTATAGAAGAAAAGGAAGTGGTTGAAGACTTAGGAGATGCGGAACCTCCATGGGGAAGTCAAGTCATATAGCCTCCATCCAAAATGTTTGACAATGATGTTGAGGAGGCTGTACAACTTCCAAGGCATATCATGGTTGAAGACCTTGAAAGGGATGATCAAGAGATGGATTCAATCATTAATGAATTCTTATCTACGATTGAATCCTCTTCCATTGGACTTAACATGGAGATTAAAGCAGAAAAGGCACAACCTCCCTTGCCCTTGGTAAGCAATGAAGAAGAGATTGAATTGGAAGCAAGCTATCAAGAGGAAGAGGTTGAAATTGAAGAAGCTTGCAAAGAGGTGGAAGTTGTCAAGGAAGAGCACAAGGGAATGGAGCTTGAATTCACCTTGCCAAAGCTGTTGGAGACCTCTCCCCCAAGGCCATTACCATCCAATACAACATTCAAGTGGGTAAAATTCATATCCCTTAGCTTTCTCATTCCACTTGAATATGGTTTACTTGAGATAGATGGTCAACTTAGAGCTCTTTGTGGCTTTAAGAGTAAGAGGGAGATGGTTAGTGGTAGGAGTCGTCCTGCAAGATTCAATATGGTTGCACGCTCCAAGTTGAGGTGCAAGGATTGGTGTAGAGCTTGATTGAATGGGTCTAGAAAGTCGTTTGGATGTCTCAGTGAGAATTCCAATTGCTCATCACCCTACTAGAAAAATGATGATCAACAAGAAGACGGGTGCAAAAGCAAGGTTTGGGACCCCAGAATTCATTCTAATAATCAACTCTCCCGGAGCCATGTCACTTGCTTTAACTTGCTCGAAGGCTTTATGTGCCTAGTTTGGGACCCCGGAGACTATTGGAATTGTAAACATTGGTTGGGATTCCTGGATGAGTTCAAGCATAAGCCACCATGATAGGAAACTTACCAAATGTCCAACTTAAGGACTCTAACTAAAAGTGCTAGGAGGGAGACAACCCACTATGGTATGATCGTTCTTTTTCAGTCTTAGCTTTATTTTATTTTGTTTTATTCTTAGTTTTATTTTATTCTATTTTTCTTAGTGTTCATTCATAATATCTGCATTACCATCTGCATTCTACATTCTGCATTTTGTATAAAAAAAGGGCAACCCACGCATGCGCGTAGGCCACGCGTGGGCGTCGATTCCACATTTTGCTATCCCATCCAACGAACAGAAAGTTGTGATGGAATTGTGCGGCTGGTGTTATCTGCGCACAATTCGAGCCACGCGTACGCGTCAAGCACGTGCACGCGTGGATAGGACAATCGGCGTAAATGGGTGTTTGACCCGAGAGTTGTGCTGCCCTTGCGATAGAACCGTGCTAGAGGCACAAAATTACCCACGCGTACGCGTCTCTGACGCGTGCGCATCATTTCGCTTTCAAACCACCCACGCGTACGCGTGGGCAATGCATACGCATCGAATGGCCAACTCAGTTTTCACGCGTACGCGTGATGCACGCGTACGCGTCGCGCCCTGTTTTTAAAATTCTTACTTCTTTCTTCTCTCCTTTCTCCTTCCCCACTCCTCTTTTCTTACCTTCTTCTTCTTCATTTCTTCAACTTCTCATCCCTATTCTTTTCTATTCTATGTTACTTAATTTATTTGCATAATTTCATTTATTGCATTTCAATTGTGTGCATGTTTTTATTTTTCCATTGGTGTTAAATTTTCTTGTTCAACTGTCACATCTTTTCTTAAATTATTCTGGTGCTTCATGACTTATTTTATTCTGATTGATTATTATTATTCATAAGTCAATGCTATTCTTTTATGATCCTTGCATTCCATTTTGCATTGATATGCACGTATACTATCTTGCATTACCCACACCCTCTCCCCCATTATTGCAATTTTTGCACTATTGATATGCCATTTGCTTCTACTGTTTTATCACTTGCATGTTGTAGCTACCATGTAATTGAGACCCTCATTATTTGGAATTAACCCACCCATACTTTATTTATTCTCTTATCTTTATTTCTGGGTTACTTTTCTCCTTTTTCCTCTTCTTTCAGGATGGCCACCGAGAAGGGAAACAAGAAGCTTCTCAATGGGGCACCAGACAAGTCCATTTGCATAATCTATGGAGAAAAGCGTCAGTTGGAGCAATGAAAGAACGAAACTCTCGCGCGATCTAGAATTTTCACAATAAATTCACGTTGTAAGTATAGCTTCTAGACCGACAAGAATTCCTTTCTTACAAAAGTTTTGGTTGTCACTTAAGCAAACCCAATAAAATTGATAACCGAGTATTTAAACCTTGGGTTGTCTTCTCAAGGAATTGCAGGGAGGTATGACTTATTATTAGCTATGGAAAAGGTAGAATTTTGGGTTTTTTGAAATAAAGAGCAAGTAATTTAATTGACAAGAAAAATAAATTAATAATAATGAAATCTCTTGGCAAGGTATAAGAATTAGAATTCCTATCCCAGTTATCCTTATCAGATGTAATGAGAATTGGGTTTTAATCCCACTTAGTTAAGTCAAGTGGGCTAATTAATTTAATTCTCAAGTCCTAGTCAATCCCTGTGGGAATACTAGCTTTAGAGCGATCCAAATCAATCACTAATCTACCAATTTCAATCACTACTGAGTTTGACAACTCAAGTATTACCAATTACTTAACCAAAGCCAAAGGGAAGAAAATGTTTAAATTAAATTAAAAGCATCCATATAAATAAAGCAAAGAAAAGTCAAATCTGAAATACCTCAAATTATATTAAATAAAATATTCAAATCTAAACACAAAGAGTTCATAAACAAAATTGAGAAAATAAATAAAAAGAACATTAAACCTATGATTGAAGAAGATGAAATCCTAATCATAAGAGAAATGCTAATCATAAATCCTAAGAGAGAGGAGAGAGTCTCTCTCTAAAAACTACATCTAAAACTGAAAATTATGAATTATGAGCTGATATCTTGAGTCTCTGCATGTTCCCTGACTTTAATTTGTGTTTCTGGGCCGAAAACTAGGTCAAAACGCGGCCCGAAATTGCCCTCAGCGTATTCTGTTATTTCTGCAGATCGCGCAGGTCAGGCGTACGCGTCGTTCACTCATTCGCGTCATCCAGCGTTTTTCCTTGCCACGCGTACGCGTTGTCCACGCATTCGTGTCACTCGTGCGGCTTCCAATTCACGCGTTCGCGTCAGGCACGCGAGCGCGTCACTGCGATTTCCTTCATTTCGCGATGTAGCGTGAGCCATGCGTCTGCGTCGATTCTCGCTAGTCATCTCCTTAATTTCTTGTGCTCCTTCCATTTTTGCAAGCTTTCTCTCCATTCTCTAAGCCATTTCTGCCTTAGCCTGAAACACTTAACGCACAGATCACGGCATCGAATGGTATAAAGGAGAAATTAAAATACACAATTTAAAGGTTTAGGAAGCAAGTTTTCAATCATAGAATAAATCCAGGAAGGAATTGTAAAACCATGCAAATCATATGAATAAGTGGGTGAAAAGCTGATGAAAACCACTCAAATTAGCACAAGATAAACCATAAAATAGTGGTTTATCAAGCAACCCGTCCACTTGCACATCTTAGCATGCACCGAGGACGGTGCAATCTTTAAGTGTGGGGAGGTCGATACCGACTTCCGTGGGTTAGTTATTTCCTATTTCAACACCAATGTTTAATTTTCATTGTTAAATTAGTTGTTGCATTTGCATGTTTTATTGCATGTTTGTTTGATTTTGTGCATGTTCTTCTACCACTACTTGGTTAAAGTAATGAGTTTCCTTTCAAGACCCTTTTTATAGTATTTCACTAATTTAAATTGCAAATTTGTGTTAAACTTGTTTGATGATTGTAAATTGAAACATGAATTATAGCTAAGAACACACAACCTGTGAGATTTGAGCTTATTTACATGGTTACATTATTTATCCATAACATTTTATTCTTGTGTATTTTCTTCTCTATGATTGCAATCTTTGCTTTGTTCCACTCTATATGTCCATTGTTTAGTGCATTTACATGCATACATATGATTGAGGCCATCATTTGTTATTAGCTCACTTATCCCAAATAGCCTACCCTTTCAATCACCTTTGTTAGCCACCTTGAGCCTTTTAATCCCCTTTTGTTCTATATTTTACCACATCACTAGCCTTAAGCGAAAAAATAATTAATTATCCCAATTGAATCTTTGGTTAGCTTAAGTTAGAGATTGTTATCAATTAAGTGTGGGGAACTGTGGGAACTTGGGTTGATGAAAGTGTACAGTGTTCTATTGACAAAATGTTGGGAATTTGGGTACCTACTCATGTGAGACCAGAAAAATTAAAAATCCATCTGCATTGATATGTTATGTTTGCTTTTATATTTAAAAAAAAAATCAAACCAAAAAAATATTCAAATAAATAAATAAATAAGTAATTAAATAAGGGGACAAAATTATCCCAATGCTAAGTTTAATAATCAATGCATATGTGGTCAAATTAAAGATAATTTGGTACACGAGTATGTGATGCAAAAGTGGGAATTATGGGTAGCTAGGCATGATTTTAGAGTTACATAGAATGTGTGTGTGTTAGGTGAAAGCTTAGGTTAGTCAAAGATTCGTATTTCATCTCACTTGGCCATACATATATCCTCACCCTTACCTTAGCCCCATTACAACCTTGAAAAGATCTCATGATGTTTGCATTCGTGTACTAAATTTCTGTTGATTGGTTAGATGAAGAACAAAGTCTGGAAAGCATGACTAGAGAAGAGTAGAGTGAATTAATCTTAGACACTTGAGCGATTAGAGTGCATATACACTACCAGTGAGGGTTCAATGCTTGATTCTATGTTCACTGCTTTCATGAGCTATCTTCATACAAGTTTACCTATCTTTTATTGTGTGATTTAAATTAGTGGAATCTGATTGATGTTTGTCTTGAAGAACTTGTTTACTTTTAACAAAGTAGATAGGAACATCTTAGCATATAGTTGCATTTATATAGGTTGCATCTCATGAGTCTTACTTTCCCCCATTCATTCTTTATATCTCCTTGAGCTTAGCATGAGGACATGCTAATGTTTAAGTGTGGGGAGATTTGATGCACCACTATTTTGTGGTACATTTTGTACTTAATTGAGTGGATTTTATCTACTAAACTCACACTTATTCATATAATTCGGATGTTTTACATTCTCCTTCCTAATTCTGTGCTATGATTGAAAACATGCTTCTTTGGCCTTAAAATTGTTAATTATTAATCCTCTCTCATTACCATTCGATGTCGTGATTTGTGTGTTAAGTGTTTTCAGGCTTTATGGGGCAGGAATGGCTTAGAGGATAGAAAGGAAGCTTGCAAAAAATGGAAGGAACACAAGAAATAAAGGAGACAACCAGTGAGGATCGACGTGTGCGCGTACCTGACGCGTACGCATGAATTGGAGTTTGCACAGCGATGCGTACGCGTGATTGACGCGTACACGTGACCAGGATTTTTGTCAACCGACGCGTACGCGTGAGATCCGCTACCTGCAGAAATCGCAGAAAACACTGGGGGCAATTTTGGGCTGAATTTGGACCCAGTTTTCGGCCCAGAAATGCAGACTAAAGCCAGGGGACAAGCAAAGACTCAGGACATAACATTCATTCACAATTTTAGGTTTTATATGTAGTTTTCTAGAGAGAGAGGCTTTCTCCTCTCTCTAGGTTTTAGGATTTATCTTAGTTTTAGGTTTAATTCTTCTCAATTCCAGGTTCAATGTTTCTTTAATTTAGTTTCTCTTCTACTTTTATTCATTCTAGCATTCTAGTTTATTTATTTTCCCAATTTGGTTTGTGAACTCCATGTTAGATTTGATTTCTTTATTTAATGCAATTTGAGGTATTTCATATTTATGATTTTAATTTAGCTTTTTACATTCTTAGCTTGAATTGAGTAATTGGAGACTCTTGAGTTATCAAACTCCTTTGTTGATTGATAATTGGAAGTTGCTAGTTAATTTGGATACTTCTAAAGCTAGTCTTTCCATAGGAGTTGACTAGGACTTGAGGAATCAGATTGATTAGTCCACTTAACTTTCCTTTATTTAGTAAAGGTTAACTAAGTGGGAGCAATAAACAATTCTCATCATAATTGATAAGGATAACTAGGATAGGACGTCTAATTCTCATACCTTGCCAAGAGTTTTCTTAATTATTAATTTACTTTCTTGAAATTTACTTTTCTTGTTCCTTATTCAAAAACCCCAAAAAGATAATCTTCCATAACCAATAATAAATACACCTCCCTGTAGCTCCTTGAGAGACGACCCGAGGTTTGAATACTTCGGTTATTATTTTAATTTGGGTTTGCTTTAGTGACAAACAAGTTTTTGTACAAAAGGATTCTTTGTTGGTTTAAATACTATACTAGCAAAGAGGTTTCAATTGTGAAATTATTTACTGGCAAAAATCCGTTTGTCACTCATCTTAAAACATCCACCAATGCTTGGACTTCGAATAAGCTCTAACATTTCCAAGTGTATTCACCAAGCTTTGATGAAGTTCTTCACAAGCTTTGAGCTCCCAAAGTTGATCCTCTTGTATGCCGGGATCCCAAATCTTGTTTCTACACCCATCTTTAAGTTGATCATCATTGTTCCAACTGGGTGGTAAGCAATCCGAATTCTCAATGAAGTACCAAACTCTTCTCTTAGATCCACCCAAATTACCACCACTCCAACCCTTGCATCTAGCTCTTGAAATCTCAACCTTGATGAGTCTTGATTTGCAACTCCAACCACTAAACATCCTTCTCTTACGCTTAATTCTACAAAGCCTCCTATGTTGGCCATCCGTCTCAAGAATACCATACTCAAGTGGGATAGTAAAGCTAATGGAGATAAGTTTTACCCACTCGAATGAAGGAGTAGATGGTAACCTAGGTAGAGAAGTCTCTAACGATCTTCACAAAGCATATTCAACTCCCGTCCAACCATGCCGAAAGATTCCCACCTTTTGGAAAGATTCTTCACCTACAAGCTCTTCCTCACCGACTTCATCCAACTCTTCTCCGTTACTCAAATCATAAATATGAGGTTGAGAGAAATCTACCTCAATTTTGCTTTCAATTTTGTCAGGAGAAGGTTCTTCAAACTCACGAATTTCACTTGTGGATGCGAATTCATCACTAGGAGGACTTGATTCATGATCATCATCACCGACGGAACTTGCCTCTTGATCTATTCCATCCGTTTCTTCATAGGGAACATGCCTTGGAGGTTGTGCACTAACCTCCTCAACATTAGTTTCAAGCTTCTTGGAGGAATACTCTGTAACTCTAGAGTCCCATGGAGGTTCAGCATCTCCTATGTCTCCAATCACTTATCCTCTTCAACTATTACGGCTTCCTCCAATTGTTCTAGTACAAAATCACATTTCTCATTTTCCACCAGAGTTCCTAGACTCTCCTTCATGCTACGTTCTTCATTAGATTCTCCACATGTAGCCGTGGGAGTTTCTTGAGTGTCCAAATATTGGGAAGCTAATCGACTTACTACCTCAATCAAGGCAGCCATGAATTCTAGTACCTCCCTTTGCATCTCTCTTTGCACTTTAAAAAGAACACCAAGAGTGTCATCCATTAGAGATTGGAGTGGATATGAGGGTTCATTGCTCGGGAAGAAAGGTTCATGATAGAGGGTGGTTCATCATGATAAGGATGTGGCTGTTGATTCACTCGAAAACTGTCTCTTAACAATTTCCTACCGGCAAGTGCACCGGATTGTCGTCAAGTAAAAACTCACTGTAGAGTGAGGTCGAATCCCACATGGATTGGTTGGTTGATCAACATTAATTGAAGAATTATTTTAGTTGAGCTAAATCGAAATTGAAATTGGGATTGCAGAAAGTAAAATTGGCGGGAAACATAAATTGCGAGAAATTAAAGGAACAGAAATTAAATTGCAGAATATAAATAACAGAAGCTTAAATTGCAAGAAATTAAATGGGAATGGGGGTTTAGCATGAAATTAAAGAAGCAAAATATAAAAGAATGGGTAGATTAGAGATGGGTGATAAATCCCAATTTCGTGATTTATCTTGTGCTTAATTTGGGGGATTTTATCAACTTTTCTCACATTTATTCAATGAAATAGCATGGTTTTGTAATTCTCCCTAAATTTTTACTTATGTGTGAAAACATGCTTTTTAGGGCATAAAATAGCCAAATTTAATTCACTTTAATTCCATTCGATGTCTTGATATGTTTGTTAAGTGATTTCAGGATTAGAAGGCAAAGATTGGATTGAGGGAATGAAGAAAAAGCATGTAAAAATGGAGAACTCATGAAGAAATGAAGGAACTGCAAAGCTGTCAATCCTGACCTTCTCGCACTTAATCGA
The DNA here is from genome assembly GCF_059453495.1 of Arachis ipaensis. Classification (NCBI taxonomy): domain Eukaryota; kingdom Viridiplantae; phylum Streptophyta; class Magnoliopsida; order Fabales; family Fabaceae; genus Arachis; species Arachis ipaensis. The sequence goes on from NC_142443.1 coordinate 80,154,591, forward strand.
TCATAACTTGAGCTACAGAGGTCCAAATAAGGCGGTTACAGTTGCATTGGAAAGCTAACATCCGGAGCTTCAAAATGATATAAAATTTGCCATAGTTTCCAGGCGTTTAGGGACGTGTACGTGTGCATCACGTGCACGCATTGCAGGATCAGCGTGGGTCCATTTTAGCAACTCGTGGCTAGCGATTTCTAGCTTATTTTGGCCGCAATCTAACTCATTTCTGATGCTATTGAACCCAAGGATTGACGGGGGAATGGGCAAGTAGTCATAGTTTAGTATTTCATCTTGTTTTATTTAGAACTCTAGAGAGAGAAGCTCTCCCTTCTCTCTAGAATTTAGGGTAGTTTAGGTCAAATTCTCTTGGATCTAACTTTTGATTCTTTTTTTGATTTAGCTTTCCCTCTTAATTTCTTGTTATTACATCTTTGATCTTCTAGTTTTACTTGTTAATTTCTTATTTTGCTCTCTTTTCTGTTGATGAACCATTGTTGAATCTTGATTTCTTTGAATGCAATCTTATGTTTCCAAGTCTCTTTTATGTTATCTCCATTGTTATTGTTGATTTCTTATTAATGTTAGTTGTGGGTTTTGTTAATTCTTTCATTTTGTGATGTTTACTTTTATTGCACTCTAGGTGTTTAATGAAATATTTCCTTGGATTATTAAGTAGCTTTCTTTACTCTTGGCCTAGGCTAAGGGAATTGAGTGATCTTGAGTCATTGGGTCTCATTGAATTGGTGATTTGAAAACCCTTGGTGCTCAATTTGATAACCATTGCTACTAGCCTACTACTAAGTCAATTAGTAGCTACGTTAGGACTTATGGATTGATGTTGATCAAGCCATTTGACATACTTCAAGCATAGAAGTATACTTAATGAGCTTGGTTCCTCATAATTGTCAATATATGATTTGTTGACAAGGATGGTGATCTCAATTCCTATGCTTAGCCAAGAGTTGTTTGCCTTTCTTTATTAGTTCTTGTCATTTACTTTCTTGTTATTTATTTTTTCTTGTTAACTACAAATCAAACCCCTTGTTCTTCATAGCCAATAATTGATCACTTTATTGCAATTCCTTGTGAGACAACCCGAGGTTTAAATACTTCGGTTAATTCTTATTGGGGTTTGTACTTGTGACAACCAATATATTTGAATGTGAGGATTCTTTGTTGGTTTAGAACTATATTTGCAACGAGATTTTATTTGTGAAATTCTAAACCATACAAAGAAACTAAACATCAAAATGGCACCGTTGCCGGGGAATTGCAATGGTGTTATATTATTGGCTATTGTGAATATTGTGAATACGTTTGCCTTTTGCTTGTTTGTTAGTTTTTGTTAGGTTTAGGACTTTGTTGCTTATTTTTGTTAGCTTTTGCTTTTATTTGCTACTGTGAATTCTCACCCCTTTGGCTATGAGTTTGGTTCAAATTATGTTGTAAGAAATGGGAGCTACAATGACAATTTGCACCAAGGATAGAACAATCAAAGATGGGAGGAGCCTCAAAGGATTGATCACCCTTCTTGGCAACAACCTCCTCCAGTTCCTTATAGGTATAATTCCAATCCTAATGCATATCACTCTAATGGATGTGGTGACCCTTATTGTGATTATCAACAACCACCACCATATGCTTATGAACCATCTCCTCAACATGGTTTTGAACCACTGATGAGCGGATAATTTATACGCTTTTTGACATTGTTTTTAGTATGTTTTTAGTAGGATCTAGTTACTTTTATGGATGTTTTCATTAGTTTTTATGTTAAATTCACATTTCTGGACTTTACTATGAGTTTGTGTATTTTTCTATGATTTCAGGTATTTTCTGGCTGAAATTGAGGGACTTGAGCAGAAATCAGATTCAGAGGTTGAAGAAGGACTGCTGATGCTGTTGGATTCTGACCTCCCTGCACTCAAAATGGATTTTCTGGAGCTACAGAACTCGAAATTGGAAAGTAGACATCCAGGGCTTTCCAGAAATATATAATAGTCCATACTTTGGCCAAGAATAGACGACGTAAACTGGCGTTCAACGCCAGCTTTCTGCCCAAATCTGGCGTCCAGCGCCAGAAAAGGAGCCAAAACCAGAGTTGAACGCCCAAACTGGCACAAAAGCTGGCGTTCAACTCCAAGAAGGACCTCTACACGTACAACACTCAAGCTCAGCCCAAACACACACCAAGTGGGCCCCGGAAGTGGATTTATGCATCAATTACTTACTCATGTAAACCCTAGTAGCTAGTTTATTATAAATAGGACCTTTCACTATTGTATTAGACGTCCTTTTGACCATCCTGGATTCTGGATTGTATTTTGATCCTGTGATCACGTTTTGAGGGCTGGCCACACGGCCATGCCTAGACCTTCACTTATGTATTTTCATACGTTAGAGTTTCTACACTCCATAGATTAAGGTGTGGAGCTCTGCTGTTCCTCAAAGATTAATGCAAAGTACTACTGTTTTCTATTCAATTAATCTTATTTCGCTTCTAAGATATCCATTCGCACCCAAGAACGTGATGAAGGTGATGATTATGTGTGACGCTCATCACCATTCTCCCCTATGAACACATGCCTGACAAACACTTCCATTCTACATGAAATAAGCTAGAATGAATATCTCTTAGATCTCTTAACCGGAATCTTCGTGGCGTAAGCTAGAATGATGGCGGCATTCAAGAGAATCCGGAAAGTCTAAACCTTGTCTGTGGTATTCCGAGTAGGATTCAATGATTGAATGATTGTGACGAGCTTCAAACTCGCGATTGTTGGGCGTTAGTGACAGACGCAAAAGGAGGGTGAATCCTATTCCAGCATGATCGAGAACCGACAGATGATTAGCCGTGCTGTGACAGAGCATGTGAGCATATTTTTCACTGAGAGGAGGGGATGTAGCCACTGACAACGGTGATGCCCTTGCATAAAGCCAGCCATGGAAAGGAGTAAGACTGATTGGATGAAGATAGCAGGAAAGCAGAGGTTTAGAGGAGTGAGAAGCATCTCTATTCACTTATCTGAAATTCTCACCAGTGATTTACATAAGTATTTCTATCCCTATTTTATTATTTATTATTCGAAAACATCATTATCAATTTATATCTGCCTAACTGAGATTTGCAAGGTGACCATAGCTTGCTTCATACCAACAATCTCCGTGAGATTCGACCCTTACTCACGTAAGGTATTACTTGGACGACCCAGTGCACTTGCTGGTTAGTTGTATCGAAGTTGTGAACCATGGTATTGGCACCATGTTCTTGGCGCCATTGCCAGGGAAAGAAAGAGCCATGAATTTTACGTAATTAAAGTGTAATCACGATTACGCGTACCAAGTTGCTCACGTTGCCAGGGATTGTTCGAGCCTGGACATCACAATTTCGTGCACCAACCACCTTACTCACACGCCCCTTACCCCCAATTACCTCCATATGACCCCAACCCATATCCACCATACCAACCACCTTGTGAACCATATGAACCATATGTAGAACCACCCCAATTCCACCACCAATACCTTCAAGAACCACCACCTCTATACTATTACCAAGATGAGTCACCTCCCATGTATGATAACTTTCAACCACAAAATGAATTCCCCTTTTCACCACAACCCTCCATGGAAGAACACCCATATCCATATATCCAAGAGCAATATGATCCTACTTATACTAGCCAAGTGGAACAAGAGCCAATGGATCGTCTCAAGGAAGTAATGGATCGGCTTCAAGCAATAATCTGTTAAAAGGAGCAAGAGGAAGCCCAAAGGATGAATAAAGCTATCGAGGCTCACCTTGCCAAAATTAAAGCCACCTTGAACTCATGGAACTCATGCAACAAGCAAAGCACCTCCACAGATGAATGTGAGAAATCAACCGAAGAGTAGAGTATGAAGGATATTCTAGAATCCCAACATGAGGACAAGGAGATGGGGTATGCCTTGCAACAAGTGGAGGAGGAAGAGATTGTTGAAAAAGAAGAAGTGGTTGAAGAGCTAGAGGAAGTTGAACAAGAGGTGGATTTTAAGCTTGAGAACACTTCCACACCAAGTGATGTTGATGATGATCTTGTGGAAGTTGTTGAACCTTCTTCCAATGAGCTTGAATTTGGTGTTGAGGAGGATAATGCGCAACCTCCAAGTCATAGTATGAATGATGAAAGATTGGAAGAGGATGATCAAGAGGCAAGCTCCACCAATGAAGAATGTGTGGAAGAAGTTGGTGGGCAAGGAATTGAAATTAAAGAAGTTTGCCAAGAGGTAGAGGTAGTCAAAGAAGAGCACAAAGGAGTAGAAATTGCAAGATCATTAGGACCACCCCTTCCTATGTCACCATCCAACACAACATTCAAGTGGGTAAAATTCTTTTCCCTAAGATTTACTTTCTCACTTGAAAATGCTTTGATTGAAAATGATGGTCAACTTAGAGCTCTTTGTGGGGTCAAGAGTAGGAGAGAGATGGTTAGTGGTTGGAAACATCATTCTAGGTTTATTATGGTTGCATGTTCAAAGTTTGATTGCAAGGTTTGGTGTGGAACTAAATTGTATGGGTCTAGGAAGTTGTTTGGAGGCTTCTTTGAGAATTTCAAGGCTAAACCACCCAATTGGAGCTATGATGATCAACTTGAAGATGGGTGTGAAAACAACGTTTGGGATCCTGGATCACAACATGAAGACTGATGAGCGGATAATTTATACCTTTTTTGGCATTATTTTTACATAGTTTTTAGTATGATTTAATTACTTTTTATTATATTTTTATTATTTTTTATTCAAAAATCACATTTCTGGACTTTATTATGAGTTTGTGTGTTTTTTTGTAATTTTAGGTATTTTCTGGCTGAAATTGAGGGACCTGAGCAAAAATCTGATTCAGAGGCTGAGAAAAGACTATAGATGCTGTTGGATTCTGACCCTCCTACACTCGAAATGGATTTCCTAGAGCTACAGAAGCCCAATTGGCACGCTCATAATTGCGTTAGAAAGTAGACATCTTGGGCTTTCCAGTAATATATAATAGTCCATACTTTGCCCGAGATTTGATGGCCCAAACTGGCATTAAAAGCCATCCAAAAACTTTCTGGCGTAAAACCCCAAAACTGGCATACTTTTCGGCGTTAAACGCCAATTTTGGCACCCAGGGTGGCGTTTAACTCCAATGTGAGGCATATGCACGTGAAGGCTTGAAAGCTCAGCCCAAACACTCACCAAGTGGACCCCGAAAGTGGATTTCTGCACTATCTACATTTAGTTACTCATTTTTTGTAAACCTAAGTTACTAGTTTAGTATAAAAACTACTTTTAGAGATTCATTTTGTACCTCATGACATTTTAAACTTCATATTGTATCTTCTATGGCATGAGTCTCTAAACACCATAGGTGGGGGTGAGGAGCTCTGTTGTGTTTCAATGGATTAATGCAATGACTACTGTTTTCTAAACGCCATAGAGAATATGATGATCTGTGACACTCATCATTATCCTCAACCTATGAACGCGTGCCTAACAACCACTCCCGTTCTATCTGAGCTCAACGTAGTCATTGCGCGATAGCTTGAGTGTGTATCTCTTGGGTATCTAATACACAGACCGAGTCCGTGAGATTAGTATCTTCGTGGTATAGGCTAGAACTAATTGGCAGCATTCCTGGGATCCGAAAAGTCTAAGCCTTGTCTGTGGTATTCCGAGTAAGATCTGGAATGGGATGACTGTGACGAGCTTCAAACCTGCAAATGTTGGGCGCAGTGACAGTGTGCAAAAGGACAAGGGTCCTATTTCGACGCTAGTGGGAACCGACAGATGATTAGCCGTGCGGTAGCTGTACATGGTATTTTTCATCCGAGACGAGAAATCCGACAGTTGATTAGCCGTGCAGAGATCGTACCTGGTATTTTTTGTCTGAGAGGATCATTGACGAACTGGTTTTAATGTCGGTAAAGAAATTTTATGAAAAATATTATCGCGTTGTAAGTATAGTTTCTAAACCAACAGAAAATCCTTTCATACAAAAGTTTGGTTGTCACAAGTAATAAAACACAATAAAATTTATAACCGAAGTATTTAAACCTCGGGTCGTCTTCTCAACGAATTGCAAGGAGGTATGATTTATTATTGGTTATGTAAAACAGTATATTTTTAGGTTTTTGAAATAGGGAACAAGTAATTTAAATAACAAGAAAAATAAATTAATAATTAATAAAATCTCTTGGCAAGGTATGAGAAATTGAAGTCCTATCCTAGTTATCCTTATCAAGTGTGATGAGAATTGGATTCTGCTCCCACTTTAATTAACCCTTGCTAAACAAAAGAAAGTTAAGTGGACTAATTAATTTGATCCTTAAGTCCTAGTCAACTCCTATGGAAAGACCAGAGTTATTGAAGTACAAATTAACCAGCAGAGAATTCCAATTTCAATCAACAGCTGAGTTTGATAACTCAAGTATTGCTAATTACTTAACCAAAGCCAAAAGGGAAAAATATCTTAAATTAAATTAAAAGCATTCATAAATAAAATAAAGCAAAATTAAATCTGAAAATACCTCAATTTATATTAATTAAGAAAATCCTAACATGGAAAAATTCATAAATCGAGGCGAAAAGATAAATATCAATTAAAGTAATAAAGTAAATAATAGTAGAAGAGAAAATAAACTAAAGGAATATTGAACCTCTGATTGAAGAAGAAATAAACCTAACCTTTAAGAGGAATCCTAATCCTAAATCTTAAGAGAGAGGAGAGAACCTCTCTCTAAAAACTACATCTAAAACCTAAAATTATGTGTAAGCCTCTTGATCTCTATGATGTATGTCTATCCCCTTTTGATTCTTCCATTCTATGGCTTATATTCTGTGTTTCTGACTTGGATTTGGGCCAAAAAGGGGTCCAGAAATCGTTGGGGGGAGTTTTCTGCAGATTCCTGTACGTGGCGTCTGTCACGCGTCCACGTGGGTCATGCATTTGCGTGGTCTGGGATTTTTCCTTGTCACGCGTACGCGTCGGTCGCGCGTGCACGCTATTTGTGTTCTGCTCAAGGCACGCTTCCGCGTCGTCCACCCGTACGCGTCGCTGCCATTTCGCGCTGGACACGCGTTCGCGTCGTCCATGCGTTCGCGTCGCTGCCTTTTCTTCAAAACTCCATTTTTGTGCTTTCCTTCCATTTTTGTATGTTTCCTTTCTGTCCTTTAAGCCATTCCTGCCCTATGAAACCTGAAAAATACTTAACACACAAATCACGGCATCGAATGGTAATAAAGGATAATTAAAATTAATATTTTTAAAGCATAGGAAATATGTTTTTCACATATATCATAAAATAATGAAGGGAAGGTAAAACCATGCAATTTACATGAATTAGTGGATGAAGGATTGAATAAATCACTTAAATTGAGCACAAAATACATCATAAAATATGGGTTTATTTATCATACAACTTGCCATTGAAGGAAGCCATGCGTGTTTGGAAAAGAAGACAGTAGGAAAGCAGAGATTCAGATGACAGAGCATCTCCGGAACCTCAACCTTTTCCTCATTACTGAATCACAAGTACCTTTTATTTCTTGTTATTTACTTTTCAGAAACAAAATCATTTTTATCATTAATCTCCTGACTAAGATTTACAAAATAACCATAGCTTGCTTCAAGCCGACAATCTCCGTGGGATCGACCCTTACTCACATAAGGTATTACTTGGACGACCCAGTGCACTTGCTGGTTAGTTGTGCAGAGTTGTGAAAAGTGTAATCACAATTTCGTGCACCAAGTTTTTGGCGCCGTTGCCGAGGATTATTCGAGTTTGGACAACTGACGGTTCATCTTGTTACTTAGATTAGGAAAAATTTATCTTCTTGGTTTAGAGTCACTAAAATTGCGTCTTCTATTATTGTTTTTGGTTAAAATTTTAAAATCCTTGTTTTCCTTTTTCTAGATTTTTTTCGAGATTTTCTATATAAATAAATAAGAAAACCAATAAATTAATAATTGAGTCTTCTGTTTGAGTTTAGTTTCATGTTTTAAGTTTGGTGTCAATTGCATGTTTTTATTTTCCTTCAATTTTTCGAATTGCATGTTCTTATTTTTCTTCATATTTTCGAGTTTTATGTTCTTTGTTCTTTCTTAATCTTCAAGTTGTTCTTGTTTATTTTCCTTATTTGATCTTTAAATTTTCCTGTTTGGTGTTTGTTGCTGTTTATCTTATACATTTTCGAATTATTATTGTCCAAAGTATAAAAATTTTTAAGTTTGGTGTTTTTTGTGTCCTTATTTCCTTAAAAATTTTCAAAATTTATTCTTGGTGTTCATCTTGATCTTCAAAGTGTTCTTGGTTTTCATCTTGACATTCAAAGTTTTCCTGTCTATTTTCTTTGTTTTGATCTAAAAATTCTAAGTTTGGTGTCATTTTATTGTTTTTCTCTTTCCTCATTAAATTCAAAAATATCTTTTCTCATTATTTTAAATTAAAATTTCGAAATTTACATTTAAAAATTCAGATTTTATTTTAAAAATTTTATCTTATCTTATCTTAGTTTTAAATTTCAAAATTCAAATCTTTTTCAAAAATCATATCTTTTTCAAAATCATATCTTATCTTATTTCAAATTCAAATTTCAAATTTCAATTAAATTCCAAAATTCAAAATTCAAATTTCAAAATTTAAATTTTAAATTTTAAAAAATCAAACCTTTTCAAAATTTAAATCTTTTTCAAATCTTTATCTTATATTGTTGACTTTTTCAAAATTCAAAATTCAAATTTTAAATTTCAAATTTCAAATTTGAAAATTCAAAATTCAAAATTCAAATTTTAAATTTTAAATTTCAAATTTCAAATTTTCAAATTTCAAAATTTAAAATTTAAAATTTAATTTAATTTTCAAATTTAAAATTTAAATTTCAAAACTTTTTAATTTAAACTCCTTATCTTCTCTTACCTAACTTATCTTATCTTTTCTAATCTCAAATCTTAAAATCAAATCTTTTTCAAATCTTTTCTTTTATTTATTTTCTTAAAGTATCTTTAATTTTAAGACATATCTTTTTCAAAACTTCCTAACCACTTTCTATTTCTTTATTTTCGAAAATCACACTCAAAATTTTTCAAATCTTTTTAATTAATTAATTATTTTAGTTTTCAATTTTCTTTTATTTCTTTTCTTTTAATTTTTGAAACTTATACCATTTTTCCCATTTACTTTATTTTAATTTCTTTAATTTTAAATTAGCATTAAATAAATAAAATAAAAACAAAAATATTTTAATTTTCCTTTTACTCTATTTTTATTTACAATCCACATCATCTCCCTTTCTCCATCATGGACCTAAGTGGAAATGAACAGTTCAGAAGGACCTGGGGTCATATGCTAATCCTACTAATGCTTCATATGGGAGTAGTATCTGTATACCCCCCATCAGAGCCAACAGTTTTGAGCTAAACCATCAGCTCATTATCATGGTGCAGCAAAATTGCCAGTATTCCGGTCTTCCACAGGAAGAATCTACTGAGTTTTTGGCACAGTTCTTACAAATTGCTAACACAGTACGTGATAAGGAAGTAGATCAGGATGTCTACAGATTATTGCTGTTTCCATTTGCTGTAAAGGATCAAGCTAAGAGGTGGTTAAATAACCAACCCACTGTAAGCATAAGAACATGAAAACAGTTATCAGACAAATTCCTGAATCAGTATTTCCCTCCAAAAAAGATGACACAGCTAAGGCTGGACATCCAAGGCTTTAAACAAGAGGATAATGAATCTCTTTATAATGCCTGGGTGAGGTACAGAGGGATGCTAAGGAAATGCCCCTCTGAAATGTTTTCAGAATGGGTGCAGTTAGACATCTTCTACTACGGGCTTACAGAAAAGGCCCAGATGTCTCTAGACCACTCAGCTGGTGGATTTATACACTGAACTTAGTCCTCAAGAACAAGTTGCTGAACTCAATCAGCAATTGCTTATTATAACAAAACAGATTGCAGAATTCAAAGAGATCCTCCAAGACACTAAAAAAGCTAACAAGAATATGGAAGCACAATTGGATCAGACAAGACAGCAGCTATCTAAACAGATAATAGAAGAATGCCAAGCTGTTCAATTAAGGAGTGGGAAGACATTGAATGTCTCAACTCAAGGTAGCAAAAAGCCAAGAAAGGAATAACTGACAGAGGATGACCAAGCCACTATCCAAAATTCCTCTGAGGACGGTAAGAGCCCAGAGAGGAATGATTCTGGCATTTAAACGCCAGAAAAGGGTGAAAAGTTGGCGTTAAATGCCCAGTGGATGGCCAATTCTGGCGTCCAAATGCCAGAAAAGGGTGGCAATCTGGCGTTAAAAGCCAATGCAGCACCCAAATCTGGTGTTCAAATGCCAATAGGGGATTAGACACCTGCAAGTGCTGATAACAACCCCCTTAGGCAGGCTTCTTCAACCACTTCTGTAGGAAGTAAACCTGCAGCAACTAAGGTTGAAAAATATAAAGCCAAGATGCCTTATCCTCAGAAACTTCGTCAAGCGGAACAGGATAAACAATTTGCCCAATTTACAGACTATCTCAGGACTCTTGAAATAAAGATTCTGTTTACAGAGGCACTTGAGCAAATACCCTCTTATGCTAAGTTCATGAAAGAGATCTTAAGTCATAAGAAGGATTGGAGAGAAACTGAAAAAGTTTTCCTCACTGAAGAATGAAGTGTAGTCATTCTGAAAAGCTTACCAGAGAAGCTTAAAGATCACAGAAGCTTTATGATACCATGCACATTAGAGGATGCTTGTACCAAGACAGTTCTATGTGATCTTGGGGCAAGTATCAACCTGATACCTGCATCCACTATCAAAAAACTTGGTTTGACTGATGAAGTTAAACCAACCCGGATATGCCTCCAACTTGCTGATGGCTCTACTAAAATTCTATCAGGCATAATTGAGGACATGATTGTCAAGGTTGGGCCATTTGCCTTTCCCACTGACTTTGTGGTGCTGGAAATAGAGGAGCACAAGAGTACAATTCTCATTCTAGGAAGACCTTTCCTAGCAACTGGATGAACCCTCATTGATGTCCAAAAAGGGGAGGTGACCCTGAGAGTCAATGAGGATGAGTTTAAGTTGAATACTGTCAAAGCTATGCATCATCCAGACACCCGAAACGACTGCATTTGCGTTGATATTATTGACTCCCTGGTGGAAGAGGTCAATATGACTGAGAGTCTCGAATCAGAGCTAGAGGACATTTTTAAAGATGTTCAGCCTGATATGGAGGAACCAGAGAAAATAGAAAAACCTCTAAAGACTGCTCAAGAAGATGAGAAACTTCCTAAACCCGAGCTCAAACCACTACCACCATCCCTGAAATATGCATTTCTGGGAGAAGATGACACTTTTCCCGTGATCATAAGCTCTGCTTTAGAGCCACAGGAAGAGGAAGCACTAATTTAGGTGCTAAAGACACACAAGACAGTGGTTCAACCACAGAGGCGGCTGAATCCAGCCATGAAGGAGGTGGTGCAGAAAGAGGTCACTAAGTTACTAGAGGCTGAGATTATTTATCCTATTTCTGATAGCCCTTGGGTGAGCCCTGTCCACGTTGTTCTCAAGAAGGGAGGCATGACAGTGGCTCATAAAGATAAGAATGAACTGGTTCCTACAAGAATAGTTACAGGATGGCGTATGTGTATTGACTACAGAAGGCTTAATACAGCCACCAGAAAGAATCATTTTCCTTTACCATTCATAGACCAGATGCTAGAGAGACTAGCAGGTCATGAATACTACTGCTTTTTGGATGGCTATTCAGGTTACACCCAAATTGTAGTAGATCCTCAAGACTAAGAGAAAACAGCATTCACATGGATGACTTATCAGTATTTGAAGACTCATTCAACTCTTGTCTTGACCATCTAGCACTTGTTCTGAAAAGGTGCCAAGAGACTAACCTAGTTTTAAACTGGGAGAAATGTCACTTTATGGTGACTGAAGGAATTGTCCTTGGGTACAAAATTTCAAACAAGGGAATAAAGGTGGATCAAGCTAAGGTAGAGGTAATTGAAAAATTACCACCACCTACCAATGTTAAGGCAATCAGAAGCTTTCTGGGGCATACAGGATTCTATAGGAGGTTTATAAAGGATTTTTCAAAAATTGCAAAACCTCTGAGCAATCTGCTAGCTGCTGACACGCCATTTGTCTTTGACACAGAGTGTCTGTAGGCGTTTGAGACTCTGAAAGCTAAGCTGGTCACAGCACCAGTCATTTCTGCACCAGACTGGACACTACCATTCGAACTAATGTGTGATGCCAGTGACCATGCCATTGGTGCAGTATTGGGACAGAGGCATAACAAGCTTCTGCACGTCATTTACTATGCTAGCCGTGTTTTAAATGACGCACAGAAGAATTACACAACCACAAAAACGGAGTTTCTTGCAGTGGTTTATGCCATTGACAAGTTCAGATCTTATTTAGTGGGATCAAAAGTGATTATGTACACTGACCATGCTGCTCTAAAATATCGCCTCATAAAGCAGGATTCAAAACCCAGACTCATAAGATGGGTATTGCTTCTGCAAGAGTTTGATATAGTAATAAGAGACAGAAAAGGGACAGAGAACCAAGTCGCTGATCACCTGTCCCGGATAGAACCAGTAGCAGGAGCGTCCCTCCCTCCTACTGAGATCTCTGAAACCTTTCTGAATGAGCAACTCTTTGCCATTCAGGAAGTACCATGGTTTGCAGACATTGGAAACTATAAAGCTGTGAGATTCATACCCAAAGAGTACAATAAGCAGCAAACAAAAAAATTGGTTTCTGATGCAAAGTACTACATGTGGGATGAACCATGTCTTTTTAAGAGGTGTAGAGATGGAGTAATCCGTAGATGTATACCTAGAGAAGAGGCACAGAAGATCCTATGGTATTACCATGGATCACAATACAGAGGACATTTCGGAGGTGAGCAAACAGCCACAAAGGTTCTCCAATGCGGCTTCTACTGGCCTACTCTCTATAGAGACTCTCGAGAGTTTGTACGTAACTGTGACAATTGCCAGAGAGCTGGTAATCTACCTCACGATTATGCTATGCCTCAGCAAGAGATCTTATAGATTGAGTTGTTTGATGTATGGGATATTGACTTCATGGGGCCTTTTCCACCATCATACTCAAAGACTTATATTCTGGTGGCAGTAGACTATGTATCCAAATGGGTAGAGGCAATTGCAACACCCACTAATGATACTAAGACAGTGATGAAGTTCCTCCAGAAGCATATCTTCAGCAGGTTCGGTGTCCCTAAGATACTGATCAGTGATGGAGGCACTCATTTCTACAATAAACAGCTTGACTCTGCTCTGGTCCGATATGAAATTAACCATAAAGTGGCAACTCCATATCATCCACAGACAAATGGGTAGGTTGAAGTCTCAAATAGAGAACTAAAATGAATCCTGGAACGGACTGTAAGTACCCGTAGAAAAGAATTGGGCAAGAAGTCTGGATGATGCTCTGTGGGCATACAGAACTGCATTCAAGACTCCTATAGGGACCTCTCCATACCAGCTTGTGTATGGAAAAGCCTGTCATCTGCCAGTGGAACTGGAACACAAAGCCTACTGGGCAACGAGGTTCTTAAACCTTGATGCTAAGGTAGCTGTTGAGAAAAGATTACTCCAGTTGAATGAGCTGGAGGAGTTCAGACTCAATGCTTTCAAAAATGCTAAAATTTACAAGGAGAAAGCAAAAAGGTGGCATGACAAAAAGCTGTCATCTAGAGTCTTTGAGCCAGGACAGAAGGTTCTGCTGTTTAACTCTAGGCTCAGATTGTTCCCTGGAAAACTGAAATCCCGGTGGAAGGGACTATATGTGATTACAAGTGTGTCACCATATGGTTATGTAGAGCTTCAGGATATTAACTCTGACAAAAAATTCATTGTTAATGGACAGAGAATCAAACATTGTCTTGAAGGCAATGTTGAGCAAGAGTGCTCAAAACTAAGACTAAATTAAAAGCTCAGTAAAAGTCCAGCTAAAGATAGTAAAGAAGCGCTTATTGGGAGGCAACCCAATCTTATTTATCTATGTTAATTACTTTTTTATTTCATTTTCCATTATTAGTTTAGGTTGATGATCATGTGAAGTCATAAAAACAACTGCAGAATTAAAGCAAAATCAAAAACAGCATAAAAGACAGCACACCCTGGAGGACAGGCTTACTGGCGTTTAAACGCCAGTAAGGATAGCAGAATGGGCGTTTAACGCCCATGCAGGCAGCATTCTGGGCGTTCAGAAAAATGCCCAGTAAAGGAGGAATCCTGGCATTTAACGCCAGCCAAGGAATCTGGCTGGGCATTAAACGCCCAAATAGGCAGTCCAGTGGGCGTTAAATGCCATAATGGATAGCATTATGGGCGTTTAACGCCTGGATGACACAAGGGAGGTAATTTTGTTTCCAATTCGATTTTTTTCAATTTTTCATGTTTTAATTCATAATTTTTTGCATCAAACATCTTTTAAATGTTCATCTTTCAATTTCTATTTTCAAATATTAATAATCTTTCCAATTTTTTTAAATTCTCTTTTTAATTCTCTTTTTAATTCTCTTTTTAATTCTTTTCAATTCCTTCCAAAACGTTTTTAGAACTTACATATCTTTTCAAATCCTTTTCAACTCCTTAATTTTTCTTGCATACAATAATTAGTTTTCAAAATTAATTGCATCATTCTTCTTCTACTCCCTTTTATCTTATTTTGCTCAAGGACGAGCAAACCTTTTAAGTTTAGTGTGGAAAAAGCTCTACTTTTTGTTTTTTCATAACCATTAATGGCACCTAAGGCCGGAGAAACCTCTAGGAAGAGGAAAGGAAAGGCAGTTGCCTCCAACTCCGAGTCATGGGAGATGGAGAGATTCATCTCAAAAGCCCATCACTAGAAAGAGAATGGAGCAAACAAGAGAGCCCACTCATGGACCTCAACAAGAGCACTCCATTATCCTCCATGAAGTCAGAGAGGACCAAAAGGCCATGAGAGAGGAGAAACAAAGGCAAGGAAGAGATATCGAGGAGCTAAAGCACTCCATGGGATCTTTAAGAAGAAGAACTAGCCGCCATCACTAAGGTGGAACCGTTCTTTAATTTCCTTGTTCTTATTTTTCTGTTTTTCGAATTCTATGCTTTATGTTTTGTCTATGTTTGTGTCTTTATTACATGATCATTAGTGTCTAGTGTCTATGTCTTAAAGCTAATAATGTCCTATGAATCCTTCACCTTTCTTAAATGAAAAATGTTTTTAATTGCAAAAGAACAAGAAGTTCATGAATTTCAAATTCTATCTTGAAATTAGTTTAATTATTTTGATGTGGTGGCAATACTTTTTGTTTTCTGAATGAATGCTTGAACAGTGCATATTTTTTAATTTGTTGTTTATGAATGTTAAAATTGTTGGCTCTTGAAAGAATAATAAAAATGGAAAAATGTTATTTGATAATCTAAAAAATCATAAAATTGATTCTTGAAGCAAGAAAAAGCAGTGAAAAGCTTGCAGAAAAAAAAAAGAAAAAAAAGTGGTGAAAAAAAATAAATAAATAAATAAAAGGAAGAAAAAGAAAAAGCAAGCAGAAAAAGCTAATAACCTTTTAAACCAAAAGGCAAGGGTAAAAATGATCCAAGGCTTTGAGCATTAATCGATAGAAGGGCCCAAAGGAATAAAATCCTGGCCTAAGCGGCTAAGCAAAGCTGTCCCTAACCATGTGCTTGTGGTGTGAAGGTGTCAAGTGAAAAGCTTGAGACTGAGCGGTTAAAGTTGTGGTCCAAAGCAAAAAAGAGTGTGCTTAAGAGCTCTGGGCACCTCTAACTGGGGACTCCAGCAAAGTTGAGTCACAATCTAAAAAGGTTCACCCAGTTATGTGTCTGTGGCATTTATGTATCCGGTGGTAATACTGGAAAACAAAATGCTTAGGGTCACGACCAAGACTCATAAAGTAGCTGTGTTCAAGAATCAATATACTGAACTAAGAGAATCAATAACACTATCTGAATTCTGAGTTCCTATGGATGCCAATCATTCTGAACTTCAAAGGATAAAGTGAGATGCCAAAACTGTTCAGAAGCAAAAAGGCTACAAGTCCCGCTCATGTAATTGGAGTTAAGTTAATTGATAAGTTTGGAATTTATTGTATTTTCTCTTCTTTTTATCCTATTTTATTTTTAGTTGCTTGGGAACAAGCAACAATTTAAGTTTGGTGTTGTGATGAGCCGATAATTTATACCCTTTTTGGCATTGTTTTTACATAGTTTTTAATATGATTTAGTTACTTTTTATTATATTTTTATTATTTTTATTCAAAAATCATATTTCTAGACTTTACTATGAGTTTGTGTGTTTTTCTATAAATTCAGGTATTTTTTGGCTGAAATTGAGGGACCTGAGCAAAAATCTGATTCAGAGGCTGAGAAAGGACTACAGATGCTGTTGGATTCTGACCCTCCTGCACTCGAAATAGATTTTCTGGATCTACAGAAGCCAAATTAGCGCGCTCACAATTGCGTTGGAAAGTAGACATCTTGGACTTTCCAGCAATATATAATAGTCTATACTTTGCCCGAGATTTAATGGTCCAAACTGGCGGTAAAATCCAGAAAAAAACTTTCTGGCGTAAAACGCTAGAACTGGCATACTTTTTGGCGTTAAACACCCATTTTGGCACCCAGGGTGGCGTTTAATTCCAATATGAGGCATATGCACGTGGAAGCTTGAAAGCTCAGCCCAAACACTCAGCAAGATGAGTGGGGCTTATAGTCTTTTTGCTTCTGAACAGTTTTGGCATCTCACTTTATCCTTTGAAGTTTAGAATGATTGGTATCCATAGGAACTCAGAATTCAGATAGTGTTATTGATTCTCTTAGTTCAGTATGTTGATTCCTGAACACAGCTACTTTATGAGTCTTGGCTGTGACCCTAAGCATTTTGTTTTCCAGTACTACCACTGGATACATAAATGCCACAGACACATAACTGGGTGAACCTTTTCAGATTGTGACTCAGCTTTGCTAGAGTCCCCAGTTAGAGGTACCCAAAGCTCTTAAGCACACTCTTTTTGCTTTGGACCACGACTTTAACCGCTCAGTCTCAAGCTTTTCACTTGACACCTTCACGCCACAAGCACATGGTTAGGGACAGCTTGATTTAGCCGCTTAGGCCAGGATTTTATTCCTTTGGGCCTTCCTATCCATTAATGCTCAAAGCCTTGGATCCTTTTTACCCTTGCCTTTTGGTTTAAAGGGCTATTGGCTTTTTTTGCTTGCTTTTTCTTTTTCTTTGTCTTTTTTTTTCTTTATTTTTTCATATTTTTTCGCAAGCTTTTGCTTTTCACTGCTTTTTCTTGCTTCAAGAATCAATTTTATGATTTTTCAGATTATCAATAACATTTCTCCTTTTTCATTATTCTTTCAAGAGCCAACAATTTTAACATTCATAAACAACAAATTCAAAAATATGCACTGTTCAAGCATTCATTCAGAAAACAAAAAGTATTGCCACCACATCAAAATAATTAAGCTAATTTCAAGATAAAATTTGAAATCCATGTATTTCTTGTTCTTTTGCAATTAAAATATTTTTCATTTAAGAAAGGTGATGGATTCATAGGACATTCATAGCTTTAAGACATAGACACTAGACTCTAATGATCATGTAATGAAGACACAAACATAGACAAAACATAAAGCATAATTTTCGAAAAATAGAAAAATAAAAACAAGGAAATTAAAGAACGGGTCCACCTTAGTGATGGCGGCTAGTTCTTCCTCTTGAAGATCTTATGGAGTGCTTGAGCTCCTCTCTGTCTCTTCCTTGCCTTTGTTGCTCCTCCCTCATGGCTCTTTGGTCTTCTCTAAATTCATGGAGGATGATGGAATGCTCTTGGTGCTCCATCCTTAGTTGTCCCATGTTAGAACTCAGTTCTCCTAAGGAAGTGTTAATTTGCTCCCAATAGTTTTGTGGAAGAAAGTGCATCCCTTGAAGCATCTCAGGGATTTCTTGATGAGGAATTTCCTCATGCTCTTGTTGAGGTCCATGAGTGGGCTCTCTTGTTTGCTCCATCCTTTTCTTAGTGATGGGCTTGTCCTCATCAATGAGGATGTCTTCCTCTATGACAAGTCCAGCTGAATTGCATAGGGTACAGATGAGATAAGGGAAGGCTAACCTTGCTAAAGTAGAGGGCTTATCCGTCACCTTGTAGACTTCTAGGGATATGATCTCATGAACTTCTACTTCCTCTCCAATCATGATGCTATGGATCATGATAGCCCGGTCTATTGTAACTTCAGACCGGTTGCTAGTAGGAATGATAGAGTGTTGGATGAACTACAACCATCCCCTAGCCACGGGTTTGAGGTCAAGCCTTCTTAGTTGAACCGGCTTGCCTCTTGAGTCTCTCTTCCACTGAGCTCCTTCCACACAAATGTCCCTAAGGACTTGGTCCAACCTTTAATCAAAGTTGACACTTCTAGTGAAAGGGTGAGTATCTCCTCTCATCATTGGCAAGTTAAATGCCAACCTTACATTTTCCGGACTAAAATCCAAGTAATTCTCCCGAACCATTGTGAGCTAATTCTTTGCGTTTGGGTTCAGACTTTGATCATCGTTCTTAGTGATCCATGCATTGGCATAGAACTCTTGAACCATTAAGATTCCGACTTGTTGGATTGGGTTGGTGAGAGCTTTCCAACCTCTTTTTTGAATCTCATGTCGGATCTCCGGATATTCACCCTTTTTTAGTTTGAAGGGGACCTCGGGAATCACCTTCTTCTTGGCCACAACTTTATAGAAGTGGTCTTGATGGACCTTTGAGATGAATCTCTCCATCTCCCATGACTCGGAGGTGAAAGCAATTACCTTATCTTTCCTCTTTCTAGAGGTTTCTCCAGCCTTAGGTGCCATTGATGGTTATGGAAAAACAAAAAGTAAGGCTTTTTCCACACCAAACTTAAAAGGTTTGCTCGTCCTCGAGCAAAAGAAGAAAGAAAAGAGTAGAAGAAGAAGAAATGGAGGAGATGGAGGGAGGTGAGTGGTTCGGACAAGGGGGAAGAAGTGTTTGTGATGTGTGAAAGTGGAGGTAGTGAGGAGGGGTATTTATAGGGTAGGAGAGAGAGGGAATCCGTGTGAGAAATGGTGGGTTTGGGAGGGAAATAGTTTGAATTTGAATGTTGAGGTAGGTGGGGTTTATGATGGATGGATGTGAGTGGTGAAGAGAATATGTGGAAAATGATAGGATTTGATAGGTAAAGGGTATTTGGAAAAGAGTTATTGATGGGATGGTCAAGGGTATTTGGGGAAGAGTGTTATGGAAAGGTGTGAAGAGGAGAGAAGAAGAGGTGGGGTAGGTGGGGATCCTGTGGGGTCTACAGATCCTGAGGTGTCAAGGAATTTTGCTCCCTGCACCATTCTGGCATTCAAACGCCCCCCTGTGTGCCATTTCTGGCGTTAAACGCTAACTCTGCTACCTTTCCTGGCGTTTAACGCCAGTCTGCTGCCCTTTTCTAGCGTTTAACGCCAGCCAGACGCCTGACAGCCTTTTCTGGCGTTAAACGCCCAGAGTGCTGCCCATTCTGGCATTTAATGCCCAGAATACTGCCAGGCTGGGCGTTAAACGCCCATTCTGCTATCCTCACTGGCGTTTAAACGCCAATAAGCTTGTCCTCCATGGTGTGCTATTTTTGATGCTGTTTTTTATTTTGCTTTAATTTTGCAGTTGTTTTTATGACTTCACATAATCATCAATCTAAAGAAAACATAAAATGACAATGGAATATAAATAAATATAATTAAATAACATTGGGTTGCCTCCCAACAAGCGCTTCTTTAATGTCAATAGCTTGACAGTGAGCTCTTAGAGAGCTTCATAGAGACTCAGAGCTTAATGGTGGCCTCCCAACACCAATCTTAGAAGTTGAGTGTGGGTGGTCTGTTTGACTCTATACTGAGAGAAGCCTTTCATGCTTCCTCTCCATGGTTACAGAAGAAGATCCTTGAGCCTTAAACACAAGGTAGTCTTCATTCAATTGAAGGACTAACTCTCCTTTATCCACATCGATCACAGCTCTTGCTGTGGCTAGGAAGGGTCTTCCAAGGATGATGGATTCATCTTCATCCTTCCCAGTGTCTAGGATTATGAAGTCAGTAGGGATGTAAAAGCTTGCAATCTTCACTAAGACATCCTCTACAAGTCCATAAGCCTGTTTCCTTGAATTGTCTGCCATCTCTAGTGAGATTCTTGCAGCTTGTACCTCAAAGATCCCCAGTTTCTCCATTACAGAGAGTGGCATGAGGTTTATACTTGAACCAAGGTCACACAGAGCCTTCTTAAAGGTCATGGTGCCAATGATGCAAGGTATTAAGAACTTTCCGGGATCCAGTTTCTTCTGAGGTAATTTCTGTTGAACCAAGGTATTCAATTCTTTAATGAGCAATGGAGGTTCATCCTCCCAAGTCTCATTACCAAATAACTTGACATTCAGCTTCATGATTGCTCCTAGATACTGAGCAACGTGCTCTTCAATAATATCTTCATCTTCTTCAGAGGAAGAATACTCATCAGAGCTCATGAATGGCAACAGTATGTTCAGTGGAATCTCTATGGTCTCTGTATGAGCTTCAGATTCCTTTGGTTCCTCAATAGGGAACTCCTTAGTGGCCAGTGGACGTCAATTGAGGTCTTCCTCAGTAGGAATCACTGCCTTTCCCTCCTCTATAGGTTCGGCCACGTTGGACGTGTTTATGGCCTTGCATTCTCTTTTTGGATTCTCTTCTGTATTGCTTGGGATAGTACTATGAGGATCAGTAACTCTTTTACTCAGTTGACCCACTTGTGCTTCCAAATTTCTAATGGAGAACCTTGTTTCATTCATGAAACTATGAGTGGTCTTACTTAGATCAGAGATTATGGTTGCTAAGTTAGAGAGGCTCTGCTTAGAATTCTATGTCTGTTGCTCAGAAGATGATGGAAAAGGCTTGCTATTGCCAAACCTATTTCTTACACCATTTTTATTATTGAAGCCTTGATTAGGCTTCTGTTGATCCTTCCATGAGAAATTTGGATGATTTCTCCATGAAGGATTATAAGTGTTTCCATAGGATTCTCCCATGTAATTCACCTCTTCTATTGCAGGGTTCTCAGGGTCATAAGCTTCTTCTTCAGAGGAAGCTTCTTTAGTACTGCCGGATGCAACTAGCATTCCATTCAGACTCTGAGAAATCATATTGACTTGCTAAGTCAATATTTTATTCTGAGCCAATATTGCATTCAGAGTATCAATCTCAAGACTCCTTTCCTCTGAGTTGTCCCATTATTCACAGGATTTCTTTCAGAAGTGTACATGAATTGTTATTTGCAACCATTTCAATGAGTTCCTGGGCTTCTGCAGGCATCTTCTTCAGATGAAGAGATCCACCAGCAGAGTGGTCCAATGACATCTTGGATAATTTAGACAGACCATCATAGAATATACATTGGATGCTCCATTCTGAAAGCATATCAGAAGGACACCTTTTGAGGTGGAAAGAATTTGGCCAAGAAGGCATTGACCAGCTTTTCCCAAGAGTTCAGGCTTTCTTTTGGTTGTGAGTCTAACCATGTCCTAGCTCTGTCTCCTACAGCAAATGGGAAAAGCATAAGTCTGTAGACCTCAGGATTAACCCCATTGGTCTTGACAGTGTCACAGATTTGCAAGAATTCAGCTAAAAATTGATAAGGATCTTCCAATGGAAGTCCATGAAACTTTCAATTCTGCTGCATTAGAGGAACTAATTGAGGCTTAAGCTCAAAATTGTTTGCTCCAATTGTAGGAATTGAGATGCTTCTTCCATAGAAGTCAGAAGTGGGTGCAGTAAAGTCACCAAGCATCTTCCTTGCATCTCCACCATTGTTGTTATTTTTGGCTGCCATAACTACTTCTTTTTCAAAAAGTTCTGTTTGGTCCTCTCCAGAGTGTTGTGTTTTAGCTTCTCTTAGCTTCCTCTTTAGAGTCCTTTCAGGTTTAGGATCAGCTTCAACAAGAATATTCTTATCTTTGTTCCTGCTCATATGAAAAAGAAGAGAACAGAAAAGAATAGAAATCCTCTATGTCACAGTATAGAGATTCCTTTTTGTGAGTAGAAGAATAGAAGAGTAGAACGAAGAAGGGAGAAGAAGGAGAATTCGAACACAGAGAGAGGGAGAGGGTTCGAATTTTTAAGAAGAGGAGAAGTGTTAGTAAATAAATAAATAGAAAAGGATGAGAGAGAGAGAGAGTTTTCAAAAATTAATTCAAACGAAAAGAAAAATATTTTTGTTTTTATTTTAATTATTAGTTAGAATTCAAATTTATTAAAAGAAATAAAATAAAATTAGAATTTAAAATAATTAGTTAAAAAAAGAATTTTGAAAAAGGTGTTAGTTATTTTTGAAAATTGGAGAGAGAAAAGTAGTTAGGTGGTTTTGAAAAAAATATGATTGAAATAGAAAACTTTTAAAATCAAACAAAAAGTCAAGTAGTTAATTGAAAAAGATTTGAAAATCAATTTTGAAAAGATGAGAAGTTAGAAAAAGATTTTGAAATTAAATTTTGAAAAAGATATGATTGAAAATCATTTTGAAGAAGATTTGAAAAGGAAATTAAAAATATTTGATTTTTGAAATTAAAGTTGATTACTTGACTAACAAGAAACTAAAAGATATGATTCTAGAATTTAAAGATTGATCCTTTCTTAATAGGCAAGTAACAACTTGAAAGTTTTTGACTCAAAACATTAAATGTTAGCAATTAATTCGAAAATCATGAAATACAAATAAGAAAAAGATTTTGAAAATTAATTTTGATTTTTTTTTTGAAAACATGAAAGAAAAATGAAAAAGATTTTGAAAATCAATTTTAAAATTTTTGAAATTATTAAGAAGAAAAATAAAAAAAGGTTTGATTTTTGAAAGAGATTTAAAAAGATTGAATTTTTAAATTGAAATTTTGACTTGACTAATGAGAAACAATTGAATTTTAAAAATTGTTGACTAAGTCAATCCCAAAATTTCGAAATTTATTAGAAGAACAAAGGAAAGATATTTTTTTTTTATTTTTGAATTTTTAATGAGGAGAGAGAAAAACAACACAATGACACAAAACATAAGAATTTATGATTAAAACAAAAAATACATGCAAGAACACTTTGAATGTCAAGATGAACACCAAGAACACTTTGAAGATCATGATGAACATCAAGAACATATTTTTGAAAATTTTTAAGAAAAGAAAGACATGCAAGACACCAAACTTAAAAATTTTTAATGTTTAGACACTATGAGTTTGAAAATGCATATGAAAAACAAGAAAAGACATAAAACAAGAAAATTCAAAGATCAAACAAGGAAAATCATCAAGAACAACTTGAAGATCAATGAAGAACACAATGCATATATTTTCGAAAATTTAAAAAAAATTAAAAGCATGCAATTGACACCAAACTTAAAATTTGACACTAGACTCAAACAAAGAACACAAAATATTTTTGGTTTTATGATTTTATTAATTTTTTTTTTTTTTGTATTTTTCAAAAATTATTTGGAAAAAGAAAATAAAGAGATACAAAACTTTTAATAATAATTCCAGGAATCATGCAATGTTAGTCTAAAGCTTCGGTCGAAAAGAATTAGACATGGACAGATGGCCAGCCAAGCTTTAAGTCTAAAGCTTCGGTCCAAAAGAATTAGACATGGCCAAATAGCCAGCCAAGCTTTTGTATACAACATAAAAGCATGTCAATGAGAAGTGGAAGCCTCAGTCCAAAAGATTAGACATGGCTAAACAGCCAGCCAGGCTTCACATATCTCATGAAACTCTAGAATTCGTTCTTAAAAATTCTGAAGAACACATTTTTCTATTATTTTTGAATTTTTGTAAAATTAAAAATAAAAAGCTTAAAAATAAAATAAAATTACCCAATCTAAGCAACAAGATGAACCGTCAATTGTCCAAACTCGAACAATCCCCGGCAATGGTGCCAAAAACTTGGTGCACGAAATTGTGATCACACTTTTCACAACTCCGCACAACTAACCAGCAAGTGCACTGGGTTGTCCAAGTGATATCTTATGTGAGTAAGGGTCGATCCCACGGAGATTGTCGGCTTGAAGCAAGCTATGGTCATCTTGTAAATGTCACTCAGGCAATTCAAATGGTTATGAGGTTTGATAATTAAAATATAATTAAAACATAAAATAAGATAAAGTTACTTATGTAATTCATTGGTGGGAATTTCAGATAAGCGTCTGAAGATGCTTTGTTGCTTCTGAACCTCTGCTTTCCTATTGCCTACTTCTAACCATGCGTTAATTCCTTCCATGGCAAGCTGTAAGATCCTCTCAGTGAAAATGGTCCTCGATGGTTTCCGTACGGCTAATCAATTATCGGATTTCTCGTCTCGGATGAAAAATACCAGGTACAGCTACCGCATGGCTAATCATCTGTCGGTTCTCACTAGCGTCGGAATAGAATCCATTGATTCTTTTGTAGACTGTCACTTGCGCCCAACATTCGCAGGTTTGAAGCTTGTCACAGTCATTCCTTCCCGGATCCTACTCGGAATACCGCAGACAAGGTTTAGACTTTTCAGATCCCAAGAATGCTGCCAATAATTCTAGCCTATACCACGAAGATACTAATCTCACGGACTCGGTCCGTGTATTAGATATCCAAGAGAATATACTCCAGCTGTTGTCTAATGACTACGTTGAACATCATGTAGACCGCTTTGTGGTTATCAGGCACGCGATCTTGGCTAAGCGAGTAACGAAGATTGGGTGATTGTCACGGGTCACCCCTTCATTCTGACATAACTAAATTAAGTACGAGAGTATATCTTGGAAAAGAAGTAGGCGTGAATTGAATAGAAAACAGTAGTAATTGCATTAATTCATGAAGAACAGTAGAGCTCCACACCTTAATCTATGGGGTGTAGAAACTCCACCATAGAAAATACATAAGTGAAAAATGTCTAGGCATGGCCGAATGACCAACCTCCAAAATGTGAACAAAGGAGAAAATGTATTCCAAAGATTGTAAAATAAATCTCCAAAAGTAGTTTTTATACTTGACTAGTAACCTAGGGTTACAGAAAATGAGTAACTAAGTGCAGATAGTTCAGAAATCCACTTCCGGGGCCCACTTGGTGTGTGCTTAGGCTGAGCCTTGAGCTTTACACGTGCATAGGCTGTTCCTAGAGTTAAACGCCAGCTTTGGTTCCATTTTGGGCGTTTAACTCCAATTCTAGTGCCAGTTTGGGTGTTTTACGCCAAGATGTTTTAGGCTGTCTTTGAACGCCAGTTTGGGCCATCAAATCTCGGAAAAAGTATGAACTATTATATATTTCTGGAAAGCCCAGGATGTCTACTTTTCAACACAATTGAGAGCGTGCTAATTGGGCTTCTATAGATCCAGAAAATCTACTTCGAGTGCAGAAGGGTCAGAATCCAACAACATCTGCAGTCCTTTTTCAGCCTCTGAATCAGATTTTTGCTCAGGTCCTTCAATTTCAGCCAAAAAATATATGAAATTATAGAAAAACATACAAACTCATAGTAAAGTCCAGAAATGTGATTTTTGAATAAAAACTAATAAAAATATAATAAAAAGTAATTAAAACATACTAAAAACTATGTAAAAACAATGCCAAAAAGGGTATAAATTATCCGCTCATCAGCGCACAAGTGAAAATTTCTATGTGTGCGTACGCACGCACTTGTGCATACGCACATGTCCATTTTCAGCCGCGTGTGCCGACGCACACGTCTGTGCGTCTGCACAGGTCCCAACACGTGATTTCATTAATTATGCACATGCTTTGCGATTTCTGAGGTCCTTGGCTCATTCTTGGAAGGCTGAATTGCTATCTTGGAGTGCTATATAAAGGAGACTTCAACACTTATCAAAGGGGGGAGGCATTAGAGCAATTTTTACATAGTTTTCATAGTAATTAGGAGTAGGAGTAGTGTAGAGTAGATAGCTCTCCTAGGGTTTATCAATTTCCATCGTAGCATTTTATAGCAAGCTTTGATTTTGATTTCACTTCTTCATTTGTAAATACTCTCAATTTCCTCTTTAATTAAAGCACTTTTACTTTCAACTTCTCTTGGTTCAAGTTACTTGTTCATATTGCAATTTTGTGTTTCTTGAAGTTTTGATTAATGAATTTTACATTTCATGCTTCCTTTATGTTTGATTGCTTGTTTATGTTTGGTTTTGTTGATAGTTGGTTATAGTTTTATATTTTACTTTGAAATTCTCCATGTTTTACTTTTATGCACACAACGTGTTTGTGAAAATGCCAACTCTAGATTTTGAGTAGATTTTCCCACCTTGGCTTGTGGTTTGAGTTCCTAGGATACTAGAGTCATAATATCCGACATTTAGTGGTAATTCTTGGGTAGTTGGTTGGCTCTTGTTTCCATTAATGCTAGCCATTTATCAACTAGTTTGGTAAGTTGGTTAGGACTTATGGATTAAGGTCAATTAAGCTTGCCTGACTTACCCCTCGATGGTTGGGGTTGACTAGGCGAGATCGACTCATCATAATTACCATAGTTGTGGTTATGACCATGATAGGATTCCTTGGATACTCATTCCCAAGTTAAGGCTTTCTTTTATTGCATTTTCACTAGTTTTGATCTCATTGTCCTTGTTGCTTGCATTACTTTCCAATTTTGATTATTGCTTAGTTCTTTTAATCTTTTGTTCTTTAATTGCACAAAACCCCTTTTGTTCTCTTCACAACTGAAAGAAGTAACATTTCATTTGCATTCCTAGGGAGAACGATCCGAGGTTTAACTACTCTCGGTTTATATTTGATTTGAATTTTATTATTTGATCTGAGCATTACTTGTTGGCTAGGAACTATACTTACAGCGCTAATCTTATTTTGAGATTAAATTCCTAGTCGACGGAAATGACCTTCTCTGTCAATACTCAACATGCTCTTCATGCTTTGACTTTACTCTTGCATCAAGTGTTAGTTAACATGTCTTAGCTTATATTGTTTCCTCACTTACATGCATAGCTAACATGTAGTGAGAACCCTACTCTTATTTGGCATTAGCCTCCGCCTATGTTCTATTTGCTTTAATATCTTTGTTGTAGGCTTTATTCACTTTCTTTTTCTCTTCTTTTAGGTTGGCCACCAAAAAGAGAAAAAAAGAGGGGCTTCAAATGGGGCAACAAACAAGTTCACCCGCACAACCCTTTGAAGGAGCTCATCAATTGTAGCAACCCGTCCACCTTGCTCTTCTTTGCATGCACCGAGGACAGTGCAATTTTCAAGTGTGGGGAGGTCGTCCGACCGATCTCCATGGGTAACAATTTCCTTTTTCAACACCAATTCTTAATTTTCTTTGTAGTTAGTTGTTTCATTGCATGTTAGGTTGCTTGCTAGTTAAAATTTGTACATATGTTTTTTTACCACTTCCCTTTTTATGTTAGGACTACTTGGTTTGGGTGGTGATTTCTTTTCCATGAAAAATTGTTTTAGAGCACCTTACCAATTTGAAAAAAAAAATTTGTTGAACTTGCTTGGAAGAATTTATTTTGGAACATGGTTTTTGAGCTAAGAACACAAGCATGTGATTTTTGAGCCCAATTGTGTGATTACATCTTATAACCACCTATTTTCCATTATTGTATGTATTATTCTCTTTCTATGATAGTAATCTTTGATTTGTTTGATTCTTTATGTCCATTATTCTATGTATACATGCATTTATATGATTGAGGCCATCATTTTGTTTAGCTCACTTACCCAAATAGCCTACCTTTTATCAACTATTGTTAGCGAATTTTAAGCCTATTTAATCCCTTTTGTTCTTAATATTAGCAAATCACTACCCTTAAGTGAAAAACAATAAATGTCCTTCATTTGGATCTTTGATTAGCTTAGGCTAGTGAGGGTGTGTATCATTTGGGTATGGGAAACTTGGGACATTGGTTGAGGTAAAAGTGTATTTTGTATTTTTGTTGAAAATTATGGGATTGGTTGAGGTAAAAGTGTATTTCTATATATATATATATATATATATATATATATATATATATATATATATATATATATATATATATATATATATATATATATATATAGAGAAAAAGAAATAGAAAAATAAAAGAAACAAAAATATATAGAAAAAATGAAATAAAAAGGAGACAAAAATGCCCCAAAGTAAAGTAACCATAACAATGCATATGAAATGTGAATTAAAGAGAATGCATGAGTATGTGAAAAAAGTGGGAATCATGGGTAGCTAAGTATTGTATTAGAATTGTATAGGTTGTCATATGTGTTTGGTGAGAGCTTAAGTTAATCAAAGATTCAAATTCCAAGCTCACTTGACCATATACATCCCTACCTTTACCCTAGCCCCATTACAACCTATGAATAAGTCCTCATGATGAATGTATACATGCATTGAATGATTGTTGATTGTTAGATGAAAGACAAATCCTGGAAAGCATGATTAGAAGAGAATTGAGTGATCGACCCTATACACTTGAGCGACTAGAGCGGATACACTTCCGGTGAGGGTTCGATGCTCAATTCCTTGTTCTCGGTTTTCATGAGCTTTTCTTCTTGCAAGTCTACTTGTACTTTATTTTGATATTCAAATTGGTAGGATTCCTGAATCATCATACTACTTATCCCTACATGTGCATATGTGTTTATGGAGATTGATTTACTTTTAACCAAGTAGGTAGAATCATCTTGGATTTAGTGCATTCATATAGATAGGTGCATATAGTTTATTTGCATTGAATAAATGTTCATACCCCTTTTCTTGTCCTTCTTTATTCTTAGCATGAGGACATGCTTGGTTTAAGTGTGGGAAGGTTTGATAAACCCCAATTTTGTAGTTTATCTTGTACTTAATTTGGAGGATTTTATCAACTTTTCTCACATTTATTCAATGAAATAGCATGGTTTTGTAATTCTCCCTAAATTTGTGCTTAAGTGTGAAAACATGCTTTTTAGGCCTTAAAATAGCCAAATTTAATTCTCTTTAATTCCATTCAATGCCTTGATATGTTTGTTAAGTGATTTCAGGATTAGAAGGCAAAGATTGGATTGAGGGAATGAAGTAAAAGCGTGTAAAAATGGAGAACTCATGAAGAAATGAAGGAACTGCAAAGCTATCAATCCTGACCTTCTCGCACTTAATCGATCATAACTTGAGCTAAAAAGGTCCAAATGAGGCGGTTAAAGTTGCGTTGGAAAGATAACATCTAGGACTTCAAAATGATATAAAATTTGCCATAGTTTCCTGGCATTTAGGGACACGTATGCGCGCATCACGCACACGCATCGCAGGATTAGCGTGGGTCCATTTTAGCAACTCGTGGCCAGCGATTTCTAGCTCATTTTGGGCCCAATCCAACTCATTTCTGATGCTATTGAACCCAAGGATTGAAGGTGGAATGGGCAAGTAGTCATAGTTTAGTTTTTCATCGTGTTTTAGGTTAGAATTCTAGAGAGAGAAGCTCTCCCATCTCTCTAGAATTTAGGGTAGTTTAGCTTTCCCTCTTAATTTCTTGTTATTACATCTTTGATCTTCTAGTTTTACTTGTTAATTTCTTATTTTATTCTCTTTTATGTTGACGAACTATTGTTGAATCTTGATTTCTTTGAATGCAACCTTATGTTTCCAAGTCTCTTTTATGTTATCTCCATTGTTATTGTTGATTTCTTATTGATGTTAGTTGTGGGTTTTGTTAATTCTTGCATTTTGTGATGTTTACTTTTATTTCACTCTAGGTGTTTGATGAAATGTTTCCTTTGATTATTGAGTAGCTTTCTTTACTCTTGGCCTAGGCTAAGGGAATTGAGTGACCTTGAGTCATTGGGACTCATTGAATTGGTGATTTGAGAACCCTTGGTGGTCAATTTGATAACCATTGCTACTAGCCTACTACTAAGTCAATTAGTAGCTAAGTTACACTACAACATTTTCAGGTTGAGACAACATTTAAAAAGTGTTGCCTAAAGGCTGACAAAAAGTTGCTTTTGATCTATGGCAACACTTTTGGGCCTAAGGCAACGTTTTTGGTCGGCGTTGCATATGCAGCCGTTGCCTTAGATCAAGGCAACACTTTTTTGTTTCAAAAGCAACGCTTTTGAGAGCAACACTTGGTAAGTGTTGCCTTTGGTTGAAAAACAACAACACTTCAAAGGTGTGTTTGAGACAACATTTTTGCAGTGTTGTCTCTTCTCTCATATTTTGGTCACTACTAAAAAGTGTTGCTTATTTGCAATAAAATGCAACTCTTTTACGTGTTGCTTATAAATTAGAATTTGCAATCCTTTGAAGTGTTGTCTATTTGCAATAAAATACAACTCT
Organism: Arachis ipaensis; assembly: GCF_059453495.1. Taxonomy (NCBI): domain Eukaryota; kingdom Viridiplantae; phylum Streptophyta; class Magnoliopsida; order Fabales; family Fabaceae; genus Arachis; species Arachis ipaensis. Next base: position 80,184,972 of record NC_142443.1, read on the forward strand.
TTTACGTGTTGCTTATAAGTTGGAATTTGCAATCCTTTGAAGTGTTGCCTATTAGTTTTGAATATGCAACCCTTTAAAATATTGCCTTTTCTTTTGGATATGCAACCTATACAAGTGTTGCTTTTTCTTTTGGATATGCAACCATACAAGTGTTGTCTAATATTCAAAATATGCAACTAATAAAAGGGTTGCCTTTTTGATAAAAATAAAAATTATTTTTGTAATAAAAATATAAAAAAATAAAATTTACAATAAAATTTTTTGTTCATACATGTGTAATTATTTTAATTAATAAATAAATTTGTGCACAATAAAAAATAATTATAAAAGAGACAAAATAACTAAAAATAAAATTCTAATTAAAATAGATATTAAAAGGTTCAATTAGTATTTCTAATACATGTTCATCAATAATTCTCAACAAAATAATAAAATTCTTGTCTAACAATAATTGTCATAACAAAATAGTAATTAATATCAATCAAAATAATATCAAAATATCTATGCTTGACTTTGTTGGAACAATCTGATAGTGTGTGGATCCAAAATCAGTGCCAAATGAAAGCTTTTCGGTAACATCAGAGTAATGGTATGATGAACTCAAAATCCTCTTGCCTCCACTGAGTCCAATAACTGCTGCATTTAAATGAATTGGGGTTTAGTTAAAGTTGCATTTAAAAAAAAAATTGAAACATAAAAGGTGCAATAACGGAAAATGATGCATGGTATGTGTTTGATGAAGTACCTGAGTAAACTGAGAAAGAGAAATGCAATTCAGATAACGATGATTGCTCCAAAAAGGTATTAGCTTAGTAGTTCTTATTTAGAATCATAGAATCACAGGAAGAGACTTCACTCACATAATTGTTTGGTGTGGAAGGAAATAACGTTGCTGCTATATTAGATTTTTCTCTTTTATTTTTTAATGATTTTTCTTTTATTATCACTATCGTATAAAATTAATTAATTTATGTTTGAGAGAAAGCAACAGAGAAATAAATGACTGAAACATAAATTTGAAGGGGAAAAAATGAAAAGATAAAGATATGAAACAACTCCCTTGACAATTTCTGTCATTCCTGCGAATGAAACAGCAGTTACTAGAGTCTGTTGCAGTGACAACACGCATCACTCCCCAACATAGCCACATTATTTCAGCAATGAGGAAAAAAATTTCTTCCTCACAGTAGCACAACGCTACAAAAATAAGTAATTAAAAAGGAAAAAGAAAAAAAGATGATTGATTAAAAATAGCAAGAGTGTATTGCAGAAGCCACCATGAAGTAAGATGGCAGAAGACAGAGAAAGCAAAGGCCAAAAATGTTGATAGTCCATTCCCAATAAATGATAAATCACAAAAATTACTGCAAATTTTTTTGTTATACCTGGTCATTACTTTGGATCAGGAGTTGATGAGGAAGGACGATCGTTGCCATTCGAACATTGCTTACTATTTATATCATGTGTTGATTCCTTGGCTCGTAATAAAGATAGTGCTTCATCAATATTTGTGCCAAGAGAACTCTGTTGCAAGAGAAGCTTCACAAGATCCTCCAAACTTTGGACTCTATCTTTTGTCTCATGAAGTTCAGTTTTCATTGAACTTATAGTCTCTGCATGTTGCTGCTTAATTTTAGCAATCTCCCATTCTTTTTGCAGAGATGTTTTTGTGATTGTCCTCCCATAACATCGAACTCTTCCTGGTTGTTCTTTGCCAAATACTGCAGTAAATGCTTTCTCGGGAGTGTCTCCAGCTTCTTGGTGGCTCTTAAGTTTATCCTATTAAAAGAAAACATAACAATTTTAGCTTGTTCCACTCACTTATTCTCATGCTTCTTTCCAAAACAGCCTAAAAGTAAAGGTGTTATGTCATGGCTATTTCCTCGGTTCAAGAAGAAGCATAGCAAAAATGTGATGATGAGTTTCCCAAACAGAACTGAATCTGAGAAAGTTTCTCATGTTCTTAAGGACATGTGAATAGTTTCAATTGAGACACTCAAGAGGGAGTTAATGGAAGCGAATGAGAGTAGGGATGCAGCATTAATGGAAGTTTCTGAGATGAGAACTTCATTGGGGGAACTTTTAATACTTTTAATAATGATATAATGAACATATTAAAAGTTAAAACTTAGATTTTATGTCCTTTACCAGTCATGTCCATATCAGCTAACCATTAAATATAAATAGATGACAGAAATTAAAGGATAATTTGATTAATTTCAAACCTAAAAAAGCAAGTTGTCTTAAATTAATGCCTACCAAATCCCAAACTCTAAAAGGACACGGGACACTATTGTGAGTTTGTGACAAGTCACTGTTATTTTAATTAGAATTAAGAGGTAATATATCATTTAACATTTGTATCTTTGACTTCTCGCCTGCTATATCTAAATAAATTAAAGCATAAGCAATTCAAGAAGAATCCTCCTCCAGGGGGAATTGACTTTGAAGGCTCTAAAATCAAGATATATACATATTACATACTATAACAATACATTTTTTTAGTTTAAACCCTCCGGTGGGAATCTTAAGGGTAGAAGAGAATCCAGGATTTTATATTCAGGATAGGATCTTAAGTTTTATACAGGACAATCTGACTTAAAATAATACTGTAAATTAAGGTAGTTTTAATTTAGATCAATTTGTAAATTAAGGCAGTTCTACTTCAACTTATTATGACTTACAATAACAGCTTGTGTTCCTGAATCAAGCTCTTTTCCTTTTCGTCCAATTCGAGTTGCAACAAACACATCAACCTGTGATGGGTCTTCTTTGTTCTCATTCATTTCATGCTACAAGTAAGGGGAAAGAGTATTAAAAATGGCCAAAAATAATATTTATCTAGTTTTAAGATGGTCATTATACAGCAAGAAAAAACTTATAAAAAATCAAAATTATTACCATTTCATTACGCACTCTTGCAAAACTTATAGGTCCCATTCGATGTTGATGTTGTTGCTTTTTACGATTTTCAGAATTTAAACGAGATAGAGCCTATACCCAACAAAATTAAAGGGAGTTATATGTAATAAACCAAAAGCATAAAAAAGACAAAGAAACAGAATTATTTATTCTACAACTCACCTTAACAGAAGGAATACTCCAATATGCAATTAACTTTTGAAATTGAACTTCTGGAATATCTAAAGGGTGATTTTTCAGCATATCTTCAATGTTGTTATATCTCTCAAAATGCTTTCCCTTGATTCTTGTTTTGTAACCTTTCCAAGCTTCTCGAACACCAGTCATCACCCACCCTTTCCCCTCTTTTGGAAGAATGAACTTTGACTACGAAAAAGTACAAAACAAAAATTGTAAATGACAATTCAAGAACACTAAAAACAAAGACAAAACTGCAGTGTAAAACAGCAGCTATATACTTTCACAAAACTACAGCTAAGCCATACGAAATTGAAAATTTTCAGATCATAAAAAATAGATGAGAAATAAAACACTTACATTAATATATTTCCATATGCGCTTTTTGACTTTGAGGGGCACAGCTTTCCAACTAGTGTACATCAATGTTATGAAATCGCTATTCCTTCCCATTGTTCCAATAAAGTAAGTTAAATCATTCACTCTTCTTGGAGTTGGTCCCACTGCTTGTCCTTTATAAAAAGTCACCTCTTCTCTTTCTTCCCAACTTCTTGCATGGATTTTAGCACACCTTGTTTTTCCTCGTGTCCTTCTAGTCTTTGGAGTATCTATAAATATGTGCAATTTAACCATTTAAATGAATTATATAGATATACATGCTAATGAATAAGTAAAATGATAATTATGTATAAAGTGCAGCACCTTTAACATTGTTAGTTTCCATAAGGTGATTGTCATCACCATGAAGAACTTCATCTTCATATTCACCAACATAGTCCTCATCATCCGAGAAATCATCATCATCATCATCTCCAACTTCATTAGCATTTGCTCCACTATGTTCCTCCTCTCCTTCCACATGAATCCCATTTGTCTCCAAAAATGTATCAAGTGTCATGGCTTGACAACTTGATTTTGTATTTGTCTTCCTAAGATTTTGTTGCTTTTCTTGAATAGATCTTTCGTTTTCAGCACTTGGTTCAAAATCATCATCTTCTCTTTCCAAATGAACCCCATGTGTCTCCAAAAATTTATCCATACCCATGGTTGGACGCTTTTTAAGATTTTCTGGTTCTTCTTCACTAGCTCCAATTTTCTGGTTCGGCATACTTTTCATTCTTTTGGAAATTGGGACTTCTTTTTGAGTGCTTTGCTTAGAAGGCATAGGAGTCACTCTCTTTTGTCCATGACCACCAGCCATCATTGGAGAGATAAAATGCTGCTTCTTATGAATTTCTGCTGTATTTTTCTACATGAATTGCTTGTTGCTTTGATACTGTTTTACCAGTCTTCTCCGCTTTGGAGTAGTTCTTGTTTCCATTGTATTTCTGAAATAAAACAAAATAAAAGATGACATTAGACATTAGAATTTGGCAATGTAAATAAAGTTCTTTCCCAACACCAAATGCAGCCTTTAATAAATCATTAAGAAACTGAATGGAGTTGTTTGCTGAGGATATAATTGAAGACTACTATTTAATAGTAATAAACAAGAAGGAGCTGAAGGAGATAACATTGTGGAACTGAAGGAGCTGTTTGCTGAAGATGTAATTGAAGACTACTATTTAATAGTAATAAACAAGAAGGCATGCCATAAGACACATATATAAAAAAGTGATATATCTTTCATTCCACTTCCCTACTGTTTAATGCAATTAAAAAGTTAAAGTATATACATCTTTTATTCCACTTCCCTACTATTTAGTGTAATGAAGGAAAAAAGTATAAATCATTCAATGTCGTCTTCGGAATTATCTTCTGATTTTGTGTTGTATTCTTGTGAAAGAAGAACTCCTTTTGAAGCATCTATAACAACTTCGTGCAAGTCACCCCTAATCAAATCAATTTCACCATTATCATTGGGTATAGAAGGACCCATTGAATGGTCAGATGGCTCTTTTTCATATATAGCTTGGGGATCAACATCAGCTTCGTCACCTATGCTAAATAAATCCCTTGGAATTGACTTCATAACATAATGTTTATTTTGATCAAATGGATCTTGCACATAGAAGCATTGGTGTACTTGACATGCCAACACAAAAGGCTCTTCTTGATAGCATTTTTTGTTGAATTGAACATACGAAGAGCCATAGCCATCCTCTTGAGTCTCATACCAGTCACATCTAAACAATACAACCTTAAAATTGCCAAAGTAGTCTAACTCAATTATATCATTTATTCTGCCATAGTAGGAAACTTTTGCACGAATTGGATTTGGATCCTTTGCACTTGCAAAGCTCGTAGTCAACGCAACTAAAGTTACACCACTATTTTGCGTCTTGCGTCTTGCCTCACGTTGCCTAGTATGAAATCTATACCCATTGATAAAATACCCCGAATATCTTTTTGCAATCTTGTTGGGCCCTCTAGAAAGCTCCTTAATCCAATCTGGAACATTCTGACGCATGGCACGTGCTTTAAACCATGAGGGAAAGTTCATACTATGGTTCTTAGCTTTCACCCAACTTGTTCCTTGTTGATCAGCCTCATGCTCTCTAAATCCAAAATTAGGATTTTCGTAAGTAAAACCTAGAGATAATACCATGATTCATAATTAAAAAAATTAAAAGAAATGGACAGTTCAATAATATGTTTGGTTAGTAGGATTTACCTAACATAGTCTTCAATTTTTCCACAGTTCAATAATATATAGCTATGGGCTTGGTTTCGAGACTTGTCGTCAAGAGAAAAAATCTCACCCTTCTTTGCTTCCAATGGACAGCCTTTCTTAGGAAACAAAATTGGAAATGAATGTGGAATTTCCGCTTCAAAGTCATTAGCATCATTATTCCGGGGTATTCTATTCAATTTTGTTTGAACACCATCATGTAAATAACGTGAGCAAAAAGTTAAACACTCATCAACCAAGTAGGCCTCCGCAATAGATCCTTCAGGACTACTTCTATTTCGAACATATGACTTCAAAGTACACATGTATCTTTCGGGAGGATACATCCACCGAAATTGAACTGGGCCGCCTAGTCTCACTTCATTAGCCAAATGAATAGGCAAATGCATCATTATGTCAAAAAATGAAGGAGGAATAATCCTCTCCAATTGGCATAGTGTTATCACAATCTCTGCTTCCAATTGATTTATCTCTTCTAATGTGATAACCTTTTGACATAACTGACGAAAAAAAGAGCCAAGCCGAATTAAAGGGATTGCGACCGAATCTGGAAGTATACTTTTGATGGGAATTTGCAGCAAATAATGCAGCATAAAATGGGCATCATGAGTCTTGTAACCTGATACTTTTCTTTCTGCAAGGTTCACGCATCGAGAAATATTTGAGGCAGCACCATCAGGTAGCTTTGCTTTCTTCAAGACATCACAAAAAATTGATTTCTCAGCTTTAGTCATGGAGAAACATGCTTTTGCAAACTTCACTTTTCTATTACCTCTTATTTCTTTTGGATGAAGATTCTTACGAATGCCTATTTCTTTCAAGTCATATCGAGCATTTAGGTGGTCTTTTGTCTTTCCAGATATATCCAAGAGAGTTCCAAGAATACTGTCAACTATATTCTTTTCTATATGCATTACATCAAGATTGTGTCTTGATGTGTTATACTTCCAGTAAGGTAAATCAAAAAAGATTGACATTTTCCTCCACGGGCCTTCATTCACCTTTTTTTTTGTCTTCCCAAAGGAATTCTCCATAGAATCTAAGTGACTTAAAACTTCCATGCCCTCTAGCAATGGTGGAGCTTTTCGATGTTCTTCTTTTCCATTAAATGACCTTTTATTAGTTCTCCATGGATGTTCCTCGGGCAAAAAAATACGATGACCCATATAACACATCTTCCGACTATGTGTAAGATAACTAGAACAAGTCCCATAGTTACAAGAAGGGCAAGCTAGTTTCCCCTTTGTACTCCACCCGGATAACATTGCATATGCAGGGAAATCACTAATTGTCCATAAGAGAGCTGCATGCATTTGAAAAGTTTTATTTCTTGCGGCATCGTATGTTTCTACCCCAAGTTCCCATAACTCCTTCAATTCTTCAATCAATGGTTGCAGGTACACGTCAATATCATTTCCTAGCGATTTTGGTCCCAGGATCAACAGAGAAAGCATGAAGTATTCTTGTTTCATGCACATCCATGGTGGCAAGTTATAAGTCATTAAAATAACCGGCCATGTGCTATGAGATATACTCATGGTTCGAAATGGATTGAATCCATCGCTCGCCAAACCAAGTCTCAAGTTACGAGGTTCCTTGGCGAATTTTGAATGTCGGTTATCAAAATCTTTCCATGATTGACCATCGGCAGGATGCTTTAGCTTTCCATCCTTTTTACGCTCTTCCTGATGCCAACTCATATTCTTAGCGGTCTTTGAGCACATGAATAGCCTTTGAAGCCTGGGAATTAGGGGAAAGTGCCGTAATGTCTTTGCAGGAATGTTGTGAGCTTTCTTTGAAGATATGTCACCTTCAACTACCGCAGGCTCAATCCAATGAGAAGTTCCACATTCATGGCAACATGTTTTATTCTCGTGCTCTTTCCAATATAGCATGCAATCATTTGGGCATGCATCAATCTTTTTATAATCAAGACCTAAATCTCTCACCATAGCCTTGGCTTTGTTGAAAGAAGAAGGGAGATTCAAGTTAGGAATAGCCTTTTTCAACAACTCCAGGAGGGAAGTGAACGAGGCATTGCTCCATCCATGTAGACACTTCAACAAGTATAGTCGGATGGTGAAAGATAACGTAGAAAATCCCTTGCAACCAGGATATAGTTCCTTGCTAGCCTCGTCAACCAAATTATAGAACTTCTTTGCATCTTCGTTCATACCTTCTTTTTCTCCCTCAACATCTGCCACATTCCTAAACCTTTCGTCTAGCAAGCCTTCAATGTCATCGCATGAATAAATCTCATCGGTATCACCAGTATCGACATCCATACCAATTACACTTTCCCCATGATTAACCCATCGTGTATAGCCCTTGACAAATCCAAAGCATATTAAATGGCTATAAATAGACTCTCTTTGACCCCAAAGGAAGTTGCAACATTTTGCAAAAGAACATAGAATTTCCTCTCCTTGAGGATTTCCAACGGAGTAAGCATAGTCCAAGAATCTATTGACGCCATCTCTAAACTCTTGGCTATGTCTTGGTACACTCATCCAGTTCTTGGATGAGTCCTGGGAAAACCTAATTGTTCATAGTGATATTACTATTAAACTAAAAATGATTATGGTCTTAAACACCAGCTAAAAACAATTTTCTTTTATCAAAATGGAATCTGAAACTTGCTATATATACATGGTTGCTCAATATAAAATATATAAAAATAAATATTAAAAAATGCTTTTATATTTTAAAAGAAATATTAATAATTCTTTTATTATTCTAAAAAGCTAACCAAATACAAACTAATCATAATTCTTTTATTATTCTAAAAGAAATATTAATAATTACTTTTGAAAAGATATATTTTAATTAAACAATCAGTATTTTATTACATAAAAAAGTGCAAAAGAATAACATAAACATATAAAAGAAAATAAGTATAAGATAGACTTACGAGGTCATGCCGCAACAATTCGCACTTAGTGTTCAGCTGCGTATACTCAAGTATGAGTGAAGGAATCAATCTGATTAAGAAAGAGAGACCAGAGGAGATGAGAAAGAGTATGAGTAAAAATGAATTGTGACTTGCATAGAATCAATCTGATTCTGCACTTAGTGCAGCTTTTATATACACAAGAGAGTGCAGGTTTTATATAAACAAAAGCACTATAAATATTAGCAGTTAATCATAAAGAAAAATAACACTGATATTGGCCACATTAATTTATGAGACATAGTGATATAGCCATATACACTTGGATATTTGTAGTCCTTCTGAGCTGCACGGAATTAATTCAGTGGAGCTTCAATTTCAGGAGGAGGGGGTATATAATAAATAATTTATTTTATATATTAAATTATTAGCGCAAAATCAACGCACTTCAACCACTTTGCGCAGAACAGGATACTGCGTTTATATATGACATAACCATGCATCTTTTAATTTCCAGCTAATATATATATTATGCCAAATTTTAGCAATCTAAACAATCAGTTTTCATACTTTAGACCCTTCTTAGTTAGGGGTAGCTAATATATGATGAATTATTATTATTATTATAGGAGCAACTCCAAAGTCAGTTCTTGAACTCATGGATGTGAAGGATCTCACATTAGCCCATGTCAAAAGCCATTTGCAGGTATATATATTAGGACTATATATGCTCGGTTAATTAATTTTTAAATTAAACATATTTTAGGTCATATTGTAAAACTATTTATTTTTATACTTTTATGTAATTTTCAAATAATACTTTTTTCTTTAAATAAGATATATTATATTAAATATATTCTAAAAACAGGTCTACTGCTCATGTTGGGCGGTGTGTTGGTGTAGAGCACGGTAACCAATGAAGCTAATATATAATGTGGCAGTGGGATTCAATTATTTTATTTTTAAGTTGAATTGTTTGAATTTAAAGAGCGAGTGAGAGTGGTAACTAGTAAGGTAAGGGAAGGAAGGAAGGAAATTAAGACTTTAACTTCTGAGACGAGCAGACACAGAAACAGGTTCTGCTTTGAGTGAGTGAGTGAGAAACAGAAAATAGCACAAAAGTAGGGTATTAAGCAGAAGAATAGTTTTATTTAGTTAGAAGATATGCTTATCATCAAAAGAATTGTTTACCCATGATTCTTAGCAACATCTGAAATTACAGCTGCTGGAAGCTATGCAGGATCACCAACCTTAAAACACAAATGCCAAAAATTAAAGTAGCAGTGGTGATAACGCTATACCAAATATGACCCCAACAGTGCTTAGTCCAGAATATTTAAACAAGTTCAATAACTGATGCACAACAACACATCCATTTTGCCAGGCCCTATATAAAATATCAGTAAATTCATATTACTAGAAATCTCATTTCTAAATATCATGCCAAGTCCTTTGGGTTAGGAGTTACAACAAATAAAGAACTTGCTTTCTTTAAAGATGCTGTCTCAATGTATCTATCTTGCTTGAAACTTGTATTACATATATAAAAACTAGGACTGTCGTTTCTAGGATCCTTTGATAATTTCACTATAAAAAAAAACATAACAAGACACCGCATATGACATAAGCATAATGATTTGTCCATATTTATGGCATCAAATTACAACTTGGTAGCAAGCACAGTCAACATGCAAAAGAAAAATTCAAATTATTCCCAGAGAGCAGGGTAAAGCACAGCTGCATCTAAAATTACAGAGGGCATGGTAAGAAAAAAAAAGTTGAATCCTAAAAGCAAATGGCAAATCAGGTTCACGTTGCAATGTTGCATGAATTTAAGCCAGATACAAAAAGTTACACAAAAGATGGAAGTGATTCCCTTCCGTTGTATAAAAAGAGGCCATTTGATCTATGGAGCAGTATGAGAAGAAGCATGCTGGTAGCTCTCTGCTCTTTACTCGAAGCTCCAAATATTCAAACAAAACTATGCTCAAACTCCACACCCACATGCACACACTTGACCCAAAAACAATAATTAGTTTCGCATATAATACTTTCCCTGTTTCCCAATTGCTAATCTAAAAATATCAGCACTACTTACCCTGTTTCCCAATTTCTACAGAGTACATAGAATGAAAATAAGCTAAAATTCAAAATCATAATAAAAGAACCAAAATAAAATGGTACTGCACAAAGCTATGTATGTAAAAATAAGTTTAAGTTTAACTAGAAGATTTAAAATACACATGCAGTTCCATTAAACCCACACAGTGACAGTAGAGTTACCTCAACACTAATACACACAGCAACAAGTTTCATATAACCAAAAATTAGGATTCAAAACACAAAAATAAAAAATAAAAACAGAGGTAAAATCATGAGTACCTGCAGAACAATGATCAGCGGTGATGAACCCTAGCAGAAGAACACCGGCAAATTGGAAGAGATCAGAGATGAACGGCAAGCAAAACCTAAAGACTTTATAGATCTGGTTACAAAATACACAAATATACACAAATATGAACGGCAAGCTCGAAACAGCAACATTATTACCAAAAACCCTATAATAACAACGTCAACGTTATTAAAATTAGGATTCAAAATGAAAAAGAAAAAGGAATAGGCAGAATCATAGGTACCCGATGATGAACAAGTGAGCAGAAATGATGGAAGCTCGAACTGCTAGCGGAGACGATCGAAGGTCAAACGCGAACAAAGTGGATTGAATCTCGATTGCGAGCAGAGAAGATTGAATCTCGAACTACAAGCAGAGAGAATCAAAGCTCAAACGCGTGTCAAGACCTCCATTGCCATCCTCGAAGAGAAGAAGATGAAGAAGAAGATGATTTAGTAGCATGTCAATGTTTGAGGAAGATGAAGATGAGGATGAATTAGCAAAGAAGAGCACACGTCAATGTCTCCTCTATTGCCATCATCGAAAAGAGGAAGATGAAGATGATTTTGTGCTTGTTAGGGTTGGGGTTTTGTCTCAGACTTTCTTTCAGTAAAAGGAAAAGAAGATGATGAATTGAAGGCCCGTGGAGGAAAGGGGTTTTGTTTTTCTTTTTTTTTAGTTAAAGTGGGAAAAAATATTTTGTTAAAATATTTGGAGAGAAGCTTATAATTTAAAAAAAATATTAATTTATTTTAGACAACATTTATAAATTGATGTTTATTAAAAATTTTAAAGCAACTTTTATAAAATGTAATATATGAATACAATAAATGTTGTCTATTTAATTTATTAAAGCAACATTTTTGTTATGTTTTTTAATTAACTAAAAAAAACATTTATAACATGTTGATTTAAAAGAGTTGCAATAGTCTTATTTTTTTGCAACAAATATTAAGAGTTGCTTTTTATTATTTTAGACAACACTTTTTAAGTATTGTTTCGAATATATGTTGCCATAGATCAAAATTGTTGTAGTGTTAGGACTTATGAATTGATGTTGATCAAGCCATTTGACATACTTCAAGCATAGAAGTATATTTAATGAGCTTGGTTCCTCATAATTGTCAATATATGGTTTGTTGACAAGGATGGTGATCTCAATTACTATGCTTAGCCAGGAGTTGTTTGCCTTTCTTTATTAGTTCTTGTCATTTCCTTTCTTGTTATTTACTTTTTCTTGTTAACTACAAATCAAACCCCTTGTTCTTCATAGCCAATAATTGATCACTTCATTGCAATTCATTGTGAGATGACCCGAGGTTTAAATACTTCGGTTAATTCTTATTGGGGTTTGTACTTGTGACAACCAATATTTTTGCATGTGAGGATTCTTTGTTGGTTTAGAACTATACTTGCAACAAGATTTCATTTGTGAAATTCTAAACCATAAAAAGAAACTAAACATCAATGGGAAAGCTCATTGGGGTTAGGAGATGTTATAATTCTCTGTATCAAATTCATTTTTGTCTCTTCCTCAATCAATGCATTCATTGATCTCCTTGGCAATCTTAGGTGATTAGATCCCAATTTCTTGGCAATCTAATCTCTCTAAGCATGAACAATTGCCCAATTCCTTGATTTAAGTGCTCATGGAAAGAGATAAAGTTTGGTCACTGATTATACTACACAAATTCATAGATCAAAGTATTGGTAGGATTACAAGTCACTATATCCATCCAAACCCCAATCTAATCCAATGTTAGAAAGCATTTCTAGCATGATCTCCTCATTCCTCTTCCAAGGTTCAGAGGAGATCCAATTATGAATAGCTTCTTTCCCAAGACAACTATCTAATTGGATGAAGAACGAAAGTCTTCTAGTAAAATCAAGAGAAAAGAAAGAAGAAGAAGAATAAAAACTAATATTGATCTATTGAATTACAAAGAGCTTCCTAACCCAATGAAAGGAGTTTAGTTGTTCATAGCTCTCAAAATGGAAGATGGAATTGAAAGATACATTGCAGAATTGAAAGAATTGTAGAAAATTAAAACTAGCAGAGTGTCTGTATCTCTCTATCCCCCTCTAAAAAGTTCTTTCTAACTTCAATTCTCAGCTATTTATTCAATTTTTTCCTATGATCTTCAATCTCTGAATTGGGCTTTTGGCCTTGATTGAATTAGGTTGAAGTTGCTCCAATTGGTTTCCCTTGCTGTTGAGAAGAGATTTGTTTGAATTGCCAAATTCTCTTGCTCACGTTGGAGTCCACGTTTGATGGCCAACGTTGACTCAAATGCTTCTCTTAAAAATCAGTTCTACTTCCTGTCATTGGCGTTTGGCTAAATATTGGAGTGCCAATGTTCTTCTACCCACGCGTACGCGTGCCTTGCACGTTTGCGCCCTTGGGGTCAGAATACGCATCCACGCGTGTGCGTACGTTACGCGTGCGCGTGGATGCAAAAATCCCACTTCCAGTTTTAAAAGCCTTTAGAAGAACGTTGGCCTCAGCATTGGACTGGCAACGTTCCCTCCAACGTTGGCCTATCCACGCGTGTGCGTGAGGTAAGCGTGCGCGTTGATTCTCAAAAGTTAAGCCCGCGCGTACGCGCCATAGACGCGTGCGCGTCGTTGCACTTTTTCAAGTTCAGAATTTTGAGATCAAAATCGTTCACGTTGGCCACCACATTTGAGGCAGCATTTGGGGTCCAACGTTACCCATCCACGCGTACGCGTCAGCTATGCGTGCACGTGGATTGTCAGAATTTCCAATCCACGCCTGCGCGTCTCGCACGCGTGCGCGTCGCTACAAATTTTCAAAATCTCCTAAAAGTACATTTTATCACAACATTGGGGGTAACGTTGGCTTGCCAACGTTCCCTCCAACGTGCGCACCAGCAAATTATACAGAATCTTGCTCTTCTTCCTTCTCAACGTTTGAGGCAACGTTGGTGGTCCAACTTGGCCACCAACGTTGCTTTTTGTTCATCCTTTCCATGTTCCTTCTTCAACTTCCTCCCATGCTTTCCTTCACCTATCATCAACCAATACATGCATCAAAGCCTTGCTAAAATCATGAGAATTCTCATCATTCTTAGCACACAAGTAATTATAGCATAATTCTCATGAAATTACATCAAATTAACCATGGTTGGATGAATCTAGGCATACATGAATTTCTAACCCAATTGCTTACTTATAACTCAAGAAAGTGCATAAAACCTATTAAAAACAAAGAAAAAGGATAGTGAAACTAGCCTAAGATGCCCTAGCATCACAACACCAAACTTAAATCTTGCTTGTCCCTAAGCAAGTACTGAATTATTGAGTAGAATGAATAAAACAGAAAGTGATATTCACATCAGCAAGTCATTATTATTAGTTCATGGGGTTTTATATAGAAAATGTTGTAGCTCACTTCTTATTGATCCTTAGGAATAGAATGTCTCCTTTAAGCATCAACTAGCATACTGCTATGACCTCTTATTATTCACTCATCCTTGGTAATTGTTTTTCTTTATTTTCTTCTTCTATGAACTTATTCTTTGATTCTAGCAGCTCAGTGTCATGTGTTGTAGTAGCTTCTTAGCTTATTTGCACTCAACACATATTCACTACAGACTTGGCTCACAATTCTTCTTAAGACATTGGTGCCCAGCACCTCTTTGGGTTACTAAATGCCTTGAAACTAGGTTGCTCTTGATAGTGGATTTTTGGTTGATAATCCCAGGTTAGTTAACCCAAGTTACCAAGTGTTAAAGCACTCCATAGAACCTAATCATCCAAGGAGATCCTAGTACAAAGACACCATAGGCATATGTCCTAAGGTCCAAGCTATTGGTGTCTAGCCTTATTCTTTGCTTTCTTCTGTTTTTGTTGCCACTTTTGGCTTTTCTTTTTCCCTATTTTTATTTGTTTTTCTTTCATCTAAGGACTTTTAATTGCTAAGATTCATAGACAGCATCCTAGTTTTCACTAAAAGAGGGACAATCTACCCTTTTATTCATTATTAGTGAGCTACTACATAATCAGACATATATACCACCACTTACTGTTATTTCACTTCTTGCCAAAAAGGAACTATTCCACTTCTGTTCAAACATTTCTTTTATTCAAATTGAAAACACTCAGGGAACAAAACAAGCATTTAAACAAGTGAAAGTGAAAACACACACCTAGGCTAGCACATTTATTGCAAAATTAAACACAACGGAATGCAAGAAGACTTAAACTAAAAGTTGACTATCAACTAAAACAGACATATTCTTTCTTTATTGAATATGATAAACAAGGAGCAAGTCCACCTTTCATTTTTTTTTCTGTTTATCTTTCTTCTTCTTCTCTCCTGCTTGCTTACTAGCTTCTCCCCTTCCTTTTCCCTTTAACCTTGTCCAGAATCCAGCTTTCTTCATTGTCTTTTCCACTCTGTCTTCAAGACGTATTGCTTTGTCTACTTCCAACTCACTTCTTTCCTTAAAGTATTGATCATAATTTGGAAATGCTGGGTTTAGACCCGTGAGCTTGATTTGAGCATTTATGTTATAATGAGCTTGAACTTAATATCTTGCATCCTGAAGAGTCGTGAATTCTTTGAAAGCTCTCATATTATCAACTTGATGTTGGGCCAGCTGATTGAAAGATTCCTGAAATTGTGAAGCTTGTTCTCTTTGCATAACTAGAGATCTTGACTCAAAATCTCTCTACTGGATCATCATTCTCAACTGAAGCTCCTCTTGTCTCTCTTGAGCTCTCATGTATTGTGAATGGAATTCTTCTTGTTTCTCTTGAACTCTCATGTACCGTTCGGATAGCCTTTCAATTGCTTCTTGCATCCGGCTCATGTCCATGTTGGTTTGTGATTGGAATTGTTGCTTGATACGCAAGAATCATGTTGGTTAGGAATTTCTCTTGTAGAAAGAAGAATTTTGTTGTAAGCATAGCTCCAAACCAACAAACAACTCTCACATCAAATTAAGATGTGGTTTTGTCACAAATAACAAACCCCAAATAAGAATTAACCGAAGTATTTGAACTCCGGGTCGTCTCACAAGGAATTGCAATGAAATGGTCAATTATTGGCTATGAAGGGGCAAAGGGGTTTTGTTTATAAAAGGGCAAGAAAAGTAAATGGCAAGAAAAGTAAATCAAACAAGCAATTAAAGAGGACAAGTAATAAAGAGAAACAATTATTAAAGAGAGACATTCATGGCAAGGATTGAGATCATAGGCTTTCCATCCTAGTCACTAATAATAATAATTAACAAGAATTTATCTTATTATGTCATCTCTAACGATGGAAGAAGGTATGAGTTATCTTCCATGAGAGAAAGTCAAACAAGACTAGTTAATCTCAATCCAAATGTCCCAATCAACTCACTAATTAAATTAGCAAGAGATTAGAGTCAATGGAAATAATATTAACTAACAACTCTAGATCACCAATCCAAATTGGGTGTTAATGACTCAAGATTACCTAATTACTCTTTCCAAGCCAAGAATGCTCAAAGTCTACTCTAAAGCCCAACCAAGCATTTTGTCAAACACTTGGTGGGTACAAAAGGAAAGCATGATAAAAGTGCAAGAATGATAAATCTACCAACTACCAATTGCAAGAAAAGCAAATTCACAACTCAATCAATAATAAAGGAAACATCAAACATCAAATTTCATTAAATGTAAACCAAATCCAACATTGAGCATTCATGAACATAAAAGAGACATGAAAGTAAATTAACACTACAAACCATGAGAATAAAAGTGTAGAAGCGAGAATTCATAAAGGAAATGAGATAAAATCATGAAATCAAAGCTAGATCAAAGAGAGATTAACCTAAGAACCCTAATTCTAGAGAGAAGAAGGAGCTTCTCTCTCTAGAAACTAACCTACATGATGCTAAGTTACAAACAATTGCTCCCCCTTGCTTGGACTTTAATTCTGCATGAAATACACTCAGAAACATGTTGGATTTGGGCCTGGGCAGCTCAGAAATCACCCTCAGCGTTTTGCCTTTAAGTGGGTTACGTGTGAGTATCGGCGCGTACGCGCCATGTGCGTGTGCGCGTTGATTGGCTGTTTTCTTCATCCGCGCGTATGCGTCATGTACGCATGCACGTCGATGTGCGATGTTGTTTCTGCGCACGCGCGCCTTATACGCTTGCGCGCCCCCTGAGGAATTCCCAATCTTTGTTTCCTCATGCATTGTCCACTTTGTATGCTTTTCTCTTCATTTTTTCCATCCAATACTTGCCTCATGAACTTGAAATCACTCAACAAACACATCAAGGCATCGAATGGAATTAAAGTGAATTAAAATCACCAATTTAAGGGCCTAAAAAGCATGTTTTTACACTTAAGCACAATTCAAGCGATAATTACATAACCATGCTATTTCATTGAATAAATGTGGAAAAAGGTGATAAAATCTCCTAAAATAAGCACAAGATAAATCACAAAATCGGGGTTTATCAAATCTCCCCACACTTAAACTAAGCATATCCTTATGCTAAAATCAAGAAAGAAGCAAAGGGTATCAATATTTATTCAATGGAAGCTAACTAAATGCAATCTATCTATATGCAACCTATTTACGTGAATACAATGGCTTAGTCAAAATAAGTCAATCTCCAAGAATACACATGCAAGCACAAGGGCTAAAGCAAAAGCAATCAAATCAACCTACAATTGAAATGAATCGTTGAAAGATTTTACAAACTTGCAAGAAAAGATGATCATGGGTGGAAACATGTAATTGAGTGATCGAACCCTCCCCGGATGTGTATCCGCTCTAGGCACTCAAGTGTATGGGGTTGATTCACTCAATTCTCCCCTAATCATGCTTTCCAAGATTTGTTTTTCATCTAATAATCAACAATTATTTCATGCATGCATACAAATATCATGAGGACTTCCCATAGGTTGTAATGGGGTTAGGGTCAAGGTAGGATGCATATGGTCAAGTAAGCTAGAAATTTGAATTTTTGATTAACTTAACTTCCCACCTAACCTATGAGAACCTATACAATTCTAAACAAACTTAACTACCCATTCTTCACTTTTTCACACACTCATGCATTCTCTTTCGATCACCACACATATGCATTGATTTTTATTGAACCTTGACTTTGGGGCATTTTTGTCCCCTTTTTATTGAAATTCTTTTTCTATTTCTATTATTATTTTTCTTTCTTTTTTTATTTTCTTTTTTTTTTCTTCTCAAACTAAAATATATACAAGAACATCAATGCATATGGTTTTCACATGATTAATATATGAGTATGTACCCAATTCCCAAGATTTCCAACACAACTACAGAACATGCTTTCATCTCTTACCCAATGTACCCAATTTTCCCAAAATCTAGTAATGAACACTCTCACTAGCCTAAGATAATCAAAGATCCAAACAAGGGACATTTATTGTTTTTCAGTTAGGCTTGTAATGTGCTATAATTATGAACAGATGGGTTAAGCATAGGCTCAAATTGGCTAACAACGGAAGATAAAAGGTAAGCTATTTGGGTAAGTGAGCTATTTGAACAATGGCCTCAATCATATAAATGCATGTGTATATAGAATAATGGACATATAGAATTAAATAAATCAAAGATTACAATCATAGAAAGAGAATGATGCACACAAGAATGAAGATAAGTGGCTATATGATGTAGCCACACAATTAGGCTCAAAACTTGCATGCTTGTATTCTTAGCTCAAAAATCATGTTCCACAAAGTATATAATTCAAGCAAGTTCTAAAAAAAATTTTTTTAATCAATTGGGGTGCCCTATAGATAAAATCCTTGGAAAATATCGTGATTTTGACTAAGCTTAATATATACATATGCAATGCAACCAAAAATCCTAAAAGACCTAAAAATAAAATGCAAAAGTGTTGGGATTAGAAACTTGTCACCCAAAAATGCTGAGCAGTCGGACGACCTCCCCACACTTAAAAGTTTGCATCGTCTTCGGAGCATCCAAAGATGAACAAGGGGGTACGGCGACTCTCCGAGTTGCCACCTTCATCTGGTAGGTCAACCGGTGCTTCATGTTCTTCCTTCCACTTCCATTTTTGCTTATGGTGCATCGATCATGAAAAAATAATATAAACACCATAAGATGAGAAAATACAAAAGCAAGGAAGCGTCAATTGTTGGGATGAGGTAAGAACCACTAGAATGGAGTGAGTGAATTATTGTGACATTGATGAAAAATAAGTGTGTGGATTCTAAAATTGCGTGCGGTTTAGAACGCACACACTAGTACAAAAAGTTATGTCACAATTATACTAAAGAAGGCATACACTTCGCTCATTCTAGTGTGCTTGAGATACTTTGAAAGACTTGTAGGTTAAGGCAACCGAACAAGTAGTGAAGAAGCATAAAAATATTCAAGCAAAAATCAAGCGATTGTGAAATTGGATAATGAATGGACATTGATTGATGTGTAAGTGAACTTAATGAATATAATGGTATATGAAACTTACACCACAATCAATGACACCTATTGAAGTTGTTGCAATACCTAAGTGACATAGAGGTGAAACACATGGATGCTATGGAACTTAGAAAAAGAAATATAAGAGTTAAGATCAATCACATAGCAAGCATAGTCCACAAAGCTTGAAAAGCTAAAAAATATTTCACTAGGTAAGCTTTCGATCCAATTTCACACCCACACTCTCAATGTATGAAATAGATGATATGAACAAAGGGTCAATCATAAACAACTATCACCTAAAAAAATTGCATTGACAATGTACAATTGCCTAATAATTGATAATGAATGCATGGTGGCCAAAACATGCAATTTAATGAGTTAAGATGCATGAAGGCAATGTAACATGTACTTGGTATTCAAAAGCATTAAACATGAAAAGTTCTTAACCATGTAACCAAATATAACCTCAACAAAGAATCCAACAATGACAATTAACATCAATGATGTCAAACTAACATCCTATTAGTAATAAGCAGCAGTAAACAGTAAACAAGATTAGTAATCCAACACTTATAATGGAAAACAAAAATTAAACTAACTAACTAGCTAAAAGAAATGGTGTTACATGGTGTTTGGTAGTGTTGGATGATGTTTGAAGGGTGGAAAGAAAAGAAGAGAAAAGAGAAGAAGGAAAGAAATGGAAAGAAGAGAAGAAAAGAAGATGGTTGAAACAGGGCAATCCACGCATGCACGTCATGTGCACGTAAGCGTGGATTAATGAAATGGAAGCAATGCGTACACGCGGCTGACACGTACGTGTGCATGGCAAAGCAGAGAGTCGACGCGTATGTGCAAGGTACGTGTGCGCGTGCCTTGGGCACAAAGTTGGCACACTTCAGGCACAACTCTCGGGTGAATGTATGGAGGGGGTAACTTCCAATCCACGCGTACGCATGAGTGACGCAGGCGTGTGGATGGTCAAAATTGCTTGGGGCATGCGTACGCGTAAGTGACACGTACCCGTTGGTTGGTGCCCTGTTTTTCAAAAAATTTTCTATGTTTTTGCACCAAACTAAGCATTCCAAACCTCCAAACAGCTACCAAAACATCATAAAACCTTATTTAACCTACTAGACTCCCAGATAAACTCAACTAGGCAATCAAAACATGAAATTAAACCTATTTTACTAATATGTACAAAAGAGAAAAAATGAAAAGATATTACCATGGTGGGGGTGTCTCCCACTAGCACTTTTGTTTATTGTCCTTAAGTTGGACTTATGGGGAGCTCTTCATCAAGGTGGCTTGTGCTTGAATCTGTCCTTGAACATCCACCAATGCTTGGACTTCTATTGTGTTTCATCATTCAAAGTTAATAACTCCAAGCTTTGATGGAGTTCTTCATAAACCATAGGCTCCCAAAGCTGATCTTCCTTGTGCGATCTGGGATCACACACTTTGTTTTCACACCCGTCCTTGAGTTGATCATGGCGATTTCCTCTGGATGGCAAGAGAGATGAATTCTCAAGGAAGCACTAAACTATCCTCCTAGACCCATCCAATTGAGCACTAGTCCAACCTTTGCTCCTTGAAGCTTCAACCATAATGAGCCTAGACTTACAACGCCAACCACTAAACATCCTCCTTTTACACTTAATTCCGCAAAGCACCCTAAGTTGGCCATCCGTCTCAAGCAAACCAAATTCAAGTGGGATAATAAAGCTAAGAGTTAGAAGTTTTACACACTCAAATGAAGGATTAGATGACAACCTAGGTGGAGGAGTTCCCAATGATCTTGACAAGGCGCGCTCTAATCCCGTCCATTCTCTCCTAGAGGCTTCCACCACTTGGCAAGGTTCTTCAAGCTTTACCTCTTGCCAAGCTTCCTCAAGTTCAAGTTCTTCTTCACCAATGTCCTCTAGCTCTTCCCCATCACTCAAACCATAAATAGGAGGTTGAGTAAAATCTACCTCATCATCAATTCCAAGTATAGTGGGGAAGGATTCCTCAAATTCAAAAGGATCATATGTTGATGCGGAGTCATCATAAATAGGAGGGCCTATTGATTGGAACACTTCTTCTAATTCTTCAATCACATTGTGTCTTGGAGATTGTGCACTCTCCTCCTCAACATCAACTTCAAACTCCATGGAAGAGGGCTCTTCAATTTGTGATTCCTCTATGTACTCAACATATCCTAAGGCTCCAACCACTACTTCCTCTTGTTCAATAATATCTACCTCCTCCTCTTGTTGCATTTCTTGTTTTAACTCATCTTCTTCACCTTGGAGCTTCAAGTTCACTCCCTCACTAAGCTCCTTGGATGCTTCTCCACATTCAACAATAGGAGTGCCTTGATCGCATAGGCTTAGGCGGGATGAGACTATATTGCCAATGGCTTCTACCATGATAGCCATTTTTGCTCTTAACTCCTCAAACTTCTTCTCATCCTCCTCGTGTCACCTTAAGATATGAGATTTAAGATCTCTCAATTCTAGCATGAGGGCTTCGTCGGGAGGTGATGGTGGAAGAGAGGATTCATTGTTTGAGGGAAGGTTGTTATAATTGGAAGGTAGTTCATATTGGTGAAATTCTTGAGGTGGTGTATGTGGACTTTGTGGTTCGTGGGAGTATTGGTGTTGGAATGGTGGTGGCTCTAAATATGGTTCATATGGTGGTTGGTATGGTGGGCATGGGTTATGATCATGTGGAGGTGAATGGTGGTATGAGGCTTGTGAGTATGGTGAAGGGCTATATTGAGGTGTGGGATCATATGCATATGATGATTGTGGTTGACAACTACAATGAGGATCATCACATACATTAAATTGGCATGCATCAAGAATCGTGTTGGTTAGGAATTTCTCTTGTAGAATAGCCAATAACATAGCACCATTGCAACTCTCTGGCAACGGCGCCATTAATTTGATACGCAAGAATCGTGTTGGTTAGGAATTTCTCTTGTAGAAAGAAGAATTTCGTTGTAAGCATAGCTCTAAACCAACAAACAACTCTCACATCAAGTTAAGATGTGGTTTTGTCACAAATAACTAACCCCAAATAAGAATTAACCGAAGTATTTGAACTCCGGGTCGTCTCACAAGGAATTACAATGAAATGGTCAATTATTGGCTATGGAGGGGCAAAGGGAATTTGTTTATAAAAGGGCAAGAAAAGTAAATGGCAAGAAAAGTAAATCAAACAAGCAATTAAAGATGACAAGTAATAAAGAGAAATAATTAATTAAAGAGAGACATTCATGGCAAGGATTGAGATCATAGGCTTTCCATCCTAGTCACTAATAATAATAATTAACAAGAATTTATCTTATTACGTCATCTCCAACGATGGAAGAAGGTATGAGTTATCTTCCATGAGAGAAAGTCAAAAAAGACTAGCTAATCTCAATCTAAATGTCCCAATCAACTCACTAATTAAATTAGCAAGAGATTAGAGTCAATGGAAATAATATTAACCAACAACTCTAGATCACCAATCCAAATTGGGTATTAATGACTCAAGATTACCTAATTACTCTTTCCAAGCCAAGAATGCTCAAAGTCTACTCTAAAGCCCAACCAAGCATTTTGTCAAACACTTGGTGGGTACAAAAGGAAAGCATGGTAAAAGTGCAAGAATGATAAATCTACCAACTACCAATTGCAAGAAAAGCAAATTCATAACTCAATCACGAATAAAGGAAACATCAAACATCAAATTTCATTAAATGTAAACCAAATCCTGAGAATGAAAGTGTAGAAGCAAGAATTCATAAAGGAAATGAGATGAAAGCATGAAATCAAAGCTAGATCTAAGAGAGATTAACCTAAGAACACTAATTCTAGAGAGAAGAGGGAGCTTCTCTCTCTAGAAACTAGCCTACATGATGCTAAGTTACAAGTAATATCTCCCCCTTGCTTGGACTTCAATTCTGCATGAAATACACTAAGAAACAGGTTGGATTTGGGCCTGGGCAGCTCAGAAATCGCCCCAAGCGTTTTGCCTTTAAGTGGGTCACGTGTGAGTATCGGCGCGTACGCGCCATGTGCGCGTGCTCGTCGATTGGCTGTTTTCTTCATCCGCACGTATGCGTCATGTACGCGTGCGCGTCAATGTGCATTGTTGTTTCTGCGCGTGCGCGCCTTGTACGCTTGCGCTCCCCTGAGGCATTCCCAATCTTTGTTTCGTCATGCATTCTCCACTTTCTATGCTTTTCTCCTCATTTCTTCCATCCAATACTTGCCTCATGAACCTAAAATCACTCAACAAACACATCAAGGCATCGAATGGAATCAAAGTGAATTAAAATCACCAATTTAAGGGCCTAAAAAGCATGTTTTTACACTTAAGCACAATTCAAGGAAGAATTACAAAACCATGCTATTTCATTGAATAAATGTGGAAAAAGGTGATAAAATCCCCTAAAATAAGCACAAGATAAACCACAAAATCGGGGTTTATCATTGCTCTTCTTCTTGTTCTTCTTCTCGTTCTTCTTCCTTTCATGGTTCCTCTCTCCTTCGCTTCCTTTGTGGTCTTCTACTTTGTTGTGCTTCTATGACATTCATCATTCTTTTGAGGGTCATAGGCATGCCTAGATGCAGCCATTTTGGGTTTGCATCCTCCAGTGGCACTCTGGCCTTCATGCATAACCGCATAATGGTGCTTGGGTAATGGAGCCAAGCTTCAGCAGAATTTTTTTCTGCAATCTTTTGAATATCATTTACAATGATCTCCTGAACTTTTATCTCTCCTCCCACCATTACACAGTGTAGCATGACAGCCCTTTTCTTGTTAACTTTCGAGGTGTTCACTGTGCCCAGAATTGATCTCTTTATAAGCTCATACAAACCTTTTGCTTCATGGATGAGATCTCCCCTTTTCAAGTACTTGTCCCTCTCCCAGTCAGCATTAACCACATAGATATCATTAGAGATTTCATAATAATTTGGGTTCTCATTCGCTCTTTCTTGGTACCCCGGCTCATCAAAATGTGCTGGCCTTAGTCCTAAGACCTTCATAATGGTCTTCGGACTAAAGTCTACTTCCACACCCCGTACATAACTCTTGTAAGTTGGGGCACTGGTCATATCCAGTCTTGCAGTGTTAGCATAAAACTCCCTTATCATGTTTGCATTAATCCTGGATCAGTGAGGTCAGCTCTACCTATTTCCTCTTTCTGATCTTGGCTCTTATTTTTGGGCATCCATCCTCAGGTAGCTGGAAAGGGATTTCTGGATATATCTTTTTGTCATTCATCCACCCAAGTTGCATGATGCCAGGCATCTTGGCTAATTTTACTAGCCATTTTTTGTATGCTTTAAGTTGGTTTCATGCATTTTCTTAGGCAATAAGAAAGTGCTTGGATAAGAAATTCATGCTTATCTTGATTCAATCAAACATGGTTAATTTTGTGTATTTTCATGAGATTTATACAAATAATTGTTTGATGCTATGAATGATGCATTATCTTGTGATTATGGCAATACTTTGATGAATTTTGTTTGGTTAATGATAGGTGATGAAACAAGAAAGCCCTGGAGCTAGGAGGAAGAAGTTGAGGGCGTTGCCAACTCCAACAGCAAGTTAGCAAGCCAATGTATGCTTCATGAAGAAGAAAAGCAAGTTAGCAACGTGGGAAGCAAGTTAGCAACGTCACTTTTTGGGCTTCCTGGCAGCATGACCTTGCCTTCTTCAAACAAGAATAACTTGAGCTAAAAAACTCCAAATTAGGTGATTTCAGTGTCATTGGAAAGTAGAAATCAAGAACTTTCCAAGCATATATGGCATTACATGGTGGACACTAGATGTGATGGAGAAAACTTTCCCCGAAAGTGCAAAGATGAACATGGTATCAACCTGCAGAAAGGCCAGCTGACCTCTTCATCTTCCATGGAGTATATCTTAAGCTACAAAGCTCCAAATGAGGTGATGGAAATGGTATTTGAAAGTAGATATCCAGAGCTTTCCAAAGATATATAATAATATGGGTTTGACATTCGTTTGAAGCTTCAAATGCTGGCTTCATTTGGAGCCTCAGAAGTTGAAGGCATTGGCATCTTGCAAATAGAAAGGCGACAGAAGCTCCAACCTTGGAAGGTAACCCACATTGTCAACTTGAGGAAAGGAAAGCGTGTTTGCCAAAAATGCTGGTGAACTTCATCCATGGAAGGTGATGCAAGTTGCCAACTTGAAAATACAAAGGCGTGTCCACCAAAAACGCATGTGATTCTGGCAGGCTGACCTTGTCTCCTTCAATGGAGCATAACTTGAGCTACACTGATCCAATTGAAGTTTTTTTAGTTGCGTTGGAAAGCTGACATTCAGAGCTTTCCAACGATGTATAATAGTATATAGTGAAGCATGAAATTAAAGCTCAATCCAGAGTCAGCTTTAAGCCCCAAGAACAAGAACAAAGACTTGGACCTCTAGGGAGCAGAAGAGCACGTTGCCAACTTGAGTTAGCAATGCCCTCACCAAGTCTCAGCACCTGGGAGAATATGAAGAAGTTGGTAACTTCGGATTGTGAAGGCGTTGGTGCCAATAATGCCCAAGTGACCCCTAGAGCTTGGTTTTGGTTCAATTAAATTACTTCAAGGTCCATCCAATCTCAAGCAAGCAAAGCCCATAAATCTCAACCAATCAACGCCACAAGAATCATCTAGAATAGTCAATTTTTATTTAATTGTAATTTGTTTTCAATTTCAATTCAATTTGCAATTTAGGAAAGCCTATATAAAGGCAGTAGCTTCATAGAATTGAGGGAAGGCGGGGAATTGTTGGGAGAACACACACACACACTTCATTGGCACACTCCACTGGGAGTGGGTCTTCGAACCCCTCTGCTCGTACTCTCTTCTCCGCTTTCTCTTCTCCTCTTCCTTAGTAGTAATTCAGTTTAATTTGTAATTTTCATTTATGAAATCTTGAATTTTCAATTTCTGTTTTGAATTCTCACTCTTTATTTTCATGCACTTTAATTTCATACAATTTAGTTTTCATTTGAGAGCAATGATCACTGAATTCCCTTTGCATTTGGGAAAAGACCTCTGTTTCAAGTCTGATTGAATTTATGTTTATTTCTTCTTCTCCTCTTCACTCTAATTTCATACTTGGATATCTTTTAGAATCCTTGTAAGAGAGTTTTGTTCTTCAAAGATCTTTGGATCTATTAGAATCCTATTGTGAATTCGAGAGAAGGATCATAGGGTTTAGTTTGAGCTCTCTTGGCATAATGAAATTGATTCTTGATTTAGAGTTGGTACGTGACATATAACCACTCTAATATTGGGGTCTTTAGATTTATGTAGTATGAGATTAGAAATCATGTTTGTTTTTCTAAGAAAGAGCTTTTGTGCTTCAAAGATTCAAGCACCACCGAGAGGGGGATTGAATCTATTAGAATTTCATGTGAGCCTCAAGAGAGGGATCATGAAATTTAGTTTGAGGCTCTTCTCTCATAATCCTCTTGATCAACACATTCTTAGTTGGTATGTGACATGTAACCACTTTGAATTGAGGTCTTGAGGGTTGTGTGGTTTTTCGATTAGGAATTAAACTTCACATCTTCTCATGACCAATTAGATCACGAGAATGGCAATTCATTATGTGAAGAGAAATTAAATTACCAAGAGATTGGGGTTTAATTTCTCATAGTTCGCCATGGATCTATCTTACATGATTGAGAAGGAGTGAGACCCATTGGTTCAAGAGGGATCAACATCTCCAATCCCTTATGTCTTCCATCTTTACTTTCAGTCATTTACTTTCTTACAATTTTACTTCCTTGTACTTTACTTTCCAGCATTTTATTTCCCCTGCACTTTACTTTGATGTTCTTTACTTTCTTGCAATTTTACTTTCCAGCACTTTACATTCATGTCATTTATTTTTCCTTGCAATTTATTGCTTTCCTTTATCTTCATGTCATTTACACTTCCTGTTGTATTTCATTCCAATATGATTGTCTAACTAGAATAATCAATTAGCTATTGATTACTTAACCCTTTAATCCTCATGGGATCAACCTCACTCTAAGTGAGTTTTACTACTTGATGCGACCCGGTATACATGCCGGTAGTTACACGTGAAATCTAATTTTCACGTATCAAGTTTTTGGCGCTGTTGCCGAGGATTAATTATGATTAACAATCTATGGTGGTTGATTACCTAGATTAGACACTTTTCTTTCTCTCTGTTTTAGTCATTTCTCTGTTTTTAATACTTTTTTTTATTATCCACAACTGTTTGTGTTATTGCCTTACCAAGAAACCCTTACTCGTGACAATCTTTTCTCTTGGTGATTGTGTTATTAACATACAACAGTTTCTTTTGCTTAGTTTTATTCCAAATAAATTGGCATATGATTGCGTTCTAAGTTTGGTGCTGCTATGCAACAAAATTTGTTTCCAATCTTTACTGGATACTTGCATCAATTCCAAGTGAAAGTGTCACACTAAGTTTGGTGTCCCATTTACCTTTCATGCAATGTATCATGCACACCCCACTTGTTTTTGCAATCAATGTCTCTGTTTCTTGTGCCTTCATTGTCATTCTTTTTATTTGGCTTGCTTGAACACATATACTACTAACATTCAATTGTTCTAAGACATTCATGACCCATCATAAACCTCATCACCACTGTTTTATTTGTTGCTTGAGGACAGGCAATCATTCTAAGTTTGGTGTGGGAAGGGGAAGAATAGGAGGAAAGTAACAACAATAATGAAGATAAACTATAAGGTGGTAAAGTTCCTTTTTCCTCTTACTTATTTCTAGCACTTTAAATTGTATGATTATCTTCTATTTTCTTTGTATGCATGTGTAATTACTCATTGTGAATAAGCATAACTTGATATATGATTTGTAATATGTTGCTATGATATCATGATTATCATCTTGAATTTTACTTGCAGCCAATATCTCTAAGAATGCAACAAAGAAACCATTCTTTTGAAAGGAAAATTTTGAAGAATTTTATAAATCTTGGGGCAAGCAAAAGATTAAGAGGAGTGGAGGTTCTGATTGTATGATTGTTTATTGAGGTTGCATGTTTGTGAAAACTTGCATGGGAGCTCATAGACAGGAAGTGAAGTTTAGAGAAGTATTATGGAATTTCTCAAACATCTATTGATCCAAGAAGCAGTAACAAAAGAAAACAAAAGAAAAAGAAAAACAAAGAACAAGCCCAAGGCTCTGAGCATCAATTACTAGTAAGAAAAGAAAAAGAAACAAGAACTCAAATAGTTATTGTCCTAGTTAAATGCTTCTGGTGGATTTGTGTCAAAGAGAGAGGCTTGAGCAAGTAAATCCTAAGGGGTGCTTCAACACCTAATACCTTAGACTAACTGGTTTGGGCGTATTGATTGAAAGCTTATCTAAAGAGGCGCTTTGAGACATGACACTTAGAGTCGAGGTCAAAATCCAAAAAAGAAAAAATGCTAGAAAATAAGTGCTGCTTCAAGGTAACTATCTATTAAGAGAATTCCATAATATTATTTGAATGAATGTCCTAAGATCTAAGACTCCTAAAATGTAAGGACTAATGAGCACTATCATCCTTGCATAAGCATATAAATTGGAGTTCACCCCACTATCACTTAATCACTTCACCCACTAAGGCATCATGAGCAATTCTTCAATACATTCCAATTAAGAGAATTCTTTGTGCATAGTTCTTTTCTTGCTTGGGGACAAGCAAGATTTAAGTTTGGTGTTGTGATGCCAGGGCAACTTGGCTAGTTTTACTAGCCATTTTTTGTATGCTTTACGTTGGTTTCATGCATTTTCTTAGGCAATAAGTAAGTGCTTGGATGAGAAATTCATGCTTGTCTTGATTCAATCAAACATGGTTAATTTTGTGCATTTTCATGAGATTTATGTAAAGAATTGTTTGATGCTATGAATGCTGCATTATCTTGTGATTATGGCAATACTTTGATGAATTTTGTTTGATTAATGATAGGTGATGAAACAAGAAAGCCCTGGAGCTAGGAGGAAGAAGTTGAGGGTGTTGCCAACTCCAACAGCAAGTTAGCAAGCCAATGTATGCTTCATGAAGAAGAAAAGCAAGTTAGCAATGTGGGAAGCAAGTTAGCAACATCACTTTTTGGGCTTCTTGGCAGCATGACCTTGCCTTCTTCAAACAAGAATAACTTGAGTTACAAAACTCTAAATGAGGTGATTTCAGTGGCATTGGAAAGTAGGAATCAAGAGCTTTTGAAGCATATATGGCAGTACATGGTGAACACTAAATTTGAGGGAGAAAACTTGCCCCGAAAGTGCAAAGATGAACATGGTATCAACCTGCAGAAAGGCTAGCTGACCTCTTCATCTTCCATGGAATATATCTTGAGCTAAAAAGCTCTAAAAGAGGTGATGTGAACGGCATTTGAAAGTAGACATCAAAAGCTTTCCAATGATATATAATAATATGGGTTTGACATTCGTTTGAAGCTTCAAATACTGGCTTTATTTGGAGCCTCAAAAACTGAAGGCGTTGGCAACTTGCAATACAAAGGTGTGTGTGCCAAAAACGCCCGCGACAGAAGCTCCAACCTTGGAAGGTAACCCACGTTGCCAACTTGAGGAAAGGAAGGTGTGTTTTCCAAAAACGCTGGTGAACTTCAGCCATGGAACGTGATGCACGTTGCCAACTTGAAAATACAAAGGCGTGTCCACCAAAAACGCATGTGATATTGGGCAGGCTGACCTTGTTTCCTTCAATGGAGCATAACTTGAGCTACAGAGATTCAATTGAGCTGCTTTTAGTTGCGTTGGAAAGCTGACATTCAGATCTTTCCAACAATGTATAATAGGTAATAGTAAAGCATGAAATTGAAGCTCAATCTAGAGTCATCTTTAAGCCCCAAGAACAAGAACAAAGACTTAGACCTCCAGGGAGCAGAAGAGCACGTTGCCAACTTGAGTTAGCAACGCCCTCACCAAGTCTCAGCCCCTGGGAAAATATAAAGACGTTGGTAACTTGGGCTTGTGAAGGAGTTGGTGCCAATAACGCCCAAGTGACCCCTGGAGCTTGGTTTTGGTTCAATTAAATTACTTCAAGGTCCATCCAACCTCAAGCAAGTAAAGCCCATAAATCTCAACCAATCAAGGCCACAAGAATCATCTAGAATAGTCAATTTTCATTTAATTGTAATTTGTTTTCAATTTCATTTCAATTTGTAATTTAGGAATGCCTATATAAGGCATTAGCTTCATAGAATTGAGGGTAGGCGGGGAATTGTTGGGAGAACACACACACACACTTTTCATTGGCACACTCCACTGGGAGTGGGTCTTCGGACCCCTCTCCTCATACTCTCTTCTCCCCTTTCTCTTCTCTTCTTTCTTAGTAGTAATTTAGTTTAATTTATAATTTTTATTTATGAATTCTTGAATTTTAAATTTCTGTTTTGAATTCTCACTCTTTATTTTCATGCACTTTAATTTCATGCAATTTAGTTTTCATTTGAAAGCAATGATCACTTAATTCCCTTTTGCATTTGGGAAAGGAGCTCTGTTTCAATTCTGATTGAATTTATGTTTATTTTTTCTTCTCCTCTTCACTCTAACTTTATACTTGGATATCTGTTAGAATCCTTGCAAGAGAGTTTTGTTCTTCAAAGATCCTTTGATCTATTAGAATCCTATTGTTAATTCGAGAGAAGGATCATAGGGTTTAGTTTGAGCTCTCTTGGCATAATGAAATTGATTCTTGATTTAGAGTTGGTACGTGACATATAACCACTCTAATATTGGGGTCTTTGGATTTATGTAGTATGAGATTAGAAATCATGTTTGTTTTCTAAGAAAGAGCTTTTGTGCTTCAAAGATTCAATCACCACCGAGAGGGGGATTGAATCTATTAGAATTTCATGTGAGCCTCGAGAGAGGGATCATGAAATTCAGTTTGAGGCTCTTCTCTCATAATCCTCTTGATCAACACATTCTTAGTTGGTATGTGAGATGTAACCACTTTGAATTGAGGTCTTTAGGGTTGTGTGGTGATGATCGAGATTTGCTCGATGGTCTAGATTTTCTTCCTAAGGAAAGGAATTACTTTGTTGTAAGCATAGCTCCAAACCAACAAACAACTCTCGCATCAAATTAAGATATGGTTTTGTCACAAGTACAAACTCCAATGAAAATTTACCGCAGTATTTAGACTCCGGGTCATCTCACGAGGATAGCAATGAAGTGGTCCATTATTGGCTATAAAAAAGCAAGGGGGTTTGATTAATAAGAGGGCCAGAAATTCAATGAGAAAGAATTTAAATGACAAAATGCATAAATCAAGCAAGTAATCAAAGAGGGCAAGATAAAGGACTCTTGGCTAAGCCTTAGGTAATTGAGATTACTATCCTTGTCAACAATTCAAACATTGATAATTATGCAGAACCGAGCTCATTAGGTCTACTCACTAAAGCCTTAAGTACGTAATGTCTACTCCTAGGCTTGGAGTACGTCAAATGGCTTGATCAACATCAATCCATAAGTTCCAACCTAGCTACTAATTAACTCAGTAGTAGGCTAGAGTCAATGGTTATCAAATTGATCCCCAAGGGTTCTAGAATTACCAATTCAATGAAGCTCAAGGACTCAAGGTCACTCAATCCCCTTAACCTAGGCCAAGGGTCAAGAGAACTACTCAAAAACTATAGGAAGCATTATATCAAATACCTAATGTGCAATAAAAGTAAACATCACAAAATATTAAAATTAAGGAGACCCATAACTTCATAAGCGAGAAATCAATAATAGCAAGTAAGATCAACATGAAAGAAACATCAACATCAAATTGCATTAATTGTAAACCAAATCCAACATGAGTTCGTCATCACAAAAGAAAGCAAAATGAGAAATTAACATTACAACTAAGAAAATCAAGATGTAGACATGAGAGATTATAAAAGAAACAAGATGAAAGCAAGGAATTAAACATGGATCTATGACAATTTCACGTAATCCTAACCTAATTCTAGAGAGAAGAGGGAGCTTCTCTCTCTAGAAAACTAACTAAAGGCTCATGTTGACTAACTAATTGCTCCCCCTTTGCTTGGACTTAAATTTTGCATGAAATACACTCAAAAACAAGTTGGATTTGGGCCTGGGTAGCTCAGAAATTGCCCCCAGCATTTTGCCTTTAAGTGGGTCACGTGCTGGTATCGGCGCGTACGCGCCATGTGCGCGTGCGCGTCGATTGGCTGTTTCTTCATCCGCACGTACGCGGTATGTACGCATGCGCGTCTCTATGAAAAATCACTTCTGCACGTGCACGCCTTGTACACGTGCGCACCCATTGATGCATTCCCAATCTTTTATTTCCGTATGCATTCTCCACTTTGTATGCTTTTCTCCTGATTTCTTCCATTAAATACTTGCCTTATGAACCTGAAATCTCTCAACAAACACATCAAGGCATCGAATAGAATTAAAGTGAATAAAAATCACCAATTTAAGGGCCTAAAAAGCATGTTTTTACACTTAGGCACAATTCAAGAGAGAATTACAAAACCATGCTATTTCATTGAATAAATGTGGAAAAAAGGTGATAAAATCCCCTAAAATAAGCATAAGATAAACCACAAAATCGGGGTTTATCAAATCTACCCACATTTAAACTAAGCATGTCCTCATGCTAAAATCAAGGAAGAAGCAAAGGGTATCAACATTTATTCAATGCAAACTAACTAAATGCAATATATCTATGTGCACCTAATTACATGAATGCAATGTCTTAGTCAAAATAAATCAATCTCCAAGAATATGAATGCAAGCACAAGGGCTAAAGCAACCGCATTTAAAGGAAACCACAATGGGATTGAATCATTGAAAGATTTTACAAACTTACAAGTAAAGATAATCATTGGTAGATACATGTAATTGAGCGATCGAACCCTTGCCGGATGTGTATTCGCTCTAGGCACTCAAGTGTATGGGGTTGATTCACTCAATTCTCCCCCAATCATGCTTTCCAAGATTTGTTTTTCATCTAACAATCAACAATTACTTTATGCATGCATACAAATATCATGAGGATTTTTCCATAGGTTGTAATGGGGCTAGGGTCAAGGTAGGATGCATATGGTCAAGTGAGCTTAAGATTTGAATCTTTGATTAACTTAAACTTCCTACCTAACATATGACAACCTATACAATTCTAAACAACCCTAGCTATCCATTCTTCACTTTTACACACACTCATGTATTCTCTTTTGATTACCACACACATGCATTGATCATTATTAAGCTTTAAACTTTGGGGCATTTTTGTCCCCTTTTTATTGCAAAATGATTAATACATGATTAATACATGAGTATGTACCCAATTCCAAAATTTTTCAACAAAAACACACACACACTTTTATCTCTACCCAATGTACCCAACTTTCCAAAAATCAAATGATGAACACTTTCACTAGCCTAAGCTAATCAAAGATCCAAACAAGGGACATTTATTGTTTTTCACTTAAGCTTGTAATATGCTTCAATTAAGAATAAGTGGGTTAAGCGTAGGCTCAAAATTGGCTAACAACGGAAGACAAAAGGTAGGCTATTTGGGTAAGTGAGCTATTTGAACAATGGCCTCAATCATATAAATGCATGTATACACAAAATAATGGACATAAAGAATCAAGCAAATCAAAGATTACAATCATAGGAAGAGAATAATGCACACAAGAATGAAAATAAGTGGTTATATGATGTAACCATACAATTAGGCTCAAAACTCTCATGCTTGTATTCTTTGCTCAAAATATGATCCACAAAGTGTATTAATCAAGCAAGTTCTAAAAAAATTTTCAACCAATTGGAGTGGTACTCTAGAAATGGAATTCTTGGAAGTTTTCATTATATTGACTAAGCTTATTCTAATGCAATGTTGTGATTTAGAAAATTTTAAAAAAATTTTCCCTAGTTTACCCCTTTTTCAATCACAACACAATCTTTATACAAAAAGGGTCAACTAGGTTTTAACAATCCAAAATATTTTTCTAATCACAATCAAAAGCCAAAATGCAATATACACATATATAATAAAAGTGTGCAACAACCAAAATAAGGAAGGATAAAATGCGAAAGTGGATTAGGAATTAGGACTTCACCTCTTCTCATGACCAATTAGATCACGAGAGTGGCAATTGATTATGTGAAGAGAAATTAAATCACCAAGAGATTAGGGTTTAATTACTCATAATCCGCCATTGATCTATCTTATATGATTGAGAAGGAGTGAGACCCATTGGTTCAGGAGGAATCAACATCTCTAATCCCTTATGTCTTCCATCTTTACTTTCAGTCATTTACTTTCTTACAATTTTACTTCCTTGTACTTTACTTTCCAACATTTTATTTCCCCTGCACTTTACTTTGATGTTCTTTACTTTCTTGCAATTTTACTTTCCAGCACTTTACATTTATGTTATTTATTTTTCTTGCAATTTATTGCTTTCCTTTATCTTCACGTCATTTACACTTCTTGTTGTTTTTCATTCCAATATGATTGTCTAACTAGAATAATCAATTAGCTATTGATTGCTTAACCCTTTAATCCTCATGAGATCGACCTCACTCTAAGTGAGTTTTACTACTTGATGCGACCCGGTATACTTGCCGGTAGTTACACGTGAAATCTAATTTTCACGTATCATTACATTTGGTGAAACCATGATCTGAAATTCCATCCATCATAGTCGTTTTCACTTTCCTCAGTAATAGGTTCCTTTCCTCTCCTTCTTTTGAAACTTGAAGAAGATGCCATATCTTCCTTGATGATCACCCGAATAGAGGTTGAAGGTTTATGAAGAGGGATGACTAGTGTGATGCACTCTCAATGAAAAGGTGGTTTGAAGGCTAGGTAATGTTGTGGAAGCAAGTGAACAAGAATGATTTGCTGCATATAAACACGGTTGTTGGGTTTTGGCTTTAGAGAACACAAGAGCTGAATTTTTTTGAGTACAAGAAGTATGAAAACTTTAGTTCATATGCACGATCCAAGTGAAGCCATTTATAGTAAGCTTTAATGAAGAATGGTTGGTTAGGATTCTTTGGGA
This sequence comes from Arachis ipaensis, assembly GCF_059453495.1. Taxonomy (NCBI): domain Eukaryota; kingdom Viridiplantae; phylum Streptophyta; class Magnoliopsida; order Fabales; family Fabaceae; genus Arachis; species Arachis ipaensis. The sequence goes on from NC_142443.1 coordinate 80,220,472, forward strand.
AACGTTATGAATGAAGGGTGTGCATGCAAGGTTGAATGAAGACAAAAATTGCCTCTCCATTAAGCATATCTTTTTGGTCTTCTAGGTACCTCTTCTCAAGATGTGCAGATTTTTATTCCCAAGAAGCACCCTTCCAAACCATGTGACCTACTTTTTGTCCTCGTTCTATCTTTACCATCCATTGCCTTGTCCCTTTTATTAAATAGTTCTTCTGCATACCTATCCATAATAACAAGGCAAAGGAAGTGAATACTAACAAGTGGTGGCAAGCACATGACAATTAATACTCAAAGCTAAAAAATTGACTAGCATTCCTTATGATGGTTCAACCAACTGTGACTCCTTTTGTGCTTTTATATCGTTTTGGAGGACACCAAACTCAGTGTTTGGCTATATGGTCCAAAGGGTTACTTCCTCCAAATAATTTCATTGAGATCTTGAAGGGATTATTGTCACTTTGGTTAAACCTTCATGAGAAACATCTTATTCTTCTATCTTTAACATGAACTTAAAAATTATAAACATGGTTGCACTTTCATGAAATTCAAGACTCAAAAGAAATTTGACTCTCATGACTTGTCTTTACAATATATAGAACACCAAACTTAATGTTTTGCTATATATTCCAAGAAAACACTTATGCATATGTCACAACGGCAATATGATAATCATTTTTGAAAAGTATCTTAGTGTGCCTGCAGGCACACCAAACTTAGAGTTGGATCATATGCTTCAGAATGTCATGGGTAGTTGTCAAATTTGTTTACGAGAGCTTGAATTTATGTTAGAGCAACAATTATTATTCACACTGAAACTTTAAAATCAAGGAAACTAAATCATGGGCTGCCTCCCATAGAGCACTTCTTTAGCGTCATTAGCTTGACGGTCAGTTTACTGTTAGAGCGGATTGTAATGCCTCAAATATTCTCTGCTCACTATGAATCTGTCACCATTTGATTCTTTAAGAATTTCTACATGTTCAAATGAGAGGATCCTATTGATTGTGTAGACTTGAGGTAATTGAGATGGTATCACGAGAAGGTGAGGAGGTATGAGTGAATGGTGGGCTGATATCACCTAGTCACCTAGTGAGAAATCCTCAGTGGGAATTTTCTTATTCTTCCATCTCCTTGGTACTTTCTTCCCCATTTTCCTTTCTTCTTTAAGTAGTGCTTCAAAAGTTCTTGTGTTGGAGTGATCTTTATCGATTAATTTCCTTGGTTCCTGTTGTTTCAGCTCCTCCTCTAGTATCCTTGGTTGCTTCATCTCTTGAGCTTCTTGTTTATCCACCCATGAAAGCTCCAGAGGCTTGGCTATTGGTTCATTGCTGTTCTTATTCAAAGAGCTCTCAATGTACTCTTCTTTTAATTCCTTGCTCTCTTGCTCAGACTTATACGTGGGCTTGAAGATATGAAAAGTGAGCTACTCATCATGCATTCTCAGTATCAACTCTCCTTGCTCTACATCAATGAGTGCTCTACCAGTAGCCAAGAATGGTCTCCCTAAGATGATCAGGTGAAGATGGCTCTCTTCCATTTCAAGAACTACAAAGTCAGTGGGGAGAAAGTAATTTCCCACTTTGACCAGTACATTCTCGACTACTCTTTCAGCTTACTTCTTAGTCTTGTCAGCCAATTGGATGATTACATCTGTGGACTTAAGCTCATTGATTTTCAATCTTTTCATGAAAGACAGAGGTATCAAATTTATGCTGGCTCCCAGATCACAGAATCCACTATCAATCATGATATCTCCTATAGCACAGGGGACGTGAAAGCTTCCTGGATCCCCCTTCTCTATGGGTAATGCCTTCTGAATGAGAGCACTGCATTCCTTGTTCATCACCACTGTTTGGCCACCCTTCAGGTTGCTCTTCCTAGCTAGTAACTCCTTTATCCACTTGATACAAGTAGGCATCTGTTTGAGGATTTCGAGGAAGGGAATGTTGACATGAAGAGTCTTAAATTCATCAAAGAATTTGGTGTATGTTCTCCCTTTCTCACTGCCCCCGAGTCTCTATGGGAATGGTGCTTTTGGCACATATGGTTGCATGGTTTTTTTCTCTTCTGATTCTCTCCCTTGGGCAGGATCAGTCCTTTGCTCAACCTCTTCTTTCCTCTCTTCTGAAACTCTTTGATTATGTGCTGTAGGATTGCTAATTTCTTTCTTCCAAACCTCCTCACTTGCGAGGTTTACTGCTTTACATTCTTCCCATCTCACATTTTGTGTTCCTCATCTTGGATTCTTCTCAGTGTCACTTGGAAAGCTATCAGTGGATTTGGGGATTTGTTGAGATAGGTATCCCACTTATGACTCAAGCTGCTTGATAATTTCTCCTTGACTTTTCATAGTCGTCCTCACTTCCTCCTTGAATGTTTTGTTATCTTTAGACTCCTTGCAAAGGTTGGTGAGCATAGCTTCAATCTTTGAAAATCTGTCATCAGATGGTAGGTTAGAAGTGGGGTGTTGAGGCTGATTATTTTGGCTTTGATAGGATGGCTATGAATAAGTGTTTTGTGTGGTCTAATATGGTCTTTAGTTGGAGTGTTGGTGAGAGGAGTTGTTATAATGGTTTGGATTGTGAGGTTTGAGGTTTTGGTTTTGGTTTTGTTGGTTTTTCCACTCAAAGTTTGGGTGGTTCTTCCAACCAGGGTTGTAAGTCTTGGAGTAAGGGTCATGCTCTTGTCTTGTAGAATTTCCAATGTAGTTGACTTCTTCTTCCTCTATGTTTGGCTCTTCTGGTGCTGATAGTTGGGTGTGGATTGCTGCTACTTGGCTTGACTCCATCTTCTTTGTGAGATCTGCCAATTACTTGGCAATAATCTTGTTTTGAGCCAAAATTGCATCCATGTTGTTCAGCTCCAGGACTCCCCTGTTGTTGCTTCTGTCTAAAGCATAAAAATACTCGTTGTCAGCCACTGTCTCTATAACATCAATGGCTTCTTCAATTGTCTTCTTCTTGTTAAGGAAACCTCCAAATGAATGGTCTACAACTTTCTTTGATTCACGATTCAGCCCTTCATAAAAGATATGAAGTTGCACCCATTCATTAAACATATCAGGGGGCATTTCCTTGTCAAGTCTTTGAATCTCTCCTAGGCTTCATAAATAGTCTCACCATCCTGCTGTCTGAATGTTTGAACCTCTGCTCTCAGCCTATTGACTCTTTGTGGAGGATAGAACCTTGCCAAGAATTTGTTAACTACATCTTCCCAAGTTGTGAGGCTATCTTTTGAAAATGATTCTAGCCACTTGGATGCTTTATCCCTTAGAGAGAAGGGGAATAAAAGCAACCTATAAGCATCAAGATGAACTCCATTTAATTTCACTATGTCACAGATCCTTAAGAATGTAGTGAGATGCTGATTAGGGTGTTCTTGGGCGCTTCCTCCAAAAGAACAATTGTTTTGAACCAATGTGATGAGTTGTGGCTTCAATTCAAAATTATTGGCATGGATGGTTGGCTTTTGAATGCTGCTAGCACAGTTTCCTGGGTTTGGATTTATGTAGGAGCCTAGAACTCTCCTCTCTTGTCCAGCAGGGTTGGCTGCACCTCCTCTGGTATGATTGTTCACCTCTCCCTCATGATGGTTTTCTATATCATCCTCCAAGGTTATAACTAAGTCTTCCTTCTCTTTCTCTGCACCAATAGCCCTTTTTCCTCTTGCTTTCCTCCTTAATCTCAGGAAGGTTCTTTCCGGTTCACTGTCAAAGGAGGTTGAAACCTCTCTTCTACCTGTCATATAATGAATAAGTACCAGAAATAGCAAGTGCAGATTCTACTAAAACAGAGTATAGTTAGCTTGGTTAGAGAAATTTATCAAACAGTAAATGAGTTAGTGGATTAGTTCTACTGGAAAGTAAAGAAATAAAGAAAAATTAAAGAGAAATAACTAAAAATTGCAGAGAACGAGAATGAACAGTTGAAATTAAAATTCAATTAATAAAAAAAGGGAATTGCTCAATCTAGTTATCCTCCAATTTAGTAATTGTCAATACAAAACCAATCCCCGGCAACGGCGCCATAAACTTGGTTCACTCGAAAACTGTCTCTTAATAATTTCCTACCGGCAAGTGCACCGAATTGTCGTCAAGTAAAAACTCACTGTAGAGTGAGGTCGAATCCCACAGGGATTGATTGGTTGATCAACGTTAATTGGAGAATTATTCTAGTTGAGCTAAATCGAAATTGAAATTGGGATTACAGAAAGTAAAATTGGCGAAAAACTTAAATTGTAAGAAATTAAAGGAACAGAAATTAAATTGCAGAATATAAAGAATAGAAGCTTAAATTGCAAGAAATTAAATGGAAATGGGGGTTTAGCATGAAATTAAAGAAGATTATAAAAGAATGGGTAGATCAGAGATGGAAAAGCTCATTGGGGTCAGGAGATGTTATAATTCTCCGGATCAAATTCATTTTCGTCTCTTCCTCAATCAATGCATTCATTGGTCTCCTTGGCAATCTTAGGTGATTAGATCCCAATTCCTTGGTAATCTAATCTCTCTAAGCATGAACAATTGCCCAATTCCTTGATTTAAGTGCTCATGGGAAGAGATGAAGTTTGGTCACTGATTATACCACACAAATTCATAGATCAAAGTATTGGTAGGATTACATGTCACTATATCCATCCAAACTCCAATCTAATCTAATGTGAGAATGTATTTCTAGCATGATCTCCTCATTCCTCTTCTAAGGTTCAGAGGAGATCCAATTATGAATAGCTTCTTTCCCAAGACAACTATCTAATTGGATGAAGAACGAAAGCTTTCTAGTAAAATCAAGAGAAAAGAAAGAAAAAGAAGAATACAAACTAATATTGATCCATTTAATTACACAGAGCTCCCTAACCCAATGAAAGGGGTTTAGTTGTTCAAAGCTCTAAAAATGGAAAATGGAATTGAAAGATACATTAGAGAATTGAAAGAATTCAAAAAATTAAAACTAGCAGAGTGTGTGTATCTCTCTGCCCCCCTCTAAAATATTCTTTCTAAGTTCAATTCTCAGCTATTTATACACTTTCTTCCCTTGATCTTCAATATCTGAATTGGGCTTTTGGCGTTGATTGAATTGGGTTGAAGTTGCTCCAATTGGTTTCCCTTGCTGTTGAGAAGAGATCTATTTGAATTGCCAAATTCTGCTGCTCACATTGGAGTCCACGTTTGATGGGCAACGTTGACTCAAATGCCTCACTTAAAAATCAGTTCTGCTTGCTGTCATTGGTGTTTAGCTCAACGTTGGAGTGCTAACGTTCTTCTACCCACGCGTACGCGTGCCTTGCACGTTTGCGCCCTTGGGGTCAGAATACGCATCCATGCGTGCACGTACGTTACGCGTGCGCGTAGATGCAAAAATCCCACTTCAAGTTTTAAAAGCCATCAGAAGAATGATAACGTGAGAATTCTTGTGTGGTTCGAAATCAATCAAAACTAGAATCAATTCGTTGGTAGCATAGTCCAAACCAGTAACGAATTCTCAAGATCAAATATTAATTCAAATTAAAGTAACCGAGATCAATAGTAATTCAACCTCGGGTCATTCACCCTAGGAATTGTAATGAAATGTTCAATTATTAGCTATGAGACATTGGGGGTTGGGAATGCAAGAAAGAGAGTAAGCAATGTAAATAGCAAGGCTTTAAATGATCATGCAAGGAATTAAAAAGAAAGCAATTAAAGGACTCTTGGCAAGAAGTGGGTAATCTAGGTTTTCTATCCTAGTTGTAGACCACAAACATGGCAATTGTGTGGAAGCAATCCAAACTAGTCAATCCTCCTTGAGAATTTGTCAAAAGCGTAATTGATCTCAATCCATAAGTCCTAGTCAACTCACTAATTACTTAGTGAAAGACTAGTGTCAATGGAAACCAAACCAATTAACCATCCTCACACAATGCGGAATGGACATCCACAACTCAATTCCACCCAAACATCCAATTTCTCAACCAAGAGTGTCAAAATTAAACATGCAAGAAATTAAACATCAAAGCAATAAAAGTCAAAGCAATTAAATAGAAGGAAAGGAAATGTCAATAAAGTAACTTAACATGCAAGAAAGTAAATGAAAGCAAGTAAAAGTCAAAGCAATAAAACTTCAAAAGCAAGAAACCTCTTGGCAAGTAATTGAGGACTAAGGCTACCTATCCTAGTCATTGACCACAAACACATGATGATTATGAAGAGTTAATCCTACATAGTCAACCTTACATCGAAGATAAGTCAAATAGGCATAGTTAATTTCAATTCCTAAGTCCTATGTCAACACTAAGGGGTCACATAGAGTCAAGGGAGACCAAGTCAACTAAATACTCTAATATATCAAACAAGAATGGACATCAATGACTCAAGGAACACCAAAATCAATAATTTCAAGCCAAGAGTGGGGAAAAACTAAGTAAAAACTAAGCCAAGCATTTTATCAAACACTTGGTGTGCATGAAAATAAAATAACGTTAAATTACAATAAAATAAATTCCTAACTACCAAAAGCAAGAAACTCATAACAACAACTAAAGAAAGCAATAAATGACATGGAAACATAAATTTGCATTAGTTGGAATTAAAATAACAAAAGTGTTCATAACATGAAAATAACAAAATAAAGGAAATAACAAGAGAAATGAAGAAGAGCAAAGAAGTAATAACAATAAATGACAAGGAAAAGTAAATAGAAACAAGAATTAAAAGTAGAAATGACAAGAAATTAAACTAAATAACCCTAATTCTAGAGAGAGGGGGAAGCTTCTCTCTCTAGAAACTAAGAGAAAACATCAAAGAAACTAAACCTAATTACCCCCTTCATTCAGCTTTCCTTTGGCCTCATATAGCTTCAGAAATGAGTTGGACTGGGTTTTGGAGGCCTAGAATTCGCCCCCAACAATTTGTAATTAATGGGCTGACGTAACTCGGGTCACGCGTACGCGTGAGTCATGCGTACGCGTCACTGCACAAAAATCCATCCACGCGTACACGTGGGTCACGCGTACGCGTCGCTCGCAAATCTTCCTTTTGTGCATACGCACACGTGCTGGAACTTCAAAACTCCATTTCTTCATGGTTTCTTCCCTTTTGCATGCTCTTTTCCTCACTTCTTCAACCCATGCTTGCCTTGGAAACCTGAAATTACTTAACAAATACATCAAGGAACCAAATGAGATTAAAATGAATCAAAATCGACTAAATTAAGCACAAAAGAGCATGTTTTCACATTTAAGCACTATTTAGGAAGAAAACACAAAAGCATGCTATTTAGATGAATAAATGTGGGTTTATGTGATGAAATACACTCAAATCAAACCAAAATATATCGTAAAATATGGACTCATCAATTCCTCCACACTTTAACCAAGCATGTCCTCATGCTAAACACAACCAAAGGAGATGAATGAAAGGGAAAATGATTTATTCAATGCAACTATTTATATGCATGTAACTATATGAAATCCTATCTATATATATCTACAATATGATTCCTATTAAATTTGGCAAAAACAAACAAAAAAATCTCAACCAATTCAAAATAAAGCTTAGGGCTAAGACAAAGCAAATATAGCAATATACTCAATGTCCAAAGATTTGATTTGAAATTTCCAAAATTAAGTTCAACAACTTGCAAGAAAATACCAGATAAGCAATAGAAACCTAGAATTGAGCAATTAAAACCCTCACCGGATGTGTTTACACTCTAGTCACTTAGTGTGTAGGATTTAATCACTCAATCCTCCTTTTATCATGTTTCTCAAAGATTTGCAAGTCGTCTAATCAATCAACTAATATTTGATGCATGAATGCAAATATCATCAGGACTTTGAGGGTTGTAATGGGGCTTAGGTAAGGGTAGGATTAATATGGTTAAGTGGACTATTAGATTGGATCTTTGATTAGCTCAAGTATCCTACCTAATCCTATATTAACCTGTTTACTCTCAAGAAACAACCTAACTTCCCATTCTTTTCCTTTTCTCACATTCACTCATGCATTCTCTTTTCAATTCAACCATATATGCATCCTTTATTTTCATGTTTATTTTCTTTTCCCTTTTTTATATATAAACAAAGTATGTACAACAAAATATATTTTTTTTCTTTTAGAATTAAAAAGAGATGCATATGTTTTAAGTGATAGATGCATGAGTGATTACCCATTTTTCCAAATTCTTTTTCAATGAACATCCAAAGCAAACTAACTACCAATGATTTCCCACAAATTCTCCCACACTTGATCAACACACACACTCAAACCTAAGCTAATCAAAGATACAAATCAAAGACATAATTGGTTTTTCACTTAGGGCAAATGATCTGCTTAAAATTAGAACAAAGGAGAATCAAAAGGCTCAAAAAGTGGTTTACAATGGTAGATGCAAGGGTTGGCCATATGGGTTAAGTGAGCTCAAATTCGAAAATGGCCTCAATCATACTAAATGCATTCAAAACAACAAATATAGGACATATAGACTAAAGCAAATCTAAGATCACAATCATAAAAGGAGTTTATCACACAAGAACAAAATTTGTGGTTGATAATGTGTAACCACACAATTAAGACTCAAATCTCAGTAGGTAATTTGTTCAAGCTCTTTTCTATGTTCCTTAAAAAGAATACTTCAAGCAAGTTCAAAATAAGCTTCAAATCCAATCAATAGGATGCCCAAAAGGGAATTTCTTGAAAATTCTTTATTGTTTTACCAAAATTATTTCCTATATGTATGTATGATGTGATGGATGCAATTTTCAAAATTTTCCTAGTTCTATTCCTAATTTTCAACAACCAAAAACTAACATGAACAATTAGGACAAAATTGAACTAGGCACTTGCTATTCACATCATCCGATCACAACTTCTATCTACAAACTATATACCATGCAAATGATGCAAAATGCAATAACAAGAAATAAACTATGCATAAGCTAAGATATATACTAGAAGAAAAATATAATGCAACAATCAAAAGCACTCCAAATATATACAAAAAACCTACTAAAAGAAATACCCCCAAATGATGAATCCTCCCCTACACTTAAGCGTTGCACGGTCCTCCGTGCATGAACATCATCCGGGGGGATTGTCTCTCACGAGCTCCACCTTCGGTTGGCGGATGCGGGGGCTTAGGTTGTGTGAAGATCGCCAAGTCCAATGTATGCTCGGCATCTCTCTCCTTAGTATCCTCCTCTTCTTCCGGCTCCTTGCCTTCATGTCGCATCCTCAAAAAGAATGAATAAAGTTTTATTAGGCATCATAGGGCAAGTAGCAGAAAAAGGTAAGGGGGTAAATAAGCATCTAATTGAGGAAGTTTGCATAGTGGTATGGAATGCACACAACGGCCGGCTAACGTGGCATCCACTCAATGAAAAAGTAAGCATGAGTTTCTCAACTAAATGGCCAGAGATGCAAGCAATAAATGAGCATAAATTAAACACAAGCAAGCTTAGGCAATTACAACAAGAGTGAATTGAATGTAGGGATTATTGGATATTGAAGTTATGCAAATGAAAGAGCAAAATTGATATAATAGCACAACAAACAAAATCCAATGCAATGAGGAAAAGAAAATTATTTATTCATCCTTAGGAAAAATCAAATAATCACATGGTTAAGGTATTTGTTACAAAAAGTGACAAATCTTTATAGGAATCAAGTCAAGTCAACTCAAACAAATGCAAGGCATTAAATTTCATGATGTGATTATATTGACTTAAAAACCATGATGAACAAGCAATTCAATTAAATTCAATAAATTTCATGTGCACTTATAAAAGTTTCACCTAACATGCAACAAAATTTAAATGTGCAAATCTAATTAGGTGATAGTAATTGAAGGCAAAGTATAAGTGCATTGATGAAATTCAATCAAGAAGCAACCCAATCAATATTAAGCAAACACTTGTAACTTTTTGAATTTACAAACAACTTAAAAAAAACTAATATAATGGCTAAAGTAGAAATAAAATGCAAACAAAACAAAGTAGAGCAAGTAGAGAAGAGGGCAAAAGCAAGAGAAGAGAAGGGTGGAAGAAAGAAGAAGATAAGAAGTAGAGAGAAGAGAAGAAAAGAAGTGTAGTAGCGAGAAAATAGGGGCGTGTGATAAACCACTATTTTATGGTTTATATTGTGCTTAATTGTGTGGTTTTATCAAATATTCACCCACTTATTCATATGATTAGCATGCATTTATAATTCCTTCCTAAAAATACTTCATGATTGAAAATTTGCTTCCTAGAGACTTTTAATTATGTGTTTTAATTCTCCTTTATTCCCTTCGATGCCGTGATCTGTGTGTTAAGTGTTTCAGGCTTTATAGGGCATGAATGACTTGGAGATTAGAAGGAAGCTTGCAAAAATGGAAGTAACACAAGAAATTGAGGAGATGATCAGCGAGAAGTAATGCGGACGTATGGCTCACGCGACCGCGCCACAAAGAGGAAACTGAAGTGACGCGGACACATGGCTCACGCGACCGCGAGGATTGGAAACTGTACAAATGACGTGAAGGCGTGGAGGACGCGCACGCGTGGCAAGGCGAAACGCTGGATGACGCGAACGCCTGGATGACGTGATCGCGTGACATGCGCGATCTACAGAATCTGCAGAATTCGCTGGGGGCAATTTTGGGCCGTATTTTGACCCAGTTTTCGGCCCAGAAAAGCAAACTAGAGCCAGAGAACATGCAGAGACAAAGAGAGAACATTCATTTGGCATAATTTTAGTTTTAGATCTGATTTTACTCCTCCTCTAGGTTTTCTCTCTACACATTCATAGTTCTTAGGATTTCGATTTTATTGCTTTTTGGATTGGGATATTGAGAAGAGTTATTACCTCTGCCAAGACTTCATTATTCTAGTTTGTTTCCCTACTTATCTCTTACTCTTCCATGTCTTCAATTTATTCAGAATTACTATTGGATTATTTTTAGAATTTATTAATACAAGAACTACTTTTATTTTTAATTGATCTTTTTTATTATTATTTATCATGTCTTTCTTTATTTCCCTTTCTTATGTTGTGAAGTTTACATTCATAATGAGCGAGTAGTTCCATAACTTGATTGGGAGTTGATTGAAAGGAGGACCTTGAGTTGGAATGCTCAAGAGAAAAATTGTAATTGGGCTTATTATTGGATTGTCCTCTAGTCACTGACACTAATCCTTTCCAAGGGGGAGGATTGGAACTTGTGAATAGAAATAGCTTTCCAACTTGCTTGACTTTCCTCTACCTAGTAAGGGATAACTAAGCTGAACAACCTTCAATTATCAATTAATCTTGAGAGTACTCCATCAAGAATAGGGCTTCCAACTAATCTACTCTCGGTCAAGGTTTTTATTTAAAATTACATAAATTCTCTAATTTAATTTCCTGTTTATTAACTCAAACCATTATTTGAAAATATCTCATTGATAAAATAGCACACCTTTCTGCAACTCGTTGGGAGACGACCTGGGATTCATACTCCCAGTATTTTAATTTTAATTTTGTGACAACCCTTCTAAATTGATAAGTGGATTTTCGGTTGGTTAAGAACTGTACTTGCAACGCATCTCTTTTAACAATTTCTTAACTCGCCAATTTCTGCCACGTCAATTTTTGGCGCCATTGCCGGGGAGTTGCAATAGAGTGCTAAGTTATTGATTGAAATTTATTTATTTGTATTTTATTTTTTATTTTTTTTGTTACTATGAGCTGCATGTTTCTTTCGCTAAATGATGCGTTCACTTCCTGATCCAAGCTTGCTAGTATTTGATCCTGAGATTGAAAGAACTATTTCACATATAAGGCAAGCTCGGGGTCGGTTAATCCTCTCTGAGGGCGAATCTGAAACGTCACTTGAGGAAGAAACAAGCCCCCGTTCTACTGATTCGGTTGATTTACCTACAGGTGACATGGCAGCACCTAGAAGAATTACTATCCAGGAGGCTGGGGCTCTTGATTTCACAATGCAACCGTTTCAAGCGCATCACCCAGCGGTGGCTACGGAATTTGAAATAAAGACTACACTGCTCAACTTGATGCCTAAGTTTCATGGCTTACCTGCTCAAGAGCCTATCAAGCACTTGAGCGATTTCCAAACAGCCTGTTCTACTGTCAGGCGTGATGGTGCAGATGAAACTTCAATTTTGTTAAAAGCCTTCCCATTCTCTCTTGAGGGAAAGGCGAGAGAGTGGTACTACACTCAACCCGCAGCAACTGTTTCTGACTGGCATATGCTCAGAAGAGAATTTTTGGAAAAATTTTGTCCAGCTGAAGTTACTGATAAACTGAGGAAAGACGTTTCCATGATTGTTCAGGACGAGTCCAAGACTCTCTATGAATACTGTGAGCACTTCAACAACCTTCTGGAAGCATGTCCCCACCATATGATTGACAAGATAGTGTTGCTCGGCTACGTCACACAGGGCATGAGGCCCCAAGATAAGACCACATTGGAAAGTGCCAGCAATGGGTCTATGAAAAAGTACAAGACCACTGATGAGGCATGGCAATTGATCAGCGACTTAGCTGAATCTACTCGGAATCACAGGCAGAAACAAGGCCGGTCAAAGGCTGTTGCAGAGGTATCTTCTAGCAAAGAAACTACTGCTCTGGCTCAGAGTATATGTGAAATGACCAACTTACTGAAGCAGATGCAGTTGAGTTAACAACAAGCACAGCAAGGCCAACAGCTAGTCCCACAGAGAGTGTGTGGGATCTGTGCTGATTACAGCCATTATACTGATGAATTTCCATAGCTCCAGTAGGAAGACAACACTGTGGTAGCCACTCATAACTTCTATGACCGCCCAAACCAAGGGTACAATCAAGGTGGCAGTTACAACCATGGATGGCAGGACAGTTCTAACCAAGGTTGGAGAGATAATTCTAACCAGAATTGGAGGGACAACAATAATAGAGGAGGCAGAGACAATCAAGCATATCAGAGGTAGAATAATAACAACAACAGGCAGCAAAACCAGAACCAGCCTTACAGAGCACCTCACCTGAGGCAGTCCCAAGGACCGCAACACAACCAATAACAAGTTCCGCAGATCACTCAATCTAATTCCTCTCCGAGTGATGATGCTCTTCAATCCATTGCACAAGGACAAAGGAACATGGAAAGTTCACTTAATGGCCTAGCATCCGCTATACAAGCTCTCATCTCTTAGCTGGCACCACCCAATACTTCAAAAACTCAACAGGCAAGCTCCAGTGGAATTCCTTCTCAACCCTTACCCAATCCAAAGGGTGGCATCAATGCCATCACCCTAAGGTCCGGAACCACATTGCAAGAGAGGAATCAGGAGGAGCCAAATCCACCAGAACATGCCTCAGCTGAAGAGGTAGTGGAAATAGAAGATGTTGAGGAGGAAGAGGACATACAAGACATAGCTGCAGAAGAAGAAGCACCAAAGGGCGCAGACACTGCAGAAAACACCATTCCTATTCCATTTCCACAACTTGCAAGGAAGCCCAGGAAGCAGCTGGAACCTGATCCCAAAATGGTAGAAATATTCAAAAAGGTTGAGGTAACTATTCCCCTTTTTTATGTTATTCAGCAGGTACCAAAATACACAAAGTTTCTAAAAGATTTATGTATACATAAAGACAAAATTAATGAATTAGAAACTATTCCTTTAGGTAGTTCTATATTTGCTTTAATGGGAGGTATACCTGAAAAGTGTAGTGATCCAGGTCCATGTATGGTTAATTGTACTATTGGTGGTGTGGTATTTTCTGACTGCATGTGTGATTTAGGAGCATGTGTGAGTATAATGCCTTTGTCTATATATGATATTTTGAGGCTCCCTCCCTTAAAAAGGTCGGCAGCTCGTTTTGTGTTAGTAGATAAAAGCATTATTACAGTGGTTAGAGTTGCTGAAGATGTATTACTGGACATTAAGGGGCTCACATTTCCCATTGACTTTTATATCCTGGAGATGCCCCAAAATGACTCAGAGAAGCCATCATCAATCCTACTCAGAAGACCATTCCTGAAGACTTCGAAGTTCAAATTGGATGCTTTTTCAGGAACATACTCTTTTGAAATAGACGGCCGAGTAGTAAGCTTCAATCTGAATGGAGTTATGAAGCACCCTCTGGAGGATCATTCTATCCTCCAATGTGACATCATAGATGAAACCGTGGCTGAAGTTCACTAGGAGGAGTTCGAAGAGAAGTACATAGGACAAGGTCCAAGTGTGGGGACACTTTCTAAGGACAATGAAAGTACTTTACCATTGTCACCAGCTCCAGACAATCCAGAGCCTGGCCATGAGCAGAAGTTAGAATTAAAACCTCTCCCTCCATAGCTCAAATATGCTTACCTTGAGGACAAGCAGAAGTCTCCAGTTATCATTGCAAGGGAGCTCACTTCTCTACAAGAAGAGCAGTTACTTAGTGTGCTGAGGAGGCACAAAAAGACGATTGGGTGGAGTTTGGCAGACATAGTAGGCATCAACCCTCAATTTTGTGAGCACGGGATATTTTTAGAAGAGGGAGCAAGGCCCGTTCGTCAACCCCAAAGAAGACTGAACCCCACTATCTTAGAGGTTGTCAAGAAGGAAGTGACCAGACTACTGGAGGCAGATATCATCTACCCCATCTTAGACAGTGAATGGGTAAGCCCAGTATAAGTGGTGCCCAAAAAGTCTGGAGTCACTACAGTGAAGAATGAGCAGGGAGAGCTCATGGCAACTAGGGTCCAGAATTCCTGGAGGGTTTGCATTGATTACAGGTGCCTAAACCAGGCCACTCGTAAGGATCACTATCCTCTTCCATTCATTGATCAAATGTTGGATCGCCTGTCAGGTAAATCACATTATTGCTTTTTAGATGGTTACACAGGCTATTTCCAGATTCATATAGCTCGTGAAGATCAGGAGAAGACCACTTTTACATGTCCTTTTGGGACTTATGCTTATAAGATAATGCCCTTTGTCTTGTGCAATGCACCAGCTACTTTCCAAAGGTGCATGATGAGTCTTTTCTCTGATCTTATTGAGGACTGTATGGAGGTTTTTATGGATGATTTTAGCATTTATGGTGATTCCTTTAATCTTTGCTTGGATAGTTTATCAAGAGTATTAGATAGATGTGTCAGTACAAACCTTGTATTGAATTTTGAAAAATGTCACTTTATAGTAAAACAAGGGATTGTACTAGGACATGTTGTGTCTCATACTGGTATTTCTGTAGATCCAGCAAAGGTGGATGTTATTTCTAGTTTACCTTACCCCTTCTCTGTGAGGGAAGTTCGTTCGTTCCTTGGCCATGTAGGTTTTTACCGAAGATTCATTAAGAACTTTAGTAAGGTAGCACTTCCCTTATCCAAACTACTGCAGAAAGATATCGAGTTCGAGCTCAGTGAGGATTGTAAATAAGCGTTTGATAAGCTGAAGACCGCCCTGACTCAAGCTCCAATTGTGAGAGGATCAGACTGGAGCCAGCCATTTGAAATAATGTGCGATGCCTCCAACCATGCAGTGGGAGCAGCACTAGCTCAGCGTGAACGTAAAGACCCCTTTGTAATTGCTTACGTGTCTAAGACTTTAGACGCCGCTCAGTCTAATTACACTACTACTGAGAAAGAGCTTCTTGCTATTGTTTTTGCTCTGGATAAATTCTGAGCCTATTTACTTGGTACTAAAGTAGTAGTGTACTCGGACCACGCGGCTCTAAAGTATTTATTAGCTAAAAAGGAATCCAAACCAAGGCTTATACGTTGGATACTGCTACTACAAGAATTTGATTTAGAAATAAAGGATAGGAGTGGTAACCAGAATTTAGTGGCGGACCACCTAAGTCGCCTTGAGCACATCAGGGATGACTCCACTCCTATAGCTGATAATTTCCCATTTGATAACCTGCAAGCAGTATCTGAGGTAGTCCCTTGGTATGCACCTGTAGCTAATTATCTAGTTAGCCGCACCTTTCCTCCAAACTTTACTAAGCATCAAAGAGACAAGCTGAAAAGCGAGTCTAAATATTATATATGGGATGACCCGTATTTATGGAGATGTGGCGCTGACCAGGTAATTAGATGGTGTGTGCCTCAATCAGAATTCCAGTCCATTTTAGAGGCCTGCCACTCATCTGAGAATGGAGGACATTTTGGCCCTCAAAGAACAGCTAGAAAAATCTTAGACTATGGATTCTGGTGGCCTACTCTTTTTAAAGACGCTGCTGAATTTTGTAAATCCTGTTTTCCATGCCAAAAATTTAGTAATATATCCAAGAGGGATGAGATGCCTCAACAGATTATGCTTTTCTGTGAAATTTTTGATGTTTGGGGCATTGACTTCATGGATCCATTTCCAAATTCTAATGGTTATTTTTATATATTGTTAGCTGTAGATTACGTTTCTAAATGGGTGGAAGCAATTCCTACCCGCACTGATGATGCTAACACTGTTGTTTCCTTTGTTAGAAACCACATTATTTGTCGCTTTGGATCACTACGAGCAATCGTGAGCGATCAAGGCACCCATTTTTGTAACAGGAGACTAACGGGATTACTGAAGAAGCATGGAATAATTCATAAAGTAGCAACAGCCTACCATCCCCAGACTAATGGGCAAGCCGAGGTGTCTAACAGAGAGATAAAGCATATATTGCAGAAGATAGTCAAACCTCATAGAAGATACTGGAGCACCAGGATACAAGATGCACATTGGGCATACAAAATAGCATATAAGACACCCATTGGGATGAGTCCCTTCCACTTAGTTTATGAAAAAGCCTGTCATCTCCCAGTTGAAGTAGAGCACAAAGCCTTTTGGGCAGTAAAGGAGTGCAACATGGGATTTGAGAAGGCCGGAGCTGAAAGGAAGTTGCAATTACAAGAATTGGAAAGCCTTCGCCTAGAAGCTTTTGAGAACTCAAGGCTGTACAAGGAAAAGATGAAGGCTGTACATGATCAGCACATCAAGAGGAAAGAGTTCCAACCTGGAGACTTAGTCCTCCTTTACAAATCTAGACTGAGGCTCATGCCAGGCAAGTTGAGATCAAGATGGGAAGGTCCGTATAGAGTAGAGAAGGCTGAGCCGTACGGAGTTTTTCACCTAAGTCATCCTTCAAGCTCTGAACTCATCAAAGTTAATGTACATCGTTTGAAGCTATATCATGGCAAGAAGATGAAGAAAAACAAGGAGCTAGAGATCTTCCTCCTGGAGGATCCACCCACAATAGAAGACTGAGCTAGTGGAGCATCCAACTTACGGACATTAAAGGAAAGTGCTAGGTGGGAGACAACCCACCATGGTATGATCGTTCCTTTCTTTATTCTTAGTTTTCTTTTTCAATAACTCTTCTCTTTATTAGCACATTTAGTTTGCATCTGCATTTGCATATTTTTATTTAAAAAAAAAGAGAGAGGGAGAACACGCGACGCGACAGCGTCGCCGACGCGTCTGTGTCGTATGTGCATCAGGAAGAAAAAGCAATCGAACAGAGAGTCATGCGAGAGCGTGGTTGGAGGTGTGCCTTTGGCACAAATCATCCCACACGAACGCATTGCGTCACATGGTAAACATGCCTCCCACGCGTCCGCGTCACTCACGCGGACGCGTGACCGGAAAATCGACGTAAGAAAGGGTGCACGGCCGAAAGTTATGCTAGAGTGGTGCTGGACTGGTGCTGAACACACAAGCCTTACCACGCGAACGCATGGCTCACGCGTCCGCGTCATATCCCAACATTGGCCACTCACACGATTGCGTCAACCACGCGACCGCATCACCCTGGAATTTGACCGACTCGACCGCGTCGACCCATCTAAGCGCCATCCGCGCAAATGCGTAGCCCACGCGTCCGCGTCGCTTACGCCGCACAGCTTAACCTAATCTGCCAAAATATCTTATCTTCCTCTTCCCCAAATCCTATTTTTTCTTTTCCCTCCTTATTTCTCCTTCTTCTTTCTTCCTTCTTTCTCACTCTTTATTTTTTCTATCTCTCACCACCATTATCAAGGTTTTTCTTTTCTTCTTCCCTCCTTACGTTTCTATTATCCTTCTTAATTTTATGTTTTCTTCTTTTCTTTTCTTTTTACTTTCATTTTCCATGTTTTCTTTTTCTTTCTTTTTCTTTTAATTGGTGTTACAAATTTATTTGAGTTATTGTTTCTTATTATATGCTTGTGGATTATTGCAAAATTGTTTGGCAATTATATATTAATTTTTAAGGGTTGCTTGCATGTTCAATTTAATAATTTCATTAGCTTATTCTTCATGCATGCTATGTGTTTGTGAAAAAGCCCATATGGCTTTATGCATTTTTCTAGATTATTCTATTCTACTATTCTAATACCTGTTTTTCACAAAACCCCTTTCAAATTTTATTCATTGAAGATAGTTGTCAATACAAACATGATGGCCAGTTTGTTATGAGTGATAACATATTTAAGTAATTAATGCTTGATCTATGCTACTCATGACTTTGCCAGCATGCCAATAAACATCTTACATCTAATTACAAACAAAATGCACTTACTTTATTTCCTTTGATGAACTTTTCACATGTAGTCATGACCATGTGTTAACGACATCCTTCTTTCCTGTGCATTGATTATCACCTATACCATCCTCTGCCATACTCTATCCCTTTGATTTCACAGTTACTTTCTTTTTTCCCTTTTCAGGATGGCCACCAAGAAAGGAAAAGAGAAAGCTACTCCCAAACCACCAGCAAGAAGAGGAACAAAACGAGCATTAGTAGCAGAGCCATCTTCAACTGTAGTTAAACCCTCAACAAAAAGAATTAAAAAGATTATAAAGGTTGATGACAAAGAGAAAGCCTTCCCAGCAAAGGACACTGCACGATTTGTCAATCGCTACTGTGAGCAGATGTTCCCTATCCTGGCAGAAAGGAATTACAACAACGAATACCTTCTTATCCTCCCAACCCATATCGCTGAATTTGTTGAGCCACAAATTGCATGAAGACAATGGGGTTTCCTACAGAGACAGCAAAGGCAGGTTAATCTTTCCTGGGTAGTTGAGTTCTACTCCAATTTCCACCTGCCAACCCTGCAGTATATCTATGTCCGTCAGAAGCAAATCCCCATTACAGAAGAGGCCATTCAGCATGCTTTAGATCTCCCCCCTACTCCAGAAGGACTGGACGCATTTCAAGAAGCCGCACTCAAGCGCCAGATGTACCAATTTGATTAGGACGTTGTTCTTAGAGTTATCGCACAACCTGGCAGCAGATGGATCTACGGATACCATCGTTCCCGTCCTAAGGGAATATCGGCTTCAACACTTACCCTGGAGGCTCGCATATGGGCACAGATTATGTCCCATTACGTCTTTCCGAGCACTCATGAGTCCTCCTTCACTGCAGACATGGCGGTTCTACTATGGTGCATTGACGTCAGGATTTTTGCCAGTAAAGAATGTCAAAAAAACAGTCGCATTGTAGATATAGTCTCTAAACCGACAGAAATCCATTCGTACAAATGTTTTGGTTGTCACAAGTAACAAACCCCTTTTTAAATTGATAACCAAGTATTAAACCTCGGGTCGTCTTCTCAAGGAATTGCAGGGAAGTATGTTCTTATTATTGGTTATGAAGATTGTAAATTGGGGGTTTTGGAAGTTTGGGCAATGCGCACAGGTATATTTTTGAGAAATAAAAATGAATAAATAACTGTAAAATAAACTCTTGGCAAGGTATGAGAACCGGAAATCCTGTCCTTGTTATCCTTATCAGATGTGATGAGAATTGGATTTTAATCCCACTTAGTTAAGTCAAGTGGACTAATTAGCTTGATTCTCAAGTCCTAGTCAACTCCTGTGGAGAGACTAGTGTTAGAGCAATCCTAGCTAAAGCAAAATCTGCCAATTTCAACCACTCCTGAGTTTGACAACTCAAGTGTTACCAATTACCTAACTAAAGCCAAAAGGAAGAAAATATCTAGATTAATTTAAAAGCAATCTTAAATAGAATAAAACAATCATAAACTGAAATACTTCGAATTGTATTGAATCAAATTAAACATAGGAATCCATAAACCAAATTGGCAACATCTAATAATCAGCTGAAGTAGCAGAATGAATAAAAGTAGAAGAGAATATAAATTAAAGAACATTGAACCTGGGATTTGAGAGTCACTCTAAAACTAAGAGAAATCCTAAATCCTAATCCTAAGAGAGAGGAGAGAACCTCTCTCTCTAAAAACTACATCTACTCCTAAAATTGTAAATATGAGAGCCCTCTCATGAATGGATGCATTCCTCTACTTTATAGCCTCTAATCTGTGTTTTCTGGGCCACAAACTGGGTAAGAAACAGTCCAGAATTCGCTGGTTTCGAATTTTAATGCGCTGATTTCCTTCACTGCGATGCAGCCGCATGGATCACGCGATCGCGTCACCTAGCGTCAGGGAAACTATGACATATTACATATCAAATCGAAGCCCCGGACGTTAGCTTTCCAACGCAACTAGAACCGCGTCATTTGGATCTCTGTAGCTAAAGTTATAGCCGTTTGAGTGCGAAGAGGTCAGGCTGGACAACTTAGCAATTTCTCCAACTTCTTGTATTCCTTCCACTTTTGCATGCTTCCTTTTCATCCTCTGAGCCATTCCTGCCCTGTAATCTCTGAAATCACTTAACACACATATCAAGGCATCTAATGGTGATAAGAGAGGATTAATATTAGCAATTATAAGTCCAAAGAAGCATGTTTTCAATCATAGCACATAATTAGGAAGGCAAATGTAAAATCATGCAAATAGTATGAATAAGTGGGTAAAGAGTTGATAAAATCCACTCAATTAAGCACAAGTTAAACCATAAAATAGTGGTTTATCAACCTCCCTACACTTAAACATTAGCATGTCCTCATGCTAACTTAGGAGAAGCTATAAAGAATGAAGAATGTATGAAATGCAACCTATGAATGTAACTACATGCAGAATGTTTCCACCTACTTAGTTAAAAGTAAACAAATCTTTCAAGAGGAAATATGAACTGGATTTCACTAATTCAAATCATGAAAATGAAGTACAAATAGACTTGCAAGAAGAAAATAGCTCATGAAAGCAGGAAACAAGGAATTGAGCATCGAACCCTCACTGGTAGTGTATACACTCTAATCACTCAAGTGTTTTAGGTTCGATTCTCTCAATTCTCTACTAACCTTGCTTTCTAAGGCTTGCTCTTCATCTAACAATCAACATAAATTTAATGCATAAATACACAAATCAAGAGGTCTTTTAAGGGTTGTAATGGGGTTAGGGTCAAGGTAGGATTGCATTTGGTCAAGTGGACTAAAATCTGAATCCTTAATTAACTTAAACTTTTCCCACCTAACTTAAACAATCCATGTAATCATAATACAACATCTAACCATCCATTAACCATGTTTTCCACATATTCATGCATTCTAATTTCAAGTACAACTCATATGCATTGCTTTCACCACTTACTTTGGGGCGTTTTGTCCCCTTTTACTTAATTGCTCTTTTTCTCTTCTTTTTCTCTTTTTCTTTTTTTTTTCTTCTTTTTTTTATATATTATATTTTTTTCTTTTATTTCTTTCAATGCATATGATTACATTATTGAATGCATGAACATGTCCTAAATATTTCTTTCACATTTTCAGAAAATTCTAACATACTCAATTCTCAAACCAAATATTTTCAATCCCAATTTCCCGCACTTAAATCATAAGCACTCTCACTAGTCTAAGCTAACCAAGGATTCAAATTAAGGACATTATTGTTTTTCGCTTAGAGTTAATGATGTGCTAAATAAAAAGAACAAAGGGGTAAAATAGGCTCAAAATTGGTTTGCAAGGGATAATAAAAGGTAAGGCCATATGGGTATGTAAGCTCAGTGAAACAAAGGCCTCAATC
The DNA here is from genome assembly GCF_059453495.1 of Arachis ipaensis. Classification (NCBI taxonomy): domain Eukaryota; kingdom Viridiplantae; phylum Streptophyta; class Magnoliopsida; order Fabales; family Fabaceae; genus Arachis; species Arachis ipaensis. The sequence continues at coordinate 80,242,304 of NC_142443.1, forward strand.
ATGCAAGTGTATGCATACATCAAATTATGGAAATATAGAATTAAGCAAGACAAAGATCACAATTTTAGAGAGAAAAACACACATCAAAAATAAAATATTGGTTGAAAAATGCAACCAATTCAAATAGGCTCAAAATCTCACAGGTTTTGTGTGTTCGAGCTCTAAACCATGTTCCCGTATAATATCTCTTCAAACAAGTGTAACATTAAATTTTATTCAAATTAGTGAAATTCTCTAAAAGGTTTCTTGAAAAAGAAAATATTACTTCAACCAAGTGGTAAAATATGCAAAAATTCAAATAATCATGCAATCAAACATGCAAATGCAACAATTAACAAGGAAAATAAAATATTGGTGTTTGAGAAGAAAATACTAACCCGTGGAGATCGGTATCGACCTCCCCACACTTAAAGATTGCACCGTCCTCGGTGCATGCTAAGATATACAAGTGGATGGGCTACTCCAACTGATGCCTTTCTCTATAGATTGTGCAGATTGACTTGCTTGTCTCCCCATGTAAACGTCTTTCGGTTCGCTTCCGGGTGGCCATCCTGAAAGAAAAAGGGAAGAAGAGTAACCCAGAAATAAAGATAGGAAAATAAATAAAACATGGGTTGGTTGATGCCAAATAATGAGGGTCTCAATTACATGGTAGCTACAACATGCAAGTGAGAAAACAATAGAAGCACATGGCATACCAGTGGTGCAAAAATTTGCAACAATAAAGAAGAGAATGGGGAAGGAGAGACAATATAAATTCATATCAATGCAAGAGTAATATAGATATAAAAGATTGGCATTGATTTGAATAATATTACTCAATAAGAATAAAACAAGTCACTAAGCTCCAAGAAAATACCAGAAAAGATGTAACAGTTGAATAAGAACATTTGAACACCAATAATAATTTTTAGAAAAATAAAAATATGCAATGAATGAAAGTATGCAAATAATTTAAATAAAATAGAATGGAAGTGAGAGAAAATAGGAAAGGAAGAAGAAAGAAATAAGAAAAGATAAGACGAATAAGGATTCGGAGAAGAAAAGAGAAGAAAATTGGCACTAATCTGGATAGGTTGTGCGACGCTGGCGACGCGGTCGCGTGGTGCGCGATAAGGTTGGGTGACGCGGACACGTGGGGCATGCGATCGCGTGACTCGATTGGTGCTAGTGGCGCGAGTGCAGCCTCGCGGTCGCACAACTCTCTGTTCAAAACTTAGTATTGCCAAAATCCAGGGTGACGCGGTCGCATGGGGCATGCGATCGCGTGAGTGGCCTTATTTCCAATACGACGCGGACGCGTGGGGCACGCGTTCGCGTGGGAGGGCTTGGGCTGCCAGCACGAGTCCAGCCTAACTCCAGCACAACTTTCGGCCATGCACCCTTTTTACGCCGATTTCAGGTCACGCGGCCGCGTGGGTGACGCGGTCGCGTGGGAGGCCATTATTCCCATATGACGCGGTCGCGTTAGCGACGCGGTCGCGTGGGGTGATTTGTGCCATTGGCACGCCTCCAGCGCTGCTCCTGCGAAACTCTCTGTCCATATTAATATTGTCTCCCATCTCCTTGCGACGCGGACGCGTCGTTGATGCGATTGCGTCGCGTGCTCGCTTTTTTTTTTTTTGTACTCTGAAAAATGCAGAATGCAGTGTTAATATGAATGTGATGCAAAACTCCAGGTTCAATATAACAAAATAAAATAAAATTCAAAAACAAATAAAACTAAATAAAAATGAAAAAGGACGATCATACCATGGTGGGTTGTCTCCCACCTAGCACTTTTAGTTAAAGTCCTTAAGTTGGACATTTGGGGAGTCCTTTGTTTTGGAGGCTTGTGCTTGAACTCATCCAGGAATCTCCACCAATGTTTGTCATTCCAATGTCTTCCGGGATCCCAAACTAAGCATGTAAAGCCCTTGAGCAGCTTCAAAAAGATTCTTAGGCTCCCAGGGTGTTGGATGTCAGAACAGATTCCAGGATCCCAAACCTTGCTTTTACACCCATTTTTGTCGGGATCTGTATTTTTCCAGCCGGGTGATAAGTAATTTGAATTTTCACTGCAGCTACCAAACAGCTTCCTAGACCCATTCAATTGAGCTCTACACCAACCTTTGCGTTTAAACTTAAAGCTTCTAACCATAATGAACCTTGCAGGACAATTCTTACCACTGGCCATCTTCCTCTTACTCTTAATGCCACAAAGAGCTCTAAGTTGACCATCCGTCTCCAGTAGCCCATATTCAAGTGGGATTAGAAAGCTAAGGGATATGAATTTTACCCACTTGAATGTTGTGAAGGATGATGGCAACTTAGGGGGAGGTGTTTTTAATGAAATTGCAAGCTCCACTCCCTTATGCTCTTCTTTGACATCTTCTACCTCTTGATCAACCTCTACAAAATCTTCAACCATGATCTGCCTTGGAGGTTGTACGCTCTTCTCAACATCAACATCAAACACCATGGAAGGAGGCTCTGTGACTGGACTTTCTAATGGAGGTACAGCATCTCTTAAGACTGCAACCACTTCTTCTTTTTTAATAATTGCTGCTTTGTCCAGTTGTTTAAGGATAAAATCGTACTCATCCTCGATGATTTTCTTTCCATGACAACTCCTTTCAACTACTCCTTTATCTTCAAGGGTCTCTCCTACCTTTACCCGTAAGGCCTCCTCTAGCTCTTTATGAAGTATGGATTTGTGAAGATGATTCCTTCTTTCCTGTTCCATATCAATAGCATAATTGGGATCATCTTGCTCTTGAATTGATGGATGTGGGTGCTCTTCCATGGATGGTGGTGATGGGATGGAGAGATTATTCTGTGGTTGACAAGGAAGTGCACTAGAGCTTGAGGGTTGATTGTTGAAGGTAATTGGTGGTCTGATTTGAGTGAAGAGAGCTTGTATAGTAGAGTTTAGATCGACAAGTGCTTTCTCCATGGAGGTTTGGGGTAGATAGGAGGGTTCATTTGGTTCATAAGGTGGTTGGTATGGTGGATGAGGGTCAGGGTCATATGGAGTTGAATGGTGGAAAAGGGCTTGTGAGTATGGTGGTCCCAAATTATGTTGAGGAAAGGGTTCATAGGCATATGGTGGTGGTTGTTGATAGTCCATTGGAGGTGGTTGTTGCCATGAGGGTTGATCAAATCCTTGTGGCTCCTCCCATCTTTGATTGTTCCAACCTTGATGCCTATTTTCATTATAGTTTCTTCTTCTTGCAACATAATTGTAACCAGACTCATAGCCAAAGGGGTGAGAGTTCATAGTAGCAAAATAAAAATTAAAAATGAAAATAAAAATAAATTAAAAGGTTATTTAAATTTTGAATTTGAAAATTAAATTTTGAAATTTGAAATTTGAAATTTTGAAATTTGAATTTTTGAAATTTGAATTTTAAATTTTTGAAATTTGAATTTTTGAAATTTGAAATTTGAAATTTGAAATTTTTTTTTTAAAATTTAAATTTTGAAAATTTTTAAATTTGAATTTTGAAATTTGATTTTTGAAATAAGATAAGATAAGATAAAAATTTTAAAAATAAAAATCTGAAAATTTTTTTTTTCTTAATAACTAAATAAAAACAAATAACCTCTTAATTTATGAAAAAGCAAAAATAAAAACAAAAATAAAAATAAATAAACAAGCAAAAATAAAAAAAAGTATTTACAATAACCAATAATAAGGCACACGTTTGCAATTCCCTGGCAACGGCGCCATTTTGACGTCAGGATTTTTGCCAGTAAAGAATGTCATAAAAACAGTCGCGTTGTAGATATAGTCTCTAAACCGACAGAAATCCCTTCGTACAAACGTTTTGGTTGTCACAAGTAACAAACCCCTTTTTAAATTGATAACCGAGTATTAAACCTCGGGTCGTCTTCTCAAGGAATTGCAGGGAAGTATGTTCTTATTATTGGTTATGAAGATTCTAAATTGGGGGTTTTGGAAGTTTGGGCAATGCGCACAGGTATATTTTCGAGCAATAAAAATGAATAAATAACTGTAAAATAAACTCTTGGCAAGGTATGAGAACCAGAAATCCTGTCCTTGTTATCCTTATTAGATGTGATGAGAATTGGATTTTAATCCCACTTAGTTAAGTCAAGTGGACTAATTAGCTTGATTCTCAAGTCCTAGTCAACTCTTGTGGAGAGACTAGTGTTAGAGCAATCCTAGCTAAAGCAAAATCTGCCAATTTCAACCACTCCTGAGTTTGACAACTCAAGTGTTTCCAATTACCTAACCAAAGCCAAAAGGAAGAAAATATCTAGATTAATTTAAAAGCAATCTTAAATAGAATAAAACAATCATAAACTGAAATACTTCGAATTGTATTGAATCAAATTAAACATAGGAACCCATAAACCAAATTGGCAACATCTAATAATCAGCTGAAGTAGCAGAATGAATAAAAGTAGAAGAGAATATAAATTAAAGAACATTGAACCTGGGATTTGAGAGTCACTCTAAAACTAAGAGAAATCCTAAATCCTAATCCTAAGAGAGAGGAGAGAACCTCTCTCTAAAAACTACATCTACTCCTAAAATTGTAAATATGAGAGCCCTCTCATGAATGGATGCATTTCCCCACTTTACAGCCTCTAATCTGTGTTTTCTGGGGCACAAACTGGGTCAGAAACAGTCCAGAATTCGCTGGTTTCGAATTTTAATGCGCTGATTTCCGTCACTGCGACGCAGCCGCATGGATCACGCGATCGCGTCGCTTAGCATCAGGGAAACTATAACATATTATATATCAAATCGAAGCCCCGGACGTTAGCTTTCCAACGCAACTGGAACCACGTCATTTGGACCTCTGTAGCTAAAGGTATAGCTGTTTGAGTACGAAGAGGTCAGGCTGGACAACTTAGCAATTTCTCCAACTTCTTGTATTCCTTCCACTTTTGTATGCTTCCTTTTCATCCTCTGAGCCATTCCTACCCTGTAATCTCTGAAATCACTTAACACACATATCAAGGCATCTAATGGTGATAAGAGAGGATTAATATTAGCAATTATAAGTCCAAAGAAGCATGTTTTCAATCATAGCACATAATTAGGAAGGCAAATGTAAAATCATGCAAATAGTATGAATAAGTGGGTAAAGAGTTGATAAAATCCACTCAATTAAGCACAAGATAAACCATAAAATAGTGGTTTATCATGCATCCTTACAGATCAACCTCTGAACCTACCTAGACACATCCGGAATGCTATGGGACACGTACAAATCGTGGGCAACTTACCTTTTCTCGCCCTGGTCTCAGATCTTATCTCAGCAGCCTGAGTCTCCTACAGTGCTGGGGACACCAAAGCCATGCTTCCACGGGATGATCAGTACCTCTCTAATGGGAAATATATCCAACCTCAAGCAGCTACTACAAGCCAGCCCACTGAACCGGCTGAAGTTATTCCTCTTTCCACACCACAAGCACCTACAACCACTAAACTGCTCCATCAGATACTTGAAAGGTTGGATCGGCAGGAACACAAAGCAAAGCTAAGAGAGCGCCGTAACAAGCACCGATTCACATACCTCAAGGAGTTACTTAAGGGAAAATACAGAGACTCAGACACCCCGGACTCCACTTCCTTTACCAGCACAGGGAGCCATGACGGTCCCGACTGTGGAGATACTGCTACCAGCCCACCTTTGTTCCTGACATATGGCACCGAGGATGGTGCAAAGCCTTAAGTGTGGGGAGGTCGGTCAGTACCTGACTTCCGGAGGTAATTTCTCTTCCCTAACACCAATAAAATAGGATATTTAGTTAGTTTTTCTTTGGTAGAATAGGATAGACTGCATAGTAATAGATTAGTTGCATGCATATTCTACTTGATTGAAAAGACAATAAGTTTCTTCTAAGACCCTATTTTTAGAACAAAATTTCACTAATATTAATTAAAACTTTTATGTTAAATTTGCTTGAAGTTGATTTTGGAACATGGTTTTTGAGCTAAAGAACACACAACCTGTGATATTTGAGCCTTTATACATGGTTACATTATTTAACCATAATTATTTTATTCTTGTGTGTTTACTTCTCTATGATTGTAATCTATATTTTGTTTCATCCTATATGTCCAATGCTTAATATATTTATATGTTTACATATGATTGAGGCCATTATTTGTTTAGCTCACTTATCCAAATTAAGCCTACCCTTTCAATTACCTTTGTTAGCCACTTTGAGCCTTTAAATCCCATTTGTTCTTTATTTTACCACATCACTAGCCTTAAGCGGAAAAACAATTATATATCCCAATTGAATCTTTGGTTAGTTTAAGATAGAATTATGTGCTAATTAAGTATGGGAAAATTATGAAAACAAAAGATAATGAGGGGACAAAATTACCCCAATGTTAAGTTAAGAATTCAAAGATCAATGCATGTATGATAAAATTAAAATAAAAGTTGATATATGAGTAAGGAATGTGAAAGGAATATTTTGGGTAGTTAGGTGTGAAATTTAAGCTATAAAGAATATATATGTGTGTTAGGGGAAAGCTTGGGTTAATTAAAGATTTATATGTACCCTTACCCCTACCTTGGCCCCATTACAACCTCGAAAAGACCTCATGATGTTTGCATTGGTATATTAATTGTTGTTGATTGGTTAGGTGAAGAACAAAAATTAGAAAGCATGATTAGAGAAGGATAGAGTGATTACACTATACACTAAAGAGATTAGAGCATACATACATCGTCAGTGAGGGTTCAATGCTTGAGTTCTATGTTCCCTGCTTTCATGAGCTACCTTCCTGCACTTTTATCTATTTTTACTGAATAAGAATTGAATTTGTGGAATTTGATTTGTGATTGTCTAGAAGAGCTTATTTACTTTTAACCAGGTAGACAAGAATCATATAGTTGCATTCATATATATAGGTTGCATTGCATTGCATGAGTTCTACATGTTCATACTCATTTATTTTGTCTCCTTCAACTAAGCATGAGGACATGCTAATGATTAAGTGTGGGGAGGTTGATAAACCACTATTTTATGGTTTATATTGTGCTTAATTGTGTGGTTTTATCAAATCTTCACCCACTTATTCATATGATTAGCATGCATTTATAATTCCTTCCTAAAAATACTTCATGATTGAAAACTTACTTCCTAGAGACTTTTAATTATGTATTTTAATTCTCCTTTATTCCCTTCGATGCCATGATCTGTTTGTTAAGTGTTTCAGGCTTTATAGGGCATGAATGACTTGGAGATTAGAAGGAAGCTTGCAAAAATAGAAGGAACACAAGAAATTGAGGAGATGATCAGCGAGAAGTGACGCGGACACATGGCTCATGCGACCGCGAGGATTGGAAACTGTACAAGTGACACGAAGGCCTGGACGACGCGCACGCGTGGCAAGGCAAAACGCTGGATAACGCGAACGCCTGGATGACGCGATCGCGTGACATGCGCGATTTGCAAAATCTGCAGAATTCGCTGGGGGCGATTTTGGGCCCTATTTCGACCCAGTTTTCGGCCCAGAAAAGCAGACTAGAGCCAGAGAACATGCAGAGACAAAGAGAGAACATTCATTCGGCATAATCTTAGTTTTAGATCTGATTTTACTCCTCCTCTAGGTTTTCTCTCTACACATTCATAGTTCTTAGGATTTCGATTTTTTTGCTTTTTGGATTGAGATATTGAGAAGAGTTATTACCTCCGCCAAGACTTCATTATTCTAGTTTGTTTCCCTACTTATCTCTTATTCTTCCATGTCTTCAATTTATTCAGAATTACTATTGGATTATTTTTAGAATTTATTAATACAAGAACTACTTTTATTTTTAATTGATCTTTTTGATTATTATTTATCATGTCTTTCTTTATTTCCATTTCTTATGTTGTGAAGTTTACATTCATAATGAGCGAGTAGTTCCATAACTTGATTGGGAGTTGATTGAAAGGAGGACCTTGAATTGGAATGCTCAAGAGAAAAATTGTAATTGGGTTTATTGTTGGATTGTCCTCTAGTCACTGACACTAATCCTTTCCAAGGGGGGGATTGGAACTTGTGAATAGAAATAGCTTTCCAACTTGCTTGACTTTCCTCTACCTAGTAAGGGATAACTAAGCAGAACAACTTTCAATTATCAATTAATCTTGAGAGTACTCCATCAAGGATAGGGCTTCCAACTAATCTACTCCCGGTCAAGGTTTTTATTTAGAATTACATAAATTCTCTAATTTAATTTCTTGTTTATTAACTCAAACCATTTTTTGAAAATATCTGATTGATAAAATACCACACCTTTCTGCAACTCGTTGGGAGATGACCTGGGATTCATACTCCCAGTATTTTAATTTTAATTTTGTGACAACCCTTCTAAATTGATAAGTGGATTTTCGGTTGGTTAAGAACTGTACTTGCAACGCATCTCTTTTAACAATTTCTTAACTCGCTAATTTCCTCCACGTCAGCGTGCGTAGGCACAAAGAAATGTGTGCACGCACAAGGGGACATGCGTACGTGTCATGGACGCGTGCGCGTGGTGTGGTGAGAAAAGAGATCGACGTGTACGCGTGAGGGACGCATACGCGTGAAGTCGAGAAAATGCGAGGTGACGCGTACGCGTGAGGGACGCGTACGCGTTGGTAAGAAAACTCAATTGGGTTGTGCATTCGCACTAAGCGTGCTAACACCGTGACCAGAGGCCATATTTTGAGGTGTGCGTGGGCACAGCACTGTGCCCACCCATAGAAGGCCAAAATTTTTTTTTTAAGGAAAGGATCATGTGTGCATGCACACACAGGTACGTGTGCACGCACAAGAGTGTAAGGGGGCAGGGGTTCACACGCACAGGCTGTGCCAACACTCTAACCAGTGTGGTTGCAAGTTGGCGTGCAGACCCACAAGCCTGTGCGGCCGCACGTACAGCGCGAAAAAGGGTATGTGTGCGTTCGCACGAGTGGGTGCACTCGCACAGGTCACAGAAAGTAGGGGAACGTGCGCGCACAAGGCATGCTGGCGCTGCAAACAGAGGGCAAAATTATGTGTGTGCGTGCGCACAGGTCGGTGCGCATGCATAGGAAGCAGAAAATAGCTATTTTGTGCGCACGCACAAGTACGTGCGTACGCACAAGTACGTGCGTACACACGTATGCCCTGTTTTGTAAAAAGTTTTCTTTCAAAATCTAAGGTACCAAGCCTTAGTTCAATCAAATCAAACACCAAAACATGCAAGAACCCATAAATTCATGATCTAAACCAAAATTAACCTCTCTAACCTCGAAATTAAACTAATCCTAAGTCCACCAAGCATAACAAACATGCAATAAACCAAAATATATATAAAAAAAAGAGAAGAGTTAGAATAATGTTACCAAATGCTTTTAATTAATGTCTTTAAGTTAGACAATTGGGAGAGCCCTTGCTATGGTGGCTTGTGCTTGACCTTCCCACCAATGCTAGAATGTCCAATGTCCTCCGGGATCCCAATCCTAACCATCAAAAAAGACAACCAAAAAGCAAGCTATTTACAATATTCACATATATACAATAGCCCATAACTTACACCATTGCAACTCCCGGGCAACGGCGCTAAATTTGATAACGTGAGAATTCTTGTATGGTTCGGAATCAATCAAAACTAGAATCAATTCGTTGGTAGCATAGTCCAAACCAATAATGAATTCTCATGATCAAATATTAATTCAAATTAAAGTAACCAAGATCAAGAGTAATTCAACCTCGGGTCGTTCTCCCTAGAAATTGCAATGAAATGTTCAATTTTTGGCTATGAGACATTGGGGGTTGGGAATGCAAGAAAGAGAGCAAGCAATATAAATAGCAAGGTATTAAATGATCATGCAAGGAATTAAAAAGAAAGCAATTAAAAGACTCTTGGCAAGAAGTGGGTAATATAGGTTTTCTATCCTAGTTGTGGACCACAAACATGGCAATTGTGTGGAAGCAATCCAAACTAGTCAATCCTTCTTGAGAATTTGTCAAAAGTGTAATTGATCTCAATCCATAAGTCATAGTCAACTCACTAATTACTTAGTGAAAGACTAGCGACAATGGAAACCAAACCAATTAACCATTCTCACACAATACGGAATGGACATCCACAACTCAATTCCACCCAAACATCAAATTTCTCAACCAAGAGTGTGAAAATTAAACATGCAAGAAATTAAACAACAAAGCAATAAAAGTCAACGAAATTAAATACAAGGAAAGAAAATGGCAAGAAACTAACTTAACATGCAAGAAAGTAAATGAAAGCAAGTAAAAGTCAAAGCAATAAAACTTCAAAAGCAAGAAACCTCTTGGTAAGTAATTGAGGACTAAGGCTACCTATCCTAGTCATTGACCACAAACACATGATGATTATGAAGAGTTAATCCTACATAGTCAACCTTACATCGAAGATAAGTCAAATAGGCATAGTTAATTTCAATCCCTAAGTCCTATGTCAACACTAAGGGGTCACATAGAGTCAAGGGATACCAAATCAACTAAATACTCTAATATATCAAACAAGAATGGACATCAATGACTCAAGGAACACCAAAATAAAAAATTTCAAGCCAAGAGTAGGGAAAAACTAAGTAAAAACTAAGCCAAGCATTTTATCAAACACTTGGTGTGCATGAAAATAAAATAACGTTAAATTGCAATAAAATAAATTCCTAACTACCAAAAGCAAGAAACTCATAACAACAACTAAAGAAAGCAATAAATGACATGGAAACATAAATTTGCATTAGTTGGAATTAAAATAACAAAAGTGTTTATAACATGAAAATAACAAAATAAAGGAAATAACAAGATAAAAAATGAAGAAGAGCAAAGAAGTAATAACAATAAATGATAATGGAAAGTAAATAGAAACAAGAATTAAAAGTAGAAATGACAAGAAATTAAACTAAAGATCCCTAATTCTAGAGAGAGGGGCGAGCTTCTCTCTCTAGAAACTAAGAGAAACCATCATAGAAACTAAACCTAATTGCCCCCCCCCCTTTTCATTCAGCTTTCCTTTGGCCTCATATAGCTTCAGAAATGAGTTGGACTGGGTTCTGGAGGCCCAGAATTCGCCCCAGCAATTTGCAATTAATGGGCTGACGTAACTCGGGTCACGCATACCCGTGGGTCACACGTACACGTCGCTCACAAATCTTCTTTTTGTGCGTACGCACATGTGCTAGAACTTCCAAACTCCATTTCTTGATGGTTTCTTCCCTTTTGCATGCTCTTTTCCTCACTTCTTCAACACATGCTTGCCTTGGAAACCTGAAATCACTTAACAAATACATCAAGGCACCAAATTGGATTAAAGTGAATCAAAATCGACTAAATTAAGTACAAAAGTGCATGTTTTCACATTTAAGCACTATTTAGGAAGAAAACACAAACGCATGCTATTTAGATGAATAAGTGTGGGTTTATGTGATGAAATCCACTCAAATCAAACCAAAATATATGGTAAAATATGGACTCATCAAAGAACGTTGGCCTCAGCGTTGGACTGGCAACGTTCCCTCCAATGTTGGCCTATCCACGCGTGCGCGTGGATTCTCAAAAGTTAAGCCCGTCCGTACGCGTCGTTGCGCTTTTTCAAGTTCAGAATTTTGAGATCAAAATCACGCACGTTGGCCACCAACGTTTGAGGCAGCGTTTGGGGTCCAACGTTACCCATCCACGCGTACGCATCAGCTACGCGTGTGCGTGGATTGTCAGAATTTCCAATCCACGCGTGCGCGTCGCTACAAATTTTGAAAATCTCCAGAAAGCACATTGATGATTGAGTTTTGCTCGATGGTTTAGAATTTCTCTCATAGAAATAACAACTTCGTTGTAAGCATAACTCCAAACCAACAAACAATTCTCACATCAAAAATTTGGTTGTCACAAGTAACAAACCCCAATGAAAATTAACCGGAGTATTTGGACTCCGGGTCGTTTCACAAGGAATTGCAATGAAGTGTTTAATTATTGGCTATGAAGATGAAATGGGTGGGGGTTTGATTTAGAATTTGACAAGAAAATATAAATGACAAGAAAGTAAAATGACAAGAACTAATAAAATAAAGGAAAAGTACTCTTGGCTAAGACATAGGTAATTGAAATCACCATCCTTGTCTACAAACCATATATTGATAATTATGATAGGCCAAGCTCATTAAGTCTACTTCCAAAATCTTAAGTACGTCATGTCTACTCCTAGGCTTGAAGTACGTCAAATGGCTTTGATCACATCAACCCATAAGTCCCAACCTACCTACTAATCTAGATTAGTAGTGGGTTAGCGTCAATGAGTATCAAATTGATCACCAAGGGTTCTCAAATCACCAATTCAATGAGACCCAATGACTCAAGGTCACTCAATTCCCTTAGCCTAGGCCAAGAGTCAAGGAAACTACTCAAAAGCTAGAAGGAAACATTATATCAAACACCTAATGTGCAAGAAAAGTAAACATCATAAAATGCAAGAATTAATGAAACCCATAACTAACATAAGCAAGAAATCAATAATAACAATCAAGATCAACATAAAAGAGACATGGAAATATAAAATTGCATTAAAAGAAATCAAGATCCAACAATGTCCATCAACATAAAAGAGAGTAAAATAAGAAATTAACAAGAGAAACTACAAGATCAAAGGCAATAGAACACTAAAACATAAAGAGAATTGAGATCAAAACAAGAATTAAAAGAGAAATTTGAGAGTGCTTATCATAACTCTATCCTAATTTCTATCCTAAATCTAGAGAGAGGAGAGAGCTTTTCTCTCTAGAATTCTACTCCTAAAACATGATAAAAACTAAATTATGACTACTTGGTTCATTCTCCCTTCAATCATTGAGTTCAATAGCATCAGAAATGGGTTGGATTGAGCCCAAAATGAGCTACAAAATTGCTGGGGGCGATTTCATTAAAGTGGGCCCACGGCAGAATCGGCGCACGCGTGTACATGGCGCGTGCGCGCCCCTTAACGCAAAGCAACATATGGCAAATTTTATATCATTTCGAAGCCCCGGATGATAGCTTTCCAACGCAACTAGAACCGCCTCATTAGGACCTCTGTAGCTCAAGTTATGGTCGATTGAGTGCGAAGAGGTCAGGCTTGATAGCTTTACGGTTCCTTCATTTCTTCATGAGTTCTCCCACTTTGCACGCTTTTCTCCTCACTTCTTCCATCCAATACTTGCCTTCTAAACCTGAAATTACTCAACAAACACATCAAGGCATTGAATGGAATTAAAATGAATTAAAATTACAAATTTTAGGGCCTAAAAAGTATGTTTTCACATTTAAGCACAAATCAAGGGAGAATTGCAAAACCATGCTATTTTATTGAATAAATATGGGAAAAGGGGATAAAATTCCCCGAAATAAGCACAAGATAAACCACAAAATTGGGGTTTGTCACACATTTTATCACAACGTTGGGGGTAATGTTGGCTTGCCAACGTTCCCTCCAACGTGGGCACCAGCAAATTATGCAGAATCTTACTCTACTTCCTTCTCAACATTTGAGGCAATGTTGGTGGTCCAACTTGGCCACCAACATTGCTTTTTGTTCATCCTTTCCATGTTCCTTCTTCAACTTCCTCTCATGCTTTCCTTCACCTATCATCAACCAATACATGCATCAAAGCGTTGCTAAAATCATGAGAATTCTCATCATTCTTAGCACACAAGTAATTATAGCATAATTCTCATTAAATTGCATCAAATTAACCATGGTTGGATGAATCTAGGCATACATGAATTTCTAACCCAATTACTTAAAAACAAAGAAAAAGGCTAGTAAAACTAGCCTAAGATGCCCTGGCATCAGTGATTCAACACTCTCCATCTTTTCTACTTGTTGCACAACACACTCCAGTCCCTTGTTCTCAAGTTGAGATTTGTTAGCCATGAGAGCTTCGTGTGCTTTTCGGCTTTCCTCTCGCTCCATTTGATGGATGGTTGCTTGAAGTCAATCCATTGCTTCCTTAAAATGATCCTGTGGCTCTTGTTCCGCTTGGCTAATACAATTAAGATCATATTGTGGTTGAAAGCTCGCATACATTGGAGGTAGTATATATTGAGGTGGTGGTTCTTGGGAGTAATTGGATTGGAATTGGGGTGGTTCTAAGTATGGCTCATATGGTTCATAAGGTGGTTGGTATGGTGAATAAGGGTTAGGGTCATATGAAGGTGTTTGGTAAAACAGGGCTTGTGGGTATGATTGAAGGCTATGTTGTGGGAGATAAGGGTCATAGGTGTATGGTGGAGGTTGTTGATTATCACGAAGAGGTTCACTATAACCATCGTCTTGGTATGCATCATGGAATGGTTGTTGCTCATAGTACATTGGAGGAGGTTGTTGCCAAGAGGGTTGATCAAATCCTTGTGGCTCCTCCTATCTTTGATTATCACATCCTTGATGCAAGCCTTCATTGTAATCTCCACTTCATACAACACAATTTGAACCAAACTCATAGACAAACGGGTGAGAATTCATAGTAGCAAGAGAAAATAAAAGCAAAAACTAATAAGAAATACTGAAGATAAACTCCTAAAACTAGAAACAACTGAAAAGAAACAAAAAGGCAAACATATTCACAATATTCACAATAACCAATAATAAGGCACACATTTGCAATTCTCCGGCAATGTCGCCAAAAATTGATGGGAGGAAAAATGTCGGTAAAGATTTTCATAAAAATATTGCGTTGCAAGTATAGTTCTAAATCGACAATGAAACCTCAATCAATGTTTAAATTTCTTGTCAAAAATATAAATCCAATAAAATTAACCGAAGTATTTAAACCTCGGGTCGTCTCTCAAGGAATTGCAGGGAAGTGTACTTATTATTGGTTATGGAAAAACATTTTTAGGGTTTTTGAATTAAGAGACAAGAAAGTAAAATGGCAAGAAAATAAACTAACAACTAAGAAAAGTTTTAGCAAGGGTTGAGAATTGGAATTTCTATCCTCATTATCATTGTCACTTGTCATGGTAATTGCAAATTGCTCTCACTTAGTTAACCTCTAACAATTGAAAGAAAGTCAAGTGAGCAAATCAACTTGTGTTCACAAGTCCTAATCAAAGACTAGAGTTAGTGAAGTTCAAGCCAACTAGCAACTTTCAATCACCAATCAACAAGAGACTTTGACAATTCAAGAGTCTCCAAATTACTCAATCTAAGCTAAGAATACAAAAATCTAATTTAAAATCCAACCAAGCATTTTATCAAACACTTGGTAGGCACAAAATAAAAACATAGAAAAGTAATAAGAGAATGTAAAATCTAAGACCAACAATTGCAAGAGATCAATAACACAAATTAAAGAAAGCATTAATAACATAAAAATATGAATTGCATTAATGAAGATTAAGAGTAGCAGGAGTGCATAAACATAAGGATACAAAAGTGAAGAAAATAACAAGTAGAATTGAAGAACAAAGGTGCTAGAACAAAAAATTGCAATTGTAAATGAAAATAGAAATTAAATCTAAATCTAATAAGAAATTGGAGTAGAAACCTTAAAACCTAGAGAGAGGAGAAGCTCTCTAGAAAAGTACATCTAAATCTAACTAATGTGAATGAAAGTATGAATGATTCATCCCTTCCAGCTGCACTCTGCAACCTCTAACCAGTATTTTCGGGCCTGAAAATGGGTCCAAAGCAGCCCAGAAATTGCCCCCAGCATTTTTCTGTTTAATGCAGCACGTGACGCTCTGTCACGTGTATGCATCAGCCACGCGTACGCGTCGCTGGACATTTCATTGGTCACGCGTAGGTGTCAGCCTCGCATGCGCGTCATCTGTAGAATGCACCAGTTATGCGTGCGCGTTGCCCATGCATGCGCGTCGCTACCAGATTCTGAGATACTTGATTTCTTGTGTTCCTTCCACTTTTGTATGCTTCCTTTCTATCCTCTAAGCCATTCCTGCCCTATAAACCCTGAAAACACTTAACAGATATATCACGACATTGAATGGTAATAAGAGAAAATTAAAATTACCAAATTTAAGGCCAAAGAAGTATGTTTTCAATCATAGCACAAAATTAGGAAGGAAAATGTAAAACATGCGAATTATATGAATAAGTATGAGAATAAAGGATAAAATCCACTCAATTCAGCCAAAAATGTACCATGAAATAGTGGTACATCACTGGTACCTGTGCATTCACACAGGTGTGTGCGCACACACACTTGGCCAAATTCTCAGGTTATTAGTATGCACAAGAGGCTGTGCGCATGCACACTCTGCAGTGCTTTTCTCCTTTGTTTCTTCATGTTTCCTCCCTCTTGCATGCTTTTCTTCCATTCTCACCAAGCTATTCCTACCCAGTGCATCTGAAATCACTCAACAAAATATCAAGGCATCGAATGGAATGAAAATGGAATAAAAATTGATCAAATTAAGCACAAAAGAGCATGTTTTCACAATCAAGCAGAAGTTGGGAGGAAAACTCAAAAGCATGCTATTTAAGGGAATAAATGCAGGTTTGCATGATGAAATCCACTCAATTCTAATCAAAATTTACCAATAAATATGGATTCATCAAGGATCAAAGGGAGAGCAATTAGGTTTAGTTTAGTAACATGTTTTAGGTTATATTCTAGAGAGAGAAGCTCTCTCTTCTCTCTAGAATTAGGGTAGATTTAGTTTAATCTGTCTTAGCTTTAGATTTTAATTCTTGTTTTAATCTAGTTTCATTCACTTTTCCTTGTTGAATTGCCTTGATTATCCTAGTTTATATTGTTAATCTCTCATTTGTGTTATTTTTAGTTTTATGACTCTTGTTAATTTTGATTTCTATTAATACCATTTGATGTTTTTATGTTTATTGAGGTTTAATTGAGTTTTTATTATTGTTATCTTGCAATCGGTAGCTTAGATTTTATTATTATTACAATTTTACCATGCTTTATTCTTATGCCTTCCAAGTGTTTGTAGAAATGTCTCTCTTAGTTTTAGAGTAGATTTCTACACTCTTGGTTTGGAATTGAGAAATTGAGGTGACATAAGAGTCTTTGATATCCGATATTGATTGGTGATTTAGGGTTGTTAGTTGTTCTTGTTTCTATTGATGAGTAAGACCTATGGATTAAGACTGACTATGCCTATTTGATTTTCTCCCGATGGTGGAGATGACTAAATGGAATGAACTCTAGATAATCACCATGTTCGTGGTCCATGACTAGGAAAAGAAGCTTTGGTTCTTATCGTTGCCTGGAGTGTCTTTTAGCATTTATATTTCTTTTAGTTGTTTGCTTTGCTTTCTTGTCATTTAAATTTTCGCCTATTTATCCGCAAACCCCCTCTTATACTCATAACCGATAACACGCATATCTCACTACAATTCCTTTCAGATACAACCTGAGGTTTAAATATTCTCAATTTTTATTGATTTGCACTTGTGATACAAATTAAACTTCGATCGAGAGTTAATTGTCGGTTTGGAACTATAATATCTACCCGATTATCTTGTGAAATTCTGAACTAACATAAATTCTCGCATCACACTACTGCCTCTTACCCGGTCACATATATCTCCATCACAATCAGTCATTATCATCTCAATCAAACTCATTCATCATCACCTCATGATATCACAACCACTCTCATCATGTCTGAATCATCAATTTCAACGTCTCATCGAATCAATCATTCACTTCTCAACTCTCTTTTGATACCAAAACTAGCTCCTTCAACATTCTTATCCTTAATCTATAACCTAAAACAAAGCTATCGGGCCTTAAACAGAGTTTTCAGAGGTTTGAAAATTTAGAGAATTGGATTAGTATATGGTGCGCGAAATTAGAACTCGCACAACTTAACCGACAAGTGCACCGGGTCATCCAAGTAATACCTCAGGTGAGTGAGGACCGATCCCACGGGGATTGTTGGACTGAGCAAGGAATAGTTATCCTGTTGGACTTAGTCAGGTAAACAGTAAAAGATGGTTGTTCGTGTAAAACATATAAGTAGTGAAAAGCAAGTAAATAAAGCAAATAAACAGGTTTGATGTAAAACAGTAATGAGAAAATGGTTAAGGCCTTAGAGATGTTTACTTTTCTGGATTAAAACATCATACCAACTATTTTAAAACTGAGTGATTCATTCCATGGCAAACCATAAGTGATTAAACCCTAACCTCTTAGCAATTTAATCTCCTCTAATCCTCACTAAAACCCACTCTCATGGTCATTCAATTCATATTAGAGGGTGAAGTTCAAAAAACTAGTTTAGCGCCATAAAGACCTCAATTACCCAAAGCTGACATGATTTTATGTCACATATTCCAATTAGTTCATGTAATTAGCAATTTAGGAGGAGTGTTTTCAAGCTATAGCTCAAGCGAGATAGCTCTCGCGAGAATTACAAGAGCTCATGTAGAATAAGGGTCACACTCTCGTTCCCCCCAAATTCATAAGATTAAGAACGAAAACAACACCTTAGAATTGAATCAAACATTAAATAAAATAGAAGAATAATAATCTTAAACCATAGAAATAAACAGAGCTCCTAACCTTAACCAGGAGGTTTAGTTGCTCATGACTTACAGAGAAAATAGGGTTCTAAAAAGATGCGGAAGGAAGAAAATCCTCAAACCTAATTGATCTTTTGCTTTAAATACTAACCTAATAATAACTGCTAACCCTAAAAGATATTATTTTAAATAAAAGATTACAAAGATAAATTAAAATAAAATAAGATAAAATCTTTGGAGGCCCACTAGTGTGTAACTCGGACTACAAGCTAGCATTCAGCGGCAGGATTGGGCGTTGAAATCCTAAGAGGGAGAGCGCATTCAGATCTCCTAGCCCCCTGCAGGCGTTGAATGCTATGTTGGGCATTTAGAGCCGGGGGGGGGGAGCTGCCAGCATTTTTCTTTATTGCTCCAACCTTCTCTAAACTGCTCTGAATTTCACCTAAAACCATAAAAACACAAGAAAAACTAAAGTAGCATCCAAACGTAATATTTGCACTAAAATCAAGTAAAATTAATTAAAATCTAACTAAAAACAATATAAAAATGATGAATCCATATTTGATGATATATTTTGGTTAGATTTGAGTGGATTTCATCATATAAACCTACATTTATTCACCTAAATAGCATGCTTTTGAGTTTTCCTCCTAAATTATGCTTGATTATGAAAACATGCTCTTTTGTGCTTAATATTAGACATTTTTATTTCAATGACATTCCATTCGATACCTTGATGTTGTTTGTGAGTGATTTCAGATGCAATAGGTAGGAATGGCTTGGTAAAGATGGAAGAAAAGCATGCAAGAGGGAGGAAACATGAAGAAAACAAAGGAGAAGCACACACTGGAGTGCGCATACACACAACCTACTATGCGTACGCACAAGAAGCACAATAGCATGTGTGCGTACGCACAAGAGGAAATTCAGCACGTGTGCGTACGCACAACTCAGCGCACGTGACCTCATTAATGCAAATCGCTGGGGGCGACTTATGGGCCTCCAGAGCCCAGTTTTGGGACTTTCTGAAGCTGATTGAGTGCTATATCAAAGGGCCATCATTCCGTGTGAAAAGGGGAGGAGTAATTAAGTATAGTTTAGGATCATGTAGGTCATTTTCTAGAGAGAGAAGCTCCCCCTTCTGTCTAGAAATTAGGGACTTTAGCTTAATTTCTTTGTAATTGCTCTTTTTAATTCTTGTTTTCATCAAGTTTCTTCTACCTTTCTTTGTTCTATTGTCTTAATTTCCTTAGTTTATCTTGTCATTTTTTCAATTTTGCCACTTTTATGTAATTGCACTCTTTGTTAAATTTAATTTCTATTAATGCAATTTATGTTTTACGTTCATTTAATGCTTGTTTGAGTTATTGTCATTAATTTCTTGCTTCTGGTAGTTATATTTTATTTTTAATGTAATTTAATATTATTTTATTTTCATGCACACCAAGTGTTTGATAAAATGCTTGGCTTAGTATTTACCTAGTTTTTCTTCACTCTTGGTTTGGAATTGAGGACTTTGGTGACCCTTAACTCATTGATGTCCATTCTTGATTGATATATTAGAGTAGTTAGTTGATTTGGTTTCCACTAACTCTAAGTCTTCCATTAATAGAGTTGACTAGGACTTGTGGATTGAAATCAATTATGCCTATTTGACTTATCCTCGATGTAGGGTTGCCTAAGTAGGATTAACTCTTCATAATCATCATGTGTTTGTGGTCAATGGCTAGGATAGGTAAACTTGACTCTCACTCCTTGCCAAGAGGTTTCTTAGCACTTGAATTTTCCTTTTCCTTGGTTAATTGCCTTTGAATTTAATTGCTTTCATTTAATTCTTTGCATGATCATTTACACTTCTTGCTATTTACATGACTTGCTTCTCTTGCAATCTCAAACCCCCATTTCCCCTCATAGCCAATAATTAATCACTCAATTACAACTCCTAGGGAAGACGACCCAGGAATTTAAAACTCCCGGTTTATAATTTGTTTTGAATTGTGACAATTTTTGTTTTAAAATTTGATTGAGAGTTAGTTGTTGGTTTGGACTATAGTTGCAACGATACTAAACTATACCTAATTGCTCCCCCTTTTCTCTAGAAATTAGGGTTTTTAGCTTAATTTCTTTGTAATTTCTCTTTTTAATTATTGTTTTCATCTAGTATCTTCTACCTTTCTTTGTTTTATTGTCTTAATTTCCTTAGTTTATCTTGTTAATTTCTCATTTTGGTAACTTTTTATGTTTATGAGCACTTTTGTTATTTTGATTTCCATTTGATACAATTTATGTTTTATGTTCCTTTATTACTTAATTAAGTTGTTATTCTTACTTTCCTTGCTTGGCTTGGTGGTTGTAGAATTTATTATTTCTTGTTGTTTTATCATGCTTTCTTTTTATGCCTTCCAAGTGTTTGATAAAATACTTGGTTGAATTTTTGCCTAGTTTTTCACACTCTTGGTTGGAAAATTGGGTAATTAGGTAAACTTGAGTGGTGGATGTCCATTCTATATTGTGTTAGGATTGTTAGTTGATTTGGTTTCCACCAACTCTAAGCCTTCTATTAATACAGTTGGCTAGGACTTATGGATTGAGATCAACTATGCCCTTTTGACTAATTCTCGATGTTAGGATTGATTAATTAGGATTAATTCTACACAATTACCATGTTTGTGGTCCATAACTAGGATAGGAATCCTTAATTCCCCAATTCATACTAAAAGCCCTTTTTGTTATTTGAATTCCCTTTTTATTACTTTAATTGATTTCATTTAATTTCATGCTTATTTTATTCCTTGCTATTTACATTCCTTATCTCATGCCATCAAACCCCCGTTTTCCCCTAGAGCCAATAATTGAGCATTTCATTGCAACTCCTAGGGAGAACGACCCAGGATTTTAAACTTACAGCTATTTTGTATTGATTGTGACATCTTTTGGATTTAAAATTTCATTGAGAGTTAGTTGTTGGTCTGGACTATACTTGTAACAAAAGAATTCTATTAAGAAATTCTAGATCAACAATAAATTCTCTTCTTTCAAATTTTTGGCAATTAGGTATAGTTTAGTATCATGTAAGTCATTTTCTAGAGAGAGAAGCTCCCCCTTCTCTCTAGAAATTAGGGATTTTAGCTTAATTTCTTTGTAATTGCTCTTTTTAATTATTGTTTTCATCTAGTTTCTTTTACCTTTCTTTATTCTATTGTCTTAATTTCCTTAGTTTACCTTGTTAATTTCTCATTTTGGTTACTTTTTATGTTTATGAGCACCCTTGTTGTTTTAATTTCCATTTAATGCAATTTATGTTTTATGTTCCTTTATTGCTTAATTAAGTTGTTATTCTTACTTTCCTTGCTTGGTAGTTGTAGAATTTATTATTTCTTGTTATTTTATCATGCTTTCGTTTGAAGCCTTCCAAGTGTTTCATAAAATGCTTGGTTAGATTTTTGCCTAGTTTTTCACACTCTTGGTTGGAAAATTAGGTAATTAGGTGAACTTAAGTTGTGGATGTCCATTCCACATTGTGTTAGGATTGTTAGTTGATTTGGTTTCCACTTACTCTAAGCCTTCCATTAATAGAGTTGACTAGACTTGTGGATTGAGATCAATTATGCCCTTTTGACTAATTCTCGATGTTAGGATTGACTAATTGGGATTAATTCTACACATTTACCATGTTTGTGGTCCAAAACTAGGATAGGAATCCTTAATTCTCCAATTCTTGCCAAGAGCCCTTTTTGCCATTTAATTTCCATTTTCATTGCTTTTACTTGCTTTCCATTTAATTACTTGTCATTTTAATTTCTTGCTTCTTATAATAAAAAAACCCCAAATCCCCCAGAGCCAATAATTGAGTATTTCATTGCAATTTCTAGGGAGAACGAACCGGGATTTAAAACTCCCAGCTATTTTGTATTGATTGTGACATCTTTTGGTTTTAAAATTGATTGAGAGTTAGTTGTTGGTCTGGACTATACTTGCAACGAAAGAATTCTATTAAGAAATTCTAAATCAACACTAATTTCTCACCTATCAATGAACTACTAGCTTGATTATATACCTCTTAGACAGCTAATCCACGACATCGTTGGGGACTTTTCGAGACACCAGTTCAGCCGAGGTATGGGGAGATTAGAGTCTTTGCGGTAGAGGCTAGAACCAAAGGCACAACATTCTGTTATCCAGAAGATTCAACTTTGTTTATGGCGTTTTGAGTAGGATCACTAAGGGGAATGGACTGCAAGAGCTTCACCCTCAATTAACACTACAAAAAAATGGAACATTTGTAACAAAAATTTTGTATCAAATTTAAAATTGTTACAAAAAAATAATTTTTTGTAATAATAATTAGTAATTGTTACAAAAGAATATTTTTTGTAATAACATTACAAGTTGTTACAAAACATGCTAATATTTTGTAACAACCTAACTTTTGTTGTTACAAATTATGTTAGTTTTTGTAACAAACATTTGTTTTGTTACGAAATATTATAATATTTTCTAACAAAAAATAAAGAAGTTGCAAAAATTCGTGATATTTTGTAACAAAATATCTTTTTGTTTCAAAAACTCTAATTGTTTTATAACAAAAAATTAATTTGTCACAAATTCAACATTATTTATAATAAGTTATTTGTTTGTCACAAAATATAAATATATTTTATAACAATTTTTTTTCAAAATGTTAAACACGCTAAAAAAATTTGTTTATATAATTTTTTCAGAATAATTTTATTTTGTTTCAAAAATTAAAATTTTTTTACATATTGTTCATATTCATTAATTTTTAAAAATTAATATATAATTTTTATTCATAATCAAATTTTTAATGTTAATTAAAAATTAATTTGTGAAAGCATACAAAAATTTTAAAAGTCAATTAGTAAATTAATAATCAAATAATATTTTTAAAATAATTTTAATATATTAAATTAAATTTTTAATTAATACTCTATATCCCTAATTTTATTAAAATTACTTAAACCACCATAATCCTAACCTTTTATAAAATTTTTATTATCATATTTCTGTAGTTAAAATAATGTTAAGAAATTTTTTTACATACTTTAATTCCTTTTTTACACATATGACCCTCAAAAATAATTTATGAAATCCCCCCGGGTCAAAAATAATTTATGATATCCCCCCCGGGTCAATCCCTTAACCTAATGCCTAATTGCTTCAACAAAAAACCAAAAAAACAAGGAAGAGAGAAAGAAATGAAAGAAAGGGAAGAACGGAGAGGGAGACATGGAAACGGGGAAGAAAGAAAGAAAGAAGAAAGGGGGGAGTCTGAAGAAGAAGGGAAGAGGGAAGGCGGCGCGGTGGGTGTCACTGCCACCGTTGCTGCCGCTGCTGACAGAGGAGAGAGGAGGTCTAAGAGAGAAGGAGAGTGCCGTGAGGGAGCCGCCGGGCCGCTCAGGACCGCCGTCGCATCGCGTCGCCATTTGCGCCAGCGCCGAGGAGACCGCGCAGGAAGGAGAGACACACGAAGGAGAGAATGCGGGATCTGAGGCCCAGCTGAAGTCCAACCACCGCGTCCAGTTGCTTTTTGCGTCGCCAACATCGCCCTCACCGTGAAGCCCATCGCCTCCGTTGCTGTACTCGCGCCGTCGCCGTCCTCGTCATGGGGTCGGTTGCCGCCACTTATGGCGGAGCCAGAGAGAGAGAGAGCTCGGGAGCAAAGGAGAGAGAGAAGAGAAGTTGTCACGTTCTGCCGCCGTTGGAGGACCTGTCGCCGCCATATCCGCCGCTGTTGGAGCCTCTGGCCGCCAGGTATGCCTCTGTGGCCGGTGGATGAAGCTGTTGTCGCCGAGGTCCATTGTCGGTAAGGGTGTTTTTAGTTCTAGTTTTCGTTTTGAATTTCTGTAACGTTGTCGTTATTGCATGTTGTTATAGCCGCCGTCACCGGAATTCTAATTGCTGTTGGAGCTCGTCGGAGCCCTGCGGCTTCGTTCCCCCACTTATCCTCAATCTCAGTAAGTTATTTTACTCTTCAAAAGAAACTAGTTTAGTCATTTTTCTGCTATGCGTTATTAAGGAATTTGTGACGCTTGTGCTTTAGGGGTGAGTTTTGGTTATTTTATATCGCGATTAAAGTTGCGGGTGATGTTGCAGAAGCAGTAGGGAACTCCTCCTCCCTCAGCGGTCTCTCTCTCGCAAACCCTAAAATGCCGCCTCAATCGTTGTTGTCTCTCCTTCAATCGGCATTCAACCCTCACTGTAAACACTGGTAAGTATTCTTCCCTTTGATTCTCTGTTTTTCTGTTCCTCTATTTCTTCTCTATTTTGGAAACTTAGGTAAATTAGTCTGTTTATTTAGGTGGTGATGTTGTTAGTGCATTCTCTGTTTTCTACAGAACCGTGTTTCCTTTTTGTAGTTCCACCTTGTCCTAGGTTCCCAGCAGCAATGTCTGTGTTATTTTTCATGCTTGGTTTCTGGAACAAAGAGCTTCCAACAGAAGATCCTCTTATTTTTCATGATATGTTTGCATGCCTTGCCTAGCTTCTTGATCATGCCATTGACTACTAAATACTAGACACAAAAATTCTTTCGTTTTGAAGAATAATGCTATCACAAGTTGAATCTTATAATTAGAAATCGTTTTCAAGACTGGATTGATCTAAACCTATTAAAAGGTCTGAAGTTTAAAAAATGTAAAAAACACTGTCTTAATTTCATTTTCATAACGCATTAAAATTAAGTCTTTTCTTCTTCTTCTTCTTCTTCTTCTTCTTCTTTTCAACTATTCTCATTGGATTGGATCTCTAACAGTAAGCTAATCCTGCTCCGTCTTCTTCTTCTTGGCTTACTTTCTATTCATTTATTTTTTTTGTAATTGTTTCGATGTATATTTTGCTCTCCTGGAATGCCATAATTTTTATTTGTTAGCCATTTTTTGTTTTGTTTTGTTTGTATTCTCGTAGTCCTGATTATTCGATGTGTTCTGCTATTGGAATTGGAATACTTCACTGTTGCTCTAGTTCCTAGTCTTAATCTTACTATATTTTTCTACTGCCATCTAAAATTAGAATAATCGGATGATTAATATTTTAAATCTTTTTTGTATATATAGTAATATGGATTGGTAACTGGCAATATTGCAGGGCTTATGTTTTATTGGGTAAAATTTCAGTTTTTGTATTGTTGACGAGGAAATCTTAGGTTCATTTTAAATTTTTAACCATGGAACATCAAGATTTAGTGGATAAGAATGAAGAGAGCGTTCAATCGATCAAAAACGTTAGCAATACTGAAGATCGGGATAAGATGAATGAGGTTGAAGGTGTGAAATGTAACATCCTGACTATCAAAATATCACGCTTCCGGCTGCGCCACTCTGATAGCTCAGGTATTACGATGACTTTTAAAATATTTAATACTAAAATATGAGCCTGTTTAAAATTGTAAACCGTATAACCGCTCAAGAGACTTCTTATCTGACAACATACAACCACATTTACAAAACAAACCACAATACTTACAAAAGATACATATATATATATCATACTAATATAAACTTCACACATCGAAACTCCTATCCCTCTTGCAAAAATTGCTAGAGATAAAGGCGAGGGAAAAATAAAAACTAAGATAATACAAAATAATGTCGAATAAACAGAAAATGAATATAACCCTTCTGAAGCTTCGTTGTCCATATCCTGAAAAGGGAAAAACCTGTAGGAGAGTGAGAACATCGTCCTCGAAAGGGTTCTCACTATAAGGTTACAGAATTGCTATAATAAGATACGAAAATAAAACCGTTTTTAAAGTACAGTTATTAATAACCGCCTTATACTTCTTTTCAAAACCAAAGATTTAATATTCAAAATACGAAATCCTTTCTAAAAGGGAAAGCTGTTAATTTCTCATAAATCTAAAAGCCTTTTTAAAAGTTTTTCCTAGACAGCATGAATGACCAAACTGTTCCGCGCATAGGTTCATTAAGTCTATGCTGAACCTGTTTAGCTTTTCATACTTTTCTAAATCAAAAGCACAAACCCAACACAGTTTTCAGCTCATCTCATAATCAACCACGGCCCTAGTCCCAAGCAACTCAATCAACAACCAATTCATCACAATCCAACCAATTTTCAGTCACAAACACAAGTAAGAAGGTTCAAACACAATCAAGCAGTTATATTAAGTAGAGCAATTAGCAATTAAACATAACTATTCACATACCCTAAACCAAATACAATATGCACACCCAAACAATGTCATATAAATGAATATGATGCATGCCTGTCCTATGGCTAATGAGCTCATCTGTCGGTTATCCAGCCAACCCGACAAGTACGAAAACCTTAGACTGTCCCCCGTCGCGTATCCCCATGAGTCTATGTATAGATTTTACATTCATAAATCATTCAAATCACTCACTGGGGGCTATCCATACCCGGGAATTTATACGTGCCCGGTCACCCTTACGACGTAGGGTCAACAGAGTATCGAGATTCAACCTGGAACACGTGGTGGCAAGCCACGGTTCTTACCCAGGGAAACTCGTATCTCAGATATCATTATTCATAAGCCATTTCATAATCATAATCATTATTTAATCATTCATCAAAGCCATAAGTCACTTTTTATCTCTCAAATCTCTTCAAACTCATAAACCAACTTTTCCTCAAAATCAATTCTCTTTCAAATCTTAGTCACTTAATATAACATTATACAAAACTTCAAAGAGACTTTCAATCATCACCTTAAAACGGAACTTTTTTGAGAAGACACAAGACTCTTGGGAAGAATAACCTGCCTCACTTCTTAAACTCTTTAGAAATCCTCGGAATCATAATTACTCAAACTGAAATCATTTAAAATGGAGACTTGAAACCAAAACCACGGCATATAGGCCAAAAGTTCCGAACCAGTTTCAAAACCAACATCATTTAAGCCCAAAGACCCAATTTCTTTTCATTCTTAAATCGGAAACTTTCCCAAAGGCTCGGATTTATTTAGTTAAGATTTAAAGAATACGTCAAAAGCAATGTGAAATTAAGTAATCAAAGTTTAATTTCCTTTAAAATCCGCAAAAACTCCTCCAAAGGTACTTCTTTGACCAAACCACAAAACATAGGTCCCCTCATGTTTAAATCAAACTTAAAACATAAGCTTTCCTTAAAAGATTAAACTTGAATCACCTGTTTCTTAATAAATCAAAAACCCAACAATAGAACCTCTCGAATCCAATTCTTTCCTAAATCATATTTTAAAACAAAATCTTGAATTTCATAAAATTTCGGCAACATCTCCCCTAAAACTTGGACTTTGCCACCCGTTTCGGGTCCCAACCAAACTAGTATACAACCCATTCAACGGGTTCAAAACCAAATTAGTTTAAAATCAGACTAATTTCAAAAATTCATATCCTTCTCATAATTCAAGAAATCAAATCCAAACTCAATCCATTTTCAATGAACCAAACTCATTTTCCAAAATTGTAATGAAATATTTCAGCAACCAACCATATAACCAAATCAAACAACAATCCAATCGAACCATAAATACATTAATCACAAAACGGCCCAGCAATACATAAGGCTTATACAACCACCAAAAGTACATTTATCACATTAATATCCATTTATAACAACTCCAAATCATAAAATTAAGTTTTTTGAAAAAGCCCCTACCTCAAATACGACTTAACCAAGCGACAGAAACTCTTTTTCTCACAGCCCGCAACAACACAACCTCAACCACAGCAACTTTAATCACGACACGTAAGAACCGAACTCAAACCTAAAGCATTAATGTTGCAAGAACCTTAGAAACATATAATAGAATAGAAGCCATAGAGGTTCGGGACGATGCAGCAGCTTGATGTCGCATGCAACCATCTTAGAACCCAGCATGCAAGACCCGTAACTCGATCCTATGACACCAAAATCTCATATCCCTAAACAACTTAAAACGGAAGTACTATTTCAAATGTTCCGGAACGAAACGCTTACCCAAACAAGGAAGGACGGCTGAACTGAAACAGTGGTAACTCCGATGGTGGTTTTGGTGATCACAGCCACGGTGGCAGAGAATCCCAACGGTGACTGCGAATGCAGATCGGTGTCGGCAGCAGCTTCTGACGGCGACTGGAGCTACGGCAACGGCTACGGTTCTCCTTGGTGGCTCTACTCGACGGTGACGGACCCAAAGGCGGCGACGATCGCACGTGCAGCAGCAGCAGCCCGCGATGATGGCGTTGGCGGCGGCTCTGCATGCTGACGACGAAAGCTTCGAGGACAGTGACCCGCGGCCTCCTCTCCTTCGCGTCTCTGTTCTCGACGGCGACGCATCATGGTTGTGGCGCGACAGATGGTGGCGACGGTGACGCGGTGGTGGCGCTGGCTTCCCTCGCCGATGACGGCATGGATGGCTGTAGCGACGCAAATCCTTCTCCCTCTTTGCGTCTCTCTCTCTGTCGATCTCTCTCTCCTCCGGCATGGGTGGCTGGCGCGATGGCAAGCTGGGCAGCAAGGCGTGGCAGATTCAGCGGATCGGTGGGAGGCAGCAGCTCCCTTTCTTCTCCCTCACCCCCTCGACGCTTCCTCTCTTTTCCCCCTTTCCCCGATTCTATTTCCCCCTCTTCCCTTTCTTTCTTCTTTTCTTTTTTGTTTCCACTCACAAAACCGTGTCTGTGTGTGTTGGTAAGGAAAAGTGAGGTGTGTGCTGAGTGTGTGAGCCGTGGGTAGGGGATTAGGTGAGAGAGATGAGTGTAATGTTAGGGTTTGGGGGTAGTTTAGGTATTTTCATTAAAAATAGGGTTAGTAGTGTAATTTCATAAAATAATTAGGAAGATAAAATAATAATCAAAAAACCAAATTAAGTATAAAATTTCTATCTTTAACATACCTTCCAATTACAAGTTGTAAATTATTTTCCATTCGAATACTAATTTAATAAAAATTAGAGATAAGTAAATTAATTCTCCTTTATTTATAAAATAAGGTCAAAAATCTAAATATTAAAATTAAGGCATATAAAATATTCACTATTTTTTTTTCAATTGTAAGAACTCTATATAATAAATAATAATTTGCTCAACTTATATATAAAAATCTCTAAAAATAAAATTTTAAAATAAATACAATAGCTCATAAATAATTTATTAATAACTTTTTAAAATCCGGGGTTTTACATTCTACCCCACTTATAAAAATTTTCGTCCTCGAAAATTAACTTAATACACAAAATTCTAAAATAGTTTTGAATACTTTACTTTCGTATACTTTAGAAAACAAAGGTCTTGGCATATATATATGTATATAATTTTCCAAATACCGAAAATCTCGTAAAAATTTAGGTGTAAGAAAAAAGTGTGGTCTAAAGCAAAAGTTACAGGATGGTTCAAAAACAAAGATGTCACATGGGGCTACTATTTTACCAAAACTTGAAGCATAAGAGGGTGCAAGTGTTCTAGTTAAGTGTTTGCGAAAACAAAGGGGATATCTAGGTGGCAAAAGTTTGAAAATAGGTTGACGTAAACAAATAGAATGACACCTGTGCACCGACCTCGTACCAACTTCAAAACTTCAACTTCCCAACTCTATTAGTCACTTCACAGCACTATAACCTGTCACAAGCCTAACATCTGCCAATTTTTACCAGGAACAAAACTCCCACAACTCCTCAAGATGTTGCACAATTACCACTCCTCCTTTTCACGTTCACGAACAGCATTCTAAAAAGACTAACGTTTCGTTTGCTATGCCTAAAGGTCATACGTGACTCTAAAAACTAAAGCAATTCTCGAGTTTATTCAAAAGAATACAAGACCTTGAAAAAGGACAAGTGACAAGGACAATATCTGCAAGGACATGAAAAGATTATTGAGGTCACAAGTAATTAGGGATGCACAAGGAATGAAAAGTTCCAGAAAGGAAATTAGTTTGGCAATCTCAAGAATGATTCCTGAATCAATGAAATTCGATGGGAATAATAAAAAGAAAAGTAGTGTTATAATTTGAACAAAATCAAGTTGAATCAAAGAAGTGTGAAGTTTATAGAAGAAGTATGCCTTAAACTTAAGACAGATTATAAGACTTGAGTTAGGATCAAGAATATCTTCGAACGCATTGCTCATAAAGAATGGAAACTTTTTCAAAACCCATTTCACATTCTCAAAGAAAAGGCGTAACCAACATTTTGCAAAAGAATAACAAGAGTATGAATGTGGCATCACTTTAACGCAAATTTCATGTTGAAATAGATCATGTAGAGTTTTAAAACAAAATGAACACTAGTTTGACTAAAAGCAAATTATTCCTCAAATATTTAGAAAGGTGGTTAGGTGCACAACTTAACCAAAAGTATGCATAAAGCTCAGAAGAAAATCAAAAGTTTGTTCAAAATTTTCTCAAAGCTCATATTCAATCAAACGTGTGTAAAGGTTATAACAAAGATAGAAGAAGTCAAACTTTATTTAGAGAAGAAAGATCCGAGGTAAAAGTTTCCGTAAACACACTTCTATCAAAAGCAGGGTTCTGCGTATGTGCGATAAGGTTTTTAGAATTTCCCGTAAAGAAGTGTACGCTAAGTCAAAACAATCTTATCAAAATTTTAATAAATGGCTTTTAGTTACAATCAAGCAAGAAAATTTTAATTTGAAACTTCTTCAAAAGGAATTCAAAACTTCTTCAAGATAGTTCAAAACAAGTCTCCGAAAATATACTTGAAATTACCACCTTTGCAGGAATATTCAAGGGATTAAGGTGCACTTAAAAGGAAATCAGCCCATATGAGAAAGGATCTTTAAATCAAGGGAGTTCAAAAAAAATTCACTAGCCTTGG
This sequence comes from Arachis ipaensis, assembly GCF_059453495.1. NCBI lineage: Eukaryota > Viridiplantae > Streptophyta > Magnoliopsida > Fabales > Fabaceae > Arachis > Arachis ipaensis. Next base: position 80,273,543 of record NC_142443.1, read on the forward strand.
AATATCAAACAAGTTTTTGATTGATCTAAATGAATACAAAACGCGCAAGAAAAGACAACCCAATCAAAAGAAAATTCTCAAGAAAGAACCTTTGACTAAAGAAAGACAATTAAAAGGGAAAACAGTGCATTAGATGGAAACAAAGTCAAGCTGACTCGGATGAGGGTGAGATTCATAAGAGAAGGAAAATTAAGACTAACGGTGACTTTCACAAAAGAAAGAGAGTAATTAAATACAAAATCAAATATGACATCCATAGAAGTGAAAAACTCAAAAAGGAATTGGTCCGTTCTTGAAAGGGAAGATATGAATCCAACATTTTCGAAAGAGCAAAGAATGCTTAATTAACGTGTTATGCTAAACCAAATTCAAATTAAAAAAATAGATCAGGCGAAATTTATTAAACGAAAATCAACTAGAAGGAGACAAAAATCTTCCTTTGAAGAGTATCTAAATACATAATCAAGCAAAAATATTCATAAAAATTGTAATATAGTTGTTAGAAAATCAAGCTGTATATATATTTTTTAAAATAAGTATATTTTCATAAATCAGTAAAAGAATTAGCGAGGTATTAGGAGTAAATAGTTTCTAAATTGCATAAAGAATTTTCAAAGTTCTATTTAGAGGAGGTTATACCGAATCAAAAACGATTTTATAAAGGCTTTAAGAATTATGGTTGGGGATATAGTCAAGTAAGAGAAAAGTTAAATCACAATTTCTTTAGAAAGAGCTTGGAATAGGAGCTTAAAGAAATACACTGCATCCATAAGACCAAAGTTGTATCAAAGAATATATGGATCAAGAAAAGGGTTTAAACAAAGGAAGGCAAACACACCAAGGACATTAGGCAGACTTATGCGGTTGGAATCAAAGGAGAAAGCATATGAACAGAGTAGGAGGTTTGGAACAATCAAACTACTTTCCAAAAGAAAATAGCAAACAAGAAATTCAAGATAAGCCATGAAAGAACACGTCACATGACTCCAGCAGAAAACTAGACACATAGCCGAGTAACCTTGTGAATTAATTTCTAACGTTCCCAAAACCCGCAATTCGTGTTGTCTATAACTCGTATATTGTCTATGATAACCCATTAGTGCTTCCATATACATAACTCACTAGTGTTAAGCTGGCCAAACTTAATACCAGAAATTATGCAATGCAAGACTAATGGCATTAATCAATAGACCGTCATGTGCATAAAGCTCTAATTCTTGTTATCCAAACAAGACCTACTACATGACAGATTCTCAGAGTATGCAATTGAAGCATAGTCGGTCCATTCCTCAGGCTCTACAGGAAGGACCGCTATGATACCATAATGTAACATCCTGACTATCAAAATGTCACGCTTCCGGCTACGCCACTCTGATAGCTCAGGTATTATGATTGATGACTTTTAAAATATTTAATACTAAAATATGAGCCTGTTTAAAATTTTAAACCGTATAACCGCTCAGGAGACTTCTTATCTGACAACATACAACCATATTTACAAAACAAACCACAATACTTACAAAAGATACATATACATATATATATATACATCATACTAATATAAACTTCACACATCGAAACTCCTATCCCTCTTGCAAAAATTGCTAGAGATAAAGGCGAGGAAAAAATAAAAACTAAGATAATACAAAGTAATGTCGAATAAACAGAAAACGAATATAACCCTTCTGAAGCTTCGTCGTCCATATCCTAAAAAGGGAAAAACCTGTAGGGGAGTGAGAACATCGTCCTCAAAAGGGTTCTCACTATAAGGTTACAGAATTGCTATAATAAGATACGAAAATAAAACCGTTTTTAAAGTACATTTATTAATAACCGCCTTATGCTTCTTTTCAAAACCAAAGATTTAATCTTCAAAATACGAAATCCTTTCTAAAAGGGAAAGCTGTTAATTTATCATAAATCTAAAAGCCTTTTTAAAAGTTTTTCCTAGACAGCATGAATGACCAAACTGTTCCGCGCATAGGTTCATTAAGTCTATGCTGAACCAGTTTAGTTTTTCATACTTTTCAAAATCAAAAGCACAAACCCAACACAGTTTTCAGCTCATCTCATAATCAACCACGGCCCTAGGCCCAAGCAACTCAATCAACAACCAATTCATCACAATCCAACCAATTTTCAGTCACAAACACAAGTAAGAAGGTTCAAACACAATCAAGCAGTTATATCAAGTAGAGCAATTAGCAATTAAACATAACTATTCACATAGGCAAACCAAATACAATATGCACACCCAAACAATGTCATATAAATGTATATGATGCATGCCTGTCCTATGGCTAATGAGCTCATCTGTCGGTTAACCAGCCAACCCGACAAGTCCAAAAACCTTAGACTGTCCCCCGTCGCGCATCTCCATGAGTCTATGCATAGATTTTACATTCATATATCATTCAAATCACTCACTGGGGGCTATCCATACCCGGGAATTTATACATGCCCGGTCACCCTTACGACGTAGGGTCAACAGAGTATCGAGATTTAACCTGGAACACGTGTTGGCAAGCCACAGTTCTTACCCAGGGAAACTCGTATCTCAGATATCATTATTCATAAGCCATTTCATAATCGTAATCATTATTTAATCATTCATCAAAGCCATAAGTCACTTTCTATTTCTCAAATCTCTTCAAACTCATAAATCAACTTTTCCTCAAAATCAATTCTCTTTCAAATCTTAGTCACTTAATATAACATTTTACAAAACTTCAAAGAGACTTTCAATCATCACCTTAAAACGGAACTTTCTTGAGAAGACACAAGACTCTAGGGAAGAATAACCTGCCTCACTTCTTAAACTCTTTAGAAATCCTCGGAATCATAATTACTCAAACTGAAATCATTTAAAATGGAGACTTGAAACCAAAACCACGGCATATAGGCCAAAAGTTCCGAATCAGTTTCAAAACCAACATTATTTAAGCCCAAAGACCCAATTTCTTTTCATTTTTAAATCGGAAACTTTCCCAAAGGCTCAGATTTGTTTAGTTAAGATTTAAAGAATACTTCAAAAGCAATGCGAAATTAAGTAATCAAAGTTCAATTTCCTTTAAAACCCACAAAAACTCCTCCAAAGGTACTTCTTTGATCAAACCGCAAAACATAGGTCCCCTTATGTTTAAATCAAAATTAAAACATAAGCTTTCCTTAAAAGATTAAACTTGAATCACCTGTTTCATAATAAATCAAAAACCCAACAATAGAACCTCTCGAATCCAATTCTTTTCTAAATCATATTTTAAAACAAAATCTTGAATTTCATAAAATTTCGGCAAATCAGTTTAAAATCAGACTAATTTCAAAAATTCATATCCTTCTCATAATTCAAGAAATCAAATCCAAACTCAATCCATTTTCAATGAACCAAACTCGTTTTCCAAAATTGTAATGAAATATTTCAGCAACCAACCATATAACCAAATCAAACAACAATCCAATCCAACCATAAATACGTTCATCACAAAATGGCCCAGCAATACATAAGGCTTATACAACCACCAAAAGTACATTTATCACATTAATATCCATTTATAACAACTCCAAATCATAAAATTAAGTTCTTTGAAAAGGCCCCTACCTCGAATACGACTTAACTATGCGACAGAAACTCTTTTTCTCACAGCCCGCAACAACACAACCTCAACCACAGCAACTTTAATCCCGGCACGTAAGAACCAAACTCAAACCTAAAGCATTAACGTTGAAAGAAACTTAGAAACATATAATAGAATAGAAGCCATAGAGGTTCGGGATGAGAAATAACTTACTATACTTACGAATAAGCCAGAGAACATAGCAGTGGCAACTCCGATGACGATGCAGCAGCTTGATGTCACATGCAACCGTCTTAGAACCTAGCATGCAAGACCCGTAACTCGATCCTATGACACCAAAATCTCATATCCATAAACAACTTAAAACGGAAGTACTATTTCAAAGGTTCCGGAACGAAACGCTTACCCAAACAAGGAAGGACGGCTGAACTGAAACAGTGGTAACTCTGATGGTGGTTTCGGTGATCACAGCCACGTTCCCAGTTACCCGAACGGTTGCAGAGGATCCTAACGGTGACTGCACATGCAGATCGGTGTCGGCAGCAGCTTCTGACGGCGACTGGAGCTATGGCGACAGCTACGGTTCTCCCCGGCAGCTCTGCTCGACGGTGACAGACCCAGAGGCGGCGACGATCACACGTGCAGCAGCAGCAGCCCGCGATGATGGCGATGGCGGCGGCTCTGCACGGTGACGACGAAAGCTTCGAGGACAGTGACCCGCGGCCTCCTCTCCTTCGCGTCTTTGTTCTCGATGGCGACGCAGCGTGGTTGTGGCACGACAGATGGTGGCGACGGTGACGTGGTGGTGGCGCTGGCTTCCGTCGGTGACGACGGCATGGATGGCTGCAGCGACGCAAATCCTTCTCCCTCTTTGCGTCTCTCTCTCTCTTGATCTCTCTCTCCTCTGGCGTGGGTGGCTGGCGCGACGGCAAGCTGGGCAGCAAGGCGTGGCAGATTCGGCGGATCGGTGGGAGGCGGCAGCTCCCTTTCTTCTCCCTCACCCCCTCGACGCTTCCTCTCTTTTCCCCCTTTCCCCGATTCTATTTCCCCCTCTTCCCTTTCTTTCTTCTTTTCTTTCTTGTTTCCACTTACAAAACCGTGTCTCTGTGTGTTGGTGATGAAGAGTGAGGTATGTGCTGAGTGTGTGAGCCGTGGGTGTGGGATTAGGTGAGAGAGATGAGTGTAGTGTTAGGGTTTGGGGGTAGTTTAGGTATTTTCATTAAAAATAGGGTTAGTAGTATAATTTCATAAAATAATTAGGAAGATAAAATAATAATCAAAAAACCAAATTAAGTATAAAATTTCTATCTTTAACATACTTTCCAATTACAAGTTGTAAATTATTTTCCATTCGAATACTAATTTAATAAAAATTAGAGATAAGTAAATTAATTCTCCTTTATTTATAAAATAAGGTCAAAAATCTAAATATTAAAATTAAGGCATATAAAATATTCACTATTTTTTTTCAATTATAAGAACTCTATATAATAAATAATAATTTACTCAACTTATATATAAAAATCTCTAAAAATAAAATTTTAAAATAAATACAATAGCTCATAAATAATTTATTAATAACTTTTTAAAATCCGGAGTTTTACATGAAATCTGAGTTGATTAATGTTGATGAGAGCAAGGATTTGTAATCTGAAACTAGTTCTATTCAAGAAGTACAAGGAAGTAATTGCAAGGGATTTGAAGCTGAAATTAAAGTCAATACTAATGCACAAGAGTACTCTGGTGATAAAGAGGGTGCCAATGGAGATTGTGAGCCTGAAAGACTATAGCCAAATCTGGATAAAGATTGATGAACTTACAGTAATTGTCCTCTAAATGAAAGAGTTTATTCCTGTGAAGGACAGATTTCACAAAATGCGCAGATTCACTAACTGTTTTCTTGAGTCAGAAGTTGTAGATTTCTTGTCTGAAGGTCAGTATCTAGAAAGCCCAGAGGTATGGATTTAATTACCCTATATACAACTAAAACCCATGCAGAAATCCTCATATGTAGTCATTGTTTCATATTCTTTAATCATTTTATATTTGTTAATCATATGATCAGACAAATCTGCCGAATATTTTAATTGATTATCTTGGTACAATTCTTAGCATCATATTGTCATTACTATCTTTGTGATTGTTGTCTAGTGGTGTAGGCTGTTGAGTTTGGACGAAAGCTTGCTAGAAAACTCTTCTTTTATCATGTTCTTGAGTATGTCCAAGCATTTTATTTGACGCTTTCAATTTCTGTTGTTTCAATTATGTTTTATCAGAAAGTTGACAATTCTATGGTGCCTTACTATTTTACTCTAGTGCCTTATTATTTTGATTCTATTTTTTGTATTTTTTTGGTGATTTGGATATTTTTGTTTTCTTAAATTTTTGTGTTTATGAATTGAGTGTCTTAGGTAACTACATCATCATTATTAACATAGAAATATTAATTTAATTTTGTTATTGATTTTGTGTTTTTTACAATGCATTGAATTAGGATAGTTTGTATTGTGGAGTTATCGATAACCGTCTTGGAATTTAGTTTAGAGCCCTTTGAAAGTGATAGTCGCTGTGATGCTAGGTTATAGCATAAAGGCTTCGAAATCTAAGTTAAGAATTCAAGTACAATTTCAATAGGAAATGCAAGACCGTGAGGAGCTAACAAAGGAAATAGATGTGCTCAAAGAAAAACTTGAAAAGCAACAAACACGCCAAGAGGAAGAATTAGCTCAAGTGAAAGCTCAATTGGAAGCTCAACAAGCCGTTGTGAACTTTTTCATAGCGCGCTTTGACAATGAAAGAAACTAGACAATGAAAGGTACTCCTAAAATTGCTTATGGTTTTAATACATATTCCTAGATGATTCATATATTATTAGTATAGTTTAATTTGTATATGGATCTATTTATTACATTTTACTTGTGTCATGGTTGAGAAATGACAAATGTCCTATTATTAGGTTTGATAAATTTGGTTGTGTATTGGCTGAGAAATAAGTAGTGAATTAGTTGTTTTTTATGATACCGTAGACGGTGGAAATATCCAAGTTTTAGGGGAGATTTTGCCAAAATTTTTCTAAACATTTTGGATAAAAGTTAATGGAAAAAATTATAATTGGTGTTATATCTTGTTTCTAATTTTTTCTTTCGGTTTTTCTTATTTACAGGAGTGCTAAAATGGTGACAACAAGCTACCATAAGTGTTCAAGAATATTTTGATTCATAGAGACACTAATCTATGTTAGACTTTTAACTTTTGGTTGAACTTGTACAAGAAATATAACTTGTAGAACTAATCAATGTACTCACTAATGTGATTTTGTTTTAAAACAATTTTAGTTAAATAAAGTATGATTGAATTATGTATGCTTTTATATATTATATAAATGTTGACTTGCTTAGTAAAGTAGTTAATATATCAGTTAATTAAAAAAATAATTTGGTAAATTATGCATTTAATTTGTATTAAAAAATATTGTTACAAAAAAATATTTTGCTTTTGTAACTAAAGAAAAAAAGTTACAAAATCAAGTTATATTTTGTAACAAAATTTTATGATAGGAAAAAATATATTGTCACCAAAAATATTTTGGAGATCAAAATTTGTTATCACTTTTGTAATGACTTTTGGTTTTTTGTATCAGAAAAATTTTTTACAAAATATTACTTTGAATTGTAACAGTTTCATTTTTTGTTACAAAAATTTTTTGTAATGGGAGACACTGCAACGGCCCCTTTTTTGTTACAAAATCCTTTTGTTTCAAAATTTTGATTTTTTGTAACAATTTTTCTTGTTACAAATACTGCTTTTTCTTGTAGTGTAGACTGGATCCACACTAACCCTATTGTTCAGCACTGGAGGAGAATCGGCAACCTCTCAAGAAAGGCGTTGATCACACACAGCCTGTCATAGAAGAAATCATTCAGAGTTGGAGGAGACAGTAAAACTGAATTGATCCAGAAGAATAAAGCATCTCCAAGACTTAACCATCTTCTTATCATTGCTTTCACCATAAATTGAGTAACGTTTTCTTTATTTTCCTTTTATGCGCTTTAAACAACAAATCAACTTTTCTATCCAGCTGACTAAGATCTTCAAATTAACCATAGCTTGCTTCAAATCATAATCCTCGTGGGATCGACCCTGACTCACTCAGGTATTACTTGGACGACCCAGTGTACTTGCTGGTTCAGTTGTGTGAAGTGTAATTCCGCGCACCAGTCGTTGCTAACTTGCTTGTTTATCAAAGATAAACAGAAGAAAGGAGTGTTGTTGCTATGCACGAAGAAAAAATAATAGCTAGTTGAAAAAAAAAAAGAAAAGTTAGAAGTCAGGTGAAGAAAAAAAAATTGTTAGTTGAAAGAGAAAAGAAAAGTCAGAAGTTATATGAAGAAAAAGAAAACAGTTAAAAATTAATGTTAGTTGAAAAGGAAAAGGGTGGTTAAAATTTATGTGAAAAAAAAGAAAGGTTAAAAGTTATGTCAGGAAAAAGAAAAAATTAGTTGAAAAAGAAAAGAAAAGTTAAAATTATGTGCATAGTAAAAACGTTCCTTTAATTCTGAAAATTTCAACAATTCCAAAATAAGCAAGTTTATGCTCAATTCTCAACAATTCAAGATGCCAAAACAAGTAATGCAAATGTATGTGCAGAGCACATAATCAAATAAGTATTAATCACAAGCAATTGGCATAAGTTAAAATAATTTGGCGTTGACAAAGTTAAAACCTTGATAAACATGGTAAACAATGAAAATTCAAACACCAAATTATAATGAAGCATGAAAGTCACAATTTGAAACAAGAATTGAAAACCTCATGATCTATGTGACTTAATGTAAGTTAGGTATGAATAAAATAAATCAAATTAGCCACATAGATTAAAAAACCTTCAATCTCGTGAGTTTACGCAAAAAAGGCACTAATTTTCAAAAGAATTCAAATTCCGGTCAATTGAAAGTCAATTAAGGATATTCAATGCCTATGAATAACACACAATTCAAAACAAGCAAAGAAGTTAAAGAATTGACCAAAACTTGTAAGGAAGTTCTTGAGGAAATTTCCAAAACAGTTTAGCAAACAAGATTCTATTGACACAAAATTCCGTCAAATAGAATCTTGTTGCACAGAATAAGACAATGTTAATTAATGAAATAAGGTTAGGAAAAAATCCTGCAACATTTTAGCACTAATGTTGCCTTGTTTTCCAAATTCAACCAATCAAATCAAATTTCATATGAATGCATTAACAATTAAAAACACAAAAACCATATATGAATTCATATGAATTAAACACTATGCCAACATACAGTAATAAAACAGCCATAAGCAATTAAGCCATAAAAAATAAGCAATGAGTAGCAAAGGGCACTCAATAGGCTAGCATACAGCACCAAACAGCAATAAGGAACAACAGTAGTTGATTCAGTCAGCATTCCTTTCATTGAATTCAATAACCATTCTAGAAGCAAGAAGTATGAATTCAAACAATTATTCATAACTAAATCCAACAATGAAGTTCAAATTGAAATAGGAACTCAGCATCAATCAGCAAGGATAGAGCAGCAATAACAATTATGCAGCAACATCATCAAACCAAATTAGCACAGGGGTAAATCATCCAGCAACAAACAAACCAACAAAAATCAAAGAAACAGCAACACTCCTAAACAACATTATTAATCAAGACAAACCTAAATCCACAAACTAATTCAGATTATCTAACCACCTAATCAACTAAACATGCATAAACTAAATAAACTATGCTAAACAAAATTAACTAGCAGCGATATAATGAATGAAACAGAACTTAACGAAAGAAAATGAAAATGGGAGAACCTGGGAAGTAGAATTGGCACAAAGGAAGGGAAGGGGAAGGTTGATGATGATGAGTGACAGGCCAAAGCGAACACAGCCGGCCTGGTGGTGCGCTGGCGTAGTGGCAGCAGCAGAGGGGAAGTGAAATGGAAATAGGGCTTTTCCCTGTTCTGGCCTTCGAAGGCAGTGGAAGGGGTAATGGAGCAAGGGGTGTGTGGAGCTTGTGAGTGGAGGGGTGGTGGTCTTGGCTGTTGGCGCTGGCAAAGGTGGCGGTGCCGCGGCTGCGGTAATGTGGAGGAGCAAAGAGTAATGGGCAAGGGGAGGGAGAAAAGATGATAGAAGAGGAAGAAGAAATGGGGAAAGGGACGTGGCGGCAGCGGCGGTCGCCGACGGTTAGGAATGGTGGTGATGGGATGGTTCTGTGCTCGCAGAGGTGTTACAGGGGATGTCACGCATACGCGGGACTTATGAAAGTGGGGAGCGACGCGTACGCGTCTAGCAGGCGTACGTGTGATAGGGTGAAAAACAGAATATGACGCATACGTGCGACGGGCATGCTGGAAAAAAATTTTTGCGTACGCACTTAGGCGTGAGGATGCTAGGCTACTGAGTGCCCTTTGCTACTATTCAAAATGCATATAAACAAGAAATAATAAAAAATTTGCAACTATTCACATTAAACTTTAAAACTAACCAAAATTTTGTTTTCCAAATCAAAACTATTGGACTATTCAAAGTACTTGAAATATGCTCAAACAAGAATCATTTCAACCATCCAAAAATTAATTGAAAATTTTAAACAAGCAATTCAAGTAAAAAAGGCAATTTAAAACAAGATTACTAATTATTCAAATATGCATTTTAAAACAAAAATCTATTAAGACAAGCTAATCAACAAAGAGACATATTTACAAGAATGAAATAAAGGAGGGAAGTTGGAATGTTTTACCATGGTGGGGTGTCTCCCACCTAGCACTTCTATTTAGAGTCCTTAAGTTGGACTTTTTGAGAAGCTCTCATCAAGGAGGCTTGTGTTTCCATTCTTCCTTGAATTTTCACCCATGTTTACATCTTCCATGGCTTTTGATATTCTGAAGCTTGTGCACCCAATCTTCTTGTGGGTTCTCTTTATGCCATCTAGGTGACAAACATGCGGAATTCTCAATTCCTATAACTCAATAGCAACCAAACTCATAGTCCAGTGGGTGAGAATTCATAGGAGAAAAGGAAAATAAAAACCAAAGGTAATAAGAACAAATAAAATAAATACCTAAAACTATAAAAAATAAGGAATCAATCAAAAATAAATTATTCACATATTCACATATTAATAATAGCCAACAATGTAACACCATTGCAACTCCCCAGCAACGGCGCAAAAAACTTGATGTTTAGGATTTGCGCTGGTTCGGTAATTTAGACAAAACAATTTCGTTGATGGCATAGTCCAAAGCGGCAATCGAATCCCCAACATCAAAGTTTAAATAAAGGTTATCACAAAGAAAACCAATATAAAAAATCGAGAGCATTGAACATCAGGTCGTTCTCCCTAGGAATTGCAATAAAATGTGTAATTATTAGCTATGAGGGAATTGGGGGTTGATGATGGCAATTGGCAAGAAAATAAAGGCAAGAAAGTTATTAAGCATGCAAGGGAATTAAAACTCAAAGCAAGTAAATAAAAAATGGGAATTAAAGTGGCAAAAAGGAACTCTTGACAAGGATTAGGAATTAAGGATTCCTATCCTAATCATACATCACAAATATGGTAATTACGAAGAATCAATTCCAATTAGTCAATCCTAACATCGAGGATAAGTCAAAAGGGCATAACTGATCTCAATCCACAAGTCCTAATCAACTCACTAATTAACTTAGTGAAAGACTAGCGTTAGTGGAAACCAAACCAACTAACAATCCTAACACAATATCGAATGGACATGTATGACTCAAGGTCATCTAATTATCCAATTCCAAGCCAAAAGTGTGAAAAACTATACAAAAACTATAAGAGACATTTTATCAAACACCTAGCATTGATAAAAGGAAAATTATGATAAATTACAATAGAAATAAAATATACTCTACCAATTGCATGAGAATAATAATAAAAACTCAAATAAGCATTAAAGAAAGAAAAAACATCAAAATTGCATTAAAGAAAATCAAAATTGACAAATGTTCATAAACTAAAAGTGGAAAAATTGAGAAAATAACAAATGAAACTAAGAAGATCAAGGCAAGAGAGCATGAAAACATAAATGAAACTTTACAAAAACAAGAATTAAAGACTAAAACTAAAGAGAAATTAAGCTAAGAACCATAAATTCTAGAGAGAAGAGGGAGGTTCTCTCTCTAGAAAAACTAAGCTAAAACATGTTAAAACCTAAACCTATGGACTAGGCTTGGAAAGCCCTAAAATTGCCCCCAGCGTAGCGCAATTAATGAGCTCACGTGACAAGGGTCACGCGTACGTGTGGCCATGAGTTCCACCAACTCTTAATTTCTTCATGAATTCTTCATCTTGCATGCTTTTTCTTCACTTCTTTGATCCAATCCTTTGCCTTGGAAACCTGAAATCAATCAACAAATATATCAAAGTATCAAATGTAATTTAAGTGAATAAAATTTAGCAATTATAAGGCCTAAAAAGCATGTTTTAACTTTCAAACGCAATTTAGGAAGAAATCATAAAACTATGTTATTTCAATGGATAAATGCAAGAAAAGTCAATGAAATCTACCCAATTAGAGCAAATAAATACCATGAAATGTGGATTCATCAGTTACCGACTCCTCGTGAGGACGGTGCAAATGCTAATGAATGTACTGAACAAATCAAGAAGCTCTATGAGGAGGTACGACAGAAGATACTGCGTTAAACTGCTCATTATAAGGCTCAAGCCAAAAAACATAGGAGATCAACTATTTTCATTGATCGAGAAATGGTTTGGATTCATCTGAAAAAGGATCGATTTCCTCAGTCACACAGGAAATTATCTCCTCGGGTGGATGGACTGTTCAGAGTCTTTGAGGGCATTCAAGATTGAGCTTCCATGAGACTATGAAGTATCTGCCACCTTTAACGTTGTTGATCTGTTACCTTACTATGAAAAAGATAACACCAAGCCTCTTCCAACCCAGGGAGAATGATGCAGGAGCATCTATTTGGTCATTAGAAATATTAGTTGAAATAGTAAAGCATAGTTATGTTATTATAGTATGCATATAAAACTGTCCTACATCACCTAACACTCAAAACTCCTCCCCCCCTTACTACTATAAATAAGTCCATTTATTCCCTTTGTTGTATAACTTGAGAAATAAACACTTCTTATATTATAAGCTTTATGCTTGTCTGCTCTGGGCTCTTTTAAGAGTAAAAGGGGTATATCCTTGGCTTGGCCAACCAAAGTGGGTTCTTGGTTAATATCACCATAATCGAATTGTTAACCTCTCTATGATTTGTGAACTAAACAATGTTCTGGAATCATGATGGTGGGTCTGACCAGCGTCATCAGGAAGGCTTGGCAATGCACTGCATCGGCAGGCACCCTTTAGGTTCATCCTAGCCTCGAAGGTGGTGATATGTTTTTGGGGATCCTTCATGCCATCATACCTCATGTTTGTGAGCTTATCGAAAGTTTTTTGCAAGCAGATCTTGAGGATTCTTGCATTGAAAGAGGTTGTCCCTATTACCACGGGCTCATACCGACGCCTTTTTCAATCAACAGAGGTGTTATCTTCGGGTTCGGGATATCAATTACGATGACTTCCACTGTGGAAGTATCTGAGCTCGTCTTCCTGGCATCGTCAATATTCCTCATGCCCCTTCCTACGGTCTGTCTGGGTTGTTCGGGACCAAGATCTCCTGTCCTTTCTTCCTTCCAACTCAAAATAGGTGTCCCGAATGAAACAAAGCCTGGTAACAGTCACGGGCAAATACCTCCCTCTCCAGGTTTCGCAACCTGTGTCTAAGTTCTTGGATGATGCGGGAACTGTTAGAGCCTGCTCCCCCAAAAGGTCGTTGGCTGGAGTTACAGTTGTGGCTAGGGTTACACTAGTGTGGACGATGCCGGGAATGCGTAGCCCATTGGTGTCCGGTGCTGGTGTTGCGGAGCATGGTATCCTCCCCCTTCAGCCTCATTCATGGTGTGAGGGGGCTCTACTTCCATTCTGTGCTTGGCCTTTGGTCCTCATAAACAACGCCAATGTTTAGTGGTTACCTAGACGAGACTTTTAGTAAATTGGGACCGAGAGTTCTAGCAATAGAGACTGAACTAAGGTCGCTGAAGGGGAGCTTTTGGGGTCCCCTATTTATTCCATGAGCAGCGTCATGAAATTCTGAATTTGATGGGATTCTTGGTCATTTCTCTCCCTTTCCATTCCTGGTATAGAAGGTTATTAACTCTTAAGATCCCATGGTCACAGGTTTCACACTGGACTCGGACACTGCTCACTTCGTGTTTGGGCCTAGATGCTATTCGTGCCCCTAGCTTGGCTAGAAGCCGGGTCCAAAACTGTATTGATCATTTGAAAGCTATATGATTAATCTTTAATCATGTACTCTTTGAACAAAGAGGAAATTCTATTGTTATAATTATTTTTTGGTGACATATTATTATGGGCAAGTTACTCAAAGAAAATAATTAGAATCCAAAATTACCAGATTGCAACGTTTCTAAATTGAAGATGCGATTGCAACTTTTTCATATCTATACAAACTCGCTACTAAGTGGATTCAAAATCAACATAAACCACTATTACCAGCCGCGGTTTATGTGAAAAGTGGCTGAAGCAGAAACCGCTATATGTAGCAGTGGTTTCTGAAAGAATAATAGAACAAAGCATAAACTGCTATAGGTAGTAGCGATTTATGTGAAAACGAGGGCTATTGTAAACCGCTGGAGGCATTAGCGGTTTATATGTTGTTGCATACTTTGACCATGGAATTGGAGAATGCCCCCTTTATTCTTGAACTTCTATTACCAATGTCTTGTGTATTGTTAAGTTTCTCCATTATTATGGATTTTGGAATGTAGTTAATGAATGAAAACTTTGTGTAAGTTTGGTTGAGCATTCAGAAGCATGAACGCACGTTCAAAAGTCTTGAACGTTGGATCAAATTTGTTTGGATAATTTTTTTAACGATTTTTATCGTCAAACATACCTTTACTTGAAGCAACATTTTGTAACTTTTGCTTTCAACTCTTATCGTTGATAATTGATTGTAAAATTTATTCTCTCAACTACCATTTTTCACCTTCTTACTTTTATACATACACGGTCATCTTCATTTTATTTATCAACTATCTTTCTTTATTACCTTCCTCATCTTTTCCACATGCAAGGTCATTTTTATTTTATTTCTCAACTATCTTTCTTCATCTTTTATGTTCATTTTATTTTATTTTATTATTTTTGTTTAATTTTTGCTAAACCAAACACACAGTTACTACGAGATCTTGCTTTGTATAAGAAATCAGGTGAGAAGGTAGTTTCTGTAGCAGCTCGATATCTGATTGGATTATTTAGGGAGGTGATTATCCTCTTTGCTTCTTTCTTTTTGTGCATGTCCATAAGTAAGGTAAGACCAAAAGCATATAGAGAAGTTAGTGCTACAACTGATGTTCCCAGTGCTGAGTTGTTGATATTGTACACAATGATTCTGATAATGAGAGTGGTGATTCCGATTACTCTGTAGGCAGTGACTTTGACAATTACCAGGAAAATGATGTGATGAGTATCAATGGTGATGATGATGAGATAAGTTCTGATTCCAAAGACTGGTGAGAATGATGAATATGACACATAAATCGCTATTGCCTATAGTGGTTTATGCTTTGTTCTATTATTCCTTCAGAAACCGCTGCTGCATATAGCAGTTTCTGCTTCAGCTTCTCTTCACATAAACCACGGTTGATAGTAGCGGTTTATGCTGAAAAAGTTGCAATTGCGCCTTTAGTTTGGAAAAGTTGCAATATAGTAATTTTAGGTTCTAATTATTTTATTTAAATAACTTGTCCTATTATTATTATTATTATTATTATTATTATTATTATTATTATTATTATTATTATTAAATGGTGGTTACTTTTTTATTTTATAACATAAAAGATAATAAGTTTTATAAATATATAAAATATTAAATATATTATTTTGTATAACCCGATTAGTATGGTTCAACCTTAATTAAATAATTTAAATCTCTTAATTACTAAATTAATAATTTAAGTGGTTCAATATTCCGTATGATTTTTGGAATTTTTTGTTTTGTATCTTGAATATATTATTAAAATGAGAACAAACTTTTCTTTTTCTTTTTATTATTACACCAACTAGTGTATAAACCCGTGCTTAGCACGAAAAATTTATAAAAAAAAATGCTTCGATATTTAAAACAAAAATACAAAATAATTATTATTTTAAGAAATTTATAAATTTATTATCAAAATCAAACTTTAACATAAAAAAGGGAGTAATAATTATTTTATATTTTTTAAAGTAAAATAATTATACACTGATACAGAATTTAAAATAAAATTAAAATATTTACATTAGAATACTATTTTTTCAAAGACTTCTCTATAAACAACATTGATGGTTGAATTTGCAGACATTCCTACGTGATTCATAAGTAAAACTTTTAAACCTCTCTTACTCTTAACTCTTGAAAGTGCCACATATAATTGGCCATGTGTAAAAACTGGTCTGGGCAAGTACAATCCAACATGAGATAAAGTTTGTCCCTGAGACTTATTAATTGTCATGGCAAACGATACTATTATGGGAAACTGTCTTCGTTAGAATCTAACTGGGACGGTTTCATTTGTTGGTACCATATTCATTCTTGGAATCAAAGCAATATGACCAACATTGTTACTCGTTAAGACTTCACATTCTATGACATGATTTTCAAGCTTCCTAACTTGTAGCCTTGTACCATTACAAAGACCACTGGATTGGTCAATATTCCTCAGTAACATCACCAGAACACTAACCTTGAGTATTAATTTATGTGGAGGCAAACCAGAGCAATTTATGCTATTCAGTAATTCAGGACCATAGAGATCTAGTTGACTCTCTATATTCCCTTCATCCATACAAATGGAATCTGTAACAACCCCGATTTTCGAGTACGCGAGATCTTTTCTGAAAGTACGAATTTCTCTAGAAGATCAGTAAGGGGAAAACCTTTGATATATCGTCAAGTATCTTAATCCTCATTGTCATTATGTTATCTTTAAGTTAGAACCTTTCCCGAGGCAAGCTCGATGATGCAGTCGCGAAGAACCTAGTTTTTGAACCGTATCGGTTAGGAGTTTTAATTCGGTTTTTCGTAAATAGTCTCAGTTTGACAAACCGGACTCGATTTATGAGAGAAGAGAGATAATAGGATGATGTTATCATTATATTAGTATTAGAAGCTTCTTGAATAATATTATAAGGTTACCTGGTCAGTTTTAGTTAAAAAATAGAAAACCGGTTTAACCGGGTACACAATTTACTGGTGCAGCTTAGCACCAGCACTCTCTGATGACTTTAGCAATGCTAAGGCCTCATTATACATGTTTTATTCTCATAATAAATATGTTACTAGTGTCATTTATGCTAGTAGCTCAGAAAATAATTTTTAGAGATGTTTTTGCAAGTGTTCCGATACATCTAGTTTTAGTAGTTATACACCTGAGATATTTTAATATTATTTTAATCCACCTCCAAGCCAACCAATCACAACTCACCCTACACCCCCAAAACCCCCAAGGCTGGCTCATTTTCACTTTGTGGCCGAAAATAGGGAGAGAGAAAAAGAGAGAAAAGTTCTTAGTTCCAAATCTTCAAAGCTTGATTTCTGCTGAACTAAAACTCAAATCAAAATTCCAATCCGACCAAAATGATCCTCTCTTCTTTCTCTACATGATTGTATGACTTATCAAGGCTGGGATCAAGGTGAGTTGGCTGCACCATCTCTCTTTTGATTCAGTTTCAAGGAAACATGCTTAAATATGTGTTTTCTTGATGTGATTTAGGAGGAAAAAGTGTTTAAGGACCACCTGAAAGTTTGATTGAATTAGGAGCAGCAAGACCAGGTAGGGTGCCACGAAATTAATCTTGATTATTTGTGTTTGAGATGTGTGAATGTTGTATAATTTGGCTGTGCTAAAAATTGGTTGCATATATGATTGATTCTTGGTGAAAATTTGGTGAAATTTTGATGAAATTTGATGAAATTCAAGCTTTAAAGTTCATGTTCTTGGGCAGCTGGAAAAACGAAACCCTAAGCTTAAATTGAGGTTCAATTTGTGTTGAAATCATGTAGAAAAGATGGGGTTTTAGTGGCTGCTAATTTATTTTGAATTTTGGTAAAAATCGGTTGTTGAAAAGAGTGAAAAACGGGTAAAAACAGACAAAGAATCTGAAGAATTTACGAAGAATACGAAGAACACTTTGAGTGTGGTGAAGAACAATGAAGAACACCTTTTAGATCTTGAAAAGGGCAAGGAAGTAAATATTTTGGTGTTTGAGGGGTTATTTTGTAATTTCTGGAAGTTAGGGTGGTAAAAGTAGAAATATTAAAAGTTACGGGTGGTAAAAAGTGAATTTTTAAAGGTTAAAAGTTAAAAAGGGGTAATTTTCGAAAATTTAATGATAAAATAATAAATAATAATAAAATATTAAATAATAATATTTAATTAAAAATAATATTTTAATAAAAATAATAAAATAATGCGAAAAAGGCAGTTTTCTGTAAAAGCTTTAGAAAGACAACTTTAAGCGCAGAATCTCATAATTACCTTCATAAAACACTTAGGGTGTGGTAAAAACATATTAGTGAGGCAAAGATAAATAAAAGATAAAAAGTTGAAGAAAAGATAAAAATCGAACAAAAAGTCTGTAAAATTTTAACAACAGAGAAACAGACAGAGACTAGTGAACGAACTAGGGCAACATAGTTAGTTCTTGATTTGCGAATAGGGTTAGGTATTATATGAAAAGTTAAACTGTTTCAGTATAGACTTAATGAACCTATACTTGGGGCAGGCTAACTAATCATACCGAAATTTACATAAGCTTTAAATACATACGTTAAATAGAGAAAGCAGAATAAAGTGAGGAAGCACAAAGAACGGAACAAACAGAGCAGAATAAAGAGACAAAGCGAAGAGAGTAATATGATAAAGAGTAGAGGACCTATTGAGAGGTCATCTGTTGCATTAAGGCAACCTCAGAGATATCTATATGTTCATCTACTGCATTGTAGCAGTCAGATAGATAATGGTGCAACCACTGAGAAACGCTTTCCTGCGGTACAAATCCATATTTTATTTCTGTAAGGCAGAGGGATTATTTCCTGCTACAGAAGTACCGTGACCACCTGTTCCATTTCTGTAGTGGCAGAGGGGTTATTTCCTGTATACAGAAGGTGTGTCGGCATACAACCCTGCAGTGGCAGATGTGTTATTTCCTGCGTGCAGTGGACCCTGTGGTGGCAGAGGGGTTATTTCCTGTACACAGGGGTATAGCCAACAGGAAAGCCATATCCAGCTAGTAATGCTGGGTTACGTCGGGAGCGGGTAGAAACCGACAAATGAGCTCATTACCTGCACTAGGACTAGACATGCATCATTCTTGTCTGTGCATTATTCTCTGTTGCATTCCTACTTGTGTTTGATCAATTTCTTTATGTTTGTTTGCTTGAGTGCTATGTCTATGCTTTATTTTCTTGCACTCTTCTGTTTATGTTCTGTTTTCTGTTTTCCCTATCTATTTTAACTACTGTTTACTACTTTACTGTATTCTAATATCTATCTGCTAATCGGAATCAAATAAATGAACGTAACTAATAACCCCGACCCTACTAAGAACTCCCCAGTTCTTACCCCCTTCTCTCCCTTCCTCCCCCTCAGATGGAGACAGGCGTGATCTTCTATGAGTTCGAGGACCCTTACGTCTACGAGGATCTGGTACATCACAGTTACTTCATTATGGGTTTGGAGCCTCGTATTAGACGATATGCGTTACCTAATCGAGCTTTTCAACATCCTCTGTCTAGCCCGCATTTTGACCCTGATGCTCCTTACGACTTTCCCTTATCCTGGTTACACCCTGACGCACCTGGACATCCTTTTCCTGATGATCCTGAGCACCCTATACCAGCTCAACCTTTGAATGAGGCGGTACCTGAGCCTATCATTCCTGATGAGCCTGAGTTAGCTGATGACTACGTACCTGTGATACCACCAGAGTGGGATTTTCCCTCTGAGCCGATCCCCGACTTTCCACAGCCTGATGAGCCGGCACTACCAGACGGTGAGGTAGCTCCTATATACGCGAACGGACCTGTGCTCGCGAATGGTTTTGTACATAGTGACAGCAGTGTTTCTGGTGGATCTGAGGACATAGTTGTAGCTGTGGACGATGAGGAGGAGGAGGATCCAGAGATAGAGGTAGAGCAGGATGAGGAGATGGGTGAGCCTCATGATGATTCTCCGAACGGCCACGTGTAAATATAGTTTGACTGCGGAAAGGGGCATTCTTTTGATGACACTCTAGTCTAACATTATCAGATAGTTAGTCTCTCACTTGTGTTAGTACACTCGAGAGCTAGGAGCTATATAGTGGTTAGGCTAGCCTGGGCACCAGCTTAGTAGCTTTTTGTATGGGCCAGGCCCTGGGAGTGTCGTGTAAATATTAGCTACGTAGGATGACGAGGATGTAAACTGACTTGATCTTGTGTAAACGCTACATGTTTTGTTATAGTGTACATGATGTATATTATCAGTTGTATTTCTATGTTTCTTTATGCCGCTTTTCTATTACTCCCAATGTATGCTTGCTTATTTTACCAGACCATCCGCAAAAATTAAAAAAAAATTACTCGTAAAATTGGCATCGCTCTAACAAGGAACATGCTCATATATTAAATAAATAATAATAATTTAAAAGGATAAGTTAGTAACACTTAGCTTCTTGTATGACCATGGCATACTGGAAGTTGGGTCGTTACAAGTTGGTATCAGAGCAGTTCGTTCCCAATAGAGCCTGGAGAGTGGACTGACTATGCTTCATTGCATACTCTGCTTGTGTGTCTCATGCTGTTAGGGTATCTTCAAGATACATTTGGCATGAATGTCTATGAGTGCTCATTTTGAGAATGTTCGTGCCTAACTTGAGATATTAAGACTGATCACCTTAATGTTGATTGTTTGGTGCGGATAGGACCTTAATGACTGCGAATAGACATAGTTTAATCGAGCTTTGAACGACGAATCGATGCGAGGCATAGCTATCCTCATAGCTGTTATGATCTCCATGACTATGGCTATGTTAGATTTGGATGCTGTAAGGAACAAACGCTTGTTTTACTTGTGAGGAATATAGACACACAGCTAGGATCTACCCAAGAAAGTTTGTTCGGAATCCAGTGTGAACCCAGCAACAAGGTCGAGTGTTTGCCATGACTGCTAATGATGCTATGCAATCAGACGCCCTGATCCAAGGTCAGTGTTACGTCAAGAATCGATTTCTAACTGTACTGTATGATTCGGGTGCATCGCATTCCATTATTTCTTTAACTGTTGCTCGTGAGTTGGGACTAGATTTCTCTGAGTTGAACTTTGATCTGATTGTCCATACACCTGCGTCCCAAAATGCTTTGACTAGTTTAGTGTGCCTGCAAGTACCATTCACTATTAGGAACAGAACTTTTATACATGATCTAATCTGTTTGCCTCTATGTGGTTTAGAAGTTATTCTAGGGTTAGATTGGTTATCTAAGTATCATGTTTTCCTTGATTGCTATGAAAGAACTGCTGTTATTCTGTCTAATAGTTTAGATATTAAACCATTTCTATCTCATACTTTATATCTGAATTCTGTAAGAGTTACATTAGACGGGAGTGATTGTGAGGGGTACGTTCTGTTAGCGGCTAGCTCAAATGATAGTGAACTAAGCTTAGAACGAATCCGAGTGGTGAAGGAATTTCCTGATGTTTTCCTGGACGACATACTTGAGTTTCCTCCTCAGCGAGAGATAGAATTCTGAATTGAACTTGTACCTGGAACCGGACCAATTTCCATAGCACCGTACCGGATGTCACCATTGGAACTTGCAGAGTTGAAGAAGCAGTTGGATAAGCTACTTGGAAAGAAATTTATTCGTCCCAGCGCATCACCTTGGGGAGCTCCGGTATTGCTAGTAAAGAAGAAGGATGGTGGAATGAGACTTTGCGTAGATTACCGACAGTTAAATAAAGTCACTAACAAGAACAAGTATCCACTTCCACGAATAGATGATCTAATGGATCAGTTAAAAGGTGCAACTGTGTTTTCGAAGATTGATTTGCGATCGGGCTATCACCAGATTCGAGTGAAAGAGTCAGATATACCGAAGACTGCATTTAGAACTCGATATGGTCACTATGAGTATACGGTTATGTCGTTTGGACTAACTAATGCTCCTGCGATTTTTATGGATTACATGAATCGTATTTTTCGTCCGTACCTTGATCAGTTCGTAGTAGTCTTCATAGACGATATTCTCATCTATTCGAAGACAGAAAGAGAGCATGAAGAGCATCTAAGGACTGTATTGCAGATACTAAGGACTCGGAAGTTATATGCTAAATTATCAAAGTGCGAGTTCTGGACAGAGAAGGTGGCATTTTTGGGACATATTATATCACAGGGAGGAATTGCAGTGGATCCTTCAAAAATTGAAGCAGTAGTGCAATGGGAACCACCTACGACCATTACAGAAGTTCAGAGTTTTCTCGAACTTGCTGGATATTACCGGAGGTTTATTAAAGGGTTTTCACAGATAGCCTTACCTCTGACTTACCTTACACGAAAGGAAGTTCCGTTCGTTTGGACAGCTGAGTGTGATAGAAGTTTCAAGATGCTTAAGGAAAAGTTAACAACTGCACCTGTATTAGTACTACCCGACCCACAGAAACCTTTTGAAGTATACTGTGACGCTTCTCATAAAGGACTTGGATGTGTGCTGATGCAAGACAAAAATGTGGTGGCTTATGCTTCCCGGTAGCTGAGACCTCATGAACGAAATTATCCGATGCATGACTTGGAGTTGGCTGCAGTAGTGTTTGCTCTGAAGATCTGGAGACACTATTTGTATGGCGCTCAGCTAGAAGTTTTCTCTGACCACAAAAGTTTAAAGTATATCTTTGACCAGAAGGATCTTAATATGCGATAGCGAAGGTGGATGGAGTTCCTGAAGGACTATGATTTTAAGTTAAGCTATCACCCAGGAAAAGCGAACGTGGTGGCAGACGCTTTGAGCAGGAAGAATTTGAATATCTCTTGGATGATGATAAAGGAAGAAAAGTTACTCGCAGAATTTGAGGACCTTAAGTTGGCTATGACTGAGACATCAAGTGGAGTCCGTTTGGCCCAATTGCATATAACACCAGATTTTAAGATTAGGATTCAGCAAGCACAAGCACAGGATTCAGAAATGATGACGATGCTGAGACGGATGAAAGTAGAGGAACCAAAAGCTGTAAGACTAGATCGTAGCAGCCTCTGGAGATACAAGAACAGAATTTGTGTGCCTAGCTCTGGAGATTTGCGGCAAAGGATTCTTGCAGAAGCTCATCAAAGTAGATTTTCTATGCATCCTGGAGTAACAAAGATGTATCAGGATTTGAAACAAATGTTCTGGTGGCCGGGCTTGAAGAAAGAGGTAGCTGATTATGTCTCAAAATGTTTAACCTGCCAGAAGGTGAAGGTAG
The DNA here is from genome assembly GCF_059453495.1 of Arachis ipaensis. Lineage (NCBI taxonomy): Eukaryota > Viridiplantae > Streptophyta > Magnoliopsida > Fabales > Fabaceae > Arachis > Arachis ipaensis. The sequence continues at coordinate 80,296,679 of NC_142443.1, forward strand.
AACACCAGAAACCGTCAGGAACCCTGCAACACTTAGAAATACCACAATGGAAATGGGAGCAGATCACTATGGATTTTGTCACGGGATTGCCAAGGACCTCAACTGGACACAATGCCATTTGGGAAATTGTAGACAGGTTGACAAAATCAGCGCACTTCCTTCCGATTCGAGTTGACTATACATTAGAAAGGCTGGCACGGATATATATTCAAGAAATCGTACGATTGCACGGAATACCTTCATCAATTGTTTCAGATCGAGATCCGAGGTTTACTTCCAGATTCTGGGGAGCTTTCCAGAAAGCATTGGGAACAGAATTGCATATGAGTACAGCATACCATCCTCAGACAGACGGACAATCAGAGCGGACAATCCAGACATTGGAAGACATGTTAAGATCTTGTGTGATGGATAACCAGGGCAGTTGGGATAGGTATTTGCCATTGGTCGAGTTCGTCTACAACAACAGTTACCAACAAAGTATCGGGATGGCACCATATGAAGCTCTCTATGGAAGAAGATGTCAGACACCATTGTGTTGGAATGATGACGGAGAAGTCAGTGTCTTAGGTCCAGACTTAGTGCAAGAAACTACTGAGAAGATAAAGGGGATTCGCCAGAAGATCCAGACAGCACAGAGCCGTCAAAAGAGCTATGCCGATAATAGACGTAGACCCTTAGAGTTTAGTGAGGGAGACCATGTCTTTCTTAAAGTAACCCCGACTACTGGAATAGGTAGAGCCCTTAAGACTAAAAAGCTTAACCCTCGATACATAGGACCTTTCCAAATACTTAAAAGAGTCGGTCTAGTAGCTTATCAAGTAGCCCTTCCTCCATATTTGTCAAACCTTCATGATGTTTTTCATGTCTCGCAACTTAAGAAATATATTCCCGACGAGAGTCACATTTTACAACCAGAGACAGTACAGTTACGAAACAATTTGACATATCAAGCATCACCAGTTCAGATCGTAGAAAGAAATGATAAGCAGCTGAGAGGCAAGACTGTTCGCTTAGTCAAAGTAGCTTGGGGACAAAGAGGAGAAGAAGAGCACACTTGGGAATTGGAAGATAAGATGAAAGCTGATTACCCGCATTTATTCTCAGGTAACTGAAATTTTGAGGGCAAAATTTTCTGTTAGGAGGGTAGAATGTAACAACCCCGATTTTCGAGTACGCGAGATCTTTTCTGAAAGTACGAATTTCTCCAGAAGATCAGTAAGGGGAAAACCTTTGATATATCGTCAAGTATCTTAATCCTCATTGTCATTATGTTATCTTTAAGTTAGAACCTTTCCCGAGGCAAGCTCGATGATGCAGTCGCGAAGAACCTAGTTTTTGAACCGTATCGGTTAGGAGTTTTAATTCGGTTTTTCGTAAATAGTCTCAGTTTGACAAACCGGACTCAATTTATGAGAGAAGAGAGATAATAGGATGATGTTATCATTATATTAGTATTAGAAGCTTCTTGAATAATATTATAAGGTTACCTGGTCAGTTTTAGTTAAAAATAGAAAACCAGTTTAACCGGGTACACAATTTACTGGTGCAGCTTAGCACCAGCACTCTCTGATGACTTTAGCAATGCTAAGGCCTCATTATACATGTTTTATTCTCATAATAAATATGTTACTAGTGTCATTTATGCTAGTAGCTCAGAAAATAATTTTTAGAGATGTTTTTGCAAGTGTTCCGATACATCTAGTTTTAGTAGTTATACACCTGAGATATTTTAATATTATTTTAATCCACCTCCAAGCCAACCAATCACAACTCACCCTACACCCCCAAAACCCCCAAGGCTGGCTCATTTTCACTTTGTGGCCGAAAATAGGTAGAGAGAAAAAGAGAGAAAAGTTCTTAGTTCCAAATCTTCAAAGCTTGATTTCTGCTGAACTAAAACTCAAATCAAAATTCCAATCCGACCAAAATGATCCTCTCTTCTTTCTCTACATGATTGTATGACTTATCAAGGCTGGGATCAAGGTGAGTTGGCTGCACCATCTCTCTTTTGATTCAGTTTCAAGGAAACATGCTTAAATATGTGTTTTCTTGATGTGATTTAGGAGGAAAACGTGTTTAAGGACCACCTGAAAGTTTGATTGAATTAGGAGCAGCAAGACCAGGTAGGGTGCCACGAAATTAATCTTGATTATTTGTGTTTGAGATGTGTGAATGTTGTATAATTTGGCTGTGCTAAAAATTGGTTGCATATATGATTGATTCTTGGTGAAAATTTGGTGAAATTTTGATGAAATTTGATGAAATTCAAGCTTTAAAGTTCATGTTCTTGGGCAGCTGGAAAAACGAAACCCTAAGCTTAAATTGAGGTTCAATTTGTGTTGAAATCATGTAGAAAAGATGGGGTTTTAGTGGCTGCTAATTTATTTTGAATTTTGGTAAAAATCGGTTGCTGAAAAGACTGAAAAACGGGTAAAAACAGAGAAAGAATCTGAAGAATTTACGAAGAACACGAAGAACACTTTGAGTGTGGTGAAGAACAATGAAGAACACCTTTTAGATCTTGAAAAGGGCAAGGAAGTAAATATTTTGGTGTTTGAGGGGTTATTTTGTAATTTCTGGAAGTTAGGGTGGTAAAAGTAGAAATATTAAAAGTTACGGGTGGTAAAAAGTGAATTTTTAAAGGTTAAAAGTTAAAAAGGGGTAATTTTCGAAAATTTAATGATAAAATAATAAATAATAATAAAATATTAAATAATAATATTTAATTAAAAATAATATTTTAATAAAAATAATAAAATAATGCGAAAAAGGTAGTTTTCTGTAAAAGCTTTAGAAAGACAACTTTAAGCGCAGAATCTCATAATTACCTTCATAAAACACTTAGGGTGTGGTAAAAACATATTAGTGAGGCAAAGATAAATAAAAGATAAAAAGTTGAAGAAAAGATAAAAATCGAACAAAAAGTCTGTAAAATTTTAATAACAGAGAAACAGACAGAGACTAGTGAACGAACTAGGGCAACATAGTTAGTTCTTGATTTGCGAATAGGGTTAGGTATTATATGAAAAGTAAAACTGTTTCAGTATAGACTTAATGAACCTATACTTGGGGCAGGCTAACTAATCATACCGAAATTTACATAAGCTTTAAATACATACGTTAAATAGAGAAAGCAAAATAAAGTGAGGAAGCACAGAGAAAGGAACAAACAGAGCAGAATAAAGAGACAAAGCGAAGAGAATAATATGATAAAGAGTAGAGGACCTATTGAGAGGTCATCTGTTGCATTAAGGCAACCTCAGAGATATCTATATGTTCATCTACTGCATTGTAGCAGTCAGATAGATAATGGTGCAACCACTGAGAAACGCTTTCCTGCGGTACAGATCCATATTTTATTTCTGTAAGGCAGAGGGGTTATTTCCTGCTACAGAAGTACCGTGACCACCTGTTCCATTTCTGTAGTGGCAGAGGGGTTATTTCCTGTATACAGAAGGTATGTCGGCATACAACCCTGCATTGGCAGATGTGTTATTTCCTGCGTGCAGTGGACCCTGTGGTGGCAGAGGGGTTATTTCCTGTACACAGGGGTATAGCCAACAGGAAAGCCATATCCGGCTAGTAATGCTGGGTTACGTCGGGAGCGGGTAGAAACCGACAAATGAGCTCATTACCTACACTAGGACTAGACATGCATCATTCTTGTCTGTGCATTATTCTCTGTTGCTTTCCTACTTGTGTTTGATCAATTTCTTTATGTTTGTTTGCTTGAGTGCTATGTCTATGCTTTATTTTCTTGCACTCTTCTGTTTGTGTTCTGTTTTCTGTTTTCCCTATCTATTTTAACTACTGTTTACTACTTTACTGTATTCTAATATCTATCTGCTAATCGGAATCAAATAAATGAACGTAACTAATAACCCCGACCCTACTAAGAACTCCCCAGTTCTTACCCCCTTCTCTCCCTTCCTCTCCCCTCAGATGGAGACGGGCGTGATCTTCTATGAGTTCGAGGACCCTTACGTCTACGAGGATCCGGTACATCACAGTTACTTCATTATGGGTTTGGAGCCTCGTATTAGACGATATGCGTTACCTAATCGAGCTTTTCAACATCCTCTGTCTAGCCCGCATTTTGACCCTGATTCTCCTTACAACTTTCCCTTATCCTGGTTACACCCTGACGCACCTGGACATCCTTTTCCTGATGATCCTGAGCACCCTATACCAGCTCAACCTTTGAATGAGGCGGTACCTGAGCCTATCATTCCTGATGAGCCTGAGTTAGCTGATGACTACGTACCTGTGATACCACTAGAGTGGGATTTTCCCCCTGAGCCGATCCCCGACTTTCCACAGCCTGATGAGCCGGCACTACCAGACGGTGAGGTAGCTCCTATATACGCGAACGGACCTGTGCTCGCGAATGGTTTTGTACATAGTGACAGCAGTGTTTCTGGTGGATCTGAGGACATTGTTGTAGCTGTGGACGATGAGGAGGAGGAGGATCCTGAGATAGAGATAGAGCAGGATGAGGAGATGGGTGAGCCTCATGATGATTCTCCGAACGGCCACGTGTAAATATAGTTTGACTGCGGAAAGGGGCATTCTTTTGATGACACTCTAGTCTAACATTATCAGATAGTTAGTCTCTCACTTGTGTTAGTACACCCGAGAGCTAGGAGCTATATAGTGGTTAGGCTAGCCTGGACACCAGCTTAGTGGCTTTTTGTATGGGCCAGGCCCTGGGAGTGTCGTGTAAATATTAGCTACGTAGGATGACGAGGATGTAAACTGACTTGATCTTGTGTAAACGCTACATGTTTTGTTATAGTGTACATGATGTATATTATCAGTTTTATTTCTATGTTTCTTTATGCCGCTTTTCTATTACTCCCAATGTATGCTTGTTTATTTTACCAGACCATCCGCAAAAATTAAAAAAAAATTACTCGTAAAATTGGCATCGCTCTAACAAGGAACAGGCTCATATATTAAATAAATAATAATAATTAGAAAGGATAAGTTAGTAACACTTAGCTTCTTGTATGACCATGGCATACTGGAAGTTGGGTCGTTACAGAATCCGAACTAAGATATACTTTTTTCCCTCCAGGAACGATAGCCATCAGATGGTTGTTGACCTCTTCAACGATGTCTAGTGTGGGAGCCAGTATAGTTCTTGCTTTGAAAAAATCCTTTGAGGACATGTTTTCCAAAATATTTGGATAAGAAAAATGAACTAACTCATCAAATACATGGTCCAAAGAAGGAATAACAATATCTCCTGGAAGACATATCTCAGATTCAACATCCATATTGTCACCTATTAGACCATCACCAACTTTCAATAACCACTCATCAAATTGCTCTGTCTCATCTTGATCTGAAGCAGTCGTCCCTACAGAGAGTCTCATGTTTTTTGTTAGTTTGAGCACCTGACAAAACTTCCAAAGGTAAGACAAATTCACGGTTGAATGAATGATATCTTGTCTCGATCCTCGTGGAATGACAGAAATTTGTCTAAAGTCTCCACCTAGTACAACCACTTTTCCTCCAAAGGGCAAATCTTTTCTATATGTTGGAGAACACCTCATGATATCACCCAAGCATTTATCAAGTGCTTCATAGCAGTACCTACTAACCATTGGAGCCTCATCCCAAATTATAAGTCTGGCTTTCAACAGCAACATTGCTTGAGGAGAACCAGGTTTGATGTTACATACAGAATCCTCAGTTATATTCAGCGGTATTTTGAACCTTGAGTGTGTCGTTCTTCCATTGGGAAGAAGTAAAGACGTAATACCACTCGAAGCAACGTTTAACACTATATCACCCCTTGAGCGAATCTCAGCAGACATAAGGTTCCAGAGAAATATTTTTCCAGTACCTCCATGACCATACACAAAGAAAAAACCCCCTTCATCACAATACACAGATGTAACAATTTTATCGAATGCATATCTCTGCTCAATTGTTGTGATGGCTAACATGTCTGAGGCATTTTTCTTTAAATCATCCCTGTTAAAGTTTAGCTCTTCCCTTATAACCCTTTCGGTTAACAAAGAATTATCAACTTCAGTTGCTAAAGGCATAGGAGGATAGTCTTTCAAGGTTTTACCATAGGAATGTAAGATCTTGTCTATATCCATTAAGCACAACTGCTTAATCTCATCATCTGACATTGTTAACTCTGCATATTATACGATACTGTAAAAATTCAATCAAACTAAAAATGATCAATAAGGAAGAACTTTTATCATTGTAATTAATAGAAACTCACCGCTCATGTTCATCACAGTTCTCTGTCGATACAAAATATCATCTGAGAGTTCATGCCAACATCTATCCCAGACATGTTCTGGTCTTGAGATATTGTTGGATGTTAATAGAATGACAAATAACCTCCTAACATATGATCCTGAGGCCCATGAGCTTGCTTCCTTAATTGCATCAATGAATTCTTTGTCATCTTGCAAGAATCCAAGGGCGAAGCATGCATCTCTATACGTAGCATAAATTGTTCCTCCTACTGTTCTTATATCTTGAAAACTCATACATCCTCTTTGAGTATTCAAGAGAAGTCGTTGGTAATATTCTTCGATATTTGCTGTAAAAAACTTGGTTAAAATCCCACTTTTAAGTTGGTAAATGGATTAAGCTACTCTATTTTAATTATTATGTAGCTTCACATCCGCATAAGAATAATTTTTCTAAAAAATATAAAAAAAATAAAAAATTGTATAATCTATAGATTATAACTGTTGAAAGTTAGTTGAACATTTATTTTCTAGCGTAGATAAATCGAATAAAATGGACGTGGGGTATAGGCTGTTAAGATTTTAAATTTACATCATTAAATAAGTAAGATCAAAATTGAATATAAACTCATCATTACCTGCAGGTACATGAGTTAACCTTCCAATTGCGAATCCTTTCTTTCGAGGAAACCACTTTGAAGAATCATCCTTCTAAACAAACTTGGTTGGAAACTCAGCATAAGTCAGACTTCGAGCATAGGGATATGACATGTTCGCCGCCATCCATCCCAAAAACATGGACTTATGAGATATTTCTCTTTCGATGATATCATTCACATTAGAAGTTTCATCATAGACCACAGGTTGCTCATCCTCCAAATGGAATGGAAGTCTAATCACAAATGGTTCTTTCTCTTGGATTTCGTATCCAAATAGACGCCAGACTGCCTCACATGCCGAAATGTACCTACAATCGTAGTAATTCCTAATTTCCTCAACAACTTGTGTGGCTTCTGACGGATCACCAGTATTGTATAGAGTAACAGTTACGTGGTCATTACCCTTTTGTACATACTTAAACAGATACTTAATAGAACTTGTTTGGCATGTGTATTCCACATTTATGTGGCACCCAAACTTGAGCAACAATTCTGGATTATACGGAACAATGAACTTATTGTCTAGTACACATTCCCTTTTCTTCACTGTTCGACCGTTATCAGTACGCCTATATTTGGGAAATTCGGCCTCATCAATGAATGTTCGCTGTCTAAACTCTTTAGGATAGAACTTTGAACAGGATCCATTCTTCATGCAAGGTGAATTCTTGTTGTACGAACCACATAGACCATGTACCATGTAATTTTGAACAGCTCCATATAGATTTGGCCTTTCATTTTCATCAGGAATCTCAGCTGTTATATGTTTGTCTATGTCATCTGGTGTTTGTGGTTTGAACTCGCTACTCATGAATAAAAGGATATGTGCATGCGGAACCCCTCTCTTTTGAAACTCTACAGTGCAAACGTCTGAAAATTGAAAAAGACAAATGAGCAAAGCATTACAAACAACATAAGATTTTAATAAAGCGTTGCATAAACATAGAATTACATCCCAAAATTTTGCCAAAGATTTTTCCCTCTTTGAGATCATTGATCAAACCATCAAGCTTGATCTTGAAAACTCAACACAATATATCAGGACGGTCTTCTGCCTTCAATCCAATGGAAGTCACTTCTCTTTTTATCTCATCCCATTCAGGGTTACAGGTCATGGTGATAAAATAGCTAGGATATCCTGCATATCTGCAAATTTCAAATGCATCTTTACAATTATTCATCATATACCTAGGTCCATCGGTAAAAGTACTGGGAAGAATGATTCTTTTGCCAAGCCTTGCAGCATCTACATCCCCGTTTATAAGACTTTCATGCAGACATTTGTATTTATCAACCCTCAACTGTGGTTGTTTACACCTAAAGAATTTTAACCTCTCTGATTCCACCATTGTGTAGGCATCTACCAGAAACTGTTGGAATAATCTCTTTGATCTCAGAATTAACGGAGATTCACCCGTCCTTTTCTATAGTCGAAAAGCGAAAAATTGTCGCAAAGTGATTGTTTTGTTTATCTTTGTAGGTCTAGCGGAGATAGAATTTGATGTTGCAATACCCAAACGAAATCCATCCTCCCCATACAGAAACAACAATGGATATTGCAAGGCTAAATAAGATGGATGAAAAACATCAATCCGCTGGAGCTTTCTAGATTGACTCTCTATAATAATATCCCTATCTTTGCTAAGTTGTTTGATATCGCCAACAATCAATGCAGCCACTTCAGATGCAGATGGCAAGTTGTATGTCCTGCTATCTGTAGTCCTTTTACTAATCAACTTAAGCTTTATGTTTGTGCAATTTTCCTGTTGGTACCTATCTCTTGCATAGCGAAAACTCTTTGCCAAACTATTATATTTGTCTAGCATGTTTCTTAATATTGCCACAATTTCCCTATCCCGCTCATTTATAGCTTCATTGGAACTGCGAAAAAAAAACAATAAAATTTATGTTATTTTCTCTCACAGATAAGAAATAACTAAAAAATTTGACTGGTTGCATGAAAATTACCAAAGTGTGCCTATTCGATTATCAATCTCATTTTCTGTGTCATAGATATATAGCTGGGCAAATATTGGTCGCAAACTATCAGGAGGAAGTAAGCTACCAATGCTATGGTAGTTTTGACCCCCAAGCTTAAAAATTGGAGGAGCAGTCCCATTGTTCACCCCACGGTCAATTTTTCCAGCCATTGATGTAAAACAAAACATTGAATTAAATGTCCTTATATTTTTTAGGAAATGAATACTTCTTTGATCTCCTCCAATATGAAGCTGAATGAGCTCATCAGGAGGCACAGAAAGTAGAGGAAGCTCGATCTTTTCTTCCATACAACAAAATAAAAACTTTGGTTGGGGCGACTGTTTGGATTTAGCAAGCCTTTCTCCAGACCACATCCATGCTTTACAGTGTTGACATTGATAAATAGGATTTCCTATATCCCAGACACCTGCCGAATGAACTCTCTTTAGCTACTCAGTTGTCATACCGATACAATTTAGTCCATGATGTACACAAAGATGCAAATAAACATACAGATAAAAATTTTACATACCGTCTAAGGTTTCAGATGATGGTATAAAATTATCTTCCATATCCACATTCAACATTGAATCATCATAACCATTCAAAACTACAGTAAAAAAATTATAAAAAATGCAAACATAATCATTTTGATGTATTACTAATAATTCATATCTCATGCAAACTACAAACTTAAATTCTTGATATAATGAGAAATCACCTTCATCATCAACAAAAGGGTCAACATGTTGGCCACTGTGTGTGTCAGCACTTGGTGGGTGCGTCTTAACAGTCGATAAATTTATATCTTCATAAAGTTGTGCCAAATTAATAGCCACCGAAGCAACAACAGAGGAAGATTGTCCTTTTTGCACCCCAATTATAGTAGAACTTCTTTACAAGAAAGTTCAATTTTATTCAATTAAACCATAGAAACTATAGGAAAAAAAATATAATAATGATGATCATCTTTTCTAAATTACCTTTCTGTTAGGCACGATCTGTGGGAACCGGAGTTTGATGGAAGCTGATTTTGCAGAACGACTTCAGTTAGATTATTGGCAGGTCCTTGTACACTGGAGTATGCTAGAATTGTAATAAATCTATGTTATATAAATGATCTCCGATGAAGTATACTTTTTGCTAAATATTGGTGTATGAATCATTTGGCTTTTATTAATTATACGTACTATTTGTTAACACGGACAGTGGAGTTCTTGTCAATGAGGGATCCGTCTGTAGAGTTAAAGATTTAGATCTTATCTCTGATGTAGAAGGTCTTACATAATTATGAGGAGTATTTTTCTGTCCAAAAATTTCATGTGAGGCACAGTGTACACCATACATAGATAGTTGCTTCCCTATGAATGAGTAATGAGAAATATATATAAAATTTTCGTCATTAAACCAATATAAATTAAATTTAGATAAATATGAGTCAATTACGGTGAGAAAAATGTCACCTTTATCCTCATTGGATTGTAAACTGAGAATATTAGATGAGGTACCAGTTTCTCGAAACAATGTTCTTTGACTTGTAGTAATATTATGTACATTTTTATGTATGTCAAAATTTGTATTATTGTTGTTCTTCGACACTGTTAAGTCAAGAAAAATAAATGAAACACAAATAATAATTATTCAATTAACTAATCTCATATTTGATTTTATATAATTGTAGTAGTATACTTTCGTAGATTCAAATTTTTTTGTATTGGTTTAGTTTTATTGAATTATTTTTTAAATTATTAAACTAAATCAATGAGTATCTATATCAAATTATTTAAAATATACCCAGTCATGACTTAAAAATAAATACAATTCAATTTAAATAATAAATAAAACTCTAAATTTAAATATATATAATTTTAAAATTTCAATTTATTTAAATTGAGTTAAATAGATCTACACAAAAGCATCAAATGTTATATTTTCCCAATTAGTATATAGTTTTATGTTAATTTAGATTAAATAGTATATTATTTTAAATTATGATAGAGTATATCTTAAATAATATTAAATAATTAATTAACCTAAATAGTACATGAAGATTTGAAGATTGCATAGTTTTTATGTAATTTATAGCTTATTAAATATGAATTTAAAAGAAAAATTATAAAGATGAATAGTTATTTATAGTTTTTAAATCACTAAACTAAAAGATTTAAAAAATTATGTATAGTACAAACTAATTCGCTAATATTCTCTTCCATGATGATAGTTTAAACTATATTTCCCATAAAAAATAGAAATTAAAAAAGTTTTAGAAGAACACTTACCAGAAGCACAAAAGAAAGCAGACTCATTATCATCAAGTGTTTTTCGTTTTCTTGCCAAAATTATATTTCATCTTAACCTTGCAACCTTGGATTATGTGATTGGAGTGGGATACATTATCGTTGTTAACTCACTTATCTACAATGTAATTCTCCCGCAACAATAAGCTACGAATACAAATTTTCAAATTTTAATACTTATCTTAAAGTTAAATTTTAAATATCCATTAACTTACAATACTGATTATCTATTGATTAATTTATGAGGTATCAATTTTTACATAAAAAGTAAAAAACTTAATTTTTAAATATGTAAAAATATATCAACAGTGACTTTTAATTCATAAATTAATAATCTAATTAAAAGGGGTATATATATATAAGCCAAACGAATTTAAATATAGCTATCTTAAGCAGACTAATTTTTATATTATATACTATTAAATAATTAATTGAAAATATACACTCTGCACGACAATTTTTTAATTTGAATTTAGAAGTGATTAATAAATCACATTTTTTTAATCAACGTATAACAAAAAAAATTAGTTAAAGACAAAATATTCAACACAAAATAGTTTTAGTCATTTAAAATTTAAATATTAAAAATTAGATACAACTTCGTGGTATGTTTCAATAATAATAATAATAATAATAATAATAATAATAATAATAATAATAATAATAATTTTAAAAGGTAGTACTTCATGTTCTCTGTGACATGTAATTTTTAAATTTATTTTATAAATAATAAAGTAATTTTTTTGGATAATTACATTAAGTGAATAATAAAAATTAGTATCCAAATTAACAAACTTTAACATATTTGATAAAAAAATGAAACTTACGTAAAACATATGAAACTTACATAAAACATAGTGTATTGTATAGTAACAGCACTTTTAGAGAGTGTATAATAGTCTTATTTTTCTCAAATCTTTAACAATTATACAAATATTATTTATCTTCAATTACTAAGCTAATAAGTTTATAACATGTGAACAGTAAAAAAAATAAAACTGTAAAGAAGTTCAATAAAATAAAATGAAAACACTAATCACACTACAAAAAAAAGGTTTAAAATGGCACTTATATTACGGCGGTTTTAAAGAACCGCCGTAATATCCAGACGTTATGGCGTTTTTGGTTGTTGCCATAATTAACTGTGTATTTAATGGCAGTTCTGGTGATTATGGCGGTTTTGAACCGCCATTATCCCACATATATAAAAGGAAAAAGTGCAATCCTTAACTGAAACACTGTGCATATACACACGATGGCTCGCTCAATCTCCCTTCTATCTCTCCCTCGTCCTCGTGCTCAATCCATCGCTACCGCCACTTTCACCCTCCACCATCGCTTCCTCTTCAACAGAATCAAAGGTTCCAAGCCACCACCTTGTTTCCCCATTGTATGACGATAGCGGATCTCCTTTCAGATCTCGAATCTTCTCCGGTGACATATCCTCCGGCGACGACCTCCTTTGGCCACATCTCTTCCCATGGTAATCTCCTCCGGTGATGTCACCTCCAGCTTCCTCTCCTTTCCATCCTAGCTCTGCGCCTTCTTTGCCAAAATCCTCAGCGCCTCCCTCAGCGTCTTTTTCGATGACATCTCTCTATTGAAGATCTGTAAATCTAAGCCATCACAAACAGAATAAGCACAACTCTCCCCTGCTTCCTCTGTTCTTCTGTAAGTACTATAGATCTCTCTCATCCTTTCTCTTGTACCTTCCTTAATTTTTTAGTTTATTTTTGCAGTATAACAATATAATTAATTACTATTTGTTCTTGTGTTGCTGGTTCAATTTCATTAATAATTAAGGTTAAGCATGACATCTTAATTGTATGATTGTTAGGGTTTTGAGAGACAGGAATTGTAGCTTATTGTGTTTTGAGCACCATGTGTTTGTTTTTATGTGTGTGTGATGGTTAATGTATCTAAATTGGTACTTTTGTATATCAGCTTCTATTGTGCTTCTAAATTGGTGGTTAACAATCGAATTCTTTTCAGATGTAAATTGCAAAGTACATTCTTTAAATTCTTGATAATTTGTTTTATTTGTTCATGAAGTTGGCAGAAAATTTATGGGAGAAAGCCCTGGTGAGTGAAGCATCAATTTTCTTCTTAATTTGTTATTCTTTGGTTCATTTATGGCAACACTAACTGTGAGTATTCTTGTCTATCCATATCAAATTTGCTTTAATTCTTCCAAAAAAAGAAAAGAAAAAGTGAATCCATGATTATTGATTTGTTTCCATTCTTACATTATAAATGTTCAATTTTGCTATTCAACCGTTGACTTCTGATAATGATTATGTTCTTTTTCTTTTATTTCATTTGATATGATATAATTTGGTACTTCTAATGTTGCTTGTAATTTTCAATTTTTCATTGATTCTTAATATGAAAGCTCATGCTTTATATCTTACTATGTGGTGGATTGTTTTGTTGAAAGCTTTAAATTTTGTTTGCTTTAAAATTCATTTTTATTTTACTAGCACACAACCTGCTCGATGAAATGCTTCAACTAAATTCTGCCCTTATCAATGCTTTTATGACAGAACTGGAACCTGATTCTCCGGTTATCCAGGTGATAACTATGATCTTCTTAAGAGGTTGTTTTGGTTATTTAAAAGTTTACTTTATGTTATCAACTAATGTTTTTTCCGTTGCAGTGTGATTATGATCATCTTCAGTTGTCAACTAGTTCATAATGGAGAATAAATTTTCCATTGGGATTTCCTTATTTTTCATGCTTAAGAAACATGTTTAATGTATGAAAACTTATTCTATTGATTTTCAGAGAGAACTGCGGTGAAAAGATAGATGAATTTCTTAAGAGATGCTTCTACCATTCTGGTCAGTATGACTCTCAGGAAAACTTTGCAGCACTGGACAAGAAGCTTAAGGAACATGAGGTAATTTTAATTATGGCGCATCATTTTAATTTGTGTCAAGAACTCAAGATCAACATATGAAGGATGCATGAACTTATCCTTTGCTTTTCATTCTATGTATGCTCTTCTAAGCTTTTCTTTTTTATCTTAATTTAGCCATCTGGTTTTTGCTTGTAGAATGGGAAAGCTTCTAATCGCCTGTTCTATCTATCAATTCCTCCAAACATATTCATAGATGCTGTAAAATGTGCCAGTTTATCAGCATCTTCTGGTAATGGTTGGACAAGAGTCATTGTTGAGAAGCCTTTTGGTCGAGATTCAGAATCTTCGGCTGCTTTAACAAAATCGCTCAAGCAGTATCTTCGTGAGGATCAAATTTTCAGGTTTTCTACCTAAACCGATTATGTAATCTACTACTTTACAGACTGTAAGTTTCACTACTTAAAATCATGGAGAATCATATACATGATTGACCACTATCTGGGGAAAGAGCTTGTGGAAAATCTCTCTGTTCTCAGATTTTCAAATCTCATTTTTGAACCATTATGGTGAAGGCAGTACATAAGAAATGTACAGTTGATATTCTCAGAAGATTTTGGCACTGAAGGGCGTGGAGGGTAACGTTTCTTCCTTAGCTTCATTCACACTTTCTAATATATAGAAGGGATTCTCATTTGTTTACTTATTTGTGCAGGTACTTCGACAATTATGGTATAATAAGAGATATTATGCAGAATCACTTACTTCAAATACTAGCCCTCTTTGCAATGGAAACCCCTGTTAGTTTGGATGCAGAGGATATTAGAAATGAAAAGGTCTCATTGTTATAACCTATTCTGAATAAGTTCTACAATCGATGAAATAAATGCATTCCTTGAATTTTCTGCCTTGCCTCTTCCAGATAATTCATTTTTCTTCATCTATCTTATTTCAGGGGTTAGGAAGACTTCTTTGATGAACCAGTATCCATTTGGCACTTGAATTTTCAGTATTGTTCATAATCATTATTATTATTAATTTTTTTAAAGAGCGGAAGTTTAGGTATTATTATTATTATTATTAATTTTTAGTATTGTTCACTTGAATTTAGGTACGTTTATAGAAAATTCAGCCAGCATTATAAAGCCACAATTGGTGCTGATTTCGTCACAAAGGAGCTACAAGTAGATGACTCGTCACTTTACAGGTCAGTAATTTTAAGTTATCTGATAACTTTACTTTTAACTAACACATTCTTATTTTGGTCAAAACAATAAATGAGACTCTTTTGGCATATTTGGGATACAGTAGGACAAGAAAGGTTCAATAGTTTAGGTGCTGCATTTTATGGAGGTGCAGATTGTTGTGTTTTGGTGTATGATGTAAATGCACACAACACATTTGACACACTAAACAATTGGCATGATGAGTTCATTAAACAGGTGTGTACTATTTAGCACCTTTCTAAATGAGCAATACATGAAGATTATATCTTATATGTTTTGGTGTTTGGCCTCAGGCAGATTTGAATGATCATGAAGCATTTCCCTTTGTGTTACTTGGGAACAAGGTTGATGTAGATGGTGGAAACAGTAGAAAGGTATTAAAAAGAGTTTGGGCCTTTGAGATTAATATGCATAGTTTTGAAGTTGAAATCTCATTCAACTTGTTGCAGGTGACTGAGAAGAAAGCTAGGGAATGGTGTGCTTCTAGAGGCAAGTCTGGAGACCCCTTTCTTCATTTAATCCCATTTCAGGTGTGACCCTGATAATCCAAACATATTATTTTATCCTCATGGACTCCTTCCTGTACTCTTCAACTTATATATATGTAACTTGTCGTTTATGAGGGCTATAATTTGTATATTAGATTATGTCATTGAAAGCACTTAATAATTTCTTTAATTTAGTTATCTAATTATTATGTTTATGTCTTTTTTCTTTCCATCCATTCTAAAGGATGTCATAAGATCTATGAAAAATCATTCTTCAAACTTTGAAACATGCCACAAAGAGCATACCTGTAGCATATACTTCTTTCACAAGTTGCATTTCTAAAATGATATCTTATATATGCGCATGCATTTACAGATTTATATCAATTTCCATGATATATATATATATATATATGTTTTTTATCATCATGCACGAAGAATAGGATAAGAGCGAGGGTGATGTTCCACTTGCTAGTCTATCTATCATAGATAACAAAACCAGTACTAATCAATTAATGTCCTCCCAACTAGCTCAATAATTGGCTTATCATATATTCTATCCTTTTTGAATAATGGGAGTTATTTGTTTATCATTATTTATCATATATGCAGTTTGAGTGCTCCAATTTATCTGGTTTGCTGGTTCCAAACAAGAAGAAAAGTTGCATTTATTTAAGCTCCAAAAGATATTAGGAAATTATTTTCTTTCAAACTAGACAGAGTGCTCTAATAATACATATTATATAAAATGAAGACTAAAATTGAACAACTACTTCACTGTATACTCATCAGCAAAAAACTTATATGTTATCTTTAGATATAAAATAGAATTTTTGTACAAAATCACAATATAATAATGATTCTTATTTCACAACCAGAAACTCAGTTGTTTTTTACATATAAAATCATCATTGGTTGTAGAAACTCCAAAGGAGTTTTAATGTGTTCAAATCTTTGTAATAGAAACAAGGTTTGCAAATTTCTTAGCTCTGTTGAAACCCTCACTTGTGCTATGAATATTGCCTTCACAGGCCTACAAGGATCCAAAGTAGTGTCTCACAGCCAAGTACCCTAGAAACATGGAAGATAATGACAATTTGGCAGCCAAGTTTTGAAGTTATTAGTGATAGGCATGGCAAAATATTGCTGTGAGGAAAAGCAGAATGGTGGGCATTAATATATTTGTTATGGTCCAATGTTTCTGACCTTAGTTTAATTATGTTGAGATCCACAATTCATGACATTGTTCTTGAAATTTTTATTTTGGTTAGATTTTGAAATAGAAAAGTAGCCAAATCATCTTCCTGTCATGTATTTACTTTGTCGTAACAGAGAGGTTCAATAAAACTTTTTCATGGTGCAGGTTTTGGAGAAGGATTTGGCTATATTTGGATTCTTTATTGCTTTAGGAAGAAGTACACGGTCCTTCCTTTTGGCAAATGGTTTTGATACCCTTGATGATCCACTAGAAGATTTCATCAGGTTTAACTTCTACTGATGTTATTCCTTTAGAATGTCAGGTTTCTTACAGTTCTAAGAATCTTATTATTAGTAGCTTTGTGCTGAGCTTACTAGTAGTTTTGTTGTAGTACTTGACCAAGATAATTATTATTAATAGGTATTTTTGGTTAGTATTTACGAACATTGTATCATCAGTTCTAAGAAAACGTAAGCTGCAAGGAAAATTCTACATATTTCAGTTTTTTTTCCTGTGTTTGTCTGTCTGCTTTTCCAATCGTGTTCCAGTAGATGCATATGCATATTCATTGGAAAAAAATTCAGCCATTTAAATTTCAATTAAATGTTTGGGCTAAACTATGGATATTGGAATCATTTTTAGCTGAAAGCTTTGTAAGAACAACTGAAAGAGACTGTATAGTTGCAGGGGTTGTGAAGCTGATTTTTTACCTAGATTTTCTTAATCCGAAAATTGTTTCATTTTTATCTTTGTGAAAATGTAAAATGCAGGGAGAAGAAGGCATTAGAAAAAGAGATCAAGAAAACAGTTGATAGACAGAGATCTGCAGTTAAGTCAATTGCAAAAGATTCAGATTCATTTGATGAGGTATGTTTCCCTGCTTCCAAATTAATTTATGCCTTATCTCTGCCATTTCTCAGGCATTGAAAAGTGTTGAAGAAGCTGTGACAAGACTCAAAAAGTTGCTTCAAGAGTTACATGTATCAAGCTCTATTTCTGGAAAAGAGCATATAAAAGTAGATGTTTAAAGATATTTTGGCGGAAGATATTTTGAAATTGGGCAGCCAGCAAGATCATAATATTATGTTATTTTTCTTACTTTCAAGGTATTAGCCAAGCTAGTTACCTTGTTTTATGTATGAGATGTATGTGACACTGTTAGAAATTGGAGCCAATCTAAGTCAAGACATTTAGAATTAAAAAAATCATGTTATATGTTATATGTTATATTTTATATTTTATTTGTATTGAAATTATTACTTTTGATTTTCAATACTAAAAAATTCTATATTATATTTAATACTTTATTTATGAATTACGTAATATTTTGTTTATAGGCTATGATTTCTTGTTATTGTGAAATTTTAAACAAAAAATTATTTGTTTAATACGGTAAAAACGATGGTTAAAATTACCTTTTTAAACAATAAAAAATGTCACTTTTATCCGGTAAAAACGGCGGTTTGTAATTGTAATTTTAAACAACATGAAAATCCATTTTAACATGGTAAAAATGGCGGTTTTAAACGCCGTTTTAACCAATAAAAATGCCACTATCAGGGTAAAAATGGCGGTTCAAAATGCCGTTTTAACCAACAAAAAATGCCGTTTTAATCCGGTAAAAACGGCGGTTTCAAATGCCATTTTAACCAACCGAAAATGCCATTCTGCCAAGGTAAAAATGGCGGTTCATAAACGCCGTTTTAACCAACCAAAAACGCCATTTTATCCTGGAAATAACGGCGGTTTGAACCGCCGTTTTAACAAACCAAAAATGCCATTTTATCCTGGAAATAATGGTGGTTTGAACCGCCGTTTTAACCAACAAAAAAACTATTTTATTTGAAAATAACGGCGGTTTGAACCGCCGTTTTAACCAGGTAATTATGGCGGTTTTTTAAAAATCGCTGTAATAACCAAATGGCGCTACAAATTATGGCGGTTTTTCTTGAGCACCATTTAAGGTAATAATGGCGGTTCAAACCACCGTAATAACCTTAAAAAACCGCCGTAATTACCAAGTTTTTTGTAGTGTCAATAGAAGACTAATCAACACTTAAAAAATTTATTTGAAATGAAAAAAAATAGATAAAACTTACATAAAGATGTGATGCAATGTGCAACAGTAACACCTTTAAAAAATATCTAATAATCAAATATTGAATATGATAGATTATGTGTAATTGTAGAGTTCTTATATAGAGCTATTGTATTTTGGACTGGACTAAAATTTTAATATGTATATGTTTTAATTTGTTGGAAAGAATCAAAGATATTATTTTATTTTAAATCAATAGTTTTCTTTTTTGAACGAAATTAAAAGTTTCTATTTACGGAGTCATAAATATAATATAACCTACTTTAGTGAGTCACAGCACCATACAACACCAACACCCTAACCATCACTCTCATTCAGTAATTACTTTCATTTAATAATAAAAAATAATAGTAATTACTCTCATTCATATTGCATTAGTAAAAAAAGCTCTATTCTAAAGCCTTCCATCAATTTTAATAAACAATAAATAACGTATAAAATAATATATTTATATATATGTTTAATACGCTAATAAGAAGAAAGTACTTCTAGTGTCATTAGCATGTCCAAAAAAACATAGATAATTAAATAAAACAAAACAACAATTGTTCAATTTAAAATTCAAAATACTTTAAAAATTGAATAGTATCTATTCTCTCAATAAACAATAGCTATAGCTAAGACTCCACCAAACCTTCAAAACATGCTCCTTTATCTCCATTACATGAAAAACTTCATGTTTCACAGCAGCTATTTTTTAATGGAAGGAGCACCAGACATGTTAAACTCATCCAACAGGTGCTTCAAACAAAACAAAACAAAAAGTATAATTAAGATTTTAACCAAAAAATAAAATCTGAAATACGAAAGAGGCCATATAAGTGAAGACCAAATGAATACCCTGACAACAGGTTTTTTAGTAACAGACAGATTTTTCACGATTGGATCAGGTGACTCATCACAAACAGAACATCCATCTTCACCTCGAGGCTATATAGAAAACCAATGAAAAAATAAATAAATAACACCTCATATTTGGCAAAGTAAGCCTTAATATACATAGTCTAAAATCAACAAAACATAAAGAAAAAAATCATACCTGAACAGGGTTAACAGGACCAGCAGGGGGTACATCAGATTTTACCGGGCCTTGATTGTCCCTCCACCTCAGTAAACTCGTAGGATCAGAACGTATCATCGATACATCATAAGAATCGCACCATCCAGTAGTTTCTACTTCGACCTTGAATATAAACTCCTTATCAAGGAAAAACTCATTAAAACCAATAGGATCTTTGCTTGCTTCCCCTTTTTCCTACACCAAAAATTTTACATTTTTATCGTGTTAAATAAACAAACATCTCTTATTGACAATCATAACGTGATCAACGAATTTGGTTTCACATACATTCAACTCTTTCACCATCTCAGTACAGGTTCGTCCGAATAGAGCTGCGACCTCCTTATCGAACACAACAAAATTCGTTGTAGCAATACCATCAAAAACCAACAAATTCAACTTGTACCTGTTTTTTTTTATTCAAAAACATCAATTAACACATGGCCTATCACCCTTTAGTTACAACAAAATCATAAAAATTATATTCAACATAATTTAGATGCTCAAACACAATTATTTTTAGATTTATCAGTTTTCTAGATTTTAACCTAGCAAAGGAGACTTTGGTATAAAATTGTTGTAGGTATATGAATTTTTTCTGTGCATATTAATCTTTGTTTGCCATTTTTTTTGTGGCTAGACCATATTTCCATCAGCCAAAGCAGCTTTTGTTTTTAATAATTATTGGTATTAAGCCAGATATTACTAAATCAATTAAAAATCAACATAATCAATTAGTTAACTATATTGCTTTTTTATGAAAAGATTGCACAAATAAGTTTAATTAGAGTCATACCTGTCAACCACATTATTCACGTCCCTATTACAGCCGTCGCAGAAGTATTCATCCGCATTAGCTTCTGCCTTCACGCTACAAAGACATGATTTATACCACCAACTTGGAACGGGTTCAACATCAAGAACAGTGGCCCGAACAACATAGAATCCAACCTACATAGGAACAGTGTGAAAGTTAAAAAAAAATAATGAACCAAACGAAAAAAAAGTAGTTTTCTATAAAGCACTCACATCCGCAACCGCACGTAACTCCTTTATTGTCTTCCTCCCAGTGGAATATAAAACCTCATCTTCATCAAGATATGTCGGTTTGCCAGAAATCACAGATAGGTACTGCGAGATCTCTCTATAGTACACGCTACTTATCAATCACAACGCCACAAATATACAATCAATATGCAGAATCATAAATAATTCACAATATTGGTACAATACCTTTTTTGAAGCATCAAAGCCTCGAGAATATCCGGATTTATCAAGAGTCTAGTACCATACATAATGTTCTGCACAATATTGGTACCTATATATAACAATCATTGCTTAAATGAGTTGTACAATTATACATGTCAGAAGAATTATCGAATGGAAAGTAACCAAAAGTATCCTTTAGATTTAAAAAAACAACTATAATCTACTGCGAACCTAATTAATTATTAAAAGTTTTTATTTCAGCAATGACATATAAAAAAATATTTAATGCAACTATAAAATAAGAAAAAGCATTATATAATAACTAAAATATAGTGTAAAATTATATGTTGATTTACAATCAAAAAAGAAATAAAAAACTGGTGATACCTCGTTTATTCAATTTTATATACTAATAGTTTGTATCACTTCAACCAATTAAATTTTAGAAATTAAAAACAAAAAAGAGAATTTCCAACGATATTTAAAAAAATCTTATTACTTGAAAGAGAGTGTTAACATAAAATTCTTATCACTATTAGTCTTTTATCTCATTTCAGCAATTTACACACAAACTATTAATTTCTTATCACAGAAAGAGAGTGTTAACTCCTTTCACATCTCAATAATTAGTAGAAATAGTTACAATAAGATATAATCATTTGATAGTAATCAAATTCTCACATACCTCCAGCATTTTTTACTCTTGCAAATTGAAAAACAACTATTGACAGTTGTTGATCGCCCGATGCCAGAAAACCCTTGATCTGGTCTACCATCTCTCCAAGAACAACAATATTAAGCTTTAAACTGTAGAGAAAATGCAAATTATTTAGAAAATAAAAAAATTAATTATATAAACATATTAAGTGGTGAGTAAGGGTTGTTGGAAAAAACGCATCCGGCATTCTCAATATGAATGACCATCATGTTAATAAGTTTGCCATCGTTCACATATTTCCCCTCAACTTCTACACCGGTCATAACTCCAGCAACGTCTTAAATAAATATCAAATAGAAAAATGTGCACAAATCACACGTTTTAGTGATATTTTATCATAATTACAAAACAAAAATCAACTTGTGTACATGCCATAAATTATACACTTACCAACCAAAAAAAGATGATCAGAAGAGTATCCCATAATTTTCCTAAAAGGGACCAACTTAATACCATATAACGGTATTGCATCACAGAAAGAGGGTAAGACAATAGTTCTATCTTGAAAAAACAACCGAAATTGATGCGATGTTGTGCGATACAACCGACAGTCGTTGCTAACTCCAAAGTATGTAAAAACATACACAGTTCCATCTAATATCAATGATTGGAACACATATATCAGATCCTCACCTACAGAAGCATGCATAGTTGTTCCCTATTTTTTCACAAAGCAAAAAATTTAATTATTCACTTTCTACACACCTACGAATAAGGTCCAACTAAATAAACAAATAAAATTTATATAAAATATTTCGTTCAATAGTTATAACCGAATAAATTAAAAATATGATTTAAATCTAAAATATTAAGTATCAAGCATTAATAATGGATTTATATTCACCCAAAAGGAAGAATATACATAT
This sequence comes from Arachis ipaensis, assembly GCF_059453495.1. Lineage (NCBI taxonomy): Eukaryota > Viridiplantae > Streptophyta > Magnoliopsida > Fabales > Fabaceae > Arachis > Arachis ipaensis. Next base: position 80,319,560 of record NC_142443.1, read on the forward strand.
AATGGATTCAAATATTCAATACTTTAATTGTTTTTTATTGTTTTTTTTTAACCACAGATATTAGAAAGGAAAAATGCGCAATGACAATCATGCATGAACATTAAGTGTTATGTAGAAGAGGGTTAAGATTAATGACAATCATGCATATGCGTTAGTAATGCCTTTATATATTTTTCTCTTAATCATGAATAACAAAATTTATAATTTTATATAACTATTTATGAGAATTTGGTTAAAAATCCCCCCAAATCCCCCTCTTTACTGGCCAAATACCCCTCACTCCTTGAAGCCCTTGTTTCTCTTTTCCCTTATAATTCCCCATGTCCGACAGTCAAACGTTTTAATTTGTTTTTCTAGTGTACATTTTTTTTTAAAGGAAGAGTTAGTTTTATATTTTTCACATATATTTTGTTCTTTTCTATACATATGCGTGCCAGCACAAATTTGGCATACTCACCCACTAATTCTTTATCCATTTCCGTAAATTAATTATGTAATTCGTAAATAATCATGACCCTTCTTTCTCATTTTTTAACATATTTATTTCCTTTAAAAAAAAAGAAAAAAATTTTCCCCCAATTCTTAGACTTTGAAATCTTTTGGCTGATTTTAGATTGATCTCCTAACCTATTCAATAGTACTAATACTAAATGATCGATCCGCTAAAATTCTACCCACTAAATTCTTTAAACATTTCTGCAAACTTTTCTCTATTTCTTTTTTATCAAAAAAGATTATTAAAAAGTGTTTTGGCTAATTTGTTATTAATTTATTTTATACTTATAACTACCCTTTCAAATTTTTTTTCATTTAGTTGGATTTCTAATAAAAAGTTAATTAAAACTATCCAAATTTTTTAAGTAAATACTTATTCTCAGTCAAATAAAACTGTAAAATATTTACTTATTTAGAATTAGGGAGTAACATATAATCTTTTAGATTTTATAAGACAATAAAAAGAAAAATACGAATAAAGATAAATTAGATAATTGAACATTAAAAATTCTTAGAACTAATTATATATTTGCATATAAATTAAAATATTTTCTTTTTTAGATGATGTGTGTGAATATTAATATATATTTGACTTATAGTGTAAAGTTTATGTTAAAATATTTAAAAAAATAGCTAATAAAAAATACTAAAACATTTTATAATTTAACCTAAATAATAGTACAAACTATTTGAACGTACAAACTAAAAATGTTTTACATGATAACTGCATACTAATTAAACAGTTAACTCCATAGAAAATAAAAATTGAAAAAACCTTATACTAATATTCTTTTCCAATTTTTTTTTGTGTATAATCTTTTTTTCGCCTTAACTTTTATATTGTTTTTGTTATTATTGTATATATACATATTTTTCCCCTCTCCATCAACGTATTCTTAAACCTTTTAAAATCTCGAATGGTCAAACTCAAAAGAGGGTGATAAATATAGATTAATTCCTAAATATGTCTCTAAAATATTTTTAATCCAAGAATTTAATTTTTAATAAATTTTAATTATTAAATTAGTTTTAAATTTTTATGTTATTAAACATATCAATTTTAATGTCAAATTTTGATAATAGTTAGACAACTTAATCTCTGTCTATCATTATTTAATAAAAAACATAACAGCTTTTAAAAAATTTAAAATTTTCATATTCATCTCTTTATATAATTACAATCTTCACGTTGACTTGTATAGTAAAATAAAAGTTTGTAAATTGATTTGGTGTTTGAAATTTTTAGAGGACTAAAGTACACATTTTAATTTTGGTGTTACCCTTTCAGTGATGTTTAACAACAATGTTAAAATTTGGTGTGTTTCTTTGTACGTGAGACCACAAATTTAATTTGAGGGTCGAATTTATGACTTTCAATTTTTTTTTAAACATACAAATTTCAGGGTCAAATTTTTTTTAATACAAATCTTACTCTTAGATTTATATTTTGGTATTAAAAAAATTTTACATGTGCAGTTTGAATCATCTAATTTGTTTTAAGATAAAAAAAGTTATTTTAACACAAATTGAACCTTTCGATTTGTGCATTATGAAATGTAATTTTTAATTAGATTTGTCTACAAATTTTATTATTACTCAAATTTGATGGTCTAATTTGTTATTTAAAGTTAAAAAAATAAAACTCATATCAGAAAAAAATATAACAATTTATCATTACATTGAATTACATACAATCTTTTTCTATTTCCAAAAAAGATTAACCGATGGTCCCAAGAAAAGCATAAAACTGTTGAGATTGAAATTGTAATAATTATGAGAGTGAAGATCATACAAATATGGGACTATGTGTATGTAAACAGAGAAATAATTGTGTGGATGAATAAATTAGAAGTACCTGCTCATCCATCAACACCATTTCAATGGAGCTATTGGATTTGGAGTCTTTAAATTTTGGTAAAGACCAGAGTCTGATTACTCTGACATGAATCTTCCAGCTCTCTTTTGGCAGTGCAATCATCTCTAACAAATCATATTGTCTATCCAGTTTTTCTCTAGAGAAAAAAATAAGAGCAAACGTAAATTGTAGCAAGTATGTATGGTAACAGTATAAGACCATACTTCCTAGGCTTTTATAGCAACTAAGAAGAGGTATATTTTTTAGATAAATCATTTTAAAATTAGACTGCATCCAAAATCACATTTTTTCCATAATCCAAAAGAAGAAAAAATCTATCTTAATAATTTAAAAATGAAAAAAGATTTGAATTGAAAATACAGCTCTTATTCTATATCATAAATACTGTCAATTCAAAATATACCGAATAAAAAAAGATATGAAAATAAGAGCTGAATCCATGTCTTCCTGTGATTAAAAAAATATATATATACGTGTATAATAATACCCTTAATATATGTATCAGAAAAATCCATAATTTTATTGTTGTTTTCTAAACCAGGCATCATACGTAGCAAATTTAAGAGAGTTTTATCCCAATATATGCCTTTTTTATGAGCTTAAATTATTAGAAAAATTAATTTTATAACATAGTATCATATTTTCTATAATTTAAAATTTGAGGCATTGATTTTTATTGACTCCAAAAAAATATTGCAACATAAGACAAATAAAAATATATATATATAAGATTTAGACAAAATAAAAAATTATGTGAAAAGACGTATTAAAAATAGGATCAACTGTATGATAAAATTAATTATATATGGGTCGCATGCAATTTGGGATTAGGGTTTTAAATTACATATATTAATGAATTAGTTTAGAGACTTACCATGATTACAACCAAGGTTCTGAGAACAGGGGAAGGACCCAATGAAGGATCCATTGGGAAGCTGTTGTTAGGACTGGGCATGTTTGTGTGCAAGTGTTTCAAGTAATTGGTTTTTTTCTGTGTAATCTAAAACACAAAACACAAAACACACAACTTGAGATGAATAATCAAATAATCATCTACAAATTTTACAAAAACACAAAGCAGCAGCAGGACAACATAGCCAGAACCCAAAAATCAAATAATCGTTCAACGATTTCAACAATCGAAGAACAGGTGCACACTAAAGCCACTGACCTTCGAGACAATGACGCCGAGACGACGGTGACAAGACCACCGCGAGCAGGAAGAATCCGACTGAGGATGGGCGTCGAGTGAAGAAGAAGACATCGAACAGGGGATTTGACTTGGAAAACACCGACAGTACAAAGAGAGACTCCTTGGATAGCCACGGACGGCGGCAACCGGTCACTCCATTCAGCGGCGGTTGAGGCTAGCTAGGGTTTCCCTTTTTATTTTTCTTTGAATGAAGGAATGAATGAAAGTAACAAAAGAGAGGAGGGAGACCATCAAGCAGTAACGTGTCTAACTCTTTTTGTTTTCTTTTGTTTTCTTTATTTATTCTAATTTATAAAAGTAAGAAAAGAGAGGAGGGAGTAACGTGTCTAACTCTTTTTGTTTTCTTTTGTTTTCTTTATTTATTCTAATTTATAAAAGTAACATTAGAGAGGAGGGAGACCAGCAGTAACGTGTTACTCCCTCTTTGCTCTACTTTGTTTTTTTTTATTTATTCTAATTTATAAAGAGACTACTTGATGATTGATTAAATTTTCTACATGTATTTTGGTAAACGAAGAGATTGATTAAAAAAATTTCTTATTTCTGATCATTGAATATATTCCTTCTATTCTAAAATAATTGTTGCTTTAATTTTAACTTGTAGATTTATTAAAAAAATTAAAATATTCATTTTAAATGAAGGGAATAAAAGCCGTACTTATCTTAAAACTGAAGAATTATACGATAATAATAATAACAATGATGCTGAATGAGCAAAAGATTTCAATAATGCATGATTTATTCCCAAGTTCTCAAAGTGGTAATCATATCCAAGTGAGAGAGGGATTTCCAATGAAAGGTTCAATACATTCCGAGACTGAGTATGCTGTGCATAGTTGAATCTCACTCAACTCTCATTGCAATTGCCAACATATTATCACCAACACTAATATTACATTTATTTCTTCAACGGGCTTTCATTTTTTTATATAAGTACTCAAATACTAATAATAATAATAAGTATTTATTAAAAGAAAACACACTTAAATCTTGGATTAAATAAACAAATATATGAAACAACTTTTGTATCAAGTTCTAAGAGATAAATTAATGTCAACACAAATTTTGAAAAATAAACTACTCATATATGGTAGATCCTACACTCTCAAACAACCATACTTCATTCAAGTAATAGTTTAAATAAATTATTCTCATATATTATAAATCAAACTGTGTAAAGGCGTGATGATTTAGTCCTCCATCACAACCCACTTCCCTTTCTTGGATTTGGATGAAACTGACTCCTCTCCAACCTCTTCAATATGTTTCTTAGCTCTGAGAATCTTAGAATTATGTTTCTCATCAACTGCAGGTGATGGAGTTAGCTCACTCTCACAAGCCTGGGATACGCCATCATGTACCAAAAAATATAAGAATAATAATATTTTATTTACAATGTAAAAACTAAGAACATCATTGTAACAATTTAAATTGGAAATCATTTGACACAAACCTTAGAAGTGTCGTATGGACCAGTAGACAAACTCAATAGTTCAGAATTTTCATGGGACAAAACACTATTAGAAAACTAGTTATTACAGACGGATATTTTCAACGAATTTTATCCCATGGAAATACAGAGGGAATTTCAGAGGGATTTTTTGTCAGAAAACAAAAAAATAGATTAGCATAAATTACAGATGGAAAAGAGAATCCGTCGATAATTCTGTCGGAAAAATTAATTTTTTTCCGTGAAAAATGGTTACAGACGGAAAATCCGTCTATAATTAAATAAACAAAATGCTGCATTTTATTAAATTATTACAGACAAAAAATCCGTCTGTAATTTAAATTAAATCCGTCGGAAATATTGAAAACCCTAATTTTATCACCACCCATTCACACTCCATTTGAAACAAACTCTAAGAGAAGGTGTTGTCAAACTCTTCGCCCTCATCCCTCGAACTCTTCGCCCTGCAGCCCGCCACCCGCAGCCACCGCAGTCTCTGCCGCCACTGCAGCCACGCAACCCTTGCATTAGCCCTCGCAGCTCCCCGCAACCCCCATAGCCTCGCATCCCCGCAGCGGCGCAGCCACCGTAGCCCCTACACAGACAAAGCCTCCACCGCCACCGTAAAAGATCCATCGCCATTGTAGGAAGCTGTGTCGCCTTGATTGGAAGCTCCCTCGCCGTCGTTTGGAAGCTCGTTGGCCATCTCCTCTGTTCGAGCGCTCTCCTTCTCTCTCTGTGTCGCCGTTGTGTTTCTGCCACTGCCCTTCCTCCTCGCAGCCGGTGAGTACTGTGATAAATTGAGAACATTGAATGCTTATTTTGCTCATAATTTTGCTCATAGTTTGTTAAACAGTCACTTTGCTGTTCATAATTTTGCTCATTTTTTTATTCATACTTGTTCATAAGCACTGATAATATTGAATGCTATGTACTTTGTGAATTTTGTTCATAAAATGTCTATTTGCTGTTCATAATTTTGTTCATATTTGTTCATAAACAATGATAATATTAAATGCTCTTTTTCTCCAGTGTTGTGAACAGCTTCTTTTTCTCCAGTGTTGTGAACAGCTTCTTTGTTCATATTTGTTCATAAACAATGATAATACTTGTTCATATTTGTTCAAAGTTCTACATCAAAGTCTTTTTCTCCAGTGTTGTGAACAGCTTCTTTGGCAACATTTGCAGCAGATTCGGCAGATTCAACAACTGTCTCTTTGCTCTTCTCCAAGTTAGGAACAAGTACAAGTACAATTACTTACTTAATTAAAGCCCTTCTTCTTCTTCTTCTTCTTCTTCTTCTTCTTCTTCTTCTTCTTCTTCTTCTTCTTCTTCTTCTTCTTCTTCTTCTATATAGCATACTCTATGGTTATAAGCTTACACGGTTACAGTACTATATTATATTATTATTGTTGTTGTTGTTAATTTATTATCCATCTACTTCTAACTACTTTCACTATTTACCTTATTATTTTTTAGATCACTTTACTACACTACTGCTTTTCTTTTCTTTTTAGTTTGTGGCCTTAATTCTCTATCCTTAATTATGTTATGTGTTTTGATTTTTCAGTGTATATACATGCATGATTCAAAAATGTATGTGTGTCCTTTCATTTCTTTCTTTAATTTTATTCTTTGTTTATATTGAAATAAAATATTATTGTGTATGATTGGATCTGAAAATGAGTGGATCAAGTTAGGAGCATGTGCTTCTTTTCTTGGCTGCTGCTTAATATTATATTACTCTAATTTGTCTTTGCTTGCTGCTCTTGCTTATTGCCACGTTTTCTTTTAGATGAGTTATATGAATCTCTGACTTTGTTTTCTCTCTTGTTTGGCTAATGTATTATTGCAACCATTGGTTCCCTCAATAAAATAAGGATTTAAAATTAGAGAAAGGAGAAATAGGAAAAGTCTTGTGTATTTGATCAACAAAGAGATTTTGGCTGTGTTTGGTGATTTGATTGTTATATTGATGAAATTGATATATGATTGCTAGTGATAAGATGCTGAAAATTCTTATTTTGTTGAGGTCCTGAAATTTCATTAATTGTGTGAATGTTTAAATTTGAGCTCTTGTGGTTTTAGGAATGTTAAAAGCTTTGATGCAAAATTTGGCATATAAAGTTGTTAAATTGCTTGCTGCAGAAAATTCAGCAGATTGGCGCCAACTTGTATGAAATTTTGGGAAAAATATGTACGGTAATTTTTAATGAAATAAGTTAAATAACAAATCTGATGATGATTTGCAGAACTGCATCACACTAACAAAGGAGAATGTCAAATGCATAATCATGGTAACTTTTACTTTCTATTTGGAATTCATTTTCATTCAAACATATATCAGCTTTTTCTAGTTCACTATTATCCGTTCTCTTCAAACAATTGTTCATGTTCGACCTAATAACTAATAACGGAAATTAATAACTAATAATATTTAACTGCCATATTTTCATATTAAGAAAGGTCTTTATTTTAAATAAATTATATTAATCATATAAAACTATCCTCTTTATCTTTTCTTACTGTATATATTCGCTTTCTTGATCTTTTTGCCATAATATTACTATTAAATGATGTGAAGTTATTTTTAATCATAAATGTTGAAGCAAAAATTAAGATAAAGTGAGTTTACATTTTTTCTACCAAACAGACTTAATGTTTCTTTTAATTTTTCCATCCTATCGTGATCAATTTTAAAGAATTTCGAGATTTGAATGAATTTAGTTCTTGTTTACAGGTACAGTTAATTCATTGAAGAAAGAGAATAGTGCTGTCCTCGTCCTGTTTAGCCTCACATCATGAAATTAGTTTAGGAAAATTCCCAAGTGCTAATAATCATAGTTACATATATAATTAGTGTTTAAAATTACAAGATCAACTTAGGTTTGTGCTAGATCAGCCCAAAGTAATATAAGGCTACTTTAATTTGTGTCCGTAAAACTTGCTAAATTTTAGAAAAGCTAACCTTAAAAACAGAACCATATTCCTAATTATGTATCTTTCTCATGTGAAATGATATTAATCTTAAACTTGTTACAATTAAAACTTAGGTATGTCAGGTACATGTCTACTAAATTTGAAAGGCATTCCATTAGAATTGGATTTTTCATGAATTTCCTAAAGTTATTGCTACCTGCTACTAAACATGAATTATTCCTAAAGTTATATACCTAATTACTAAAGTAGAAGCATGCAATTTACTATTCTTTTAGTTTCAACAAATTGGCCAGTGATCAGTATGTGATTGATTGAACTTTAAAATAGTAGCATAACTTGAACATCTATATATAATCATGAACTATTTCTTTACATGGAAAGATTGGAAGATTAGGTGGTGGAGGATCAGATTATAAACCTTTTGTGCACCATGTGGGAATTCCATCAATTGATATAGCCTTTGGAGGAGGTACATAACACTAATTTAATCACTAAGATTCGGATGCGTTAATAATACTCTCTCTGCAGATTATCCAGTATACCACTCACTGTATGATGATTTCATCTGGATGCAGAAATTTGGAGATCCTATGTTTCATAGGCATGTTGCAGGTTGGTGGCATTCAATTTCCTTTTTCAGTTTATGTCACGTTAAACTCCATCTCAGTTAACTCTAATGATATCAAAATGTTTCTTTTCTTTTGTTTTTCTTTTTATTTAGGAAATAGAAGCAAGTAAAGGTTGGAGAACATGGAAAGAGTACCAAATGAAAGTGAGAGATGTGAATGATAGACTTATGATGGCTGAACGTGTATTCACTGACAGAGATGGCCTCTTAGGAATGACATGGCATAAGCATTTGGTGAGTATATAGTTTTTTACTCTAAGAAGCAAGTGTTTTCTGGGCTAGTTCCCTCATTCTTCTTCTGAGTTATAATATCACATAGTCTCATTAACAAATGCCATGTGAACATTAGATGAATTCTACTGTTTTGAATGAAACCAGGGTTCTAACTTCTAAGAAAGATGAAATTGAAGAAACCAAGCAAGCAAAGCAGAGAAGAAACATCAAACATGGCTGCTACTGTTGGAATCACAGAATTCATTGGAGCAGATATGATTGAGAAGGTAATTTCTTAGTAGATGAAGCTATTTTGTCCAAGCTAAAGTAAATGAAGCTTTTCAAGGAAGGTTCCAAGCTATTTTGTCCAAGCCGTTTTGGTTTTGGTTTCAAAATTCTTTTAATTTTTGTTGAGTTCAATTAATTTTGTTTAGTTAGTTTGATTTAGTAATTAGTTTCGTTAGCTTTGTTTTCTGATGAGTGGATTTTTAGGTTTTGATTAGATTAGGTTTAGTTAGATTTGTTTTTTTCTGATTTTAGTAATTAGTTTGATTTTAGTAATTAGGTTTTTCAATTTTTGGTGTTTCTTTTCGCTGCACTATCTTTTTTCTTTTGCTGCTGCTTCTTGCTGCAGTGTGATAGTGATCCTTCTAAGAGAATATGATTATGGATTATGCTTTACAAAGGTTGAACTTAGTGATCTGCTTAGAGCTCTATTAGCTGCAATTCTTCTATTCCATATGTCTTACTAATGAATCACCTGCAATTTATTGATCCTGAATTTAGAACTGAATTTGGAATATGTATATTTTTTCCTCCGAAATTCTTGTGTAGCATTCATGTAATTCTATACTTATTATTTGGAATTTATCTATCATTTTCCCTTTCTCAATGCAGATAACAACAATTGATGCAGCAATTTATCTCAGAATGGCAGGACGGCCACCTTTGCTTCCATCCAATCAAAGGTAATGCCTCTTCATTACTTTGTAACTACCTACAGGTAATGCCTCTCTTGTCCAACATGTGAACTTAGTTAGTTATGCTGAGACTGATTGATTTAAATTGGTGGAAACTCGCTTAAGCTTTGAATCAAAGCAAGATAATTATATGTGGTATAAAAGCCAGCAACATCTTATTGGATTGGTTTACCTGCATGAAAATTAAAAAACTAGGATAATTCAAAGAGGTATAAAAGCCAGCAACATCATACTAATTTTTTTCTTTTTAATTTCCATTATATTATACTGGACCAAAGGATGGTTCCCTTACTCAGCTTGTTAAAAAGCGATACTAGATTTTTGACACTAACCTAGGTGCTCAGATAGAGGTTCAAATTTTTGTTCTACTTTTTGTTGGTTCGTTTTTTTGAAATTTTGTGAAGGAAAACATAAATGGATTTGATAAGCTTCAACCTGTGATAAAGGGCTTTTAGTTTCCAATTTTCAGGTGAGTGTTGAGCATCATAGTCAGCCCTTAACATGATTTTGATATCTGCAAGAAAGAGCAACTCAATAGGTATTGTCATTGTAGTGATTTAATGCTTGATTAACTACAAATATGCCATCAATGGTCATGTTTGAATTTAACCATTATTTCCTACACGTTAATACTAGGGAAGTTACTTGTATATTATATATGCACATTGTGATAATAAGGAACATATTATGATGGTCTTCATCTTCCTCAATGGCAAAAAAGTGTAAAGGTGTTCATATATAGGTGTTTTGAGGTTATCAATAAAGTTACATAGTCTTAAGTGGATTCAGGTGTAGGTTATCAATTGCAAAAGGGAACTGTAGAAATAAATGGTCATGGTTTATAATTGCTGTTGTTTATACATAAATATTTCTTTCTTATAGCCTAACAATATTTGTTATTGATGTTCATATACCATCTTAAAAGGATTCTGTCGATCTTAAATCAAAGAAGGCAAAGGTCCTTGTTGAGGTAAATCTATATTGCGCCCTTCAATTGAAAGAGGTCCAGGAGGTGTATTTGAAATGGAGTTTAACTTGCAATGCTGATGTGGAGTTTAACTTGAAGTGGCCACACACAACCACAAGGAGATCCAGGAGGTGTATTTGTCAATGGCTCTGAGCAAGTCACCATCATGCAATCTAAAAGGAATAGGATCAATATAAAATCTTGTTTGTTTAAATTGTTAAAAATGAAGGAACTAGTAGTGTCAATGAGTAATGTAAATAGTTATAGTTCTGTCAATGGTTTATTTTTTTGGGTATCTTTTTATTGAGATAGTGAGATATTGGCCAATGATATTGAAAAATAACATCCAATTTTATAGGTATCATGTAATGAATATTATGTTCATCTATATGATTTTTGGCCTCTTTCTTTTTTCAATTTACAGTGTATTTGATGGAGGAAATTTAAAAAATAAACCTAAAGTATTCATTTTGCAATGAAAAAATTTTAAAAATTTTCTATTTTACTTTACCAACGGATTTACAGACGGATTTTCTGTCTGTAATCATAGTGTGAGATAATTTTCTAAGGTTCAAATTACAGACGGAAAATTTCTCTGAAAATCCGTCAGAAAATCCATATGTAATTACAGACGGAAAATCCGTCAGAAAGTTCGTCGCCTTTGGGAAATGGATACAAAATTTACAGAAAAAAATTCGTCGGTAACTGGTAAAAATTCGTCTGTAATTTTCCGACGGAAAAAAATCCGTCAGTAAATAATTTCCGACGGGGCTTTTACAGAGGGACAAAATCCGTCGGTAACCAAAAATTTGTCTGTAATAAAGACTAAATCCATCTGTAAATCTGTCTGTATTAATCTATTTTCTAGTTGTGAAAGGCCCTACAAAACAATTGATTCAATAAAAAGACATCATCAAAATCTTGTTGATCTGTTTTTGCAATACGGAAACAAAAGAGAAAGTTATTAGCCAAAGGGGGTTACAGGGTCAGAATTGTATTTATCCAGGAAAGCAGAGACCAGAGAATTCTCATTAGTCATTCTCAGCACATGAATCACATATGGTTCATAAGAGTTCAGATTCCTCATCTTGAGTTGCACTTTGAAGATGAACTTAATATCCCTAAGCTTATTAATCTCTTCGGGACAGGAATTTTTCTCAACACCCTTCAAATTTAGCGGAAAAAAGTTCATTCATGCTCTCATAAATAATAAAAATTAAGGTATAGTGCAAAACAATTAACACAAAAAAATGAATATGACATCAAACCTTAGTCACACAAGACTGTCTAAGGTCATTAGCAAAAACTCCAAGAAACTTTGCAGCTTTTCCATCGAACAAAATAAAAGAGGCAGCATCGGTGTGGTCTATCACCCTTATGTGGATGCTGTACCTATTATTCACCAGAAAATATACAATCCAAGAACAATATACTACATAAATTATACCAATAGTCAGAGTGTCTATACTATGTTATTATTGAATTGGATGCAAATAGTTTTTTAATGGCTTATCCAAGAGTCTCCATCCCACACGGTAGAATAGTTTAAAATAATCCTTATGTTAAAGAAGTATCGTGAGTCATACCTTGGCTCATAGAACCCGTAGTCTCTAATGCAATTGGGACAGAAACATCTTTGCTCAAGTTCCCTTAAGCCACGATGACACTTCTTACATCCTTTGTACCACCAACCAAACTCGGTCTCAACTTCTTTAATCGTCCCGGCTGTAACAAATACAGCATCCTAAAATCGATGGATGCAAGGGTACAACACAACAATTGAGATTATGATCCAACAAACATTAGAACTAATATAATGAAAAAAAAGGAAGAGTAATAAAGAAAGGATTTTACCTGATTATGCTCCTTTATCTCGGCAATTGTTTTGTAGACTGACAGACGCAAAAAATCTTCCTCAACTGAAACAGGTTGATCACAGACTAGCGGCATTATGCCTTGTCCGTCAACAGGATCCAATTTGTTCACCCTTGAATTTTTAAATAATAATTTATGAAATTTGCTAATAGTTAAATAATCAAAAGCCTTGTATAAATATTCTGCTGGCCACACTACTGATCTATACACTGTACCTTGCAAAGAAATCCCTGACAGCTGGAAACTCAACATTGATAAACAGTTTCGAATTGTAGTTTGTGTTGGAAACACCCATGACCCCTACAAAAAGACATAACAAATTAAAGAAAATACTAGATGCATATGATGACACAAAACATGCATTCAAATAGCAGTAAAATAAACAAACCACTATAAAATTTCATTTTGCCCATTTGGAGAATAACCACATAGGTAAGACACGGGTGTTCCTCCAGATATTTGAGCAAATCAAAAGCAAAAGACTACCACAACGTTACCCTAAATTTCTGTCCACCCCTATAAGAAATAGCAATTATTGTAGAGTAAAGACAGGCACAAAATTTCAAAATATGATTTTAAAATAAAAGCCACTATCAAAAAGATATTAAGCATTACTCAAGATCATCAAGTTCTATGGTGATATAACTTGACGGCTTCCCGTCCCGGGTGAATTCGACCAAGTTACCTTTTGAGGCAAGCTGACCTATCACATCTACAAAATAAAGGCACCAATCTTTCCATTAACAAAACTCTATCTGCTCAGATATTTCTCCAAAAATGACACATTTTTTTCCAAAGTTTCATCCATGTTGAAATCAGATTTTTTTAATTTTCTTAAAAATAAAAATATAAAAGACTGTTAATAAATAGTTAGGGCCTAGAAATCGAAGTTCATGAAAAAACAAAAAATAAATAGGTTAGTACTCCTTACCAACGATACCATTAAGGGTACTAATTCTTTAGTTGCTATATATATGAAATCTGTATTTTGATGTGTTAAAATAAAACGCATAATAATAGAAATCAAAGCCAATAACAATTATGTAATAAATATAAACAATCAGATTGATAAATATAAACAATCAGATTAATAAACACAAAGTTAATAAATAATACAATTTTTTTGGTCCTATACCTATAACAAAAATAACGCATCAGCCAATTCAAATGACATACATTGAATATAGATATATTATGTAATAAAATCAAATTGATAAATTATTTTGCCTAAAAAAATTATATTTTCTCAATGAAATTTTTTAATACAGAATTTAAATAAAAATAAGACACATTAATTTTTAAAGTACTGTTTAATTGTTATAGGACATTATAAAGACAATACAGAAAATTAAATAAAATTTTTTATTAAACAAAATTTAAATGAAACAATATTTAATTGAGTTAGAAATTATATTATTTCTTAATATAAAATTATAGCAAGGGAATAATTGTTACAGGAAGGGAATAATAAAAAAATTCTTCCTTAATGAAACAAATTTTAAAAATAAGACATGTTCTGTCATAATATATTATATTATATTATGTAAAAATTTTCAATCAATTCAAAGGATATAAAGCTAACATTCATGGCAAAAGCCCAAAATAAAGTATAACTCTTTTTCATGGTAATAACTAATTTCTCATGGGTTAGACCCTATAAGCTCTTGGAGTGTATATTTGGTTAAAAGATAAAAAGAGAAGCAAATTTTACTTAAATAAATTTCACGAAAATTATATGAATCTATAATACTTGAGACTTGAGAGGAATAGCAACAACCATCAATTGAATCCATATCTGGCCACTATATGCTCATAATAAAAAAGACAGCAAATGGTGCAAAATAATATATCGGATTAAAAAATTAGACCTCAAAAAATTAAACAACACATGCATTATAGATTAATCTAACAAATAGGTTAGTACTCCTTACCAACGATACCATTAAGGGTACTAATTCTTTAGTTGCTATGTATATGAAATCTGTATTTTGATGTGTTAAAATAAAACGCATAATAATAGAAATCAAAGCCAATAACAATTATGTAATAAATATAAACAATCAGATTGATAAATATAAACAATCTGACTAATAAATACAAAGCCAATAAATAATACAATTTTTTTAGTCCTATACCTATAACAAAAATAATGCATCAACCAATTCAAATGACATACATTGAATATAGACATATTATGTAATAAAATCATATTGATAAATTATTTTGCCTAAAAAAAAAATTATATTTTCTCAATGAAATTTTTTAATACAGAATTTAAATAAAAATAAGACACATTAATTTTTAAAGTACTATTTAATTGTTATAGGACATTATAAGAATAATACAGAAAATTAAATAAATTTTTTTATTAAACAAAATTTAAATAAAACAATATTTAATTGAGTTAGAAATTATATTATTTCTTAATATAAAATTATAGCAAGGGAATAATTGTTACAGGAAGGGAATAATAAAAAAATTCTTCCTTAATATAATTTCTTAATGAAACAAATTTTAAAAATAAGACATGCTCCGTCATAATATATTATATTATATTATGTAAAAATTTTTAATCAATTCAAAGGATACAAAGCTAACATTCACGGCAAAAGTCCAAAATAAAGTCTAACTCTTTTTCATGGGTAATAACTAATTTCTCATGGGTTAGACCCTATAAGCTCTTGGAGTGTATATTTGGTTAGAAGATAAAAAGAGAAGCAAATTTTACTTAAATAAATTTCACGAAAATTATATGAATCTATAATACTTGAGACTTAAGAGGAATAGCAACAACCATCAATTGAATCCATATCTGACCACTATATGCTCATAATAAAAAAGACAGCAAATGGTGCAAAACAATATATAGGATTAAAAAATTAGACCTCAAAAAATTAAACAACACATGCATTATAGATTAATCTAACAAATAGGTTAGTACTCCTTACCAACGATACCTTTAAAGGTACTAATTATTTAGTTGCTATATATATGAAATCTGTATTTAGATGTGTTAAAATAAAACGCATAATAATAGAAAACAAAGCCAATATCAATTATGTAATAAATATAAATAATCAGATTGATAAATATAAACAATCAGATCAATAAATACAAAGTCAATAAATAATACAATTTTTTTTAGTCCTATACCTATACCCATAACAAAAAATGACGCATCAGCCAATTCAAATAACATACATTAAAATATAGACATATTATGTAATAAAATCAGATTGATAAATTATTTTGCCTTAAAAAAATTATATTTTCTTAATGAAATTTTTGAATACAGAATTTAAATAAAAATAAGACACATTAATTTTTAAAATAGTATTTAATTGTTATAGGACATTATAAGGATAATACAGAAAATTATATAAATTTTTTTATTAAACAAAATTTAAATGAAACAATATTTAACTGAGTTAGAAATTATATTATTTCTTAATATAAAATTACAGCAAGGGAATAATTGTTATAGGAAGGGAATAATAAAAAAATTCTTCCTTAATATAATTTCTTAATGAAACAAATTTTAAAAATAAGACATGCTCTGTCATAATATATTATATTATATTATGTAAAAATTTTCAATCAATTCAAAGGATACAAAGCTAACATTCACGGCAAAAGTCCAAAATAAAGCTTAACTATTTTCCATGGGTAATAACTAATTTCTTATGGGTTAGACCCTATAAGTTCTTGGGGTGTATATTTGGTTAGAAGATAAAAAGAGAAGCAAATTTTACTTAAATA
Source organism: Arachis ipaensis (assembly GCF_059453495.1). Taxonomy (NCBI): domain Eukaryota; kingdom Viridiplantae; phylum Streptophyta; class Magnoliopsida; order Fabales; family Fabaceae; genus Arachis; species Arachis ipaensis. The sequence goes on from NC_142443.1 coordinate 80,335,956, forward strand.
AATTTCACGAAAATTATATGAATCTATAATACGTGAGACTTGAGAGGAATAGCAACAACCATCTTTAGAATCCATATCTGGCCACTATATGCTCATAATAAAAAAGACAGCAAATGGTGCAAAACAATATATAGAAATAAAAAATTAGACCCAAAAAAATTAAACAACACATGCATTATAGATTAATTTAACAAAGTACTTATCAACTAAATAACCATCTTTTCTAGACTCTAATTGAATTGTTTTGAACGGAAGAAAATTGAATCCGTTCAATGGAAACGAAGAATCTTGTACCGGACGCACAATCGTGTCCCTCTTGAAGTGGATTCTAAATTCGTGTCTAGTAGGCTTGAACTTGATGGTATTCAAAGCAACTCCAAAATTAGTGACTACATACACGTTGCCTTCAGCGAGTAAGCCCTCGAAGATAGGAACAAATATGTCTTTCACAGCTTATTGAATTGCATCCCCCTGAATGCATTAATTTTATAGAGTCATAGATAAATGAGGTTTATTGCTCAGTCATTACCAAAATAAATCTGAAATGCAAAGAGAAAATTTTACCTCTTCATCAAGGATAACCATCTCAATAGGTGCCTTCATCCCAGATTTTGCAAATTGAGAAACGGTCCAAAGCCTAATGACACGTACTTTGAGCTTCCACACCTTATGCGCTGGACCAGCATTAATACACTTGATGAGATCATACCTAAAAATTAAGGACCTCATATTTAGTGAAAGATAAAAAAAATTATTGTGAAACAATCCACATGGCACATGAACTCACCTAGCTGCCATTGCTACCTGTCACTACAAAATTACTCAAATATTATGAATTTCTGTATAAAGAAAGAGTAAGTGTGGTGATCACCTATGCTATACTTATAGAGAGTCACAGCACTGTTCAGCCCCAGTAGTGGTAAGGATTGCAAGAATCTTTACGTTTCTATTAAAATCCAATTAAAAAAAAGAAAAATTTTTTGAACTATTCAGGATTAAAGAATCTGAATAATATCAATAAAATAATTATCAAAATTAGGATAGAAATTAACGGCCAACATTTATTGTGTTTCATTGAGTTTAATTCTGAAAAATCAAAATAAGAAGCAATATATGCTGAAGAGGAAATCACCATATTTACATACACTAATTAGGTACAGTAAATTAGAAGAAGTTTCAAAAAGGCATGAAATTATTTTATTTTTGTATGTTGTCAAATAATTTTATATCATAGATATTGACATTTCAAGAGGTAGAGAATAAAGGAGGTATGAGAATTAAATTTGATATATAGCACCAATTTTTTGTTTCTTAATCTGATATAATTTTCAAAAAGTTTGTTAACAGTACCTTCAGTATGACCAAAGATTGTGTTGAGAGCATAGTATCATATTTTCTATAAATTAAAATATGAGGCATTGATTTTCATTGACTCCTAGAAAAAAATATTGCAACATAAGACAAATTACAAAAAAATATAAGATTTAGACAAAATTCAAAAAATTACTTGAAAAGAGGTATTAAAAATAGGATCAATTGTATGATAAAATTAATTATACATAGGTCGCAAGCAATTTGGGATTAGGGTTTTAAATTACATATATTAATGAATTAGTTTAAAGAATCACCATGATTACAACCAAGGTTCTAAGAAAAGGGGAAGGACCCAATAAAGAATCCATTGGCAAGCTGCTGTTAGGACTGGGCATGTTTGTGTGCAAGTGTTCCAAGTAATTGATTTTTTTCTGTGTAATCTAAAACACAAAACACAAAATACACAACCCTGAATAATCAAATAATCATCTACAAATTTTACAAAAACACAAAGCAGCAGCAGTACAACAGATCCAGAACCCAAAATCATTCAATAATTTGTTGATTAAAGAACAGAGATTCAGAGAATAAAATGAAAATCGAAGAACAGGTGCACACCAAAACCACTGACCTTTAAGACAATGACGCCGAGACGATGGCGACAAGACGACCGCGAGTAGGAAGAATCCGACGAGGATGGGCGTCGAGTGAGGAAGAAGACATCGAACAGGAGATTTGACTTGGAAAACACCGACAGTACAAAGAGAGACTCCTTGGACAGCCACGGACGGCGGCAACCAGTTACTCCGTTCGGCGGCGGTGGAGGCTAGCTAGGGTTTTCCCTTTTTGTTTTTCTTTGAATGAAGAAATGAATGAAAGTAACAAAAGAGAAGAGGGAGACCAAGAAGCAGCAACACGTTATTCCTTTCACTCTTCGAAATGACGTCACTTTAGGCAAACGGGCTGGATACCGGTCTGATCCAATTAGTTGGATTATAAGTTAATGTATTATAAATTAATGTTAATTCATATGTAATATATAAACAAATTTAATTAGAATAAATAATAATTTATTTATTTTATTTTAGACTTTATAAATAAAACGACTAATTCACTAATATGACAAATTATAATTAATGCAGTATAATTAATTAAGTAATATAAATTATAATAAATTATATGAATTATATTAATTATAATAAATTATATTAATTATATTAATATTTAAATATATAATCAAATCAAATCAAATCAATTAAATCGGAAAATACTCTCCGAAGCATGCCACGTCGGCTCCATCATTAAGTGCAGACATCCGATTTCCGATTTTTATATAATAGAATAGATTTGGTCCACGTCGTTTCATTTGAAAGCCTTTCATTATCAATAAGTGGGAAAAAAAAATCATTCCATGTTGAATATGAATATAACCTTCTCGTGTTTATAATTTTATTATTTAATATATTCTAGAAAAGTAAAAGAAGTTAAACAACCAATAATCTAAATATGAACACAAAAAGCTTATGTCAGTTTTGAATATAAAAATAATCGAAATCCAACGACTGTTTTCCTATCTAATGTATAAACCAATTTGAATGCATTTTGTTTTCTTTAGTACCTTTTATTAGTGTCAATTTCGAATGTACAGAAATGGATTTTTTTTTTTTTGTAAAGTATGATCTTTTATTATATAATGTTTAAGTGAGATAAAAAAAATATATCAGTGAATAAAAATCACACTTTAAAACAATTGAAAGAAAAAATTTGAAATTGATCCATTTTTTAGGAGGTACAAAAATTAAAAGAAAAAAAATTGAGATTTATCCATTTTCTACATTAAAAATTCTCTTGAAACAATTTTAACATCTTTTATATATATATAACAATAATAATGACGATATAGTAACAACGGAAGAAATAACATTGGGTAATAAGACAAAAATTTGGTAATTGTTTAATTTTCCGATCAGGGAAACATAGAAGAATCTTTCCATGTCCACTGGGGTTGCATTATCCTTTCTTACTTGGACTAATAGTTAGTGCTAGACTTTTGATCCCATATAAATTGCTACAATTGTTGACAAAATAAAAAATTGCTATGATTGCAACATTGATATGCCACCATATCCTACTTACATGATCCCCATAATATATGTTACGGCCTGGCCCAAATCACTAGCGAGCTGGCTCAATCCGAGCACCATCCGATCCGGACGGTCAGGAGCAAGACGCTCAGTCGCCGACCCGGACACGCGTCTCTGACAGCTACGCTACAGCTGTGGAAAGGAAGCATCAAGGAAGGTGGGTCTGTTCTTAATGGGCCCACCTCTGACATAGTATATATGGGAAAGGTCCTGTCCTTCCCCCAAGATACGTCACATACCGCTCACTCTTTTTCGCCTGCACACTTTGCTTACTAGAGCATCAGAGTGTCTTTGCAGGTAACACCCCCCTTCTTCATACGAAGAGCTCGTGACGTCGGCTGCACTCCCTTAAACCCGGCAACCCAAAACTAGGCAATCCCCCTCTCATCAATCGAAGTACCAACCCGAACCGTCCGGTACCTGATCTATCGAACAATATAACTATGAAACCATAAAGTACAGTGCCAATGTGTAGACACATAGGGTCACCCAAAAACCTTTCCAAATTGCTTGCAATAAGAATGTTGTCCTCATATTAATTTTGGTTACAACAATTGTTGAAAAATAAGACTCAAAGAATATTAGTCAACCAATTAAAAAGTGTGTATTTCTAATAAATTAAAATAATCCAACGGAGGCATCTTAGTAGAATGTGTGGCACTCTTTTTCTATTGTTTTCGCTGAATTTCTTATTCATAATCAATGGCTTGATGATAAGACATTCCTCCACCTATAACCGACATATCTTTCTTGATAATTTTGATTTTGATTTTATTTTGTGTCTTTAATTCTCTCTAAGATTCACAAAGGAGACATGAATTTGAAAAACGTTTACCAAATTCATGATTTGTTCGGAACATGAGGCACTCACTTATCACTATGTATATATCCCTCCCTTATTGGCTTGAACGGACATGATGAGTAATATTAATCATTGAGCATCTTTAGAGGAGCTTACTATACTTTAATTTGTTAGTATATATATGTTGCTTAACTAGAATTTTTATGACTGAACGCCTAAATCTAAATTGGTTCATAGATTAAAATATTTTGATTCTTAAATTATTCCATCAAATAAATTGGTTTTTTCATCATTTTAAAGAAACTAATTTATCTTATAATGAAATTTTTTAAAAATGTAATTATTTTATAACAAAATTTATTAAGAATTTATTTATTATCACGTACATTAAAAAATTTATTGAAAACAATGAAGAGACCATTTGTCGGAAGTAATTTTTAGAAACTTCCAGAATAGTAAAAATTTGTTGAACTAAAGTATCTAATTTAAAGGTCATTAAAAAATAATTTGAGTATTTATTCAAATATTATAATGAATGTTATTTTGCACACAAGAATAAATTATGATTTTCAATCATGATAGGTTTTAATTGCTAATAATTACATATTTGCATAGTTAAATTGTCAGTATTTAAATTTTTTTGTAATAAAAAATAACAATTTATTCATATATCTACTTAAAAAGTATACGGGTACCTACTATTTAAATTGTTGTTGTTGTTGTTTTTTTTTTTTTTTTTTTCGTCTACTTTCTTTATCTCTAAAATAAAAGTACCTCTGATGAACATCAAATTAAATGTATAAAAATCCTTATTCTAATATAAAAGGTAGATTCTATGCTACCCAACACTATTTTTGGGGTATGCGCGCTACCCATCTTTATGTAGTATGAGATTATTGGTGCAAATATAAAATGTCGATTCCCTACCTTAATTAACCAAAATCAACCGGTGTTAATAACAAATTTAAGCACAATTTACGAAATTATTTATTTCTATTATTGTCAACAAATATTAATGAATGTATATTATTATTAATTACTCTTACACCCATTATTTTTTTCTTGTTTTATAAATGAATATAATATAAAAATGAGTTATTTTGAATTTTAAATTTATATTTTAATAATTTAATAATAAAATCCTTTAGATTTTTTTATTTAATATATAATAATGTAAAAAATTATTTTTTTAATATAATTTAATAAAATAACTTTTTATAATACTTTTAAAATATATCTTTAAACACATATTAATAAGACTATATAATATAATATGTCTTCTTTTTTTATTTAAAACTGCAATCATCTTTTTTATTAAATGAAAATTACTTTTTTACTGCTAAATATAAAATTTACTATATAAATAAATTTTATAAAAATAATTTAATCTTATATAATAGTCCACAAAAATTCATCCTAATATAATTCACAAATTTTTACCAGTCGGTTGTGTTTCAGTACTATTAATTATTTTAAAGAACAACCCCCTTTCCCTGTGAAAAAATTAAATAAATTAATAAAATAAATAAAGATATTTTTAATTCTTATGCTTATACATAATTGAATTATTCATATATTTTTATATTAACGATACATGACAATTAGATTTAAATATTATTATTATTATTATTATTATTATTATTATTATTATTATTATTATTATTATTATTATATGAAATTTAGTTGAAAGTAATATATCTACCACCAAATTAGGAAGAAACCTACTTTGATAGGAAGTGGGCACTTGTCCCGCACAACAAGATAAACAATAAATCGCTGTAGAAAATTGTTGGTGGTTTCTGGAATTGCCGCAAATTGACAGAATAACAGTGATTTTGGTAATGTTTTCATACTTCGTTAAAAACTTATGAGAATAGCAGCAGTTTGGTGTCTAAATCGCCGCAAATAGAATTTTGGTCAGTTTATTAAAATATTTATAAAAAACAATCTAGCCCATTCTTCTCATTTTCGCGCAAACCCTAGGAGAGCAAAGGCATGAATCACGAGCTCTGAGAATCCTTGCCGTCGTGTAGCTTCCCTCCATCAGTTCCAGCTGCTACGTCCTCCCTGTCATTGATCTACTCCCTCTGCCGTGTAGCTCCTACGCACAAAAGGATAGTGGAAGGGCACGTCCATTGTTCTTCCCTCCACCGTGCACGCCCATGTCGTCGTGGAGTTGCATGGCTGTCCATCTGATACGGAATTTACAAATTAATTTTTCATAGAACTACCGAGAAGTATACTGGGTCTTATCAAGTAATAAACTCACGGTGAGTGAGGTCGATCCCACGAGGATTCACGAATTAAGGAAACAATAGTTAATTGATTATTCTTGTTAGACGGTCATAATTGGATGATGAGCAAGACATGTAAATGACATGAAATTAAATGAAAGCAATAAAGAACTAAAAAGTAAATGACAAGAATGTAAAGTACTGGGAATTTAAATTGTAAGAAAAGTAAAGTACCAGAAAGTAAAGTGCAAGAAAATAAAGTGCAGGAAGTAAATAAAGATCATTGAGATCAATAGATGTTGTATTCTCAAGATCAATAGCTTTCATCTCCTCTTCAATCATGCAGTTATTGGTCTCTTGGCAAATCATAAGTGATTGGATTCTAATTCCTTGGCAATTCAATCTCTCTTGACTTGAGCAGTTGCCAATTCCTTAATCTAATTGTTCATGAGAAGAGATGAAGAGTGGTCTCTGATTTAGAGCCACACAATTTCATGAATCAAGTTCTGGGATGATTATATTCACGTATCAATCTCAAACCCAATTTCATAACCACTGTGAGAAAGAACTTCAAGCAGAGATCTATGATTCCTTTCAAAGGCTCACATAGAATTCAAATAGATTAAATTCCTTTTCTGATAGAATTTGAATTATTAACATGAAGATCGAAGATCTTTCTAAAGAAACAACAAAAGAAGAATTGAAGATGAAGAATGAAAACAAATTAATCCATTTAATTGCAACAGAGTTCTCTTTCCCAATGTATAGAATTAGAAGCTCATAACTAAAAAGAAAATTACAAAATGTATAAGAAAGAAGGTGGAAAAGAGGAAGAGAGAGTGAGAGTGAAAGCTAAGAGAGAGTCCGAAGACTCTCCCCTAGAATAGTGTTATGTGTGTAAAGAGAGAGTCTGAAGACTCCCTCTAATATGGTGTCTGTAACTAATGAAACAAAGGCCTCTTTATAAGCTACCTAAATTACAAATTTAAATGAAATTTAAATTACAATCAAATGAAAATTAACTACTTCTAGAGGATTCTTGTAGCCTTGATTGGTTGGCAATTATGGGCTTGCTTGCATAAATTTTTAGTGTACTTCGAGTGAGAAAATTGGACCAAATTGAAGCTCCAGGGGTGGCTTGGGCATTACTTTGACAAGGTGCTTCTATTTCCTGGCATTGGTAACGCTTCACAAATTAGGGATGAAAAGTTGGTGTCGCGCGTACTTGCTCAGTTGCGCGTATGCGTGAGGTGTAACACCCTCACTACCAAAATGTCACGCTTTCGGCTGCGCCACTCTGATAGCAAGAAGTATTACGACTACTTTATATACTTAATATTAAAATAGGAGCCTATGACTCGACACCGTATCGCTGATTTTTTTTGAAAACCGGAAATAAATACTTTACCTTAAAAAACAAACAAGCATAGATTCATATACAAGACTTCTTACACAATAGCTTATAATGTAATACACATATAAACATACAATTCCTATCCCTCTTATAAAAATTGTAATAACAAAGACGAGGGAAGAATAATTGTCTAATTAATACAATATCATATAAACCAAAACGCAGTATAACTCTTCATAATGCTCCTTCATTCGATTCCTGAAAAGGTAAAGCTGTAGGGGGTGAGAACCTAACTATGATAAACCCCAATTCTGTGATTTATATTGTGTAGAATTTGGGGGGTTTTGTCAATATTTTCCACACTTATTCATATAAATTGCATGGTTTTGTGTTTCCTTCCTCATTTCGCTTCATGGTTGAAAACATGCTTCTTTTACCTTAAAAATACTATATTTTAATCATCTTCTATTACCATTCGATGCCGTGATGTGTTTGTTGAGTGAATTCAGGATCTATAGGGCAAGGATGGCTTAGAAGATGGAAGGGAAGCATGCACAAGTGGAAGGAACATGAAGAATTGAGCTTTGGAGAACTGGCTGCGACGCACACGCGTGAGTGCGAGGTTAGGAATGGCGCGTGAGAGTTGACGCAATCGCGTGGATTGGCAAAACTCCCAACGACGCGTGCGCATGCATGACGTGTACGCGTGTCTCGCAAAATTCAGACGACGCACACGCGTGGCCGACGCGCACGCGTGACGCCCAGTACGTGACCCCATTAATGAAATTGTGGCTGGCAATTTCTAAAGAGCTCCAGGCCCAAATTCAAGTGGATTATTCATGGAAAAGACCGAGGAACTCTAGGGAGAAAAAGGGGATGATTCATTTGACACTTGACACATTTTTTGACTAGTTTTTGGGTTCTCATGTTCTAGGGAGAGAAACTCTTGCTCCTATCTAGATCTAGTTTGATTTGATCTTCCATTGTTGATTTTCTGAATTGGATTTTATTAATCTTAGTTTCAATTATTGAAATTGAATTCTCTAGTTTTCATTTTGTTAGATCTTGTGTTTGAATTTGAATTTTCTTGTTATTTTCCCATTTCCCTCTCATTCTATGAACTTTGTAGATCTAGAACTTCTATTGGTGCATTGATGTTTTCTATGATTAGTAGTATTGTTGAGTTGTTTTCTATTGATAATTGTTAGTAGGTACTTGTAGTTTTCAATTAATTTGCAATTTGAATATGTCTTTTATTAATGCATACCATGTGTTTGATGAAATGTTTCCCTTGATTATGGAGTAGTTTTCTTTACTCTTGGCCTAGGCTAAGGGAATTGGGTAAATTTGAGTCATTAGGTCTAATTGATTTGGTGATTTGAGAATTATTTGTGGTCAACTTGATACCCATTGACACCAATCTACTACTAAGTCAATTAGTAGTTGGATTGGGATTTATGAGTTGAAATTAACCAAGCTATTTAATGTACTTCAAGCTTGGGAATAGACATTATATATACTTCAAGCATAGAGGTAGACTCAATGAGCTTGGTTCCTCATAATTGTCAAAAGATGGCTATTAGACAAGGATGGTGATGCCAATTCCTCTGCCTAGCCAAGAGTGCTTTTTATCATTCATACTTGAATCCTAAAAATCCCAATTGTTTAGTTCTTATTGTAGCTAGTTTAGCTGTTTACTTAGTCTTAGAATAGAAGTAGCTTACATGTTCCCTTGCTAGGTTGAAATTGCTCATACTTGCCTTAGTTACTTGACTTAGTTTCTTGCACTTTAAGATTCCTTGCACGTTAAGCTTAGTAGTTTAAATTCTTGTTCATGACTCCCAACCCTGAAATTCTAACCAATAATTATGCATATGTTTGCCCATTCTCTTGAGGATGACCCGAGACCAATACTCTCGGTTACTTTATATTGTGGTTGACTTTGTGACAACCATAATTCTAAATTTGATTGGTAGGATTCATTGTTGGTTTAGAACTATACTTACAACGTGAATATTTTGTGAAATTCTTTACCGACGATAATCCTACTCCTATCAAACCACACGGTCTCACCACGAAGTTTCAGAGTTGTCATAAGAAGATAATTACTGAGGAAACTGTTTTCAAGCTCAGTGATTATCATTGCCTTATGAATCTTTTTAAACCAATAGCTAATCATTTAAAAGCTTCAAAGAAACAATATTTAATCTTTCAGAAATCCAAAACCTTTTTTTTTCTTATAAGAAAATATTAATCATAGACCAACCATGCAATCAATCAACACAATCATCAATTCAGCACCAAAACTCATTCTCAAAAGTAGCACACCAGGACAAACATAGGCAAAACAGATAAGGAAAGCACAGGTTTAGGTAGCAGTTATAGCAAATAGTTCAGGTAGCAATTAAGAAGAGTTTAACAATTAGGCACACCAAAACACGTTCAAACCCAAGCAAAGCATACAAATGCATATGATGCATGCCTGTCCTATGGCTAATGAGCTCATCTGTCGGTTATCCAGCCAACCCGACAAGTCCAAAAACCTTAGACTATCTCCCGACGCATGATAGTTGAGAGATTTATACCGGTTTAGAATTTAACCAATAAATTTCGTTGTGAGCATAACCCAAACCGATAATTGACCCTCAAATAAAAGTTTAACTTGTGTGTTTGTCACAAGTACAAACCCCAATAAAAATAACCGAGGTATTTAAACCTCGGGTCGTCTTCTCAAGGAATTGCAGTGAGGTATGCGTATTATTGGTTATGGTATCAAAAGGGGTGGGGTGGTAAAAGTGCAAGAAATGTAAATCAAACAATTAAAGAAACAATTACTAAAGGAGGCATTAATGGCAAGGTTGAGAGTTAAGCTTTCCATCCTAGTCATTAATGATCATACAATATTTGTCAAGAGCTTGTCTCATTTGGTCGTCTCTAACAATGGAAGAAGGTATAAAATTATCTTCACATGAGAGAAAGTCAATTAAGACTAGTTATCTCGATCCAAAAGTCCTAATCTACCTACTAATGGAATCAACAAGAGATTAGAGTCAATTGAAACAATATTAACTAACAACCCTAGATCACCAACCTAAATTGGGTATTAATGACTCAAGATTGCCTAATTTCTATTTCCAAGTCAATAATGCTCAAATATCTACTCTAACATCCTTCCAAGCATTTTGTCAAATACTTGGAGGGCATAAAAGAAAAGCATGGTAAATTGACAACAAGAATATTAAATCTACAACTATCCAATTGCAAGGAATTAACAACAACTCAATTAAACAACAAGGGAATATAAAACATGATTTGCATTGAAAGGAAAACCAAATCCAATAATAGTGCATCAACATAAAAGAGACATCAAAGGGGAAATTGACAAGAAAACTAAGAGAGCATAGATGTAACAACAAGGAATTTTAAAGAAAACAAGATGAAGACAAGATATTAAACCTAGATCTAAGAGAATTTAACTTAATCCTAACCAAATTCTAGAGAGAAGAGGGAGCTTATCTCTCTAAAAAACTAACTAAAGGCTCACCATAACTAATCTAAGTGCTCCCCTGACGTTAGGATTTTTTCCAGTAAAGAAGTTCATAAAAATAGTCGCGTTGTAGATATAGTCTCTAAACCAACAAAAATCGCTTCGTGCAAACGTTTTGGTTGTCACAAGTAACAAACCCCTTAAAAATTGTTAACCGAGTATTCAAACCTCGGGTCATCTTCTCAAGGAACTGCGGGGAAGTATGTTCTTATTATTGGTTATGGAGGTTGTAAAATCGGGGTTGAGAGTGAAGAGTAGATATGACGAATAATTTAAATGGCAATTAAAATAAATAGATACTGTAAAGCAAACTTTTGGCAAGGTAAGAGAAATTGGAAGTCCAACTTAGTTATCTCTCTCAACAATAATGAAAGTTGAATCTAAATTCCACTTAGTTAACCTTTACTAAAGTAAAGGAAAGTCAAGGGACTAATTAGTTTGACCTTCGAATCCTATTTATTTTCTAAGAAAAAGTTGGAATTATTGAAGTTCAGTTCAATTAGCAAGATAATGATTATCAATTATGCTGAGTTTAATAATGTTGAGTTACTGATTTTTTAACCAAGACCAAAAAGGGAAAAAGTAAAATTGTTGGAATAAAGATGTCCTTAGATGGAAAGCAATGGTAACACAAATTAAAGAGAAAGCAATCAATAACTGAAATACCTCAAATAATCATTAATTCAAATCATAACATGGAAAGGGTTCATAAGTCAAGTTGGCAACATTTATAGATACGAATAAAAGCATTAAGATAAAAGTAGCATAGAAACATAAATTAAAGTAAATACTAAACCTGGATCGAGAGTCACTCTTAAAAACTAAGAGAAGTCCTAAATTCTAATCCTAATCCGAAGAGAGAGAGGAGAGAACCTCTCTCAAACTAAATCTAAATCATGGAAAGTGAAAATTGGCGAGCTCCCCTTGAATGGATGCATTCCCGCACTTTATACCCTCTAGTCTATGTGTTCTGCACTTGGATTTGGGCCAAAAGGGCTTCAGAATCCCCTTTGAGCGTATTCTGTAAATTCTGATACGTGGCCTCTGTCACGCGTCCGCATGGGTCACGTGGTCGCGTCATCTGGAGCTTTTCCTTGCCACGCGGTCATGTCAGTCACGCATCTGCATCGTATGCGTTATACTTAAGGCGCGCGGTCGTGTCAGTCAAGCGGCCGCGTCACTGCTTCTTCGCTTTTGGCACGCGATCGCGTCGTCCATGCGATCGCATGGATACCAGTTTCTGCAAAACTCCGTTTCGCACTTTCCTTCCATTTTTGTACGTTTTCTTTTCCATCCTTTAAGTCATTCTGCCTTAGAAAATCTGAAACTACTCAACACACTAATCACGGCATCGAATGGAAATAAAGGTAATTAAAATAATTAATTTTAAAGCTTAGGAAACATGTTTTTCACATACATCACATAATAAGGAAGGAAAAGTAAAACCATGCAATTAATATGAATAAGTGGGTGAAGGATTGAATAAATCACTCAAACTAAGCACAAAATAACTCATGAAATATGGGTTTATCAACCTCCCCACACTTAAACAATAGCATGTCCTCATGCTAAATCCAAGGTAAAGAATAAGGTAAGGTTAAAGTAGTGGAATGTTATGCAATGCAACCTATTCTAAATGCATCTACCTAAATGAGTCATGCAATTCCAATTTAACCACTCATATATAAAGCTTACATGTAGTCAAATTAATTTACATCCTCAAGGAGTTATATATATATATAGCCAACCCTTAAATAATAAAGCATTTTAGCAAATGAGATGGGAAATAAAAATATTGTACAAACTTGCAAAACAATTAGTAAATTAAGCACATATATATGTTGATGAGTTACTGAACCCTCACTGGATTTTGTGTTTACCCTCTAGTTACTCAGTGTTTATTGGGTTTATTCACTCTACTTTTCTTTTTATTCTTACTTTCTATAACTTTGTTCTTCATCTAACCAATCAACAATTATAGAGTACAGTCATACCAAAAGTCATGAGGTCTTTAATTAAGGTTGTAATGGGGTCGAGGTAAAGGTAAGGATATATGTATAAGGCTAAGTGAGCTAATAAGTGAATCCTTAATTAGACTAAGATCTCACCTAACATACATATTTAGTAGAACAAAACTTTACTAATTTTCCCACATTATCCCACTTGTTGTTACATGCTCATGTTTTAATTTTATTTTTATCCCATGTGCATTGCTTTTATTTTGCATTGGGGAATTCTTTTGTATCCCCTTTTATTAAATGCTGAAAAATAACTTCTCTTCTTTTTTTTTTTAATGCACATGGTAATTGAATCACTTTGATTTCTCATGAGCATGCTTCCCAAATTTTATTTTATTTCTTTTAACTTTTCTACCTTTTGTTTCTATCATCCATGTTCCCAATAGGTTTCCCACATTTTAATCTATTCATAATTTTCTATCTTAAGCTAACCAAGGATTCAACTTGGGATTTTATTTTGTTTTTCTGTTTAAGGCTAGTAGTGTGGCTAAATAGAATAAAAGGGATTTTAAAGGCTCAAGGGGGCTAACAAGGGTGATGTGAAAGGTGGGTTATTTTGGGGTAAGTGAGCTAAAATCAAATGATGGCCTTAATCATTCTTTTGGTATGTATCTAGATTCTATAATTGGACATATAGATTAAAGCAAAGTAAAGAACATTATAATAAAAAGAAGCGAAACACATAGGAATGAAATTATGGTTTGAATGCAACCATACAATTAAGCTCAAGACTCACAGGCTGTGTGTTTTCTAACTCAAGCATCATATATCATTCATATCTGTTATGAAAGTTTTGTTAAAAATTCCCATTATTCTCATAAAAAAAATTATTTAGGGTAGCCTTTAAAGTTTTAATGTTCCTCCTTGATGAAATGTTGTCAACTTAACTGTAATACCCGGTCTAACAGAAATTAATTAAATAATAAGTTAAATAAGAGCGAATATGGTTAGAAGATTTGGCAATTGGAATTTGATAATTCAAATATGATATTTGGATTCAGTGAATTTTTCCGAGTCGGAAAACATAGTTTTCTGCGTAAAAGCGCGCAGTGGAATTTTGACCGGCAGTACCGGCTGAGATCTGTCTGGTACTACAGCTGAGGAAATTGATTATGGGTAAATAATATTAATAAATGAGGAACTATAATTAGGAAAGGTAGAAATATTTAAAGTGCAATTTAGAGCGCTAATCTTAAAGGTTTTGGCCCAAAATTGGGCCAATGGGTAAAAATAAGTGAACCGGGCCTAAGTGGGCCCAAGACCTAACATATATAAACATTAGTTATGAGCATTTCAGCTCATTTTGCCCTAAAGAAGGGGTGTTGGGCTTTAAAATTGGGAAGAGAGAAGAGAAGAGAGAAAACCTAACTCTCTTTGATCTTCAAACCACCATAACTTGAGCTACGGAGCTCCGATTGATGAGCCGTTTGCGGCCACGCGTCGCTCTTCTCATCCTCTACAATTCTATCTAAGTTATGTGGTGAGTATTCCATTCATCTCTGCCGAGTTTTCGAAATTCCCCACTGTTACACGTTTTTGGGTAATTAGTGTTGAAATCTTGTGATTTTGGGTGTTTAGGGATACTCCAACATGGATTCTAAGTGGGTTCTATCCCTACTTCATATGGGCTGAGGTAAGAAGTGCTCAAACCCTTGTGACTTGTCATTTTTATGAGCCCTAGGTTGATGTATGTATGTGATATTGGTTATGTTAGTGTATTTGGTGATGTTGGTGCACAATTGGGAGATTGGTATTGTTTGAGGAGCTTTGGTGAGGCTTGGAGCTAAGGTTGGTGAAGACTTCCAGAGAAGAGGCTCAATTGGTTTGGCTACAAGAGGTACGGTTTAAGTTTCATTTAAGTACCGTGTGTTGTGATGAGAATTCCTAGGCTAGATGCCCCTAGGAATAAGTTTGGATTGTGTAAATGGTTGGTGCTAATATGCATAGTTGGTATGTAATGTGAATTAATGATTTGGGTTGAGAATTGTGTGGCCTTGTATGCTTGATGTATTGAGAATTTGATGTACTGGGTAATGAGTATTGATTTGTGGTTTATGCATTTAAATTATGATATTGGGCCGGAGGCCATGGATTTTGGGCCGGAGGCCGAAAAAAGGTGAGAAAGGTAAGTTGATGTGTGCATTGTATGATGACACAAGTGATTGGATGAATTTCAGATAATGAATATATGAATGATTGGGTTGGTTATTGAATAATAAGGTTTGAGGAGTTGAGGTGTGGGATTTGGTAAATTTGGGTGCAATTATATAGATGAGGTATGTTTGGATTTGGTTGAGATATATAATAAGGTCATATATGTGATTATGATTATTGATGCCTTGATGGTATGATGATGCATTAGAGATATGTTTGTCGTGATATATGCTTGAGGAATGATTAAGGTTGATTTGTGGGTAAAGCCACGTGATAGTGAGTACGATATTGATTATGTATAATGATGGTTGATTGAAAATAGTGTTGTTGAAATTTGGCATGAGAAAGAGTATATGATATGTAAATGTGTTTGAGTTTGAGAAAGTGTCAACGTGCGAGTTGAGGAGGCTTGATGTTGATTTTGGTATATTTTGATTGATTTCAAAGAAAAGGCTGAAATTGGCATGTTTTGATTAATTTTGAAAAGAGTTGAAAATGGCTTGTTTTGAAAATGGCACTTTGTGGTTTTGTATGGAAACATGGTTTTGGGGCATACTTTGACGGGACATAACCTGGACTACGAATCTCTGTTTTCTGCCAAATCTGTTTAGAAATGAAATTGGATCCGGGATGTCCATGCCGTTCGAAGGACGGGTGAAAAACGATTTAAAATGAGAGAGTTATGTCCGTCGGAAGATTGGGGGTTGAATCTGTAAATTCTGCAGCTTTTAACTTAGAAAATTTTTAGCAGAACGACCCTACGCGCGTAGGCGCACCTGGCGCGTGCGCGCCGTTCTTCCAGAAAGCACCATCCACGCGTGCGCGTGGTGTGCGCGGGCGCGTCGATGCGCTGTACCAAATGCCCAGCTATTTTCCAGAGAGTTGTGCCAGGGTCGTGCCAGTTTTGTGCCTGGGCGCAAGAGCACCCACGCGTACGCGTGGCTGACGCTTGCGCGCCGTTTGGATATTTTTCAACCCACGCGTTCGAGCGTATGACTCTTGCGCGTCGATCAGTTTTTGGCCATCCACGCGTGCGCGTGGAGTGCGCGTACGCGTGGCCCTGTTTTCATGCCAAAGTTGATTTTTGAGTTTTTAAAGCCAAACCTCATACTTTTAAGCCTCCGATCTCACCCCTTATGTATCAAATCATTATGGTATGCCTAGCAATGAGGAAGGAGCTAGGGGATGTGGTAACTTGCGAGTGAAGCAAGGGAAAAGGTTATGATCAAGGATGATCAGATATGATTATATGAGATATAGAGGATGGCGGTGGAAGTACCGTGTATGCCATGAGCCGAAGGGCTATATTTATTGATAAATGGTTGGTTCTTGATTGGACCATGAGCCGGATGGCTGAGTTCTTGCCGGATACGGCGGAGCCATGTTGATAAATTGGCTAGTTCTGGATTGAACTGTGAGCCGGGTGGCTGAGTTATTGCCGAGTTACGGCAAAGCCATTATGGATTATGGCTGAGTATAAAGGCATATATGATAAATTAACGAATATGATAAATGAATAATGATGAAAAATGTTGAATGTAAGCATGCTTGTGTTTTCTCTCTGGTTGTAAGGGTGACAGGGCACCGATACCCTCTAATGGCGACAGGGCGCAGATACCCTCTAATGGCGACAGGGCGCAGATACCCTCTAATGGCGACAGGGCGCAGATACCCTCTAATGGTGACAGGGCACATATTCCCTCTAATGATATTAATATGCAACAGAGAGACTGTGCCCGGGTTAGCTACCGGACATGTTGGGTTGGCTTGATAACCGACAGATGATATCATCAGCCATAGGGCAGGCATTCATCATTTGCATATGTTTGAATTGTTTGGGTTTGCCTATTTGTTTTGGATTTCTACATTATATCTGCTAAGTTACCTGATTATGTGCTAGTTGTTCTACTTGTACCCTAATTGTGTATTACTTACCTGTATTGCTTGTGTTTGTACAACTGAGAGGCCCCTCATGTTAGTGTCGGTGGAGGTTGAGGGCTGTTCTTGATGAGATGAATTGATGATGCGATTGCATGATGATGGTGATCATTAGTTGAGATGATTTGAGCTCCCTGGGTAGACGCAGTGATGTGGTTTCACTAGTTCCAGGGAGGGCATGATATATTGATATAGAATTGCTGAGACAGCACGACTGATGATGGCTTTGTTTATGATTCTGAAATCTGATTTGTGGGAGAGTCAGCGAGTTTGGAGTCATATGAGATGTGATCTAGATTTAGTATTCCCTTACGACAGATGCCTATTTATAGATTAGTGAGAATCTAGGCTGGATACTTGGTGAAAAGGAGTTTAGGATGCTTGGTGAGTTTTTATTGCAGTGCATTGTATTTATTTGGCACTTTTACCGTACTGGGAACCCATGGGCCCGGGGTTCTCATTCCGTATATATCTCTTATTTTTCAGATACAGGTCCAGGTGCTCAGAAGTGAGTTGTGGGTCGTCTGAGAGACGGCGAAGATCTTTATTTCCTATACTTTGTGTTTGATTAGAATCTCTCCACCTATGTTTTGAAAAGATTATATTATGTATTGAACTCTTTTAGAACTTGCCTATAGAGGCTCTTATGTTTCCTTTGGGAGAGATTAGGATATACTATTGTCATCTACTTTCATACTGTACCCTAGCCGGCCTAAACTTCGCGGGTCGCGACTAGTGGCTATTTACTTATGTTATATATATCTATCTGTTATCTATCTCTTAATCTCCTCTACGCCTTGTCCGTATATCGTTTTCGACTTCACGGTTTATCTTTTGTTGTCGAAACGTGAGTGATACGTCTTTGCGATTTTATTTCTACTCTTTTCAGGCTTCTCGATTAATACTCTTTTCGAAATTACCTATATTTATATATTAAAAATCCACCTGAGAGTCGTACCACCGTAATATCATTGACTTATGACTCGAGCATAAGGATTTGAATATTAGGGTGTTACATTAACTATATGATGTAATGCTATATATACAAGGTTTATGGATTTAAATCTGTTATGTTCAATTTCCTAGCTTACTTCCTTTTTATATTTTCCAATTTAACTATGCTATCCTATGCTAAAAAGGGTAAACTATACTAATTAATCCACTAATAAGCCAGAATTGCAAACTAAACTAAATAACTAAAATATGAACTAAAAATGCAAAATGCAGAAATAGAGTAAAAATACATAAAAGTAGCAATGTATAAGTACTCAGAAAATAAAAGTAAAAAGAAAAATATAGAAAATTATCCAAAATAAAAGAAAAAAAAGATGTAGTGGTTCACCAAAATAAAACGCTAGAGATGGCGACCTCCCCACACTTAAAATGAAGCATCGTCCCTGATGCTCAGTCAAGCCGGGTGTGAAGGAGTGTCATCACTAGTAGGGATGGTAGCTGGAGGCTCTGTGGTGGTGGTGGGCTGAGAGTCTGGCTGCTGTAGAGGCGGTGCTGACTGAATCGGGATCTCCGGATCTGCAGCCTTGATCTGATGCGTAACCTCCTGATGTGGTGCAGCCTACTCTGTGTCTGCTTGCTGATGGGTCTCCTCCGGGAAGTGAGTCTCCTCCTCGTGCTCATCCTCCTCCTCTTCTGATGGCTCTGATGGTGTGTCGGGCTCGGAGGGGATGTCACCACCCTGTCGGATCATCAGCTTCAGATGCGAATAGCATCGCTGGCTACGACGCTCCAATCTCTCATACCGGCACCGGTTACGGCGCTCCATCTGATCAATCTGTCGGAATAGGCGGTGCACGAGGCGGTATACGGGCTCAGAGGCAGGTGGAGGTGCAGTGGGGGCATCAGGGGCAGCAGGGGCAGCCGTGGATGAAGAGGGTCCAGCAGACGGTGGGGCTGTCTCATCAGTAGCAGTGAAGGGTGGTGGTCTGTAGCCCAAGGCTAGGAAGTTCCTGTTGTGAGGAATGATCTTCCTGCAGTCCGCCGCTGGTGGTCTCTCATCGGCATCCTCCCATGGCACGTCAGCTCGACGGCCTAGCTATGTAACCAGATACGGAAAAGGGAGGGTGCCTCGGACATGGACCCTGGCCATATAATGCCGGATAAAGCGTGGCAGATAAAGGTCCTTACCCTCTAGCACACACCATAGGAGGGTGATCATAGCAGCTGGGATCTCCGTCTCATAAGTACTTGGCATCACATAGTTGCTCAAGATCTGATGCCATAACCGAGCTTCATCATTTAAGTACGCCCTCTTGATCCCTCTAGGCATGGTGGTGTCCTGACCCATCTCCCAAGGAACAGTCGGGTCGAGAGCTATCTGTGCCTTTACAGCATCCCAATCAAACTGCATCAGGCGCATGTCCTCTTCAGCCTTTGAATAACCATCAGGCTGATCGGACTTGGCTGGGAGCTGGAGAATGTCCTCTATGGCCTCCATAGTGACCAGAATCTGCTTTCCTCTCAGGTTTATTGGATCTAGGGTGGTGATGTAGTAGTTGTAGTAGAATTCCCGGACCCAAGATGCATTGACCTCTGTCAGTGTTCTCTCCAGAAAGAACCAGCCTCTTTGCTTGATTTGCTCAGTGGTGTACTGCTAGAGTGCTTCTGGAATCTTCAGAGTTCTCTCCAGGTATAGATTCCTGGAGTTTGCAAATGCCGGATACTTCAGCTCACAGTATCGGTTTGCAAATTTTATTGAATCATTTGCAGGGAGCAGCTGGTCAGCTTTTTCCTACTGTGTAAAGTTCTTGTCCCGCCATGAGGAATCATGCATGAGGGCAATGATGGACTGGGAGGAATCTCCTCTCTTGCGCTTGCCAGTAGCCTTGCCTTTTCCTTTCCTCTGTGAGGCAGACATCCTGAAAAATAGAAAACCAAGATATGGATAAAAATAGGGAAGCAAAAAGGCAATTAAACAAAGAAAACTCAAAGCGGCAGAGGAGAATGGGAAGGAGGTAAATGAGTTAAGTAATGGTGTATTAAGGATTGTATAGTAGTTTAAAAGTTGAAAGGAAGAATGTACAATCCAAAATGTATCAGAATTCAAGTTAAATAGAAAAATTGTCATTATGCCATGGTTAGAAAGTTAGAGGGAAGTGAAAAATCAGAAAAGATAGTTTAAAAGGTTAGTATGGTGAGAATTTGAAAAAGAGGTCAGTAAATTAAAATTAGTGAGTCAGTAAAAAGTGGGTTAAGGTAAGTGGCATAAGAAAAATATTCCATGTAACAAGGATTCACAGGTAGGAACTATAGTAACTCATAACCAAACAAGAAAAACAAGTAGATGCTGATTCAAATAGATATAAAGAAAGCAAAAATTGGAATCAAAACATCACAAATGCAGTTTATAAACTAGGAAATCATAAAAGGATAAGAAAGCATGCCCTGGCAATTATGAAATGGTTTGGTTAAAGCAGTGGAAAACAGAGTTTAAATTGCCAAACCAAAATATGAATGAAAACATTTTTATAGGAATTTGGGCAGCATTCCGACTAAAATTGGATTATCACGGAAAATAAACAACAATCAAAGCAGTTCATATGAATTAGAAAGTCAAGCTGCAGGTACATATATATAATATAAACATGAAAATCAATGTAAAGAGCATCAATATACAAGAAATACAGCATATGAACAAGATTACAGCAACAGTAGATTTGCAAAGATGATAAGACAGAAGCAAGAACAGTGTAAATAAACAAATCTAGAGCCACTAACCACAGCCTAAGCTACCTAACAACCTAAAAATCCACTACAGCATGCATATCTATCTATCCTAATTATGAATAGAAATAGAAAAAAAATTGTAAAATAACTGCGAAGGACAGAAAGGCGGCGTTCATCGGAACCTGGTAGGCGTGAGGAGTAGAACGGGGTAAGAAAGCGGCTGGGTGGTGGCTGCGGCGGTGTCCGGCGCGGTGGAGGGGCACAGCGGTGCGGTGGCGGCTGAGGGGGCAGTGGAGAAGGGGGTAATGGGGATAGGGTTTAGGGTAATTGATAGAGGAAGGGAGGGGGGTTGCGTGTGGGTGGCGGAGGGGGCGCGGCTGGGTTGGGTGCGGCGGTGTGAGGTGGGCAGTGGCGGAGGGCAGTGGCGGAGAAGGAGGGAGAAAGAGGAAGAAGGAGAAAGAGGAAGAGAGAAGGGGTGGGGGTGGTACAGCGGCGGTGTCTGGACGGTGGACGGCGTCGGCGGGGGTAGGAGATGGTGGTTGGGTGGTGGTTGGTGGTGGCTGGGGTTTGGAGGAGGGGAGAAGAAAGGGTTGGGGTTCAGGGGGGTGGCGCAAGAATAGGGTTCGCGTGATCTGGGGGGGTTTAAATTGGAATCCACGCGGCCGCGTGGGGCACGCGGTCGCGTGGTGGGGGTGAAAATGGGGGTGACGCGATCGCGTAGATCGCGCGATCGCGTGAGAGGGGTAGGAGAGGGGTGACGCGATTGCGTGGGTCGCGCGATCGCATCGCTGGAATTTGTGCTAGACGCACGACTCCAGCATCGTTTCAGCGCAACTCTCTGTCTCGTCCTAGGGTGTTGTGCAATCCATGCGACGCGATCGTGTCGCTCACGCGGTCGCGTGGGATTGGTATTGTGCAAGTGACGCGATCGCATGGGGCATGCGATCGCGTGGGCCAATTTGTGCAAAACGCACAAGGGCCGCACGATTCCAGCCTAACTTTCTGGACGTTGGATTTTTACGCCGATCTCCAAGGCACACGGCCGCGTGGATGATGCGGTCGCGTGGATAGTGTATTCGCAGTATGACGCGATCGCATGGAGCATGCGGTCACGTCGTGCATCCCCCTTTTTTTTATATGTATGATAAATGCAGAATGCAATAATTAATATGAATGCTATGCATGATTCCAGGTTTAATAAAGTAAAATGAAAAGAAAATAAAAATGAAAACAATTAACAAGAATTAAATTGAAAAAGAAGCGACCATATCATGGTAGGTTGTCTCCCACCTAGCACTTTTAGTTAAAGTCCTTAAGTTGGACATTGGAGGAGCTTCCTGCTATGGCAGCTTATGTTTAAATTCGTCCAAAAATCTCCACCAGTGCTTGGAATGCCAATAGCCTCTGGAGTCCTAAACTAGGCATGTAAAGCTTCTGAGCAGCTTCAAACAAATTTTTAGGCTCCCAGGGTGATGAATATCAGAATATTTTCCAGGATCCCAAACTTTGGTTCTAAATCCGCCTTCGTTTTGATCTATATTTTTCCATCCGGGCGGTTTAGAAAGTGGATTCTTACCATAGTGACCAAACGTTTTTTGAGATCCATTCAATTGAGCTTGATACCAATCCGTGCACTTCGAGGTGAAGCGCGGAACCTTATTGAACCTTGTGCACCAACTCTGAGTACGAGCCATTTTCCTCTTACTCTTAAAGCCGCAAAGAGCTCTAAGCTGGCCATCTGTTTCAAGCAAACCATATTCAAGCGAATAAGTAAAGTTATAGGTTAAGGATTGTACCCACTTGAAGCTTGTATTGGGTGGCAATGGCCTTGGGGTGGGTATTTCTGGTGGTTCTGTAAGTTCTTCTCCCTTGGGTTCTTCTGTGAATTTCTCCACTTCCTTGCAAGAGTCTTCAAATGTAGTATCACCCTGGTCAAAGTCTTCTATGTCCTCCTCATCACTCGAGTCATAGATTGGAGGTTGAGAGAAATCTACCTCTGCATCATCTTCGTATTCATCTGGGGAAGATTCTTCGATCTCAGAGAATTCACTTGGGGATACAAGTTCATTACTAAGAGAATTTGACTTGTGACTATCATCATCAAGGGAATTTGTGTCCTGGGTTATTCCGTCTGATTCTTCATAAACAACTTGCCTTGGAAATTGTATAGTATCCTCCTTAGCATCAAGTGTAGCGTCCTTGACGAAGTTCTTCTCAGTTCTGGATTCCCATGGAGGTTCAGCATCTCCTAGATCTTCAACCAACTCTTCTTCTTGAACAATGACAGCTTCTTCTACTTGTTCTAGTACGAATTCATTCTCTGTCTTGTCCGCTGGAGTTTCTGGTATCTCCTTCATGCTACGCTCTTTGTTAGACTATTCACATGGGGCTGTGGCTGATCCTTGTGTATTTGAGTGCATAGAAACCCATTGAATTATTGTTTGCTCCAGTTGTCGAATGGTTGTTTAAAGTTTATTTACTGTTTCCTTTAGGCGAACTTCTGCTTCGCGGGTTGCCGGACTTGGGCATGATACATAGGAAAGTGGTGGTGATTGGGAGTGATTGGATTGGTACTGGGGTAAGGAAGGATCATATGGTGGCGAATGGTAAAGAGAAGCTTGTGAGTGTGGTGGTTCGAGGTTATGTTGAAAGGATGGTTTATATGCACGGGGTGGGGCTTGTTGATAGTTACAAGGTCGTCCACCATATCTTTCAGCTGGGTATGCACGGTAGAATGGTCTTTGTCCAGGATATCTCGAAGGGTGTTGCTGCCTAAAGGGTTGATTAGATCCTCTTGGCTCCATCCATCCTTGATTGGTCTGACCTTGATGCATATTCCTGTTGTAACTTCTATTTCCTTCAACAAAGTTAGAACCAAACTCAAAGCGAGAGGGGTGAGAGTTCATGGAAGCAAATAAAGATAAAAAGGAAAAACAAAAATAAATAAACAAGCAAAAGAAAAATATTTACAATAACCAATAATAAGGCACACGTTAGCAATTCCCCGGCAACGGCGCCATTTTGACGTTAAGATTTTTGCGTGGTCTAGAAATTTGCGGATAAATTCTCGTTGCAAGTATAGTTTCTAAACCTTCAAAAATCCCTTCGTGCAAACGTTTTGGTTGTCACAAGTAACAAACCCTTTAAAAATTGTTAACCGAGTATTCAAACCTCGGGTCATCTTCTCAAGGAACTGCGGGGAAGTATGTTCTTATTATTGGTTATGGAGGTTGTAAAATCGGGGTTGAGAGTGAAGAGTAGATATGACGAATAATTTAAATGGCAATTAAAATAAATAGATACTGTAAAGCAAACTTTTGGCAAGGTAAGAGAAATTGGAAGTCCAACTTAGTTATCTCTCTCAACAATAATGAAAGTTGAATCTAAATTCCACTTAGTTAACCTTTACTAAAGTAAAGGAAAGTCAAGGGACTAATTAGTTTGACCTTCGAATCCTATTTATTTCCTAAGAAAAAGTTGGGATTATTGAAGTTCAGTTCAATTAGCAAGATAACGATTATCAATTATGCTGAGTTTAATAATGTTGAGTTACTGATTTCTTAACCAAGACCAAAAAAGGAAAAAGTAAAATTGTTGGAATAAAGATGTCCTTAGATGGAAAGCAATGGTAACACAAATTAAAGAGAAAGCAATCAATAACTGAAATACCTCAAATAATCATTAATTCAAATCATAACATGGAAAGGGTTCATAAGTCAAGTTGGCAACATTTACAGATACGAATAAAAGCATTAAGATAAAAGTAGCATAGAAACATAAATTAAAGTAAATACTAAACCTGGATCGAGAGTCACTCTTAAAAACTAAGAGAAGTCCTAAATCCTAATCCTAATCCTAAGAGAGAGAGGAGAGAACCTCTCTCAAACTAAATCTAAATCATGGAAAGTAAAAATTGGCGAGCTCCCCTTGAATGAATGCATTCCCCCACTTTATACCCTCTAGTCTATGTGTTCTGCACTTGGATTTAGGCCAAAAAGGCTTCAGAATCTGCTTTGAGCGTATTCTGTAAATTCTGATACGTAGCCTCTGTCACGCGGTCGCGTTATCTGGAGCTTTTCCTTGCCACGCGGTCACGTCAGTCACGCGTCCGCGTCATATGCGTTATACTTAAGGCGCGCAGTCGCGTCAGTCATGCGGCTGCGTCGCTGCTTCTTCGCTTCTGGCACGCGATCGCGTCGTCCATGCGATCGCGTGGATACCAGTTTCTGCAAAACTCCGTTTCGCACTTTCCTTCCATTTTTTTACGTTTTCATTTCCATCCTTTAAGTCATTCTGCCTTAGAAAATCTGAAACTACTCAACACACTAATCACGGCATCGAATGGAAATAAAGGTAATTAAAATAATTAATTTTAAAGCTTAGGAAACATGTTTTTCACATACATCACATAATAAGGAAGGGAAAGTAAAACCATGCAATTAATATGAATAAGTGGGTGAAGGACTGAATAAATCACTCAAACTAAGCACAAAATAACTCATGAAATATGGGTTTATCATCCGCCCTTGTCCAATCTTCAATTCTGCATGAAATAGTCCCTGGAATCAGTTGGATTTGGGCCTGGAAAGCTTAGAAATCGCCCCCAACATTTTTACTTTAATAAGGTCACGTGTGAGCTATGACGCGTACGCGTCGCGTGGAAATCTACTTCCCACGCGTACATGTCGTGTCACGCGTACGCGTTGCCATGCGACCTCATCTCTACGCGTGCGCGTCTGTCACGCGCGCGCGTCGATGAATGCACTCAAAATTCTTGATTTCCATTAATTCTCCACTTTGCATGCTTTTCTCTTCACTCATTTGATCCATTCCGAGCCCTTTTCAACCTGAATTTACTAACAAACACATCAAGGCATCTAGTAGAATCAAAGGTGAATTAAAACTAGCAAATTAAAGGCCTAAAAAGCATGTTTTTACACTTAAGCACAAATTAAGGGAGAATTACAAAACCATGCTATTTCATTGAATAAATGTAGGAAAAGGTGATAAAATCTCCCAAATTAAGCACAAGATAAACCACAAAATTGGGGTTTATCAATGTCCATCCCCATGAGTCTATGCATATATATATATATATATATCAAATCGCTTAATTAAGTGCCCGGTCACCCTTACGTGTAAGGTCAACAGAGTATCGAGTTTCAACCTGGAAGAAGTGGTGGCAAGCCACT
Source organism: Arachis ipaensis (assembly GCF_059453495.1). Lineage (NCBI taxonomy): Eukaryota > Viridiplantae > Streptophyta > Magnoliopsida > Fabales > Fabaceae > Arachis > Arachis ipaensis. The sequence continues at coordinate 80,362,334 of NC_142443.1, forward strand.
GCGTCTACCTAGAGAAACTCATGTATCAGATAATTCAAATTCATAAGCCATATGAATAATTCATTCATCATTCATCAATATCTAAGCCATTCTCAATTTCATCATCATTCGTCAATCCATATCTCATTTCCAAATTCATTCAAAAATCACATTTCAAAGTCAATCCTCATCATCCTTCTTTCCATTCCATTAATCAACAATCCCAATCCAAAACATAAGTCTTTCTTTTTAATTAAATCAATCTTAAAACATATAATGTTTAAAACCTAATCTTTTTAAATAATTACTTCAAACGAAACTTCCAATTTTATAAAATTTTGGCTGCATCTCCTCTAAAACTCGGACTCTGCCACCCTTTTCAGGTCCCATCCAAAATAGTTTTCAAACCTTTCTCAACCATTTCCAAGTCTCAATCATTTTCCAAAATTCATCTAGTTCCAATATCAAATTATTTTCAAATTTAATCACTTCCAATAATAAATCTTTTCTTCAAAATCAAACCAGCTCCAATATTAAGTAATTTATAAAATCAAACTAATTTAAAACCAAGATGATGAACCCTAATCTTAGGGTTTATTTTGTGTAGAATTTAGAGGGTTTTATCAACAGTCTATCACACTTATCCATATAAAATGCATGATTTTATGTCTCCTTCCAAATTTTGCTTGATGGTTGAAAACATGCTTTTTAGGCCTTAATTTTACAATATCTTTATCTCCCTCTATTACCATTTGATGCCGTAATCTATTTGTTGAGTAATTTCAGAGTTTATAGGGGCAAGAATGGTCCAGAAGAGAGGAAGAAAGCATGCATAAGTGGAAGGAGCATGAAAAATGGAGCTTTGGAGTATTGGCATCGACGCGCACGCGTGGAAGCTGGAATCTAGAATTGGCACGCAAACATGGACACACACGCATGGCTGGGCAGAATCTTCATCGATGCGTACGCACGCCTGACGCGTACGCATGGATCGCAAAACCCAGACGACGCATACACGTGACCGGCACGTGACTTTTTAGTGAAATCATGATTGGCCACTTCTGCAGTGCTTCAGGCCCAGTTTTGAGCTGAATTTTGGAGGGAAAGAACCTTAATAACCAAGGGATTGAAGTGGATTCAAACTTTTCACACATTTAGATATTTTGGTAGTTAGTTTTGGAGGTTTCTAGAGAGAGAAACTCTAACTTCTCTCTAGGTTTTGGCTTTCTTAATTCCAATTGCACTTGGATCCTTTGGTTAGATCTGAATTTACTTTCAATTCTACATTGTTCTAGTTTGTAGATCTTACTCTTCTACTGTCAATTTGTGTTCTTGTTACTCTAGCATTGAAGATATTCGATCTGGATCTTGTTACTTTGATTTCTATTAAGGCATTGAGTTACTTCATGTTCATTGTTGTGAATTGCTTTATTGTTGTTGATTGCTTGTGTTAGATAGCTTGAATTCAATTTCTCTTCTCAATTTCACAATGATTTTCATTCTTGTTCACCAATTATTTGAGAAAATGTCAACTTTAGCTACGGAGTAGATTTTCACTCTTGGCTTAGGGGTTGGATAATTGGAAACACTTGAATTGTCAAGGCAATTTATTGATTGATAATTGGAAATTGCTAATTGTTTTGAATGACACTAACTCTAGTCTTTCCTTAGGATTAGACTAGGACTTGTGGACTCAAATTGATTATCTCCACTTGACTTTCCTTCGTAGTTAGAGGTTAACTAAGTGGAGCAAGGACCAATTCTCATCACAATTGTTAGAGGCAATGAGGATAGGAATTCCAATTTCCAACCCTAGCCAAGGCTTTTACATTGATTGATTGTCATTCACACTTGTTTAATTCAATTTCTTGTGTCCATTAGCTTACTTGTTAATTATTCATTGCTTTTATGCAAGCTTGTTTACATTTCTCGCATTCAACCTCAAACACCAAAGAGAACTCCTAACCAATAATGTGCACCATAGGGCAACTCCTAGGGAGAACGACCCGAGACTAATACTCTCGGTTATTGATTTTGAATTTTGGACACACATTTTCTATGTTTGATGTGTTATTGTTTGTTGGTTTAGACTGTACTCACGACATAATCCTATTAGAAAATTCTATACCGACAAAATATAGCTCATCAAAATGGCGCCGTTGTGGGGGAGTTGCAAATGTGTGCCATGTTATTGGTTAGTGTAAATATGTGGATATGTGTATACTTGCATTTTTCTTTGATTGTTTGCTAGTTCAATTGTTAGTTAGGATTAATCTTTGTTTAGTACATCTTGTTGTCATGAGCTCTATGCTTCTTTCCTTGAATGAAGCGTTCACTATCGGATCCGGGCTTAGCCCCTTTTAATCTAGAAATTGAGAGAACTATCTCACATCTTAGGCAAGCTCAAAGACGGTTAGCCTTTGGAGGTGGTGAAAGGGTTCCTACCAATTCACCAACCTTATCTGAGGTTGAATCAGAAACGTCATTTAAAGAGGAAAACATTTATTCTTCCATCGATGCTAACCGATGGCCGCTCTAAGGAGAGTCACTCTTAAAGAAGCCGGTGCTCCGGACTTTGTTCTTCAACCGCTTCAAGTGCAGCATCCGGAGTTAAACGCTAATTTTGAACTCAAGACCGCTTTGATTCATCTTCTACCCAAGTTTCATGGACTCTCCTTCCAAGATCCTATTAGACACCTTAGAGACTTCCAAGGTGTATGTTCAACAACAAGGCGGGAGGGTTCCGATGAGGTTTCTATTTGGTTGTTTGCCTTCCCCTTCTCTCTAGAGGGAAGTGCCAAAGAGTGGAGATTATTAGTGATTGGAATTTGCTTAGAAGGGAGTTCCTAGATAAATTCTTTCCTCCGGAGGTGACGGATAGATTGAGGAAAGAAATTTCATGCATTGTCAAAGGTGAAATGGAAACTCTATACGAGTATTGGGAAAGGTTTCGGAGGCTTCTTGACTCATGCCCCCACCATATGATTGACACTCTAGTGCTGATTAGCTATTTTTGCCAAGGAATGAAATCACAAGACAAGATCCTCTTGGATGCCTCAAGCAATGGTTCCTTGACAAAGTATAGAATGGCGGAGGAGGCATGGCAATTGATCACCGATTTGGCCGAGTCCACCCAACACGCAAGATAAAGGAATAATCATCCGAGAGCTATAAATGAAGTTTCTACTAGTGGTGAGACCTCCGCCCTTACCCAAACTTTGGGAGAAATGACAAATATTCTTAAGCAACTCTAACTTAGTCAACAACAATCTCCACCTCCTCAACCACAACAAAGTCAACAATTGATCCCCCAAAGAGTGTGCAGAATTTGCTCTTGTTACACCCATTACACCGATGAATGCCCAAACCTCCAAGAAGATAATACCTTGGCGGCTACTAATGCCTACTACAATCGTCCAAACCAAGGTTATCATAAACAAGGAGGCAACTATAACCAAGGGGGTAATTTTAATCAAGGTTAGCAAGATAACTCCAACCAAGGATGGAGGGATAACTCCAACCAAGGATGATGGGACAACTATAATCAAGGATGAAGGGACAATGGCGGGAACCAAAGATGGAACAACAACAACAACCAACAAAACTGATACCAACAAAATCCTCCATACCAAAACCAAAACCAAGAAAGAGCCTACCAAACCTACCAAGCACCTCATCAAAGGCAAGCACCTCCACCCAACCAACCACAAGCCCCCCAAATAACTTATCCTTCTCCTTCTTCCAACCAAGATGAGACACTCCGCTCCATCCTCCAAGGACAAAAGGAGCTTCAAACAAGACTTGCCTCAAGCCTTACTGGTCTTACTTCTACGCTCCAAGCCCTTATTTCCCGAATGGAACCCCCTCGAGCTCTACCTCTACCTCTACCACTCAACACTCAAGCTCAAGTGCCTTACCCTCTCAACCTCTTCCCAACCCCAAGGGTGGCATCAATGCCATCAACTTGAGGTCTAGCACCAAATTGTAAGAGAGGAGTCATGAAGAGTGATAAACCCCAATTTTGTGGTAGGAAAATCTTGATTACTGAGGCAGCTATTGGGGAGGCATTGCTTTGCCGACCTCGTACTGATGACACATGCGCCTGTCAACAGGCCGAGATAGCTATCCACTGCATGACCTTTGATTATGAGGCGCTGAAGCACGTGATTGCCACAACGGACGCTCCTTGGGTGATAGATTATGGCAACAAGAAACCCAACGGGATGCTATTCACTTATCTGTTGAGAGAGGCTAAGACTTGGAAGCATATATTCGCCCATTATGTCTTGCCCACCACTCACTTTTCAGAGATTCAGATGGATATGCTAGTTCTTATTGGCTGTGTCATAGAGGGGAAGGAGGTATACTTCCCCGGGTTGATCAGGCAGAGCATGCGGCCCGCACACATTCGTGGCCTACTGTCATTTCCTACATTGGTCACCAGCATGATTGAGCTAGCCGATGTCCCATAGGAGGACGATGACGTGACACCACCACCCCCAGATGACAACGATAAGGAGGTTACTATTCCGTGGGGTGGGTGGGTGAACGAGAAGCCTCCACCCAGACGCCGTTCTCGAGCTAGAGTAGTGGTGGAGGCATGATGATCGGATAATTTATATGCTTTTTGGCATTGTTTTTAGTATGATTTAGTTAGTTTTTATTATATTTTTATTAGTTTTTAAATAAAAATCATATTTCTGGACATTACTATGAGTTTGTGTATTTTTCTATAATTTCAGGTATTTTCTGGCTGAAATTGAGGGAGCTGAGCAAAAATCTGATTTAGGGTGAAAAAGGACTGCAGATGCTGTTGGATTCTGACCTCCCTTCACTAGAAATGGATTTTCTGGAGCTACAGAAGTCCAAATGGTGCGCTCTTAATTGTGTTAAAAAGTAGATATCCAGGGCTTTCCAGAAATATATAATAGTCCATACTTTGCTCAAGGATAGACGACGTAAACTGGCGTTCAATGCCAGTTCTATGTTGCAGTCTGGCGTCAAACGCCAGAAACATGTTACATATTGGAGTTAAACGCCAGAAACAGGTTACAACCTAGCGTTCAACTCCAGAAACAGCCTAGGCACGTGAGAAGCTTAAGTCTCAGCGCCAGCACACACCAAGTGAGCCCCAGAAGCGGATTTCTGCACCAATTATCTTAGTTTATTCATTTTCTGTAAACCTAGGTTACTACTTTAGTATTTAAACAACTTTTAGAGATTTATTTTGCACCTCATGACATTTTAGATCTGAACTTTGTACTCTTTGACGGCATGAGTCTCTAAACTCCATTGTTGGGGGTGAGGAGCTCTGCTGTGTCTCAATGAATTAATGCAAGTATTTCTGTTTTCCATTCAAACACGCTTGTTTCTATCTAAGATGTTCATTCGCACTTCAATATGATGAATGCGATGATCCGTGACACTCATCACCATTCTCAATCTATGAACGCGTGCCTGACAACCACTCCCGTTCTACCTTCGATTGAATGAATATCTCTTGGATTCCTTAATCAGAATCTTTGTGGTATAAGCTAGAATCCATTGGCAGCATTCTTGAGAATCCAGAAAGTCTAAACCTTGTCTGTGGTATTCCGAGTAGGATTCAGAGATTGAATGACTGTGACGAGCTTCAAGCTCACAAAGGTTGGGCGTAGTGACAGACGCAAAAGGTCCAACGGATCCTATTCCAGCATGAGTGAGAACCAACAGATGATTAGCCGGGCGGTGACAGCGCACCTGGACCATTTTCACTGAGAGGACGGATGGTAGCCATTGACAACGGTGATCCACCAACATACAGCTTGCCATAGGAGGACCTTGCGTGCGTGAAGAAGAAGACAGGGGAAAGCAGAGATTCAGAAGACAAAGCTTATACAAAACTCCAATATATTCTCTATTACTGCAGAACAAGTATTTATTTCATGCTCTTTTATTTTTTGCAATTTAAACTGATAAATATAATTGATATCCTGACTAAGAATTACAGAATAACCATAGATTGCTTCAAGCCAACAATCTCCGTGGGATTCGACCCTTACTCACGTAAGGTATTACTTGGACGACCCGGTGCACTTGCTGGTTAGTGGTACGAGTTGTGAAAAGTGTGATTTACAATTCGTGCACCAAGTTTTTGGCGCCGTTGCCGGGGATTGTTCGAGTTTGGACAACTAACGGTTTATTTTGTTGCTTAGATTAGGAAAAATTTTTCTTTTTGGTTTAGAGTCTTATATTATTGTTTTTGGTTGAAATTTTATTTTTAATCCTTATTTTCTCTTTTCAAATTTTTCGAAAAATTTTTATAAACTAATAATTGAGTTTAGTTTCATATTTTAAGTTTGGTGTCAATTGTATATTTTTATTTTCTTTTAAATTTTTGAAATTGTGTTCATTTTTTTTCTTAATCATCAAGTTGTTCTTGTTTATTTTCGTTGTTTGATCTTTAGTTTTTCTTGTTTTGTGATTTTCTTGTTTTTCTTGTGCATCTTCGAATTATTAGTATCTAAAAAAAATGTATTTATTAAATACCTTGTTAAAACACTTTAAATTTATAGCTCAATTGGCTAGAGCGTGATGCTTATGTTCCTGGTAATTGACTATCTTCTTTTTTAAAAAAACTTTTTCAAAATTAATTTTTCTTTGAATAAATCCTGTGCCAAACTTTAAGTTTGGTGTTTTCTTGTTGATTCTTCTTTAGTTTTCGAAAATTTTGTTTTGGTTTTCTAAAAATTTTAAGTTTGGTGTTCTATCTTCATGTTCTTGTTGTTCTTGTGAGTCTTCAAAGTGTTCTTGAGTCTTCCTTGTGTTTTGATCTTAAAACTTTTAAGTTTGGTGTTCCTTGGTATTTTCTTCCAAAATTTTTGAAAATAAGGAGCATTAGATCTAAAAATTTTAAGTTTTGTGTGTTTTTATTGTTTTTCTCTTTCCTCATTGAATTCAAAAATATCTTTTTCCTTTATTTTAATTGATTTTTCGAATTTTCCTTTTAAAAATTCAGATTTTATTTTAAAATTTTTTATTTTATCTTATCTTAGTTTTAAAATTTCAAAATTCAAATCTTTATCAAAAATCATATCCAAAATTTTTCAAATCTTCTTAATTAAGTAATTATTTTAGTCTTAAATTTTTTGTTCTTAATTTTCGAATTCTATATTTAATTTCAAACTATTTTATTCTCTTTTCTTTTATTATTTATTCGTTCCCTTTTTACAACAGAAAAAAAATAAATAAAAAAATATTCTATTTGCTATTCATATTAATTCCCTTTTCTTCATCATGGATCTAAGTGGAATTGAATAGCCCAGAAGGACTCTGGGGTCATATGCCAACCCCACTACTGCTTCATATGGGAGTAGTATCTGTATACCCTCCATTGGAGTCAGTAGCTTTGAGTTGAATCCTCAGCTCATTATCATGGTGCAACAAAGTTGCTAGTATTCCGGTCTTCCTCAGGAAGAACCTACAGAGTTTCTGGCACAGTTTTTACAGATTGCTGACACAGTACATGATAAGGAAGTAGATCAGGATGTCTACAGATTATTACTGTTTTTATTTGCTGTAAAAGACCAAGCTAAGAGGTGGTTATATAACTAACCTAAGGCTAGCATAAGGACATGGAAACAGCTGTTAGAAAAGTTCCTGAATTAATACTTCCCTCCAAAACGGATGACACAGCTAAGGCTGGACATCCAAGGCTTTAAACAAGGAGATAATGAATCTCTTTATGATGCCTGGGAGAGATACAGAGAGATGCTAAGAAAATGCCCCTCTGAAATTTTTTCAGAATGGGTGCAGTTAAACATCTTCTATTATGGGCTTACAGAGAAAGCTCAAATTTCTCTAGATCACTCAGCTGGTGGATCTATACACATGAGAAAGACAATTGAAGAGGCTCAAGAGCTTATTGATACAGTTGCCAGAAATCGGCATCTGTACCTAAATAGTGAATCTTCTAAGAAAGAAGAGGCTAAAACAGTAACTGCTGAACTTAGTCCTGCAGAACAAATTACTGAAGTCAATCAGCAATTAGATTTTCTAACAAAACAGCTAGCCGAATTCAAGGAGATATTACAAGATACAAGAATGGCTAATATAAATATGGAAGTACAGTTGAAGCAAACAGAATAGTAGTTATCAAAACAAATAACAGAAGAGTGCCAAGCAGTTCAATTAAGAAGTGGGAAAACATTAAATACCTCACTTCAAGGTAGCAGGAAGCCAAGAAAAGAACAAACTGCTACCCAAAATCCCTCTGAGGACAGTAAGAGCCCAGAGAGGAATAACTCTGGCGTTCAAACGCCAGAAACAGGCAAGGATTTGGCATCAAACGCCCAATGGAAGCTCAGTTTTGGCGTTCAAACGCCAGGAACAAGTAAGGAGTTGGCATCCAACGCCCCTCCAGCTTCTAACACTGGCATTCAAATGCCAGTGAGGGATCAGACACACACAAGTGCTGATAACAACCCCTCTAAAAAGGCTTCTCAAACCACCTCTGTAGGAAATAAACCTGTAGCAACTAAGGTTGAGGAATATAAAGCTAAGATACCTTATCCTCAAAAACTCCGCCAAGACGAGCAGGATAAGCAATTTGCTCGCTTTGCAGATTATCTCAGGACTCTTGAAATAAAGATTCCATTTGCAGAGGCACTTGAGCAAATACCTTCTTATGCCAAGTTCATGAAGGAGATCTTGAGTCATAAGAAGGATTGGAGAGAAACTGAAAGAGTTCTCCTCACTGAAGAATGCGGTGCAGTCATTCTAAAAAGCTTTCCAGAAAAGCTTAAAGATCCCAGGAGCTTTCTGATACCATGCATATTAGAGGGTAATTGCACCAAGACAGCTTTATGTGATCTTAGGGCAAGCATCAACTTAATACCTGCATCCACTATCAGAAAACTTGGTTTAACTGAAGAAGTTAAACCAACCCGGATATGTCTCCAACTTGCTGATGGCTCCATTAAATACCCATCAGGCGTGATTGAGGACATGATTGTCAGGGTTGGACCATTCGCCTTTCCCACTGACTTTGTAGTGCTGGAAATGGAGGAGCACAAGAGTGCTACTCTCATTCTAAGAAGACCTTTCCTAGTAACTAGACGAACTCTCATTGATGTCCAAAAGGGGAAAGTAACCCTGAGAGTCAATGAGGATGAGTTTAAGTTGAATGCTGTCAAGGCCATGCAACATCCAGACACACCAAAAGACTGCATGAAAGTTGATCTCATTGACTCTTTAGTAGAGGAGGTCAACATGGCTGAGAGTCTCGAATCAGAGTTGGAAGACATCTTTAAAGATGTTCAGCCTGATTTGGAGGGTTCAGAGGAACTGAAAGAGCCTCTGAGATTTCCTCAGGAAGAGAAGAAACCTCCTAAACCCGAGCTCAAGCCATTACCACCATCCCTAAAATATGCATTTCTGGGAGAAAGTGACACTTTTCCACTGATCATAAGCTCTGCTTTAGACCCACCGGAAGAGGAAGCACTAATTCAAGTACTGAGGACATACAAGACAGCTCTTGGGTGGTCCATAAGTGACCTTAAGGGCATAAGCCCAGCTAGATGCATGCACAAAATCCTATTGGAGGATGATGCTAGGCCAGTGGTTCAACCACAGAGGCGGCTAAATCCAGCCATGAAGGAAGTGGTGCAGAAAGAGGTCACCAAATTACTGGAGACTGGGATTATTTACCCTATTTCTGATAGCTCCTGGGTGAGCCCTGTTCAAGTTGTTCCCAAGAAGGGAGGCATGACAGTGGTTCATAATGAAAAAAATGAACTGGTTCCTACAAAAACAGTTACAGGGTGGCGCATGTGTATTGACTACAGAAGGCTCAACACAGCCACCAGAAAGGATCATTTTCCTTTACCATTCATAGACCAGATGCTAGAGAGACTAGCAGGTCATGAATATTACTGCTTTTTGGATGGCTATTCAGGTTACAACCAAATTGCAGTAGATCCTCAGGACCAAGAGAAGACAGCATTCACATGTCCCTCTGGAGTATTTGCTTACAGGAGAATGCTTTTTGGTCTATGTAATGCACCTGCAACCTTTCAGAGGTGCATGCTCTCTATTTTCTCTGATATGGTAGAGAAATTTCTTGAAGTCTTCATGGATGACTTTTTAGTATTTGGAGACTCATTCAGCTCATGCCTTGACCATTTAGCACTTGTTCTGAAAAGATGCCAAGAGACCAACCTAGTTTTAAACTGGGAAAAATGTCACTTTATGGTGACTGAAGGAATTGTCCTTGGGCATAAAATTTCAAACAAGGTGATAGAGGTGGATCAAGCTAAAGTGGAAGTAATTGAAAAATTACCACCACCTGCTAATGTTAAGGCAATCAGAAGCTTTCTGGGGCATGCAGGATTCTACAGGAGGTTTATAAAGGATTTTTCAAAAATTGCAAACCCCTGAGCAATCTGCTAGCTGCTGACGCGCCATTTGTGTTTGACACAGAGTGTCTGCAAGCGTTTGAGACTCTGAAAGCTAAGCTGGTCACAGCACCAGTTATTTCTGCACCAAACTGGACTTTACCATTTGAATTAATGTGTGATGCCAGTGACCATGCCATTGGTGCAGTACTGGGGCAGAGGCATGACAAGCTTCTGCATGTCATTTATTATGCTAGCCGTGTTCTAAATGATGCCCAAAAAAATTACACAACCACAGAAAAAGAATTGCTTGCAGTGGTTTATGCCATTGACAAGTTTAGATCATACTTAGTAGGATCAAAAGTGATTGTGTACACTGACTATGCTGCTCTTAAATATTTACTCACAAAACAGGATTTAAAACCCAAGCTAATAAGATGGGTGTTGCTTCTGCAAGAGTTTGATATAGAAATAAGAGACAGAAAAGGGACAGAGAACTAAGTGGCTGATCATCTGTCCCGGATAGAACCAATAGAAGGGGAGTTTCCCCCCTCTATTGAGATCTCTGAGACCTTTCCGGATGAGCATTTGTTTGCCATTCAGGAAACACCATGGTTTACAGACATTGCAAACTATAAAGCTGCAAGGTTCATACCCAAGGAGTACAGCAGGCAACAAAAGGAAAAATTAATTACTGATGAAAAGTACTACTTGTGGGATGAACCCTATCTCTTTAAGAGATGTGCAGACGGAATAATCCGTAGGTGTGTACCTAGAGAAGAAGCACAGAGGGTCTTATGGCATTGCCATGGATAACAATATGGAGGCCATTTCGGAGGTGAGCGAACGACCACCAAGGTCCTCCAATGTGGCTTCTACTGGCCTACACTCTATAGGGATTCCCGAGAGTTTGTACATAACTGTGACAGTTGCCAAAGAGCTGGTAATCTGCCTCATGGTTACGCCATGCCTCAACAGGGAATCTTGGAGATTGAGCTGTTTGATGTATGGGGAATTGACTTCATGGGACCTTTCCCACCATCATACTCAAACACTTATATTCTGGTGGCAGTTAACTATGTATCAAAATGGGTAGAGGCCGTTGCCACACCCACCAATGATACTAAAATAGTGCTGAAGTTCCTCCAGAAACATATCTTCAGCAGGTTTGGTGTCCCTAGAGTACTAATCAGTGATGGGGGCTCTCACTTCTGCAACAAACAGCTTTACTCTGCCATGGTCTGGTATGGGATTCGCCACAAGGTGGCAACTCCATATCATCCACAAACAAATGGGAAAGCTGAAGTTTCTAACAGAGAACTAAAAAGAATCCTGGAACGGACTGTAAGTACCCGTAGAAAGGATTGGGCAAGAAGCCTGGATGATGCTTTATGGGCTTACAGAACAGCATTCAAGACCCTTATAGGGACCTCTCCATACCAACTTGTGTATGGTAAGGCCTGTCATCTGCCTGTAGAACTAGAACATAAGGCCTACTGGGTAACCAGATTCCTAAACTTTGATGCCAAATTAGCCGGAGAAAAAAGATTGCTCCAGCTGAATGAGCTAGAGGAATTCAGACTCACTGCTTTCGAAAATGCCAAGCTTTATAAAGAGAAATAAAAAAGGTGGCATGACAGAAAGCTGTCATCTAGAGTCTTTGAACTAGGACAAAATGTTCTGTTGTTTAACTCTAGGCTCAGGCTGTTCCCCGGGAAACTGAAATCCCGGTGGAGGGGACCATATGTGATTACAAGTGTATCACCATATGGTTATGTGGAGCTTCAAGACATTGATTCTGATAAGAAGTTCATCGTTAATGGACAGAGAATCAAGTACTATCTTGAAGGCAATGTTGAGCAAGAGTGCTCAAGGCTGAGGCTAGATTAAAAGCTCAGCAAGGTCCAGTTAAAGACAATAAAGAAGCGCTTGCTGGGAGGCAACCCAGCCATTAGCAAAACTTTTTCTGTTATTTTGCCCTATTCTTCATTTTATTTATTTATTTATTTTTAAAGCATATAAGTTCAATGTTAATAAGGTAAAGAGTCAATTGCATAAGTTCACAGGGTTACAGAAGGATTCAGCACACAAAACAGAGAAAAAGAGCTCACTGGCAAGAAAACGCCAGTAAGAGGCATAACTGGGCGTTAAACGCCCAAAAGGATCATCTACTGGGCGTTTAACGCCAGTAAAGATAGCCATCTGGGCGTTAAATGCTAGAAAGAAGCAGCTTCTGGGCGTTTAACGCCAGATTGACAGCATCTTGGGCGTTCAGAAAAATGCCCAGTAACAAAGGGGTTTCTGGCGTTTAACGCCAGCTAGAAGCAACAGCTGGGCGTTAAACGCCCAAAACAAGCAGCAACAGGGTATTAAACGCCCAAAACATGCAGCAGTTGAGCGTTTAAGGCCAGAATTGTGGGGGGTAGGCAATTTCGTTTTCAAATCAAATTTTTTCCATTTTTTATGTTTCAATTCATGATTTCTTGCACAAACATGTTACAAATCCTAATTTTTCAAATCCTTTTTAAAAAAAATTAAAAATATCAAATGTTTCTTAATTCATAAGCCCTTTTTCTTAATCCTCTTCAAATTATTTTCAAATCCTTTTCAAAATAAATCTTTCTCTTTTCACTCTAAAATCTTTTCAAATCATCAATATCTTTTTCAAATCCTCACACCATCTTTTTCAAAATTCAGATTTATCTTTTTTCAAATATCTTTCATATCTTTTCAATTTTAAATCATATCTTTTTCCTATCATACTTATCTTTTACAAATCATATCTTCTATCATATCTCCTTCAAAATTTTCGAACCCACCCTCCCTTTTCCCTTTAAATCCTAATTTGGCCTCCCCCTCTCCTCCACAAGTTGCGCTTGGCTCTCCCTCTTTCCCTCTCTTTTCTTTTCTTTTGCTTGAGGACAAGCAAACCTCTAAGTTTGGTGTGTTTATCCGTGATCACTAAGCCAATACCCACTAAGATCATGGCTCCCAAAGGAAAACAAACCGACTCAAGAGGCAAGAAGGAGAATATTCTAAAACCACTTTCGAATCAAGGGAAGTTCATAACCAAACAACATTCAGACCATTTTTACAAAATAATGAGTCTGAGGTCAGTGATCCCGGAAGTTAAATTCAATCTGAAAGAAGATGAATATCTGGAGATCTAAGAGAAAATTCGAAATAGGAGCTGGGAAGTCCTAGCTAATCCTGAAACAAAGGTGGGAAGAAACATGGTTCAGGAATTCTATGCTAATCTATGGCAGACGGACAAGCAGAGAATAGCTGGAACCGCATTCTATGACTATAGAACTCTGGTCAGAGGGAAGATTGTTCACACCCACCCTGACAAAATAAGGGAGATCTTCAAGCTGCCTCAATTGTAAGATGACCCAGACTCCTTTAATAGGAGAATGATGAGATCAAACCTAGGATTGGACAAAATCCTAGAGGACATATGCCTCCCTGGAGCCAAGTGGAAACCAACACAAAGGGTGCCCCGAACCAACTCAAGAGAGGAGATCTCAAACTAGTTGCCAGAGGCTGGCTAGACTTCATTGGGCGCTCTATACTGCCCACTAGCAACTGCTCTGAGGTCACCATCAGAAGAGCAGTGATGATTCATTGCATTATGCTAGAAAAAGAAGTGGAAGTTCATCAGCTGATTGCTTGTGAGCTTTACAAAATTGCAAACAAGAACTCCAAAGATGCTAAATTGGCTTATCCAAGCTTAGTCTCTCTGCTATGTAAAGATGCTGGAATAAAAATGGGAGTAGATAAGTATATCTTAATTGAGCAACCAATCACCAAAAAGTCTATGGAAGGACTACAAGTGCAGGACGACCCCATCAAGAGAAAAGCAGAGGAGCTCCTCCCGGAAATTCCTCAAATTGAGTACTGGGAGCGCCTAGAAGCATCTGTCACCAAGTTGCAAGAATCTGTGAATCAACTGAAGGAAGAACAGTAAAATCAAAACAGCATGCTATGCAAACTGCTTAAAGAACAAGAAGAGCAAGGGCGTGACATAAAGAAACTGAAGCGCCAGAAGCTGTCTCTTGAAAGGCCAAGCACCCCACAGACTAAAGAAGCATCTACCTCCCAAAATAAAGGTTGTTGAGTCCTAACTCTGAGATAAACTTTTATCTATTTTAAGAGTATATGAGTATTAGAGTTAGAGTCATTTATTTTTAAGTCCTTAATTTCCTGTCTTTTATTATTAAGTGTTTGCTTTTATGCCTAATTTATATTATTAAATAATAAATAAAAATTAGAGTCTATGCCTTAAAGTTATGAATATCCTATGAATCCATCACCTTTCTTAAAGAAAATGTTTTTAATTGAAAAATAAAAAGAAGTGCATGAATTTCGAATTTTAAAACAGTTTAATTATTTTGATGTGGTGGCAATACTTCTGTCTTGCTAAATGAATGCTTGAACAGTGCATATTTTTGATATTGCTGATTCATGAATGTTAAAATTGTTAGCTCTTGAAGAATGATGAAAAAGGAGAAATGTTAGTTGATAATCTGAAAAATCATAAAAATGATTCTTGAAGCAAGAAAAAGCAGTAAATACAAAAGCTTGTAGAAAAAAAAATTAGCGAAAATAAAAAAAAAAGAGAGAAAAAGCAAGCAGAAAAAGCCAATAGCCCTTAAAACCAAAAGGCAAGGGTAATAAAAAGGATCCAAGGCTTTGAGAATTAGTGGATAGGAGGGCCTAAAGGAATAAAATCCTGGCCTAAGCGGCTAAACCATGCTGTCCCTAACCATGTGCTTGTGCCGTGAAGGTGTCAAGTGAAAACTTGGGACTGAGCAGTTAAAGTCGAGATCCAAAGCAAAAAGAAGAGTGTGCTTAAGAACCCTGGACACCTCTAATTGGGGACTCTAGCAAAGCTGAGTCACAATCTGAAAAGGTTTACCCAGTCATGTGTCTGTGGCATTTATGTATCCGGTGGTAATACTGGAAAACAAAGTGCTTAGGGCCACGGCCAAGACTCATAAAGTAGCTGTGTTCAAGAATCAACATACTGAACTAGGAAAGTCAAAAACACTATCTGAATTCTAAGTTCCTATAGATGCCAATCATTCTGAACTTCAAAGGATGAAGTGAGATGCCAAAACTGTTCAGAAGCAAAAAGCTAATAGCCCCGCTCATCTAATTAATACTGATCTTCACAGATGTTTTTAGAATTCATTGTATATTCTCTTCTTTTTATCCTATTTGATTTTCAGTTGCTTGGGGACAAGCAACAATTTAAGTTTGGTGTTGTGATGAGCGGATAATTTATACGCTTTTTGGCATTGTTTTTAGTATGTTTTTAGTATGATTTAGTTAGTTTTTATTATATTTTTATTAGTTTTTAAATAAAAATCATATTTCTGGACTTTACTATGAGTTTGTATACTTTTCTGTAATTTCAGATATTTTTTGGCTGAAATTGAGGGAGCTGAGCAAAAATCTGATTCAGGCTGAAAAAGGACTGCAGATGCTGTTGGATTCTGACCTCCCTGCACTCGAAATGGATTTTCTGGAGCTACATGAGTTCAAATGGCGCGCTCTCAATTGCGTTGGAAAGTAGACATCCAGGGCTTTCCAGCAATATATAATAGTTCATAATTTTCTCAAGGATAGACGACAAAAACTGGTGTTCAACGCCAGTTCCATGTTGTAGTCTGGCGTCAAACGGCAGAAACAGGTTAAAAATTGGAGTTGAACGCCAGAAACAGGTTACAACCTGGCGTTCAACTCTAGAAACAGCCTAGGCACGTGAGAAGCTTAAGTCTCAGCCCCAGCACACACCAAGTTGGCCCCAAAAGTGGATTTCTGCACCAATTATCTTAGTTTATTCATTTTCTGTAAACCTAGGTTACTAGTTTAGTATTTAAACAACTTTTAGAGATTTATTTTGCACCTCATGACATTTTAGATCTGAACTTTGTACTCTTTGACGGCATGAGTCTCTAAACTCCATTGTTGGGGGTGAGGAGCTCTGCTGTGTCTCAATGAATTAATGCAAGTATTTCTGTTTTCCATTCAAACACGCTTGTTTCTATCTAAGATGTTTATTTGCACTTCAATATGATGAATGTGATGATCCGTGACACTCATCACCATTCTCAATCTATGAACACGTGCCTGACAACTACTCCCGTTCTACCTTCGATTGAATGAATATCTCTTGGATTCCTTAATCAGAATCTTCGTGGTATAAGCTAGAATCCATTGGCAGCATTCTTGAGAATTCGGAAAGTCTAAACCTTGTCTGTTGTATTCCGAGTAGGATTCAGGGATTGAATGACTGTGACGAGCTTCAAACTCACGAAGGTTGGGCATAGTGACAAACGCAAAAGGACCAACGGATCCTATTCCAGCATGAGTGAGAACCGACAGATGATTAGCCGGGCGGTGACAGCGCACCTGGACCATTTTCACTGAGAGGACATATGGTAGCCATTGACAATGGTGGTCCACCAATATACAGCTTTCCATAGGAGGACCTTGTGTGCGTGAAGAAGAAGACAGGGGAAAGCAGAGATTCAGAAGACAAAGCATCTCCAAAACTCCAACATATTCTCCATTACTGCAGAACAAGTATTTATTTCATGCTCTTTTATTTTTCGCAATTCAAACTGATAAATATAATTGATATCCTGACTAAGAATTACTGAATAATCATAGATTGCTTCAAGCTAACAATCTCCGTGGGATTCGACCCTTACTCATGTAAGGTATTACTTGGACGACCCGGTGCACTTGCTGGTTAGTGGTACGAGTTGTGAAAAGTGTGATTTACAATTCGTGCACCAAGTTTTTGGCGCCGTTGCCGGGGATTGTTCGAGTTTGGACAAATAACGGTTTATTTTGTTGCTTAGATTAGGAAAAATTTTTCTTTTTGGTTTAGAGTCTTATATTATTGTTTTTGGTTGAAATTTTCTTTTTAATCCTTATTTTCTCTTTTCAAATTTTTCAAAAAATTTTTATAAACTAATAATTGTGTTTTTCTGTTTGAGTTTAGTTTCATATTTTAAGTTTGGTGTCAATTGTATGTTTTTATTTTCTTTTAAATTTTCGAAATTGTGTTCATTTTTTTTTCTTAATCTTCAAGTTGTTCTTGTTTATTTTCCTTGTTTGATCTTTAATTTTTCTTGTTTTGTGATTTTTCTTGTTTTTCTTGTGCATCTTCGAATTATTAGTATCTAAAAAAATTTATTTATTAAATACCTTGTTAAAACACTTTAAATTTATAGCTCAATTGGCTAGAGCGTGATGCTTATGTTCCTGGTAATTGACTATCTTCTTTTTTAAAAAAACTTTTTCAAAATTAATTTTTCTTTGAATAAATCCTGTGCCAAACTTTAAGTTTGGTGTTTTCTTGTTGATTCTTCTTTAGTTTTCGAAAATTTTGTTTTGGTTTTCTAAAAATTTTAAGTTTGGTGTTCTATCTTCATGTTCTTGTTGTTCTTGTGAGTCTTCAAAGTGTTCTTGAGTCTTCCTTGTGTTTTGATCTTAAAACTTTTAAGTTTGGTGTTCCTTGGTATTTTCTTCCAAAATTTTTGAAAATAAGGAGCATTAGATCTAAAAATTTTAAGTTTTGTGTGTTTTTATTGTTTTTCTCTTTCCTCATTGAATTCAAAAATATCTTTTTCCTTTATTTTAATTGATTTTTCGAATTTTCCTTTTAAAAATTCAGATTTTATTTTAAAATTTTTTATTTTATCTTATCTTAGTTTTAAAATTTCAAAATTCAAATCTTTATCAAAAATCATATCCAAAATTTTTCAAATCTTCTTAATTAAGTAATTATTTTAGTCTTAAATTTTTTGTTCTTAATTTTCGAATTCTATATTTAATATCAAACTATATTATTCTCTTTTCTTTTATTATTTATTCGTTCCCTTTTTACAACAGAAAAAAAATAAATAAAAAAATATTCTATTTGCTATTCATATCAATTCCCTTTTCTTCATCATGGATCTAAGTGGAATTAAACAGCCCAGAAGGACTCTGGGGTTATATGCCAACCCCACTACTGCTTCATATGGGAGTAGTATCTGTATACCCTCCATTGGAGTCAGTAGCTTTGAGTTGAATCCTCAGCTCATTATCATGGTGCAACAAAGTTGCCAGTATTTCGGTCTTCCTCAGGAAGAACCTACAGAGTTTCTGGCACAGTTTTTACAGATTGCTGACACAGTACATGATAAGGAAGTAGATCAGGATGTCTACAGATTATTACTGTTTTCATTTGCTGTAAAAGACCAAGCTAAGAGGTGGTTAAATAACTAACCTAAGGCTAGCATAAGGACATGGAAACAACTATTAGAAAAGTTCCTGAATCAATACTTCCCTCCAAAATGGATGACACAGCTAAGGCTAGACATCCAAGGCTTTAAACAAGGAGATAATGAATCTCTTTATGATGCCTGGGAGAGATACAGAGAGATGCTAAGAAAATGCCCCTCTAAAATGTTTTCAGAATGGGTGCAGTTAGACATCTTCTATTATGGGCTTACAGAGAAAGCTCAAATTTCTCTAGATCACTCAGTTGGTGGATCTATACACATGAGAAAGATAATTGAAGAGGCTCAAGAGCTTATTGATACAGTTGCCAGAAATCAGCATTTGTACCTAAATAGTGAATCTTCTAAGAAAGAAGAGGCTAAAACAGTAACTGCTGAACTTAGTCCTGCAGAACAAATTACTGAAGTCAATCAGCAATTAGATTTTCTAACAAAACAGCTAGCCAAATTCAAGGAGATATTACAAGATACAAGAATGGCTAATATAAATATGGAAGTATAGTTGAAGCAAACAGAACAGTAGTTATCAAAACAAATAACAGAAGAGTGCCAAGCAGTTCAATTAAGAAGTGGGAAAACATTAAATACCTCACTTCAAGGTAGCAGGAAGCCAAGAAAAGAACAAACTGCTACCCAAAATCCCTCTGAGGACAGTAAGAGCCCAGAGAGGAATAATTCTGGCGTTCAAACGCCAGAAACAGGCAAGGATTTGGCATCAAACGCCCAATGGAAGCTCTGTTCTGGCGTTCAAACGCCAGGAACAAGGAGTTGGCATCCAACGCCCCTCCAGCTTCTAACACTGGCATTCAAATGCCAGTGAGGGATCAGACACACACAAGTGCTGATAACAACCCCTCTAAAAAGGCTTCTCAAACCACCTCTATAGGAAATAAACCTGTAGCAACTAAGGATGAGGAATATAAAGCTACGATACCTTATCCTCAAAAACTCCACCAAGAGGAGCAGGATAAGCAATTTGCTCACTTTGCAGATTATCTCAGGACTCTTGAAATAAAGATTCCATTTGCAGATGCACTTGAGCAAATACCTTCTTATGCCAAGTTCATGAAGGAGATCTTTAGTCATAAGAAGGATTGGAGAGAAACTGAAAGAGTTCTCCTCACTGAAGAATGCAGTGCAGTCATTCTAAAAAGCTTTCCAAAAAAGCTTAAAGATCCCGGGAGCTTTCTGTTACCATGCATATTAGAGGGTAATTGCACCAAGACAGCTTTATGTGATCTTGGGGCAAGCATCAACTTAATACCTGCATCGACTATCAGAAAACTTGGTTTAACTGAAGAAGTTAAACCAACCCGGATATGTCTCCAACTTGCTGATGGCTCCATTAAATACCCATCAGGCATGATTGAGGACATGATTGTCAGGGTTGGACCATTCGCCTTTCCCTCTGACTTTGTAGTGCTGGAAATGGAGGAGCACAAGAGTGCTACTCTCATTCTAGGAAGACCTTTCCTAGCAACTGGACGAACTCTCATTGATGTCCAAAAGGGGAAAGTAACCCTGAGAGTCAATGAGGATGAGTTTAAGTTGAATGCTGTCAAGGCCATGCAGCATTCAGACACACCAAAAGATTGCATGAAAGTTGATCTCATTGACTCTTTAGTAGAGGAGGTCAACATGGCTGAGAGTCTCGAATCAGAGTTGGAAGACATCTTTAAAGATGTTCAGCCTGATTTGGAGGGTTCAGAGGAACTGAAAGAGCCTCTGAGATTTCCTCAGGAAGAGGAGAAACCTCCTAAACTCGAGCTCAAGCCATTACCACCATCCCTGAAATATGCATTTCTGGGAGAAAGTGACACTTTTCCAGTGATCATAAGCTCTGCTTTAAACCCACCGGAAGAGGAAGCACTAATTCAAGTACTGAGGACACACAAGATAGCTCTTGGGTGGTCCATAAGTGACCTTAAGGGCATAAGCCCAGCTAGATGCATGCACAAAATTCTATTGGAGGATGATGCTAAGCCAGTGGTTTAACCACAGAGGCGGCTAAATCCAGCCATGAAGGAAGTGGTGCAAAAAGAGGTCACCAAATTACTGGAGGCTGGGATTATTTACCCTATTTCTGATAGCCCCTGGGTGAGCCCTGTTCAAGTTGTTCCCAAGAAGGGAGGCATGACAGTGGTTCATTATTAAGGGGCTCACATTCCCCATTGTTTTTTATATCCTGGAGATGCCCCAAAATGACTCAAAGAAGCCATCATCAATCCTACTCGGAAGACCATTCCTGAAGACCTCGAAGTTCAAATTGGATGCTTTTTCAGGAACATACTCTTTTGAAATAGACGGTCGAGTAGTAAGCTTCAATCTGAATGGAGTTATGAAACACCCTCCAAAAGATCATTCTATCCTCCAATGTGATATCATAGATGAAACCGTGGCTGAAGTTCACCAGGAGGAGTTCGAAGAGAAGTACACAGGACAAGGTCCGAGTGTGGGGACACTTTTTGAGGACAATGAAAGTACTTTACCATTGTCACCAACTCCAGACAATCCAGAGCCTGACCATGAGCAGAAGTTAGAATTAAAACGCTCCCTCCAAACCTCAAATATGCTTACCTTGAGGACAAGCAGAAGTTTTCAGTTATCATTGCACGGGAACTCACTTCTCAACAAGAAGAACAGTTACTTAGTAGGCATAGTAGGCAGACATAGTAGGCATCAACCCTCAAGTTTGTGAGCACATAATATTTTTAGAAGAGGGAGCAAGACCTGTTCGTCAACCCCAGAGAAGACTGAATCCCACTATCTTGGAGGTTGTCAAAAAGGAAGTGACCAGACTACTAAAGGCAGATATCATCTATCATATCTCAGACAGTGAATGGATAAGCCCTGTACAAGTGGTACCCAAGAAGTCTGGAGTCACTACAGTGAAGAATGAGCATGGAGAGCTCATAGCAACCAGAGTACCGAATGCCTGGAGGGTCTGCATTGATTACAGGCGCCTAAACCAGGCCACTCATAAGGATCACTATCCTCTTCCATTCATTGATCAAATGCTGGATCGCCTATCAGGTAAATCACATTATTGCTATTTAGATGGTTACACAGGCTATTTCCAGATTCATATAGCTCCTGAAGATCAGGAAAAGACTACTTTTACCTGTCCTTTTGGGACTTATGCTTATAAGAGAATGCCCTTTGGCTTGTGCAATGCACCAGCTACTTTCCAAAGGTGCATGATGAGTTTTTTCTCTGACCTTATTGAGGACTGTATGGAGGTTTTCATGGATGATTTTAGCGTTTATGGTGATTCTTTTAGCCTTTGCTTAGATAGTTTATCTAGAGTATTAGATAGATGTGTCAATACAAACCTTGTATTGAATTTTGAAAAATGTCACTTTATGGTTAAACAAGGTATTGTACTAGGACATGTTGTGTCTAATACTGGCATTTCTGTAAATCCAGCAAAGGTGGATGTTATTTCTAGTTTTCCTTACCCCTCCTCTGTGAGGGAAGTCCGTTCGTTCCTTGGCCATGCAGGTTTATACCGGAGATTCATTAAGGACTTTAATAAGGTAGCACTTCCCTTATCCAGATTACTGCAGAAAGATATTGAGTTCGAGTTCAGTGAGGATTGCAAACAAGCGTTTGATAAGCTGAAGACTGCCCTGACTCAAGCTCCAATTGTGAGAGGACCAGACTGGAGCTAGCCATTTGAAATCATGTGCGATGCTTCCAACCATGCAGTAGGAGCAGCGCTGGCTCATCCTTTTGTCATTGCTTATGCATCTAAGACTTTAGATGCCGCTCAGTCTAATTACACTACTACTGAGAAAGAGCTTCTTGCTATTGTTTTTGCTCTGGATAAATTCTGAGCCTATTTACTTGGTACTAAAGTAGTAGTGTACTCGGACCACACGGCTCTAAAGTATTTATTAGCTAAAAAGGATTCCAAACCAAGGCTTATACGTTGGATACTGCTACTACAAGAATTTGATTTAGAAATAAAGGATAGGAGTGGTAACCAGAATTTAGTGGCGGACCACCTGAGTCGCCTTGAGCACATCAGGGATGACTCCACTCCTATAGCTGATAATTTCCCATTTGATAACCTGCAAGCAGTATCTGAGGTAGTCCTTTGGTATGCACCTGTAGCTAATTATCTAGTTAGCCGCACCTTTCCTCCAAACTTTATTAAGCATCAAAGAGACAAGCTGAAAAGCGAGTCTAAATATTATATATGGGATGACCTGTATTTATGGAGATGTGGCGCTGACTAGGTAATTAGACGGTGTGTACCTCAATCAGAATTCCAGTCCATTTTAGAGGCCTGCCACTCATCTGAGAGTGGAGGACATTTTGGCCCTCAAAGAATAGCTAGAAAAATCTTAGACTGTGGATTCTGGTGGCCTACTCTTTTTAAAGACGCTACTGAATTTTGTAAATCCTGCTTCCCATGCCAAAAATTTAGTAATATATCCAAGAGGGATGAGATGCCTCAACAGATTATGCTTTTCTGTGAAATTTTTTATGTTTGGGGCATTGACTTCATGGGTCCATTTCCAAATTCTAATGGTTATTTTTATATATTGTTAGCTGTAGATTACGTTTCTAAATAGGTGGAAGCAATTCCTACCTGCACTGATGATGCTAACACTGTTGTTTCCTTTGTTAGAAACCACATTATTTGTCGCTTTGGATCACCACGAGCAATCGTGAGCGATCAAGGCACCCATTTTTGTAACAGGAGACTAACGGGATTACTGAAGAAGCATGGGATAATTCATAAAGTAGCAACAGCCTACCATCCTCGGACTAATGGGCAAGCCGAGGTGTCTAACAGAGAGATAAAGTGCATATTATAGAAGATAGTCAAGCCTCATAGAAGAGACTGGAGCACTAGGCTACAAGATGCACTTTGGGCATACAGAACAGCATACAAGACACCCATTGGGATGAGTCCCTTTCGCTTAGTTTATGGAAAAGCCTGTCATCTCCCAGTTGAAGTAGAGCACAAAGCCTTTTGGGCAGTAAAAGAGTGCAACATGGGATTTGAAAAAGCCGAAGATGAAAGGAAGTTGCAACTGCAAGAATTGGAAAGCCTTCGCTTGGAAGCTTATGAGAACTCACGACTGTACAAGGAAAAGATGAAGGTTGTACATGATCAACACATCAAGTGGAAAGAGTTCCAACCTGGGGACTTAGTCCTCCTTTATAAATCTAGACTGAGGCTCATGCCAAGCAAGTTGAGATCAAGATGGAAAGGTCCATATAGAGTAGAGAAGGCTGAGCCGTACGGAGTTTTTCACCTAAGTTATCCTTCAAGCTTTGAATTCATCAAAGTTAATGGACATCGTTTGAAGCTATATCATGGTGAGAAGGTGACGAAAAACAAAGAGTTAGAAATCCTCCTCTTGGAGGATCCACTCACAGCAGAAGACTAAGCTAATGGAGCGTCCAACTTATGGACGTTAAAGCAAAGTGTTAGGTGGGAGACAACCCACCATGGTATGATTGTTCCTTTCTTTATTCTTAGTTTTCTTTTTCAATAACTCTTCTCATTATTAGCACATTTAGTTTGCATCTTCATTTGCATATTTTTATTAAAAAAAAAAAAGAGAGCCGCGACGCGACAGCGTCGCCGACGCGACCGCGTCGCAGGTGGCTCAGAGAGAATAATAAATCGAACAAAGAGTCACGCAGAAGCGTGGCTGGAGGCGTGCCTTTGGCACAAATCATCCCACGCGATCGCGTCGACCACGCGCCCACGTCGTATAGGATTACTGCCTCCCACGCGTCCGTGTCACCCACGCGGACGCATGACCTGGAAATCGACGTAAGAAAGGGTGCACGTACAAATTGCGGGCAACTTACCTTTTCCCGCCTTGGTTTCAGATCTCGTCTCAGCAGCCGGAGTCTCCTACAGAGCTGGGGACACCAAAGCCATGCTTCCACGGGATGATCAGTATGTCCCTAATGGGAAATATCTCAGACCTCCAGCAGCCACTACAAGCCAGCCTACTGAACCAGCTAAAGACATTCCTCTTTCAACACCACAAGCACCTACAACAACTCAACTGCTCCATTAGATACTTGAAAGGTTGGATCAGCAGGAACACAAAGCAAAGTTAAGAGAGCGCCGTAACAAGCGCCGATTCATATACCTCAAGGAGCTGATTATGGAAAAATTCAAGGACTCAGACACCCCGGACTCCACTTCCTTTACCAGCACAGGGAGCCATGACGGTCCCGACTGTGGAGATACTGCTACCAGCCCACCTTTGTTCCTGACAGATGGCACCGAGGACGGTGCAAAGCCTTAAGTGTGGGGAGGTCAGTCAGTACCTGACTTCCGGAGGTAATTTTTCTTCCCTAACACCAATAAAGTAGGATATTTAGTTAGTTTTTCTTTTGTAGAATAGATCAGTTGCATGCATGTGCCACTTGACTGAAAAGACAATAAGTTTCTTCTAAGACCCTATTTTTAGAACAAAATTTCACTGATTTTAATTAAAACTTTTGTGTTAAATCTACTTGAAGTTATATTTGGAACCTGGTTTTTGAGCTAAAGAACACACAACTTGTGAGATTTGAGCCTTTATACATGGTTACATTATTTAACCATAATTATTTTATTATTGTGTGTTTACTTCTCTATGATTGTAATTTATATTTTGTTTCATCCTATATGTCCAATGTTAATATATTTATATGCCTGCATATGATTGAGGCCATTATTTGTTTAGCTCACTTATCCCAAATAGGCCTACCCTTGCAATTACCTTTGTTAGCCACTTTGAGCCTTTAAATCCCATTTGTTCTTTATTTTACCACATTACTAGCCTTAAGCGGAAAAACAATTTTATATCCCAATTGAATCTTTGGTTAACTTAAGATAGAATTGTGTGTTAATTAAGTATGGGAAAATTATGGGAACAAAAGATAATAAGGGAATGTGTCATAATGATATAATGGGAATTTGGGTACCTACTCATGCATTGATAAGCTTTATATATTCAATAATTAAATAAGGGGACAAAATTACCCCAATGTTAAGTTAAGAATTCAAATATCAATGCATGTATGGTAAAATTAAAATGAAAGTTGATACATGAGTATGGAATGTGAAAGAGAAATTTTGGGTAGCTAGGTATGAAATTTGAGTTATATAGAATTTATATATGTGTGTTAGGCGAAAGCTTGGGTTAATTAAAGATTCAATTTATAAGCTTACTTAGCCATATATATATACCTGTACCCTTACCTTGGCCCTATTACAACCTTGAAAAGACCTCATGATGTTTGTATTGGTATATTAAATGTTGTTGATTGGTTAGGTGAAGAACAAAATTTAGAAAGCAGGATTAGAGAAGGATAGAGTGATTACCCTATACACTAGAGAGATTAAAGCATACATACATCATCAGTGAGGGTTCAATGCTTAAATTCTATGTTCCTTGCTTTCATGAGCTACC
Organism: Arachis ipaensis; assembly: GCF_059453495.1. Classification (NCBI taxonomy): domain Eukaryota; kingdom Viridiplantae; phylum Streptophyta; class Magnoliopsida; order Fabales; family Fabaceae; genus Arachis; species Arachis ipaensis. The sequence goes on from NC_142443.1 coordinate 80,388,422, forward strand.
TTATTGCATTTTTATCTATTCTTACTGAATAAGAATTGAATTAGTGGAATTTGATTTGTGATTGTCTTGAAGAGCTTATTTACTTTTGACCAAGTGGACAAGAATCATATAGTTGCATTCACATATATAGGTTGCATTGCATTGCATGAGTTCTACATGTTCTTACTCATTTATTTTATCTCCTTCAACTAAGCATGAGGACATGCTAATATCTAAGTGTGGGGAGGTTGATAAACCATTATTTTATGGTTTACATTGTGTTTAATTATGTGGTTTTATCAAATCTTTACCCACTTATTCATTAAATAAGCATGCATTTATAATTCCTTCCTAAAAATACTTTATCGTTGAAAACTTGCTTCCTAGAGACTTTTAATTTTGTATTTTAATTCTCCTTTATTCCATTCGATGCCGTGATCTGTGTGTTGAGTCTTTCAGGATTTATAGGGCATGAATAACTTGGAGATTAGAAAAGAAGCTTGTAAAAAGGAAAGGAACACAAGAAATTGAGGAGATGACCAGTGAGAAGTGACGTGGACGCATGGCTCACGCGACCGCGCGATATAGTGGAAATTGCAGTGACGAGGACGCATGGCTCACGCGACCGCGCGGATTGGAAACTGCACCAGTGACGCAAAGGCATGGATGACGCGCATGCGTGGCAAGGCAAAACGCTGGAAGACGCGAACGCCTGGATGACGCGATCGCGTGACAAGCGCAATCTGCAGAATTTGCAGAATTCGCTGGGGGCGATTTTGGGCCCTGTTTTGACCCAGTTTTCGGCCCAGAAAAGCAGATTAGAGCCAGGGAACATGCAGAGATCAAAGACAACATTCATTCTGCATAATTTTGAGTTTTAGATCTAATTTTACTCCTCCTCTAGGTTTTCTCTCTACACATTCATAGTTCTTAGGATTTTGATTTTATTGCTTTTTGGATTGGGACATCGAGAAGAGTTATTATCTCCGTCAAGACTTCGTCATTCTAGTTTGTTTTCCTTACTTATCTCTTACTCTTCCATGTCTTCAATTTATTCAGAATTACTATTGGATTATTTTTAGAATTTATTAATACAAAATTTTTTTTTTATTTTTAATTGATCTTCTGATTATTATTTATCATGTCTTCCTTTACTTCCCTTTCTTATGTTATGAAGTTTACATTCATAATGAGTGAGTAGTTCCATAACTTGATTGTGAGTTGATTGAAAGGAGGACCTTGAGTTGGAATGCTCAAGGAAAAAAATTGTAATTGGGTTTATTGTTGGATTGTCCTCTAATCACTGACACTAATCCTCCACAAAGGAGAGGATTAGAACTTGTGAATAGAATTAGCTTTTCAACTAATCTACTCCAAGTCAAGGTTTTTATTTAAAATTACATAATTTCTCTAATTTAATTTCCTGTTTATCAACTCAAACTATTTTAGAAAATATCTGATTAATAAAATAGCACACCTTTCTGCAACTCGTTGGGAGATGACCTGGGACTCATACTCCTAGTATTTTTAATTTTAATTTTGTGACAACCCCATTCTAAATTGATAAGTGGATTTTCGGCTGGTTAAGAACTGTACTTGCAATGTATCTCTTATATTAATTTCTTAACTCGCCAATTTCCACCACGTCATAAACCCTCACACATTCCCAAAGCAAGGAGACGCGCATTTTCAAAAGAATAAAAATTCAAAAGAAAACGTTCCGCATTCAAAGGAGAACTCTACAAAGAAGAAGTCGACAAAATGCTCGAGTTTGGCTTCACCAGAGAAGGATTGAAGTCCTAAAACTAAGACTCGACCTCAAAAGAAAGACTGAGCTCGAGCAGGGGCACTGTTCATACCCTGGGTCGAGCTGTCTGACCCAGGGATGTTTAGCGACAAGGCGCCCGACCTCTTCTCATAGAGCTCGGCCAAATTGTCAGGAAAGCCCAATTAAGGGCCCAGATAGATGAACACGACCCAAATCCAAAGGCAACCCAAGCCTATAGAGATGAGGGCGGTTCCCTTGAAGATAAGATGACTTCACTCAAAGATAAGATAAGATAAGATAACTATCTTATCCCCAGAAAGGTCATCCTCTACTATTATAAATACACTGGAGCACCCAGGTATAACTCATACTCTGATTCTACTAAAAAACCTGCTTAATACCCTTGCTAACTTAAGCATCGGAGTCCCTTGCAGGTACCACCACCCTCTGGTGACAAAAGATCAGCAGCATAGCCAGTCTAACAAGTCGGACACGGCCGCTCCGGCCACCATTCACCAGCCGGACACGTCAGCTCCGACCAGCACAGAAGATCTCGTTCGAGATCGACCTACAGTTTCAGGTAACCCTCGGAACATGAAGAATATGCCCTATCATCTCCAATGTAACCGGATGAGAAAGTGCCAAGTCATGAACAAAAAGTAGATTTGAAACCACTCCCATCCCACCTAAAATATGCCTTCCTTGAAGATGACCAAAATCTCCCGGTTATTGTTGCAAAGGAGCTCTCCTCCCACCAAGAGGAGAAGTTGCTTAATGTCTTGAGGAGGAACAAGAAGGCCATTAGGTGGAGCTTAGCGGACTTAATTGGCATTAGCCCCTAAGTGTGTGAACACCGAATTTTTCTAGAAGAAGGAGCCAAGCCCGTTAGACAACTTCAAAGGTGTCTCAATCCTACCATTCTAGAGGTTGTGAAGAAGGAGGTCACCTAGTTATTAGAAGCGGACATTATCTATCCGATTTCAGATAGTGAGTGGGTGAGTCCCGTCCAAGTTGTTCTAAAGAAATCCGGTGTTACTACAATTAAGAATGAGAAGGGGGAACTTATAGCTACAAGAGTCCAAAACTCATGGAGGGTGTGTATTGACTATCGGCGATTGAACTTAGCCACTAGGAAGGATCACTTTCCGTTGCCGTTAATCGATCAAATGCTTGATCGCCTATGCGGTAAATCTCATTACTGTTTCTTAGATGGATATTCTGGATATTTTCAAATCCACATTGCTCCACGAGACCAAGAAAAAACCACTTTCACATGCCCTTTCGAAACGTATGTGTATAAACGAATGCCATTTGGCTTGTGCAATGCACCGACAACGTTCCAAAGGTGTATGATTAGTATATTTACGGATCTTTTGGAGCATTGCATGGAGGTGTTCATGGATGATTTTTGTATCTATGGGGATTCCTTTGATCTTTGTCTAGACAATCGTGCAAATGTATTAGAGAGGTATACTAAATCAAACCTTATACTAAATTTTGAGAAATGCCATTTTATGGTTAGACAAGATATTATTTTAGGACACATTGTCTCTAATGATGGGATCTTTGTGGATCCGACAAAGGTCAATGTTATTTCTAGTTTGCCTTACCCCTCTTCTGTGATGGAAGTCCGTGCATTTCTTGGACATGCAAATTTTTCCTAGCGATTCATTAAGGACTTTAGTAAGGTGGCACTACCTCTCTCTTGATTGTTGCAAAAGGATGTGAAATTTGATTTGAGTGAAGAGTGCATGGAGGCCTTTGACAAGCTCAAGATTGCTTTGACCCAAGCTCCCATAGTGAGAGGACCGGACTGGACTAGACCATTCGAGATCATGTGTGACGCCTCAAAGTATGCGGTGGGAGTGGCGCTAGCTCAGCGCGAGGGTAAAATTCCTTATGTCATTGCCTATGCCTCTAAAACTTTAGATAGAGCGCAATCCAATTATACTACCACCGAGAAAGAGTTGTTAGCCATTGTCTTTGCCTTGGATAAATTCTGGGCTTATTTACTTAGTTCTAAGGTGGTAGTGTACTCGGATCATGCGGCTTTAAAGTATTTGTTGGCCAAAAAGGAATCGAAACCAAGGTTGATTCGACGGGTGTTCCTATTGCAATAATTTGACCTAGAAATCAAAGATAGGAGAGGTTTGATGACTTGCATCATTTACCCTTTTTACCTATGCGAAAGGACCATAAAAAGAGCACATATATATTGTTTCAATGCAATTTCATGAACTAAATGATAAATATTATGGTACATTGCTTTGAAATGGGTTTGTGTTGAATTTTGTAGGAAATGATAGAAAAAAAAGCAATAAAAGCACTAATAGAGGAAGCACACTCTCAAGGTGGCAAAAGAGTTGGAGACAAACTCAAAGAGAAGCAAAGAGGATTTGGAACCCTGACCTCTTCACACTCAAACAAGAATAACTCGAGCTACAAAGCTCCAAATGAGGTGACCTTAGTGCCATTGGAAAGTAGACTTCCAGAGCTTTTCAACCATATATAATACTCTATAGTGGACACTAGATTTGAGAGTGAAAATCGTAATTCTTTCAAGCACTGCGTACTCGGCGTGGCACGCCAAAACCTGGGCGTGACACATTGGGCCAAAATTCCAGCAAGCCTGCCAGACTGACTTCTTCACCTTCAAAAGATCATAACTTGGGCTAGAAAGGTCCAAATGACATGCTTTCAGCGGCGTTGGAAAGATGAGATCTAGAGCTTTCAAATGATATATAATCGTATATAGTGGGCATTTAATTTGGGGACCCAAATAGATCAATACTTCAGCGTGCAAGGTATTCCCAAACCTTCAAAAGCCCAAAATGCCACTTCAATTACACTCAACATTGGGCCACTTCCTAATACTCCAATTCCTTCAATTATTCTTTAATGCTTCAAGCTTCTATGAAGAGAATTAAAAGTTCACAAGCCCAAGTCAAGCCACAATTAACAATCAATCAAGGCCACAAGAATCATCTAGAAGTAATTAGGAAATTTGCATTTGATTGTAATTTCATTTGAATTTGTAGTTTAGGTAGCTTATAAATAGGGCCTTAGATTCATCATTTTACACATACCATGGAGGGGTGGAGGTGACTCCACTCCCCTTTCACTCTCATTCTCTTCTCTTCTTCCATTTCTTTCATACACACTTTTGTAAATATTTTTCTATGAGTTTCTTATTTCCAACATTGGGAAAGAGAGCTCTATTGCTATTTGATGGATTAATTATTTTTATTCTTCTTCTTCTATTCATCTCTCTTTGATTTACTAGAAAGAATTTCATTCTTCATTCTAGCATTCAATTATCTTGGAAAAGAGATTGAATGTAATTGGATTTTATGGGAACCTTGTTAGAGGAAACATAAAACTATGCTTGAAATTCTTTCTCACACTTGATTATATTTGGATTTTGGTGTTTGGATATGGTTACATATAATCCTCCCTCTACTTAGATCTATGATGATGTGTGGTATAATTAGGGACCATTCATCATCTCTTCTCATGAGCAATTAGACCAAGGAATTGGCTATTGATCAAGATTTGAGAGATTGAACTACCAAGGAATTGGGATTCAATCAATCATGATTGCCAAGAGGTCAATGCGTTGCATGATTGAAGAGGAGATAAAAACTATTGACCCTAAGAATGCAATATCTCTGGATCCCAATGTTAATTTCATTCTTAATTCTTGTTATTTACTTTTTCTCTTTAATTCTTGTCATTTATGGCTTTATTTACTTCTGCACATTTGTGCCTTCCAAGTGTTTGTAGAAATGCTTCACTTAGTTTTACTTTCTAGTCATTTACTTTCTTGTACTTTCCATTCCTTCCAATTTACATTCTTGTACTTTAATTTTCAGCACTTTAATTTATTGTCATTTACTTTCCTTGCACTTTATTGCTTTCTTTTACTTTTATGTCATTTACATTTCCTTGTTGCTTATCACTCAAAATTGAATCGTCTAAATAGAATAATGAATCAACTATTACTTGCTTAATCCGTTAATCCTCGTGGGATCGACCTCACTCTTTGTGAGTTTTATTACTTGATACGACCCGGTGCACTTGCCGGTAGTTAAAACGGAAGAAGTAATTTTTTTTCATCATCATGTTTTTTGCGCCATTACCGGGGATTAATTATGATTAACAAACTACCGGTTGGTTGATTATCTAGATTATACATTTTTTTCATTTTTCTCATTTACTTTATTTTTTTATTTCTCTTTTCTTATTGCTAGTAAGGTGTTTGTGTTATTGCTTCACTAAGAATCCCTCATCTGTGACAATGGGGATTCCAATTTCTTTTGGTGATTATTGTTTGAGACAAAGCATTTTGCAAGAAAAAATGGAGTTTACCTCACATGTTGATCAATCATATTACATGGGATATTTCCCACCACCACAAAATGATTAATGTCATTATCCTCATGGTGGATGGGAATATTAACAAGATATGATGGATCATGAGCAATCAACCCAAATAGAATATACCACAAGGTCACACAATGATCAAGCAAGTTACATAGGGGATTTTTCACCACCACAAAATGATTCAAGTTGCTATACTAATTGTGGTTGGGGATATCAAGATCAAGGAATGATGGGATACTTCCCAAGAACACAAAATGATTCATACTCCTATGAATGGGACAACTATCCAAATTGTGATTAGGAAGGCCAAAACCAAAGAGAATTCAATGTTTCCTATCCCATCCATCAAGAGCCATCATCCCTAAATGCATTTAAGCAAAATTGTCCAACCTCACCTCCAAATACTTCATATCAAAATTCTTCACCACTTGAGTTTGCCTCAACACAAAATTCCTTCCAAAATCCATACAATTTAATTCATCAACCACAAAATTCATTTCACTATATACAAAACTCATTTCAAAATTCACAAAATTCATTTCACAACTTACAAAACTCCTTCCATATTCCTCAAAACAATTTTACCACAACCTATGCACTTCGACAAGCTCATCAAATTTCCTCTATAAAACTTTCACTAGAACAAATGTCCCAAACATCTACCTGGTGCACGAACTGTAAATCACACTTTTCACAACTCGTACCACTAACCAGCAAGTGCACTGGGTCATCCAAGTAATACCTTACGTGAGTAAGGGTCGAATCCCAAAGAGATTGTTGGCTTGAAGCAATCTATGGTTATCTTGTAACTCTTAGTTAGGATGTCAATTATAATTATCAGTTTGAATTGTGAAGAATAAAAGAGCATGAAATAAATACTTGTTATGCAGTAATGGAGAATATGTTGGAGTTTTGGAGATGCTTTGTCTTCTGAATCTCTGCTTCCTTACTGTCATCTTCTTCACGCACACAAATTTCCTCCTATGGCAAGCTGTGTGTTGGTGGATCACCGTTGTCAATGGCTACCATCCGTTCTCTCAGTGAAAATGGTCCAGGTGCGCTGTCACCACACGGCTAATCATCTGTCGGTTCTCACTCATGCTGGAATAGGATCCATTGATCCTTTTGTGTCTGTCACTACGCCCAACCCTTGTGAGTTTAAAGTTCGTCACAGTCATTCAATCCCTGAATCCTACTCGGAATACCACAGACAAGGTTTAGACTTTCCGGATTCTCATGAATGCTGCCAATGGATTCTAGCTTATACCACGAAGATTCTGATTAAGGAATCCAAGAGATACTCATTCAATCGAAGGTAGAACGGAGGTGGTTGTCAGGCATGCGTTCATAGGTTGAGAATGGTGATGAGTGTCGCGGATCATCACATCCATCATATTGAAGTGCGAATGAACATCTTAGATAGAAACAAGCGTGTTTGAATAGAAAACAGAAATCATTGCATTAATTCGTCGAGACACAGCAGAGCTCCTCACCCCCCAACAATGGAGTTTAGAGACTCATGCCATCAAAGATACAAAGTTCAGATCTAAAAATGTCATGAGATGCAAAATAAATCTCTAAAAGTTGTTTAAATACTAACTAGTAACCTAGGTTTACATAAAACGAGTAAACTATGATAGATAGTGCAGAAATCCACTTCTGGGCCCCACTTGGTGTGTGCTGGGGCTGAGACTTGAGCTTTACACGTGCCTAGCCTGTTTTTGAAGTTAAACACCAGGTTGTAACCTGTTTTGGGCGTTTAACTCCAATTTGTAACCTGTTCCTGTCGTTTAATGCTAGAATAGGGCAGAGAACTAGTGTTGAACGCCAGTTTGCGTCATCTAAACTCGAGCAAAGTATGGACTATTATATATTGCAGGAAAGCCCTGGATGTCTACTTTCCAACTCAATTGAGAGCGCGCCATTTGGACTTCTGTAGCTCCAAAAAATCCATTTCGAGTGCAGGGAGGTCAGAATCCAACAGCATCTACAGTCCTTTTTCAGCCTCTGAATCAGATTTTGCTCAGATACCTCAATTTCAAGCAGAAAATACCTAGAATCATAGAAAAACACACAAACTTATAGTAAAGTCTAAAAATATGAATTTTTCCTAGAAACTAATAAAAATATACTAAAAACTAACTAAAACATACTAAAAACTACATGAAATTACCCCCCAAAAAGCGTATAAAATATCCGCTCATCACAACACCAAACTTAAACTGTTGCTTGTCCCCAAGCAACTAGACAAATAAAATAGGATAAAAAGAAATCAAGAAGCAATAATATCTCAGAGTTTCAAGTGAAGCTCAGATTCTAATTAGATGAGCGGGACTAGTAGCTTTTTGCTTCCGAATAGTTTTGGCATCTCACATTATCCTTTGAAATTCAGAATGATTGGCATCCATAGGAACTTAGAACTCAGATAGTATTATTGATTCTCCTAGTTTAGTATGTTGATTCTTGAACACAGCTACTTTATGAGTCTTGGCCGTGGCCCTAAGCACTTTGTTTTCCAGTATTACCACCGGATACATAAATGTCACAGACACATAACTGGTGAACCTTTTCAGATTGTGACTTAGCTTTGCTAAAGTCCCCAATTAGAGGTGTCCAGAGTTCTTAAGCACAATCTTTTGCTTTGGATCACGACTTTAACCACTCAGTCTCAAGCTTTTCACTTGGACCTGCATGCCACAAGCACATGATTAGAGACAGCCTGATTTAGCCGCTTAGGCCTGGATTTATTTCTTTGGGCCCTCCTATCCATTAATGCTCAAAGCCTTGGATCCTTTTTACCCTTGCTTTTTTGTTTTAAGGGCTATTGGCTTTTTCTACTGCTCCTTCTCTCTTCTTTTTTTTTTCATTGCTTTTTCTTGCTTCAAGAATCAAATTCATGATTTTTCATATCATCAATAATATTTCTCTTGTTCATCATTCTTTCAGGAGCCAACAATTTTAACATTCATAGAATTCAATATAAAAAACATGCACTGTTCAGGAATTCATTCAGAAGACAAAAAGCATTGCCACCACATATAAATAATTAGAATTTTCCTTATTAAAAACTCAAAAAAATATTGCCTCTTTATTCTAAAAAATTGCTATTTTATTCATATTTGATGATGATGAGAAAAATAAATTATAGCTTAATTGGAGATAAAATCAAAATAGAGATACTAATTACTACTACTCGTATATAACTTCTAAGGTAAATTTCTAATAAGAACAATTATCACAGAGTTAAGGCTAAGATTTGGACTCAACAACCTTTGCTTTGGGAGGTAGATGCCTCTTTAGTCTGTGGAGTGCTAGGCCCTTCAAGAGATAGCTTCTGGCGCTTCAGTTCTTTCAGTTCATGCCATTGCTCTTCTTGTTCCCTAATCAATTTGTAGAGCATGCTGTTTTGATTTTGCTGCTCTTCCTTCAGTTGATCCATAGCTTCTTGCAACTTGGTGATAGATGCTTCTAGGTGCCCCCAGTATTCAAATTGAGGAATTTCCGAGAGAAACTCTTGTGCTCTCCTCTTGATGGGGTCGTCCTGCACTTGTCCTTCCATTGACTTTTTGGTGATTGGTTGCTCAACTGAGATATACTTATCTACCCCCATTTTTACCCCAGCATCTTTACATAACAGAGAGATCAAGCTTGGGTAAGCCAATTTGGCATCTTTGGAGTTCTTGTTTGCAATTTTGTAAAGCTCACAAGAAATCAGCTGATGAACTTCCACTTCTTTTTCCAGCATAATACAATGAATCATCACTGCTCTTTTGATGGTGACTTCAGAGCGGTTGCTAGTGGGCAGTATAGAGCACCCAATAAAGTCCAGTCAACCTCTGGTGACTGGTTTGAGATCTCCTCTTTTGAGTTGGTTTGGGACACCCTTTGTGTTGGTTGTCCATTTGGCTCCAGAGAGGCATATGTCTTCTAGGATTTTTTCCAAGCTCTGATTTGGTCTCATCATTCTCCTATTAAAGGAGTCTGGGTCATCTTGCGGTTGAGGCAGCTTGATGATCTCCCTTATTTTGTCAGGGTGGGTGTGAACAATCTTCCCTCTGACCAGAGTTCGATAGTCATAGAATGTGGTTCTAGCTATTCTCTGCCTGTCTGTTTGCCACAGATTAGAGTAGAATTCCTGAACCATGTTTCTTCCCACCTTTGTTTCAGGATTAGCTAGGACTTCCCAGCTCCTGTTTCGAATTTGCTCTTGGATCTCCGGATATTCGTCTTCTTTCAGATTGAATTTAACTTTCGAGATCACTGATCTTAGACCCATTATTTTGTAGTAATGGTCTGAATGTTCTTTGGTTAAGAACTTCTCTTGATTCCAAAGTGGTTTTCAAATATTCTCTTTCTTGCCTCTTGAGTTGGTTTGTTTTCCCTTAGGAAACATGATCTTGGTGGGTATTGGCTTAGTGATCACGGATAAACACACTAAACTTAGAGGTTTACTTGTCCTCAAGCAAAAGAAAAGAAAGAAGAGGGATAAAGGGAGAGCCAAGTTCGAATTGCGGAAGAGAGGGGGAGGCCGATCGAGGATTTAAAGAGAAGGGGGGTGGATTTTCGAAAACTTTTGAAAAATATATGATATAAGATGTGATTTGGAAAAGATAAGTATGATAGGAAAAGATGTAATTTAAAATTGAAAAGATATGAAAGATATTTGAAAAAGATAGATTTGTTCTAAAAAAATGGTGAAGATTTGAAAAAGATATTGATGAGTTTGAAAAAAATTTGAAAAAGATAGATTTGTTTTGAAAAAGATTTGAAAATAGGTTGAAGAAGAATTGAGAAAGATTTAGTTTTAGGATTAAGATGTTTTAAAAAATTTTGGAAAAAGTTTGAAAATTGAAAGTATGGGAATATGTTTATGCAAGAAAATATGGATGAAAATATGAAAATTTGAAAAAAAAAAGTTGGGAACAAAAACTTCCTCCCCTCCACAATCCTGGCGTTAATCGCCCAACTGCTGCTTGTTTTAGGCGTTTAACGCCCATCTGTAGCCTCTTTTGGGCGTTTTTCTGAACGCCCAGGATGCTACAAGTTTGGCGTTAAATGCCCAGAATGGCACCCATTCTGGCGTTTAACACCCAAAAAGGTATCATTATTGGCATTAAACGCCCAGTAGATGCTTCTTTTGGGCGTTTAACGCCCAATTGTACCTCTTACTAGCGTTTTCTTGCCAGTGAGCTCCTTTTCCCTGTTTTGTACTCTGAATCCTTCTGTAACTCTGTGAACTTATGCAATTGATTCTTTACCTTGAAGATTATAAATAAATAATTAAATAAAAAGCTTTGCTAATGGCTGGGTTGCCTCCCAGCAAGCGCTTCTTTATTGTTTTTAGCTGGACCTTGCTGAGCTTTTAATCTAGCCTCAGCTTTGAGCACTCTTGCTCAACATTGCCTTCAAGATAATGCTTGATTCTCTGTCCATTAACAATGAACTTCTTATTAGAATCAATGTCTTAAAGCTCTATATAGCCATATGGTGACACACTTGTAATCACATATGATCCCCTCCACCGGGATTTTAGTTTCCCAAGGAATAACCTGAGCCTAGAGTTAAATAGCAGAACCTTCTGTCCTGGTTCAAAGACTCTAGATGACAACTTTCTGTCACGCCACCTTTTTGCTTTCTCCTAGTAAAGCTTGGCATTTTCGAAAGCAGTGAGTCTGAATTCCTCTAGCTCATTCAGCTGGAGCAATCTTTTTTCTCCAGCTAATTTGGCATCAAAGTTTAGGAATCTGGTTGCCCAGTAGGCTTTGTGCTCCAGTACAGGCAGATGGCAGGCCTTACCATACACAAGCTGGTATGGAGAGGTCCCTATAGGAGTCTTGAATGCTGTTCTGTAAGCCCACAGAGCATTATCCAAGCTTCTTGCCCAATCCTATCTACGGGTGCTTACTGTCCGTTCCAGGATTCTTTTTAGTTCTCTATTAGAGACTTCAGCTTGCTCGTTTGTCTGTGGATGATATGGAGTTGCCACCTTGTGACTAATTTCATACCGGACCATACCAGAGTAAAGCTGTTTGTTACAAAAGTGAGTGCCTCCATCACTAATTAGGGCTCTAGGGACACCAAACCTGCTGAAGATATGTTTCTGGAGGAACTTCAGCACTGTCTTAGTATCATTAGTGGGTGTGGCAATGGCCTCTACCCATTTGGATACATAGTCGATTGCAACCAAAATATATGTGTTTGAGTATGATGGTGGGAAAGGCCCCATGAAGTCAATACCCCATACATCAAACAACTAAGTCTCCAAGATTCCTTGTTGAGGCATGGCGTAGCCATGAGGCAGATTACCAGATCTCTGGCAACCATCACAGTTACGTACAAACTCTCGGGAATCTCTATAGAGGGTAGGCCAGTAGAAGCCACATTGGAGGACCTTGGTGGCTGTTTGCTCACCTCCGAAATGGCCTCCATATTGTGACCCATCTTATGAGCCTGGGTGATAAACCCATATTTCATGAGTTCTTTTGTGCTTAATTTGAGTGATTTATATAATCCTTCACCTACTTATTCACATTAATTACATGGTTTTACTTTCCCTTCCTTATTATATGATGTAAATGAAAAACATGTTTCCTAAGCTTTAAAAATTAATTAATTTAATTACCTTTATTTCCATTCGATGCCGTGATTAGTGTGTTGAGTAGTTTTAGATTTTCTAAGGCATAATGACTTAAAGGATGGAAAAGGAAACATACAAAAATGGAAGGAGAAAGCAAAACGGAGCTTTGAAGGAAACTGGTATTCACGCGATCGCATGGATGACGCGATCGCGTGCCAAGCACGAATCAGCAGCGATGCGGCCGCATGACTGACGCGACCGCGTGGCAAGGAAAAGCTCCGAATGACGCGATCGCGTGACCCACGCAGACGCGTGACAGAGGCCACGTATCAGAATTTACAGAATAAGCCCCAGCGATTTCTGAAGCCCTTTTTGGCCCAGATCCAAGTACAGACAGCATAGACCAAAGGTTATAAAGTGTGGGAATGCATCCATTCAAAAAAGACCTCTCATATTTTTAGTTTTCAATGATTTAGATTTAGTTGAGAGGGAGATCTTCTCTCTCTCTCTCTTAGGATTTAGGATTTCTTCTTGTTTTAAGAGTGACTCTCAACACAGAATGTTCTTTGAATTAATGATAATTGAGGTATTTTCAGTTTATGATTGTTCTCTTTGATTTAAGTTACCATTGCTTCCCATCTAAGGATATTTTTATTATTCCAGCAAGTTTACTTTTTCCCCTTTTGGTCCTGGTTAAGAATTCAGTAACTCAACAGTTATCAAACTCAACACAATTGATAATCGTTATCTTGCTAATTGAGCTGAACTTAAGTAATCCCAACCTTTTCTTAGGAAATAAATAGGATTCAAAGGCCAGATTAATTAGTCCCTTGACTTTCCTTTGCCCTAGTAAAGGTTGACGAAGTGGAGTTTAGATTCAACTTTCATTATAGTTGGGAGAGATAACTACGTTGGACCTCTAATTTCTCTTTCCTTGCCAAAAGTCTGCTTTACAGTATTTATTTATTTTAACTGCCATTTACTTTACTTGCTTCTCATCTTCTAAAACCCGATTACATCCTTTATAGCCAATAATAAGAACATACTTCTTCGCAGTTCCTTGAGAAGACGACCCGAGGTTTGAATACTCGGTTAACAATTTCTAAAGAAGTTTGTTACTTGTGACACCCAAAACGTTTGTGCGAAGGGACTTTTGTCGGTTTAGAGACTATATCTACAACATGACTGTTTTTATGACATTCTTTACTGGCAAAAATCCTAACGTCAAAATGGTGCCGTTGCCGGGGAACTGCTAACGTGTGCCTTATTATTGGTTATTGTAAATATTTTTCTTTTGCTTGTTTATTTATTGTTGTTTTTCCTTTTTATCTTTATTTGCTACTATGAACTCTCACCCCTCTCGCTTTGAGTTTGGTTCTAATATTGTTAAAGGAAATAGAAGTTACAGCAGGAATGTGCATCAAGGTCAGACCAATCAAGGATGGATGGAACCAAGAGGATCTAATCAACCCTTTTGGCAGCAGCACCCTCCGAGATATCCTGGACAAAGACCATTCTACAATGCATACCCAGCTGAAAGACACGGTGGACAACCTTGTAACTACCAACAAGCCCCACCCCGTGCATATAAACCATCCTTTCAACATAACCCCGAACCACCACACTCACAAGCTTCTCTTCACCATTCGCGACCATATGATCCTTCCTTACCCCAATACCAATCCAATCGTTCCCAATCACCACCACTTTCCTTTGTATCATGTCCAAGTCCAGCAACCCGAGAAGCAGAGGATCGCCTAAAGGAAACAGTAAGAAAATTTCACACAACCATTCAACAACTGGAGCAAGTGATAATTCAATGGGCTTCTAGGCGCTTAAATACACAAGGATCAGCCACAGCTCCATATGGACAGCCCAATGAAGAGCGTAGCATGAAGGAGATACCAGAAACTCGAGTGGACAAGACAGAGCATGAATTTTTACTAGAACAATTAGAAGAAGCTGTCTTTGTTCAAGAAGAAGAGTTGGTTGAAGACCTAGGAAATGCTGAACATCCTTGGGAATCCAGAATGGAGGAAAACTCCATCCAGGATGCTACAGTTGATGCTAAGGAGGATGCTGTACAATCTCCAAGGCAAGTCGTTTATGAGGAATCAGACGGAATAACCCAAGAAGCAAATTCCCTTAATGATGATAGTCACAAGTCTAGCTCTCTTGGTGATGAACTTGCATCCGCAAGTGAATTCTCTGAGATTGAAGAATCTTCCCCAAGTGAATATGAAGATGATGTAGAGGTAGATTTCTCTCAACCTCCAATCTATGACTCAGGTGATGAGGAAGACATAGAAGACCTTGACCAGAACACAGATACAATTGAAGATCTTTGCAAAGAAGTGGAGGAATTCACAGAAGAGCACAAAGAAACGGAACTTGCAGAACCACCAAAAACACCTACCCCAAGGCCATTACCACCTAATACAAGCTTCAAGTGGGTACAATCCTTAACTTATAATTTTACTTATTCACTTGAATATGGTTTGCTTGAAACAGATGGCCAGCTTAGAGCTCTCTGCGGCTTTAAGAGTAAGAGGGAAATGGCTCGTACTCAGAGTTGGTGCACAAGGTTCAATAAGACTCCACGCTTTACCTCGAAGTACACGGATTGGTATCATGCTCAATTGCATGGATCACGGAGAACGTTTGGTCACCACGATGAGATTCTACTTTTTAAACCGCCCGGATGGAAACATGTAGATCAAGACGGAGGCGGATTTAAAAGCAAGGCCTGGAATCCTGGACTCTATCCTGACAGTCGTAGTCCTGGGAGCCTGGAAATCTATTTGAAGCTGCTCAGAAGCTTCACATGCCTAGTTTGGGACACCGGAGGCTATTGGCATTCCAAGCACTGGTGGAGATTTTTAGACGAATTTAAACATAAACCACCATAATAGGATACTCCTCCAATGTCCAACTTAAGGACTTTAACTAAAAATACTAGGTGGGAGACAACCCACCATGGTATGGTCGCTTCTTTTTCAATTTATTTCTTGTTAATTGCTTTCATTTTTCCTTTTTCAATTTTAATTTATTAATCCTAGAATCATGCATAGCATTCATGTTAATCATTGCATTCTGCACTTTTCATGCATAAAAAAAAAGGGTGCACGACGCGACCGCACGCCCCATGCGATCGCGTCATATTGCGAAAAACACCACCCGCGCGACCGCATGACCCACGCAGCCGCGTGATATATATATCGGCGTAAGGATCGAACGAACAGAAAGTTAGGCTGGAATCGTGCGGCCCTTGTGCGTTTCGCACAAATTGGCCCACGTGATCGCATGCCCCATGCGATCGCGTCACTTACACATTACCAATCCCACGCGTCCGCATGAGCGATGCGATCACGTCGCATGGATTGCACATCACCCCAAAAGGAGACAGAGAGTTGCGCTAAAACGGTGCTGGAGTCATGCGTTTAGCATGAATTCCAGCGACGCGATCGCGCGACCCACGCGATCGCGTCACCCTTCTTTCCCCCCTCTCATGCGATCGTGCGCCTCACGCGATCGCGTCACTCCCATTTTCATCCCAACCACGCAACTGCGTGCCCCACGCGGCCGCGTGGATTCGAAAATATAACCCCCTCAGCCCGCGAACCCTATCAGTCGCGCAGCCCCCCACCCCCAACCCTCTTCCCCCTCTCTGCTCCTCCTTCCTTCTTCTTCCTCCAGCACCACCCAGCCGCCACCAACGCCACCACCCGGACGCCACCGCCGTCCAGACGCCGCCGTCGCAACCCCCTCCCCTCCCTTCTTCTTCCTTCTTCCTCTCCCCTCCCCTCTCCACCACTGCCCACCACCAACCACTGCCGGCCATCAGCCGCGCCCCCCCTTCTCCGTCACCCAACCACCCCCCTCTTCTATCACTCACCCTAAACCCTCTCCGCCACTGGCCCCTCAGTCGCCACCGCGACGCCGTTCCCCGCCACCGCGCCGAACGCCGCCGCAGCCACCTTCTTCCCCGTTCCACCCCTCCCGCCTACCAGGTTCCGCAAAACGCAACCCCATTTCATCCGTTCGTCGTTTTTCTTTAATTTTTTTTCTGTTTCTGTTCATCATTAGGATAGATAGATTTGCATGTTGTAGTGGAATTTTTAGGTTGTTAGGTAGCTTAGGCTGTGGTTAGTGGATCTAGGTCTGTTTACTTGCACTGTTCCTGTTTATGTCTTATCATAACTGCTATTCTACTGTTCCTGTGACCTCGTTCATATGCTATGATTTCTTACAATTGCTGCTTGTTACTCTAAATTTTCCTGTTTCTATTCATTACTGGTAACTGCAGCCAGTTTTTGATTCATATGAACTGCTATGATTGCTGTTTATTTTCCGGAACAATCCAATTTTAGCCGGAATGCTGCCCAAATTTTTTGTAAATTGTTTTCATTCATGTTTTGGTTTGGCATTTTTGAACTTTATTTTACTCTGCTTTACCCACACCATTCCATGAATGCTATGGCAGACATTCTTACCCTCTTTGATTTCCTGGTTCATAAACTGCATTTGTGATTCACTGATTCCAATTTTTGCTTTCTTTATTTCTATTCGAATCAGCATCACCCTGTTTTCCTTATTCGATTATGAGTACTTCTATTCTTACCTGTGAATCCTTGTTATATGGAATTTTTCTATGCCACTTACTTTAACCCGCACTTTACTAACTCACTAATTTTAATTTGCTGATTTCTTTTTCAAATTCTAACCATACTAACCCTTTTAATCTCTTTTCTGATTATTTTCACTTTCCTCTAACTTTCTAACCATGGCATATTGATTATTTTTCCATTTAACATAAATTCAATCACATTTCATTTACTCATTTTCCTTATTCTAATTCTCCATTGACGCTTCGAGTTTCCTTTGTTTAATTGCCTATTTGCTTTCCTATTTTATTCATATCCTGGTTTTCTATTTTTCAGGATGTCTGCCTCACAGAGGAAAGGCAAAGGCAAAGCTACTGGCAAGTGCAAGAGAGGAGATTCTTCCCAGTCCATCATTGCTCTAATGCACGATTCTTCATGGTGGGAGAAGAACTTCACACAGCAGGAAAAGGCTGACCAGTTGCTCCCTGCGATGATCCTATCAAATTTGCAAATCGGTACTGTGAACTGAAGTACCCGGCTTTTGCAAACTCCAGAAATCTATACCTGGAACAAACTCTGAAGATTCCAGAAGCCCTCCAGCAGTACACCACTGAGCAAATCAAGCAAAGGGGCTGGTTCTTTCTGGAAAGAATACTGACAGAGGTGAATTCATCTTGGGTACGGGAATTCTACTGCAACTACTATCTCACTACCCTAGATGCAGTGAACCTGAGAGGAAAACAAATTCTGGTCACTGAAGAAGCCTTAGAGGACATTCTCCGGCTCCCAGCCAAGTCCGATCAGCCTGATGGTTATTCAAAGGCTGAGGAGGACATGCGTCAGATGCAGTTTGATTGGGATGCTGTGAAGGCACGGATAGCTCTCGACCCGACTGTTCCTTGGGAGATGGGTCAGGACACTACCATGCCTAGAGGGATCAAGAGAGCATACTTAAACGATGAGGCTCGGTTATGGCATCAGATCTTGAGTAATTATGTGATGCCGAGTACTCACGAGACGGAGATTCCGGCTGCTATGATCACCCTCCTTTGGTGTGTGCTGGAGGGTAAGGACATTTATCTGCCACGCTTCATTCGACACTATATGGCCAGGGTGCACGTCCGAGGCACCCTCCCCTTTCCATATCTAGTTACACAGCTTGGCCGTCGAGCTGACGTGCCATGGGAGGATGCCGATGAGAGACCACCAGCGGCGGATTGTAGGAAGATCATTCCGCACAGCCAGAACTTCTTAGCCTTGGGCCACAGACCACCACCATTCACTGCTACTGATGAGTCAGCCCCACCATCTGCTGGACCCTCTTCCTCCACTGCTGCACCACCTACCACTGCACCTCCACCTGCCCCAGAGCCCGTCTATCATCTGGTGCACCGCTTGTTCCGACGACTTGACCAGATGGAGCGTCGCAACAAGCGGCGCTATGAGCACCTAAAGTTGATGATACGATCCGGTGACATCCCCTCCGAGCCCGACACACCATCCGAGGCATCTGAGGAGGAGGCGGATGCACCCGAGGCAGAGACCCATCCCCAGGAGGCAGCACCAGCCGCACCACAGGCAGCGGTCCCACATCAGATTGAGGCTGCGGATCTTGAGATCCCGATCCAGTTAGCACCTCCTCCACAGCAGCCAGACCCTCAGCCCACCACCACCACCGAGACTCCAGCTACCATCCCTCCTAGTGATGACACTCCTTCACACCCGGCTTGATTGAGCATCGAGGACGATGCTTCCTTTTAAGTGTGGGGAGGTCACCATCTCTGGCGTTTATTTTGGTGAACCACTACATACTTTTTCTTTTATTTTGGATATTTTTTGTATTTTTCTCTTTTTCTTTTACTGTTATTTTCTGAGTACTTATACATTGCTTTTATGTATTTTTACTCTATTTTCTGCATATTGCATCTTTAGTTCATATTTTTAGTTATTTAGTTTAGTTTACAATTCTGATTTATTAGTGGATTAATTAGTATAGTTTACCCTTTTTAGCATAAGATAGTATAGTTTAAAATTGAAAAATATAAAAAAAGGAAGTAAGCTAGGAAATTGGACATATCAGATTTAAATCCACAAACCTTATATATAGCATTACATGATGTAGTTAAGCTGACAACATTTCATCAAGGAGGAACATTAAAACTTTAAAAGCTACCCTAAAAAAGTTTTTTTATGAGAATAATGGGAATTTTTAACTAAACCTGCATACAATATATAAATGATATATGATGCTTGAGTTAGAGAACACACAGCCTGTGAATCTTGAGCTTAATTGTATGGTTGCATTCAAACCATAATTTCATTTCTGTGTGTTTCATTTCTTTTTATTCTGATGTTCTTTACTTTGCTTTAATCTATATGTCCAATTATAGAATATAGAATAGATACATACCAAGAGAATGATTGAGGCCATCATTTGATTTTAGCTCACTTACCCCAAATTAGCCTACCTTTTACATCACCCTTATCAGCCCCCTTGAGCCTTTTTAAAACCCCTTTATTCTATTTAGCCAAATTACTAGCCTTAAGCAGAAAAACAAAAGAAAATCCCAAGTGAATCCTTGGTTAGCTTATGATAGAAAATTATAAATAGAGAAAAATGTGGGAAACCTTTTGGGAACATGGGTAATAGAAACAAAAGGGTAGAAAAGTTAAAAGGAATAAAAATAAAATTTGAGGAGCATGCTCATGAGAAAATCTAAGTGATTCAATCACCATGTGCATAAAAAAAAAAGAGTTGTTTTTCAGCATTTAAATAAAAAGGAATACAAAAGAAATTCTCCAATGCAAAAAAAATAAAATAAAATAAAATAAAAAAATAAAAAAATAAAAAATAAAAATAAAAAAATAAAATAAAAACAATGCACATGGGATAAAAATAAAAAGTGAAATATGAGCATGTAACAATAAGTGGGATAATATGGGAGAATAGGCAAAGAAGTTTTGTTTTACTAAATATGTATGTTAGGTGAAATTTTAGTCTAATTAAGGATTCACTTATTAGCTCACTTGACACTATACATAAATCCTTACCTTTACCTTGGCCCCATTACAACCTTAATTAAAGACCTCATGACTTTTTGGTATGACTATATTCTATAATTGTTGATTGGTTAGATGAAGAACAAAGTTATAGAAAGTAGGAATAAAAAGAAAAATAGAGTGAATAAACCCAACAATTACTGAGTGACTAGAGAGTAAACACAAAATCCAGTGAGGGTTCTATAACTCATCAACATATATATGTGCTTATATTTACTGATTGTTTTGCAAGTTTGTACAATGTTTTCTTTCCCATCTCATTTGCTAAAATGCTTTATTATTTAAGGGTTGGCTATACATATACATGACTCCTTGAGAATGTGAATTAACTTGACTACATGTAAGCTTTATATATAAGTGAATAAGTTAGAGTTGCATAATGCATCATTCATTTAGGAAGTTGCCTTTAAATTAGGTTGCATTGCATGACATTCCATTACTTTAACCTTAATTATTTACCTTAGATTTAGCATGAGGACATGCTAGTGTTTAAGTGTGGGGAGGTTGATAAACCCATATTTCATGAGTTCTTTTGTACTTAATTTGAGTGATTTATACAATCCTTCACCTACTTATTCACATTAATTACATGGTTTTACTTTTCCTTCCTTATTATATGATGTAAATGAAAAACATGTTTCCTAAGCTTTAAAAATTAATTAATTTAATTACCTTTATTTCCATTCGATGCCGTGATCAGTGTGTTAAGTAGTTTCAGATTTTCTAAGGCAGAATGACTTAAAGGATGGAAAAGAAAACATACAAAAATGGAAGGAGAAAGCAAAACAGAGCTTTGAAGGAAACTGGTATTCACGCGATCGCATGGATGACGCGATCGCGTGCCAAGCACGAATCAGCAGCGACGCGGCCGCATGACTGACGCGACCGCGTGGCATGGAAAAGCTCCGAATGACGCGATCGCGTGACCCACGCGGACGCGTGACAGAGGCCACGTATCAGAATTTACAGAATGCGCCCCTAGCGATTTCTGAAGCCCTTTTTGGCCCAGATCCAAGTACAGACAGCATAGACCAAAGGTTATAAAGTATGGGAATGCATCCATTCAAAAAAGAGCTCTCATATTTTTAGTTTTCAATTATTTAGATTTAGTTGAGAGGGAGATCTTCTCTCTCTCTCTCTCTTAGGATTTAGGATTTCTTCTTGTTTTAAGAGTGACTCTCAACAGAAATTGTTCTTTGAAATAATGATAATTGAGGTATTTTCAGTTTATGATTGTTCTCTTTGATTTAAGTTACCATTGCTTCCCATCTAAGGATATTTTTATTATTCCAGCAATTTTACTTTTTCCCCTTTTGGTCCTGGTTAAGAATTCAGTAACTCAACAGTTATCAAACTCAACACAATTGATAATCGTTATCTTGCTAATTGAGCTGAACTTAAGTAATCCCAACCTTTTCTTAGGAAATAAATAGGATTCAAAGGCCAGATTAATTAGTCCCTTGACTTTCCTTTGCCCTAGTAAAGGTTGACCAAGTGGAGTTTAGATTCAACTTTCATTATAGTTGGGAGAGATAACTACGTTGGACCTCTAATTTCTCTTACCTTTCCAAAAGTCTGCTTTACAGTATTTATTTATTTTAACTGCCATTTACTTTACTTGCTTCTCATCTTCTAAACCCCGATTACAACCTTTATAGCCAATAATAAGAACATACTTCTTCGCAGTTCCTTGAGAAGACGACCCGAGGTTTGAATAATCGGTTAATAATTTCTAAAGGGGTTTGTTACTTGTGACACCCAAAACGTTTGTGCGAAGGGATTTTTGTCGGTTAAGAGACTATATCTACAACGCGACTGTTTTTATGACATTCTTTACTGGCAAAAATCCTAACGTCACTGGGTTTTGAATCCTGCTTTGTAAGTAGATATTTAAGAGCAGCATGGTCGGTGTACACAATCACTTTTGATCCTACTAAGTATGATCTAAACTTGTTAATGGCATAAACCACTGCAAGCAATTCTTTTTCTGTGGTTGTGTAATTTTTCTGGGCATCATTTAAAATACGACTAGCATAATAAATGACATGCAAAAGCTTGTCATGCCTTTGCCCCAATACTGCACCAATGGCATGATCACTGGCATCACACATTAGTTCGAATGGTAGTGTCCAGTCTGGTGCAGAAATAACTGGTGCTGTGACCAGCTTAGCTTTCAGAGTCTCAAACGCCTGCAGACACTCTGTGTCAAACACAAATGGCGTGTCAGCAGCTAGCAGATTGCTCAGAGGTTTTGCAATTTTTGAAAAATCTTTTATAAACCTGCTATAGAATCCTGCATGCCCCAGAAAACTTCTGATTGCCTTAACATTGGCAGGTGGTGGTAATTTTTCAATTACCTCTACCTTAGCTTGATCCACCTCTATTCCCTTGTTCGAAATCTTGTGCCCAAGGACAATCCCTTCCATCACAATAAAGTGACATTTTTCCCAGTTTAAAACCAAGTTAGTCTCTTGGCATCTTTTCAGAACCAATGTTAGGTGATCAAGACAGGAGCTGAATGAGTCTCCATATACTGAGAAGTCATCCATGAAGACTTCCAGAAATTTTTTCACCATATCAGAGAAAATAGAGAGCATGCATCTCTGAAAGGTTGCAGGTGCATTACACAGCCCAAATGGCATCCTTCTGTAAGCAAATACTCCAGATGGACATGTGAATGCTGTTTTCTCTTAATCCTGGGGATCTACTGCAATTTGGTTGTAACCTGAATAACCATCCAAAAAGCAGTAATAATCATGACCTGCTAATCTTTCTAGCATCTGGTCTATGAATGGTAAAGGAAAATGATTCTTTCTGGTGGCTGTATTGAGCCTTCTGTAGTCAATACACACGCGCCATCCTGTAACTGTTATTGTAGGAACCAGTTCATTTTTTTCATTATGAACCACTGTCATACCTCCCTTTTTAGGGACAACTTGGACAGGGCTCACCCAGGGGCTATCAGAAATAGGATAAATAATTCCAGCCTCTAGTAACTTGGTGACCTCTTTCTGCACCACTTGAACCACTGGCTTAGCATCGTCCTCCAATAGGATCTTGTGCATGCATCTTGCTAGGCTGATGCCCTTAAGATCACTTATGGACCACCCAAGCGTTGTATTGTGTCTCCTTAGCACTTGAAGTAGTGCTTCCTCTTCCAGTGGATTTAAAGCAGAGCTTATGATTACCGAAAAAGTTTCACCTTCTCCCAGAAATGCATATTTCAGGGATGGTGGTAGTGGTTTGAGCTCGGGTTTAGGAGGTTCCTCCTCTTCTTGAGGATGTTTCAAAGGCTCTTTCAATTCCTCTGAATCCTCCAGATCAGGCTGAACATCTTTAAAGATGTCTTCCAGCTCTGATTCGAGACTCTCAGCCATGTTGATCTCCTCTACTAAACAGTCAATAAGATCAACTTTCATGCAGTCTTTTGGTGTGGCTGGATGCTGCATGGCTTTGACAGCATTTAGCTTAAATGCATCCTCATTGACTCTCAAGGTTACTTCCCCCTTTTGGACATCAATGAGAGTTTGTCCAGTTGCTAGGAAAGGTCTTCCTAGAATGAGAGTAGCACTCTTGTGCTCCTCCATTTCCAGCACCACAAAGTCAGTGGGAAAGACGAATGGCCCAACCCTAACAATCATGTCTTCAATCATGCGTGATGGGTATTTAATGGAGCCATCAGCAAGTTGGAGACATATCCGGGTTGGTTTGACTTCCTCAGTTAAACCAAGCTTTCTGTTAGTGGATGCAGGTATTAGATTGATGCTTGCTCCAAGATCACATAAAGCTGTCTTGGTGTAGTTATCCTCTAATGTGCATGGTATCATAAAGCTCCTGGGATCTTTAAGCTTTTCTGGGAAGCTTTTCAGAATGACTGCACTGCATTCTTCAGTGAGGAGAACTCTTTCATTTTCTCTCCAATCCTTCTTATGACTCAAGATCTCTTTCATGAACTTGGCATAAGAGCGTATTTGCTCAAGTGCCTCTACAAACGGAATCTTTATTTCAAGAGTCCTGAGATAGTCTACAAAGCGGGCAAATTGCTTATCCTGCTCCTCTTGGCGGAGTTTTTGAGGATAAGGCATCTTAGCTTTGTATTCCTCAACCTTAGTTGCTGCAGGTTTATTTCCTACAGAGGTGGTTGGAGAAGCCTTTTTAGAGGGGTTGTTATCAGCACTTGTGTGTGTCTGATCCCTCACTGGTGTAACGACCCAATTTTCAGTACGCCTAGGACATACCAGAAACTGAGTGCTACCAATTTGTCATCCTAATTATTATCTATTATTTATTATATGAGCCTGATTTGTTGTTAGAAGCGTAGTTGGTTAGCGAGGTACTTTTTTTTTGAAAATATTTGGATTAATAAACAGAATCATTCATAAGCAATTCACAAATAATAACAGATAAAACAGTTATAAACAACCACACATAAATACATCACAAGTAGTTGACAACATTCGGTGATTCAGCCATTATTAGAGTATAGACCTTTAGTTAGAACACTCCTGGATATAGCTAGATAATAACTATATACATATACATACATACAACATCCCAGGCCCTGACCTGTTCAAGAAGTCCCTAAGCTGGCACCTAGGACTCTATACTCACCTAGTCCCTCTAAACTACTAAAGCGAGGGAAAGTACGTTCTAGGTCTTCAAAACTCAAGTCAGGTGGAACGTCAACAAAAGGTAGAACATCATCTGCTACTCCTCTGCACGATCAGACATTGCCATAGGACGTCTCTCTGGTACCTCATCAAGTAGCCACACAACAGGAGTCTCGTACACAGGATTTAGGTTAAAGTTCACGTACAAATGGGGTGCAAACTTTGGCTGCTCTCACAGTATATACATAAACAGAGAACGGGATTCACCCTATTCTCAGAAGACTACCTAGAGCGGAATCCTTTTTGCAAACGGTCGTCAGCGAACTACGGAAAGGAACTCTTGCTTCCATCTGAAGGGGGAAGGGAGAGAGAATGGGTAAGAACTGGGGAGTTCTTAGTAGGGTCGGGGTTATTAGTTAAGTTCATTAATTCTATGTTGTTTGGTAGACAAATAACAGAATATAGAGAAGCAGTAAACAGAAGACAGATAAATAGAGAAGATAGAGAAAACAGATAGTAAAACACAAACAGAATAATACAAGAAAATAACACAAACACAGACATAGAGAATAGAATACAAACAA
Organism: Arachis ipaensis; assembly: GCF_059453495.1. Classification (NCBI taxonomy): domain Eukaryota; kingdom Viridiplantae; phylum Streptophyta; class Magnoliopsida; order Fabales; family Fabaceae; genus Arachis; species Arachis ipaensis. Next base: position 80,413,987 of record NC_142443.1, read on the forward strand.
AGAAAGCATACATTCATGCAACAATCATAATAGAGAAAATGCACAACCAAGTATGATGCATGTCTGTCCTATGCAGGCCATGAGCTCACGTGTCAGTTTACACCTGCAGTCCGACATTACCTAGGAACAAGTCCTAGATATGGTTTCCCTTTGTGTCCTTAGTGCATACGTGTCGGTGGTAAGAATACCACTCCTTCGTGACTACCGGCAGTCGGCGCAAAGCTCGACCCCTTAATATACGCCCAAGGGGAAATAGTGATCCTCAGTTCGTGGGCGTCCCCGAGATCAACACACAAACAAAACAAAGATCCTCAGTTCGTGGGTTTCCCCAAGATCAATACACAAATAAAACAGAGATCCTCAGTTCGTGGGTTATACCCGAGATCAACATACAACAGTTCAACTTTCTGTAGGTGAACTTCGGCCTACAGAAATGGCACCTCTGTAAATGAACTTCGGCTTATAGAGATGGTGCCCCTGTAAGTGAACTTCGGCTTACAGGTATTACAACTCTCTGTAGGTGAACTTTGGCCTACAGGAGCAACACCCTAAGATATACAATTGATATTCACTGCAGGTGAACTTCGGCCTACAGGAATAACAACTCACTGTAGGTGAACTTAGGCCTACAGGACCTCTAGGGCCAATGGAAAAGCAGCAGATGAACATACAACAGAACATCATGCCGCAAGGCTTAACTCTTTATTCTTATACTCTTCTCCTCTATTTTCTTTGTTATATTATTCTTTTATCATTGTCTCTTTACTCTTCTCTGATTACTCTGTTCTCTGTGTCTCTCTACTCTGCTATGATTTTTCTATTTAACGTATGTATTTAAAGCTTATGTAAATTTTGGTATGAATAGTTAGTTTGTCCCAGGTATAGGTTCATTAAGTCTATACTGAAACATTTTAACTTTTCATATTATACCTAACCCTAGTCACAATTCAAGGACTAACTAGGTTGCCCTAGTTTGTTCACTAATCTCTGTCTGTTTTTCTGTCATTAAAACTTTACAGACTTTTCTTTGGTTTCTGTCTTTTCTTTAACTTTTTATCTTTTATTTATCTTTGCCTCACTAACATGTTATTACCACTCCCTAAGTATTTTATGAAGGTAATTATGAGATTCTGCGCTTAAAGTTGTCTTTCTAAAACTTTTACAGAAAACTGCCTTTTCTGCATTATTTTATTATTTTTATTAAAATATTATTTTTAATTAAATATTATTATTTAATATTTTATTATTATTTATTATTTTATCATTAAATTTTCAAAAATTAACTTACCTTTTACTTTTAACCTTTAAAATTCACTTTTTACCACTCGTAACTTTTAATATTTCTACTTTTACCACCCTAACTTTCAGAAATTACTAAATAACCCCTTAAACACCAAAATTTTTACTTCCTTGCCCTTTTAATGATCTAAAGTCTGTTCTTCATGTTCTTCACCACACTCAAAGTGTTCTTCGTGTTCTTCGTAAATTCTTCAGATTCTTTCTCTATTTTTATCCGTTTTTCAATCTTTTCAGCAACCGATTTTTACCATAATTCAAAATAAATTAGCAGCCACTAAATCCCCTTATTTCCTACTTGATTTTAACACAAATTCAACCCAATTTAAGTCCTAGAGTTCGTTTTTCCAGCAGCCATGAAGAACACAAATTTAAAGTTGAATATCATCAAATTTCATCAAAATTTCAACAAACTTTCACCAAGAATAGCTCATATAAGCAATCAATTTCAAGTATAACCAAACCATATCATAATCACACATCTCAAACACAATCAATCAAGATTAAATTCGTCACACCCTACCTGGTTTTGCTGCTCCTAATTCAGTTAGACTTTCAGGTGGTCCTTTAGCACTTTTTCCTCCTAAATCACATCAAGAACAACTTTAAATCCAAAAACCCTCAACTAACCAAATCTCCCTCAGAATGTTAGGAGGTGATTTCTAACCTTAGACTTGCTGGAAAGTCACGTTTCTTGGCCCTCAAGTCAAGTTAAGCATGATTCCTAAGGAAGAACATCAAGAAAACACATGTTTAAGCATGTTTCCTTGAAAACCAAATTGAAAGGGGAAAGGAACAGCCATCTCACCTTATTTCTAGCCTTGATAAGTTACATGGTTATATAGAGGAAGAAGAGAGGATCATTTTGGTGAAATTGGAGTTTTGATTTGAGTTTTGGTTCAGAAGAAATCAAGCTTTAAAGATTAAGTGTTCATGAAGTTTTCTCTCTTTTCTCTCCTTTCAATTTCGGCCAAAGGGAGTAAATGACCAGCCTTGGAGTGTCTTGGAGGTGTAAGGTGAGTTGTGATTGGTTGGCTTGGAGGTGGGTTAAAATAATATTAAAATATCTCAGGTGTATAACTACTAAAACTAGGTGTATCGGAACACTTATAAAAATATCTCTAAAAATTATTTTCTGAGCTACTAGCATAAATGACACTAGTAAAATATTTATTATGAGAATAAAACATGTATAATGAGGCCTTAGCATTGCTAAAGTCATTAGAGAGTACTGGTGCTAAGCTGCACCAATAAACTGTGAACCCGGTTAAGCCGATTTCCTGTTTTTAACTAAAACAGACCAGGTAACCTTATAATATCATTCAAGCATCTTCTAATACTAATATAATGATAATATTATACTATTATCTCTCTTCTTTCATGAGCCAAGTCCGGGTCGTCAAACTGAGACTATTTACGAAAATTACAATTAGAACTCCTAACCGTACGGTTCAAAAACTAGGTTCTTCGCGACTGCGTTATCGAGCTTTCCTCAAAAAGGTTCTAGCTTAAAGATGACATAATGACAATGAGAATTGAGATGCTTGATGATATAGCAGAGGTTCTCCCCCTACTGATCTTTCGGAGAAATCTGTACTTTAGAGAAGATCTCGCATACTCGAAAACCGGGGTTGTTACAATTGGCATTTGAATGCCAGGGTTAGAAGCTTGATTAGCATTGGACGCCAACTTATTACCTGTTTCTGGCGTTTGAACGCCAGAACTGAGCCTCCAATGGGCATTTGACGCCAACTCCTTTCCTATTTCTGGCGTTTGAACGCCAGAACTGAGCCTGGGTTGGGCGTTTAGCGCCAGCTCTCCACCCTTTTCTGGTGTTTGAGTGCTAGAATCATTCCTCTCTGGGCTCTTACTGTCCTCAGAGGGATTTTGGGTAGCAGTTTGTTCATTTCTTGGCTTCCAGCTGCCTTGAAGTGAGGTATTTAATGTTTTCCCACTTCTTAATTGAACTGCTTGGCACTCTTCTGTTATTTGTTTTGATAACTGCTGTTCTGTTTGCTTCAACTGTTCAGCAGTTACTGTTTTAGCCTCTTCTTTCATGGAAGATTCACTACTTACGTACAGATGCTGATTTCTAGCAACTGTATCAATGAGCTATTGAGCTTCTTCAATTATCTTTCTCATGTGTATGGATCCACCAGCTGAGTGGTCTAGAGAAATCTGAGCTTTCTCTGTAAGCCCATAATAGAAGATGTCTAACTGCGCCCACTCTGAAAACATTTCAGAGGGGCATTTTCTTAGCATCTCTCTGTATCTCTCCCAGGCATCATAAAGAGATTCATTATCTCCTTGTTTAAAGCCTTGGATGTTCAGCCTTAGCTGTGTCATCCGTTTTGGAGGGAAATATTAATTCAGGAATTTTTCTGAGAGTTGTTTCCATGTCCTTATGCTAGCCTTAGGTTGGTTATTTAACCACCTCCTAGCTTGGTCTTTTACAGCAAATGGAAATAGTAATAATCTGTAGACATCCTAATCTACTTCCTTATCATGTACTATGTCAGCAATTTGTAAAAACTGTGCCAGAAACTCTGTAGGTTCTTCCTGTGGAAGACCGGAATACTGGCAACTTTGCTGCACCATGATAATGAGCTGAGAATTCAACTCAAAGCTACTGACTCCGATGGAGGGTATACAGATACTACTCCCATATGAAGCAGTAGTGGAGTTAGCATATGACCCCAGAGTCCTTCTGGACTGTTCATTTCTACTTAGGTCCATGATGGAGAAAGGGAGATGATGTGGATTTATTTTATTTATTTTATTATATAAAAAAATTTCAAAATAATAAAATAAAATAAAATAAAAAGTACAATAAAAAAAAGAATTGAAAGTATTTTATGAGGATTTTCGAAAAAGTGAGGAGAGAGAAAGTGGTTAGGATATTTTTGAAAAACATATGATTTTTAAAAACTTGACAACTAAGATATGATAAGATAAAATTTTGAAATTGAAATCTGAATTTTTTTGAAAAAAATTTCGAAATATTTGCTCAAAAATGGTTAGAGAAGATATTTTTTATTTTTGAATTTTATGATGAAAAAGAAAAACACACAAAAGACACACAACTTAAAATTTTTAGATCTAATGCTCCTTGTTTTCGAAAATTTTGGAGGGAAAACACCAAGGAACACCAAACTTAAAATTTTTTTAGAAAACCAAAATAAAATTTTCGAAAACTAAAGAAAAGTTAACAGGAGAACACCAAACTTAAAGTTTGGCACAAGATTTATTCAAAGAAAAATTATTTTTGAAAAAGTTTTAAAAAGAAGATAGCCAATTACCAAGAACATAAGCACAACGCTCTAGCTAATTGAGCTATAAATTTTTAACGTGTTTTAATAAGGTATTTAATAAATAATTTTTTTTTGAAAACTGATATTTTGAAAAAGCACAAGAAAAACAAGAAAAGACACAGAACAAGAAAACTAAAGATTAAATAAGAAAAATTGACAAAAACAACTTGAAAATCAAGGAAGAACAAAGATCATGCAATTTGAAAATTGAAAGACAAAGAAAAGCATGCAATTGACACCAAACTTAAAACATGACACTAAACTCACAGAAAAACTAAAAATTGATAAAGAAAAATAATATTTTTGAAAAATTTTTTTGAAAAGAAAATAAAAGACTCTGACCCAAAAGACAAAATTTTCCTAATCTAAGCAACAAGATGAACCGTCAGTTGTCCAAACTCAAACAATCCCCGGCAACGGCGCCAAAAAACTTGGTACACGAATTGTAAATCACACTTTTCACAACTCGTACCACTAACCAGCAAGTGCACTGGGTCGTCCAAGTAATACCTTATGTGAGTAAGGGTCGAATCCCACAGAGATTGTTGGCTTGAAGCAATCTATGGTTATCTTGTAACTCTTAGATAGGATGTCAATTATAATTATCAGTTTTAATTGTGAAGAATAAAAGAGCATGAAATAAATACTTGTTATGCAGTAATGGAGAATATGTTGGAGTTTTGGAGATGCTTTGTCTTCTGAATCTCTGCTTTCCTACTGTCATCTTCTTCACGCACGCAAATTTCCTCCTATGGCAAGCTGTGTGTTGGTGGATCACCGTTGTCAATGGCTACCATCCGTCCTCTCAGTGAAAATGGTCCAGGTGCACTGTCACCGCACGGCTAATCATCTGTCGGTTCTCACTCATGCTGGAATAAGATCCATTAATCCTTTTGCGTCTATCACTACGCCCAACCCTTGTGAGTTTGAAGCTCATCACAGTCATTCAATCCCTAAATCCTACTCGGAATACCACAGACAAGGTTTAGACTTTCCAAATTCTCAAGAATGCTGCCAATGGATTCTAGCTTATACCACGAAGATTCTGATTAAGGAATCCAAGAGATACTCATTCAATCGAAGGTAGAACGGAGGTGGTTGTCAGGAACGTGTTCATAGGTTGAGAATGGTGATGAGTGTCACGGATCATCACATCCATCATATTGAAGTGCGAACGAACATCTTAGATAGAAACAAGCGTGTTTGAATAGAAAACAGAAATAATTGCATTAATTCATCGAGACACAGCAGAGCTCCTCACCCCCAACAATGGAGTTTAGAGACTCATGCTGTCAAAGATACAAAGTTCAGATCTAAAAATGTCATGAGATGCAAAATAAATCTCAAAAAGTTGTTTAAATACTAACTAGTAACCTAGGTTTACAGAAAACGAGTAAACTATGATAGATAGTGCAGAAATCCACTTCCGGGGCCCACTTGGTGTGTGCTGGGGCTGAGACTTGAGCTTTACACGTGCCTAGGCTGTTTCTGGAGTTAAACATCAGGTTGTAACCTGTTTTGGGCATTTAATTCCAATTTGTAACCTGTTTCTGGCGTTTAACGCCAGAATAGGGCAGAGAACTGGCGTTGAACACCTGTTTGCGTCATCTAAACTCGGAGAAAGTATGGACTATTATATATTTATGGAAAGCCCTGGATGTCTACTTTCCAACTCAATTGAGAGCGCACCATTTGGACTTCTTTAGCTCCAAAAAATCCATTTCGAGTGCAGGGAGGTCAGAATTTAACAGCATCTGCAGTCCTTTTTTAGCCTCTGAATCAGATTTTGCTCAGGTCCCTCAATTTCAGCTAGAAAATACCTGAAATCACAGAAAAACACACAAACTTATATTAAAGTCTAGAAACAAGAATTTTGCCTAGAAACTAATAAAAATATACTAAAAACTAACTAAAACATACTAAAAACTACATGAAATTACCCCCAAAAAGCGTATAAAATATCCGCTCATCACTACCTCAATTAGCCATATGTTTGAGTCCTTAAGGGATGAGCTCTTAAGAAAAATTAATAGAGAAAGGATTGAAAATATGGAGGCCTCAAGAAGAAATCATAAGGTGCAATTGAGTCTAATGGCACAACATTTTGTTGATGAACTGATAATGAGATTTGTCGTGTCGGTTTAGATTTTCTTCTTATAGAAAGAATAACTTCGTTGCAGGCATAGCTCCAAACCAATAAACAACTCTCACATAAAAAAAATTGAGTTGTCACAAGTACAAATCCTAATGAATTTATAACCGAAGTATTTTAGACTCCGGGTCGTCTCATAAGGAATTGCAGTGAAGTGTTTAATTATTGGCTATGAAGATGCAAAGGGGGTTTGATTTTTAATTGACAAGAAAATAAATGACAAGAAAGTAAAATGAGCAATTAAAGAAAGCAATTAATAAAGAGAGACATTCATGGCAAGGGTTGAGATCATAGGCTTTCCATCCTAGTCATACAATGATTAATTCATCTTATTTAGTCAACTCCAACACATAGGGAGAAAGTCAAACAAGATTAATCAATCATATCACAATAATAAACAAGAATTTATCCTATTTCGTCATCTCCAACATTGGAAGAAGGTATAAGTTATCTTCCATGGGAGAAAGTCAAACAAGACTAGTTAATCTCAATCCAAATGTCCTAATCAACTCACTAATTGAATTAGCAAAAGATTAAAGTCAATGGAAATAATATTAACTAACAACTCTAGATCACCAATATGAGTTGGGTTTTCATGACTCAAGATTGCCTAATTACTCTTTCCAAGCCAAGAATGCTCAAAATCTACTCTAAAGACCAACCAAGCATTTTGTCAAACACTTGGTGGGTGTATAAAGAAAGCATAATAAATGACAAGAAATAGTAAAATCTACCAACTACCAATTGCAAGGAAAGTAAATTAATAACTCAAATCATCAATAAAAAGAACATCAAACATTAAATTTCATTCAATGTAAACAAAATCCAACATGAGCATTCATAAACATAAAAGAGACATAAAAGTAAAATTAATACTACAAATCATGAAAATGAAGGAGTAAAAGCAAGAATTCATAAAAGAAACAAGATGAAAACATGTAATTGAACCTAAATCTAAAAGAGATTAACCTAACCTAATTATAGAGAGAAGAGGGAGCTTCTCTCTCTAGAAACTAACCTACATGATGCTACACTACCAAACAATTACTCCCCCCTTTGCCCAAGCTTGAATTCTACATGAAATAGCATTAGAAATGAGTTGGGTTGGGCCCAAGTGCTTCAGAAATCGCTGGGAGCGATTTCACTTTAGTGGGCCACGAGTAGCATCGGCCCGCATGCGTACATGGGGCGTGTGCGCCCCTAAACGCGAAGCAACATATGGCAAATTTTATATCATTTCGAAGCCCTGGATGTTAGCTTTTCAACGCAATTGGAACCGGCTCATTTGGACCTTTGTATCTCAAGTCATGGTCGTTTGAGTGCGAAGAGGTCAGGCTTGACAGCTTTATGGTTCCTTCATTTCTTCATGAGTTCTCCCACTTTGCATGCTTTTCTCCTCACTTCTTCCATCCAATACTTGCCTTATGAACCTGAAATCACTCAAAAAATATATCAAGGTATCGAATGGAATTAAATTGAATTAAAATCACCAATTTTAGGGCCTAAAAAGTATGTTTTCACATTTAAGCACAAATCAAGGGAGAATTGCAAAACCATGCTATTTCATTGAATAAATGTGAGAAAAGGTGATAAAATCCCCCAAATTAAGCACAAGATAAACCACAAAATTAGGGTTTATCATGAACCAAACAATGTCTTCCTTAGGCCAAGGGAAGAATACAACTCCTTAAGCTTGATGAATGGAGTGGTGCTTAGCAAGGAGGATGAAGACCAATTTGTGGGTGTAAAAGAGGAATTGGAAGAGCAAGAAAAAGAGGCTCCTATACCAAGTAAAATCCCAATGAAGGAGGTTGTAAGGGAGAAAAACAACCAAGGGAGTCTACACTTCAAGGAAGTAGAGAGTTGTATGGAGGATGATTTAATTGAACCATCAACCCAAGAGGTTCTTGATGAAGAGGACACTCCAACCATCACACAACACTTAAGTCTTGAAATCAAGGAAGTGAAGGCAATCAATGAAAACACTAAAGAAGGATTGTGACCAAGAAACCAAAGATAACATCCATGAAAAAGAAAAGGTCAACAAAAAGCAATCCAACCCCCACCCCAACAAGCAAGAGGAATCAAGCTAATAACAACAAAAGAAGGCTTGTTAGGAGGCAATCAAATCAAGGGGCATCAATCTTCTCTTCTTCTCCCTTGAAGTCATTTCTCTTAACCAATTGGAAAAAGAGAAAGAAAATTCAAGAACCAACATGTCAAGCTAATGACGCTAAAAGAGTGCTTGTTGGGAGGCAACCCGACCTTTGGTAACATTTTCTTTCTTTGCTTAGTTTACTTTCAATAACTCCGCCTATGTTACACTTGTGGTACATAGCCGGTCCCAAGCCCGGATAAAGGAGGAGGGTTGTGTTAGGTCTTCGGCAACCAACATAAAATTATAGCCGAACCCCCATGACATGAATCAAATACATTATTGTGCTAAAGCTAGGTCGTTGCCTGGAAGCAACGCGCCGTATGGCTCGAGTACGGTGTCAAAGCAAGAGCCGCTGCATCGGTGCCCGGATGTAGTGTTAAATGAGCAAGGGTTCTCACGTTTTCGTGAACGGACGAGGGTAAATAAGCTAGTTCACAAAGTAAAAGGTAAAGGTCGAAGTGACAGAAAGTTGAGATTTGGGACATGGAACATAGGCACTCTAACAGGAAAATCCATGGAGGTGGTGGACACCATGACAAGGAGGAAGATTAACATTATGTGCCTACAAGAAACGAAATGGGTTGGTGCAAAGGCTAGGGAGTTGGATACTTCTGGTTTCAAACTTTGGTATACAGGAAAGGTGAAGAATAGGAATGGGGTTGGAATAATTGTGGATAAGTAGTGGAAGAATGACGTAGTGGATGTCAAGAGGGTGGGAGATCAGATCATCTCTATCAAACTTGTGGTGGAGGGAGGTGCTTTCCATGTGATTAGCGCCTATGCACCGCAGGTGGGTTCGGACGAACAACACAAGATAATGTTTTGGGAGGATCTAGAGAGTTTGGTTCAAGGCATACCTTTGGGAGATAAGATTTTCTTAGGAGGAGATTTAAATGGCCATGTTGGGAGAGAAGTAACTGGATATGGGAATATTCACGGAGGCCATGGTTTTGGGGTGATCAATACCGAGGGTAAAACTATTTTGGACTTTTCCTCAACCTTTGATCTTCTCATCGCAAATACATGTTTTAAAAAGAGAGACGAACATCTTATAACCTATAAGAGTGGCATGACAAGCTCTCAAATCGACTTCTTCTTGTTGAGGAGAGTCGACCGAAAATTTTGCATTAACTGTAAATTATCCCGGGAGAGAGTTTGACAACACAACATAGGGTGCTCGTCATGGATTTTCGCGTTGAGCAAAAGTTGAGGAAAAGACATCATACGAAGAACCCAAGGACGAGGTGGTGGCGGATGAAAGGTGAGGAACAAAGAAGCTTCCTAAGACGGGTAGGAGAAGAGGCAAAGTGGGATGGAAATAGAAGCATGGAAGAGATGTGGAGGGAGATGGCAGAAGTTATTAGAAGAACAGCAAAAGAAAGTTTTGGTGAATCTAAAGGAATAGGACCAAGAGACAAAGAGTCCTGGTGGTGGAATGCGAGTATACAAGAAAAGATAAAGATAAAAAGGGAATGCTTTAAAGAGTGGTCTTTATGCCGCAATGCAGATAATTGGGAAAAATATAAGGCGGCTAAGAAAGAGACAAAAGTGGCTGTAAGTGAAGCAAGAACAAGAGCATATGAGGGTCTCTACCAGTCTTTGGGCACGAAAGAAGGAGAAAAAGGTATATATAGAATCGCAAAGAGCCGGGAAAGAAGAACGAGAGATTTGGATCAGGTTAAGTGCATAAAGGATAAGGATGGAGAGGTGTTGGCTCAAGAGGAGAAGATTAATGAAAGGTGGAAGAGCTACTTCTACGAGTTATTTAATGAGGGACAGAAGACTCTTCCGAGCCTTGGTCGATTATGCACAAGGGAAGAAGATCAAAACTTTGACTATTATCGAAGGATTCGAGACTTCGAAGTAAAAGAGGCTCTAAAGCAGATGAAAAATGGCAGGGCAGTAGGACCTGATAATATCCCGATTGAGGTTTGGAAGGGTCTTGGAGAAAAAGGCATCAACTGGTTAACCAAGCTTTTTAATGAGATTTTAAGGTCAAAGAAGATGCCTGATGAGTGGAGAAAGAGCACCTTGGTACCTATCTACAAGAATAAGGGGGATATACAAAGTTGCGGAAACTATAGAGGGATTAAGCTTATGAGTCATACTATGAAGTTATGGGAAAGGGTGATAGAACGGAGATTGAGAAAAGAGACACAAGTAATAGAGAACCAATTTGGAGTTATGCCAGGAAGATCTACCACTGAAGCGATATACCTATTAAGAAGGATGATGGAGAGGTATCGTAGTAATAAAAGGGATCTACATATGGTGTTTATTGATTTGGAAAAAGCGTATGATAGGGTACCAAGGGAGGTCTTATGGAAGGTTTTAGAAAAGAGGAGAGTAAGGATCGCATATATTCGGGCAATTAAAGACATGTATGATGGGGCCACAACTAGTGTGAAGACTCAAGGTGGTGTGACAGAAGAATTCCCTATTGGTATAGGATTGCACCAGGGATCATCCTTAAGTCCATACCTTTTCACATTAGTCTTGGAAGTACTCACAGAGCACATCCAAGAGCCTGTGCCATGGTGCATGCTTTTTGCTGATGATATCGTCCTTATGGGGGAGTCAAGGGAAGACCTAAATAAGAAGTTGGAGTTATGGAGAGAAGCTCTAGAAGTGTATGGTCTGCGCATAAGCCGTAGCAAGACGGAATATATGGAATGTAAGTTCAGTCTGAGAAGGGAAAACCCCAATATAGAGGTGAAGATTGGAGAAAACACCCTACGAAAAGTTAAAAGTTTTAAGTATCTTGGGTGCATCATACAGGATAATGGAGAGATTGAACAGGATGTAAATCATAGGATCCAAGCAGGTTAGTCAAAATGGCGGAGTGCATCTGGTTTTATATGCGACTAAAAAGTACCTTTAAAACTTAAAGGTAAATTCTATCGCACCGCTATAAGACCAGCTATGCTGTATGGTACGGAGTGTTGGGCGGCTAAAGGGGAGCACGAACATAAGCTGAGTGTGGCAGAGATGAAGATGTTGAGATGGATGAGTGGTCATACGCGATTGGATAAAATAAGGAATGAAGATATAAGGGAGAGAGTTGGAGTAGCACCTATTGTGGAAAAGATGGTTGAATCGCGTCTCAGGTGGTTTGGACATGTGAGAAGAAGACCGATAGAACATCCAGTCAGGAGGGTGGATGAGATGGAAGATGGACAAAGGGCGAAAAGCAGAGGAAGACCTAAGAAGACCATCCATGAGGTGGTCAAACGAGACCTACATGTAAACGGTCTCTCTGTAGACATGATACATGACAGAGCACAATGGCGTCATTTGATTCATGTAGCCGACCCCACTTAGTGGGACAAGGCTTTGTTGTTGTTTGTTGTTGTTGCTTAGTTTACTTTCAATAATTTGGCATATGATTGTATTCTAAGTTTGGTGTTGCATGCAACAATTTGATCTTTAATCTTTAGTGGGTACGAGAATCATTCTAAAATGAAAGTGTCACACTAAGTTTGGTGTTGCCACTTACCTTTCACGCATAGTTCCAAGCACAACTCACTTATTAATGCAATCACATTATCTCTTTTCTTTGTACCTTGATTGTTATCTTTAATTTTTCTTGCTTAAACACATGCATCACTTACATCTCTTCTTGAAGACATTCATGATTAATCATAAATTCCATCACTACTATTTTACTTGTTGCTTGAGGACAAGCAATCATTCTAAGTTTGGTGTTGGGGAAGGAAGGAATAGGAGGAAAATGACAACAAAGATGAAGATCTACAATTGTAAGCTTTGATTTTGGATTTTTACTTCTTCAATTGTAAGTACTCTCAATTTCCTCTTTAATTGCATTGTCTTTTACTTTCACTTCCTTTTGGTTCAAGTTACTTTGTTCATATTGCAATTTTGTGTTTCTTGAAGTTTTGATTAATGAATTTTATGTTTCATGCTTCCTTTATGTTTGATTGCTTGTTTATGTTTGGTTTTGTTAATAGTTGGTTGTAGTTTTCCATTTTACTTTGCAATTTTCCACGTTTCCATTTCATGCACACAAGGTGTTTGTGAAAATGCCAACTCTAGATTTTGAGTACATTTTCCCACCTTGGCTTGTGGTTTGAGTTCCTAGGATACTAGAGTCATAATGTCCGACATTTAGTGGTAATTCTTGGGTAGTTAGTTGACTCTTGTTTCCATTGATGCTAGCCTTTTATCAACTAGTTTGGTATGTTGGTTAGGACTTATGGATTAAGGTCAATTATGCTTGCTTGACTTACTCCTCGATGGTTGGGGTTAACTAGACAAGATTGACTCATCATAATTAACATAGTTGTGGTTATGGCGATGATAGGATTCCTTGGATCCTCATTCCCAAGTCAAGGATCTTTTATTGCATTTATAGCATTTTCACTAGTTTTGACTTCATCTTCTCTTTACTTGCATTACTTACAATTTTGGTCATTCCTTAGTTCTTTTATTGCTTAGTTCTTTCAATCTTTAGTTCTTTGATACAAAACCCCTTTTTGCCTTAACAACCGAAAGAGAAACATTTTATTTGCATTCCTAGGGAGAACAACCCGAGGTTGAAAGACTCTCGGTTTAGATTAGAAATTGTAAACTTTGATCGAGCATTACTTGTTGGTTGAGAACTATACTTGCAACGAGGTTATTTCTCCTTTACCGAGAAGGAATTCTTAATCGACGATTTTGCTCGCATCACACGCGTACGCGTGGGCCATGCGTACGCGTGGTCATGCATGCTAGTTCATTACGCATATGCACGGGGCTTCCCACGCACGTGCAGTTGAAAATCCCATGCCATGCGTACGCGTGGATTTACGTTTTTCCAAAAAATATCAGATTACTTAGAAAGCTGCAAAACCAAAATGTAGGCCCCTGCATAAGACATATTTCACACCAAAAATTTCAACGTCCATAACTTTCTCTACAAAATTTCTTTTTTCACAAAATTTATATCGTTCAAAAGCTTGTAAAACCATCTTTGAGTTGAAACAAATTCCATTTCCAACCAAAATTTGAGGCTCCAGTTATGAACCGCCGAAGTGCGGCCGAAAACCATGTTTTTCAAAAACTTCGAAACCTAATTTTCTTTTCAAAACTCATTCCTACGCAATTCAACATACTCATAACCATCAGTATAACTTACCCTCAACAATAACACAACAATCCTTGCAATCCTATCATTTCCTTAGCTCATTAACATCTCATTTCAACCCAATCTTTACAGGTTTAATCACAAACTAACATATCAATCTATATACATATATTGCCATGATCATAAATTCTCCAACCATCATCACATCATCTTTCATTGTATCAAAAGCAACAAAGTCAAGTAAATACCACTCAAGCTCAAACCATATCATTACATTGCCATGATCATAAATTCTCCATCCATCATCATTATACTAGCGCGCGCACACACACACACACACACACACACACCCACAGATATATATATATTCAACCCACATTGTCAATTGCTCAACTATAACCAAACACCAAGAAGACATCATAAATTCACCATATTCCTCAACACATGCCCAACATCAAATTATCCATCCATATCATAAAGACTAATCATTTAACATATTCAACCACTTCAACTTATCCTATAGTTCTCTAGCCTAAGTTTTCACAGAGCATTAGATATTAAATGCATAAAACCTAAACCGTACCTTGGCCGATCACCACGTTTGGTCCAAGGCAGCCACCTAAGCCATACACACAGCCTCACAAGTTTCAAAAATCACCAAGACTTAGAACAAATCCTCTACCAAGCCTCCAATTGTTCACAATTCAATTCCAATACATACATATATATATATATATACCTAGTTCACACATATTACACATATACACTTCAAAATTTAGAATTCACCTAATAAAATCAAGAGTTGGCTAGGTTAGGTGATCATTACCGCACTGATGAGTGGATATTTTATACGCTTTTTGACATCTTTTTCATATAGTTTTTAGTTCTTTTTATTTTGTTTTATTAAGATTTTTGTGTTTTAGTGTTAAATTCATATTTTTGGATTCAACTATGAGTTTTTGTGTTTTTGGGCAATTTCAAGTATTTTCTGGCTGAAATTGGAGAGTTGGAGCAAAAGTTTGATTCAGAGACTGAAAAAGCACTGCAGATGCTGTCCAGATCTGACCTACTTGCATTTGGAAGAGCTTTTCTAGCGCTACAGAAGTCTAACAATATATAATGATCCTCATAGCATGTGGATCTCATCAAAGCTCAGTCCAAACACTCACCAGGTGGGCCTCAGAAGTGGATTTTAGCATTAAATAGACTGTTTTGCACTTATTAGTCATCTGTTTAGTATTTAAGGGATCTTATTTATGTAATTCATAACACTCATCACACTTTTTACAAACTCTCCGATTCAAGAGAGCATCATTCACATTTTTCCATTGTTTTATTTTCAGTATGAGATTCTAAACCTCCTAGGTTGAGGGACGGAGCCCTGCTGTTCATGCCCTGGGTCGAGCTGTACGACTGGGCTGATTAAAGACAAGTTGACCGACCTCTTCAGGTCTGGATTCCCTGACCTCTTCTTAAAGAATTCGGCCAAATCGCTAGAGGGGCCCAAAACAGGCCCAAATGAAGGGACACAGCCCAATCTAAAGGCAGTTAAAGCCTAGAAAGATAAGGGTGGTTCTCCAGAAGATAGGATGACCTCACTTAAAGATAAAAGATAAGATAATTAACTTATCTTATCTAGAAAGGTTAGCCTACACTACTATAAATACCCTAGAACACCCAGGTATAACTCATACTCTGATTCTACTAAAAACATGCTAAAAGCCCATGCTAACTTAAGCATCGAAGTCTCTTGCAGGTACCACCACCCTCCGGTGATGAAGGATCAGCAGCATCTCCATCTCCACCAGTTCCATCAAGTCGGACACGACAGCTCTGGCCACCACAGCAGATCTCATCCAAGATCGACCTTCAGTTTCAGGTACCACCACCCTCCGGTGATGAAGGATCAGCATCATCTCTAGCTCCAGCCACCAGATCCAACAAGTCAGACACGACAGCTCTGGCCACCACAGCAGATCTCATCCGAGATCGACCTTCAGTTTCAGGTAACCCTCGAAACATTGGCGCCGTTGCTGGGGAGCCTGGAAGTCTTCCCATCATCATGGCGGATGACATTGACAACAATCACAACTCTGATTTGAAAAATAGGACGCCGCACAAGAATGCGAACACCACACCAAAGATAGAAATTTTAGAAGCCCTCCGAGAAAAACAAAATCGGCTTAAGTAGCTCGAACAGTAGGCCGAATTCCAGCGCGAAGCCGAAAGAAACCTCCGAAGAGAAACTAGGAGACATCGAGAGTTAGAGGACAAGCTCCTAAAACTCAAAGCCGGCCTAAAAACCAAATCCATCCAACCCGGTCACGAATACAACACCCCCGAAGATCAAGATCCCTTCACCAATGAAATCATGAAAGCTAAAGTTCCGAAGGATTTTAAAGCTCCTGATATGACCCCATACGATGGTACCTCCGATCTAAGCGATCATCTCAGCAATTTTAGAACCAGAATGTATCTCACCGATGCCTCAGACGCTATTCGGTGCAAAGCCTTCCCGACAACCCTAACAAAGACAGCTATTAAGTGGTTCGACAGTCTGCCTCCCAGATCCATCACAAGTTTTGATGACTTAGCCAAGAAGTTTTTTGCCATATTCTCCATTCAGAAGGACAAAGCCAAACACGCCCCAAGCCTATTAGGAATCAAACAAGGAGATCCGGAGAGTCTTTGATCTTACATGGAAAGATTCAACAAAGCATGCCTGGACATACAAAGCCTACCTACAGAAGCAGCTATCATGGGTCTCATCAATGGCCTGCAGGAAGGACCCTTTAGTCATTCTATATCAAAAAAACACCCAACATCTTTAAATGAAGTGCAAGAACCGGCAGAGAAGTATATCAACATGGAAGAAAATTCTCGGTTAGGAGAGACCTGAAAATCCAGATTCTCCTACTCCTCCCAGGATAAGGATAAAGAGTCCAAGAAAAAAGAAGATCAACATGGAGAGAAGCCTAAAAAATACCACAATTACACCCCTCTTCGGGTGTCTCTTGTGGACATTTTCCAAGAAGTATGCCACAGTGAGAAGATTCTACCACCTCGTCCAATCAAAAACAAAAAAGGAGGGAGAAATCAGACAGAATACTGTGAATACCACCGAATCTATGGACATCCTACAAATGAGTGCTTCGACTTAAAGAATGTCATAGAAAAATTGGTAAGAGAGGGGCGACTAGATCGGTACCTAGCCAACAAAACGGATGAACCCAGAAAAAGAAGAAGGGACGAAGAGGTCGGACGAGCTGAACGACCACCTCACACCCCGGAGAGGCACGTTCACATGATAAATGGAGGATTCGCAGGAGGAGGGATCCCCAAATCATCGCAAAAGGCACCTTAAAGAAGTATATCACCTTGGAGGAGGAGAAGTATATCACGTTCACATGATGATCCCATGGTCATTACTATCATATTGGCCAATGCCAATCTCCACTGCACACTGGTGAACCAAGGAAGCTCGACGGATATCTTGTTTAAATCCGCCTTCGACAAACTCGGCCTACAAAAAAAAGAGCTCAGAGCATATCCGAACAGCTTGTTTGGACTAGGAGACACTCCAATCCAACCCCTTGGATATATCTCACTACACATAACCTTTGGAAAGGGAACCCGATCAAGGACACTCAACATAGACTACATCGTAGTCGACGTGAGCTCAGCCTACAATGCCCTGATAGGTCGGACAACGCTAAATCAGCTTGCCGCAGTAGTTTCGACTCCACATCTATGCATGAAGTTTCCAACCCAGAGGGGATCGCCACGATAAAAGGAGACCAGAAAATTGCGCGACGCTGTTACAACGAAAGTCTGAACGTTAGGAGCAAAGGAGAAGAAATCAACAGTATCGAACTTGGAGGAGTTCGAGGTCAGGAAGAACTTCATTCACAACCTGAGGGTGAGATCCAGAAAGTCCAGATCGGAGATATACTAGATAAAAGAACAAATATTGGGGCGACTTTGAAAGGAGACATAAAGGAATCTCTGATACAATTCTTAAGGGATAATACCGACCTCTGGGCATGGAAGGCCGCGGACATGCCAGGCTTAGATCCCAAACTAATGTGCCACAAACTGGCAGTATACCCAGGATCTCGGCCAGTACAACAGAAGCGTCAGAAGCTCGGACCAGAGAGATCCGAAACTGTGGAAGAACAAGTACAAGCTCTACTGGAGACAGGATTCATAAGAGAAGTCAAGTACCCACTATTGCTAGCCAATATTGTATTGGTAAAAAAGTCAAATGGGAAATGGCAGATGTGCACTGATTACACCGACCTCAACAAAGTCTGTCCAAAAGATCCCTATCCACTCCCAAGCATAGACACTCTAGTGGATGCCTCCTCCGGATACAAGTACCTTTTCTTCCTAGATGCTTATTCAGGATATAATCAAATCCAATATACCCACCTGATCAAGAAAAGACCTCATTCCTAACCCCAAAAGCAAATTACTGTTATGTCGTCGTACCATTCGGACACAAAAACGCAGGAGCGACCTACCAAAGATTAATGAATAAGGTCTTCGCAGACCATATCAGGAAACTCATGGAGGTATATGTGGCGACATGTTGGTAAAAACACAAAGTGAGGAATCATTACTATCCGACCTCGCCAAAGTGTTCGACACCATCAGAAAGCATGGCATGCGACTTAATCCCGCAAAGTGTACTTTTGTAGTAGAAGCCAGCAAATTCCTGGGTTTCATGCTAACACAACGAGGGATTGAGGCAAACCCGGATAAATGCCGAGTTATACTCAACATGAAAAGTATGACCTGTTTCAAAGAAGTACAACAACTCAACGGAAGACTGGCAGCCTTGTCCAGATTTTTAGCCGGATCGGCCATAAGATCTCTCCCCTTTTACGCCACACTAAGGAAGGGAAAGAGGTTTGAATAGACCACAGAGTGTGAGCAAGCCTTTCAGGATTTCAAAAAGTTCCTAGGACAACCACCTATTCTTACTCGGCCACGGGAAGGAGAAGCACTCGTATTATATCTCGCAGTGGGAAGTCGGGCAATAGCCTCGGCACTAGTCAAAGAAGACGAAAGTGGGCAACAACCCATCTACTTCATCAGCAAAGCCCTACAAGGTGCCAAATTGAATGATCAAAAGATAGAAAAGTTCGCCTACGCTCTCATACTAACTTCCCGATGACTGCCCCCGTATTTTCAAGCTCACACCATCAGGGTTTAGACCAACCAGCCCATAAAAGGCATTCTACAGAAGACAGACTTAGCTGGAAGGATTCTATAATGGGCAGTTGAGCTATCTGAGTTTGATCTTCAATATGAAGCTTGAACGGCTATCAAGTCACAGTATTTGGCCGATTTTATTACTGAGTATACTGACACCCTGGGAACTCCTATAAACTGGGATCTCTATATAGATGGCTCTTCAAACAAAACCGAGAGTGGTACAGGTGTGATAATAGAAAGTGACCAAGGAACCCAAATTGAACTCTCCCTAAAATTTGAGTTCCCTACTTCAAACAACCAGGATGAATACGAGGCATTACTAGGTGGTTTGAGACTGGCTAAGGAAGTTGGAGTTTAAAAGCTTATCATCTTCAGCGATTCGCATGTACTCACCTTACAAATAGTAGGGAGTTACCAAGCTAAGGACCCTACCATGAAGAAGTACCTGGATAAAACCAGGGAACAACTCGAACAACTCGGGGAATATGAGGTTTGCCATATACCCCAGGAACAGAACGCTCGAGCTGATGCACTCTCGGAATTAGCCAGCACCAAACCAGGGGGCAATAATAGAAGCCTCATCCAGGAAACACTGCAAAGCCCATCAATCTCGAAGGAAGAAAAGGTCCTAGCCATATCAGGTCAGGATCAAGGATGGATGACCCCCATAATCAATTACCTCAAATCAGAGACACTCCCTATAGATAAGAAGGAGGCGAAGAGGCTGAGACGCGAAGCACAATACTACACCATCATAAACAACACCTTATACAAAAGGGGGACTTCGACACCCCTATTAAAATATGTGCCGACCTCTAATACAAAGAAGGTTTTGGAAGAAATACATAGCGGCATGTGTGGAAATCATTTGGGGGCACGAGCTCTCTTCAAAAAGGTACTCTGGGCAGGATTCTTTTGGCCGACTCTGCAAAAAGAAGCAATCAAGTTCGTTAAGACATGCCCACCATGTCAAAAGCATGCTATCTTCCACATCGCCCCACCTGAGGAGCTCATCAGCGCAACATCACCTTGGCCATTCACAAAATGGGGACTCGACCTCCTCGGACCCTTTTCCCAAGGATCGAGACAAGTCAAGTTCCTCATTGTAGGGGTAGATTACTTCACAAAATGGATTGAGGCAGAGGCCTAGCTAATGCCACTGCTCAAAGAAGTCGGAAATTCTTATACAAGAACATTGTTACAAGGTTTGGGGGTTCTTTACTCCATCACCACAGACAATGGAACTCAATTCACAGACACAGGCTTCAGGAAATTGGTAGCAGAATTGAAAATAAAGCACCAATTTACATCTGTAGAACACCCACAAGCTAATGGACAAGCAGAAGCAGCAAACAAAGTCATATTGGCTGGGTTAAAATGGAGATTACAGGACGCAAAGGGAGCCTGGGCTGAAGAACTCCTACAAGTCCTATGGGCATATCGGACAACTCCACACTCCACTACAAAGGAACCACCTTTCCGATTGGCTTATGGAATGGAGGCAATGATCCTGGTAGAAATCGAAGAAGGATCCCCCAAAATGATCTACTACAATGAAGAGGCCAACTCCCAAAATCAAAGGGAAGAGCTCGACCTACTTCCAGAAATCTGAGAAAGAGCTCGGATTAGGGAAGAGGCATTAAAATGTCGAATGGCCTCAAGATACAATCGAAGAGTCGTCCAGCGAAGTTTCGCCCACAACGTTCTCATTTTAATCTGAAATGACATCGAAATAGGTTGACCAGGAGAAGGAAAGCTCGCAGCTAATTGGAAAGGACCCTACCGACTTACCGAGGTACTGGGAAAAGGCTACTACAAGGTGTCCGAAGTTAAGGGGCGAGAGCTACCAAGGTCATGGCATGCCTGCAACCTAAGAAGGTATTATAGTTAGGAGGTAATAAAGATCTTAGGTCAAGGTGCACTCTTTTTCCTGAAAAAGGTTTTTTAACGAGGCACCAAACCAAGATCTGTAAAATTGCCTGACTTAGAGGGGTAAACACCCACATGTATATATTCTTGCCTATATGCCTATTTTCTATTTGAATAAAATTTTCCAAATTCTCTACGAAGTTTCTCTACCAAGATGCAATAATCCAAACGCAAAAATTCTTTGCCCGATTACAAAGCTACAGGTCGGCAAGGTGAAAACCAAATTCACCGCCCGATCACGATGAAAATCGAATTCATCGTCCGATTTCGACAAAGGTCGGCAAGGTGAAAACCGAATTCACCGCTCGACTTCGACAAAGTTGGCCAAGTGAGAACCAAACTCACCGCCCGATTTCTACAAAATCGGCAAGATGAAAAAGCAATAAAAACGGATTAATGCAAGACGTTATAAAAAGTAATCCATAGAAAGAGGCATGATGAGGTCTGAGTAAAAATGAATTGCTAAAAATAACTTAGGATGGACCGACATAAAGAAGTCGGACCAATCGACCAAAGCGACAAAAGTTATAAAACGTAATCCATAGAAAGAGGCCTGACGAGGTTTGAGTAAAAATGGATTACTAAAAATAACTCGAGAAGGACCGACAAGTGTAGTTGGACCAATGAAAGGTGTGCACTAGAAGGGACACAGCTCAACCCAAAAAGCCACGACCTCACGACAAAGCTACCAGAATTATTTTAAAAAAGTGTTTTATGAGAATACAAAAAAAGTGATCAAATAAGTCAGCCCCAAGGGTCATATCGACAAAAAAGAGGTCTGACAGCCGAATCTCGACACCTTACAGAAGGTGTACAGAAATCCCAAAAAGACAGCCAGCACGTCAAAGAAAACAAGGCTATCCTAAAAGCATTAAAAGCTTAAAAGGCCACCTGAAGGTCAACCTCAAGAGTTCAAAGATATTCTTTGTTTTTCCAAAATAAAGTTGCTAAAAAAAGCAACCAAAATGTCAGAAAAACAAAAGAAAGCACACCATACAAAGTTACAAAAAATAAAAGAGTTCAAAAGCCCACAAACCGGGCTAAACGATACATAAAAATTCACATGGGATCCAAGGACTCGTCAGTAGCGGCACCTTGAGTCGTTTAGGGAGGAATGATCTTCATCGGAATCGTATCTACAGTCTCATCCTCCCGATTTAAGATCTGGACGTCGGGGTCAGACTCATGGTGGCCGACCTCAGCAGCAGAAGTAGAAGAAGTCGCCGCAACAGGAGCTTTGACTGAGGGCTCAGGGGGAGGACCATCCTCCTCATCTTCATCTGGGGCCAAAACAATCTTACCATTTTCAACGATATTATCCAAACTAAAAAGACTCAGGTCGAGCTCAGGAGCAAGAACTTAGATCTGAGCTTTTAGGTTCTCATATGCATCTGTCATGCTGCCCACAAGATGGCCCTGAAGCTCAGAATAGTCAGCTCGGGCTGAGTCAAGCCTCTCCCTGACCTCCAGCAACTCACCATAAGTACGAGTATAACTCTCCTTTAACTTCTTGGCCATCTCCTCAGCCAGATTTGCAGCAGCTTCTGCCGCAACAGCCCTGTACTTTTCCTTCTCAACATCCAGTTCCAGCTTGATCACTTTAGTGTCCAGTTCATCCTTCAAAGCCTTAATCCTATCGAACTCAGACTTGGCATCCTTCATAAAGGCTTTAGTAGCATGAACAGGAGACTCTTGGATAGTACAAAACAAGGCCGCACCCATGTGAGCCATCTGAACACTATTACTAGTGATAAAATCCAGATGGTGCAGGATGGACACATCGTCCATGGGAAGTCGGCCATAAGGAGCGATCTGGTTATCAACAAACCCCACGACATCAAAGTCAGGGGAATCCAGGTCATAGGGCTCAACAGTCTTCTGCTTCTTGGGAGGAGGACGGGCAGCAGAAGGAGAAGTAGCACTAGAGGTCGACTGGGGAGGATCAGAAGAAGCCAGGCGAACCTAGGGAGTCGGTATGACTTTTCTCGACCCAGAAGTATCCGAGGTCGACCTCTTCTGAGTAGCCTTTGAAGATTCCTCCCCAGAACCTTTGGCCGACATGTTCTGAGCCGCAGTCGCCTTCCTCGCCCTCTTAAAAGCCTTCATGGAATCAGTGGTCTTCACCATCTCTGAAAACATAAAGCAGCAATACCAAAGTTGCAAATAAGAAAGAGGTGGATTGATAAAACAAACAAAATAAAGACAAGGCTAAAAAATCGGCAGCTACCCAATTCTGCTCGAAGAAGGGAAGGATCCCCCAAGAACCTCTTCGTATCAAGATGGAGAGGCTCCCCCCAATTTTTTCCTCTAGTACATATACAAAATCCTGCTCAACTTCATCCAACATTTCCCAAAAATACTTAGACACCACCACATTCTTTTGCCAACATAAAGGAAAAGCTGGTTCATTCTTTTGGTCCAAGAAGAAAGGCCGAACTCCTTCAATAGCTAGGACCTTGAAATAGAAGTTTTTAAAACCCTTAAAAGACTCATCATACAGGGAGAAAACTTTCTTTCATTGGGTATCACGGAAAGAAATCTAGGAGGCCTTCTTCTTAGCTATCCCAGGCTTCATCAAAACAAAAAGGTAAAAAAAGAGAGTTTGAGAAGGTCGAACATCCAGTTCTTGACACAACAGTTGGAAGATTTTTATGAAGCCCCACGAGTTCAGGTGAAGATGAGAAGGAGCTACGTTGCAGGACCACAACAAGTCTGTCTCAAAGGAAGTAAAAGGAATGGTGATGTTCATTTGGCTAAAAAAGTAGTCATACGCATAAAAGAAGGGATGTTCCCCCTAAGTCAGAGAAGGAAAACAAACCCTCTCATCAGGGTCAGGCGCTACCAATTCGTAGTTTTTCTCCTTCTCCCTACTACTTCAAATTCTATGATGCCTCCTAAGCCGCACACAGTACTAAGAATCAACCACAGAAACACACATCAAAATAAGGGAGTCTAGCCAGTCAGCCATGCCATCCGGGACCTTGGAAAACATCTCAACAATATTTTTGCGAGAAGACATGGGTCAATTAGTCCTACAGTGAGAAAAAGGAAAAATGGGTTACTAATCAAACAGCTCAGACAAAACAGGAAACATCTTGGATGAGTATGGAGATAACTCAGACAATAGCATGCAAATGTGAAAAGACTCAGAAACAGTAGTAAAAGGAAACCCCAAGACTCACACCAAGGTCCAGGGGCATCCTTTGGAGGCAATAAACAAAGCAAGGATCCAGAAAAAAAGAAAAATCTCGCAGTTTAAGCCCTAAAGAAGATCAAGCCTTCTCTGACAAAATAGCGATCCATACAAATCAGCAAACCATCAACATCAGACAGACCACGCAGAAACCATCAAAAAGATACAACTTTTTTCAAATTGACAGTTCATTACTTCAAGCTATAAAAAGGAAAAGATCTAAGCATAAACAAATCAAGTAAAAGGGGCAGAAACAAGCAACAAAATGAGAAAACTCTCAAGGCGCGCATTACAGGCACAACGATGCAGAAAAGATTCAAACTTTATGATGAGCGGATAATTTATACCCTTTTTGGCATTGTTTTTAAATAGTTTTTAGTATGTTTTAGTTACTTTTTATTATATTTTTATTAGTTTTTATTTAAAAATAACATTTTTGGACTTTACTATGAGTTTGTGTGTTTTTCTATAATTTCAGATATTTTCTGGCTGAAATTGAGGGACCTGAGCAAAAATCTTATTCAGATGATGAAAAAGGACTGCAGATGCTGTTGGATTCTGACCCTCCTGCACTAAAAGTGGATTTTTGGAGCTACAGAAGCCCAATTGGCGAGCTCTAAATTGGGTTAGAAAATATACATCTTGGGCTTTCCAGCAATATATAATAGTCCATTTGAATCTGCCTGACTGAGATTTACAAGATGACCATAGCTTGCTTCAAGCCGACAATCTCTGTGGGATTGACCCTTACTCACGTAAGGTTTATTACTTGGACGACCCAGTGCACTTGCTGGTTAGTTGTGTGGAGATGTGAAAAGTGTGAATCACAATTTCCCACACCAAGTTTTTGGTGCTGTTGCCGGGGATTGTTCGAGTTTGGACAACTGACGGTTTATCTTGTTGCTTAGATTAGGTAATTTTATTTTGTGTTTAAGCTTTTTAATTTTTTTATTTTCGAACAATTAAAAGAAAACAAAAAATATATGTTCTTAAGAGTTTTAAAAACGAATTCTAGAGTTTCATGAGATATGTTGAATCCTGGCTGGCTGTTAAGCCATGTCTAATCTTTTGGACCGAGGTTTCCACTTATCTTTGCAAAAGCCTTTTGGTTCCCATCAATTTGGCTGTTGTATGTAATGCTCTGCTAAAGCTTGGCTGGCCACTTGGCCATGTCTAATTCTTTTGGACCAAAGCTTTAGACTAGCATTGCATGAATCCTGGAATTCTTATTAAAAATTTTGTATCTCTTTATTTTCTTTTGCCAAAATAATTTCAAAAATTACAAAAAAATTAATAAAATCAAAAAACCAAAAATTTTGTGTTTCTTGTTTGAGTTTAGTGTCAAATTTTAAGTTTAGTGTCAATTGCATGTTTTAATTTTTCTTTAATTTTCGAAAATATATGCATGGTGTTCTTCATGATCTTCAAGATGTTCTTGATGATTTTCTTTGTTTGATCCTTAATTTTTCTTGTTTTGTGTCTTTTCTTGTTTTTCATATGCATTTTCAAATTCATAATGTCTAAACATTAAAATTTTTTTTAAGTTTGGTGTCTTGCATGTGTTTCTTTTCTAAAAATTTTTTTCAAAAATATGTTCTTGGTGTTCATCTTGACATTCAAAGTGTTCTTGGTGTTCATCTTGACATTCAAAGTGTTCTTGCATGCATTTATTGTTTTGACCTTAAATTTTTATGTTTTGTTTCATTTTTGCTGTTTAATGAAATGAAAAAAAAAAAGAGAAAAACAACAAAATGATATCTTTTTTTCTCTCTCCTCATTAAAAATTCAAAAATAAAAAAAAAATATCTTTCCCTTATTCTTCTAATAAATTTCGAAATTTTGGGATTGACTTAGTCAATAATTCTCAAAATTTGGTTGTTTCTTGTTAGTCAAGTCAAAATTTCAATTTAAAAATTCTATTTTTTCAAATTTTTTTCAAAAATCAGATCTTTTTCATTTTTCTTTCCTGTTTTTCGAAAATTCTTCAAAAATTGATTTTCAAAATCTTTTTCTTATTTTTATTTTATAATTTTCGAAATTAATGCTAACAATTAATGTTTTGATTCAAAAATTTTAAGTTGTTACTTGCCTATTAAGAAAGGATCAATCTTTAAATTCTAGAATCATATCTTTTAGTTTTCTTGTTAGTCAAGTAATTAACTTTAATTTCAAAAATCAAATCTTTTTAATTTCCTTTTCAAATCTTTTTCAAAATAGATTTCTATCATATCTTTTTCAAAACTTAATTTCAAAATCTTTTTCTAACTTCTTATCTTTTCAAAATTGATTTTCAAATCTTTTTCAATTAACTACTTGACTTTTTGTTTGATTTTAAAAGTTTACTATTTCTTATCTTTTTCAAAACCACCTAACTATTTTTCTCTCTCTCTAATTTTTGAAAATCACTAACCCTTTTTTTCAAAATTCTTTTTAATTAACTAATTGTTTTAAATTTTAATTTTATGTTTATTTTATTTCTCTTCTTAAATTTCGAATTCTAACTAATAATTAAAAAAAATTTCTTTTCTTTTAATTAATATTCGAATACTCTCTCTCTTATATCTTTCTATTTATTTTATTTATTTACTAACACTTCTCTTCTACTCATAATTCGAACCCTCTCTCTCTCTGTGTTCGAATTTCTTCTTCCTTCTTCATTCTATTCTTCTTTTTCTCTGACACATAAAGGAATCTCAATACTGTGACATAGAGGATTCCTCTTCTTTTCTGTTCTCTTCTTTTTCATATGCGCAGAAACAAGGATAAAGACATTCTTGTTGAAGCTGATCCTGAACCTGAAAGGACTCTGAAGAGGAAGCTAAGAGAAGCTAAAGAACAACACTCTGGAGAGGACCTTATAGAAAATTTCGAAAAAGAAGCAGAAATGGCAGCCAAACCCAACAACAATGCTAGAGATGCAAGGAAGATGCTTGGTGACTTTACTGCACCAACTTCCAACTTCTATGGAAGAAGCATCTCAATTCCTGCAATTGGAGCAAACAACTTTGAGCTTAAGCCCCAATTAGTTTCTCTAATGCAGCAGAATTGTAAGTTTTATGGACTTTCATTGTAAGATCCTCATCAGTTTTTAGCTGAATTCTTGAAAATCTGTGATACTGTTAAGACCAATGGGGTTTATCCCAAGGTCTACAGAGAGAGATTTCTAAGCAGAGCCTCTCTGACTTAGCAACCATAGTCTCTGATCTAACTAAGACCACTCTCAGTTTTATGACTAAAACAAGGTCCTCCATCAGAAATTTAGAGGCACAACTGGGTCAGCTAAGTAAAAGAGTTAATGAAATCCCTCCAAGTACTTTCTGATGTGCGGAAAACGATCCGACACAAAACTCACCGGCAAGTGCACCGAGTCGCATCAAGTAATAATAACTCACGGGAGTGAGGTCGATCCCACAGGGATTGAAGGATTGAGCAATTTTAGTTTAGTGGTTGATTTAGTCAAGCGAATCATGATTTGGTTGAGAGATTTATGATTTGCAGAATTTAAATTGCATGGAAAATAAAGGGAATGGGTAATTTGCATGAAATTAAAGAGAATTGAAATGTTAAAGTGCTAAATCTTAAAGAGCAAGAAATTAAATGTCAGAAACTTAGAACGCAAGAAATGTAAATTGCAGAATCTTAAAGTGCAAGAAATGTAAATGGCTTGAATTGTAAAGGGAATTGGGAATTGGATTTGCAGAAATCAAACAAGGAAAAGTAAAATTCAACACACAGAAGAGTAGAAGATGCCTTGGGTTTTATCGGATCTAAAACAGAAATATAAAAGAGTTTGAAAAGTAGTAAACAGAGAAATTAAAAATGGGAATCCAGATCTCAGGACTCAAGAGACTAGATAACCAAGTCTAGATCTCAATGCCTTCCTAGATCCAACAAGAGCAATTGCAAAGGAAATGTAAATTTCAGAAAAAGTAGAAGAAGAAGCAATTAACAGAAACTGAAATTCAATTGTGCAGTAAGTAAACAGAGAGATCTCAGGATGAGATTGAAATAGAATTCCTTCAATTCTCCAACCCAAGATCCAGGCAAAATGTAATTGAAATTCAAAGCACGAAAACTAAGAGGAAGGGAATTCAATTCTCCTTCCCCGAGACTTAGAAACTCAAAATCACTCAACACCAAAAGCTCCCCGAAAACTCTCTATGAAAACAAAAAGAAAGCTCCCTACACAACTACCAAATCAAAACCGAAAAGAAAATCTCCCTTAAAAACTTAAATCCTAAGCTATTTATACACTTTCTTCAAATGGTCTTCAAGCTTTGAATTGGGCCTTTGCTCTTGATGGAATTGGGTTGGTAGAGGCCTTGGTTGATTGCTCTTGGAGTTGGAGAGAGAACCGAAGTGAACCGGGTTGGGAATTATAAAAGCTTGAGTAAAAGTTTGAGTAAAAGTTTGAGGCAAACTTTTACTCAAACTTTTTACATCAGCAACTCCATTCTTGCTGCTACCAACGTTTGAGCTAAAGTTTGGGGTCAAACTTTTGCTCAAACATTGGCCCCCTTATGCACACTCATGGCGCCAACGTTTGCCAAAAAGTTTAAGGCAAACGTTGGCGCAAACTTTTTGTCTCCAGGGTGTGTTGCTGATGGCGCCAACGTTTGCCAAAAAGTTTGAGGCAAACGTTGGCGCAAGCTTTTGTCCTCCAGGGTATTGATTTGTGATGCCAACGTTTGCCAAAAAGTTTGAGGCAAACATTGGCGCAAGCTTTTTTCCCAAAAGTTTGAGCTAAAGTTTGAGGCAAACTTTTGCTCAAGCTTTTTGTTCCCTGGGGTGTTTTCACTTATTCCGAAAGTTTGAGCTAAAGTTTGAGGCAAACTTTTGCTCAAACATTTTGTTCTCTCTTGCACCTAGCCATTCCTTCTTGCTTCAACCTTTCTCCAAGCTTTCTTCACCTATCATTAATCAACCAAACACATCAAAGCTATGCTCAAAATCATGAGATTGTCATTCTTTCATAATATGTGGCAATTATAGCATAAATCCTCATGAAATTGCATTAATTTATCTATGGTTGATTAAATCAAAGGAAACATGAAACTCTACCCAATTGGCTTGCTTGTGGCTCAAGAAAGTGCATAATTCAATTGAAAACAAAAGAAAAAGGCTAGTGAAACTAGGCTAAGATGACTTGTCATCACAACACCAAACTTAAAGCTTGCTTGTCCCCAAGCAAGAAATGAATTATTGAGAAGAAAGAATGAAATGGAAGATGATGTTCATGCTAGCAGAGTATTATTGGTAGTTCATGGGGTTTTATGTGGATATGTAAACACTCACTTCTTATTGACTCTTAGGCCTAGAAAGTCTTCTTCAAGCATCAAGCAACACACTGCTATAACCTCTCATTATTCCTTTATCCTTGGCTATTATTTTGTTCATAAGCTTTATTTGAGTGTCATGTGTAACAAGTTCATTTCTTTCTTTATACTTGACACATTATTCACTATAGACACTTGGCTCACATTCCTTCTTAAAACATTGATGCCCAGCACCTCTTTGGGTTACTAAATGCCTTGTAGTTTGGTTGCTCTTGATAGTGGACTTTCAGTTGATGATCCCAGGTTAGTTAACCCAAGTCACCAAGTGTTGATGCACTCCAAAGAACTTAATAATCCAAGCAGATCCTAGTACAAAGACACCACAGGCATATATTCTAAGGTTCAAGCTATTGGTGTCTAGCTTTGTTTCTTTTTATTTTCTTTTGTCTTGTTGCCACTTTTTGGCTTTTTCTTTTCTCTTTTTGTTTTTCTTTTTAACCAAGGACTTTTGTGTGATTGAGATTCATAGACAGTAGGCCACTTTATACTTAGAAGGAAACATCCTAGTTCTCTTATTCACTAAAAGTGAGCTATCATACAATCACACATACATACCACCACTTACTTTTATTGTACTTCTATCTAACAGAGAACTATCCTACTTCACATTCCAAACATTTCTTTTATTGAATTAAAGATGCAGGGGACAAAGCATGCAGTTAGTTAAGTGAAAGTAAACACACAAGCACATACTTGGACTAGCTTACTTATTGCAAAGAAAAATGATTCTACTTGTACTAGATGAACACTTTAGCAAGATATAAATCATAGCATCTCTCAACAGCTGAAGTTAAGTATAGATACAACCTATTGGTTTGCAGTTCTTTTGTCCTTCTTTCTGTTGGTCCCCTTTTGAGTCATGGTGCATAATGTCTTCAATTGGTGGTTAGTTTCCTGCATAATTCTCAAAAGTTGCTTACTTCTCAAGCCCTTAGGTGACTGGTTAGTATGCATAAATTGAGTGCGGCTTTTGGATTTAATTTGGTGTGGGAACACCAAACTTAGTTCCTTGCCACTTCCTCTGATGCAACAGGTTAACTATATGTAAAATCTTATATTCTTGCTAAAGGTTATGAAGTTAAAACTAGAGAGCAGTTGAGTAATTGAATAATCTGTTTGATTGCTTGGAGCTAGTATTGTGCAGGAGGTGAGAATGTGCTTTTAAATGAGGTTTTGGTGGAACACCAAACTTAGAATCCTTCATTCTCCCTTAAATTGTTTTGGTGTGCAACACCAAACATAGCTCCTTGCAATGCATACCAATTATTCAACATTTTTATTGAAAAGGCTATGAAAAGAAAACTACCTCAGGTTGGGTTGCCTCCCAACAAGCGCTCTTTTAATGTCACTAGCTTAACACTCTTCATTCTTTGATCATGGAGGCTGAAAAGCATAGTGCCTTAACTTTTCTCCTCTTACTGTGAACTTCCTTCCGGTCTCCTCTTTGATGATTTCTAGGTGTTCAAGTGAAAGGATCCGGTTCACAGTATAGTACTCAGATAATTGTGGACACACCTTCATTGGTTGGGTGTTCAACATCACTTTATCCCCTGGTGAGAAGCCTTCAGTGGGGATTTTCTTGTTTCTCCACCCTTTTGGCCTCTTCTTCTTCTCTTCTTTCTCAAGCGATAATTCATGCCTTGGTGGTCCTTTATCTGGAATGTTAAGGTTCTCATCTGGGGGTTTTGGATCTAGTTCCTCCTTGATTTCTTTGGTATGTTGCACCATCTCTACTTCTTTCAAGCATGGATTTAGAAGTCTTGGAGTTAACTCATTGAATGTCTCCTTCAAGCTTTGATCCCTGGCCTTATCCTTCATACAATCTTCTTCTTGAGTGGGCTCATGCAGGGTTTTAAAAACATGGAATGCTAGGTGCTCATCATGCACTCTCAGCAACAATTCCCCTTTCTCAACATCTATCAATGCTCTGCCCGTAGCCAAGAAAGGCCTCCCCAGAATGATGGGAGTGTTAGGGTCCTCCTCCATATCCAGGATGACAAAATCAGCTGGGAGAAGAAATTTCCCCACTTTTACCAGTACATTCTCTACAACTCCAACTGCTTGCTGGATGGATTTGTCAGCCATTTGAAGGAGTATTCGTGTGGATTTCAGCTCACAAATTCGAAGTTTCCTCATTAGAGACAAAGGCATCAAGTTTATGCTTGCACCAAGGTCATAGAATGACTTTTCAATTGTTATGTCTCCTATGGTGCAAGGTATATAAAAACTCCCAGGATCATCTTTCTTCTCTGGTAACTCTCTTTGGAGAATAGCACTACATTCCATTGTCATCTCAACAATTTGTCCTTCTTTTAGGGACTTTTTCTTTGTCAGCACTTTCTTCATAAATTTGGCATACATTGGCATCTGTTCAAGTGCTTCTAAGAAAGGAATATTGATGCTGAAGGTCTTGAATATGTCTAGGAACTTTGAGTATTGCTTATCCTCATTCTCTTTTTTGAACCTCTGAGGGTATGGAAGTTTGGGGATATGTGGCTTCACCCTTTCCTTCTTCTCTTGTAGTTGTGTTTCAAGGATGTCCTTATCTCTCTTTGAGCTTTTTGCATTCTTGATTTTATGATCCTCTTCACTTCTCTCTTCTGTTTCTTCTTGTGGAACTTCTCTGTTGTGTTCTTCCTGATTGATGGCTTTCTTCTCACTTTTCACTATAATTGCTTTGCACTCCTCCCACTTTGTAGCTTTTCCTTTGTCCCTTGAGTGGTCTTGAGTGGCACTAGGGGATACATTTGATTGCTTCTCATCCATCTCTTCAATTCATTTAGCCATTTGTTCCATATGCCTCTCAAGATTTTTACTTGTTATGGCTTGATCCTTCCGTGCTGCTTCCTGATCTTGTCTTGCCATCTCTTGATTTTTTATGAGTTTCTCCACCATTATCTCTAGATTAGAGATTCTTTGGGAGTCTGGATTTAGTTGTGGTTGTGTAAAGTGAGATGGTTGTTGCTAGAAGTTGTTTGAACCAATTGTGGGGTTGTTTTGTGGGTGGAATGTAGGTGTGGAAGGTGGATGATGGTTGTTTTGGTTAGTAACTGATTTATTGGGTGGATAATAGCTGGAATTTGGGTGGTCATTTTGGGGTTTTCTATATGGATTGTGGGTTATGTTTTGCTGGTTGTTGTTCTGGTTGTTTCTTGAGTTG
This sequence comes from Arachis ipaensis, assembly GCF_059453495.1. Classification (NCBI taxonomy): domain Eukaryota; kingdom Viridiplantae; phylum Streptophyta; class Magnoliopsida; order Fabales; family Fabaceae; genus Arachis; species Arachis ipaensis. The sequence goes on from NC_142443.1 coordinate 80,446,828, forward strand.
TTTTGGTTTAAATTTCGTTGCCATGGTTGCTGGTTTTGAGTGTGGCTATCTCCCTATCTTATGTTCGGATGGTTCTTCCAGGATGGATTGTAGGTGTCACCATAGACTTCATTTTGGCCGGAGCTTTGGTTGTGCACATATTGAGGTTGTTCCTACTGCTGATCTTCTTGATTTTCTTCATTTTGCCCCCATTTGGTTGATGATTGGCTTGTGTTGACTGCTGCAACTTGGAGACTATCAATCCTCTTGGCCATTTGCTCAAATTGTTGCTGGATTTGCTGCTACATTATCTTGTTTTGAGCTAGGATGGTGTCTACTCCTTCCAACTCTAGCACTCCTTTCCTTTGTGATGGCTGGCGTTGTCTCTGATGAGCAAAGAAATATTGATTGTTTGCCACCATATCAATGAGGTTTTGGGCCTCTTCAGATGTCTTCATGAGTTGCATTGAGCCTCCTGCTGAATAGTCAAGTGCCTCTTGAGCTTTCATTGTCAGTCCTTCATAGAAATTTTGGAGTTTATCCCATTCATTAAACATCTCAGGAGGGCACTTCCTGATTAGAGCTTTGTATCATTCCCATGCCTCATACAAGGGTTCAGCATCCATTTATGTGAATGTTTGTACTTCAGTCTTCAATCTAATAACTCTTTGAGGTGGGTAAAACTTGGCAAGGAACTTGGTTACTAGATCATCCCAGTTGTTGATGCTGTCTCTTGGGAAGGATTCCAACCATTGAGTGGCTTTGTCTTTGAGAGAAAATGGAAATAGCAGCAATTTGTAACTGTCAAGATGCACACCATTGGTCTTCACTGTGTTACATATCCTCAGGAAGGTGGATAGGTGCTGGTTTGGATCTTCCAAGGGGCCTCCTCCATAGGAACAGTTGTTCTACACCAAGGTGATGAGTTGGGGCTTCAATTCAAAGTTATTTGCATCGACATTTGGGGTAAGGATGCTACTCCCACAATGCCTTGGATTAGCAAGTGTATATGAAGCCAAGACTCTCCTCTGGGGTTGACCATTGTTGTTGGCCATTCTCACTGGTGGATTTGTTGGATTTGTTGAGTGTTCCTCCAATTCATGATATTCTTCATCTGATTCTTCCTCTCCAGCAACATTTTTTTCTCTTGCTTCTCTTCTTAGCCTTCGGAGGATTCTTTCGTCAGTTTCATGAAGGGTAGGGATCTCTCTTCTTGTATCTAACATACAAGCAAAACACAAGAAACATACAAAAACCAGTGACACTTCAATCTATTGCTAGAATGAAGTTTGAGTTAGCTTAAGCAAAAATTCAAACAGTTAGTGGGTTAGTCCAAAGTTAGAGAAATGGAATATAAAAATGCTAGATCTAGATCTCCACTTCACTTAATCAATGTCAATCTATTTCAATCCCCGGCAACGGCGCCAAAAACTTGATGTACGGAAAACGATCCGACACAAAACTCACCGGCAAGTGCACCGGGTCGCATCAAGTAATAATAACTCACGGGAGTGAGGTCGATCCCACAGGGATTGAAGGATTGAGCAATTTTAGTTTAGTGGTTGATTTAGTCAAGTAAATCATGATTTGGTTGAGAGATTTATGATTTGCAGAATTTAAATTGCATGGAAAATAAAGGGAATGGGTAATTTGCATGAAATTAAAGAGAACTGAAATGTTAAAGTGCTAAATCTTAAAGAGCAAGAAATTAAATGGCAGAAACTTAGAAAGCAAGAAATGTAAATTGCAGAATCTTAAAGTGCAAGAAATGTAAATGGCTTGAATTGTAAAGGGAATTGGGAATTGGATTTGCAGAAATCAAAAAAGGAAAAGTAAAATTCAACACACAGAAGAGTAGAAGATGCCTTGGGTTGAATCGGATCTAAAACAGAAATATAAAAGAGCTTGAAAAGCAGTAAACAGAGAAATTGAAAATGGGAATCCAGATCTCAGGACTCAAGAGACTAGATAACCAAGTCTAGATCTCAATGCCTTCCTAGATCCAACAAGAGCAATTGCAAAGGAAATGTAAATTTTAGAGAAAGTAGAAGAAGAAGCAATTAACAGAAACTGAAATTTAATTGTGCAGTAAGTAAACAGAGAGATCTCAGGATGAGATTGAAGCAGAATTCCTTCAATTCTCCAACCCAAGATCCAGGAAAAATGTAATTGAAATTCAAAGCAAGAAAACTAAGAGGAAGGGAATTCAATTCTTCTTCCCCGAGACTTAGAAACTCAAAATCACTCAACACCAAAAGCTCTCCGAAAACTCTCTATGAAAACTAAAAGAAAGCTCCCTACACAACTACCAAATCAAAATCGAAAAGAAAATCTCCCTTAAAAACTTAAATCCTAAGCTATTTATACACTTTCTTCAAATGGTCTTCAAGCTTTGAATTGGGCGTTTGCTCTTGATGGAATTGGGTTGGTAGAGGCCTTGGTTGATTGCTCTTGGAGTTGGAGAGAGAACCGAAGTGAACCGGGTTGGGAATTATAAAAGCTTGAGTAAAAGTTTGAGTAAAAGTTTGAGGCAAACTTTTACTCAAACTTTTTACATCAGCAACCCCATTCTTGCTGCTACCAACGTTTGAGCTAAAGTTTGGGGTCAAACTTTTGCTCAAACGTTGGACCCCTTATGCACACTCATGGCGCCAACGTTTGCCAAAAAGTTTGAGGCAAACGTTGGTGCAAACTTTTTGTCTCCAGGGTGTGTTGCTGATGGCGCCAACGTTTGCCAAAAAGTTTGAGGCAAACGTTGGCGCAAGCTTTTGTCCTCCAGGGTATTGATTTGTGATGCCAACGTTTGCCAAAAAGTTTGAGGCAAACTTTTGCTCAAGCTTTTTGTTCCCTGGGGTGTTTTCACTTATTCCGAAAGTTTGAGCTAAAGTTTGAGGCAAACTTTTGCTCAAACTTTTTGTTCTCTCTTGCTCCTAGCCATTCCTTCTTGCTTCAACCTTTCTCCAAGCTTTCTTCACCTATCATTAATCAACCAAACACATCAAAGCTATGCTCAAAATCATGATATTGTCATTCTTTCATAATATGTGGCAATTATAGCATAAATCCTCATGAAATTGCATTAATTTATCTATGGTTGATTAAATCAAAGGAAACATGAAACTCTACCCAATTGGCTTGCTTGTGGCTCAAGAAAGTGCATAATTCAATTGAAAACAAAAGAAAAAGGCTAGTGAAACTAGGCTAAGATGACTTGTCATCACTCTCCCAAGCAATACAAAAGAGAATCCAAAGAGAGAGTGCAAGGCCATCAATATACCCAAAATGGCGGAACCTATAGAGGAGGAAGAGGTAGTGATTTCCAGTGAGGAAGAACTTGCTGGACGTCCACTGACCAATAAAGAGTTCCTTATTGAGGAACCAAAGGAATCTGAGGCTCATATAGAGACCATAGAGATTCCATAGAACTTAATGATGCAGTTCATGAGCTCTGATGAGTATTCTTCCTCTGAAGAGGATGAAGATATTGTTGAAGAGCAAGTTGTTCAGTATCTAGGAGCAATCATGAAGCTGAATGCCAAGTTATTTGGTAATGAGACTTGGGAGGATGAACCTCCATTGCTCATCAATGAATTGAATGACTTGGTTCAACTAAAATTACCTCAGAAGAAACCGGATCCCGAAAAGTTCTTAATACCCTGTACCATAGGCACCATGGCCTTTAAGAAGGCTCTGTGTGACCTGGGGTCAATATAAACCTCATGCCACTCTCTGTAATGGAGAAACCAGGGATCTTTGAGGTACAAGCTACAAGAATATCACTAGAGATGGTAGACAAATCAATGAAACAGGCTTATGGACTTGTAGAGGATGTCTTAGTGAAGGTTGAAGGCCTGTACATCCCTGCTGATTTCATAATCCTAGACACTGGGAAGGATGAAGATGAATCCATTATCCTTGAAAGACCCTTCCTAGCCACAGCAAGAGCTATGATTGATGTGGACAGAGGAGAGTTAGTCCTTCAACTGAATGAGGACTACCTTGTGTTTAAGGCTCAAGGATCTTCTTCTATAACCATAGAGAAGAAGCACGAAAAGCTTCTCTCAACACAGAGACAAACAGAGCCCCCACACTTAACTTCTAAGTTTGGTGTTGGAAGGCCACCATTAAAGCTCTAAGTCTCTATGAAGCTCTCTAAGAGCTCATTGTCAAGCTATTGATATTAAAGAAGCGCTTATTGGGAGGCAACCCAATGTTATTTAATTATATTTATTTATATTCCATTGTCATTTTATGTTTTCTTTAGGTTGATGATCATGTAAAGTCATAAAAATAGTTGCAGAATTAAAGCAAAATCAAAAACAGCATAAAAAATAGCACACTCTGGAAGATAGGCTTACTGGCGTTTAAACGCGAGTAAGGATAGCAGAATGGGCGTTTAACGCCCATGCCGACAGCATTCTAGGCGTTAAACGCCAGAAATGGCAGCATTCTGGGCGTTCAGAAAAACGCCCAGTAAAGAAGGAATCCTGGCGTTTAATGCCAGCCAGGGTATCTGGCTGGGCGTTAAACACCCAAATAGGCAGTCCAGTGGGCGTTAAACACCAGAATGGATAGCATTCTGGGCGTTTAAAGCCAGGATGACACAAGGGAGGTAATTTTGTTTCCAATTCAATTTTTTTCAATTTTTCATGTTTTAATTAATAACTTTTTTGCATCAAACATATTTTAAACGTTCATCTTTCAATTTCTATTTTCAAATATTAATAATCTTTCCAATCCTTTTTAATTCTTTTTTTATTATTTCTTTTCAATTCATTCCAAAACATTTTCAAAACTTACATATCTCTTTAAATTCTTTTCAAATCTTTTTAATTTTTGGTGTATACATTAATAAGTTTTCAAAATTAATTGCATCATTCTTCTAATACTCCCTTCTATCTTATTTTGCTCGAGGACGAGCAAAGCTTTTAAGTTTGGTTTGGAAAAGCTCAGCTTTTTACTTTCCATAACCACTAATGGCACCTAAGGCCGGAGAAACCTCTAGGAATAGGAAAGGGAAGGCAGTTGCTTCCAACTCCGAGTCATAGGGGATGAAGAGATTCATCTCAAAAGCCCTACTAGAAAAAGGATGGAGCAAACAAGAGAGCCCACTCATGGACCTCAACAAAAGCAAGGAAGAGATATAAAGGAGCTCAAGCACTCCAAAAGATCTTCAAGAGGAAGAACTAGCCGCCATCACTAAGGTGGACCCATTCTTTAACTTCCTTGTTCTTATTTTTCTGTTTTTTGGTTTTGATGCTTTATGTTTTGTCTATGTTTGTGTCTTTATTACATGATCATTAATGTCTAGTGTCTATGTCTTAAAGCTATGAATGTCCTATGAATCCTTCACCTTTCTTAAATAAAAAAATTGCTTTTAATTACAAAATTACAAGAAGTGCATGATTTCAAATTCTATCTTGAAATTAGTTTAATTATTTTGATGTGGTGGCAATACTTTTTATTTTCTGAATGAATGCTTGAACAGATATTTTTTAATTTGTTATTTATGAATGTTAAAATTGTTGGCTCTTGAAAGAATAATAAAAAAAGAGAAATGTTATTGATAATCTGAAAAATCATATAATTGATTCTTGAAGCAAGAAAAAGCAGTGAAACACAAAGCTTGTGAAAAAAAAAGAAGAAGAAAAAAAGGCAAAAAATAAGAGAAAAAGAAAGAGAAAGAAAAAGCAAGCACAAAAAGCCAATAACCCTTTAAACCAAAAGGCAAGGGTAAAAAGGATCCAAGGATTTGAGCATTAATGGATATGAGGGCCCAAAGGAATAAAAACCTGGCCTTAGCGGCTAAATCAAGCTATCCCTAACCATGTGCTTGTGACGTGAAGGTGTCAAGTAAAAGGCTTGAGACTGAGCGGTTAAAGTCGTTGTCCAAAACAAAAAGAGTGTGCATAAGAGCTCTGGGCACCTCTAACCGGGGACTCTAGCAAAGCTAAGTCACAATCTGAAAAGGTTCACCCAATTATGTATCCGGTGGTAATACTAGAAAACAAAATGCTTAGGGTCAAGGCCAAGACTCATAAAGTAGCTGTGTTTAAGAATCAACATACTGAACTAGGAGAATCAATAACACTATCTGAATTCTGAGTTCCTATGGATGCCAATCATTCTGAACTTCAAAGGATAAAGTGAGATGCCAAAACTGTTCAGAAGCAAAAAGGCTACAAGTCCCGCTCATCTAATTGAAGCTAACCTTCATTGATAAATTTGAGATTTATTGTATTTTCTCTTCTTTCTATCCTATTTTGTTTTTAGTTGCTTGGGGACAAGCAACAATTTAAGTTTGGTGTTGTGATGAGTGGATAATTTATACCCTTTTTGGCATTGTTTTTACATAGTTTTTAGTATGTTTTAGTTACTTTTTATTATATTTTTATTAGTTTTTATTTAAAAATCACATTTCTGGACTTTACTATGAGTTTGTGTGTTTTTCTGTAATTTCAGGTATTTTCTGGCTAAAATTGAGGGACCTGAGCAAAAATCTGATTCAGAGGCTGAAAAAGGACTATAGATGCTGTTGGATTCTGACCCTCCTGCACTCAGTTGATTTTCTGGAGCTACAGAAGCCCAATTGGCGTGCTCTAAATTGCGTTAGAAGATATACATCCTGGGCTTTCCAGCAATATATAATAGTCCATATTTTGCCCAATATTTGATGGCCTAAACCGGCGCTAAAAGACAGCCTAAAACTTTCTGGTGTAAAACGCCAGAACTGGCACCAGAATTGGAGTTAAACGCCCAAACTAGCACCCAAGCTGGCGTTCAACTCCAAGCACAGCCTATGCACGTGAAAGCTTCAATGCTCAGTCCAAGCACACACCAAGTGGGCCCCGGATGTGGATTTCTGCACTATCTGCACTTAGTTACTTATTTTCTATAAACCCTAGTAACTAGTTTAGTATAAATAGCATTTTTTACTATTGTATTCACATCTCTGGACGTTTTGTCCTTAGACATTAGAGACTGGCCACACGGCCATGCTTAGACTACTTTCTCTTATGTATTTTCTACGGTGAAGTTTCTACACCCCATAGATTAAGGTGTGGATCTCTGCTATTCTTCATGAATTAATGCAAGTACTATTGTTTCTCTTTCAATTCATGCCTACTTCTTATCCAAGATATACTCTAGTACTTAATTTAGTTAAGTCAGAATGAAGGGGTGACTCGTGACAATCACCCAATCTTCGTTACTCGCTTAGCCAAGATCCGCGTGCCTGACAACCACAAAGCGGTCTACATGATGTTCAACGTAGTCATTGGATGACAGCCGGAGTATATTCTCTTGGATATCTAATACATGGACCGAGTCCGTGAGATTAGTATCTTCGTGGTATAGGCTAGAATCATTGGCAGCATTCCTGGGATGTGGAAAGTCTAAACCTTGTCTGTGGTATTCCGAGTAGGATCCGGGAAGGGATGACTGTGACGAGCTTCAAACCTGCGAATGTTGGGCACAGTGACAGTGTGCAAAAGGATCAATGGATTCTATTCCGACGCTAGCGGAAACCGACAGATGATTAGCCATGCGGTAGCTGTGCCTGGTATTTTTCGTCCGAGACAAGAAATCTGACAGTTGATTAGCTGTGCCTTGGAAGAAGGCAGTAGGAAAGCAGATGTTCAGAAGCATCAAAGCAACTCCAGACGCTTATCTGAAATTCCCACCAATGAATCACATAAGTATCTTTATCTTATTGTATGTTTTATTTATATTTTAATTATCAAAACCTCATAACCATTTGAATCCGCCTGACTGAGATTTACAAGATGACCATAGCTTGCTTCAAGCCGACAATCTCCGTGGGATCGACCCTTACTCACGTAAGGTTTATTACTTGGACAACCCAGTGCACTTGCTGGTTAGTGTGAATCACGATTTCCCATACCACTTTCTAACATAAATCCGAGCAAGATCAAAACTTTTTCATGCCCAAACAAAGCACAAGCATAAAAAGAACGGTGTGAAAAATAAAAAAGAGACAGAAGTTGAAAAGCCAACTTGTAGTGGAGAGGAGATGATAAATGATCAGAGACTGAAGCAACGATTGAAACGACGCCAACGATCTCCTTTGCAAGTGAGGAAAAAGAAAACACGAAGGCCCAGAAACAGAAGGGTAAGGAGAAGGGAGAAGTTGCAGTAAGCAAAAAGAAGAGAAACTGAGGAAAGAGGCTTTGAAATTCAAAATGAAAATACAAAGAGGGAAGTGAAGGAAGCGACAAAGAGTTAATGAGTTTTTTACCTTCGCACGTTTCCAAGGAAAAGAAAAACGTGCGCCGTAATTAAAAGAGGAAACGTTCCACATTCAAGCCACTAATAGGGGTGATACAACGAGATCAACAAAAGAATGCTCGAACTCGGCTTTTCCAAAAAGAAATCGAAGTCTAAAAAGACACGACCTCAAAAGGAAGACCGCACTCAAGCAGGGGCACTGTTCATGCCCTGGGTCGAGCTATACGACCCGGGCTAATTAAAGACAAGTCGACTGACCTCTTCAGGTCTGGATTCCCCGACCTCTTCTTAAAGAGTTCGGCCAAATCGTCAAAGGGGCCCTGATGGACGAGAATCATCGTCGGTCTAGATTTTCTTCTTATAGATAAGAATTACTTCGTTGTAAGCATAGCTCCGAACCAACAAAAAACTCTAGCATCAAATTTAAATTGGTTTTGTCACATGTACAAACCCCAAATAAGAATTAACCGAAGTATTTAGACTACGGGTCGTATCACAAGGAGTTGCAATGAAGTGGTCAATTATTGGCTATGAAGGGAAAAAGGGGTTTGATTTGTAATTTACAAGAAAAATAATATGACAAGAAGAGTAAATCAAGCAATTAAAGAAAGAAAAGGAAAAGAACTCTTGGCTAAGACATGGGAATTTGAGATCACCATCCTCGTCTACAAGCCATACATTGAAAATTATGAGGGACTAATCTATTAAGTCTATCTCCAAAAGCTTTAAGTACGTAATATCTACTCCTAAGCTTGAAGTATGTCAAATAGGCTTGATCACATCAATCCATAAGTCCCATCCTAGCTACTAATTGACTTAGTAGTAGGCTAGAGTCAATGGTTATCAAATTGACCACCAAGGGTTCTCAAATTACCAATTTAATGAGACCCAATGACTCAAGGTCACTCAATTTCCTTAGCCTAGGCCAACATTAAAGAAGACTACTCAATAACTAGAGAAAACATTTCATCAAACATTTGGAAGGCATGAAAGGGAAGCATAATAAATGTGCAAGAAACGTGAATCTACCAACTACCACTTGTAAGGAAAGTAAGATCAATAACTCAAATCATCAATAAAAGAAATATCAAACATCAAATTTTATTAATTGTAAACCAAATCCAACATGAGTGCATGAACATAAAAGAGGCATAAAAGTAAAATTAACACTACAAATCATGAGAATGAAAATGTAGAAGCAAGAATTCATAAAGGAAGCAAGATGAAAACAAGTAATCAATTCAAGATCTAAGAGAAATTAACCTAACCCTAACCTAATTCTAGAAAGAAGAGGGAGCTTTTATCTCTAGAAAACTAACTAAAGGCTCATCATGACTAACTAAGTGCTCCCCCTTTGCTCAATCTTCAATTCTACATCAAATACCCTCAGAAACAAGTTGGATTTGGGCCTGGGCAGCTCAGAAATCGCCCACAGCATTTCGCCTTAAAGTGAGTCACGTGCGAGCATCAACGCGTACGCGTGGGTCACGCATGCGCGTCACTCGACAATTTTCCTATCTACACATACGCGTCATGTGCGCGTACGCGTCGCCATGCAACCTCACTTCCACGCGTGCATGTCTTCTGCGCGGGCGCGTGGGTTGATGTACTCCAAATCCTTGTTTCCTCATGCGTTCTCCACTTTGTATGCTTTTCTCTTCATTTCTTCCATCCAATACTTGACTTATGAACCTGAAATCACTCAACAAACAAATCAAGGCATCGAATGGAATTAAAGCAAATTAAAATCACCAATTTAAGGGCCTAAAAAGCATGTTTTTAAAATTAAGCACAATTTAAGGGATAATTACAAAACCATGCTATTTTATTGAATAAATGTGGGAATATGTGATAAAATCCCCTAAAATAAGCACAAGATAAACCACAAAATTGGGGTTTATCAGGCCCAAATAAAGGAACACAGCCCAATCTAAAGGCAGTTAAAGCCTAGAAAGATAAGGGTGGTTCTCCAGAAGATAAGATGACCTCACTTAAAGATAAAAGATAAGATAACTAACTTATCTTATCTAGAAAGGTCATCCTACACTACTATAAATACACTGGAGTACCCACGTATAACTCATACTCTAATTCTACTAAAAACCTGCTAAAAGCCCGTGCTAACTTAAGCATCGGAGTCTCTTGCAGGTACCACCACCATCCGCTGACGAAGGATCAGCAGCATCTCCAGCTCCACCAGTTCCATCAGGTTGGACACGACAGCTCCGGACACCACAGCAGATCTCACCCGAGATCGACCTTCAGTTTCAGGTACCACCATCCTCCGGTGACGAAGGATCAGCAGCATCTCCAGCTCCGGCCACCAGATCCAACAAGTCGGAGACGACAACTCCGGCCACCACAGCAGATCTCATCCGAGATCGACCTTCAGTTTCAGGTAACCCTCGGAACACCTGCTGAGTCCTATGAATTAATAAAAGTACTATTTCTTCTTATTCGAGCTGTGTTTGATCTACCTCTAAGATGTATACTCCGATCTTCATTGTGGTGAACAAGATGATCTGACAAATTGGCCTTGTTCATCACATTAAGACGAATGTGCAAACACCCGCGTCTACTTGGGTTCGTGTGAGTACCTGGAAGAAAAGCACGATCCAACAGCTATGTTTATACATCTTTCAGACAATTAATCCACAATTTCATTGGGGACTTCTCGAGATACCAATTCAGCCGACCTCTGGGGAGATTAGGGTCTCCGTGGTATAGGCTAGAATACATAGAAGCAGCATTCTCTGATCTGGAGGATTCGACCTTGTCTGTGGCGCTTTGAGTAGGATCACCAAGAGAAAGATTTTCTAAGAGCTTCACCCTTCGTCACATTGAATGACCATTGACAATTGCATTTGTCCTGTAGTAGAGGAGATCAATGACCACGGGCAATGGCTTTGATCACTTACAGCCTACCATAGAAAAAGATCATTCAGAAGCAAGGAAGACAGTAGTACCAGAGTTACTTCAGAAAGACAAAGCAACTCCAACTCTCAACTCTATTCCCAACATATAATTCCTAATAGCTAACTTCTTAATATCCAAGCATTTATGACATATAATCCAACAACCTTCTGATTTCACCTAACTAAGACTTGTAAGACAACCATAGCTTGCTTCAAGCCACAATCCTCATGGGATCAGCCCTGAATCGCTCAGGTATTACTTGGATGACCCAGTGCACTTGCCGATAGTGCTGCTGTTGTACGAAATAGTGTGGGTTTTGCGTAAACGCGCACCAAGTTTTTGGCACCCTTGCCGGGGATTATTGAGTTTGGACAAACTGCCGGATTGTCTTACTCCTTAGATCAGGTAAGTTTATTTTACATTATTTTAATTGAGCCTTTATTTTTATTCTCTTCTTCTCGATTTTCGAAAATCATTGACAACCTTTTCAAAGATATTTTTCTTTTCCATGTTTAATCTTTCATATTTTTTAAGCCTCTTTATTTGTGTTCTTTGTTTGAGTCTTGGAGTCTTTTATTTTTATTCTTCTTCTTCAAATTTTTGAAAATTTCAAAACTATTTTCAAAAATATTTTTCTTTTCTTTGTTCATTGTTTGAGTCTTTGATGGCGAAAAATTGAATTTTGCACAAACTAACCGGCAAGTATACCTGGTTGCATCAAGTAGTAAAACTCACGAGAGTGAGGTCGATCCCACGAGGATTGATGGATCAAGCAAATTTAGAGAGGTGATTAGTCTAGTTAAGCTAAAATTGATGATTTGAGTGAAATTGAACTAACAGAATGTAAATTGCAAGGAATTTAAAGTTCAGAATGTAAATTGCATCAAATGTAAAAGGACTTAGGTGCTGGAAAATTAAAGGAAGCAGTAAACTCAAAGCAATTAAATGAAAAATAACAAAAAGAAAGATTCATTAGGGATTGGAGATATCATAATCCAACATGAATCAAATGGGTCTCAACTCCTTTCTCAATCATATGAGTATATCTATGGCGGATTGTAATTGTTGGATCCCAATTCCTTGGCAACCCAATCTCTCCAATCACAATCAATCTTGCCAATTCCTTGATCTAATTGTCATGAGAAGAGGTTAAGTGTATGTCTCTCAAACATAAGCCACACAAATTCTCAAGACCTCAATTCCTCCCAAATAGTGTTGGTCAACAAAATTGTGAAGGATAGAGCCCAAATTCTAATGCCCATGAATCCCCTTCCGAGGCTCACGCAAGCATTCAATAGATTCAAATCCCCTTCCGAAGTGAATGAATCTCAATCAAAACAGAGGATATCCTATAGCTACACAATTGAATTGAGAAGAAGAAGAATTTCATTGATTCATTATGGTTACAATAGAGCTCCTCTCCCTAATGAATTGGGGTTTAATTGATCATTGCTCTAAGAAAATTTGAAGAAAAACTAAAGTGCATGAAAGTAAATCAAACTGAATATGAAGGGAAATGTAAAATTGCAGAAGAATAGAAGTACAGGAAATTGAAATTGCATAAGGTAAAATGAAGTTCAATACAAGCTGAAATGCAAAAGTGCATAAGCGAAAGAAAAATATATCAAACTAAAATTCTAAGCTAAGCTCTCTGGAGTCTCTAATCCTCCACGCCCTCTTCAATCCTATCAGAGAGCCCCCTCTTTATACTCTTCTTCTATTCTTCAATTGGCTCTGTATTGTACTTGGAAGTGGGCCTTGGCCTTGATTGAAGCAGTCAGAAATGATTCTTGATGATGTTGATGTTGGCTGTATCTTCACTAAACGTTCAACAGTTTGCATGGGTGTATTTTGTATTGAAGTTGACCTTAACATTAGTGCCAACGTTTGTGTATAAATGTTGGGTCAAACGTTACTTGAAGAAAAAGATTTCTGGGCATTTCTTGCAATGTTTGACTCAATGTTGGAGCACCAACATTCGCGCAGTCACATGTGTGTGTGACCCATACATACATGTGAAGGCTGAAATTTTGCCAATCCACGCGTGCGCGTCGCCCACGCGTACGCGTCGTTTGCCATTTTCCCATTTCCACACGTACACGTCATCCACGCGTACGTGTCATATCAAATTTTTCCAAGGATGGCATCGTAGACGTTGGATCTAACATTAGATCACCAACGTTACCTCCAACGTTGGCCTTTCCACACGTGCACGTCACCCACCCGTACACGTGGATTGCTATTTTCCCACGCCGACGCGTACGCATCTATGCCAATTTTTTAACTTCAATTTTTAGCTTTTGTCGAAGACGTTGGAGGTAACTTTGGTTCACCAACGTTCTCTCCAACATTGACACTCTTTTTTGCCTAATATTGCCATCAACTACCAACGTTGCTTGCCTCCTTTCATCAACGTTTGGCTCCAACATTACCTTCTTTGCTTCTTTTTTACCATTCCTCTGCTTCTCTTCACCTATCATCAACCAAACACATGTATCAAAGCCTTGCCAAATTAAAATATTTTGCATTATTCTGATAAACCCCAATTTTGTGGTTTATATTGTGTAGAATTTGGGGGGTTTTGTCAATATTTTTCACACTTATTCACAAGAATTGCATGGTTTTGTGTTCTCTTCCTAATATTGCTTCATGATGGAAAACATGCTTTTTTTGTCTTAAAATTGCTATATTTTGATCCTCTTTTATTTCTATTCAATGCCATGACGTGTTTGTTGAGTGATTTCAGAAATTATAGGGCAAGAATGGCCTAGAAGAGAGAAAGAAAGCATGCACAAGAGAAAGGAATATGAAGACTTGAATTTTGGGAATTTCAGCATGGACGCGCATGCGCACCTTGCGCGCACGCATGGATGTGGACAGCTGGAAGCGGCGCGCGAAGATCGGCGCATCCGCACAGATTAGAGAAACCCACACCAGCGCGCACGCGTACATGGCGCACACGTGGATCACAAAATCAATCGGCGTGCACGCACGCATGGCGCGTACGCGTGATAAGCTGCACGTGACCTCATTAAAGGAAATCGTGCCTGGCGATTTCTGAGGCTCAAGAGGCCCAAATTCAAGCTGGTTCTGCATGGAAAAGACCCAAGGATGCTTGGGGGAAAGGGGGGATCATTCATTCACACTTAGACACAATTTTTAGCTAGTTTTGGTTCTTGTTATTCTACAGAGAGAAACCATTGTTCCTCTCTAGATCTAGTTTGATTTAATCTTCCCTTGTTGAAATTTTGAATTGGATCTTGTTAATTACTAGTTTTGATTGCTTAATTTGAATTCCTTAGCATAATTTTGTTTAGATCTTGTGTTAGTTTTAGGTTTTCTTGTCAATTGTCATTTTATACCCATTCCATGAATCTTGTGAATCTTGAATTGTTAATGTTGCATTGATGATTTTCATGGTTAATGATAAACCACTATTTCATGGTTTATCTTGTGCTCAATTGAGTGGTTTTTATCAAGTCCTTGCCCACTTATTCATATAAATTGCATGGTTTTACATTTTTCCTCAAGATTTTGTGCTATAATTGAAAACATGCTTCTTTGGCCTTAATTTTGATATGTTTAATCTTCTCTTATTACCATTCGATGCCTTGATATGTGTGTTAAGTATTTTCAGAGTTTATAGGGTAGGAATGGCTCAGAGGATCGAAAGGAAGCATGCAAAAGTGGAAGGAATACAAAAAGTTGAAGGAACTACAAAGCTGTCAGCCTGACCCTCTCGCACTAAAACGGTCATAACTTGAGCTACAGAGGTCCAAAAATGCGGTTCTAGTTGCATTGGAAAGCTAACGTCTGGGGCTTCGCAACGATATATAATTTGCCAGGCGACGCGAACACATGGATCACACGGACGCGTGACCTGGCGAAAACCCAATCCGCGCGAATGCGTGGACGACGCTTCCGTGTCACTTTCCCGCGACCTGTACGTACCAAAAATCGCCCCCAGCGATTTTTGGCCTGTTTTTGACCCAGTTTTTGGCTCAGAAAACACAGATTAGAGGCTATAAAGTGGGGGAATGCATCCATTCATTGGGAAGTCTTCCATTATTCACTTTTCATAATTTAGATGTAGTTTTTAGAGAGAGAGGTTCTCTCCTCTCTCTTAGGTTTTAGGATTAGGATTCCTCTTAAAGGATTTAGGATTTTAACTTCCTCTCAGGTTCAATATTCCTTTTATATTTTTATTTATTCTAATGCTTTTATTCGTATCTGACTTATGTTACCAATTTGGCTCATGAACTCCTTATGTTTAGATTGATTTTCTTTTATTAATGCAATTGAGGTATTTCAGATTTATCTTTAGCTTTTTTATATTCTTGGCTTTAATTGATTAATTGGAGACTCTTGAGTTATCAAACTCATCGTGATTGATAATTGTTATTTTTGCTAATTGAATTGAATTCCACTAACTCTAGTCCTTTCTTAGGAATTGACTAGGACTTGAGGATCAAACTAATTAGTCCACTTGCTTTCGTTTGCTTCAGTAAAGGTTAACTAAGTGGAATTAAAACTCAATTCTCATCACCATCGATAAGGATAACTAGGATAGGACTTCCAAATTTTCGTACCTTGCCAAGAGTTTTATTAGTTATTAATTTATTAATTCATGTAATTTATCTCCCTTGTTCAAATCTTTTAAAACCCAAAGACACTGTTTTCCATAACTAATAATAAGAACACCTCCCTGCAGCTCCTTGAGAAGATGACCCGAGGTTTGAATACTTTGGCTTATAAAATTGGGTTTGTTACTTGTGACAACCAAACATTTGTACGAAAGGATTTTCTGTTGGTTTAGAAGCTATACTTACAACGCGATTATATTTGTGAATTTTCTTTAACGATAGGAAATCCAGTTCGTCAAAATGACGCCGTTGCCGGGGAATTGCAAACGTGTGCCTTATTATTGGTTATTGTAAATATTTGCTTTTTGCTTGTTTATTTGTTTTTATATATATAATAATTTCAGATTTTTATTTTAAAATTTTTTATCTTATCTTATCTTAGTTTTAAATTTCAAAATTCAAAATTTCAAAATTTAAATTTAAAAAAAAATTTAAAAAAAAACAACAAACCTTTTCAAAATTTAAATCTTTTTCAAATCTTTATCTTATATTGCTAACTTTTTCAAAAATTCAAATTTCAAAATTTAATTTTCAAAATTTAATTCAAATTTCAAATTTCAAAATTTTAAATTTCAAAATTTCAAATTTCAAAATTCAAATTTCAAAATTTAAAATTCAAAATTTAATTTAAATTTCTAGTTTTAGGAGTTTACCTTCATTAATTTTTATTTGTTTTTAATTTTTATTAGCTGCTATGAATTCTCACCCCTCTAGTTTCAAGTTTAGTTCCAATGTTGTTGCAAGGAATGGGAATTATAATAGGAACATGCATCAAGGTCAAAAAAATCAGAGATGGAAGGAGCCACGAGGATTTGATCAACCCTTCTGGCAGCAACACCTTCTACAATACCACAGACAAAGACCATCCTACAATGCATGCCAAGACAATTGTTATGGTGGACCCTTTCGTGACAACCAACACCCACCAAACTGCTATAGTCAAGAGCCATTCCGAGGTGCATACCAAGATGATAGATATGGTGGATCCCCATCATATACCTATGACCCACCTCCTCAACATAGCTTTGAACCACCATACTCACAAGTCCCCTACAACCAAACACCTCCAGATGACCCTAACCCATATCCACCCCAACTCCAATCCAATTACTTCCTAGAACCATCACCTCAATATTCACCATCTCCATATCCTTATCAAGAAGAACCACCTCCGTATTATGAGCCCTCTCTCCTAACCAATGAACCCTCATATCTACCCCAATCTCTAATGGATGACACCCTTCGAGTTCTTCTTCAAGGACAAGCAAAGATGCAAAGAGATGTACTGGAACTCGCGACTGCCTTAACCGAGTTAGTGAATAAATTAGCTTCCCAACATCTGAACACTCAAAGTACTCCTATGGCTACATGTGGAGAATCAAAAGAAGAGCGTAGCATGAAGGAGACACTAGAAACTTCTGTAGACAATGAGGAACATGGCTTTGTATTGGAACAAGTGGAGAAAGCCATAATAGTTAAAGAGGAGGAAGTGGTTGAAGACTTAGGAGATGCAGAACCTCCATGGGAAAGTCCAGTCATAGAACCTCCTTCCAAGACATTTGAATTTGATGCCAAAGAGGGTGTAAAACCTCCAAGGCATATCATGGCTAAAGACTTTGAAGAGGTTGATCAAAAGATGGAAATTAAAGAAGAAGAAGCACAACCTCCCATGCCCTTGGTAAGTAATGAAGAAGAGATTGAATTGGAAGAAAGCTACCAAGAGGAAGAGGTTGAAATTGAAGAAGTTTTCAAAGAGGTGGAAGTTGTCAAAGAGCACAAGGGAGTGGAGCTTGAAATCACCTTTCCAAAAAGAAAACAAAAAAAAAAGAAAAGCACGCACGCGACGCGGCATCGTCGCTGATGCATCTGCGTCACCAGTGCGTTTTGAAGAAAAGAGAATTGAACAGAGAGTCACGCGAGAGCGTGGCTGGAGGCGTGCCTTTGGCACAAATTGATCCACACGACCGCGTCGCTGACGCGTCCGCGTCATTTGCGAAAAATGCCTCCCACGCGAACGCGTGCCCTAAAAATCGACGTAAAAAGGGTGTATGGCAGCAAGTTGTGATGGAGTGGGGCTGGAACCGCGCTAGAAGCACAAGCCCCACCATGCGAACGTGTGCCCCATGCGTCCGTGTCATTTTTCAAAGTATGGCTGATGAGCGGATAATTTATACGCTTTTTGGCATTGTTTTTAGTATATTTTTAGCAGGATCTAGTTACTTTTAGGGATGTTTTCATTAGTTTTTATATTAAATTCACATTTCTGGACTTTACTATGAGTTTGTGTGTTTTTCTGTGATTTCAGGTATTTTCTTGTTGAAATTGAGGGACTTGAACAAAAATCAGATTCAGAGGTTGAAGAAGGACTGCTGATGCTGTTGGATTCTGACCTCCCTGCACTCAAAATTGATTTTCTGGTGCTACAGAACTCAAAATGGCGCGCTTCCAATTGCGTTGGAAGGTAGACATCCAGGGCTTTCCAGCAATATATAATAGTCCATACTTTGCTCGAGTTTAGATGATGAAAACTGGCGTTCAACACCGGCTCTCTGCCCAATTCTGGCGTCCAACGCCAGAAACAAATTGCAAAGTGGAGTTCAACGCCCAAAATGGCACAAAAGCTGGCGTTCAAGCTCAGCCCAAGCACACACCAAGTGGGCCCTGGAAGTGGATTTATGCATCAATTACTTACTTCTGTAAACCCTAGTGACTAGTTTATTATAAATAGAACTTTTTATCATTGTATTCGTAGTCTTGGTTACTCCGGTTCCCCTCTGGGGCCGAGACCAATGAACTCCATTATCACCTATGTATTTTCAACGGTAGAGTTTCTACACTCCATAGATTAAGGTGTGGAGCTCTGCTGTTCCTCAAAGATTAATGCAAAGTACTACTGTTTTCTATTCAATTCAACTTATTCCGCTTCTAAGATATTCATTCGCACTTCAACCTGAATGTGATGAACGTGACAATCATCATCATTCCCTATGAACGCGTGACTGACAACCACTTCTGTTCTACCTTAGATTGAATGAGTATCTCTTAGATCTTTTAATCAGAATCTTCGTGGAATTGGCTAGATTGATGGCGGCATTCATGAGAGTCCAGAAAGTCTAAACCTTGTCCGTGGTATTCCGAGTAGGACTTTGGGATTGAATGACTGTGACGAACTTCAAACTCGCACGTGCTGGGTGTAGTGACAAACGCAAAAGGATATTAAATTCTATTCCAGTATGATCGAGAACCTCCAAGATGATTAGCCATGCAGTGACAGCGCATCGGACCATTTTCACAAAGAGGAATAGGATGCAACCATCGACAAGGGTGATGCCTCCAGACGATTAGCCGTGCTGTGACAAAGCATTTGGACCATTTTCCCGAGAGGATTGAAAGTAGCCATTGGCACCGGTGACATCCTTACAAAAAGCCAGCCATGGAAAGGAGTAAGACTGATTGGATGAAGACAGCAGGAAAGCAGAGGTTCAGAGGAACGAAAGCATCTCTATGCGCTTATCTGAAATTCTCACCGATGATTTACATAAGTATTTCTATCCTTATTTTATTATATTAAATTCGAAAACTCCATAACTATTTTATATCCGCCTGACTGAGATTTACAAGGTGACCATAGCTTGCTTCATACCAACAATCTCCATGGGATCGACCCTTACTCACGTAAGGTTTATTACTTGGACGACCCAGTGCACTTGCTGGTTAGTTGTATAGAAGTTGTGACAAATTATGAATTGAGATTAGAGCACCAAGCCTTTGGAGCCATTACCAGAGATCACAATTTCGTGCACCAAGTTTTTGGCGCCGTTGCCGGGGATTGTTTGAGTTTGGACAACTGACGGTTCATCTTGTTGCTCAGATTAGGTAACTTTCTTTTTGTTTTCTTTTCAAAAATTTTTCAAAAATCTTTCAAAAATTTTTCCTTTGTTTTCAAAAAAAAAAAAAGAAAAAATGTGTTTTCATAAAAATATTTTTGTTCAGAATTTTTAAGAATGAATTCTAGTGTTTCATGAAACATGTTGAATCCTATCTGGCTGTAAAGCCATACCCAAACTGCTTTGAGACTGGTCTTCAGCTAATCACCTCAATGGATGTAATTTACATGCTAGAGCTTGGCTGGCTATTAAGCCATGCCTGACCCTTTGATTGGAGCTTTAGACTAAAGAGCATATGATTCCTGGAATTCATATTAAAAATTTTGGAATCCTTATTTTTCTTTTTTCAAAATGATTTTCAAAAAAATTAAAAGAAAATACAAAAAAAAAATTTATAAAATCATAAAAATAAAAAATATTGTGTTTCTTGTTTGAGTCTTGAGTCAAGTTGAAAGTTTGGTGTCAATTGCATATTCATCTTGCATTCTTTGAAAAATTCATGCATTCATAGTGTTCTTCATGATCTTCAAGTTGTTCTTGGTAAGTCTTCTTGTTTGATCTTGATGTTTTCTTGTTTTGTGTCTTTTCTTGTTTTTCATGTGCATTTTTGCATTCATAGTGTCTATACATGAAAAATTTCTAAGTTTGGTGTCTTGCATGTTTTCTTTGCATATAAAAATTTTCAAAAATATGTTCTTGATGTTCATCATGATCTTCAAAGTGTTCTTGGTGTTCATCTTGACATTCATAGTGTTCTTGCATTCATCACATACTTTGATCAAAAAAATTTTCATGCATTGCATCATTTTCATGTTTTTCTCTCTCATCATTAAAAATTCAAAAATAAAAAAAAATATCTTTCCCTTTTTCCTCTCATAAAATTTGAAAATTTGAGTTGACTTTTTCAAAAATTTTTAAAATCTAGTTGTTTCTTATGAGTCAAATCAAATTTTCAATTTAAAAATCTTATCTTTTTCAAAATCTTTTTCAAAAATCAAATCTTTTTCATTTTTCTTAGTTATTTTCAAAAATTTTAAAAATATTTTTCAAAAATCTTTTTCTTATCTTTATCACATAATTTTCGAAAATAATATCACCAATTAATGTTTTGATTCAAAAATTTCAAGTTTGTTACTTACTTGTTAAGAAAGATTCAAGCTTTAAGTTCTAAAATCATATCTTGTGATTTCTTGTGAATCAAGTCATTAATTGTGATTTTAAATCAAATCTTTTTCAAAAACTAATTTCAATCATATCTTTTCAAAAATATCTTCTTATCTTATCTCTTTCAAAAATTTGATTTCAAAATATCTTTTCTAACCTCCTAACTTCTTATCTTTTCAAAATTTGTTTCAACTAACTTTTTGTTTGTTTCTTACCTTTTTCAAAACCACCTAACTAACTCTCTCTCTCTAATTTTCGAAAAAATCTTCCCTCTTTTTCAAAATTTCTTTTTAATTAGACTAATTATTTTATTTTTATTTGAATTTTCGAAAAACTACTATCCTTTTTCAAAAACTATTTTCGAAAATCACTAACTCTTTTTCAAAAATTTTTTTCGAAAATTCTCTCCTCCTCTCATCCCCTTCTATTTATTTATTCACATCTCTACTCCTATCATCACCTTTGTGTTTGGATTCTTCATTCTTCTTCACCCCTATTCCTTTTCTTCTTCTACTAACAATAAGGAACCTCTTTACTGTGACATAGAGGATTCCTCTTCTTTTCTTTTTCTCTTCTCTTTCTTATGAGCAGGGACAAAGAAAAAGGCATTCTTGTTGAAGCTGATCCAGAACCTGAAAGGACTCTGAAGAGAAAACTAAGAGAAGCTAAATTACAACAATCCAGAGACAACCTTATTGAAAATTTCGAACAAGTAAAGGAGATGGCAGCCGAACCCAACAACAATAATGCAAGGAAAATGCTTGGTGACTTTACTGCACCTAATTCCAATTTACATGGAAGAAGCATCTCCATTCCTACTATTGGAGCAAACAATTTTGAGCTGAAACCTCAGCTAGTTTCTCTGATGTAGCAGAACTGCAAGTTTCATGGACTCCCATCTGAAGATCTTTTTCAGTTCTTAACTGAATTCTTGCAGATCTGTGATACTGTTAAGACTAATGGAGTAGATCCTGAAGTCTACAGGCTCATGCTTTTCCCTTTTGCTGTAAGAGACAGAGCTAGAATATGGTTGGACTCTCAATCCAAAGACAGCCTGAACTCTTGGGATAAGCTGGTCACGGCTTTCTTAGCCAAGTTCTTTCCTCCTCAAAAGCTGAGCATGCTTAGAGCTAATGTTCAAACCTTCAGACAGAAAGAAGGTGAATCCCTCTATGAAGCTTGGGAAAGATACAAGTAGCTGACCAAAAAGTATCCTTCTGACATGCTTTCAGAATGGACCATCCTAGATATATTCTATGATGGTTTATCTGAGCTATCAAAGATGTCATTGGATACTTCTGCAGGTGGATCCATTCACCTAAAGAAAATGCCCGCAGAAACTCAAGAACTCATTGACATGGTTGCTAATAACCAGTTTATGTACACTTTGGAGAGGAATCCTGTGAGTAATGGGACGCCTATGAAGAAGGGGGTTCTTGAAATTGATACTCTGAATGCCATATTGGCTCAGAATAAAATATTGACTCAGCAAGTCAATATGATTTCTCAGAGTCTGAATGGAATGCAAGCTGCATCCAACAGTACTCAAGAGGCATCTTCTGAGGAAGAAGCTTATGATGCTGAGAACCCTGCAATAGCAGAGTTAACATACATGGGTGAACCATATGGAAACACCTACAATCCATCATGGAGAAATCACACAAATCTCTCATGGAAGGATCAAAAGCCTCAACAAGGCTTTAATAATGGTGGAAGAAATAGGTTTAGCAATAGCAAGCCTTTTCCATCATCCACTCAACAACAGACAGAGAATTCTGAGCAGAATCCATCTAGCTTAGCAAATTTAGTCTCTGATCTATATAAGGCCACTGTGAGTTTCATGAATGAAACAAGGTCTTCCATTAGAAATTTAGAAGCACAAGTGGGCCAGCTGAGTAAAAGGATCACTGAAGTCCCTCCTAGTACTCTCCCAAGCAATACAGAAGAGAATCCAAAAGGAGAGTGCAAGGCCATTGAATTAATTACCATGGCCGAACCCACAAGAGAGGAGAAGGACGTGAATCCCAAGGAGGAAGACCTCCTGGGACGTCCAGTGATCAATAAGAAGCTTCCCTCTAAGGAACCTAAGGAATCTGAGACTCATCTAGAGACCATAGAGATTCCATTAAACCTCCTTATGCCATTCATGAGCTCTGATGAGTATTCCTCATCTGAAGAAAATGAGGATGTTACTGAAGAGCAAGCTGCCAAGTTCCTTGGTGCAATCATGAAGCTAAATGCCAAATTATTTGGTATTGAAACTTGGGAAGATGAACCTCCCTTGTTCACCAATGAACTAAGTGATCTGGATCAACTGACATTGCCTCAGAAGAGACAGGATCCTGGAAAGTTCATAATACCTTGTACCATAGGCACCATGATCTTTAAGGCTCTGTGTGACCTTGGTTCAGGAATAAACCTCATGCCCCTCTCTGTAATAAAGAAACTGGGAATCTATGGGGTGCAAGCTGCTAAAATCTCATTAGAGATGGTAGACAATTCAAGAAAACAGGCTTATGGACAAGTAGAGGACGTGTTAGTAAAGGTTGAAGGCCTTTACATCCCTGCTGATTTCATAGTCCTGGATACTGGAAAGGAAGAGGATGAATCCATCATCCTAGGAAGACCTTTCCTAGCCACAGCAAGAGCTGTGATTGATGTGGACAGAGGAGAATTGATCCTTCAATTAAATAAGGACAACCTTGTGTTTACAACTCAAGGATCTCTCTCTGCATCCATGGAGAGGAAGCAGAAAAAGCTTCTCTCAAAGCAGAGTCAACCAAAGCCCCCACAGTCAAACTCTAAGTTTGGTGTTAGAAGGCCACAACCAAACTCTAAGTTTGGTGTTAAACCCCCATATCGAAACTCTAAGTTTGGTGTTGGGAGGTCTCAACAAAGCTCTACACATCTGTGAGGCTCCATGAGAGCCCACTGTCAAGCTATTGACATTAAAGAAGCGCTTGTTGGGAGGCAACCCAATGTTTATTTATCTAATTTTATTTTTATTTTTCATGTTTTCTTAGGTTCATGATCATGTGGAGTCAAAAAATAAACGAAAAATTTAGAAACAGAATCAAAAATAGCGGAAGAAAAATCACACCCTGGAGGAAGCACCTGTCTGGCGTTCAACGCCAGAACAGAGCATGGTTCTGGCGCTGAACGCCCAAAATGGGCAGTATCTGGGTGCTGAACGCCCAAAATGGGCAGCATCTGGGCGCTGAACGCCAGAATTGCACCCTAGAGAAAAGCTGGCGCTGAACGCCCAGAACAAGCATGGTTCTGGCGTTCAACACTAGAAATGGGCAACAAATGGGCGTTGAACGCCCAAAATGGGCACCAACCTGGCGCTGAACGCCCAGAGTTGTGTGCAAGGGCATTTTACATGCCTAATTTGGTGCAAGGATTCCTTGAACACCTCAGAATCTGTGGATTCCATAGGATCATCTCAGGATCTGTGGACCCCACAGGATCATCTCAGGATTTGTGGATCCTGCAGGATCATCTCAGGATCTGTGAATCTCACAGGATCCCCACCCACCTCACCCTCTCTCTCTCTCCATTCGTGGTCATCCCTTCTGTTTTCCATTCACCACTCACATCCATACACACATCCCTCTATCTCCTCCATATCTTCTTCTTCTTCATCTATTCTTTCTTCTCTTGCTCGAGGGCGAGCAATATTCTAAGTTTGGTGTGGTAAAAGCATAAGCTTTTTGTTTTTCCATTACCATTAATGGCATCTAAGGCCAGAGAAACCTCATGAAAGAGGAAAGGGAAGACAAATGCTTCCACCTATGAGCCATGGGAGATGGAAAGATTCATCTCACAAGCCCATCACTAAGAAAAGGATGGAGCAAACAAGAGAGCACATTCATGAATCCCAACAGGAACATGAAGAAGCTCATCATCGAGAAATTCCTGAGATACATCAAGGGATGCACTTGCCTCCACAGAATTTTTGGGAGCAAATTAACACCTCCGTAGGAGAATTAAGTTCCAACATGGGACAATTAAGGGTGGAACATCAAGAACACTCCATCATCCTTCATGAAATTAGAGAAGATCAAAAAGCAATGAGGGAGGAGCAACAAAGACAAGGAAGAGACATAGAAGAGCTCAAGGACATCATTGATTCCTCAAGAAAGAAACACACCCATCACTAAGGTGGACTCATTCCTTGTTCTTACTTTCTCTGTTTTTCGTTTTCTATGTTAAGTGCTTATCCATGTTTGTGTCTTCATTACATGATCATTAGTAGTTAGTAACTATGTCTTAAAGTTATGAATGTCCTATGAATCCATCACCTCTCTTAAATGAAAAATGTTTTAATTCAAAAGAATAAGAAGTACATGAGTTTCGAATTTATCCTTGAACTTAGTTTAATTATATTGATGTGGTGACAATGCTTCTTGTTTTCTGAATGAATGCTTGAACAGTGCATATGTCTTTTGAAGTTGTTGTTTAAAAATGTTAAATATGTTAGCTCTTGAAAGAATGATGACAAGGAGACATGTTATTTTATAATCTGAAAAATCATAAAAATGATTCTTGAAGCAAGAAAAAGCAGCAAAGAACAAAGCTTGCAGAAAAAAAAAATAGGCAAAAAAAATTAGGAAGAAAAAGAAAAAGCAAGCAGAAAAAGCCAAAAGATCTTAAAACCAAGAGGCAAGAGAAAAAAGCAAATAACCCTTAAAACCAAAAGGCAAGGGTAAATAAAAAGGATCCCAAGGCTTTGAGCATCAGTGGATAGGAGGGCCTAAAGGAATAAAATCCTGGCCTAAGCGGCTAAACCAAGCTGTCCCTAACCATGTGCTTGTGGCGTGAAGGTGTCAAGTGAAAACTTGAGACTGAGCGGTTAAAGTCAAGGTCCAAAGCAAAAAAAGAGTGTACTTAAGAACCCTAGACACCTCTAATTGGGGACTTTAGCAAAGCTGAGTCACAATCTGAAAAGATTCACCCAATTATGTGTCTGTGGCATTTATGTATCCGGTGGTAATACTGGAAAACAAAGTGCTTAGGGCCATGGCCAAGACTCATAAAGAAGCTGTGTTCAAGAATCATCATACTAAACTAGGAGAATCAATAACACTATCTGAACTCTGAGTTCCTATAGATGCCAATCATTCTGAACCTCAATGGATAAAGTGAGATGCCAAAACTATTCAAGAGGCAAAAAGCTACAAGTCCCGCTCATCTTATTGAAGCTATGTTTCATTGATAGTTTGGAATTTATAGTATATTCTCTTCTTTTTATCCTATTTGATTTTCAGTTGCTTGGGGACAAGCAACAATTTAAGTTTGGTGTTGTGATGAGCGGATAATTTATACGCTTTTTGGCATTATTTTTAGTATGTTTTTAGTAGGATCTAGTTACTTTTAGGGATGTTTTCATTAGTTTTTATGCTAAATTCACATTTCTAGACTTTACTATGAGTTTGTGTATTTTTCTGTGATTTCAGGTATTTTCTAGCTGAAATTGAGGGACTTGAGCAAAAATCAGATTCAGAGGTTGAAGAAGGACTGCTGATGCTGTTGGATTCTGACCTCCCTGCACTCAAAATGGATTTTCTGGCGCTACAGAACTCAAAATGGCGCGCTTCCAA
This sequence comes from Arachis ipaensis, assembly GCF_059453495.1. NCBI lineage: Eukaryota > Viridiplantae > Streptophyta > Magnoliopsida > Fabales > Fabaceae > Arachis > Arachis ipaensis. The sequence goes on from NC_142443.1 coordinate 80,473,267, forward strand.
TTGCGTTGGAAAGTAGACATCCAGGGCTTTCCCGCAATATATAATAGTCCATACTTTGCCCGAGTTTAGATGACGCAAACTGGCGTTCAACGCCAGCTCTCTGCCCAATTCTGGCGTCCAGCGCCAGAAACAAGTTGCAAAGTGGAGTTCAACGCCCAAAATGGCACAAAAGCTGGCGTTCAACTCCAAGAATGATCTCTCCACGTGTAGACTTCAAGCTCAGCCCAAGCACACACCAAGTGGGCCCCGGAAGTGGATTTATGCATCAATTACTTACTTCTGTAAACCCTAGTGACTAGTTTATTATAAATAGAACTTTTTATCATTGTATTCGTAGTCTTGGTTACTCCGGTTCCCCTCTGGGGCCGAGACCAATGAACTCCATTATCACTTATGTATTTTCAACGGTAGAGTTTCTACACTCCATAGATTAAGGTGTGGAGCTCTGCTGTTCCTCAAAGATTAATGCAAAGTACTACTGTTTTCTATTCAATTCAACTTATTCCGCTTCTAAGATATTCATTCGCACTTCAACCTGAATGTGATGAACGTGACAATCATCATCATTCCCTATGAATGCGTGCCTGACAACCACTTCCGTTCTACCTTAGATTGAATGAGTATCTCTTAGATCTCTTAATTAGAATCTTCGTGGTATAGGCTAGATTGATGGCGGCATTCATGAGAGTCCGGAAAGTCTAAACCTTGTCCGTGGTATTCCAAGTAGGACTCTGGGATTGAATGACTGTGACGAACTTCAAACTCACACGTGCTGGGCGTAGTGACAGACGTAAAAGGATAGTAAATTCTATTCCAGTATGATCGAGAACCTCCAAGATGATTAGCCATGCAGTGACAGCGCATCGGACCATTTTCACAAAGAGGAATAGGATGCAACCATCGACAAAGGTGATGCCTCCAGACGATTAGCCGTGCTGTGACAGAGCATTTGGACCATTTTCCCGAGAGGATTGAAAGTAGCCATTGGCACCGGTGACATCCTTACAAAAAGCCAGCCATGGAAAGGAGTAAGACTGATTGGATGAAGACAGCAGGAAAGCAGAGGTTCAGCGGAACGAAAGCATCTCTATGCGCTTATCTGAAATTCTCACCAATGATTTACATAAGTATTTCTATCCTTATTTTATTATATTAAATTCGAAAACTCCATAACTATTTTATATCCGCCTAACTGAGATTTACAAGGTGACCATAGCTTGCTTCATACCAACAATCTCCGTGGGATCGACCCTTACTCACGTAAGGTTTATTACTTGGACGACCCAGTGCACTTGCTGGTTAGTTGTATCGAAGTTGTGACAAATTATGAATTGAGATTAGAGCAGGGCAGCCTTTGGAGCCATTACCAGAGATCACAATTTCGTGCACCAATGGCCACTCACGTGATCGCGTCAACCACACTACCGCGTCACCCAGATTTTTGGCAAAATGCATTTAAAACAGAGAGTTGCGCAACCGCGAGGCTGCCCTCGCGCTAATGGCACAAATCACTCCACGCGAACGCGTGACCCACGCGTCCGCGTCACTTCATAGAAGTGCTATCCACGCGAACGTGTGACCCATGCTCTCGCGTCGCCTGCGCCGCACAACTTATCCAGATCAGCGCCAATTATCTTATCTTATCTTTTCTAATCCTAATTTCTTCTATCTTTTCTTCTTTCTTCTTTCTTTTCTTACTTTCTTCTTCTTCATCTCTTTAACTTCTCATCCCTCTTCACTACCATTCTATTTCATTTAATTTATTTGCATATTTTCATTCATTGCATTATTTTCATTGGTGTTAGAAATTTATTTGGGTCATTATTTTCTATATTTTGCTTGTGGATTATTAAAGGAATTGTTTGACAATTATATATTACTTTTTAAAGGGTTGCTTGCATGTTCAATTTAATACATTCAATAGCTTATTCACCATGCATGCTATGTGTTTGTGAAAATGCCCGTATGGCATTGTACACTATATTTAGATTTCTTTTATTCTACTACTCTAAATGCTTGCCTTTCACAAAACCCTTTTTACATTTTATTAATTAAATATAATTGTTATTACAAACATGTTGTTAGTTTGAAAGACTTGGTAATCTAACTTGGACATTCAATGCTTGATCTATGCTACTCATGCCTTTGTCAGCATGCCAATAAACATCTTGCATTTAATTGTCATTACATGCACTTGCTATATTTCCATTGATGAACTTTTCACATGTAGTCATGACCATGTGTTAACGTCATTCTTCTTTATTGTGCATTGATTACCACCTTTTTCGCTCTCTTCCTTTCTCTAACCCTTAGCTTTAAAAGTTACTTTCTTTTTTCCTTTTCAGGATGGCCACCAAGAAGGGTAAAGAGAAAGCTACTCCCAAAACCACCGGCAAGGAAAGGAACAAAAAGAGCCCAGCTAAGGAACCACAACCCCCATCCACTTGTACATCTTAGCATGCACCGAGGACGGTGCAATCTTTAAATGTGGGGAGGTCGATACCGACTTCCAAGGGTTAGTTACCTTCTTTTCAACACCAATACTCTATTTTCTTTGTTTGTTCATTGTTGTATTTGCATATTTAATTGCATGTTTTCTTGATTTTATGCATTTAGTTACTACTTGGTTGAAGTAATATTTTCTTTTTCAATAAATTTTTATAGTATTTCACTAATTTAAATTGAAAAATTTGTGATAAACTTGTTTGAAGTTGTATTTGGAACATAGTTTAAAAAGCTAGAACACACAACCTGTGAGATTTTGAGCCTAAGTACATGGTTACATTATTTAACCATAAATATTTTATTCTTGTGTGTTTTCTTTTCTATGATTGCAATCTTTGCTTTGTTCCATTCTATATGTCCATTATTTAGTGTATTTACATGCTTGCATATGATTGAGGCCATTACTTGTTTTCACTCACTTATCCCAAATAAGCGTACCCTTTTTATGTCACCCTTGTTAGCCACTTTGAGCTTTTTCACCCCCCTATATTCCATAACCACATTACTAGCCTTAAGCAGAAAAACAAAATAAAAATCCCAAGTTGAATCCTTGGTTAGCTTAAGATAGATATTGTGTATAATTTAAGTATGGGGAATTTTATGGGAACATGGGATGATAGAAAAAAAAAAGGAAATTATATTGAATAAGTTATTTGAAAATTTAGGAAGCATGCTCATGTGAAATCAAAATAATTAAATTACCATGTGCATTGAAAAAAAAATATTAAGTAATTAAATAAGGGGATACAAAAAATATATATATTAATTACCCCAAATGCAAAATAAAAAGAATCAATGCACATGGAACAAAATTCAAAAATAAGTTTGATACATGAGCATGTAATACAAAAGTGGGAAAAATTTGGGTAGCTAGGTAAAGCATTTTAAATTATATAAAATATGTATATGTTAGGTGAGATCTTAGACTAATCAAGGATTCACTTTGTTAGCTATATATATATATATATATATATATATATATATATCCTTACCTGGCGAAAACCCAATCCGCGCGAATGCGTGGACGACGCTTCCGCGTCACTTTCCTGCGACATGTACATACCAGAAATCGCCCCCAGCGATTTTTGGCCTATTTTGACCCAGTTTTCGGCCTAGAAAACACATATTAGAGGCTATAAAGTGGGGGAATGCATCCATTCATTGGGAAGTCTTCCATTATTCACTTTTCATAATTTAGATGTAGTTTTTAGAGAGAGAGGCTCTCTCCTTTCTCTTAGGTTTTAGGATTAGGATTCCTCTTAAAGGATTTAGGATTTCAACTTCCTCTCAGGTTCAATATTCCTTTTATATTTTCATTTATTCTAATGCTTTTATTCGTATCTGACTTATGTTACCAATTTGGCTCATGAACTCCTTATGTTTAGATTGATTTTCTTTTATTAATGCAATTGAGGTATTTCAAATTTATCTTTAGCTTTTTTATATTCTTGGCTTTAATTGATTAATTGGAGACTCTTGAGTTATCAAACTCATCGTGATTGATAATTGTTATTTTTGCTAATTGAATTGAATTCCACTAACTCTAGTCCTTTCTTAGGAATTGACTAGGACTTGAGGATCAAACTAATTAGTCCACTTGATTTTCCTTTGCTTTAGTAAAGGTTAACTAAGTGGGATTAAAACTCAATTCTCATCACCATCGATAAGGATAACTAGGATAAGACTTCCAAATTTTTGTACCTTGCCAAGAGTTTTATTAGTTATTAATTTATTAATTCCTGCAATTTATCTCCCTTGTTCAAATCTTTTAAAACCCCAAAACACTATTTTCCATAACTAATAATAAGAACACCTCCCTGCAGTTCCTTGAGAAGACGACCCGAGGTTTGAATACTTCCGTTTATAAAATTGGGTTTGTTACTTGTGACAACCAAACGTTTTTACAAAAGGATTTTCTGTTGGTTTAGAAGCTATACTTACAACGCGATTATATTTGTGAATTTTCTTTACCGATAGGAAATCCAGTTCGTCAGTTAATTGTGTTGTTTGAGTGATTGTATGTTGATAATTGTTAGTGGTTACTTGTTAATTTCAATTTAATTGCACTTTGAATATGTCTTTTAGTAATGCTCACCATGTGTTTGACGAAATATTTCCCTTGATTATGGAGTAGTTCTCTTTACTCTTGGCCTAGGCTAAGGGAATTGGGTAAACTTGAGTCATTGAGTCTAATGGATTTGATGATTTGGGAATCCTTAGTAGTCAATTTGATAGCCATTGACACTAGCCTACTACTAAGTCAATTAATAGCTAGGTTGGACCTTATGGGTTGATATTGACTAAACCATTTAACATACTTCAAGTATAGAAGTAGACTTAATGAGTTTGGTTCCTCATAATTGTCGGTTATTAGACAAGGATAGTGCCCCCAATTCCCGTGTCTAGCCAAGAGTTGTTTTATCATTCATATTTGAAAACCTAAAAATCCTAATTGCTTTGTCTTAGTCATAGTTAATTGTTTAGTTTTAGAGTAGACTTATATTGGATGTTATCTTATTAGTTTAGAATTGCTCACATCTTGCTTTAGTTAATTGAATTAGTTTCTTGCACTTCAAGATTACTTGCTTGTTAGGATTCTTAGTTTAATTTCTTGCTCATAACTTGCAACCTCGGAATTCTAACCAATGTTGATGCACATGTTTGCCCATTCCTTGTGAGACGACCCGAGATTTGAATACTTCGGTTACTTTTATTGGGGTTGAACTTGTGACAACCAATTCCTTCGAAATTTGATTCGCGGATTATTTGTCGGTTGAGGGCTATACTTGCAACGCGAAAATCTTGTGAATTTCCTTACCGACGGTATTCTGTGGCCATCAAATTTTTGGCACCGTTGCCGGGGAATGGTTGCAACATATGCCTTGATATTGGTTATGTGAATATGTGAATATTGTAGATAATTTACTTTCTTCCAATACTTAGCTATAGTTTAGATTTCTTTTGTATGTGTGCTATGACTCCCAATTTTGATGACTCGGTCTCAACCGAATTCTAGCTTAGCCGAGTTTGATCCTGAGATCGAAAGAACTTTGTTATACACTTGGCAAGCTAGACGGCGGTCAGACTATACGGCTAGTACTTCGGCCTCTCTTGAGGAACATACCGAATCCCTAAATGGTACCGAGAGTGACTTGGAGTCCGCTACTTCGTATTCTTCTGTTGGCACTACTAATACATCTTTGCATCCTACAGGTAAACCATACATGGCAGAGCCACGACGGATCACTTTACATGAGCAAGGAGCTCTGGATCTCATACTTCAACCTTTGCAAGCAAGGTATCCCAACCTTGATCCGAATTTTGAGTTGAAGAGTAGCTTGATACATTTACTTCCTAAGTATCATGGGTTGCCAGGTCAAGACCCCATCCGACATCTAAGAGACTTTAAAGTTGCTTGTTCTACGGCTCGAAGGCATGGAGCCGATGAGTTGGCTATTATGATTTTTGCCTTTTCCTTCTCTCTTGAAGGGCAAGCAAAGATATGGTTTTATTCGCTACCGGATGAGATTGTGACCAATTGGGATTTCTTGAGAAGAGAGTTTCTAGATAAGTTCTTCCCACCGGAGAAGACCGATTACATTCGGAAGGAGATCTCAGGTATAATGCAAAGGGACCAAGAGAGTTTATATAAGTATTGGACTCGGTTCAAGAGGCTATTGGAATCTTATCCACACCATGGATTGAACACTCACTTGCTCATTAGTTACTTTACCGGAGGTCTTTGTGTGGAAGATAGAAGTTTGCTCACCGCTTCTAGTGGTGGTTCCCTTTCAAAAAACAAGACGGAGGGAGAAGCTTGGAAATTGATAAATGATGTTACCGAGGCTACACAACATGTAAGGGTGAGAAGTAATCCTCTCAAGGGTGTGGTAGAACCATCCCCTTCCGAAGCAAGCTTAACTAAGGCGCTTGGGGACATGACCACTATCCTCACGCAAATACAAAAAGATCAAAAGGAATACTACTCCATCCAAGCCATCCAAGCTCCACCCCCAGTTTCTCAACTTGAAGGCCCTCATAGGATTTGTGGTTTGTGCTCTAGTACCACACATTACACCGATCAATGCCATCAAATTCAAGAGGAGCATGCCCTTATCGTAGCCAATGTGAATTACAACAACCGTCCGCCCTACCCTTCTCAAGGCCAAAACAACTACTCTCATGGTAGTAATCAAAACCAAGGGTGGAGGGATAATGCACAAGGGAGCAATCAAAACCAAAGATGGAACAACTCTTTTTATCATCACAACAACAACCAATCTTCATCCCAATACCACCATAACAACAACAACCACCAAGCCAACCAAAATCACCACAACCAAAACCAAAGCAACTACACCAAATACTAAGTACCACACCATAGACAACAGTCCAACCAAACCTCTTCATCTTTCACCAATCAAGTTGATGAGGTTAGAGCCGCTATGGAGAAACGGAACGAGAGCAACAAGGCTCAATTTGATTCCTTAGGCGCCCAATTGGCCAACCTCGCCAACATACTTTCAAAGATGTCCAACAACAACACCAACCAACCCTCAAGCTCTTCTAACCTTCCATCCCAACCCCTTCCAAACCCCAAGGACGGTCTCAATGCCATCACTCTACGGTCGGAGACTACATTGGAGGAGATACCTCCTAGGGTCATGTAAGACATTCATGAGGAAAAAGTGGTTGTTGAAGCTCCGCATGAAGAAGATGAGGTAGACAAAAGGCATGAGGAAAGCTATAGTGGATGAGTCCATTCCTATCCCATTTCCTTCCATGGTGAAGAAAGCAAAGAAGACCCCGGAATTTGATTTGAACATGCTTCAAGTGTTCAAGAAGGTTGAGGTAACCATACCACTTCTTGATGCTATCCAACAAATTCCGAAGTATGCAAAATTTTTGAAAGACTTGTGTACACATAAGGATAGGATAGAAGAGTTGGAGATATTATCCTTGGGTAGTTCGATTTCTTCCTTGATGGAGCCTATTCCAAAAAAATATGGTGACCCTGGGCCTTGTATGGTGTCTTGTTATATTGGTGGGCACACTTTTTATGACTGTATGTGTGATCTATGAGCTTGCGTAAGCATCATGCCGCTTTCTATCTTTGTGCGGTTGAATTTAGCTCCATTAAAGAAGTCGGCGGCGAAGTTTGCCTTAGCCGATAAAAGTGTGATCACTGTGATGGGAATAGCAGAATATGTACTTGTGGTGATCAAGGACTTGGTCTTTCTGGTTGACTTTTACATCCTTGAAATGCCTCCAACAGAAAATAGAAGCTTATCCTCCGTTCTACTTGGTAGACCCTTCAAGTTAGATGCCTTCACCGGAACATATTCCTTTGAGGTTGAAGACAAGACTATCAAGTTCAATTTGGAAGAAGCCATGAAGCATCCTCTCGAAGAGCATTCCGTTTGTTTGATGTGATGTAATCGATGAAGTGGTAACGGAAGTGTGAAAAGAAGACTACAATAAGTTATGCTACCCTATTGTTGAAGAGACGGATGACCAAGAGGATGAACAAGAGAAAGTTGTTGAGAATGAACTCCATGAGCTTGATGAAAAGGAACCTCAGCTTGAGGCAAAGAGTGAACTGAAGCCTCTTTCATCTCATTTGAAGTATGCTTTCTAAGAGGACAACTAAAGGTTTTCGGTCATTATTTCTAGTAAGCTTTCTAGTGAAGAGGAAGGGAAGCTCCTAGATGTACTAAGAAAGTATAAGAAGGCAATTGGTTGGAGCCTAGCCGATATTGTGAGGATTGACCCCCGCAAGTGCATGCATCGTATATTTCTCCAAGAGGGAGCTCGGCCGGTTAGGCAACCGCAAAGGAGGCTCAACCCAACCATCCTCGATGTGGTAAAGAAGGAGGTCACTAGGATACTTGATGCGGGTATCATATACCCAATTTTTGACAGTGAGTGAGTGAGCCCGGTCCAGGTTGTTCCCAAGAAATCGGGCAACACTACGGTTAAAAAGGATGATGGTGGAGTGATGTACGAAAAACGATCCGACACAAAACTCACCGGCAAGTGTACCGGGTCGCATCAAGTAATAAAACTCACGGGAGTGAGGTCGATCCCACAAGGATTGAAGGATTGAGCAACTTTAGTTTAGTAGTTGAATTAGTCAAGCAAACAAGTGTTGATTGTGTGAAATTATGTTGACAGGAATTAAATTGCATAGAATGTAAAGGGGAGTGGGTGATTTGCAGGAAATTAAAGGGAACAAAAAGAAAAAGAACTGAATCTTAAAGTGCAAGTAATGTAAATTGCAGAAACTTAAAGTGCAAGAAATATAAATGACTTGAAAAATAAAAGGGGAATGGGAATTGGATCTGCAGGAATTAAACAGGGAAAAGCAAAACTTAACAGAATGAAGAGTAGTTGACGTAATTAGTTAAACCGAATCTCAAAACTAAAAGGAAAATAAACTTGGTGTAGTAATTAAACAAGGAAATTAAAATGGAAACCAATAGATCTCAGGTCCCAAGAGACTAGATAACTAAGTCTAGATCTCAATGCCTTCTTAGATCCAAATTTAGAAAGCAAATGCCAAATTAAAGAAGAGAGCAATGTAGAAATGTAAATCCAAGTTCAATTTTCCAGAAGCTACAGTAAGAAAAACAGAGAGATCTCAAGGTGAGATTGAGATAGAATTTCCTCAATTCTTCAACACCCAAGACTCAAGACAAGTGTCGATGAAATTGAAAAACAAGAAAACTAAGAGGAAGAGAAATCAATTCTCCTTCCCCAAGACTCAGAATCTCCAAACAGCTCAAAACCCAAAAGCTCTCTACTGTGAATACTACGAAAATTCTTAAAGAAAACTCTAGAAAAGAAAATCTCCCTTAAAACTTCAAATCCTAAGCTATTTATACACTTTCTTCAAATGATCATTAAGCCTTGAATTGGGCCTTTAGTCTTGATGGAATTGGGTTGATAGTAGCCTCCATTGATTGCTCTTGGTGTTGGGAAGAAATCCATTTGTGAACCGGGTCATGAACCATTCACGTTTGAGTCAACGTTTGAGGCAAACGTTGACTCAAACGTCCCTTGTGTGAGGCATTATGTAGATGCCCTTCTTGCTGTCATCCACGTTTGAGCCAACGTTTGAGGTCAAACGTGAGCTCAAACGTGGTTCTTCCCAGGCTCCCTTTTTGGCCAACGTTTGGCCCAACGTTTGAGGCAAACGTTGGCGCAAACATGGCTCATCTAACCCATCAATCAAGGGTGATTTGCCATGCTCTTCCTTGCCAAACTGTAGCCAACGTTTGACCTCACGTTTGAGGCAAACGTTGGCTCAAACGTTGCCGTGCCCAGGAGTGCTCTTTTTCATTCTTTTTGGCGCCAACGTTTGACCTCACGTTTGAGGCAAACATTGGCGCAAACGTTGCCTTCCCCTGCTTCTTCTTCAGCCAACGTTTGCCTCAACGTTTGAGGTCAAATGTTGGCGCAAACGTTGGTTCTTCTCCAGGGTGTTCTTCATCTGCTTCTCACATTTGAGTTAACGTTTGAGGCAAACGTTAGCTCAAACGTGAATCCCTCTTTTCAAGCCCATTCTTGCAACCTTCTTCCAAGCTTTATTCCACCTATCATCAATCAACAATTGTATCAAAGCTATGCCATAATCATGAGAGTTGTTCTTCTTCTTGTCACATGAGCAATTATGGCACAAAAACTCATAAAAATGCATCAATTTATCCCTGGTTGATTGAATCAAAGGAAACATGAAATTCAACCCAATTGGCTTACTTATGGCTTAAGAAAGTGCATAAAACTAAATGAAAACAAAGGAAAAAGACTAGTGAAACTAGGCTAAGATGACTTGTCATCACAACACCAAACTTAAAACTTGCTTGTTCCTAAGCAAGAACAAAATTATTAAGAAGAAAAAATGAAAACAAACGAGAATGCTCATGTTAGCAGAGTATTATTGGTAGCTCATGGGGTTTTATGCAGATATGTAACTACTCACTTCTTATTGACAAGTAGGCCTAGAAAGTTTCCTCTAAGCATCAAGCAACACACTGCTATGACCTCTCATTATTCCTTTGTCCTTGTTTACTGAAAATTTTTTTTTCTTTATCAGCTTTAGTTCAGTGTCATGTGTAACAAGCTCTTTTCTTTATTTATGCTTGACACATTATTCACTTTAGACACTTGGCTCACATGCCTTCTTAGAACATTGATGCCCAGCACCTCTTTGGGTTACTAAATGTCTTGTAGCCAGGTTGCTCTTGATAGTGGACTTTCAGTTGATAATCCCGGGTTAGTTAACCCAAGTTACCAAGTGTTGATGCACTCCAAAGAACTTAATAATCCAAGCAGATCCTAGTACAAAGACACCACAGGCATATATTCCAAGGTTCAAGCTATTGGTGTCTAGCTTTGTTTCTTTTTTTTCTTTTCTTTCTTTTGTTCTGTTGCCACTTTTGGCTTTTTCTTTTCTCTTTTTGTTTTTCTTTTCACCCAAGGACTTTTATTTTGTTGAGATTCATAGACAGTGAACTACTTTCTTCTTAAAAAGGGAACAGTCTATTCCTTTTATTCACTAATAGTGAGTTGCCACACAATCACACATACATGCCACCACTTACTATTATTTGACTTCTAGCTAGCAATGAACCATCTTACTTCATGTTTCAAACATTTCTTTTATTGAATTGAAAAGACTTAGGGGACAAAGCATGCATTAGTTAAGTGAAAGTAAACACACAAGTATACTTAGATTAGCATTCTTATTGATAATAATATTCAAGATGCATAACTACTGAACTAACTGCTAAGATGGACATATTCAAACTTCAAATTTAGAAAGATTGCATACTGATGGAATTAAGTGACAATACAACCTTTTGGTGGCTTCTTCTTCTTACTCTCAACTGATGGTGTGAAGCCCTCCCGAGAAAGTGTTTGAATCCCTGCAGAGTTAATGGAAGTTGCTTGTTTCTCAAGCCCTTAGATAAGTAGTTAGTGTGCAGGGCCTTCTTGTAGGCTTTTGAACTTACTTTGGTGTGTGAACACCAAACTTAGTCCCTTGCCATTACCTTTGATGCATCGAGTTGATCATATGTGAATTCCTAGTGTCTTAGCTAAAAGTAATAAAACTACAAAGTAAAAGCAGACAATGATTAAATGATTCATCTGATTGCTTGGAGCTAGCAACCCTTTATGCAGAAGGTGAGAATGTGTTTTTAAATTAGATTTTTTTTTTTTTTGTGGAACACCAAACTTAAAATCCTTCATTCTCCTTTAAATTGTTTTGGTGTGTGACACCAAACTTAGCTCCTTGCACTGCAGGTGAATCCACTTAATCTTTTTATTGAACTAGCATTGAAAGACAAGGACTACCTCAGGTTGGGTTGCCTCCCAACAAGCGCTCTTTTAATGTCACTAGCTTGACATTCTTCATTTTTGCTTCAAGGATGTTGTAAGCTCTGAACCTCTTTTTCCTTGTCCCAATGTCCTCCTAAGTACAACTTTGCTCTGTGACCATTTGCTGTGAATTGACTCTTTGTTGCTTCATCTAGCAATTCAATACTCCCATAAGGAAATACCTTGGTTACCAAATATGGACCAGTCCACTTAGATTTATGCTTGCCAGGGAATATCTTGAGCCGTGAGTTGTACAAAAGTACTTGCTGCCCTGGTTTGAATTCTTTCTTCATGACCTTCTTGTCATGCCACCTCTTGGCTTTTTCCTTGTATATCTTGACACTTTCATAGGCTTCTAGCCTAAATTCATCCAGCTCATTTAGCTGCAACAACCTTTTCTCACCTGCTGCTTTAGAGTCAAGGTTTAGGGGTTTAGTAGCCCAAAAAGCTTTGTGTTCAAGCTCCACAGGGAGGTGACATGATTTGCCATATAATAGCTGAAAGAGTGACTTCCCAATGGGAGTTTTGAAAGCTGTCCTGTATGCCCAGAGTGCATCCTCCAGCTTCCGAGCCCAATCTTTCCTTGAACTTCCTACTGTCTTTTCCAAAATCTTCTTCAATTCCCGATTTGCCAATTCAGCCTGTCCATTGGTTTGGGGGTGATATGGTGTGGCTACTTTATGAATCACTCCATATTTATGGAGGAGCTTCTCTATCTGTTTATTGCGAAAATGGCTACCACCGTCACTCACAAGACCCTTGGGAACCCCATATCTAGTGAAAATATGCTTCTTAAGGAATTGAAGGACAATTTGTGCATCACAGGTGGTTGTGTCTATGGCTTCCACCCACTTTGAGACGTATTCTACTGCCACTAAAATATATCTGAAAGAATAGGAAGGGGGAAAAGGTCCCATGAAGTCAATACCCCATAAATCAAATAATTCCACTTCCAGAATGAAGTTTTGAGGCATCTCATTCCTTTTTGTCAAGCCTCCTGTTCTCTGGCATTCGTTGCATTGGTGAACGAATTCTCTAGCATCTTCGAAGATAGTTGGCCAATAGAACCCACTTTGTAGTATCTTTGCAGCTGTTCTTTCTGGGCCAAAATGTCCACCATAGGCTGAGCCATGACAATGCCACAGTATATTTCTTATTTCACTCTCAGGGACACATCTCCTAATTACTCCATCAGAGCATCTCTTGAACAGGAAAGGTTCATCCCACAAGAACTTCCTTGCTTCATTGATTAACTTCTTCACTTGTTGCTTAGATAATTCTTGAGGTATCTTCCTCCCTACTTTGTAGTTTGCTATGTCAGCAAACCAAGGTGCTTGTTGAATCTGCAGCAAATGTTCATCTGGGAAGCTTTCATTCACAGGCTGTGAGGCTTCTTGGATTATTTCTTGTGGTAGTCTTGATAAATGATCAGCAACTTGGTTTTCAGTGCCCTTCTTGTCCTTTATTTCAATATCAAATTCTTGTAAGAGTAGTATCCACCTGATAAGTCTTGGCTTAGCATCCTGTTTTGACATTAAATACTTAATGGCAGCATGATCAGTATAAACCACAATTTTGGATCCTATCAAGTATGATCTAAACTTATCAAATGCATAAACTACAGCTAACAATTCCTTCTCTGTTGTGGTGTAATTTTTTTGAGCTTCATTCAATACTTTACTTGCATAATATATGACGTGATGCAAGTTTCCCTTCTTTTGTCCAAGCACAGCACCAATTGCAATGTCACTTGCATCACACATGAGTTCAAAAGGTAGTTCCCAATCTGGGGGTGTGATGATTGGTGCTGTTGTGAGTCTTTTTTTTAAAGTTTCAAAGGCATGCTGGCAATTTTCATCAAAAACAAAAGGAGTATCAATCATAAGCAGATTACTCAAAGGTTTAGCTATTTTAGAAAAATCCTTGATAAACCTTCTATAAAATCCTGCATGCCCCAAGAAACTTCTAACAGATTTCACATTAGTTGGTGGAGGGAGCATCTCTATGATTTCTACTTTTGCCTTGTCAACTTCTATCCCTTTTCTTGAAACTTTGTGACCAAGAACAATTCCTTCAGGCACCATGAAATGGCATTTCTCCCAGTTCAAAACCAAATTAGTTTCTTGGCACCGTTTCAAGACGAGAGTTAGATATTTTAGGCAAGCATTGAAATTATCACCAAAAACAGAGAAGTCGTCCATGAAGACCTCTAGAAACTTTTCGACCATATCAGAGAAGATGGAGAGCATACACCTTTGAAATGTGGCTGGGGCGTTACAAAGCCCAAAGGGCATCCTCCTGTATGCAAAGACTCCAAATGGACATGTAAAGGCAGTCTTCTCTTGATCCTTGGGGTCCACCGCGATTTGATTATACCCAGAATATCCATCCAAAAAGCAATAGTAGGCGTGGCCGACCAATCTTTCCAGCATCTGATCAATGAATGGGAGAGGGAAATGATCTTTCCTGGTGGCATCATTCAATCTTCTATAGTCTATGCACATCCTCCACCCCGTCACTGTTCTAGTAGGGATTAACTCATTCTTCTCATTGGTGATGACCGTCATTCCTCCTTTCTTTGGTACAACTTGGACCGGGCTTACCCATGAGCTGTCAGATATTGGGAAGATTATCCTGCATTCCACAACTTCATTACTTCCTTCTGGACAACTTCCTTCATCATGGGATTTAGCCTTCTTTGAGGTTGAACTACTGGCCTAGAGTTATCTTCCAAGAGGATCTTATGCATACATACTGTAGGGCTGACGCCTTTCAGGTCGTCAATAGTCCATCCTAAAGCATCTTTGTGAGCTTTGAGTACATCAAGAAGTTCTCCTTCTTCTTTTTTTGTTAATGACGAATTGATGATCACTGGGAATTTCTCTGATGCACCCAAGAATGCATATTTGAGATGGGTGGGTAATGGCTTCAGCTCTTGTATTCGTACTTCTTCCTTCTTGTCTTGTTTTTCTTCTTGCTCAATAGACATCTCGGCTGCTTGTTCCTCTGTTGTCTCTTGATTTTCTTCTTGCTCTTGAGGATTATCTTCCAACATTTATTCCACCAAACTCTCTATCATATCCACTCTCATGTAATCCTCTTGCTCAGGAATGTGTTGCATTGACTTGAAAACGTTTATGACCATTTGTTCATTGTGGAGTCTGAAGATCATTTCCCATTTTTCTACATCAATGATGGCTCTTGCTGTGGCTAGAAATGGCCTTCCTAAGATGATTGAATTGTTTCCTTCCTCTTCAGTATCCAAAATCACAAAATATGCTGGAAAAATAAACTCCCCAACTTTCACAAACAGGTTTTCCACAATTCCATTGGGTGTTTTGATCGATCTATCAGCCATGACTAGTGACATCCTGGTGGGTTTGAGTTCTTCTATAGCAAGTTTCCTCATCATAGATAGGGGCATTAGGTTGATACTAGCTCCGAGATCACAAAGAGCCTTGTCTAATGTCATTTTGCCTATGGTGCAAGCAACTACAAAACTTCCTGGATCTTTAAGCTTTGGTGGGATTCCCTTTTGAAGCACCGCGCTACATTCTTCAGTGAGAAGTATAGTTTCCTTCTCCAACCAGCTTCTTTTCTTGTTAATGAGTTCCTTCAAGAACTTGGCATATAAGGGCTTCTGTTCCAATGCTTCAGCCAGGGGAATGTTGATTTCCAGCTTCTTGAAAGTTTCCAGGAATTTGTGGAAGTGTTGATCCTTGGTTTCTTTGTTGAACCTCTGTGGATATGGCAGCGGAGGAATGGAGGCTTTCTCCTTTTTCTGTGCTTCTTCCTCTCTCTCATGTATATTGATTGGCTGGTCTTCTTTTCTTTTAGGGTTCTCTGTGTTCTTGTTTGGCACCATATTTTGATCATTAGCTTCCGTCGTATTTGTTGGTTTTTTGCTGCTCTCCACTTGTTTCCTTGTAGTGTCATTGTTGCTCATCAATGTTCTCCCACTTCTTAACTGTATTGCCTTGCACTCTTCTTTTGGATTAGGAATGGTGTCACTTGGTAGTGAGCTTGAAGGTCTCTCAACAGAAATCTGCTTGGAGATTTGCCCAATCTGCCTCTCTAGGCTCTTCATGGAGGCTTCATGGTTCTTGATTGTCATTTCTTGGTGTTTCCACATTTTGTCTATCAAGGTTTCCAAGTTAGTGATTCTTTGAGATTCTGGGGATGCTTGTACTGGGTTATGAGATGTGGATGGTGGATGGTAGGTATTTTGGTTGGTGGGCTGGTTATTGGATTGATAATGGTTGGGGTTGGGGTAGTTATTTTGAGGTTTTCTGTAAAGGTTTTGGTTAGTTTGCTGCTGGTTGTGGTTTTGGTTATTTCTTGAAGTGTTTTGGTTTGAGTTCCTCTGCCATGGTTGTTGGTTCTGGTTGTGATTGTCTCCCCATCTGAGGTTTGGGTGGTTTTTCCAGGATGGATTGTAGGTATCACCATAAACTTCATTCTGTCCAGAGTTTTGGTTATACATGTACTGCACTTGCTCCTGTTGTTGCTCTTCTTGGCTTTCTTCATTCTGCACACATACAGTTGATGGGTGGCTTGTGTTCACTGCTGCTACTTGAAGGCTGTCAATCCTTTTGGCCATTTGTTCAAACTGTTGTTGAGTTTGTTGTTGCATCATCTTGTTTTGAGCCAAAATGGAATCTACTCCTTCCAGTTCTAGTACCCCCTTTCTTTATAATGGTTGGCGGGTTCTTTGATGAGCAAAGAAATATTGATTGTTGGCCACCATGTCCACAAGATTCTGGGCTTCCTCAGCAGTTTTCATCAGTTGTAATGAACCTCCAGCAGAGTGATCTAATGCCTCTTGAGATTTCAATGTTAAGCCTTCATAGAAATTCTGCAGCACATCCCATTCATTGAACATCTCCGAAGGACACTTTCTGATTAAGGCTTTGTATCTCTCCCATGCTTCATACAAGGATTCGGCATCTAATTGTGTGAATGTCTGCACCTCAGTTTTCAGCCTGATGATCCTTTGGGGTGGATAGAATTTGGCTAGAAATTTAGTCACCAAATTATCCCAACTAGGGATACTTCCTTGGAGAAAAGTTTCAAGCCATTGTGCAGCCTTGTCCCTTAGTGAGAACGGAAATAGCAGAAGCTTGTAAGTTTCAAGATTCACGCCATTGGATTTGACAGTGTCACAAATCCTTAAGAATGTAGATAAATGCTGGTTGGGATCTTCCAATGGGCTGCCTCCATAGGAACAATTGTTCTGGACAAGTGTAATGAGTTGTGGTTTTAGCTCAAAATTGTTTGCATTGACATTGGGGGTTAAGATGCTGCTTCCACAGTGTCTGAGATTTGCAAAAGTGTAGGAGGCCAACACTCTCCTCTGTGGTGGATTGGGATTAGATGGATCTCCTTCCATCTCGTGATATTCTTCCTCAGATTCTTCCTCTCCAACAATACCTTTCCCTCTTTCAGCTCTTCTTAATCTCCTGAGAGTCCTCTGGTCAGCTTCGGATAAGATAGGAATACCTCTCCCTGTACCTGACATACAAACAAAACAAGGGAAACACACAACCAGTGATACTTCAACCTATTGCTAGAATGAAGTTTTAGTTAGCTTAAGCAAAAATTCAAACAGTTAGTAGGTTAGTCAAAATTAAAGAAAAAGTGCTTGATCTAAACTACCACCTCACTTAATCATTGTCAATCTATTCAATCCCCGGCAACGGCGCCAAAAACTTGATGTGCGGAAAACGATCCGATACAAAACTCACCGGCAAGTGTACTGGGTCGCATCAATTAATAAAACTCACCGGAGTGAGGTCGATCCCACAAGGATTGAATGATTGAGCAACTTTAGTTTAGTGGTTGAATTAGTCAAGCAAACAAGTGTTGATTGTGTGAAATTGTGTTGACAGGAATTAAATTGCATAGAATGTAAAGGGGAGTGGGTGATTTGCAGGAAATTAAAGGGAACAAAAAGAAAAAGAACTGAATCTTAAAGTGCAAGTAATGTAAATTGCAGAAACTTAAAGTGCAAGAAATATAAATGACTTGAAAAATAAAAGGGGAATGGGAATTGGATCTGCAGGAATTAAACAGGGAAAAGCAAAACTTAACAGAATGAAGAGTAGTTGACGTAATTAGTTGAACCGGATCTCAAAACTAAAAGGAAAATAAACTTGGTGTAGTAATTAAACAAGGAAATTAAAATGGAAACCAATAGATCTCAGGACCCAAGAGACTAGATAACTAAGTCTAGATCTCAATGCCTTCTTAGATCCAAATTTAGAAAGCAAATGCTAAATTAAAGAAGAGAGCAATGTAGAAATGTAAATCCAAGTTCAATTTTCCAGAAGCTGCAGTAAGAAAAACAGAGAGAACTCAAGGTGAGATTGAGACAGAATTTCCTCAATTCTTCAACACCCAAGACTCAAGACAAGTGTAGATGAAATTGAAAAACAAGAAAACTAAGAGGAAGAGAATTCAATTCTCCTTCCCCAAGACTCAGAATCTCCAAACAGCTCAAAACCCAAAAGCTCTCTACTGTGAATACTACAAAAATTCTTAAAGAAAACTCTAAAAAAGAAAAGCTCCCTTAAAACTTCAAATCCTAAGCTATTTATACACTTTCTTCAAATGATCATTAAGCCTTGAATTGGGCCTTTAGTTTTGATGGAATTGGGTTGATAGTAGCCCCCATTGATTGCTCTTGGTGTTGGGAAAAAATCCATTTGTGAACCGGGCCATGAACCATTCACGTTTGAGTCAACGTTTGAGGCAAACGTTGACTCAAACGTCCCTTGTGTGAGGCATTATGCAGATGCCCTTCTTGCTGTCATCCACGTTTAAGCCAACGTTTGAGGTCAAACGTGAGGTCAAACGTGGTTCTTCCCAGGCTCCCTTTTTGGCCAATGTTTGGCCCAACGTTTGAGGCAAACGTTGGCGCAAACGTGGCTCATCTAACCCATCAATCAAGGGTGCTTTGCCATGCTCTTCCTTGCCAAAATGTAGCCAATGTTTGACCTCACGTTTGAGGCAAATGTTGGCTCAAACGTTGCCGTGCCCAGGAGTGCTCTTTTTCATTCTTTTTGGCGCCAACGTTTGACCTCACGTTTGAGGCAAACATTGGCGCAAACGTTGCCTTCCCCTGCTTCTTCTTTAGCCAATGTTTGCCTCAACGTTTGAGGTCAAACGTTGGCGCAAACGTTGGTTCTTCTCCAGGGTGTTCTTCATCTGCTTCTCATGTTTGAGTTAACGTTTGAGGCAAACGTTAGCTCAAACGTGAATCCCTCTTTTCAAGCCCATTCTTGCAACCTTCTTCCAAGCTTTATTCCACCTATCATCAATCAACAATTGTATCAAAGTTATGCCATAATCATGAGAGTTGTTCTTCTTCTTGTCACATGAGCAATTATGGCACAAAAACTCATAAAAATGCATCAATTTATCCCTGGTTGATTGAATAAAAGAAAACATGAAATTCAACCCAATTGGCTTACTTATGGCTTAAGAAAGTGCATAAAACTAAATGAAAACAAAGGAAAAAGACTAGTGAAACTAGGCTAAGATGACTTGTCATCATGGAGTGGTCATCAAGATAGTACAAAACGCATAGTGAGTGTGCATTGATTATAGAAGATTAAACGCCGCTACAAGGAAGGACCACTACCCTTTGCCCTTTATCGTCCAGATGTTGGACCGTTTGGCGGGTAAATCCCATTATTGTTTTCTTGATGGATTTACTGGTTACTTCGAGATTCACATTGCCCCTGAGGATCAGGAAAAGACCACATTCACTTGCCCTTTTGGCACCTTTGCCTACAAAAGGATGCCATTTGGACTATGTAATGCACCTGCTACTTTTCAGCGGTGTATGACAAGTGTCTTTTCCGATCTGATGGAAAATTGTCTAGAAGTCTTTATGGATGACTTCAGTGTTTATGGAACTTCATTTGATTGTTGCTTAGAGAACTTGGCCAAGCTCTTAGCTAGATGTGTTGACACTAATCTTGTCTTGAATTTTGAAAAATGTCACTTTATGGTAAGACAAGGCATAGTGTTAGGGCATGTAGTATCTCATGAAGGCATTTCTGTAGACCCAGCCAAGGTCGATGTTATCACTACTTTACCTCACCCCTCATCTCTGAGGGAGGTCCGCTCGTTTTTAGGATATGCAGGATTCTACAGGCGCCGCGCTTGCACAGCACGATGGTAAACTCCCTTATGTCATTGCTTACTCTTCTAAAATATTAGATGCAGCACAATCCAACTATACCACTACAGAAAAGGAACTCTTAGCTATTGTTCATGCTTTAGATAAATTCAGATCTTATTTGCTAGGGTCTGAGATAGTGGTATACACGGATCATGCAGCTTTAAAGTACTTATTGACAAAGAGTGAGTCAAAACCTAGACTCATACGTTGGATCTTGCTCTTGCAAGAATTCGACATTGAGATTAGGGACCGAAGTGGGTCTCAAAACTTAGTTGCAGATCATTTAAGCCGCCTTGAGAATTTAAAATTTGACCCATTTCTGATCGATGACTCATTCCTATTGGATAGTTTGCATGTTGTGTCGGATAGCTTTCCTTGGTTTGCACCAATGGCGAACTACTTGGTAGCAAAAATCTTCCCTCCTAACTTTTCTAAACACCAAAGAGACAAGTTGAGGAGTGATTCCAAATATTACATTTGGGATAACCCTCACTTGTGGAAGAGGGGAGTGGACCAAGTAATTTGAAGATGTGTTCTGGAATCTGAAATTCAACTCATTCTTGAAGCTTGTCATTCGTCCGAATGTGGTGGCCACTTTGGCCCACAGAGGACAGCTAAAAAGGTGTAGGATTGTGGATTTTGGTGGCCAAACTTATTCAAGGATGCTAACCGGTTCTGTGTGTCTTGCCATCAGTGTCAGAAGTTAGGAAACACGTCCCAAAGGGATGAGATGCCTCAGCAACCTATGTTTTTCTGTGAGATATTTGATGTATAGGGCATTTACTTTATGGGACCGTTTCCCAACTCAAGTGGGTACTTGTATATTCTGTTAGCGGTGGACTACGTGTCAAAGTGGGTAGAAGCAATACCTACCCGCCTTGACGATGCCAATACCATCATTTCTTTTATTAGAAATCACATTGTATGCCGTTATGGGTCGTCACCAGCAATCGTGAGCGACCAAGGATCCCACTTTTGTAACAGGAAAGTAGAGGCATTGCTCAAGCGCTATGGGGTATTGCATAAGGTTGCCACTGCTTATCACCCACAAACCAACGGACAAGCGGAAGTGTCTAACCGGGAGATTAAGAGAATCTTAGAGAAAGTGGTAAATCCACAAAGGAAGGATTGGAGCCTCCAGTTAGGAGATGCACTATGGGCATATAGGATGGCCTACAAGACTCTATTAGGGATGAGCCCCTTCCAAATCGTCTATAGTAAGGCATGCCACCTTCCGGTGGAGATTGAGCATAAAGCCTATTGGGTGGTAAAGTAGTGCAACATGGATTTAACCAAGGTGGGTGTGGCTAAAAAATTACAGTTAGAGGAGCTCGAGTGTTTGAGGAACGAAGCATATGAGAATGCCCAGATCTACAAGGAAAAGACTAAAGCATTTCATGACCATCACATCCGGAAGAAGGATTTTCAAGAAGGTGATGAGGTTCTCCTCTACAACTCGAGACTTAGATTCATGCCTGGCAAGCTCCGTTCTAGATGGGAAGGACCCTTCAAGGTGAAGGAGATAAAGCCCTATAGGGTGGTGGAATTGTATGATCCTAAAAGTGAAGCAACTTTCAAGGTGAATGGACATAGAGTGAAGAAGTATCATGGCTAAAAGCTCCCAAAAGAGCTAGAGGTGTTCCTACCAACGGATGCACCTAGAGGAGGAAAAGCTTGAGCGACTGACTGTCCAACTTAAGGACGTTAAAGAAAAGTTCTTGGTTGGAGGTACCCCACCATGGTAAGATCTTCCTTGTGTATACCTTCTTGTTTTTAGCTCTAGATTTTTGTACATTTTGTGACTTCTTGATGTTGTTGATTGCATAGGAATGCTAGTTTTGTTGATCTTGTTGGATAACTAGGATGTTCATATAGATTTCCTCAATTTGGTATGGATGAATTGTTAAAGTAGAGAGAATGCTATGTTTTGAATAGTGCGGTGAGTGTTTTCTTGACTAGTAGCTTAAACACTTGCCAAGAATATGTTAGAATAGCCCTTTCTATATTGTTTTTTAAAAAAAAAAGAAACAAGGAAAAGGGGTATCCGCGTGCGAGCGCACTGTGCGCGCGCGCGCCGGTGGTGAAATTCATACTCTTGGTCCAAAAACCCAAGAGTTATGCCCACCTTGTGTCCACTTCGTGCCAGGCACCCACGCGCCAGCGTGCATGCCGCCTGCGCGCCCCTTGCAACTTGGCCATCGACGCGCAAGCGCACTGTGCACGCACGCGTCGTTTGTGCAATTTGAACTTCCTGGTACAAAAAACCAGAGATTTGTGCCATAATTGTGCCTATTCTGTGCCCACACTAACGCGCAGGCGTACCTGGCGCATCCGCGCCGGTAGCCAACTCGATCAGGCACGCGTCCGCGCACTGTGCGCGTCCGTGCCGTCTGTGCTGCATGCCAACTTTGGTACAATTAGCCCAAGAGTTAGGCCTACTTTGTGCCAACTCTGTGCTAGGAGCCCAACTGACTTTACGCGTACGTGCCCTGGATGCGTACGCGCCCCTCGCTCTACCCTTATCGACGCGCTAGCGCACCGTGCGCGCGCGCGTCGATTGCGCGACCCAATTTTAAACCTGGCGCGCCCTGTTCTGTCTCTTTCTCACCTCTTTTCTTATTTCCTTTCTTCTTCTTCTTCTTCCATCACATCCTCTCTTCTCCTTCTTCTTCCATACTTTATCACCATCTCCGGCCATTCACCGGGGACCACTACCACCTCCGGTGACACTACATCTCTTCTATCTCATTCTCATTTTCACAAAAAAGAAAATTCTAGCTTGATTCTTTTACACTTTTCAAGGTTCTACTTCTTCTATGTCTCATCTCTTACTTTCTTTGCATATTCTCTTTTTCTAGTTAGATGTTTCTTGTTGATTCACTTATTTTCTCTTTTAGTTGCATGATTATACTACTTACTTTTTGTTTGTTTATTTTTCCTTTTTCTTGCTTTTCCATGAATGTTGAATTTGAGTTTTAAATTGCTTTAATAGATCTTCTTATTGCCTTTTTTTATCTTTGTCAGTGGGTGATGTTATGTGATGATTGACATTTCATTTTGGGCTTCTAATTAGTTAAGTATCTCATAGGTGCTCATTGCTTGATAACTGCACACCAAGTGTTCGAGGAAATGCGTGAATGCCATTTTGGTTTATTTTAATCATGCACCTTCAATTTGGTTCTTCCTCCTCACTCACTTGCTTCCTTCTAAATGCATTGAGTCCACTTGGCTTGCTTAGAGTGTATGCTTGCTAATTAGATACTCATTGAACATGACTTGCTCTTTGTTATGGATGCTTGAGATTATTCTTCTCATGACATATTGCATGCTCTACTCCCTCTTGCATCCCATGCGAAGTGTTGTGACCCATGCCTCTATGACTACTTTGTTGCACTATTTCTTTTTGGCACTACCTTTCACTTGTATATTTTTGTTGAGATGATTCTTTGGGTTCAATGCTTTCCTTCTTTCCCTTCCTTTTTCAGGATGGCCACCAAGAAAGGTAAGGAGAAAGCTTTAAGGAAACCAGCCACAAAGAGGGTACCCCAAAAGTCAAACTCCAAGGCGCACCCTACATTAGGAGCCAAACCCCTATCTAAGAAGGCGAAGGCACCCACTCCTATTGATGAAAAAGAGAAGAGCAAACCGACAAAGGATTCTTCAAGGTTCCCCAACCGCTTCCGTGAACTTGTGTTCCCCGCGATAGTTGAAAGGAACTATCACGCCGAGCATCTACTCGCCCCGCCATACAAGGTGGCTCCTTGCATTCTACCCCACATTGAATGGCGAGGATGGGAATTATACGTGCGCCGGAAGCAAGTCTCAGTTTCAGAAGAGGCTATTCAGCAAGTGCTTAATGTGTTACCAGTACCAAGTGACATGGATGGCTACCAAGAGGTCTTGCATCAGCGAGAAGCGTTTGGGTTTGATTGGGACTCAATCCTCTGAGTCATTGCTGAACCAGAGACATTTTGGACCTATGGTCGACTCCGGATGAGGCCCAAGTGCATTGACACACGTTTCCTCACTGTAGAAGCTAGAGCTTGGGCCCAGATCCTAACCCACTATGTGCTACCTAGCACCCATAAGTCGTCCTTCACGGCAGATCTTGCCTTGCTTGTTTTGTGTGTTCTCACGGAGAGACCAGTGAACATTCCGCTTCTTATCAAGCAAGCGATGGGTCAAGTCCACGCCCGGGGTAATTTGCCATTTCCAGCATTGGTATTTGATTTAGTTGCTGCTGTGGGTGTTCCTTGGGAACCCATGCAGATGAAGGCTATGATTCCGGCTAAGGGCAATGTGGTCCCAAACAGAAAATACTTACATCTTCCTATGAACAACCCAAGACTTGAGATAGCCCTCCCATCTACTATTCCTTCCACCTCATCGTCACTACCACACAAAGATCCACCCGTCAAAGGATAGAAGATCTATACTGGAAGATTGATAGATATGAGCGGCGCAACCAACGCCGATACACTTACATCAAGAAGCTTCTGGGTTGTGTTACCTCTAGCATGGAGAAACTCGAGATATTCACGTCCACCTCAAACCCGAATGACGGGAGCTCTGATGAAGGGGATGGTGAAGGCTCCGGTCCCGACCGCCCTTTGCGCATTGTTGATAAGACGGAGGACCGTGCTAAATTCTAAGCGAGGGGAGATCGTTCGACCGATCTCCATGGGTAACAATCTCTTCCCTTCAACACCCATGGATTTATCTTTTGCTTAGTAGTTAGTACATTGCATGTGTAGTTAATCTTGCTTGTAAATACTCCTTGCATGATAGTTAGTCTCTACAGAGTTACTTGGTCAAAATAATGACTTCTTCCCCAAAAAACTATAATTTCGGGGTACCCTACCAATTCTAAAAAAAAAAAATTTTTTGCAGTAAATTTGATTCAAGAATGTATTTTGGAACATATTGATTGAGCTAAGAACATAAGCATGTGAGTTTTGAGCCTATTGTGTGGTTATATCTTCTAACCACTATCTCTCATTCTTGTGTGTATTATTCTCTCTCTATGATTGTAATCATTGCTTTGTCTGATTCTATATGTCCATTACTTTGTGTATGAATGCATTTACATGATTGAGGCCATCATTTCAATAGTCACTTCTCCCAAACGGCCTTAACCCTTTTCTCTACCATTGCTAACCAATTTTGAGCCCATGATAAACCCTTTTTGTTCTTAAATAGAGCACATCAACAACCCTAAGCGAAAAACAATGAATGTCCCTCGATTTGGATCCTTGATTAGCTTTGGTAAGTGAAGGTGTGTATCGTTCAAATGGGAGGGTGTACTTGAGAACTTGGGTAGATGTAAAGAGGTGTAATTGTAATTGAAAATTTTGGGATTTGGGAACATACTTATGTGTTGAATGATTGAGCCATATGCATTGAAACTTTAATACATGAAACCCCAAGAAAAAGGGGACCAAAAAGAAAAAAATTTTATGTGTATATATGAGAATGTAAGAAAAAGAAATAGAAAAAAAATAGAAGAAACAAAAATATGAAAAAAAAAGAGAAAGCAACGAAAGTGGACAAAGGTACCCCAAGACAAAGTAATAATAACGATGCATATGGGATGTGAATTGAAAAGAATGCATGAGTATGCGAAAAGTGAAACCCATGGGTAGCTAGGTATTGAATTATAGTTGTATAGGTTGTTCTATGTGTCTAGTGGATCTTAGGTTAATCAAGAATTCAAATTTTAAGCTCACTTGACCATATACATCCTTACCTTCACCCTAGCCCCATTACTACCCATGAATAAGACCTCATGATACATGCAAGCATGCATTAAGTAATTGTTGATTGTTAGATGAAAGACAATTCTTCGAAAGCATGATTAGGAGAGGATTGAGTGACGAACCTATACACTCGAGCGAATAGAGCGGATACACTTTCGGTGAGGTTTCGATGCTCAACTCCTTGTTCCCGGCTTCCACAAACGTTCATCTAGCAAGTTATATGCACTTTATAGTAATGTTAAAATTGGTAGGATTTATGAACTACATGTCATTTTCACCCCTTATGCTCATATGTGTTCTTGGAGAATAGATTTACCCATGACCAAGTAGATAGATGATTTTACATTAGTTGCATGCATTCATTTAGGAAATTTACACTTCATAAACCCTTTCTTACCATGATCTTTAGTCTTTTTATTTTAAGCATGAGGACATGCTTGGTTTAAGTGTGGGGAGATTTGATAAACCCCAATTTTGTGGTTTATATTGTGTAGAATTTGGGGGGTTTTGTCAATATTTTTCACACTTATTCACAAGAATTGCATGGTTTTGTGTTCTCTTCCTAATATTGCTTCATCATGGAAAACATGCTTCTTTTGCCTTAAAATTGCTATATTTTGGTCCTCTTTTCTTACCATTCGATGCCGTGACGTGTTTGTTGAGTGTTTTCAGAATTTATAGGGCAAGAATGGCCTAGAAGAGAGAAAGAAATCATGCACAAGAGGAAGGAACATGAAGATTTGGATTTTGGGAATTTCAGCATGGACGCGCACGTGCACCTTGCGCGCACGCGTGGATGTGGACAGCTGGAAGCGACGCGCGAAGATCGGCGCATCCGCGCAGATTAGAGAAATTCACACCGGCGTGCATGATAAACCCAAATTTTGTGGTTTATCTTGTGCTTAATTTGGGGATTTTATCACCTTTTCCTACATTTATTCAATGAAATAGCACGGTTTTGCAATTCTCCCTTGAATTGTGCTTAAATATGAAAACATGCTTTTTAGGCCCTAAAATTAGTGATTTTAATTCACTTTAATTCCATTCGATACCTTAATGTATTTGTTGAGTTATTTCAGGTTCATAGGGCAAGTATTGGATGGAAGAAGTGAGGAGAAAAGCATGCAAAGTGGGAGAACTCATGAAGAAATGAAGGAACCGTAAAGCTGTCAAGTCCAACCTCTTCGCACTCAATCGACCATAACTTGAGCTATAGAGGTCCAAATGAGGCGGTTCTAGTTGCGTTGAAAAGCTAACATCCGGGGCTTCAAAATGATATAAAATTTGTTATATGTTTCTTCGCGTTCAGGGGCGCGCACACGCCATGTACGTGTGCGAGCCGATGCTGCTCGTGGCCCACTAAAGTGAAATCGCCCCCAGCGATTTCTGAAGCACTTTTGGCCCAACCCAACTCATTTCTAATGCTATTTCATGCCAAATTCAAGCTTGGGCAAAGGGAGAGAAATTGTTTGTAGCATTAGCATCATGTAGGTTATTTTCTAGAGAGAGAAGCTCCCTCTTCTTTCTAGAATTAGGTTAGGTTAATCTCTTCTAGATTTAGGTTTACTTACATGTTTTCAGCTTGTTTCTTTTATGATTTCTTGCTTTTACTCTTTCATTCTCATGATTTGTAGTGTTAATTTACCTTTATACCTCTTTGATGTTCATGAACTCTTGTTGGATCTTAATTTTCTTTAATGCAACTTAAGGTTTAATGTTCTTTTATGGTTGATTTGAGTTGAGATCTTACTTTCCTTGCAATTGGTAGTTGGTAGATTTATTATTCTTGCACATTTATTATGCTTTCTTTTATTACCCACCAAGTGTTTGATAAAATGCTTGGTTGGGCTTTAGAGTAGATTTTGTGCATTCTTTGCTTGGAAAGAGTAATTAGGCAATCTTGAGTCATGAAAACCCAACTCATGTTGGTGATCTAGAGTTGTTAGTTAATATTATTTCCATTGACACTAATCTTTCGCTAATCCAATTAGTGAGTTGATTAGGACATTTGGATTGAGATTAACTAGTCTTGTTTGACTTTCTCTCATGGAAGATAACCTATACCTTCTTCTAATATTGGAGATGACGAAATAAGATAAATTCTTGTTATTATTGTGATATGATTGATTAGTCTTGTTTGACATTCTCCCTATGTGAAGATAACATGATACCTTCTTCCATTTGTTGGAGTTGACTAAATAAGATGAATTAATCATTGTATGACTAGGATAGAAAGCCTATGATCTCAAACCTTGCCATGAATGTCTCTTTTTGTTAATTGCCTTCTTTAGTTACTTGCTTAATTTACTCTTCTTGTCATTTATATTTTCTTGTCAAATATCAAATCAAACCCCCTTGCATTTTCATAGCCAATAATTAAACACTTCATTGCAATTCCTTGTGAGACGACCCGGAGTTCAAATACTTCGGTTAATTCTTATTGGGGTTTGTACTTGTGACAACTCAAATTTAATTTGATTTGAGGATTGACTATTGGTTTGGACTATACTAACAGTGGAATTATTTTGTGAAATTCCGAACCGGTATAAATCCTTGTATCAAATTAATGGTGCCGTTGCCGGGAATCGCAATGGTGTTATGTTATTGGTTATTTTATATATGTGAATATTGTAAATAGCTTGATTTTTGGGAGAATTTGTGAATATTGGCATTTTGTTGAAAAATTTGATGCGACCTCAAGGATGTATTGGTAAAGATTTTTCTCAATAAAGTTGCGTTGCAAGTATAGCTCTACCAACAACAAACTTCGGGTATCAAATTTAGAAGAGGGATTTGGTTGTCACAAGTTCAACCACAATAGAAATAACCGAAGTATTCAAACCTCGGGTCGTCTCAAAAGGAATGGGCAAACATATGCTTCAACATTGGTTAGAAATCCGGGGTTGTGAGTTATGAGCATAAGAATAAATGGGAATCTTAACAAGCAAGTAATCATAAATTGCAAGAAACTAATTCAAATAACTAAGCAAGATATGAGCAATTCCAAACTAACGAATAACATCCAATACGATTCTATTATAAACTAAACAAGTAACTATATCTAAGACAAGTAATTGAGAATTTTAGTTTTAAAATATGAATAATAAAAGCAACTCTTGGCTAGGCATAAGAATTGGGGTTACCATCCTTGTCTAATAACCATATCTTGACAATTATGAGGAACCAAACTCATTAAGTCTACTTCTATACTTGAAGTACGTCAAATGGTTTGCTTAACATCAACCCATAAGTTCTAACCTCACTATTAATTAACTTAATAGAAGGTTAGCATCAATGGCTATAAAATTGACCACTAAGGGCTCCCAAATCATCAAATCCATTAGACCCAATGACTCAATTTTACCCAATTCCCTTAGCCTAGGCCAAGAGTAAAGAGAACTACTCCATAATCAAAGTAAACATTTCATCAAACACATGGTAAGCATTAACAAAAGACATGTTCAAAATAGCAATTAAATTGAAATCAACAAGTACCCACTAACAATCATCAACATACAATCATCCAAACAACACAATTAAACATAGAAATCATCAATGTAACATCAACAAGTCAAGATTCACAACATTCATGAAATGGGTATAAAATGACAATTGACAAGAATTCATAAAACTATCACAAGATCTAAGTAAAATTATACTAAGGAATTCAAATTGAATAATTAAAACTAGTAATTAACAAGATCCAATTCACAATTCAACAAGAGAAGATCAAATTAAAACTAGATCTAGAGAGGAACAAGGGTTTCTCTCTCTAGAAGAACAAAGAACCAAAAACTAGCTAAAATTGTATCTTAGTGTAAAAATGTTTGATCCCCCTTTTCCCCTAGCATCCTTGGGTCTTTTCCATGCAGAAACAGCTTGAGATTGGGCCTGATGAGCCTCAAAAATCGCCAGGCACGATTTCCTTTAATGAGGTCACGTGTAGCTTCCCGCGCGTGCGCGCCATGCGTGCGTGCGCGCCGATTGCTTTTGCGATCCACGCGTGCGCGTCAAGTGCACGTGCGCGTCGATAGGAATTTTCTGATCCGCGCGGATGCGTTCATCCTTGCGCGCCGCTTCCAGCCAACCTCATCCACGTGTGCGCATGGAGTGCGCAGGTGCGCCAATGCTGCTTTTTCCAAAATTTCAAGTCTTCATGTTCCTCCCTTTTGTGAATGCTTTCTTTCTCTCTTCTAGGCCATTCCTACCCTATAATTCCTGAAATCACTCAACAAATACATCACGGCATCGAATAGCAATAGAAGAGGATTAAAATATGGCAATTTTGAGGCAAAATAAACATGTTTTTCATCATGGAGCAATATTAGGAAGTGAACACAAAACCATACATTTCTTGTGAATAAGTGTGATAAATATTGACAAAACCCCCAAATTCTACACAATATAAACCACAAAATTGGGGTTTATCAAATCTCCCCACACATAAACTAAGCATGTCCTCATGCTTAAAATAAAAGGACCAAAGATCATGGTGAGAAAGGGTTTATGAAATGCAAACTACCTAAGTGGATGCATGCAACTAATGTAAAATCATCTACCTACTTGGTCAAGAGTAAATCTATCCTCCAAGAATACATGTGATCATATAGGGTGAAATTAGCAAGTAATTCATGAATCCTACCAAATTGAACACCACTAAGGGGTGCATATGACTTGCTAAACGAATGCTTGTGAAAGTCGGGAACAAAGAATTGAGCATCGAACCCTCACCGGAAGTGTATCCGCTCTATTCGCTCAAGTGTATAGGGTTCGTCACTCAATCTTCTCCTAATCATGCTTTCCAAGATTTGTCTTTCATCTAACAATCAACAATTACTTAATGCATGCTTACAAGTATCATGAGGTCTTATTCATGGGTTGTAACGGGGCTAGGGTGAAGGTAAGGATGTATATGGCCAAGTGAGCTTAAAATTTGAGTCCTCGATTAACCTAGGATCCCACTAGACACATAGAACAACCTATACAACTATAATACGTTACCTAGCTAACCTTGAGTTTCACTTTTTGCATACTCACGCATTCTTTTCAATTCACACTCATATGCATTGTTTTCTTCATTACTTTGTCTTGGGGTTTCTTTGTCCCCTTTGTGATATATATATATATATATATATATATATATATATATATATATATATATATATATATATATATATATATATATATATATATATATTATCCACTCTTCTTGGGGGCCTTGTGAACAAAAGTTTCAATGCATACAGTTTAATCTTTCAATACATGAGTATGTTCCCAAATCCTAAAATTTTCAATTACACTACAATTACACACTTATATATCTACTCAAATTTCCCAAGTATACCCTCCTATTTGAATGATACACATCCTAACTTACCTAAGCTAATCAAGGATCCAAATTTAGGGAGATTCATGGTTTTTCACTTAGGGTTGTTGATGTGCTCTATCTAAGAACAAAAAGGGTTTATCATGGGCTCAAAATTGGTTAGCAATGGTAGATAAGGGGGTTAAGGCCATTTGGGAAAAGTGACTATTGAAATGATGGCCTCAATCATGTAAATGCATTCATACACAAAGTAATGGACATATAGAATCATACAAAGCAAGGATCACATTCATAGAGAGAGAGATATGCACACAAGAATGGAAAATAATGGTTAGAAGATGTAACCATGCAATAGGCTCAAAACTTTCATGCTTGTGTTCTTAGCTCAATCACTATGTTCCAAAATACATTCTTAAAGCAAGTTTTGCTGCAAAAAATTTTCAAAATTTTGTAGGGTACCCCAAAACACAGTTTCTTGGAAAAGAAGTTATTGTTTTGACCAAGAAATTCTATAGAAACTAACTATCATGCAAAGGGTATTTACAAGCAAAACAAACTACACATGCAATATACTAACTACTAAGCAAAAGATAAATCCATGGGTATTGAAGGGAAGAGATTGTTACCCATGGAGATCGGTCGAACAACCTCCCCACACTTAAAAATTAACATGGTCTTCCGTGCTACGAACAATATGCAAAGGGCGGTCGTGACCAGAACCATCACTATCCTCTCCTTCAGAGCTCCCATCACTCGCATTTGAGGTGGATGAGATTGTGGAATTTTGAAATTGGATCGAAAGCTTACCTAGTGACGTATTTTTGAGCTTTTCAAGCTTTGTGGACCATGCTTGCTATGTGATTGATTTTTGACTTCTATATCCTTTTTCCTAAGTTCCATAGCATCCATGTATTTCACCTATATGTCACTTAAGTGTTGCAACAACTTCAATATGTGTCATTATTTGATGTGTGAGCTCTCTATACCATTTTGTTCATCAAATTTACTTACACATCAATCGATGTCCATGCATTATCCAAATTCACAATTGCTTGATTAATTGCTTGAATGCTTTCATGCCTCTTCACTACTTCTGTGGTTGACTTACCCTACAAGTCTTTTGAGGTATTTCAAGCACACTAGAATGAGTGAAATGTGTGTCTTCTTTTGTATAATTGTGACATGATTTTTAAATACTAGGGTGTGAGTTCTAAACCGCATGCAAGTTAGGACCCACACACTTACTTTTCATTAATGTCACACTAATTCATTCACTCAATTCTAGTGATTTACCTCATTCCAACAATCCATGCTTCCTTGCTTGTGCATTTACTTATCTTATTATCTCCTGCTTTCTATGTTCAGTATGAATCATCATAAGCAAAAACGGAAGTGGGAGAAGAGCTCGCAGCATCGGATGACCTACCAACTGAAGGTAGCAACTTGGAAAGTCACCGTACCCCCTTGTTCATCTTTGGATGCACCGAGGACGGTGCAAACTTTTAAGTGTGGGGAGGTCGTCCGACCGCTCGGCATTTTTGGGTGACAAGTTTCTAATCCCAACACTTTTGCATTTCATTTTTAGGTCTTTTAGGATTTTTGGTTGCATTGCATATGTATATATTAAGCTTAGTCAAAATCATGATATTTTCGAAGGATTTTATCTATAGGGCACCCCAATTGAAAAAAAAAATTTAGAACTTGCTTGAATTATATACTTTGTGGAACATGATTTTTGAACTAAGAACACAAGCATGTGAGATTTGTGCCTAATTGTGTGGTTACATCATATATAACCACTTATTTTCATTCTTGTGTGCATTATTCTCTTCCTATGATTGTAATCTTTGATTTGTTTAATTATATATGTCCATTATTTTGGGTATACATGCATTTATATGATTGAGGCCATTGTTCAAATAGCTCACTTACCCAAATAAGCCTACCTTTTATCTTCCATTGATAACCAATTTGAGCCTATGCTTAACCTATTTGTTCTTAATTGTAGCACATTACAAGCCTAAATGAAAAACAATAAATATCCCTTAAATTGGATCTTTGATTAGCTTAGGCTAGTGAGAGTGTTTATCATTTGATTTTGGGAGAGTTGGGTACATTGGGTAGAGATAAAAGTGTGTTTACATTTGTATTGAGAATCTTGGGAATTGGGTACATACTCATGTATTAATCATGTGTAAACCATATGCATTGATGTTCTTGTATATATTTTAGTTTGAAAAAAAATAAATATAGAATAATAAAAGAAAAAAATATATACACAAAAAAAATATAGAAAAAGAAAAAGAAAGAAAAAGAATTACAATAAAAAGGGGACAAAAATGCCCCAAAGCAAGGTTCAATAAAAGTCAATGCATATGGGTGGTGATCAAAAAGAGAATGCATGAGTGTGTGAAAAAGTAAAGAAAGGGTAGTTAGGTTTGTTTAGAATTGTATTGGTTGTTATAGGTTAGGTGGGAAGTTTAAGTTAATCAAAGATTCAAATCTCAAGCCCACTTGACCATATGCATCCTACCTTGACCGTAACCCCATTATAACCTATGGGAAGTCCTCATGATATTTGTATGCATGCATGAAATAATTGTTGATTCTTAGATGAAAAACAAATCTTGGAAAACATGATTAGGGGAGAATTGAGGAAATCAACCCCGTACACTTGAGTGACTAGAGCGGATACACATCCGGTGAGGGTTCGATTGCTCAATTACATGTTTCCACCCATGATCATCTCTTTTCTTGCAAGTTTGTAAAATCTTTTTAATAATTCAATTCAATTGTGGGTTGAGTGATTGCTATAGCCTTAGCCCTTGTGTTTGTATATGTATTCTTGGAAATTGATTTATTTTGACTAAGTAGATGTATTCATGTAGATAGATTGCATATAGATAGGTTGCATGTAGTTAGTTTGCATTGAATAAATGTTGATGTCCCTTTGCTTCTTTCTTGATTTTAGAATGAGGACATGCCTAGTTTAAGTGTGGGTAGATTTGATAAACCCCAATTTTTCGGTTTATCTTGTGCTTAATTTGAGGAATTTTATCACCTTTTCCCACTTTATTCAATGAAATAGCATGGTTTTGCAATTCTCCCTTGATTTGTGCTTAAATGTGAAAACATGCTTTTTAGGCCTTAAAATAGCTAAATTCAATTCACTTTAATTCCATTCGATACCTTGATGTATTTGTTGAGTGATTTCAGGTTCATAAGGCAAGTATTGGATTGAAGAAGTGAGGAGAAAAGCATGCAAAGTGGGAGAACTCATGAAGAAATGAAGGAACCGTAAAGCTATTAAGTCCGACCTCTTCGCACTCAATCGACCATAACTTGAGCTACAGATGTCCAAATGAGGCGGTTCCAGTTGCATTGGATTTTTTTTTTTGAGGTTATATTTGGTTACTTGGTTTGGAATTTTTCATGTTTAACACTTTTGAATACCAAGTACTTGTCACATTGCCTTCATGCATCTTACCTCTTTGAAATTCATGTTTTGGCCACCATGCATTCATCATCCATTGTTAGGCAATTGTACACTATCAATGCATGTTTTTAGGATGCTTGTTCTAATTGATCATCATCTATTTCATGCATTGAGTTTATGGAATTGTGGAATTGGATCGAAAGCTTACCTAGTGACGTATTTTTGAGCTCTTCAAGCTTTGTGGATCATGCTTGCTATGTGATTGATTTTTGACTTCTATATCCTTTTTCCTAAGTTCCATAGCATCCATGTATTTCACCTCTATGTCACTTAGGTGTTGCAACAACTTCAATATGTGTCATTGTTTGATGTGTGAGCTCTCTATACCATTTTGTTCATCAAATTTACTTACACGTCAATCAATGTCCATGCATTATCTAAATTCACAATTACTTGATTAATTGCTTGAATGCTTTCATGCCTCTTCACTACTTCTGTGGTTGACTTACCCTACAAGTCTTTTTGAAGTGGTTCAAGCACACTAGAATGAGTGAAATGTGTGTCTTCTTTTGTATATTTGTGACATGGTTTCTAAATACTAGGGTGTGAGTTCTAAACCGCATGCAAGTTAGGACCCACACACTTATTTTTCATTAATGTCACACTAATTCACTCACTCAATTCTAGTGATTTACCTCATTCTAACAATCCATGCTTCCTTACTTGTGCATTTATTTGTCTTATTATCTCCTTTTTTCTATGTTCAGGATGAGTCATCATAAGCAGAAAATGGAAGCGGGAGAAGAACACGCAGCATCGGTTGACCTACCAGCTGAAGGTAGCAACTAGGAAAGTCATCGTGCCCCCTTGCTCATCTTTGAGTGCACCGAGGACGGTGCAAACTTTTAAGTGTGGGGAGGTCGTCCGACCACTCGGCGTTTTTGGGTGACAAGTTTCTAATCCCAACACTTTTGTATTTCATCTTAGGATTTTTAGTTGCATTTTCTCATTTTGCATATGTATATATTAAGCTCAGTCAAAATCATGATATTTTCCAAGGATTTTATCTATAGGGTACCCCAATTGATCGAAAAAAAATTATTTTTTAGAAATTGCTTGAATTATATACTTTGTGGATCATGTTCCGAGCTAAGAACATAAGCATGTGAGATTTGAGCCTAATTGTGTGGTTACACCATATATAGCCACTTATTTTCATTCTTGTGTGCATTATTCTCTTCCTATGATTGTAATCCTTGATTTGTTTGATTCTCTATGTCCATTATTTTGTGTATACATGCATTTATATGATTGAGGCCATTGTTCAAATAGCTCACTTACCCAAATAGCCTATCATTTAATCTTCCATTGTTAGCCAATTTTGAGCCTATGCTTGACCCATTTGTTCTTAATTGTAGCACATTAGAAGCCTAAGTGAAAAATAATAAATGTCTTTAATTTGGATCTTTGATTTGCTTAGACTAGTGAGAGTGTTCATTATTTGATTTTGGGAGAGTTAGAAACATTGGGAGGGACTAAAAAGGTATTTTTGTATTTTTGTTGAAAATTTTGGGAATTGGGTACATACTCATGTATTAATCATATATAAACCATATGCATTGATATTCTTGTATATATTTTAGTTTGAAAAAAAAATTATATATATATATATATATAGAAAAAAAGAAAATTAAAGAAAAAGAATTACAATAAAAAAAGAAGGGGACAAAGTTCAAAGTTCAATAAAAATCAATGCATATGAGTTGTGATAAAAAAAAAAAGACAATGCATGAGTGTGTGGAAAAGTGAAGAATGGGTAGTTAGGTTTGTTTAGAATTGTATAGGTTGTCATAGGTTAGGTGGGAAGTTTAAGTGAATCAAAGATCCAAATTTCAAGCTCACTTGACCATATGCATCCTACCTTGACCCTAACCCCATTACAACCTATGGGAAGTCCTCATGATATTTGTATGCATGCATGAAATAATTGTTGATTGTTAGATGAAAAATAAATCTTGGAAAGCATGATTAGGGGAGAATCGAGTGAATCAACCCCATACACTTGAGTGACTAGAGCAGATACACATCCGGTGAGGGTTCGATTGCTCAATTACATGTTTCCAACCATGATCATCTTTTCTTGCAAGTTTGTAAAATCTTTCAATAATTCAATTCAATTGTGGTTTGCTTTGATTGCTATTGCCTTAGCACTTGTGCTTGCATGTGTATTCTTGGAGATTGATTTATTTTGACTAAGCCATTGCATTCATGTAAATAGGTTGCATATAGATAGATTGCATTTAGTTAGTTTGCATTGAATAAATGTTAATACCCTTTGCTTCTTTCTTGATTTTAGCATAAGGACATGCTTAGTTTAAATGTGGGGAGATTTGATAAACCCCAATTTTGTGGTTTATCTTGTGCTTAATTTGGGGAATTTTATCACCTTTTCCCACATTTATTCAATGAAATAGCATGGTTTTGCAATTCTCCCTTGAATTGTGCTTAAGTGTAAAAATATGCTTTTTAGGCCCTTAAATTAGTGATTTTAATCCACTTTAATTCTATTCGATGCCTTGATGTGCGTGTTGAGTGATTTCAGGTTCATAAGGCAAGTATTGGATGAAAGAAGTGAGGAGAAAAGCATGCAATGTGGGAGAACTCATGAAGAAATGAAGGAACCGTAAAGCTGTCAAGCCCGACCTCTTCGCACTCAATCGACCATAACTTGAGCTACAGAGGTCCAAATGAGGCGGTTCTAGTTGCGTTGGAAAACTAACATCTGGGGCTTCGAAATTATATAAAATTTGCTATATGTTGCTTCGCGTGGCCTACTAAAGTGAAATCGCCCCAGCGATTTCTGAAGCACTTTGGGCCCAACCCAACTCATTCCTAATGCTATTTCATGCAGAATTCAAGCTTGGGCAAAGGAGGAGCAATTGTTTGAAGTGTTAGCATTATGTAGTTTAGTTTCTAGAAAGAGAAGCTCCCTCTTCTCTCTATAATTAGGTTAGGTTAGGATAATTCCATCTTAGATCTAGGTTTTGATTATTGTTCTCATCTTATTTCTTTTATGATTTCTTATTCCTACTACTTGATTCTCTTAGTTTTCATGTTAATTTCTCTTTTATGTCTCTTTTGTAATCATGCACTTATGATGGATTTGGTTTACTTTTAATGCAATTTAATGTTTGATGTTCTTTTCATTGTTGATTTGAGTTGTGATTTACTTTCCTTACAATTTGTAGTTGATAGATTTTACTATTTTTTGTCATTTATTATGATTTCCTTTATTACCCACCAAGTGTTTGATAAAATGCTTGGTTGGGCTTTAGAGTAGATTTTGAGCATTCTTGGCTTGGAAAGAGTAATTAGACAATCTTGAGTCATGAAAACCCAACCTATGTTGGTGACTTAGAGTTGTTAGCTAATATTGTTTCCACTGACGCTAATCTTTTGCTAATTTAATTAGTTAGTTGATTAGGAATTTTGGATTGAGATTAGCTAGTCTTGTTAGACTTTCTCTCATGGAAGATAACCTATATCTTAATCAAAACCTAGATCTAAGATGGAATTATCCTAACCGAACCTAATTCTAGAGAGAAGAGGGAGCTTCTCTTTCTAGAAACTAACCTACATGATGCTAATGCTACAAACAATTGCTCCCTCTTTTCCCAAGCTTGAATTCTGCATGAAATAGCATTAGAAATGAGTTGGGTTGGGACCAAAGTGCTTCAGAAATCGCTGGGGGCGATTTCACTTTAGTGGGCCACGAGCAGCATCGGTGCGCATGCGTACATGGCGCGTGCGCGCCCATGAACGCGAAGTAACATATAGCAAATTTTATATCATTTTGAAGCCCTATATGTTAGCTTTCCAACGCAACTAGAACTGCCTCATTTGGACATCTATACCTCAAGTTATGGTCGATTGAGTGCGAAGAGGTCGGACTTGACAGCTTTACGGTCCCTTCATTTCTTCATCAGTTCTCCCACTTTGCATGCTTTTCTCCTCACTTCTTTCATCCAATACTTGCCCTATGAACCTGAAATCACTCAAGAAATACATCAAGGTATCGAATGAAATTAAAGTGAATTAAAATCACCAATTTTAGGGCCTAAAAAGCATGTTTTCACATTTAACCACAATTCAAGGGAGAATTGCAAAACCATGCTATTTCATTGAATATATGTGGGAAAAGGTGATAAAATCCCCCAAATTAAGCACAAGATAAACTATAAAATTGGGGTTTATCAAATCTCCCGACACTTAAACTAAGCATGTCCTCATGCTAAAATCAAGAAAGAAGCAAAGGGACATCAACATTTATTCAATGCAAACTAACTACATGCAACCTATCTATATGCAATTTATCTACATGAATGCATCCACTTAGTCAAAATAAATCAATTTCCAAGAATACATATACAAACACAAGGGCTAAGGCAATAGCAATCACTCAACCCACAATTGAATTGAATTATTAAAAAGATTTTACAAACTTGCAAGAAAAGAGATGATCATGGGTAGTAACATGTAATTGAGCAATCGAACCCTCACCGGATGTGTATCCGCTCTAGTCGCTCAAGTGTATGGGGTTGATTTACTCAATTCTCCCCTAATCAGGTTTTCCAAGATTTGTTTTTCATCTAACAATCAACAATTATTTCATGCATGCATACAAATATCATGAGGACTTCCCATAGGTTGTAATGGGGTTAGGGTCAAGGTAGGATGCATATGGTCAAGTGGGCTTGAGATTTGAATCTTTGATTAACTTAAAATTCCTACCTAACCTATGACAACCTATACAATTCTAAACAAACCTAACTACCCATTCTTCACTTTTTTGCACACTCATGCATTCTCTTTTTTATCACCACCCATATGCATTGACTTTTATTGAACCTTGCTTTGGGGCATTTTGTCCCCTTTTATTGCAATTCTTTATCTTTCTTTTCCTCTTTCTATTAGTTATTTTCAATTTTTTTTCTTTTTTTTCTTTTTTTTTACACTAAAATATATATACAAGAACATCAATTCATATGGTTTACACATGATTAATACATGAGTATGTACCCAATTCCCAAGATTCTCAACATAAATACAAAACACACTTTTATCTCTACCCAATGTTCCCAACTCTTCCAAAATCAAATGATAAATACTCTCACTAGCCTAAGCTAATCAAAGATCCAAATTAAAGGATATTTATTATTTTTCACTTAGGCTTGTAATGTGCTACAATTAAGAACAAATGGGTTAAGCATAGGCTCAAATTGGTTATCAATGGAAGATAAAAGGTAGGCTTATTTGGGTAAGTGAGCTATTTGAATAATGGCCTCAATTATATAAATGCATGTATACACAAAGTAATGGACATAAAGAATCAAACAAATCAAAGATTACAATCATAGGAAGAGAATAATGCACACAAGAATGAAAGTAAGTGGTTATGTATGATGTAACCACACAATTAGGCTCAAATCTCACATGCTTGTGTTCTTAGCTCAAAAATCATATTCCACAAAGTATATAATTCAACCAAGTTCTAAAAAAATTTTTTTTTCAATTGGGGTGCCCTATAGATAAAATCCTTGGAAAATATCATGATTTTAACTAAGCTTAATATATACATATACAATGCAACCAAAAATCCTAAAAGACCTAAAAATGAAATGCAAAAGTGTTGGGATTAGAAACTTGTCACCCAAAAATGCCGAGCGGTCAGACGACCTCCCCACACTTAAAAGTTTGCACCGTCCTCGGTGCATCCAAAGATGAACAAGGGGGTATGGTGACTTTCCTAGTTGCTACCTTCAGTTGGTAGGTCATCCGATGCTGCGAGTTCTTCTCCCACTTCCGTTTTTGCTTATGATGATTCATCCTGAACATAGAAAACAGGAGATAATAAGACAAGTAAATGCACAAGCAAGGAAGCATGGATTGTTGGAATGAGATAAATCACTAGAAATGAGTGAGTGAATTAGTGTGACATTAATGAAAAATAAGTGTGTGGGTCCTAACTTGCATGCGGTTTAGAACTCACACCCTAGTATTTAAAAATTATGTCACAATTATACAAAAAAAACATGCACTTCACTCATTCTAGTGTGCTTGAGATACTTTAAAAGACTTGTAGGTTAAGTCAACCACACAAGTAGTAAAGAGGCATGAAAACATTCAAGCAATTAATCAAGCAATTGTGAAATTGGATAATGCATGGACATTGATTGATGTGTAGGTAGACTTAGTAAACAAAATGATATATGAAACTCACACAACAATCAATGACACATATTGAAGTTGTTGCAATACCTAAGTGACATAGAGGTGGAACACATGGATTCTATGGAACTTAGGAAAAAGGATATAAAAATCAATCACATAGCAAGCATGGTCCACAAAGCTTAGAAAGCTCAAAAATATGTCGCTAGGCAAGTTTTGATCCAATTTCACAATTCTACAATCTCAATGCATGAAATAAGTGATGTGAATAAGGGTAAACCATAAACAATCATCACCTAAAAAAATGCAATGATAATATACAATTGCCTAACAATAGATGATGAATGCATGGTGGCCAAAACATGCAAATCAAAAGAGTTAAGAAGCTTAAAGGCAATGTAACATTCCCTTGGTGCTCACAAATGTTCAACATGAAAATTCAAAACCAAGTAATAAATTGCAACCTCAATAAAGGAATCCAACAATGACAATAACAACAATGATGTTAAACTAACATCCTATTAGTAATAAGCAGCAGTAAATAGTAAACAAGATTAGTAATCCAACACTTATAATGGAAAACAAAAATTAAACTAACTAACTAACTAAAATAAATGGTGTTACATGATGCTTGGTAGTGTTGGATGTGTTTTAAGAGTGGAAAGAAAAGAAGAGAAAAGAGAAGAAGGAAAGAAATGGAAAGAGGAGAAGAAAAGAAGGTGAGTGAAATAGGGCAATCCACGCGTGCACGTCATGTGCGCGTAATTGTGGATTGATGAAAATGGAAGCAACGCGTACGCGTAAAGTGCGCGTACGCGTGCCTGGCAAAGCAGAGAGTCGACACGGACGCGCAAGGTACGCGTTCGCGTGCCCTAGGGCACAAAGTTGGCACACTTCAGGCACAACTCTCGGGTGAATGTATGGATGGGGAAAAAACTCAATCCACGCGT
This sequence comes from Arachis ipaensis, assembly GCF_059453495.1. Taxonomy (NCBI): domain Eukaryota; kingdom Viridiplantae; phylum Streptophyta; class Magnoliopsida; order Fabales; family Fabaceae; genus Arachis; species Arachis ipaensis. The sequence goes on from NC_142443.1 coordinate 80,515,037, forward strand.
CCGCGCAATGGTGCGTGCGCGTGGATGGCCGAAATTGCTTGATTCATGCGTACGCGTGTAGTGCGCGTGCGCGTGGATGGTGCTCTGTTTTTTAAAATTTTTCTATGTTTTTGCACCAAACCAAGCATTCCAAACCTCTAAACAGCTACCAAAACATCGTAAAACCTTATTTAACCTACTAGATTACCAAACAAACTTAACAAATCAATCAAAACATGAGATTGAACCTATTTTACCAATATGTACAAAAGGAAAAATGAAAAGATGTTACCATGGTGGGGTGTCTCCCACCTAGCACTTTTGTTTATTGTCCTTAAGTTGGACTTATGGGGAGCTCCTCATCAAGGTGGCTTGTGCTTGAATCCATCCTTGAACATCCACCAATGCTTGGACTTCCATTGTGCTTCATCATTCAAAGTTAGTAACTCCAAGCTTTGATGGAGTTCTTCACAAACCATAGGCTCCCAAAGTTGATCTTCCTTGTGCGATCCGGGATCCCACACTTTGTTTTCACACCCGTCCTTGAGTTGATCATGGTGATTTTCTCCGAGTGACAAGAGAGATGAATTCTCATGGGAGCACCAAACTATTCTCCGAGACCCGTCCAATTGAGCACTAGTCCAACCCTTGCTCTTTGAAGCTTCAACCATAATGAGCCTTGATTTGCAACGCCAACCACAAAACATTTTTCTTTTACGCTTCATCCCACAAAGCATCCTAAGTTGACCATCTGTTTCAAGCAAGCCATATTCGAATGGGATAATAAAGGTAATAGAAATGAATTTTACCCACTCAAATGTAGGAGTAGATGGTAACCTAGGCAAAGAAGCTCCTAAAGGTCTTGACAAAGCGTATTCAATTCCCATCCTCCTTTTTCTAAGGATCTCCACCTCTTCACAAGTTTTCTCAAATGTGATACTTTGTTCAACAATATTATCTAAGCCTTTTCCCTTACTCAAGTTATAATTGGGAGGGTGAGAAAAATTTACCTCCACAACGCTTTCAAACCCAACGGGAGAAGGTTCTTCATGCTCAAAGGATTCTTCACCACTAAGACTTTATGCTTGATCTTCATCACCAAGGGGACTCAATTCTTGCTCTATCCCATCCAATTCTTCATAAGGGATATGCCTTGGAGGTTGTGCACATTCCTCCTTAGCATCAAATTCAATCATCTTGGAGGGGTCTTCTCCAATCCTAGACTCCCAAGGTGGTTCCGCATCTCCTAACTCTTGAATCACTTCTTCCTCTTCTTCAATAATCTCTACCTCCTCCTCTTGTTGCATTTCTTGTTTTAACTCCTCTTCTTCACTTTGGAGCTTCAAGTTCACTCCCTTACTAAGCTTCTTCGTTGCTTCTCCACATTCCACAATGGAAGTGCCTTGATCATATAGGCTTAGGCGGGATGAGTCTATGTTGCCAATGGCTTCTACCATGATAGCCGTTTTTGCTCTTAACTCCTTAAATTTATTTTCATCCTCCTTGTGTTGCCTTAAGATATGAGATTCAAGATCCCTTAATTCTAGCATAGAGGCTTCATCGGGAGGTGATGATGAAAGATAGGGTTCATTGTTTGAGGGAAAGGTATTATAGTCGGAAGGTGGTTCTTTTAGGTAGAGTTGTGGTGGTTCAATATTTCCCATTCTTTCCATTTGTTGCACAACATACTCCATGGTTGCTTGAAATTGATCCAATTCTTCCTTGAGATGATCACTTGACTCTTGTTCCTCTTGGATATCACGAGTAGGATCATATGGATCTTGGATTGAAGGACATGAGTATTCTTCCATAGGAGGTTGTGGTGGAAGGTAGAGTTCATCTTGTGGTTAAAAGTCTTCATGTATTGGAGGTGGTTCATCTTGGTAATAATATGGAGGGGGTAGCTCTTGAAAATGTTGATGTTGGAGTAGTGGTGGCTCTATGTGTGGTTTATATGGCTCATATAATTGTTGGTAGGATGGATACGGATGAAGGTCATATGAAGGTGGTTGGTAAGAAGGGGCTTGTGAGTATGGTTGAGGGTTATGTTGGGGATATGGCTCATAGGCATATGGTGGTGGTTCTTGAAAGTTACAAGGGGATTCACCATAGCCATTGGATTAATATGAATCATAGAATGGCTCTTCTTCATAGTGCATTGGTGGAGGTTGTTGGCATGAGGATTAATCATATGTATATGGCTCCTCCCACCTTTGGTTATCCTATTCTTGATACACATCTTCATTGTAGCCCTCATTTTCTACAACGTAGTTAGAACCAAACTCATAGCCAAAGTGAGAATTCATGATAGCAAGAGAAAATGAAAACAAAATCAAATAAAAAGCAAGAAAATTAAATCCTAAAACTAGCAAAAACTAACAAAGAAGCAAAAGGTAAACCTATTTACAATATTCACATATATACAATAACCAATAACATAACACCATTGCAACTCCCCAGCAACGGCGCCATTTTTGATGAACGTGACTTTTGTGTGGTCTAGAATTTCTCAAATGAATTCTCGTTGTGAAGTATAGTTTCTAAACCAAATAATAGTCTGCACATGCAAAAACTTGAGTTGTCACAAGTAACAAACCCCTAAATTTATAAACCGAAGTATTTGGACTCTGGGTCGTCTCCCTAGGAATTGCAATGAAGTGTATGATTATTGGCTATAAAGGGGTAAAGGGGGTTTTGTTTGGTGAGAGGGCAAGAAATTAAATGACAAGAAAAGTAAATCAAGCAAGAAAATTAAAGGAAGCAAGTAAAGAAGAGAGACAATCATTGCATGACTAGGATAGAAAGCCTATGATCTCAATTCTTGCCATAACTGACCATAACGCGTCGCATGCACGAAAATTCAGCGACCCAGAAATCGTCCCCAGCAATTTCTGGGCTGGTTTTGACCTAGTTTTCGACCTAGAAATGCAGACTAAATCCAGAGGACAAGCAGAGACTCAACACAACTTTTCATTATTCACAATTTTAGGTTTTAGATGTAGTTTCTAGAGAGAGAGGCTCTCTTCTCTCTCTAGGTTTTAGGATTTCTCTTAGTTTTAGGTTTATTTCTTCTCAAGTCTAGGTTCAATGTTCCTTTATTTTAATTTTTCTTCTGCTTTATTTGTTCTAGCTTACTAGTTTATTCTATTTTTCTTGTTGATTCTTTTCTTATCCAATTTGGTTTATGAACCTTCCAATGTTAGAATTGATTTTCTTATTTAATGCAATTTGAGGTATTTCAGATTTATGATTTTAATTTAGCTTTTTATATTTTTAGCTTGAATTGATTAATTGGAGAGACTTGATTTATCAAACTCCTTTGTTGATTGATAATTGGAATTTGCTGGTTGATTTGGATCCCTCTAAAGCTAGTATTTCCTTAGGAATTGACTAGGACTTGAGGAATCAAGTTGATTAGTCCACCTGACTTTCCTTTATTTAGTAAGGGTTAACTAAGTGGGAGTAATGAACAATTCTCATCACAATTGATAAGGATAACTAGGATAGGACGTCCAGTTTTCATACCTTGTGTAACAACCGTAATTTTCGAGTACGCGAGATCTTTTCTGAAGACACGGATTTCTCCGAAAGATCAGTAAAGGAAACACCTCTTCTGTATCATCAAGCATCTCAATCCTCATTGTCATTATATTATCTTTTACTCAGGACCTTAGTCGAGACAAGCTCAATAACGCAATCACGAAGAACCTAGTTTTTGAACCGTATTGGTTAGGAGTTTTAATTCTATTTTTCGTAAATAGTCTCAGCTTGACGAACCGGACTTGATTCATGAGAGAAGAGAGATAATAGGATAATATTATCATTATATTAGTATTAGAAGATTCTTGAATGATATTATAAGGCTACCTTTTCTGTTTTAGTTAAAACCAGAAAATCGGTTTAACCAGGTTCACAGTTTACTGGTGCAGCTTAGCACCAACACTCTTTGATGACTTTAGCAATGCTAAGGCCTCATTATACATGTTTTATTCTCATAATAAATATGTTACTAGTGTCATTTATTCTAGTAGCTCAGAAAATAATTTTTAGAGATGTTTTTACGTGTGTTCCAATACACCTAGTTTTAGTAGTTATACACCTGAGATATTTTAATATTATTTTAACCCACCTCCAAGCCAACCAATCAAAACTCACCCTACACCCCCAAAACCCCCAAGGCTGGCTCATTTTCACTTTGTGGCCGAAAATAGGTAGAGAGAAAAAGAGAGAAAAGTTCTTAGTTCCAAATCTTCAAAGCTTGATTTCTGCTGAACTAAAACTCAAATCAAAATTCCAATCCGACCTAAATGATCCTCTCTTCTTTCTTCACATGATCATATGACTTATCAAGGCTGGAATCAAGGTGAGTTGGCTGCACCATCTCTCTTTTGATTCGGTTTCAAGGAAACATGCTTAAATATGTGTTTTCTTGATGTGATTTAGGAGGAAAAAGTGCTTAAGGATCACCTGAAAGTTTAATTGGATTAGGAGCAGCAAAACCAGGTAGGGTATCACTAAATTAATCTTGATTATTTGTGTTTGAGTTGTGTGAATGTTGTATAAATTGGCTGTGCTAAAAATTGGTTGCTTATATGATTGATTCTTGGTGAAAATTTGGTGAAATTTTGATTAAATTGGATGAAATTCAAGCTTTAAAGTTCATGTTCTTGGGCAGCTGGAAAAACGAAACCCTAAGCTTAAATTGAGGTTCAATTTGTGTTAAATTCATGTAGAAAATATGGAGTTTTAGTGGCTGCTAATTTATTATGAATTATAGTAAAAATCGGTTGCTGAAAATACTGAAAAACGGGTAAAAACAGAGAAAGAATCTGAAGAATTTATGAAGAACATGAAGAACACTTTGATTGTGGTGAAGAATAATGAAGAACACCTTTTAGTTCTTGAAAAGGGCAAGGAAGTAAATATTTTGGTGTTTGAGGGGTTATTTTGTAATTTCTGAAAGTTAGGGTGGTTAAAGTAGAAATATTAAAAGTTACCGGGGTAAAAAGTTAATTTTGAAAGTGAAAAGGTAAAGGCAAGGTAATTTTCGAAAATATATTAATAAAATAATAAATAATAATAAAATATTAAATAATAATATTTAATTAAAAATAATATTTTAATAAAAATAATAAAATAATGCAGAAAATGCAGTTTTCTGTAAAAGCTTTAGAAAGATAACTTTAAGCGCAGAATCTCATAATTACCTTCATAAAACACTTAGGGAGTGGTAATAACATATTAGTGAGGCAAAGATAAAGGAAAGATAAAAAGTTAAAGAAAAGATAAAAACCAAAGAAAAGTCTGTAAAGTTTTAATGACAGAAAAATAGACAGAGATTAGTGAACGAACTAGGGCAACATAGTTAGTACTTGAGTTGCGACTAGGGTTAGGTATTATATGAAAAGTTAAACTGTTTCAATATAGACTTAATGAGCCTATACTTGGGACAGGATAACTATTCATACTGAAATTTACATAAGCTTTAAATACATATGTTAAACAGAGAAATCAGAATAGAGTAGAGAAACACAGAGAACAGAGTAACCAAAGAAAAGTAAAGAGATACAGAGAACAGAGTAACCAGTCTAGAATAAAGGGATACAGAGAAAAGAGTAATTTGATAAAGAGAAATGGTTTGAGTTGAGATGTTGTAAAAGTAAAAGCTGTAAAGTTTGTATAGTATGATTGAACAGAGAAAGAAAGAATTACTGCATAAGAATGTGAAAGTGATGATGAATAACGAGAATGATAATGAATGATAATAATTAGGAAGATAAGTTGGTAGCGCTCAGTTTCTAGTATGATCATGACGTACCAGAAATTGGGTCGTTACAATTTGGTATCAGAGCAGTTCGTTCCCAGTAGAACCTGGGGAGTGGACTGACTATGCTTCATTGCATACTCTGCTTGTGTGTCTCATGCTGTTAGGGTATCTTCAAGATACATTTGGCATGAATGTCTATGAGTGCTCATTTTGGGAATGTTCGTGCTTAACTTGAGATATTAAGACTGATCAACTTAATATTGATTGTTTGGTGTGGATAAGACCTCAATGACTGTGAATAGGCATGGTTTAATCGAGTTCCAAACGACGAATTCGTGCGAGGCACAACTATTCTTATAGCTGTTATGTTCTCCATGGCTATGGCTTTGTGATATTTAGAGGCTGTAAGAAACGAACTGATATCTTCGTAAGGATGGATTGAAGGAAATAGACCGCTTAAAGATGGATTTCTTGCACGTGGCTGAAATTTTGAGGGCAAAATTTTCTTTTAGGAGGGTAGAATGTAACAACCCTAATTTACGAGTACGCGAGATCTTTTCTGAAGACACGGATTTCTCCGAACGATCAGTAAAGGAAACACCTCTTCTGTATCATCAAGCGTCTCAATCCTCATTGTCATTATATTATCTTTAACTCAGGACCTTAGTCGAGACAAGCTCAATAACGCAATCACAAAGAACCTAGGTTTTGAACCGTATCGGTTAGGAGTTTTGATTCTATTTTTCGTAAATAGTCTCAGCTTGATGAACCGGACTCGATTCATGAGAGAAGAGAGATAATAGGATAATATTATCATTATATTAGTATTAAAAGATGCTTGAATGATATTATAAGGTTACCTTGTCTGTTTTAGTTAAAATTAGAAAATCGGTTTAACCGGGTTCCCAGTTTACTGGTGCAGCTTAGCACCAGCACTCTCTGATGACTTTAGCAATGCTAAGGCCTCATTATACATGTTTTATTCTCCTAATAAATATGTTTCTAGTGTCATTTATGCTAGTAGCTCAGAAAATAATTTTTTGAGATGTTTTCACGTGTGTTCCAATACACCTAGTTTTAGTAGTTGTACACCTGAGATATTTTAATATTATTTTAACCCACCTCCAAGCCAACCAATCAAAACTCACCCTACACCCCCAAAACCCCCAAGGCTGGCTCATTTTCACTTTGTGGTCGAAAATAGGTAGAGAGAAAAAGAGAGAAAAGTTCTTAGTTCCAAATCTTCAAAGCTTGATTTCTGCTGAACTAAAACTCAAATCAAAATTCCAATCCGACCAAAATGATCCTCTCTTCTTTCTTTACATGATCATATGACTTATCAAGGCTGGAATCAAGGTGAGTTGGCTGCACCATCTCTCTTTCATTCGGTTTCAAGGAAACATGCTTAAATATGTGTTTTCTTGATGTGATTTAGGAGGAAAAAGTGCTTAAGGACCACCTGAAAGTTTAATTGAATTAGGTGCAGCAAAACCAGATAGGATGTCATGAAATTAATCTTGATTATTTGTGTTTGAGTTGTGTGAATTTTGTATAAATTGGCTGTGCTAAAAATTGGTTGCTTATATGATTGATTCTTGGTGAAAATTTGGTGAAATTTTGATGAAATTTGATGAAATTCAAGCTTTAAAGTTCATGTTCTTGGGCAGCTGGAAAAACGAAACCCTAAGCTTAAATTGAGGTTCAATTTGTGTTAAAATCATGTATAAAAGATTGGGTTTTAGTGGCTGCTAATTTATTATGAATTATAGTAAAAATCGGTTGCTGAAAAGACTGAAAAATGGGTAAAAACAGAGAAAGAATCTGAAGAATTTATGAAGAACATGAAGAACACTTTGAGTGTGGTGAAGAACAATGAAGAACACCTTTTAGATCTTGAAAAGGGCAAGGAAGTAAATATTTTGGTGTTTGAGGGGTTATTTTGTAATTTCTGAAAGTTAGGGTGGTTAAAGTAGAAATATTAAAAGTTACCGGGGTAAAAAGTTAATTTTGAAAGTGAAAAGGTAAAGGCAAGGTAATTTTCGAAAATATATTAATAAAATAATAAATAATAATAAAATATTAAATAATAATATTTAATTAAAAATAATATTTTAATAAAAATAATAAAATAATGTAGAAAAGGCAGTTTTCTGTAAAAGTTTTAGAAAGATAACTTTAAGCGCAGAATCTCATAATTACCTTCATAAAACACTTAGGGAGTGGTAAGAACATATTAGTGAGGCAAAGATAAAGGAAAGATAAAAAGTTAAAGAAAAGATTAAAACCAAAGAAAAGTCTGTAAAGTTTTAATGACAGAAAAACAGACAGAGACTAGTGAACGAACTAGGGCAACATAGTTAGTACTTGGGTTGCTACTAGGGTTAGGTATTACATGAAAAGTTAAACTGTTTCAATATAGACTTAATGAACCTATACTTGGGACAGGATAACTATTCATACCGAAATTTACATAAGCCTTAAATACATACGTTAAATAGAGAAATCAGAACAGAGTAGAGAAACACAGAGAACAGAGTAACCAAAGAAAAGTAAAGAGATACAGAAAACAGACTAACCAGAGTAGAATAAAGGGATACAGAGAAAAGATTAATATGATAAAGAGAAATGGTTTGAGTTGAGATGTTGTAAAAGTAAAAGCTATAAAGTTTGTATAGTATGATTGAACAGAAAAAGAAAGAAGTACTGCATAAGAATGTGAAAGTGATGATGAATAACGAGAATGATAATGAATGATAATAATTAGGAAGACAAGTTAGTAGCGCTCAGTTTCTAGTATGATCATGACGTACTAGAAATTGGGTCGTTACACCTTGCTAAGAGCTTTATTAGTTATTAATTTAATTCTTACAATTTTCTTTTTCTTGTTCCTTATTTCAAAAACCCCAAAAAGATAATCTTCCATAACCAATAATAAATACACTTCCCTGCAATTCCTTGATAGACGACCCGAGGTTTAAATACTTCGGTTATCAATTTTATTAGGGGTTTGTTACTTGTGACAACCAAATTTTTGTACGAAAGGATTCTTTGTTGGTTTAGAAACTATACTTTCAACGAGGATTTATTTGTGAATTTCTTTACTAGCAAAAATGCGATTGGCAAAATGGCGCTGTTGTCAGGGAATTGCAAACGTGCGCCTTATTATTGGTTATTATAAATATTTGCTTTTTGCTTGTTTATTTGTTTTTGTTTTTAATTTTTATTAGCTACTATGAATTCTCACCCCTGTTGCTATGAGTTTGGTTCCAATATTGTTGTAAGGAATGGAAGCTATAATGGGAACATGCATCAAGGTTGGAACAATCAAAGATGGGAGGAGCCACGAGGATTTGATCAACCTTTTCGGCAACAACCCCTTCCAATGCGCTATTACCAACCTCCACCAAATTACTATGGTCAAGAGTCATTCCAGGGTGCATACCAAGATGATGAATATGGTGGACCCCTTGTGGTTACCAACAAGCCCCACCATATGCCTATGAATCCCCTCCTCAACATAACTTTAAACCACCACACTCACAAGTCCCTTTTCACCATTCACCTCCATATGACCCTAACCCTTATCCACCATATCAACCACCCTATGAGCTTTATGAGCCGTACATAGATCCACCCAAATTCTAACCCAACTACTCCCAAGAACTACCACCCCCATATATACTATGTCCATATCCATCAACCCAAGAGCCATATGATCCTAATCATGTTATTCAAGCTGGACAAGAGTCAAGGGATTGTCTCAAGGAAGCAATGGATCAACTTCAAGCAACCATCCGTCAAAAGTTTGGCCCAAGAGACTCATGCAATGAACAAAGCATTCCCACGGATGAGTGTGTTGAGTAAAAAGTCGAAAAGATGGAGAGTGTTGAACCGTCACATAATGATCTCTCCATCCCATCACCACCCTCCATGGAAGAGCACCCATATCCATCAAGCCAAGAACAATATGATCCCAATGATGCTATTGACCCGGAGCAAGAGAAGAGGGATCGTCTTAGGGATGAAATGGATCTCATACTTCATAAGAAGCTAGAGGAGGCCCTAAAGGGAGTGGTTAAAGACTTGGGAGATATGGAACCTCCATGGGAAAGTCCAGTCATAGAGCCTCCTTCCAAGATGTTTGATGTTGATGCTGAGGAGGGTATACAACCTCCAAAGCATATCAAGGTTAAAGACTTTGTAGAGGTTGATCAAGAGATGGAGATTAAGAAAGAAGAAGCACAACCTCCCATGCCCTTGGTAAGTAATGAAGAAGAGATTGAATTGGAAGAAAGCTACCAGGAGGAAGAGGTTGAAATTGAAGAAGCTTGCAAAGAGGTAGAGGTTGTCAAGGAAGAGCTCAAAGAAATGGAGCTGGAAATCACCTTGCCAAAGTTGTTGGAGACCTCTCCGCCAAAGCCATCACCATCCATTCCTTCATTCAAGTAGGTAGATCTTTTATCTCTAAGCTTAATTAGTCCACTTGAATATGCTTTGCTTGAGACAGATTGTCAATTTCAAGCTCTTTGTGGCTTTACGAGAAAGAGGGAGATAGCTAGTGGTAGGATTTGTCATGCAAGATTCAATATGGTGGAAAGCTCAAAGCTTAAATGCAAAGGTTGGTGTAAAGCTCGACTGAATGGGTCTAGGAAGTTGTTTGGACGCTTTAGTGAGAATTCAGATTGCGTGCCACCCGGTTGGAACAATGATGATCAACAAGAAGACGGGTGCAACAGCAAGGTTTGGGACCCCGGAATTCATTCAACCTATCAACACTCCTAGGCCCTGTCACTTGCTTTAACCTACTTGAAGGCTTTATGTGCCTAGTTTGGGATCCCAGAGGCCGTTGGAATTACAAACATTGGTGGGGATTCCTGGATGAGTTCAAGCACAAGCCACCATAACAAGGAGCTCACCAAATGTCCAACTTAAGTACTTTAACTAAAAGTGCTAGGTGGGAGACAACCCACCATGGTATGATCGTTCTTTTTCAGTCTCAGTTTTATTTTACGTTGTTTTATTCTTAGTTTTATTTTATTCTATTTTTCTTAATGTTCATTCATAATGTCTGCATCAGCATCTGCATTTTGCATTCTGATACTGCATAAAAAAAGGGGGCAACCCACGCGTGCGTGTAGGCCACGCGTGGGCGTCGAGTTCAGTTTGGCTCTTCCATCAAACGAACAGAAAGTTATGATGGAATCGTGCGGCTGGCGTGCTAGGTGCACAACCAAAGCCACGCGTACGCGTGCTACACACGTATGCGTCCCATGCATTATTGCCAATTCACACGTAAGCATCAACGACGCATATGCCTGGAATGAAAAATTGGCGTAAAAGGTGAATTCGACAGAAAGTTGTGCAGCCATTGTGCCGGAAGTGTGGGAGTCGTCATGCGTAAGCGTGACCGACGCGCACGCGTCAATTTGCACTTCTGGCCACCCACGCGTACGCATCGCATGGCTATCTCTGTTTTCACGCATGCGCGTGATGCCCCCGCGCGCGTCACGTCCCATCTTTCATTCCTTTCTCCTTTCTTCTCTCTTTTCTCCTTCTTTCTTACTTACTTCTTCTTCATCTCTTTCACTTCTCATCCCTCTTCACTTCTATTCTATTTTACTTAATTTATTTGCATACTTTCATTCATTGCATTTTAATTTTGTGCATATTTTTATTTTCTTTTCTAAATTTATTATTTCTCCATTGGTGTTAAATTTTCTTATTCAACTATTGCATCTTTTCTTGCAGTATCCTAGTGCTTCATGACTTGTTCTGTTCCGATTGGGCATGGATACCGAAAAAGGAAAAGAGAAGCTTCTTAATGGGGTAACAGACAAGTCCATCTGCACAATCTTTGAAGAAAAGCATCAGCAGAGTAACCCGTCCACTTGCACATCATAGATGCACCGAGGACGGTGCAATCTTTAAGTGTGGGGAGGTTGATACCGACTTTCGTGGGTTAGATATTTCCTTCTCAACACCAATGTTTAATTTTCTTTGTTAAATTAGTTGTTGCATTTGCATGTTTGATTTCATGTTTGTTTGATTTTGTGCATTTAGCTACTACTTGGTTGAAACAATGAGTTTCCTTTCAAGACCCCTTTTATAGCATTTCACTAATTTAAATTGAAAATTTTGTGTTAAACTTGTTTCAAGACTGTAAATTGGAACATGAATTATAGCTAACAACACATAACCCGTGAGATTTGAGCTTAATTACATGGTTACATTATTTAACCATAATATTTTATTCTTGTGTGTTTTCTTCTCTATGATTGTAATCTATATTTTATTCCATTCTATATGTCCATTGTTTAGTATAATTACATGCTTGCATATGATTGAGGCCATCATTTATTATCCCAAATAGCCTACCCTTTCAATCACCTTTGTTTGCCACTTTGAGCCTTTTAATCTCCTCTTGTTCTATATTTTACCACATCACTAGCCTTAAGCAAAAAAATAATTAATTACCTCAACTGAATCTTTGGTTAGCTTAAGTTAGAATTTGTGTATCAATTAAGTGTGGGGAACCGTGGGAACTTGGGTTGATAAGAAAGTGTTGAATTTTATTGACAAAAGTATTAGAAATTTGGGTGCATAGTTGACGCGGCAGAAATTTGCAGATTAAGAATTATTAAGAAAAATGGCGTTGCAAGTACAACTCTTAACCAGCAAAAATCCACTTGTCAATTTAGAAAAGAGTTGTCACAAATTTTAGAAATAAAATACTGGGAGTATGAGTCCCAGGTCGTCTCCCAACGAGTTGCAGGAAGATTTGCTATTTTAGTAATCAGAGATTTTCCAAAATGTTTTTTTTAGTTTGATAAACAGGAAATTAAATTAGAGAATTTATGTAATTTAAATAAAATCTCAAGCAGGAGAAGATTAATTGGAAGTTCTATCCTTGTTGGAATTTTCTCAAGATCAAACAATAATTAGTAATTGTTTCCACTTAGTTAGCCCTCAATGAATGAGGGAAAGTCAAGTTAAAAGTCAACTTCTATTCACAAGTCCTAATCCTCTCCCTTGGAAATGATTAGAGTTAGTGACTAACAAGCCAACCAACAACGAACCAATTATAATTGAACTCTTGAGTATTCCAACTCAAGGTTCTCCTTTTAATCAACTCCCAATCAAGTTGGAAAACTACTCCGTTATCATAAATGTAGACTTTACAAAATAAAAAGGGGAAATAAAAAGAGACATGATAAACAATAATCAAAGAGATCAATTAAAATAAAAATAGTCTTGCATTAATGAACTCTAAAAGTAATCCAATGTTAACTCTGGACAGATTAAGGATATGAAATAGTAAGTAAAAAGTAAGTAAACAAACTAGAATGACCAAGTTCGGAGGTAGACTCTTCTCAATAACCGAAGCCAAAATCTTCAAACCTCAATTATGAGTATATAGAAAAAACCCTAGGGGAAGAGTGAAAATCAGATCTAAAAACTAAAAATTATGCATAATGAATGTCGTCCTTTTTCTCTGCATGTTCCCTAGCTCTAATCTGCATTTCTGGGCCGAAAACTGGGTTAGAACGTGGCCCAGAATTCACGCCAGCGACTTTTGTAAATTCTGCAGATCGCGCACGCCACGCGACCGCATTGTCCACGCGTTCGCGTCATTCGGCATTTTTCCGTGCCACACGTGCGCGTTGTCCACGCATTCGTGTCACTTGTGCAGCTTCCAATCCACGCGGTCGCGTCAGGCACGCGAGCGCGTCACTGCGATTTTCTCCAATTCGCGCGGTCGCGTGAGCCATGCGCCCGCGTCACTTCTCGCTGGTCATCTCCTCAACTTCTTGTGTTCCTTCCATCTTTGCAAGCTTCCTCTTCATTCTCTAAGCTATTCCTGCCCTATGAAACCTGAAACATTTAACACACGGATCACGGCATCGAATGGTATAAAGGAGGATAAAATAAAAAAATATACAATTAAAAGATCTTTAGGAAACAAGTTTTCAATCATAGAACATTTTTAGGAAGGATTTGTAAATACATGCAAATCATATGAATAAGTGGGTGAAGACTTGATAAAACCACACAATTAAACACAATATAAATCATAAATAGTGGTTTATCAACCTCCCCACACTTAAACATTAGCATGTCTTCATGCTTAGTTGAAGGTGATAAATATGAATGAATAGGGACATGTAAGACTCATGGAATGTAATGCAACCTATATATATGAATGCAACAATATGATTTTGTCTATCTGATTAGAAATAAATAAGTTCTCTAAGACAGAGCATAGAACAGATTCCACTAATTCAAATCATACAGTAAAAGCAAGTAAATTTGTAAGAAGACAGCTCGTGAAAGCAGAGGACATAGAATCAAGCATTGAACCCTCACTGATGATGTGTGTGTACTCTAATCTCTCTAGTGTATAGGGTAATCACTCTATCCTTCTCTAATCATGCTTTCTAATTTTGGTTCTTCTCCTAACCAATTAACAACATTTAATGTACCAATGCAAACATCATGAGGTCTTTTCAGGGTTGTAATGGGGCTAAGGTAAGGGTGAAGGTATATATGGCTAAGTGAGCTTATAAATTGAATCTTTAATTAACCCAAGCTTTCACCTAATCATATATGTGTATTCTATATAATTTCAAATTTTATACCTAGCTACCCAGAATTTCCTTTTTACATTCCATACTCGTGTATTAACTTTTTCTCTTACTTGTATCACATATGCATTGATTTTTTTTTTTTTGAACATGAAAATAAACATAGCTTATCAATGCACAAGAATTTTTAATTTTTATAGTTTCACATGAGTAGGTACCCAAATTCCCATTATATTATCATGACACATTCCCTTATTAACCTTTGTTCCCACAATCTTCCTAAACTCAATTAACACACAATTTCTATCTTAAGCTAACCAGAGATTCAATAGGGATATTTAATTGTTTTTCTGCTTAACGCTAGTAATGTGGTAAAATGTAGAACAAATAGGGTTAAAACGGCTCAAAGTGGCTAACAAAGGTAATTAAAAGGGTAGGCTTATTTGGGATAAGTGAGCTAAACAAATAATGGCCTTAATCATATGCATGCATATAACACATTAACATTGGACATATAGGATAAAACAAATTCCAAATTACAATCATAGAAAAGTAAAAATACAAGAAAAAATATTTATGGTTAAATAATGTAACCATGTACTTAGGCTCAAAATCTCACGGGTTGTGTGTTCTTAGCTTTTTAAACTATGTTCCAAATACAACTTCAAACAAATTTAACATAAAAATTTTGATTTAAATTAGTGAAATTTTTCAAAATTAGGGTCTTAGGAGAAACTTATTATTTTTTCAATCAAGTAGAACATGCATGCAATTAACCTATTACTATGCAATCTATCCTATTTTACATAAGAAAAACTAACTAAATATCCTATTTTATTGGTGTTAAGGAAGAGAAATTACCTCTGGAAGTCAGGTACTGACCGACCTCCCCACACTTAAGGTTTTGCACCATCCTCAGTGCCATCTGTCAGGAACAAAGGGGGTCTGGTAGCAGTATCTCCACAGTTGGGACTGCCATGGCTCCCTGTGCTGGTAAAGGAAGTGGAGTCCAAAGTGTCAGGGTCTTTGTCAGGTCTGTGGTTGCCTGTGACTAGCTCCTTGAGGTAATTGAATCGGCGCTAGTTATGGTGCTCTCATAGCTTCGCTTTCTGGTCTTGCCAGTCCAACCTCTCCAGTATTTGATGCAGCAGCTGACTTGTTGAAGGTGCTTGTGGTGTTGAAGGAGGAATGTCTCCAGCTTGTTCTGCGGACTGGCTGGTAGTGGCTGTTGGTGGCCTGAGATATTTCCCGTTAGGAACGTACTGATCATCCCGTGGAAGCATGGATTTGGTGTCCCCAGCTCTGTAGGAGACTCCAGCTGCTGAGACGAGATCTGAAACCAAGGCGGGGAAAGGTAAGTTGCCCGCAATCTGTACGTGTCCCATAGCATTCCGGATGTGTCTTGGTAGAGTCACAGGCTGGTCTGTGAGGATGCACCATAGTAGAACGGCCATGTCTGCAGTGAAGGAGGACTCATGAGTGCTCGAAAAGATGTAATGGGACATGATCTGTGCCTATACTCGAGCCTCCAAGGTAAGTGCTGAAGCCGATATTCCCTTAGGGCGGGAACGATGGTATCCAAAAATCCATCTGCTACCAGGTTGTGCAATAACTCTGAGAATAGCGTCCGAGTCAAATTTGTACGTCTGGCGCTTGAGTGCGGCCTCTTGAAATGCGTCCAGTCCTTCTAAAGCAAGGAGAACATCTAGAGATCGTTGAATAGCCTCTTCTGTAGTGGGGACTTACTTCTAACGGACATAGACAGACTGCAGGGTTGGCAGGTGGAAATTAGAGTAGAACTCGACTACCCAGGAAAGATTAACCTGCCATAGCTGTCTCTGTAGGAATCCCATTGTCGTCGCTCAATTTGCGGCTCAACAAATTTAGCAATACAGGTTGGGAGGATAAGAAGGTATTCGTTGTTGTAACTCCTTTTTTCCAGGATGGGGAACATCTGCTCACAGTAGCGGTTGGTAAATCGCGCAGTGTCCTTTGCTGGGAAGGCTTTCTCTTTTTCATCGACCTTTATAATCCTCTTAATTCTTTTTGTTGAGGGCTTAACTGCAGTTGAAGATGGCTCTGCCACTAATGCTCTTTTTGTTCCTCTTCTTGCTGTTGATTTGGGAGTAGCTTTCTCCTTGCCTTTCTTGGTGGCCATCCTAAAAAAAAGGAGAAAGTACGTTAAAATGCCTAGGGTTAGAGCAAGGAAGAGAATGGAAAAGGTGGTAATCAATGCACAGCAAAGAAGAATGACGTTAACACATGGTCATGACTACATGTGAAAAGTCATCAATGGAAATATAGCAAGTGCATGGGATAACAGTTAAATGCAAGGTGTTTATTGGCATGCCGGCAAAGGCATGAGTAGCATAGATCAAGCATTCAATGTCCGAGGGAGATTACCAAGTCTTCCAAACTAACAATATGTTTGTATTAACAATTATATATAATTAATAAAATAGAAAAAAAGGGTTTTGTGAAAAGCAAGCATTCAGAGTAGTAGATTAAAAGAAATCTGAAAATAGTGCACAATGCCATACGGGCTTTTTCACAAACACTTAGCATGCATGGTAAATAAGGTATAGAAAGTATTAAATTGAACATGCAAGCAACCCTTTAAGAAGTAATATTTAATTGTCAAACAATTTCTTAATAATTCACAAGCAAAATGTAGAAGAAAACAGATACTCAATTAAATTTCCAACACCAATTAAAGGAACAAAGAAAAAGAAAGAAAAAGAAAATATAGATAATGAAAGTAAAAAGAAAACTAAATAAGAAAACATGAATAAAAGAAAAAGAAAAATAATAATGAAAAAGTAAAGAAGGAAGAAGAAATAAACCTTGATAATGGATGTGAAAAAGAAAAAGGGAGATAGTGAGAAAGAAGGGAGAAGGAAGAAGGGGGGAAGAAAGAAGAAGTGAAAAGAAAAAGTAGGATTTGGGGAAGAAAAAAGATAAGATATTTGGCAGATTTATATGAGTTGTGCGGCGCATGCGACGCGGACGCGTGGGTCACGCGTGTGCACAAATAGCGCTTAGGTGAAGTGACGCGGAAGCGTCGGTCACACAGACGCGTGACATGGATTGTGCTGGTGGCGCAAGGGCAGCCTCGCATTCGCACAACTCTCTGTGTGAACCTCATTTTGCCAAATTCTAGGGTGACGCTTTCGCGTGGTTGACGCGATCGCGTGAATGGCCATACGTAGAAAAGCGACGCGGACGCGTGGGCACGCGTCCGCGTGGTAGGGCTTGTGCTTCTAGCATGAGTCCAGCCTAACTCCAGCTCAACTCTCTGCCATACACCCTTTTTACGTCGATATTTTTGGGCACGCGTTCGCGTGTGTGACGCAGACACGTGGGAGGCCTTTTTCCCACATAGCGTGGACGCGCGGGCGACGCGGTTGCGTGGATCAAATTGTGCCAAAGGCACGCCTCCAGCCACGCTCTCGTATGACTCTCTGTAAAATCTCTTTTCTTCCTCGAGGCACATATGACGCGGACGCGTCGGCGACGCTGTCGCGTCGCGTGCCCCTCTTTTTTTTTTGATGCAATATGCGAATGCAGATGCAAACTATAGGCACTGGTATTGAGAAGAGTTATTGAAAAAGGAAATTAAAGAGAAGGGGAGGAACGATCATACCATGGTGGGTTGTCTCCCACCCAGGACTTTGCTTTAACGTCCTTAAGTTGGATGCTCCAATAGCTCAGTCTTCTACTGTGGGTGGATCTTCCAAGAGGACGATCTCTAGCTCCTGGTTTTTTGCCATCTTTTTGCCATGAAATAACTTCAAGCGATGTCCATTTACCTTTATAAGTTCGGAACTTGAAGGATGGTTCAAGTGAAAAACTCCGTATGGCTCCGCCCTCTCTACTCGATAGGGACCGTCCCATCTGGATCTCAGCTTGCCTGGCATGAGCCGTAATCTGGAGTTGTAAAGGAGGACTAAGTCCCCAGGTTGAAATTCTCTTCTCTTGATGTTCTTATCATGCACAGCTTTCACCTTTTCTTTATACAGCCTGGAGTTTTCATAAGCTTCTAGGCAAAGGTTCTCTAATTCTTGTAGTTGTAACTTCCGTTCAGCTCCGGCTTTCTCATAGTCCATGTTGATCTCTCTCACCACCCAGAATGCTTTGTGTTCTATCTCTACTGGGAGGTGACAAGCTTTTCCATAAACCAAGCGGAAGGGACTCATTCCTATAGGTGTCTTGTATGCAGTCTGATATGCCCAAAGCGCATCTTGTAGCCTGGTGCTCCAGTCCTTCCTATGAGGCTTGACTATTTTCTCCAGGATACGCTTTATTTCTCTATTTGACACTTTTGCTTGTCCATTAGTCTACGAGTGGTATGTTGTGGCTACTTTATGAATAACACCATGCTTCTTCAATAGGGTGCTCAGTCTCCTGTTACAGAAATGGGTACCTTGATCGCTCACGATTGCTCGTGGTGATCCAAAGTAACATATAATATGGTTTCTAATAAAAGAGACAACAGTGTTAGCATCATCGGCACAGGTAGGAATTACTTCCACCCATTTAGAAACATAATCCACAGCTAACAATATGTATGTAAAACCACTTGAGTTTGGAAATGGTCCCATGAAGTCAATGCCCCAAACATCAAAAATCTCACAAAACAACATAATTTGTTGGGGCATCTCATCCCTCTTGGATATGTTACCAAACTTTTGGCATGGGGAACAAGATTTACAAAAAGGAGTAGCATCTTTAAAAAGAGTGGGCCACTAGAATCTACAGTCTAGGATTTTTCTAGCTGTCCTTTGAGTACCAAAATGTCCACCACTCTCAGATGAGTGGCAGATTCTGATTAAGGCACACAGCTCCTAATTATCTGGTCAGCACCATACCTCCACAGATAGGGGTCATCCCATATATAATATTTGGACTCGCTTTTCAGCTTGTCCCTCTCGTGCTTAGTAAAATTTGGAGGGAAAGTATGGCTAACTAGATAATTAGCTACAGGTGCATACCAAGGAACTACTTCAGATATTGCATGCAAGCTGTCAAAAGGAAAAGCATCATTGATAGGAGTGGAGTCATCCTTAATGTGCTCAAGGCGACTCAAGTGGTCTGCTACTAAATTCTGAGAACCACTCCTATCCTTAATTTCTAAATCAAATTCTTGTAGCAGCAATATCCATCGTATTAGCCTTGGTTTGGACTCTTTTTTGGCTAATAAATACTTTAGAGCTGCATGGTCTGAGTACACTACCACCTTAGTACTAAGTAAATAGGCTCAAAATTTATCCAGAGCAAAAATAATAGCCAAAAGCTCTTTCTCAGTAGTAGTGTAATTAGACTGAGCAGGATCTAATGTCTTGGAAGCATAAGCAATTACGAAAGGATCCTTACCTGCGTGCTGGTCTAGCGCTGCTCCAACAGCATAGTTGGAAGTATGACACATAATCTCATAGGGCTGGCTGCAGTCTGGTCCTCTCACAATTAGAGCTTGAGTCAAGGCGATCTTCAGCTTGTCAAACGCCTCTATACAATCCTCACTAAACTCGAACTCAATATCTTTCTGTAGAAGTCTGGATAAGGGCAGTGCTACCTTACTGAAGTCCTTGATGAACCGCCGGTAGAAACCTGCATGGCCAAGGAACGAACGAACTTCCCTCACGGAGGAGGGGTAAGGCAGACTAGAAATGATATTCACCTTTGCCAGATCTACAGAGCTACCAGTGTTAGAGACAACATGTCCTAGTACAATACCTTGTTTGACCATAAAATGGCACTTTTCAAAATTTAAAACAAGGTTTGAACTAACACACCTGTCTAACACTCTAGATAGACTATCCAAGCAAAGATTAAAGGAATCACCGTATACGCTAAAATCATCCATAAAAACCTCCATATAGTTTTCAATAAGATCAGAGAAAAGACTCATCATACACCTTTGGAAAGTAGCTGGTGCATTGCACAAGCCAAAGGGCATTCTCTTATAAGCATAAGTCCCAAAAGGACATGTAAAAGTAGACTTTTCCTTATCTTCAGGAGCTACTTGAATCTGGAAATATCCTGTGTAACCATCTAAAAAGCAATAATGTGATTTACCTGACTGGCGATCCAGTATTTGATCAATGAATGGCAGGGGGTAATGATCCTTACGAGTGGCCTGGTTGAGGCGCCTGTAATAAATGCAGACCTTTCAGGCATTCTGTACTCTGGTTGCTATGAGCTCTCCATGCTCATTCTTCACTGTAGTGACTTTAAACTTCTTGGGCACCACTTGTATTGGACTTACCCATTCACTCTCTGAGATGTGGTAGATGATATCTGCCTCAAGTAGTCTGGTCACTTCCTTTTTGACAATCTCTAAGATAGTGGGATTCAGTCTTCTCTGGGGTTGACGAACAGGCCTTGCTCCCTCTTCTAAAATTATTCTGTGCTCACAAACTTGAGCGTTGTTGCCTACTATGTCTGCCAAGCTCCACCCAATTGCCTTCTTGTGTCTCCTCAGCACACTAAGTAACTGCTCCTCTTGTTGGGAAGTGAGTTCCCTTGCAATGATTACTGGGAGCTTCTGATCATCCTCGAGGTAAGCATACTTGAGGTGGGGTGGTAGAGGCTTTAATTCCAATTTCTGCTCCTGACTGGGCACTAGGTCTTTTGGAGCTGGTGAAAATGGCAAGGTGTCCTCATTATGTTCAGTGGGTTTTCCCACACTTAGACCTTGCTCCATGTGCATCTCTTCTATCTCTTCCTGATGAACTGCAGCTACAGTCTCATCAATAATGTCGCATTGGAAGACGGAATGATCTTCCAGAGGGTGCTTCATGGCTTCATTCAGATTGAAGCTTACTGCTCGGCCGTCTATTTCAAAAGAGTAGGTTCCTGAAAAGGCATACAGCCTGAACTTTGAATTCTTTAGGAATGGTCTTCCAAGCAGGATTGATGACGGCTTCCCTGAGTCATTTAGGGGCATCTCCAGGATATAAATGTCAATGGGAAATGTGAGCCCCTTAATGCCCACCAGCACGTCCTCAGCAATTCCAACCACTTTAATAATGCTCTTATCTGCTAGCACAAAACGAGCTGCCGACCTTTTTAAAGGAGGGAGCCTCAAAGCATCATATATGGAAAAAGGCATTATACTAACACATGCGCCTAAATCACACATGCAGTCAGAAAATATTACACCCCCAATGGTTAAGTTAACTATGCATGGTCTTGGGTCACTACATTTTTCAGGTATATCCCCCATTAAAGCAGATACGGAACTACCTAAAGGAATAGTTTCTAATTCATTAATCTTATCCTTATGTATGCACAGATCCTTTAGAAATTTTGCATATTTAGGTACTTGCTGAATAACATAAAAAAGGGGAACAGTTACCTCAACCTTTTTGAAGATTTCTACCATTTTAGGGTCAAGTTCCATTTGTTTCCTGGATTTCCTTGCAAGGTGTGGAAATGGGATAGGAATAGTGTCTCTTACGACTTCTGCTTCTTTTGGTTTTCCATTCCTTGGTTGAACTGCTTCTTCTTCAACCATGTCTTGTATTTCATCTTCCTCTTCCACATCCTCCACTTCAACCATGTCTGCATCTGGGGCGTGTTCCTGTGGGCTTGGCTCCTCCCGATTCCTCTCTTGCAGTGTGGTTCTGGACCTTAGGGTGATGGCATTGATGCCACCCTTTGGATTGGGTAAGGGTTGAGAAGGAATTCCACTGGAGCTTGCAGGTTGAGTGTTAGAAGTGCTGGATGATCCCATCTGAGAGACGAGAGCTTGTATAGCGGATGTTAGACCGTTGAGTGTACCTTCCATGTTCTTTTGTCCTTGTGCAATGGACTGAAGCAACTCATCATTGGAAGAGGAGGGGTAAGTGATTTGAGGGACCTGCTGTTGGTTGTTCTGAGGTGCTTGGGCTTGCCTTAGGTGAGGTGCTCTGTAAGGCTGGTTCTGGTTCTGCTGTCTGTTGTTGTTATTATTCCACCTCTGATTTCCCTAGTTGTCTCTACCTCCTCTCTTATAGTTGTCCCTCCAGCCATGGTTAGAATTATCTCTCCAGCTATGGTTGGAGTTGTCTTGCCAACTCTGGTTATAGTTCCCACCTTGGTTGTAGTTTCCACCTTGTTGGTAGGAGCTTTAATTTGGGCGGTCATAGAAATTGTGAGTGGCTACCAAGGTGTTGTCCTCTTGTTGGAGCTGTGGACACTCATCAGTATAATGACTATAATTAGCGCATATCCCGCATACCCTTTGAGGAACCAGTTGTTGACTATGTTGGGGTGAGGGAGGTTGAGACTGTTGTTGATTCAGGTTTATCTGCTTCAGTAGATTGGTCACCTCTCCCAGAGCTTTAGTGAAAGTAGCAGTCTCACCACTAGAGGACACCTCCGCAACAGTCTTAGGATGGTTGGTCCTGTGTCTAGTGTTCTGGGTAGATTCAGCCAGATCAGCGATCAGCTGCCACGCTTCTGTCGCCGTCTTGTACTTCTTCAGAGAGCCATTACTTGCAGCATCTAATGTAGTTTTATCTTGAGGCTTCATACCTTGTGTAAAGTAACTGATCAACACCATCTCATCAATCTTGTGGTGGGGACATGAATCCAAGAGGTTTTTCAAACGTTCCCAATATTCGTAGAAGGTATCTAATTCTCCTTGGATAATGTAGGAGATCTCTTTCCTTAGTCTGTCTGTAACTTCAGCTGGAAAGTATTTGTCCAGAAACTCCCTCCTGAGCGCGTTCCAGTCGGTAACTACTCCCTTACCTTAGCCCCAGTACAACCTAGAAAAGACCTCATGATGTTTGTATTGGTATACTAAATTTTTGTTGATTGGTTAGATGAAGAACAAAGTCTAGAAAGCATGACTAGAGAAGAGTAGAGTGATTAACCCTAGACACTTGAGCGATTAGAGTGCATATACACTACCAGTGAGTGTTCAATGCTTGATTCTATGTTCCCTGCTTTCATGAGCTATCTTCTTACAAATTTACTTGTCTATTATTGTGTGATTTAAATTAATGGAATCTGATTTATTTTTGTCTTGAAGAACTTGTTTACTTTTAACCAAGTAGATAGGAACATCTTAGCATATAGTTGCATTCATATAGGTTGCATCTCATGAGTCTTACTTTCCCCCATTCATTCTTTATATCTCCTTGAGCTTAGCATGAGGACATGCTAATGTTTAAGTGTGGGGAGATTGATAAACCACTATTTTATGGTTTATCTTGTGCTAATTTGAGTGGTTATTATCAACTCTCTGCTCAGTTATTCATATAATTCGCATATTTTGCGTTTTTCCTTCCTGATTTTGTGCTATGATTGAAAACATGCTTCATTGGCCTTAATTTTGCTATGTTTAATCATCTCTTATTATCATTCGATACCTTGATATATGTGTTAAGTGTTTTCAAGGTTTATAGGGCAGGAATGGCTTAGAGGATGGAAAGGAAGCATGCAAAAGTGGAAGGAATACAAGAAGTTGAAAGAATTGCTAAGCTGTCCAACCTGACCTCTTCGTACTTAACTGACCATAACTTGAGAAATAGAGGTCCAAATGAGGCGGTTCTAGTTGTGTTGGAAATCTAACATCCGGGGCTTCGAAATGATATATAATTTTCCATAGTGGCCATATAACTAGGTGACGCGCACGCGTGCTTCACGCGCACGCGTGCTTCACGCGCACGCGTGCTTCACGCGCACGCGTCGCATGCACAAAAATTCAGCGACTCAGAAATCGTCCCCAGTGATTTTTGGGCTGTTTTTGACCCAATTTTCGGCCCAGAAACGCAGACTAAAGCCATGGGACAAGCAGAGACTCAACACAACTTCTCATTATTCACATTTTTAGGTTTTAGATGTAGTTTCTAGAGAGAGCCTCTCTCTCTAGGTTTTAGGATTTCTCTTAGTTTTAGGTTTATTTCTTCTCAACTCCAGGTTCAATGTTCCTTTAATTTAATTTCTCTTCTACTTTATTTATTCTAGCTTACTAGTTTATTCTATTTTTCTTGTTGATTCTTTTCTTATCCAATTTGGTTTATAACCTTCCAATGTTAGAATTGATTTTCTTATTTAATGCAATTTGAGGTATTTTAGATTTATGATTTTAATTTAGCTTTTTTACATTCTTAGCTTGAATTGATTAATTGGAGATACTTGAGTTATCAAACTCCTTTGTTGATTGATAATTGGAATTTACTGGTTGATTTGGATCCCTCTAAAGCTAGTCTTTCCTTAGGAGTTGACTAGGACTTGAGGAATCAAGTTGATTAGTCCACTTGATTTTCCATTATTTAGTAAGGGTTAACTAAGTGGGAGTAATGAACAATTCTCATCACAATTGATAAGGATAACTAGGATAGGACGTCCAGTTTTCATACCTTGCTAAGAGTTTTATTAGTTATTAATTTAATTCTTACAATTTACTTTTTCTTGTTCCTTATTTCAAAAACCCCAAAAAGATAATCTTCCATAACCAATAATAAATACACCTCCCTGCAATTCCTTGAGAGACGACCCGAGGTTTAAATACTTCGGTTATCAATTTTATTAGGGGTTTGTTACTTGTGACAACCAAATTTTTGTACGAAAGGATTCTTTGTTGGTTTAGAAACTATACTTTCAACGAGGATTTATTTGTGAATTTCTTTACTAGCAAAAATCCGATCGTCAGAATGCTCACGTTATTGCCAGAATGCTGCCCAATTTTTCTGAAAATTGTTTTACTCAACTTCCACTCATGAATTGACTTTAGTACTTTTGAATTGTGATTTATTTGGTTTCAACCAAAGCTAATTCATGGGATGATGGGTTAGCATTTCCATTCCTTTTAGTTCCATTTCTATTTGAAATGCATTGTTGATGATTTCAATTCTTTTTTATGCTTCTTTAATTACATGTTTTATCATCAATGACTTGCATTGTATGCTTGAACGTGAGCTTGCTTGTTCTTAAACCATTTGAACTTCTTTTAGTTAGGAACTACATTACCATGCCACTAATTCTAACCTACTTCTCTAACTTTTAACTAAATTGACTTTCTCACTTTTCTTTTTCGTTTTCACCCTTTTTCAAACTAACTCTTTTAATTCCTTTCAAGGCATGATACTTGTTATTTCTTAACAAACAAGCATTCTGAATTTCATTGTATAAATTCTTGGATTGTGATTTCTAATTGATTTCTTTGAATCCTACCTTTCTTTCATTCCAAGAATTTGTCTCTTTATGACTCACTTCATGCTTTGGCTTTCACTCCCCCGTTGCCTATCTCCTGTTTGTTTTGCTTACATATTGCCTATCTTCACGCTTTAGCTTTATTTGATAATCTGTATCCTGTAATTTCTATTTTCAGGATGTCTGATAGGAAAGGAAAAGGCAAGTCTACGGCCAGCTCCGGTAAGAGGAAGAGAGGATAGTCATCCGTTGCTCTATCAGATATTCTATCGGATGAATCTTGGCGTGAAAAGAACTTTACTGATCAGGAAAAAGTTGATCAACTTGTGCCTGCTAATGACCTAGTCAAATTTGCCAATCTTTACTGTGAACTCAAGTTTCCGGTCTTTACGGAAAAATGGCACATCTACTTGGAAAGGACGCACAAAATACCAACCGAATCAAGGAAGTACACTGATGATCAGATCAAACAGAGAGGTTGGGTGTTTCTGGATAGAGATCTGACAGAGGTAAACGCATCATGGGTCCGTGAGTTCTATTGTACCTCTACTGATGCAGCCCCATCCTCAGCAGCACTTGCAGCACCACCTGCTTCCACAGCAACATCATCTGCTTCTCGGCTAGTCTATCACCTTGTGTACCACCTTTTTGAGTGCCTTGATCAGATGGAGTGCCGCAATCAGCGGCGTTATGAGCAGTCTGAGCATCGCAATAAGCGACGCTATTCACATCTGAAGCTGATTGTGACGTCGGGGTGTACTGACATCCCTTCTGAGCCTGACACACCCTCGGAGCACTCTGAGGAGGAGGAGGATGAGCAGGAGGAGACCCAGCAGCAGGCACAGCACGAGGAGATTCAGCCTGAGCAGCATGCAGAGCCACAGGCACTTGCACAGCCACCCCCGACAGAGCCAGCGGCACACCCTTTAGTAGGCGAGAATCCTTCACACCCAACTTGACTGTGAGCATCGAGGACAATGCTATGCTTTAAGTGTGGGGAGGTCGCCGTCTCCGGCGGATTATATTTTGGTGAACCATTTCAGACTTTTGTTCTATTTTACTTTATTTTGTATTTTGCTTTACTTTATTTTATTTTTCTTTCAGTACTTGCACATTTCTATTTTATTGTACTCTTGTTTATTTTTTACCTTGTTGCTGATAAACCCATATTTTATGATATATTTTGTTCTTAGTTTGAGTGATATATTCAATCCTTCACCCACTTATTCATGATAATTGCATGGTTTTACTTTCCCTTCCTTATTATGTGATGTATGTGAAAAACATGTTTCCTATGCTTTTAAATTAATTATTTTAATCACCCTTAATTCCATTCGATGTCGTGATTAGTGTGTTGAGTAGTTTTCAGATCTTCTAAGGTAGGAATGACTTAAAGGATGGAAAGGAAACATACAAAAATGGAAGGAAAGCACAAAACGGAGCTTCTGAAGAAACTGGCATCCACGCGATCGCGTGGGCGACGCAGACGCATGCCAAGCACAAAGAAGCAGCGACGCGGTCGCATGACTGATGCGACCGCGCGCCTTAAGCAGAACGCACATGACGCGGTCGCATGACTGATGCGACCGCATGGCAAGAAAAGCTCCAAATGACGCGACCGCGTGACCCACGCGGACGCGTGACAGAGGCCACGCACCAGAAATTGCAGAAAACGCTTCCAGCGATTTCTGAAGCCCTTTTTTGGCCCAATCCAAGTCTAGAAGGCATAGACCAGATGTTATAAAGTGTGGGAACGCATCCATTCAGGGGGAGCTCGCCAATTTAGTTATTTCCCATGTTCTAGATCTAGTTTTGAGAGAGGTTCTCTCCTCTCTCTCGTAGGATTTAGGACTTCTCTTAGTTTTAGGAGTAACTCTCAATCCCAGGTTCTTTATTTTTATTTATTTTTCCAATTTAGTTTATGAACCCTTCATGTTAGATTATAATTTCCCTTATTAATGTTATTTGAGGTATTCAATTCATGATTGCTTTCTTTAATTTATGTTATTGTTGCTTTACATCTGAAGGCATTTTTATTCCAGCAAATTTACTTTTTCCTCTTTTGGTCTTGGTTAAGAAAGCAGTAACTCAGGAGTTATCTTATCTTAACATAATTGATAACTGTTATCTTTGCTAATTGAACTGAGCTTCAATAATCCCATCCTTTTCTCAGGAAATAAATAGGATTCGAAGATCAAACTAATTAGTCCCTTGACTTTCCTTTGCTTTAGTAAAGGTTGACTAAGTGGAATTCAGATTCAACTTTCATTGTTATTGATAAGAATAACTAAGTCTGGACTTCTAATTTCTCATACCTTGCCAAAAGTTTGCCTTGTTGCTATTTATTTATTTTAATTGCCATTTAATTTACCTGCCATTAAGTTACTTATTCCTTATTCTTGAAACCCCAATTTACAATCTCCATAACCAATAATAAGAACATACTTCCCTGCAATTCCTTGAGAAGACGACCCGAGGTTTAAATACTCGGTTATCAATTTTAAGGGGTATGTTACTTGTGACAACCAAAACGTTTATAAGAAAGGTTGATTGCTTGGTTTAGTAACTATACTTGCAACGAGTATTTACCATAACTTCTAAACCATCAATCTTCCGCTCTTTCAAAATGGCACCGTTGCCGGGGAACTGCTAACGTGTGCCTTATTATTGGTTATTGTACATATTTTTCTTTTACTTGTTTATTTATTTCTGTTTTTCCTTTTTTATTTTATTTGCTACTATGAATTCTCACCCCTCTCGCTTTGAGTTTGGTTCTAACTTTGTTGAAGGAAATAGAAGTTACAGCAGGAATATGCATCAAGGTCAGACCAATCAAGGATGGATGGAGCCAAGAGGATCTAATCAATCCTTTAGGCAACAACACCCTCCAAGATATCACAGACAACGACCATTCTACAATGCATACCCCGCTGATAGATATGGTGGACAACCTTGTAACTGCCAATAAGCCCCACTCCGTGCCTATAGGCCATCCTCTCAACATAACCTCGAACCACCACACTCACAAGCTTCTCTTCACCATTCGCCAACATATGATCCTTTCCTACCCCAGTTCCAATCCAATCACTCCCAAGCACCACCACTTCCCTATGTTTCATGTCCAAATCCATCACCCAGAGAATCAAAGGTTCGCCTCAAGGCAACAGTAAATAAACTTCAAACAACCATTCGACAACTGGAGCAATCTAATAAAAAACGTAGCATGAAGGAGACACTAGAAACTCCAGTGGACAAGACAGAGCATGAATTCATACTAGAACAAGTAGAAGAAGCTGTCATTGTACAAGAAGAAGAGTTGGTTGAAGATTTAGGAGATGCTGAACCTCCATGGGAATTCAGAGTTGAGGAGAACTCCGTGAAGGACGTTACAGTTGATGCTAAGGAGGATAGAGCACAATCCCCGAGGCAAGTCATTTATGAAGAACTAGACCGAATAACCCAGGACACAAATTCCCTTGATGATGGTAGTCACAAGTCAAGCTCTCTTAGTAATGAACTTGCATGCACAAGTAAATTCTCTGAGATCGAAGAATCTTCCCCAAGTGAATACGAAGATGACGCGGAGGTAGATTTCTCTCAACCTCTAATCTATGACTCAAGTGATGAGGAAGACATAGAAGACTTTGACCAGGACTCAGATGCATTTGAAGAACCTTACAACGAAGTGGAGGAATTCACAGAAGAGCACAAGGGAATAGAACTTACAGAACCATCAGAAACACCTTCCCCAAGGCCATTACCACCTAATACAAGCTTCAAATGGGTACAATCTTTAACTTTTAACTTTTTTTTTTCACTTGAATACGGTTTGCTTGAAACAGATGGCCAGCTTAGAGCTCTCTGCGGCTTTAAGAGTAAGAGGGAAATGGCTCGTGCTCAGAGCTGGCGTACAAGGTTCAATAAGGTTCCACGCTTGAACTCGAAGTGCACAGATTGGTATCATGCTCAATTGAATGGATCTCGGAAAACGTTTGGTCACTATGGTGAGAATCTACTTTCTAAACCGCCCGGATGGAAAAATATAGATCAAAACAGAGGCGGATTTAAGAACAAGGCTTGGGATCATGGATTCTATTATGACATTCGTCACCCCGGGAGCCTGAGACTCTGTTTGAAGCTGCTCAGAAGCTTTACATGCCTAGTTTAGGACCCCAGAGGCTATTGGCATTCCAAGCATTGGTGGAGATTTTTGGATGAATTTAAGCATAAGCCGCCATAACAGGAAGCTCCTCCAATGTCCAACTTAAGGACTTTAACTAAAAGTGCTAGGTGGGAGACAACCCACCATGGTATGATCGTTCCTTTTGTAATTTTAATTTTATTTAGTTTTGTTTGTTTTTGAACTTCATTTTATTTTATTGAACCTGGAATCATGCATAGCATTCACATTAAGCACTGCATTCTGCACATTGCATTCCACATTCTGCATATAAAAAAAAAATCGCAGGTATTGGGAGAGAATAATGAACAGAAAGTTACGCAGGAGCAGCGCTGGAGGCATGCCAATGGCACAAATTGTCCCACGCGACCGCGTCGCTGACGCGACCATGTCATATGGGAATAATGGCCTCCCACGTGACCGCGTGCCCCACGCGGCTGCGTGACCAGGATTTCGACGTCAAAGTGGTGCACACCCGAAAGTTGTGCGAGAGTGGTGCTGGATTGGTGCTGAACGCATAATCCTTCCCATGCGGTCGCGTGACCCACGCGACCGCGTCTTATCCTTCTAAAGCCCACTCATGCGATCGCATGCCCCACGCGATTGCGTCACTTTAAATTTGGCAATTAATGATTTTGAACAGAGAGTTTTGCGAGTGCGAGGCTGCCCTCGCGCCAGTCGCATAAAATGGGTCATGCGACCGCGTGACCGACGCGACCGCGTCAATCAGTTTAAGTGCAATTCCCGCGACCGCGTGCCCCACGCGGCCGCGTCGCTCGCGCCGCACAACTCATTCAAAATATCTTATATCTTTCTTTTCCAAATCCTTATTTTTTCTCTTTTCTTATTTCTTTCTTCTTCCTTTCTTATTTTTTTTCTCTTCCATTCTATTTTATTTAATTTATTTGCATACTTTCATTCATTGCATATTTTTATTATTTTACCATTAGTGTTCAAATGTTCCTATTTCACTGTTACATCTTTTCTGGTATTTTCTTGGTGCTTAGTGACTTGTTTAATTCTGATTGAGTAATATTATTTAAATCAATGCCAATTTTTACTTCTGTATTACTTTTGCATTGAAATGAATTTATATTATCTCTTCTTTCTCACTCTCTTCCCCATTGTTGCAAATTTTGCACCATTGGTATGCCATGTGCTTCTATTGTTTTTCTCATGTACATGTTGAAACTTCCATGTAATTGAGACCCTTATTATCTGGCATTAACACCCATATTTTATTTATTTTCTATCTTTAATTTTGGGTTACTTTTCTTCTTTTTCTCTTCTTCAGGATGGCCACCAAAGAAGGGAAAGGGAAAACTTCTAAAAGGGGAGACAAACAAGTCCATCTGCACAATCCTTGAAGGAAAGCATCAGTTGGAACAACCCGTCCACCTGCACATCTCAGCATGCACCGAGGACGGTGCAATCTTTAAGTGTGGGAAGGTCGATACCGATCTCCGTGGGGTAGTATTTTCTTATCAACACCAATATTTTATTTTCCTTGTTAGTTGTTGCATTTGCATGTTTGATTGCATATTTATTTGATTTTATGCATTCAGTTACTACTTGGTTGAAGTAATATTTTGTTTTCCAAGAAATTTTTATAGTATTTCACTAATTGAAAAATTTTTATGTTAAAACTTGTTTGAAGTTGTATTTGGAACATGGTTTTTAAGCCAAAGAACACACAACCTGTGAGATTTTGAGCATATTTACATGGTTACATTATTTAACCATAAATTTTTATTCTTATGTGTTTTCTTCTCTATAATTGCAATCTTTGCTTTGTTCCATTCTATATGTCCATTATTTAGTGTATTTACATGCTTGCATATGATTGAGGCCATTACTTGTTATTAGCTCACTTATCCCAAATAAGCCTACCTTTTACATCACCCTTGTTAGCCACCTTGAGCCTTTTTATCCCCATTTATTCTGTTCTATAACCACATCACTAGCCTTAAGCAGAAAAATAATTAAATATCCCAATTGAATCTATGGTTAGCTTAAGATAGAGATTGTGTATCAATTAAGTGTGGGGAAATTATGGGAACATGGGTTCATAAGGGAATGTGTTAAGTTTTTACTTTGATAAAATATTGGGAATTTGGGTACCTACTCATGTGAGACTAGAAAAATTAAAAATCCATGTGCATTGATAAGTTATGTTTATTTTTCAGCTTAAAAAAAAAAAGAGAAAAAAAGAGAAAAAGAAAAAAAATATATAATATAAGTAAATAAATAAGGGGACAAAATTATCCCAATATTAAGTTTAATTAAAGATAAATGCACATATGATAAAAATTAAAGAAAATTTGGTACATGAGTATGGGAATTATACAAAAGTGGGAATTATGGGTAGCTAGGCATGAATTTAAAAGTATATAGAGTATATGTATATTAGGTGAGAGCTTAGGTTAATTAAAGATTCATATTATAGCTCACTTGGCCATACATATATCCTTACCTTTACCTCAGCCCCATTACAACCTTGAAAAGACCTCATGATGTTTGCATTGGTACATTAAATATTTGTTGATTGGTTTGATGAAGAACAAGGTTTAGAAAGCATGACTAGAGAAGAGTAGAGTGAGTAACCCTATACACTTGAGAGATTAGAGTGATATACACTACCAGTGAGGGTTCAATGCTTGATTCTATGTTCCCTGCTTTCATGAGCTGTCTTCTTACAAGTTTACTTGCTTTTTATTGTACGATTTGAATTAGTAGAAATTGGTATGTATTTGTCTTGGAGAACTTGTTTACTTTTAAACCAAGTAGGTAGAAACATTTTGCATGTAGTTGCATTTAGATTAGATTGTATTGCATGACATTCCATCACTTTAACCTTACTTATTACCTTGGATTTAGCATGAGGACATGCTATTGTTTAAGTGTGGGGAGGTTGATAAACCCATATTTTATGATATATTTTGTGCTTATTTTGAGTGATTTATTCAATCCTTCACCCACTTATTCATGATAATTGCATGGTTTTACTTTCCCTTCCTTATTATGTGATGTATGTGAAAAACATGTTTCCTATGCTTTTAAATTAATTATTTTAATCACCTTTAATTCCATTCGATGCTGTGATTAGTGTGTTGAGTAGTTTTCATATCTTCTAAGGTAGGAATGACTTAAAGGATGGAAAGGAAACATACAAAAATGGAAGGAAAGCACAAAACGGAGCTTCTGAAGAAACTGGCATCCACGCGATTGCGTGGGCGACGCGGACGCATGCCAAGCGAAAAGAAGCAGCGACGCGGCCACATGACTGACGCGACCGCGCGCCTTAAGCAGAACGCACATGATGCGGTCGCATGACTGATGCGACCGCGTGGCAAGAAAAGCTCCGTTTTGAGTTGGAACCTTTTGTAACTTGCATGATATATATATAATTGGAATATGCTTTTTGAGCTAAGAACACACAACCCATGAGTTTTTGAGCTTAATTGCATGGTTTTATTATTTAACCATGACTTTATTCTTGTGTGTTTCTTCTCTATGATTGCAGTCTTTGGTTTTGTTCCATTCTATATGTCCATTATTTAGTGTTTGTTCATGCTTATATGTGATTGCGGCCATCATTTGTTGTTAGCTCACTTATCCCAAATTGCCTACCATTCCAATTACGTTTGTTTGCCACTTTGAGCCTTTTAATCCCCATTTGTTCTTTATATTACCACATCACTAGCCTTAAGCAGAAAATCAATTAATTACCCCAATTGAATATTTGGTTAGCTTAAGATAGAGATTGTGTATCAATTAAGTGTGGGGAATTGTAGGAACCTAGGTTGATGGGAATGTGTTATGTTTCTACTTTATTTGAATATTGGGAATTTGGGTGCCTACTTATATGAGACCAGAAAAACCATGTGCATTGATATGTTATGTTTGCTTTCATGTTCATTAAAAAAAATTTATTACAATATAAATAAATAAATAATAGGGGACAAAATTATCCCGATATCAAGTTTGATAAAAGATCAATGCATACCTGGTGAAATTAAGGAAAATTTGGTATATGAGTATGTGAAATATACAAAAGTGTGATTTTGGGTAGCTAAGCTTAATTTTAGGATTGTATAGAGTATGTGTATATGTTATATGAGAACTTAGGTTAGTCAAAGATTTATATGATAGCTCACTTGGCAATAAATATACCCTCACCCTTACCTTAGCCCCATTACAACCTTGAAAAGCCCTCATGATATTTGCATTTGTACACCTGATAATTGTTGATTGGTTAGATGAAGAACAAAGTTTTAGAGAGCATGATTAGAGGAGATTTGAGTGGTTTAACCCCAAACACTTGAGTGATTAGAGTGCATATACAAATCCAGTGAGGGTTCAATGGCTCATTTCTATATGTCCATATTTGATCATTGCTTGTCTTGCAAGTTTGTGAACTCTTTTGATTAACTCAACTCAATTGTGAATGTGTTTTGATATGATTGATTTAACCCTTCATTGTGCATATATGATTTTTTGGAAATTTGACTCAATTTGACCACACGTATCCTTATATATATATAGATAGTCATTAGAATAGCATGATGCATGTAGGTGGCTCACATCTAAATAGGTTGCATTGCATAAGTTCCACCATTCTGCCTTCACTCTTTTGGTTCTCTTGAGCTTAGCATGAGGACATGCTAATGTTAAGTGTTGGGAGATTGTTAAACCACTACTTTATGGTTTATCTTGTGTTAAATTGAGTGGTTTTTATCAAGTCTTTGCACACTTATTCAAATAATTTGCATGATTTTACAAATCCTTCCTAATTCTGTGATATAGTTTAAAACATGTTTCCTGGGCCTTTAAACTGTCAACTTTAATTACCCTTTATTACCATTCGATGCCGTGATCTATGTGTTAAGTGTTTTCAGGCTTTTTAGGGTAGGAATGGCTTAGAGGATGGAAAGGAAACATGCAAAAGTGGAAGGAATGCGAGAAAATGAAGTTTAGAGAAGATGGTAGCGACGCGTACGCGTAGACGACGCGTACGCGTGACTGGTGCGGAAGGCGAGCGACGCGTACACGTGACTGGCGCGTACGCATGACCAGGATTTTCACCAAGCGACGCGTACATGACATGCGCCACGTGCAAAAATTGCAGAAAGCGTTGGGGGCGATTTCTGGGCTCCATTTGGGCCCAGTTCCAAGCCCAAAAACACATATTAGAGGCTGCAGAGTGGGGGAATTGATAAACCACTATTTTATGGTTTATCTTCTGTCAATTGAGTAGTTTTTATCAAGTCCTTACCCACTTATTTATATGATTTGCATGATTTTACAATTCCTTCCAAGTGTTATTCTATGGTTAAAAACTTGCTTCCTAGAATCTTTAATTTGTGTATTTTAATTCTCCTTTATACCATTCGATGTCGTGATCCGTGTGTTAAGTGTTTCAGGCTTTATAGGGCAGGAATTGCTTAGAGAATGGTGAGAAAGCTTGCAAAAATAGAAGGAACACAAGAAACTAAGGAGATAACCAGCAAGCATCGACGCGCACGCATGGCTCACGCGTGCGCGCAACATGGAGAAACTTGCAGCGACGCGTGCGTGTGCCTGACGCGTACGCATGGATTGGAGTTCTGCTAGTTGATGCGTACGCGTGCTTGATGCGTACGCGTGACACGCCAAAATGACCAGCGATGCACACACGTGACATGCGCAATCTGCAGAATTAACAGAAAACGTTGGGGGTGATTTCGGGCCAAGTTTTGACCCAGTTTTCGACCCAAAAATACAGACTAGAGCCAGAGAACATGCAGAGACTCAACACACATTCTCATTAGCATAGTTTTAGTTTTAGATCTGAATCTAGAGAGAAAATTACTCTTCCTCTAGGTTTTCTTTACATTCATAGTTTTATAGTTTTATGCTTTCGCTTTGGATATTGAAGAGTCATCACCTCCGTTGAAGTTACTATTCTAGTTTGTTTTCTTACTCCTTTATTATTCCATATTCTTAATTCTTTTTTAGAGTTATAATTGGATTATTTTTAGAATTTATTAATGCAAAGGATTACTTTTACTTTTAATTAAATTGTAGTTATTATTTATCATGTCTTCCTTTTATTCCCTTTTTAATTCTATGCAAGTAATTCTCATGTCAATGGAGTAGATTCCCAACTTGACATGGGGGTTGATTAAGAGGAGACACTTGAGTTGGAATGCTCAAGTGAATAGTTAAATTGGAAGTTGTTGGCTAATTCTCTATTTACTAATGCTAGACACTTGAATTAGCTCAATCACTTGACTTTCCTTTATATAGTAAGGGTTAACTAAGTGAAAATAACAACCTCTTTATACTACACTTGAGAGAATTCCAACAAGGATGGAACTTCCAATTAATCATTCCCCCAGTCAAGGCTTTTTAATTAGAATATATAATTCTCTTTTAATTTACAATTATTTATTTTCTGTCATTCAACTCTCAAAATTCTCGGAAAACTCCTGATTAATAAGATAGCACCCTTTTTATCAACTCGTTACGAGACAACCTGGGACTCATACTCCCAGTATTTTTATTCTAATTTTGTGACAATCTTTCTAAATTGATCAGCGGATTTTAGCTGGTTAAGAACTATACTCACAACGCGATTTCTATATTGAATTCTTAATTGGTCTAATTTCCGCACCCCATCAGGAATCAATTCATTCATTCACACAACTTTCATTCAAATAATTTTAGGTTTTAGATGTAGTTTTTAGAGAGAGAGAGTCTCTCTCCTCTCTCTAGGGTTTAGGATTCTTAGTTTTATTCCTTTTCAATTTCAGAATTCTATCTTAGTTTAATCTAGTTTCTCTTCTACTTTTATTTGTCTTAGCATTCTAGTTTATTTATTTCTCTTGTTGATCTCTCTATGTTACTAGTTTAGTTTATGAATTCTCATGTTAGATTTGATTTTCTATTTAATGTAATTTGAGGTATTTCATATTTATTGCTCCTTCTATTATTTGTTAGTCGTTGATGTTTGCAATTGGTTGTTTGGATTTAATATCCCTTGCTAGTTTTTTTATGTTTTTATGTTGTGCTTTCCAAGTGTTTCATTAAATGCTTGGGAGGATGCTAGTGTAGATTTTTCCCCTTTTGGCTTTGGTTGAGTAATTTGAGACACTTGAATTATCAAACTCCTTTGTTGATTGATAATTGAGAAGTTGCTAGTTGATTTGGATCCCTCTAAAGCTAGTCTTTCCGTAGGAGTTGACTAGGACTTGAGGAATCAAATTGATTCATCCACTTGACTTTTCTTCATAGTTAGAGGTTAACTAAGTTGGAGCAATGGACAATTGATGTCACAATTGATAAGGATAGCTAGGATAGGACTTCTAGTTCTCATACCTTGCTAAGAGCTTTCTTAGCTATTAGTTTACTTTCTTGTCATTTAATTTCCTTGTTCCTTATTTCAAAAACCCCAAAAAGATATAATCCCATACCCAATAGTAGCATACTTCCCTGCAATTCCTTGAGAGACGACCCGAGGTTCAATACTTCGGTTTAGTTTTAGGGGTCTGTTACTTGTGACAACCAAATTTTTGTATGAAAGGATTCTTTGTTAGTTTAGAAACTATACTTGCAATGAGGTTTTATTTGTGAAATTCTAGACTGTCAAAAATCCGTTCGTTAACTTCTAAGCAGAGCCTTTCTGACTTAGCCATTCTAGTCTCCAGCCTCAATAAGACCACCTACAGTTTCATTAATGAAACACGGTCCTCCATTAGAAACTTAGAGGTACAAGTAGGTCAACTGAGCAAGAGGATCCCTAAGATCCCTCCAAACACTCTTTCTAGTAATACTGAGGTTAATCCTAGAGAAGAGTGCAAGGCCATAACCATGGTATTGAGGCTGAGTTGGAGGAGATTGGAAAGGCATTGAACACCAGTGAAGAAGCCTTCACTGGGCGTTCAACACCCACCAGCCTAGGGAAGCTGGCGTTGAACGCCAGCAAGGACATCCCTGCTGGGCATTCAACGCCTAAAATGCTAGAGGGACTGGCGTTTAACACCAGTCAAGGTCGACACCAAGGGTGTTCAATGCCCAATAAGCTGATAAAGCTGGCGTTGAACGCCAGCCAATGCACACCCTCTGAGTGCCTGGATCCCACTCAAGAACCCTCTACCCCAGAACCAAAGGAAACCATAAAGACAATTGAGGTTCCTTGGAATGCACTTCTGCAGTGCGTAAGTTCTGATGACTACTCATCCTCAAGTGAGAATGAAGACACTAGGGAAGAGCAAGTTGTTCGTTTCCTAGGAGCTCTTATAAAGCTGAATACCAAGTTATTTGGTACAAAGCCTCTGGAGGAAGAACCTCCACTACTTGCCAAAAAACTCCATCCTTAGGTTCAGCAAGAGCTACCTCATAAGCTTCTAGACCCTGGACGTTTTCTAATTCCTTGCACCATAGGCACTATGACCTTTGATAAGGTTCTGTGTGACCTAGGGTCAAGTATTAACCTCATGCCACTCTCAATAATGGAGAAGTTGGGAATCCTTGAGGTACAAGCTGCACACGTCTCTTTAGAGGATGTCTTGGTTAAGGTTGAAAACCACTAAAACCTTACAAACTTTATTGTCTTAGACATAGGAAAGGATGAGAATGATTGTGTCATCCTTGGAAGACCTTTCCTAGCCACAGCCAATGCTATCATTGATTTGGCTAAAGGAGAACTAACACTAAAGTTTGGGGAGGATCACATCTTATTTAAGATGCATCACCCCAATTCTCCCTCTAAAAAAGAGATAACTGTACAACACCTAATGTGCCAACCCTCTCTTTCTGTGTAGAGCCCTAGACATCAATTCTAAGTTTGGCGTTGGGCAGCCCTCAACAAGCTCTAAGCACAAAGGTACTGAAAAGAAAGTACCTAAAGGTTGGAAGAACAAGAAAGTTCCTACTGAAGGCCTCTCACCTAGCATGAGAGTTGTCTTTACTAAGAATCCAGTCCTACCACATACAGTGAGCTGTGTCCTATCTCTAGAGCATGTAGAGCTCATTTATGAGAGGACAGGAAGAAAATTCACTGTCAGGGGCAAAAATCTGAGCACTTACTCACCTCCTTAAGGTGCTGAAGGTCAAGCTAGTGACTTTAAAAGAGCGCTTGTTGGGAGGCAACCCAACTTTAATCAACCATTTATTTTCATTTTGTTTTTCCTTTCAGTTGTCAGAGTCATGATCATATGCATCAGTCAAGAGATAGGATTCACAGTAGTGAAAACAGAAGAGGATGGATCAAACTAGGAAGCATGCACAAAAGCCTGTGCAGCCGCCTCAATAAAGACAAAGGAGTGATATTAAAGAGACCAAGCACTGCATTGGATCCTCAAGGAGAAGCACAAGCCACAATCATTCAGGTGGATTCGTTCTCTTTACACCCCTTTCCTATTATTTTTCTGTTTTCTGTCTGTTTATTTATCTATTTTCTTGTCTGAGTTGCATGATCATTTGCATTTGATGTCTTTAAGTTGTAAAATGTTCCATATATCTCTCACCCTGCTTAAATAAAAAAAATTATTAAAAAAAATTGAGAGATGCTTGTATTTCAAGTTTAAAATAAGAATAGTTTAATTAGCTTGATGTGGTGTCATTTGATTTTGTTTTCTGAATGTATGATTAAACAGTGCATTTTTTATGTTGTAACTTTAGAATGTTGGATCTTGAAAGAATAAGAAAAAAGGAAAAATATTATTAATAATTTGAAAAATCTAAAAATTGATTCTTGAAGCAAGAAAAAGAAGCAAAAAGCAAAAGAATAAGCATGTTGCAAAAGAAAAAAAAATTATTATGCATGCAAAAGAAAGAAAAAATTAGCGAAAAAAATAAGAAGCAGAAAAATCCATTACTGCCCAAAAAGGCAGGAAAATGAGGTAGATTGAAAAAGCCAATAACCCTTTAAACCAAAAGACAAGGGTAAAAGAACCCAAGTCTTTGAGCATCAGTGGTTAGGAGGGCCCAAAGGAATAAAATCCTGGCCTAAGCGGCTAAACCAAACTGTCCCTAACCATGTGATTATGGTGTGAAGGTGTCAAGTGAAAAGATTGAGACTGAGCGGTTAAAGTCGTGGTCCAAAGCAAAAAGTGTGTGCTTAAGAACTCTGGACACCTCTATCTGGGGACTCTAGCAAAGCTGAGTCACAATCTGAAAAGGGTCACCAAGGTAAAGTGTCTGTGGCATGAACGTATTCGGTGGTAATACTGGAAAACAAAGTTCTTAAGGTCACAGCCAAGACTCAGAAAGATGTGTTCAAGAATCAAAATAAGCTTAACTAGGAGAGTCAATAATATCATCTGGATTATAAGTTCCTAAAGATGCCAACATCTCTGAGTTTCAATGGATAATGAGATGCCAAAACTGTTCAGAAGTAAAATGCTACTAAGTTCATCTCATCTGATTTTAACTAAGCTTCATTTGAAACTTAGAACTTTATTGTATCTTAATCTTATTTTCTATCCTACTGTGTTTTTAGTTGCTTGGAGACAAGCAACGGTTTAAGTTTGGTGTTGTGATGAGCAGATATTTTATACACTTTTTGACATCTTTTTCATATAGTTTTTAGTAGTTTTTATTTAGTTTTTATTAAGTTCTTATAGGTTTTAGTGGTAAATTCACATTTTAGGATTCTACTATGAGTTTTTGTATTTTTGGACAATTTCAGGTATTTTCTGGTTGGAATTGGGGAGCTGGAGCAGAAGTCTGATTCAGAGACAGAGAAAGCACTGCAGATGTTGTCCAGATCTGACCTGCTTGCATTCAAAAGAGCTTTTCTGGAGCTAAAGAATTCCAAATGGAGTGCTCTCAATGGCCATAAAAGGCTGACTTCTAGAGTTTTCCAGCAATATATAATAGTCCATACTTTGTTTCGGATTAGAAGGCCCAAAACATGCGTCCAACGCCAGCTTCCTACCTCCTTCCAGGCGTCCAGCGCCCAAAAAGCAGAGCCCAACATCCAAAGGCCCAGAGAGGACCCTCTAGCTGGCATTCCATACCCCAAGAGCCTCATAGCATGTAGATCTCATCAAAGCTCAGCCCAAACACTCACCAAGTGGGCCTCAGAAATGGATTTTAGCACTAAATAGATTGTTTTACCCTTACTAGTCATCTATTTAGTATTTAAGAGATCTTATTTATGTAATTCATAACACTTATCACACTTTTTATAGACTCTCCAATTCAGGAGAGCATCATTCACATTTTTCCATTGTTTTATTTTCAGTATGAGTTTCTAAACCTTCTAAGTTGAGGGGAGGAGCTCTGCTGAGTCCTATGAATTAATAAAAGTACTATTTCTTCTTCTTCGATCTGTGTTTGATCTATTTCTAAGATGTATACTCTGATCTTCATCGTGGTGAACAGGATGATCTGACAAATTGGCTCTTTTCATCACATTAAGATGAACGTGCCTGACATACACCCGCGTCTACTTGGGTTCGTGTGAGTACCTAGAAGAAAAGCACAAGCCAACAGCTATGTTTATACATCTCTCAGACAGTTAATCCACGGTTTTGTTGGGGACTTCTCGAGACACCAGTTCAGCTGATCTCTAGGGAGATTAGGGTCTCCGTGGTATAGGCTAGAATCCATAGAAGCAGCATTCTCTGATCCGGAAGATTTGACCTTGTCTATGGCGCTTTGAGTAGGATCGCCAACAGAACGATTTGGTAAGAGTTTCACCATCCGTTAGATTGAATTGCCACTGACAATGGCATTTGACTTGTAGCAGAGGAGATCAATGACCATGTGCAATGGCTTTGATCACTTAGAGCCTGCCATAGAAAAAGATCATCCACAAGCATGGAAGACAGTAGTACTAGAGTTACTTCAGAAAGACAAAGCAACTCCAACTCTTAACTCTATTCCCAGCATATAATTCCTAATAGCTAACTTCATAATATCCAAGCAATTATGGCATATAATCCAACAACCTTCTGATTCCACTTGACTAAGACCTGCAAGACAACCATGGCTTGCTTTAAGCCACAATCCTCATGGGATCGACCCTGACTCGCTCAGGTATTACTTGAACAACCCAGTCCACTTGCTGGTACTGCTGTTGTTGTACAAAATTGTGTGGGTTTTGCATACATGCACACCAAGTTACCACGCACTCACGCGCAAATCAACTCAAACCCGATAAGCTCCACAAGCTAAATTGAACCTAGAACACCAAAGTGGACAAAATATCATTACAAAGGCTCAATTTTGAAAATTAAAAGGGGGTAGAGAATCTGAGATGGGATTGTGGCTTACCCATGAAATTGATCTGATAGAAACATAGAGCTCGATGCGCTGGATGCGTGGCCGCAAATGGTGCGGCGATCGGAGCTCGAACGGAGGAGTTATGGTGGTTTATGGTGATGGTGAGGGTTAGGAAGCTCTCCTCTTCCCCCCTTGCTGTTCAGCATGTTTTGTTGCTGAATGGAGAAGGAGGTGCTTCTGCCCACTTAAGTGATTGAGTCCGGTCAGGCCCACGGGCTCAGTTTGGGTCCGGTTCATTCGGTTCGGCCCATTCGGCCCAATTTTGGGCCAAATTTTTTGAAATTAATGTCAAAATTCTCATTTTGAAGAGCTATACCCTACTTTAATATTATATTTATATTTTTAATTTTTATAATTAAATTTTAATTTATTGACTAATTATTTGTTAATTTTAGTGGGGTTTACATATGGAGGAAGAACCTCCATTGCTTTCCAAAGATCATAGTACTTTGGTTCAATAGGAGCTACCTCAGAAGCTTCCAGATCCAGGACGGTTTATGATCCCTTGCACCGTAGGCACCATGACCTTTGAGAAGCCTCTGTGTGACCTAGGGTCAAGTATAAACCTCATGCCACTCTCTGTAAGGGTGAAGCTAGAAATCCAAGAGGCACAAGAAGCAAGGATTACCTTGCATAAAGACTGGATGGTGTTCAAGGTTCTTGACCTTCCATTACCCCTTGACAAGGGAGGCACTTGCCTAAAAGATTCAGCATCCAAGCCTCCTTCCTGGGGTGGAACCAATTCAATCCCTCCTAAGACCAAACGTAAGTTTGGTGTCGGATGTACACTATCCACAAAAGAGGAAGGCCCCAAAAGGAAGATACCTAGGGGCTGGAAAAACAAAAATATCCCTACAGAGGGCTTTTCACAATGGAAGATGGTGGTATTCACTTATCTCATCATGGAATTTACCATGGAAAAGGGAAGTAACAAAAAGGGACATCAGCATACTACTGCAAGCCCAACCCTGCCTCAGGCAGTGAACAAGATCATGTCTCTTGAACGTATTACGCTATTCAATGAGAGGACAGGAAGGAAGCTCCCAGTAAGGAGCAGGGATTTATTCCTCTATGACTATCTTCCTCCTTGAAAGGAGTTGTCCGTCAAGCTAATGACATTAAAGAAGCGCTTGTTAGAAGGCAACCCAATCTTAATTAATTATTTATTTCCTTTTATTTTGTGTTATTTTTCTTTTAGGGTCATGATCATGTGCAGCAGTCAAAAGAGAGACAGAATTCACAATAATAAAAACAGAACAATCTGGATAAAGTGTAAAAGTTAAACGCCAGCCAGGGTATCCCTGCTGGGCGTTCAACGTCCATCATGGGCAGCATTGCTGGAGTTGAATGTCAGTTTGGGAGCCGTCCTTGGGCGTTCAAACGCTAGTGCTAGAGAGCAGGAAATCTGGAATTCCTAACCTCTCAGGACCAGTAGGTCCCATAGAAACTCCACCTACTCCACCATCTTCCACCCTACTTTGCTCGAGGACGAGCAAAACTCTTAAGTTAGTTGTTGTAAAA
This sequence comes from Arachis ipaensis, assembly GCF_059453495.1. Classification (NCBI taxonomy): domain Eukaryota; kingdom Viridiplantae; phylum Streptophyta; class Magnoliopsida; order Fabales; family Fabaceae; genus Arachis; species Arachis ipaensis. The sequence continues at coordinate 80,558,484 of NC_142443.1, forward strand.
GCTTTGCTTTTTGACTTCTACCACTCCTAAGTATGGAAGAAGAGGATGGAGAAAACTAGGAAGCATGCACAAGAGCCTGTGCAGCCGCCTCAACAAAGACATAGGAGTGACATTGAAGAGATCAAGCACTACATTGGATCCTCAAGGAGGAGCACTAATGATAAACCACTATTTTACTATTTATCTTGTGTCTAATTGAGTGGTTTCATCAAGTCTTTACCCACTTATTCATATGATATACATGATTTTATAATCCCTTCCTAGTTTTATCCTATGATTCAAAACTTGCTTCATAGAGATCTTTAATTAGTATATTTTAATTCTCCTTTATACCATTCGATGTCGAGATCCGTGTGTTAAGTGTTTCAGGCTTTATAGGGCAGGAATGGCTTAGAGAATGGAGATGAAGCTTGCTAAAATAGAAGGAACATAAGAAACTAAGGAGATGACCAGCGAGCACCGACGCGCACGCCTGGCTAACGCGAGCGCGCAGAATGGAGAAATTTGCAGCGACGCGTGCGCGTGCTTGATGCGTACGCGTGGACGACGCGTACGCGTGACAAGGAAATTTGCCAAATGACGCGCATGTGTGACTGACCCGTACGCGTGACCTGCGCGATCTGCAGAAATAATAGAAAATGCTGGGGGCAATTTCGGGCCGCGTTTTGACCCAGTTTTCGGCCCAGAAACACAGAATAAAGCCAAGGAACATGTAGAGACTCAACACAGACATTCACATCTCATTCGGATAGTTTTTTAGTTTTTAGATCTGAATCTAGAGAGAGAATTAATCTTCCTCTAGTTTTTCTTTACATTCATAGTTATTGCTTTTGCTTTTGGATATTGAAGAGTCATCACCTCCGTTGAAGAGAGATATCTAGTTTGTTTCCTTACTCTTTTATTTATTTATTCTATATTCTTAATTCTTGTTTAGAGTGGTAATTGGATTATTTTCATGGATTTTTAATGCAAAGGATTACTTTTACTTTTAATTAATTTGAATATCTATTTTATTTAAATTATCATGTCTCTTTTCTATTCCAAACTCCCAATAACAAAGATGGTATCCATGTCAATAGAGTAGATCCCCTCCTTGACATGGGGGTTGATTAAGAGGAGACACTTGAGTTGGAATGCTTAAGTGGTTAGTTAAATTGGAAGTTGTTGGCTAATTCTGTATTTACTAACGCTAGACCTTCCTAAGGGAGAGGACTAGGATTTGCAAATAAGAGTTAGCTCAATCACTTGACTTTCCTTTATTTAGTAAGGGTTAACTAAGTGAAAATAACAACCTTTTTATACTACACTTGAGAAAATTCCAACAAGGATAGAACTTCCAATTAATCATTCCCCCAGTCAAGGCTTTTTATTTTGAATACTATAAATTTCTTTTTATTTTCATTGCACTTAATTATAATTATTTATTTTTTGTCATTCAACTCTCAAAATTCTCGAAAAACTCCTGAGTAATTACTAAGCACCCTTTCTAGTATTTTTATTCTAAACTTTTTGTGACAACCTTTCTAAATTGATGAGGCGGATTTTTGCTGGTTAAGAGCTATACTCGCAACGCTATTCTATTATATTATAATCTCTTAATTGGTCTAACTTCTGCGACGCATCAACTAGCTACCATTATTCAGGTGGATTCGTTCTCTTTAGACCCCATTCCTATTATTTTTCTGTTTTCTGCCTGTTTATTTATCTGTTCTCTTGTTCTAGTTGCATTATCATTTGCATTGATGTCTTAAAAGTTGTAAAATATTCCATATATCTCTCACCTTGCTTAGATGAAAATTTTTATTGAAAAGAATTGAGAGATGCATGAATTTCAAGTTTAAAATAAGATTAGTTTAATTAGTTTGATGTGGTGTCCTTTGCTTTTGTTTTCTGAATGTATGATTAAACAATGCATATTTGAAATTGAAATTTTAGAATGTTAGCTCTTGAAAGAATAAGGAAGAAGGAAAAGTATTATTGATAATCTGAAAAATCTAAAAATTGATTCTTAAAGCAAGAAAAAGCAGCAAAAAGCAAAAGAAAAAAGCATGTTGCAAATAGAAAAAAAATATATAGCATGCAAAAAAGAAAAAAATAAAAAGCAGAAAAATCCATTACTACCCAAAAATGCAGGAAAAGGATGGCAGATTGAAAAAGCCAATATCCCTTTAAACCAAAAGACAAGGGTAAAAGGACACAAGGCTTTGAGCATTAATGGATAGGAGGGCCCAAAGGAATAAAATTCTGGCCTAAGCGGCTAAACCAGGATGTCCCTAACCATATGCTTGTGGCTTGAAGCTGTCAAGTGAAAAGCTTGAGACTGAGCAGTTAAAGTCGTGGTCCAAAGCAAAAAGAGTATGCTTAAGAACTCTGGACACCTCTATCTGGGGACTCAAGCAAAGCTGAGTCACAATCTGAAAAGGTTCACCCAGTTAATGTGTCTGTGGCATTATTGTATCTAGTGGTAATATTGGAAAACAAGGTGCCTAGGGTCATGGCCAAGACTCTAAAAGCTGTGTTCAAGAATCAAAATAAACTTAACTAAGAGACTCAATAATATTATAAGGTCCCACATCGGTTGGGGAGAGGAACGAAGCATGCCTTATAAGGGTGTGGATACCTCTCCCTAGCATGACGCATTTTGACGAGTGAGTGTGGGGGGCTTTGGCTATCATCCCTATCATCAAAGGCAAAACCGTGAGGCCTTGTGTGCCAAAGCAGACAATATCGTGCTAGCGGGTGGTCTGGGCTGTTACAAATATCATCTGGATTCTAAGTTCCTAAGGATGCCAATATCTCTGAGTTTCAATGGATAGTGAGATGCCAAAACTATTCAGAAGCAAAAAGCTACAAAGTCCCGCTCATTTGATTATAACACAGCTTCATTCGAAACTTAGAAATTTATTGTATCTTAATTTTCTTTGTATCCTACTGTGTTTTTAGTTGCTTGGGGACAGGCAACGGTTTAAGTTTCGTGTTGTGATGAGCGGATATTGATGACTTACATTATCTACCTCTTTTTCCTATCTAAAAGGACAATAAAAAGATCATAATCTCATTGAATCAATGTAATTTCATGAACCAAATGATAAATATTATGGTATATTGCTTTGAAATGGGTTTGTGTTGAATTTCAGGTGAAAATAGCAACAAAAAGGGAAGGAAAAAACAAATAAAGCTGGGCATGTGAAGCTGGGCGTGCCACTTGATACAAATGCCACGATTTTGTATGGGCGTGGCACGCCAACATTAGGGCGTGGCATGCCAGTTGGTAATTCCAGAAAGGAGTTCTTGAAGCTTTAACAAGGGCGTGGCACGCCAGGAGCCAGGCATGGCACGCCAATTACATTTTTCAGAGAGCAAGATTGAAGGCCACAAAAGGGGCGTGGCACGCCAACCCCATTGATGAGCGGATAATTTATACGCTTTCTGGCATTGTTTTTAGAAGAATCTAGTTACTTTTAGGGATGTTTTCATTAGTTTTTAAGTTAAATTCACATTTCTGGACTTTACTATGAGTTTGTGTGTTTTTCTGTGATTTCAGGTATTTTCTGGCTGAAATTGAGGGACTTGAGCAAAAATCAGATTCAGAGGTTGAAGAAGGACTGCTGATGCTGTTGGATTCTGACCTCACTGCACTCAAAGTGGATTTTCTAGAGCTACAAAACTCAAAAAGGCACGCTTCCAATTGCGTTGGAAAGTAGATATCCAGGGCTTTCCAGAAATATATAATAGTCCATACTTTGGCCGAGTTTAGATGACGTAAAAGGGCGTTGAACGCCAGTTCTACGCTGCTGTTTGGAGTTGAACGCCAGAAACACGTCACAAGCCAGAGTTGAACGCCAGAAATACGTTACAAACTGGCGTTCAACTCCAAGATTGACCTCTACACGTGTAACATTCAAGCTCAGCCCAAGCACACACCAAGTGGGCCCCGGAAATGGATTTATGCATCAATTACTTACTTCTGTAAACCCTAGTAACTAGTTTAGTATAAATATGACTTTTTACTATTGTATTAGACATCTTTGATCAGTTTTATGCTATCTTAGACTTTCATGGGGGCTGGCCATTCGGCCATGCCTAAACCATTATCACTTAGGTATTTTCATACGGTAGAGTTTCTGCACTCCATAGATTAAGGTGTGGAGCTCTGCTGTTCCTCAAAGATTAATGCAAAGTACTACTGTTTTTCTATTCAATTCAACTTATTCTGCTTCTAAGATATTCATTCACACTTCAACCTGAATGTGATGAACGTGACAATCATCATCATTCCCCCACGAACGCGTGCCTGACAACCACTTCCGTTCCACCTTAGATTGAATGAGTATCTCTTGGATCTCTCAATCAGAATCTTCGTGGTATAAGCTAGATTGATGGCGGCATTCATGAGAGTCCGAAAAGTCTAAACCTTGTCTGTGGTATTCCGAGTAGGACTCTGGGATTAAATGACTGTGACAAACTTCAAACTTGCAAGTGCTGGGCATAGTGACAGACGCAAAAGGAGGGTGAATCCTATTCCAGTATGATCGAGAACCTCAGATAATTAGCCGTGCTGTGACAGAGCATTTGGACCATTTTCACAAGAGGATGGAATGCAGCCATTGACAAGGGTGATGCCTCCAGACGATTAGCCATGCAGTGACAGCGCATCGGACCATTTTCCAGAGAGGATAAAAAGTAGCCATTGACAATGGTGATGTCCTTACATAAAGCCAGCCATGGAAAGGAGTAAGACTGATTGGATGAAGACAGCAGGAAAGTAGAGGTTCAGAGGAACGAAAAGCATCTCTATACACTTATCTGAAATTCTCACCAATGATATACATAAGTGTTTCTATCCTTATTTTCTATCTATTTATTATTAATATTCGAAAACTCCATAACTATTTGATATCCGCCTGACTGAGATTTACAAGGTGACCATAGCTTGCTTCAAGCCGACAATCTCCGTGGGATCGACCCTTACTCACGTATGGTTTATTACTTGGACGACCCAGTGCACTTGCTGGTTAGTTGTATCGAAGTTGTGAATGAAAAACGATTTATTAAGACGTGCGTACAAGTTTTTAGCGCCATTTCCTGAGATCACAATTTCGTGCACCACCCATCATACACAATGGGCATGCCACTTGAACTTGTGGGCGTGGCACGCCAGTTCACTAATCCAGAAGGGGATAAACACTTGGGCATGCCACTTGGTATCGAAGGCGTGGCTGCCAACTTTAACCCAACACCTGGGCGTGCCACTTGGGACTCTAGGCGTGGCACGCTAGGCTTGAAGGAGTGCAAACCAACATGGGCGTGCCACTTGAACATCAAGGCGTGGCACGCCAGTTCAAGTTTCCAAAAGAAGAAGGTGAAGGTCCAATACTTGGGCGTGCCACTTAAGGTCGAAGGCGTGGCACGCCAGCTATCATCTTTAACTTGGGCGTGCCACTTGAGTCCCTGGAGTGGCACGCCAATGCTGAAGAAAGCTAAGCATCAACATTGGCCACTTGGTGTCGAAGGCGTGGCACGCCAACCTCATCAACCAAAAAAAAGGAGACTGGGCGTGCCACTTGAGCTTTAAGGCGTGGCACGCCAAAGCCAGATAACCATGGGCGTGCCACCTGAATACTGGGTGTGGCATGCCAGCTACTAGAACAAGGGTACCATGCATAGAATACATGGGCGTGGCACGCCAGTTATGTTTTCCAGAGAAGTGATGAAAGCTTACCATGGGCGTGGCACGCCATGTACTGGGCGTGGCGCACCAGTTATGTTTTCCAAAGAAGTGATGAAAGCTTTCCATGGGCGTGGCACGCAAGTATTAAATTCTAGGGAGGAAGATGAAGTGCATACAATGGGCGTGGCACGCCAGATCTTGGACGTGCCACGCCAGTTCAAAACTCCAGAGAAGATGAACAAGAGGGAAGAGCCTGGGCGTACCACTTGAGCTCGAAGGCGTGGGACGCCAGGCTAACCAAGTTAAAAGAAGGCCCTGGGCGGGCCACTTGGGTTCGAAGGCGTGGCACGCCAGGGATGATAATGCAAGGTACATGCCACTTGAGGAGCTGGGCATGGCGCACCAAGCCAAACTTAGTTGCTAGGCATGGCACGGCACTTGAACGCCAGCCACATGCCAAGCTTGAGGAGTCACGCTTATTGAGTTTCTTTTTCCCTCCAGCTGTAATTTTCTTTTCTCTTTACTGAAAAAGGGGTTGGGAAGGTAGCTTTTGGATTGACAATTTGTAGTTTTACTTTTACACTTCACTTCATCTCTTCCATTTCTTGTACTTTTCTCTAAGCTATGAGTAGCTAAATTCCCTCTCATTGGGAGAGGGAGCTCTGTTGTACTTGATGGATTAATGATAGTGAATTTCTTCTTCTCTTCATTTTCTGTTTGATTTTCTAGAAGGAATTTCATTCTTCATGCTACTGTTTAATCATCTTGGGAAAGAGGTTGAATACAAAATAGGATTCATGGGAACCTTGGAAAAGAAAACATGAAATCATGCTTGAAATCCCTTCTCACAATTGAGTAGATCTGGGTTTTGGGATTGGATATAGTGACATAATTTCACCCACTATTTGGATCTATGAGGATGTGTGGTATAATCAGGGACCAAGCATATCTCTCTTTATGAGCAATTAGACCAAGGAATTGGCTGATTATCAAGATTTGAGAGACTGAATCACCAAGGGATTAGGGTTCAATCAATCATGATTGCCAAGAGGTCAATGAGTTGCATGATTGAAGATGAGATGAGCTGGATTTAATCCAAAGAGAGCAACATCTCCTAATCCCAATGAATTTCCCCTATTCTTATCTTCCATATTCTTTATAGCTTTCTTTACATTCTATCATTCCCCATTCCCATTTATAATTTAGTCATTTATGTTCCAGCACTTTACATTCTTGTTATTTACTTTTCTGCACTTTACTGCTTCTCTTTACTTTTGAGTTATTTACATTTCAGTTCATTTAGAATTCTGCAATCACAATCTATATTGCTCAGCTTGACTAATTCACCCATTGATTAAAATTGCTCAAACCTACTAATGTCTGTGTATTCGACCCCACTCCTAGTGGGTTATTATTTGATGATATTTTTGGTGCTCTTGCCAAAAGAACGGATTCATTATTTTATATGGGGAGTGAATTCCGGTCATCAAGTTTTATGGCGCTGTTTTCGGGGATTGGTTTGAATTTGACAATGATTAAATTGATGGGTAGCTAGATTAAGCAATCTTAATTACCCTCCTAATTCCTTTAATTTTAGTTCCTAATTTTCGTCTTTTTCATTTGATTATTTCAGCTGTTCATTGTCTATATTTCCTTTTTTTTACTACTCTATTAACTGTTTGATTAATTGCATCAACCAAACTAACCATAAGTCTTAACAAGAGTGATTCCTTCACTTGTCCTCTGCTTATTGTTTATTGAATGTATGACAGGTAGAAGAGGAGAAACTTTATCCTCTTTTGATAGTGAACCTGAGAGGATCTTCCTTAGACTAAGGAGGGAAGCAAGAGGCAAAGGAATAGTTGGAGAGGAAGTAGTAGAGGAAGATCTGGGAGTCACTATGGAGGAAGAGGTGCATACCCATGTTGGGGAAGATGCTGGCAATCATACTGGGCAAGAGAGGAGAGTTCTAGGCTCATACATTAATCCAAACCCAGGAAACTGTGGAAGTAGTATTCTAAAACCAACAATTCATGCTAACAACTTTGAGTTAAAGTCTCAACTCATCACACTTGTTCAAAACAATTGCTCATTTGGAGGGAGTGCCCAAAAAAACCCCAACCAATATCTAACCACATTCTTGAGGATTTGTGACACTGTAAAGTCAAATGGTGTACACCCTGACACCTACAAACTACTTTTGTATCCCTTTTCTCTTAGAGATAAAGCATCAAAGTGGTTAGAAGCATTTCCTAAGGAAAGTTTGGCAACTTGGGATGATGTTGTGAACAAATTCCTAGCAAGATTCTACCCTCCACAAAGAGTCAATAGATTGAGAACTGAGGTGCAAACCTTTAGACAACAAGATGGTGAAACTCGTTTTGAGGCCTGGGAGAGATTCAAAGACTTGACACGGAGGTGCCCTCCGGACATGTTCAATGAATGGGTACCACTGCATATCTTTTATGAAGGGCTGTTATATGAAGCAAAGAAAGCTGTAGACCACTCCTCAGGAGGTTCTTTCAACAAGAAGAAGACAATTGAAGAGGCCATAGATGTCGTAAAAACTGTTGCCGACAATGAGTATTTCTATGCCTCTAATAGAACTAAAAATAGAGGAGTGATGGAGCTTAATTCTATGGATGCCTTGTTAGCCCAATACAAAGTGATCACTGCACAACTGGCGGCTCTAACCAAGAAGATGGAGAAGAACCAAGTCTCAGCTGTCCAAACTCAAGCGCCTCCACAAGAAGAAGATACACCTGAAGTTGAATGTGAATGGGAGCAAGCTAACTATGTGAATAATCCTTCTAGACCACCATATGATCCCAATGCTAAGACATATAACCCTAGGTTGGAAGAACTACCCTAATTCTGGGTTGGAAAATCAACAAAACCACAGCCAAGATCACAAACTATACCACTCCAACCAATACAACAACCACAACTCCAACCATCAATCAAGCAACAATAGACCCTACCACAACTCTCAGAATACACCCTACCACAACTCACAAAATGCACCATACCATTCCACCCAACAACCACACAACAACCACCCTCAAGATACATTGTCCTCAACCATGCAACCATGTGATATCAGCAGCAACTTTACGAAATTGGAGGCTGCTATAGCAAAACTAATAGGGACTATTTCCACTGTTTTAGAGAGACAAATGCAAGCTGACAAAAAGATAGATGCAAACCAAGAGGAGTTCAGATCCAACATAAGGAACCAAAGAGCAGCAATTTCAAAACTGGAAGCACAACTAGGGAGCTTGTCTAAACAGATACCAATGCTTACACATACATTCCCTAGTGATACCATGGCCAACCCAAGAGGAAAATGCAAGGCCATCAAACTAAGAAGTGGGAAGGTTGTGGAGGAAGCATTTCCAAGTCAAAACAACCAAGAAGAAGAAGCTGCAAATGAATCTGAAACCAAGAAAGAAGAAGAGACCCCTGCACCATTCCCACCAAAGCAAGTCTTAAATCCTTATGTGCCAAAAGTACCCTATCCACCAAGGCTGAAGAAGGATGGAAAAGACAGCCAGTTTTCTAGGTTCTTGAAAATTTTTAAGAAGCTCCAAATCAACATACCCTTTGCTGAGGCATTGGAGAAAATGCCACTCTATGCCAAGTTTTTAAAGGAGCTCATGACAAGGAAAAAAAACTGGGGAGAAAAGAAAACTATAGTGCTCACATAGGAATGTAGTGCTATCATACGAAAGAAGCTTCCCCAAAAGATGAAAGATTTTAGGAGCTTTTAAATTCCCAGCATCATAGGGGATATCATAATTGAGAAAGCATTATGTGATCTAGGAGCTAGCATCAACCTCATGTCCTTGGCCATGATGAAAAGAATGAGAATTGAAGAGGCCAAACGAACAAGAATGGCACTTTAATTAGCTGATAGAACATTCAAGTTTCCTCATGGGGTAGTGGAATATTTGCTGATAAAAGTAGGAGAGTTTATCGTTCCAACTGATTTTGTTGTGCTAGATATGGAGGAAGAGGTTAACACATCAATCATCCTACGAAGGCCATTCCTAGCTACTGTTGTTGCCATAACTGATGTTCAAAAAGGAGAGTTAGTCTTGAGACTGCATGAAGAGATAATGGTGTTTAATATTTTCAAGGCAATGAGTTACCCAAAGGAATCCATTGGTGAATGCATGATGGTGGACACCATGGAAAAGCTAGTTCAAGGAGTCATGGAAGAAGAACAATATGAAAAAGTTATGGAACTAGAGCAACAAGCATTAGGTGGAGAATTTCCACAAGAGATCATAGAAGATTCAATCATGTTGAACCAGACAAGTAATAAGGAAGTGGAGGTACCAAAGCTAGAGTTGAAAGCTCTACCTCCAAGCTTGAAATATGCTTACTTGGGTGACAACAACACATACCCAGTCATCATTAATTCAAGCTTGAATGAGGTACAAGAAGAGGAACTTATCCATGTGCTGAAGCAACAAAAGGATGCGATAGGATGGACACTTGCAGATCTAAAGGAGATTAGTCCCTCAATGTGTATGCATAAAATCCTCCTTGAGGAAGATACCAAGCCCTCAAGACAGCAAGAAAGAAGAGTAAATCAAACAATGAATGAAGTGGTCCAAAAAGAAGTGTTGAAGTTAAGGTAAACAGGGGTGATCTACCCATTCTCAGACAGCCCTTGGGTAAGCCAAGTGCAAGTAGTCCCTAAGAAGGGATGGATCATTGTTGTACCAAATGAGAAGAATGGATTGATACCAATAAGGACAGTGACTGGCTGGCGCATGTGCATAGATTATAGGAAGCTTAATGAAGCCACCAGGAAGGATCACTTCCTCTTACCTTTCTTGGACCAGATGCTAGAAAGACTTGCGGGACATGAATACTATTGCTTCTTGGACGGATATTCTGGCTACAACCAAATAGTTGTACAACCCAAAGACCAAGAGAAGACCTCCTTTACTTGTCCTTATGGCGTCTTTGCTTATAGGAGAATGCCCTTTGGATTGTGCAATGCACCTGCAACATTCCAAAGGTGCGCTCTCCATATTTTCTGACATGATTGAAAAATATATTGAAGTGTTTATGGATGACTTCTCTTTATTTGGTGATTCATATTCTAAGTGCTTGCACCACCTTGCCTTGTTGCTAAAGAGATGCCAAGAAACCAACCTAGTTCTCAACTGGGAGAAGTGTCACTTTATGGTCATAGAAAGGGTGGTTCATGGTCACAAAATCTCTAAGAAAGGTATAGAGGTGGACAAGGCCAAGCTAGAAGTGATTGAAAAATTACCCCTACCTTGTAATGTTAAAGCAATTAGAAGTTTCCTAGGACATGTTGGGTTTTATAGAAGGTTCATTAGAGATTTTTCAAAGATTGCCAAACCTCTAAGTAACTTGCTTGTCTCTAATGTACCTTTTATCTTTGATAGATAATGCATGCTAGCCTTTGATGAGCTTAAAAATAGACTTTCCTCTGCACCTATCATAGCACCACCTAGCTGGGATTTACCATTTGAATTGATATGTGATGCATCAGACTTTGCTGTTGGTGTTGTTTTAGGACAGAGGAGGGATAAGCTGCTACATGTTATTTATTATGCTAGCAAAGTTCTTAATGAGAATCAAAAGAACTACACCACTACAGAGAAGGAACTTCTTGCCATAGTTTTTGCATTTGATAAGTTTAGATCATATCTTATTGGTTCTAAAGTCATTGTGTTTACTGACCATGGAGCCCATAAATATTTTCTTACCAAACAAGAATCCAAGCCTAGATTGATAAGGTGGATCTTGCTACTCCAAGAGTTCAATATTGAAACTAAGGATAGAAGTGGAGCAGAGAACAAAGTGGCTGACCACTTATCAAGAATACGACAAGAAGAAGATGAAGCACACCAACTTGCAGTGAATGAAAGCTTTCCTGATGAGCAGTTGATGATGATCCAAGAAGCCCCCTGGTTTGCAGATATAGCTAATTTCAAGGGTATTGGAGAACTACCCACCCACATCAACAAGCATATGAGGAGAAAGCTACTCAATGATGCTAAACACTACATTTGGGATGAGCCCTACTTGTTCAAAAAGTGTGCTGATGGGATCTTGAGAAGGTGTATTCCCCATGAGGAAGGACAAGAAGTCCTCTGGCAATGCCATGGATCTACATATGGAGGCCATTTTAGTGGAGAAAGAACTGTAGCCAAGGTACTGCAGTGTGGGTTCTTTTGGCTTACAATATTCAAGGATGCAAAGGAATTGGTGACAAGATGCAATGAGTGCCAAAGAGCTGGAAACCTGCCCAAGAAAAATGAGATGCCACAGAGGTTCATCATGGAGTTGGAGCTGTTTGATGTATAGGGGATTGATTTCATGGGACCATTCCCATTCCTTTCCTCATACTCGAACAACTATATATTAGTGGCTGTGGATTATGTGTCAAAGTGGGTAGAGGTCATAGCTACATCAACAAATGACAACAAAGTGATGATTAATTTTTTTATGAAGAATATATTCAACAGATGTGGGGTTCCAAGAGCTCTTATAAGTGATGGGGGGCTCACTTTTGCAACAAGAAACTTGAGACAATCCTCCTTAAATATGGTGTCAAGCACAAAGTGGCAACCCCATACCATCCACAAACCAATGGTCAAGCTGAAATTTCAAATAGAGAGCTCAAGAGAATCCTTGAGAAGACTATTGGAAACTCAAGAAAAGATTGGTCCAAGAAGCTGGATGATGCATTGTGGGCCTATAAAACATCTTTCAAGACACCTATTAGCATGTCTCCATACCAATTGGTGTTTGGAAAAGCTTGCCATCTACCAATAGAGCTTGAACATAGAGTATTTTGGGCTCTAAAAATGTTGAACTTTGATAATCAAGCCGCTGGGGAAAGAAGGCTACTACAACTCAATGAGCTAGAAGAATTCAGAAATCAAGCTTATGAGAATACCAAGATTTACAAGAAAAACACAAATAAATGGCATGATCAAAAGCTAGCAAGAAGAGAGTTTGTAGAAGGTCAAAAAGTGCTGCTATACAATTCAAGGCTCAAGTTCTTCCCAGGGAAGCTAAAGTCAAGATGGTCTGGACCCTTCACAATCCTCAAGGTGTCCCCGTATAGTCATGTAGAGCTTATGGAGGACAAGACACAGAGGACTTTCACTGTCAATAGCCACAGGCTCAAGCACTACTTGGGGAACACATTGGATGAAAAGAGAGTGAGCTATAACCTCAACTGAGGAGGAAGGAACGTCAAGCTACTGACGTTAAAAAAGCGCTAGTTGGGAGGCACCCCAACACTCGTATCCTTTAATTTTTTCTTGCTTTCTAAAAGTATTTTATGATTGTGAATTTAGGTAGTTTAAATTTCAGTCTCTAAGTTAGTTGATTAGTTGATAGTTCTGTGGTTTATCTTTAGTTTACTGGGAGTGCAGGATTACATGATACACTAATTGAGGTTGAATCATTTGGCTGAGAACTAGCTAAAAAGCTAAGTTTGGTGTGGCCATTAAACCACTTAATTTAGGCTTATAACAAATTGGATTAATGTAAAGCTGGAAGTAAGCCCAAAATTAAGTTTGGTGTGGCCACCACCATAGGAAATTTACACAGCAAGCCCAACATATTTGAAGTTTGAAAGCATTTAGTGAATTGATGGGAGCATAAATAATTAGTTTATTGCATACGTATGAATTGGAAGTGGAAAGGTGTGAATAGATTAATTCCAATCATAATGTATATCATAAAGTCCAATGAAGAAACCAATTCCCATATGCCATGGATTTAAGTTTGATGTCCCAAAAGACATTGATCAATTGCACTCTAATTGCATTGTAATTAGGGGAATGTGAAGCATTTTTTTCATTACTGATGGGATTTTTTTTTTCGGATTGAAATTTCAGGAACAGGTGGGGCCCACATGATTGATAGCTCATTAAGTCAAGGAGTCAAAGTGTACTTGCACTTTGGAACTCAACGTCTGAACAAAGCTAAAAGGGTGAGGATTGGCGCCTCTTCCCACGCTAGGCGCCACTCCCAAGTGGGAAAATATTGAATTTCTTTTACTTCCCACCTTCCAGATTCCCTTTCTTACCTCTATAAAAGCCACTCACCTCAACCTCACAACCGAAATAACCCTCTGCACTCCCTCTCCTCCTTTCTTTCTTTTTCTTACTCATTCCTTATCTTGATTGGGACAATCAAGTCCTAGGTTTGGTGTTGGATGATGGGTGAAAATTAGATTTCCACACAAACTCACCGGTAAGTGTACTGGGTCGCATCAAGTAGTAATAACTCACAGGAGTGAGGTCGATTCCACAGGGATTGATGGATCAAGCAACTTTAGTGAGTGGTCAGTCTAGTCAAGCAGACAGTAGTGAATTGAGTGAAAATTGGAGCAACATAAAGTAAATTGCAGAAAATGTATATTACAGAATGTAAATTGCAGAAACTTAAATAACAAGAAAAGTAAATTGCATCAAATGTAGAGAGAATTGGGTGCAAGAAACTTAAGAAAGCAGTAGATCAAGCAATCAAAAAGAACTTAAGAACAAGTAACCAGAATTGTAAAGTTGTAGGAAAATAAAATCAGGCTGAATCATGAACAGAATTGTAAAGTTGTAGAAAAATAAAAGTGCAGGAAATTGAGATTTGCAATGAAAGTAAACTGAATTCAGTACAATTGAAATGTAAAAGTGCAGGAGGAAAAAGTGTATCAACTATACTAAGCTCTCTGGAGTCTCTAGTCCTCCAAGTGAGCTCTGGAGTCTCTGATTCTCCAGCCTGAGCCTCTATTCTAATCCTACTCATACTGTGTGTTGTTTTTGAAATGAAAATGATGCCTTTATATAGGCCTTACAAAATGAAAATGAAGTTAAAATTGAAAACAAATTACAATTTAAATGAAATTCCTATTCTAGCTATCTCCTGTGCCATTGAGTGATGATACTGGGCTCTGCTACTTTGAATTTTCAACTGGGCTTGGAATCAGACAAATTGATTAGAGTTGCAGCTCCCAGGAGAGCATAGCGTTCATTTAGAGAATGGAGCGTTTAGGTACCCACGCGTACGCGTCCCTCACACGTGTGCGTGCCTTTGCATTTTTCGCCCACCGACGCGTACGGGTCATGTACGCGTATGCGTCATTATCAATCTTCAGCTCCCAAAGCTTGCACGTTCCTTTCACGCGTACGTGTCGTTGATAGCGTTTTCTTATCGAGCGCTACGTTAGCTTAGTGAAGGCTACTCCACGCGTGTGCGCCATGTACGCGTGCGCGTGGGTAGCAAAATCTCAATTCAGGCTTCAGCGCCAGCCACGCGTGCGCGTGCTTTGTCCTAGGTGCACCATCAATGCGTGCGCGTCAAGCACGCGTGCGCGTCGATTGCAAAACTTTGCCTCCAAATTTTCACTTGCCCAAAAATGCTGGCTTAGTGAATGTAGCGTTCTCTTTGCAAATGAGCACCAGTCATTTCCATGCGTACACGTCATGCACGCGTACGCGTGGTTCTTCAGAATTCTTTGCCCGACGCGTGCGCGTCGTGACGTTTTCGCACCAAGAGCCTTTTCTTTGTTTAAATCATGGGCCACGCATTTAAAAGCGTGGCTTAAGGCTCCAAAGCGTGCCCAAATTCCAAAATGTGCCCCAAAATTTCTCTTTTCTCCTTTTTTTCTTATTTTGTGCTTTTTTGCTTCTTTTTCTTCTTATTTCCTACAAAGTTTATAAAATCAAAAGATCAAAGAAATATACTATTTAAGTACAAAAGCATTCAATATTTAAGTACTAATCATCAATTTTTTGTATGAAAAAGCATAGAAAAATATGACATGTTGACATGTCATCATTGGAGCAAACCCTTTGTATTGCTCTCCTTCTTTACTTCTCTCTTTAATCCCTTCAACCCTTCAAACCTCTTTTTTCAATTCAATGGTACCACCAAGAGCCTCCTCATCAAAGAAAAGAAAGACCAAAGAAGCTACCTTTGGATCTTCAAGCTTCAATGAGTATAACAGAGGATGGGCTTCCAAACAAAAGCAATTCTATGGGTGGGTGAGTGAGAGGCAAATTATTCCAGAAGTGGGCTTCCAACTTGGAAGAAATGAGCACCCAGAGATCAATAGAGAAATCAACAACAGAGGATGGGCTATCTTGTGCACCCCACCAAAGAAGGTGGTGGAGAGCTTGGTTAGGAAATTCTACGCCAATGCTGTGCCACAACCTGGGCAACCCTATGGCTACCTAAGCTATGTGAGGGGGAAGGCTATTGACTATAGCCCCGCTAGCATAGATAGGATGCTAATGGTGAAGCAAACAAACTCCACCCAGAGCTACAAAGAAAGGGTGAAGCAGCAAGACCCAGAATTTGAAGAGATCCTTAATGAGATATATGTCATCAATGTACAATGGATCAATGACAAAGATGCAAGGCCCAACCAACTAAGGAGAAAAGATTTGAGCCCCCAAGCAAGAGGGTGGCTAGACTTTATAAGAAGGTTTCTCAACCCCACATCCAACACTTCAAAAGTATCATTGGAAAGAGCTGTGCTCATATATAGCATAATGAGGGGAGAGAATGTCAATGTTGGGGAGATAATAGCCAACAACATCAATAGGATGCTGAAAAGCACCAAGGTTAGCATAAGGTTGGCCTTCCTAAGTATTATCCAGAGGCTGTGTGATGAAGCTGGGGTGGAAAAGATCATTGATGAAGTTTTGGTGGACCAAGATAAACCAATAACTGCTAAGAAGATGGCCAAAGTGGTGGCCATCAACCCAACACAACAAAGGGCAAGAGGGCACAGAGCTCATGCTCAGGAACCACAAGGGCCACAACAAGAAGAAGAAGCTGAAGATCAACCACAATACCTACCACTTCTACCACCACCATATCCACAATTTCCTGAAGGCTTCAACTGGGAGCAAATGCAAGGAGACATCCACCAAATGAAAGGAGACATACACCACTTGAGAGAAGATGTCAACCAACTCAAGGAACAACAACAACACTGGGACCAAGTGCAGGAGAGCATACAACAACTCCAAGGAAGCATGGAGTACATGAAGGAGCAACAGGGCCAATTCAACTGGGGAGAAATGCAAAGTTACCTCAACAAAATCATGGAGCAAGGTAAATGATAGCAGAGAAACCTTGCTGAGCTTAGGCATCTTTATGATGCTATAACTACTTCAAGGAGGCAGTATGACTTCAATATACAAGCAAAGCTGAATCACTTGTGCAATGCTGTGGCCGCCTTGAACCCCGGATATCCAACATTCATGCAAGGGATGGAGGAGCTGAGTACTAGGAAGAAGAGATATTGGCCAAGCACAAGGAGGATGAGAGGACCTACATGAGAAGGCTGGGATTTTGGAAGCCTAAGGATACAAAAGCACAAGAAGGATCCTCCAAGAAGGATAGTGATGACTCCTCCTCCAAGAAGAAAGACAAGGGAAAAGGGCCAATGAATTGAAGCTGCTCCAAGAATCAAAGGTTGTTGAGTCCCATGGTTAAAAAGTTTAAAATTCTAAATTTCTATTAGTATTTTGTTATTAGTTTGCATCAGTTGATATTTAGTCTTTTATGTTTTGAAGTGTTTTTATGAGTCCTTTATGCTTATGTTTCAATTTGAAGAAAGAAAATGCAATGTTGTTTAAGTCTCATGAATATCAAATAAAAGTAGTTTGTTTTCATACGAGTCAATTGTGAGTTGTTGCAAAAACAAGAGCAAAGAGACTAAGACCAAGTAAGAAAATTTAGGACTAAGAGAAAAGGAACTAAGTATAGAACCTTGAATGGATTTGAAAGAAAAAGTCATAATGAGCAATTGGACTTAGAGGATATGACAAGTAGATGCTAAGGATGACTCTTGAATATCCATGGAACCAAGAAGTAGTGAGCAAAAGATCCAAGGTTCTGAGCATCAACTACTAGGATAAAAGAAAGAAATAAATAGCTCAAAAGAGCCAAAGACCCTAGTAGATGCTTGTGGTAAAGATGTGTCAGGAAGAGAGACCTGGAAAAATAAATTCTTAGGGGTGTCTCAACACCTAGTGCCCTAAAACCAATTGGTTTCGGAGTACTAATTGAAAGCCTTATCTAAAGGGTCATCTTGAGACAAAATACTTAGAGTCGAGGTCAATTGAAAAGAAATAACAATCAAAAGAAAAGGAACAATTCTTGCTACTTCAAGGTGACAATCTATAGAAAGGGCTCCTAAGGCAAACACTTGAAAGAATCCTCAAGAGTCTAGGAATTCACTGTGACATGAGAACAATGAGATTCATACATGAGTTAACACTTAGCCCCTATCTCTGGTAATGAATACATTTCTTTTAAGGTCAAGTCTCAATCCATTTAAGAATAACTCACATTGATTTGCTTGGGAACAAGCAAAGCATAAGTTTGGTGTTGTGATGACTTGCATCATCTACCTCTTTTTCCTATCTAAAAGGACCATAAAAAGAGCATAATCTCATTGAATCAATGCAATTTTATGAACCAAATGATAAATATTATGGTACATTGCTTTGAAATGGGTTTGCGTTACATTTCAGGTGAAAAGAGCAACAAAAAGGGAAGGAAACAACAAATAAACTGAGCGTGCCACTTGATACAAATGCCACGATTTTGTATAGGCTTGGCACGCTAACACTAGGGTGTGGCATGCCAGTTGGTAATTCCAGAAAGGAGTTCTTGAAGCTTTAACAAGGGTGTTGCACGCCAGTTACTTTTTTCAAAGAGCAAGATTGAAGGCCACAAAAAGGACGTGGCACGCTAGGCTGAGCGTGGCACACCAACCCCATCATATACAATGGGCGTGCCACTTGAACTTGTGGGCGTGGCATGCCAGTTCACTAATCCAGAAGGGGATAAATACTTGGGCGTGCCACTTGGTATCGAAGGCCTGGCACGCCAACTTTAATCCAACACCTGGGTGTGCCACTTGGGACTCTAGGTGTGGCATGCCAGGCTTGAAGGAGTGCAAACCAACATGGGCGTGCCACTTGAACATCAAGGCGTGGCACGCCAGTTCAAGTTTCCAGAAGAAGAAGGTGAAGGTCCAATACTTGAGCTTTAAGGCGTGGCACACCAACCTCATCAACCAAAGAAGAAGGAGACTGGGCGTGCCACTTGAGCTTTAAGGCGTGGCATGCCAAGGCCAGATAACCCTAGGCGTGCCACTTGAATGCTAGGCGTGGCACGCCAGCTACTGGAACAAGTGTACCATGCATACAATACATGGGCATGGCACGCCACCTACTGGGCGTGGCACGCCAGTTATGTTTTCCAGAGAAGTGATGAAAGCTTACCATGGGCGTGGCACGCTGTTGAATCCATATTTCATGGTATTTATTTGCTCTATTTGGGTGGATTTCATCAACTTTTCTTTCACTTACTCATTGAAATAGCATAGTTTCATGATTTCCTCCTAAATTGTGCGTAAAAGTGAAAACCTGCTTTTTAGGCCTTATAATTGCTAAATTTTTTCCACTTTAATTCCATATGATGCCTTGATATGTTTGCTAAGTGATTTCAGGTTTTCAAGGCAAGTAGGGGTTGAAGAAGTGAGAAAAAGAGCATGCAAAAGGGAAGAAACCGTGAAGAAATGGAGTTTGGATATTCCAGCACCCGTGCGTACGCACAACGAAGATTTGCGAGCGACGAGTACACGTGGGAGTGAATTTTGTGCAGTGATGCATACGCATGACCCACGCGTATGCGTGACCCGAGTTATGTCAGCTCATTAATTGCAAATCTTTGGGGGCAAATTTTGGGCCTCCAAAACCTAGTCCAACTCATTTCTGAAGGTATTTCAACCCCAATTCAAGTGGAAACAAGGGGGGCAATTAGGGTTAGATTTTATCATGTTTTAGTGTAGTTCTCTAGGGAGAGAAGCTCCCCCTTCTCTCTAGAATTAGGATTCTTTAGTTTAATTTCTTGTAATTTTTACTTTTAATTCTTGTCTCTATTTACTTTTCCTTGTTATTTATTGTTATTGTTTCTTTGCTCTTCTTCATTTCTCTTGTTATTTCCTTAATTTTGTCATTTTTATGTTTATGAACACTCTTGTCATTTTGATTTTTAATTAATGCAAATTTATGTTTTATGTTCATTTATTACTTTTTCTTTAGTTGTTATTGTTATTTTCTTGCTTTGGTAGCTTTAGAATTTATTTTAATGCATTTTAATATTATTTTATTTTCATGCACACCACGTGTTTGATGAAATGCTTGGCTTAGTTTTTACATAGTTTTTTACATAGTTTTTCATACACACCAATTGACCGTTTGTCAAATTTGGCGCCGTTGCCGGGGAGTTGCAATGGTGTTGTTGTTGGCTATTGTATATATTTCTTACTTTTTGGTTGTCTTTTGTTAGGATTGGGATCTCGGAGGACATTAGACATTCTAGCATTGGTGGGGAAGTCAAGCACAAGCCACCATAGCAAAGGCTCTCCCAATTGTCTAACTTAAAGACATTAAATAAAAGTGTTTGGTAACATTGTTCCAACTCTTCTCTTTTTTGTATATATTTTGGTTTATTGCAAGTTTGTTATGCTTGGTTGACTTAGGATTAGTTTAATTTTGAGCTTAGATAGGTTAATTTTGATTTGGATCATGAATTTATGGGTTATTGCATGTTATGGTGTTGAGTTTTGATTAACTTAAGGCTTAGAGCCTTAGATTTTAAAGAAATTTTTTTGGGAAAAACAGGGCATATGCGTGCGCACACCCTTGTACGCATGCACACAACAACAAAAATTTACCTTCTATGCATACGCACACAAGCCTTTACGCCCTTTGTTCGCGGCGCCAGTAAGCCTTGTGAGCGCGCATTCCCCTGTTTTTTGCGACCTATGCGTGCGCACGTACCTGTGCGTACGCACACATGCCCTTTTTCGCACTCTTTGTGCGAGCGCACGAACCTGTGTGCGAGCGCACACATGATCTTTTTCTAAAAAAAAGTTTTAGCCTTTCTGTGCATGGGCACGGGTTTGTGCCCACGTACACATCAATCCAAGGCCTCTGGTCGCAGCGTTTGAATGCATAGTGCGAACGCACAAGCCTTTTGCATTTTTCCATCCACGCGTACGCGCAGACCACGCGTATGCGTCATGTTGCATTTTTTCCCTTTCACGCGCACGCGTCCTTTACGCGTACGCGTGAGCCCCTGTGCGTGCGCACAGCCCTTTGTGCGCACGCACCCCCATGCTTTCACCCCCTACACTTCTTTTTTTCTCTTCTCTCTATTTCTCCTATTCTTTTCTCTTCTACTCTCTTCTTTCCCTCCTTCAACCACCACCCCCAGTATACTTCACTACCCACGACACTCACCTTTAGTTAGTTGGTTAATTTGTAGTTAGTTAGTTGTTATTTGCTTAGTTAGTTTAATTTTCTATTTTGATGCTAAGTATTTGATAATTGAGTTAATTTGTTTGAGATATTGCTACTAAATTATTATTGTTGTTACTAGTTATTGAGGATGTAAATTGTTGCTTGGTGTTGAGTTCTTCATGATTAATTTTGCACATACTAAGTACTTATGACATTGCCTTTGAGAATGCTTGTTAGATTTCTAAACTGCATGTTTGGCCACCATGTGATTTGATTTCATTATCTATAGTTAGGTAATTTGTTCCTAGTTGATGCATTTTTTTGTTAGGTGATGCTTGTTATGATTGACTTCTTTTATTTAAGTCACCTATTTGATGCATTAACATTGAGAATTGTGAAATTGGATCATAAGCTTTCCTAATGAAACTTTTTTAGCTTTTTAAGCTTTGTGGACTATGCTTGTCATGTTTTTCACTTCATGTCAATTAGGTGTCGCTTCATTATCCAATTCACAATTCTTTGATTCTTGCTTGAATACTTTCATGCTTCTTTATTACCTGTTTGTTAATCTTAGCATACAAGTTTATTTAAAGTATTTCAAGCACACTAGGATAAGTGAATTGCATGTTATTTTGCATACTTGAGACCTAGTTATCCATGCTAGTATGTGTGTGTTCTAAATCGTGCACAACTTATAATTCACATACTTGTTTTCTCCATGTCACAAACTTATTCACTCACCTCATTCTAGTGAATACCACCTCATTCGAATGCTCTTTGCTTCCTTGTTTTTGTATTCGCTCATCTTACTATCTTATTGTCTATCTTCCATGCATGAGTCACCGTAAGCAACAAGGAAAGCGGGAGAAAGAGCGCGCAGCAGCCGATTGATCCACCAGCTGAAGGTGGCAATCCGAAGTCACTACCCCTCGTCCCTCACCTTTAGTGGTACCGCGGACGGTGCAAATCCTTAAGTGTGGGGAGGTCGTCTCTGATCGACAATCTTGGGTGACATACTCTAATCCTAAAACTTTCATCTTCCTTTTTTTTTTTTGAATTCTTAGTTGCATTTTCTCTTCTTAGTTTATATATATTTTAGAGCTTTAATTACATTCTCTCTTAGTTTATTGCATGTCTTAGCATATATAATAAGATTAGTTAATTTAATAAAATTTTACAAGAAAAACATTCTCGATAGGGCATTGGTATCCTAATTGATTTGAGTTAGTACTTTTGATTGAAACTTGCTTGAAATATATTGTGGAGCATATTTTTGAGTTATGAACACACAACCTTGTGAGTTTTTGAGCCTCATTCAGTGGTTACACATTTTAACCACTGATTTTGTTTATTGTGTGTTATTCTCTTTTTAAATTTGCAATCTTTGATTTGTTTAATTCTTTATGTCCATTGTTTGATGTATTCATGCATTTATGTGATTGAGGCCTGATGACATGTCATCATGTCATGTTTTTCTATGCTTTTTCATACAAGAAATTGATAATTGGTGCTTAAATATTGCATTCTTTTATGCTTAAATGGTATATTTCTTTGATCTTTTGATTTGATAAACTTTGTAGGAAATAATAGAAGAAGAAGCAATAAAAGCACCAAAAAGAAGAATCATACTCCCATGGTGGCAAGAGAGTTGGAAACAAACTCAAAGAGGCTTCTGAGTTAAGCAAAGAGGATTTGCAACCCTGACCTCTTCACCTTCCAACAAAAATAACTTGAGCTACAAAACTCCAAATGAGGTGGTTTTAGTGGCATTGGAAAGTAGACATCCAGAGCTTTCCAAGCATATACGGCACTGCATGGTGCACACCAAATCTGAGGGAGAAAACATGCCCCGAAAGTGCATACATGAACATGGTATCAACCTGCAGTAAGGCCAGCTGACCTCTTCACCTTCCAAGGAGGATAACTTGAGCTGTAGAGCTTGGAATGATGTGCTCTCAATTGCATTCAAAATTAGACATCCAGAGCTTTCCAACGATATATAGTAGTATGGGGGTGAATCTCAAGGATGGGCCTCAGAAGCTGGCGCAAAGTTTGGCCTCCAAACAGCGCCCATAGTGCTACGTTTTGTTAGTAAACGCAATGCTCCTTCTATGAGTGCTACGCTTTGAGTGCCAAGGGCTTCAAATAGCACGACCATGCCTTCTTCAAAGGACTATAACTTGAGCTACAGATGTCCAATTGATGCGCTTCTAGTTGCGTTAGAAAGCTGACATTCAGAGCTTTCCAACGATATATAGCAATTGATATTTGAAAAAAAATTGATGCACAAGTGATATGCATCTTTAAGGACCAAAAACCACACTTAATAGCCAAGTAAAGGGAGCACCAAGGATCGAAGAGGGAACCAAGGGAAGCTAAGTGTAGCGCTACGTTCTCTTCACTCACTGAGCGCTACACATGATGAGGAAATTGGCAAAAGGGGACAGCCAGTGCTCGAAAGTGGAAACCAACACACAAGGCATGTAGCACTACGTTAACTCTCTCAACGTTTTCGTGGCCTTCATGCAAGGAAAGCAAGGACAACACTCACAAAATAGAGCAACCAAGGATCAAAGAGGGGAACCAAGGCATCATGCGTAGCGCTACGTTACTTCTTTTAACTTTTTCGTGATTCCAAGCTTGGGGAGGAAGCTTGTGCTGGCCATACACTAAAGAGCGCTCAACCAAACCAACGTAGCGCTCAACCAAAGGACCAAGAGGCAGCATTGGGTGAGTGAACGCTACGTTCACTAATGTAACGCTACAAGCCAAATTGCAAGCACACAAGGAAGGCACATACACAAGGCATGTGGAGCGCTACGTTCACAATCCTAACTGAGCGCTCCACTGGAAGCATGCCCCAACCCATTTTTAAACAAATGCCTCCTGACCCAAGCTTCACTTTAACACATCCTGACCCATGCAACCAAGCCATCCGGATCCACTCTTCTTCAAATCCAAAGCAAGCAGAGCCCATTAACATCACTCAAAGGCACAAGAGATAGTTAGAATAGGAATTTCATTTAATTGTAATTTCTTTTTAATTTCATTTTAATTTTGTAGAAGCCTATATAAAGGCATCTGTTCCATTTTAAAAAAAGGGAGGCTGGCTCTGCTAGAGAGCATTAGGAGTAGGGTAGAATAGAAAGCTTTCTTTGAAACACTTTTAATTTTCTGCACTCTTTACATTTCAAAAATTAATTCAGCTTTATGCAAATTTCCTTTCCTGAAATTCTGTTCTTCTGCACTTTCACAATTTCATTTCCTTTGAGCTTGATTTACTCTTCTACATTCTGCAACTTTACATTTGAAATTGTTGAGATCCAAATTTACTTTTCCTACAAATCTGTAATTCTGTTCTTTTACAATTTCACTGAGCTTGATTTATATTTCCTGCACAATTTAATTCCCCTGCAATTGCTCTAAGCTTTGATCTACTGCTTCCTTTACTTTCCAGCACCCAGCCCCCTTTACATTTTACTGCAATTTACTTTTCTTGCTCTTTAAGCTTCTGTCCAATCTATATCCTGCTGATTTACATTTACTGCAAGTTTACGTTCTTTGCTCTTTAACTTTCCTGCCCATTTACATTCTGTCTTTTACAATTCTCAGCAATTTACTTTCTGTTGCTTCACATTTCACTTAATTCACCAATGTTAGCTTGACTAAACTAATCACCCACTAAAGTTGCTTGATCCATCAATTCCTGTGGGATCGACCTCACTCTAAGTGAGTTTTACTACTTGATGTGACCCGGTACACTTACCGGTGAGTTTTTGTGTGGAATCCGATTTCCACCCATCAAGGCAATCTTTTCATTAAGCTCACTTATCCCAAATAGCCTACCCCTTTTATCTTCCTTTGTTAACCAACTTTGAGCCTATTTCAATCCTTTTTTGTTCTTAAAGTTAGCACATTACTAGCCTTAAAGTGAAAAACAAATAAATGTCCTTCATTTGGATCTCTGATTAGCTTAGGCTAGTGAGAGTGTGTATCATTTAAGTGTGGGGAAGTTTGGGAACTTTGGTTGAGGTAAAAGTGGATTTTTGTACTCTTGATTGAAAATCTTGGGAATTGGGTACATGCTCATGCATCAAATATTTAAACCATATGCATTGTCACTTTTGTATATATATTTTAGTTTGAAAAAAAAAGAAAAGAAAAATTATAGAAAGGGGACAAAATGCCCCAAAGTTTGAGAAAGAAAAATGTATATGAGTTGTGACTAAAAAGAAAATGCATGAGTGTGTAAGAAAAGTGAGAATGGGTAGTTAGGTTTGCTTTGAGTTGTATAAGTAGTTATGTAGATTTGGTGAGAGCTTAGGCTAATCAAAGATGAAAATATTAAGCTCACTTGACCACACATATAACCTTACCTCTACCCTAACCCCATTACAACCATGGAAAAGCCTCATGATATTTGTATGTATACATTGAATAAGTGTTGATTGTTAGATGAAAGACAAATTTTAGAAAGTATGATTAAAAGAGAAACGAGTGAATTAACCCTATACACTTTGGTGATTAGAGTGGATACACATCCGGTGAGGGTTCAATTGCTCAATTACATATTTTCACCTATGCTTAAATGCTTATCTTGCAAGTTGCTAATTCTTTTCAATAACTCTAATCAAATATGGATTTGACATGGTTGAGATTGCTTTAGCCCTTATGTTAGCATGAGGACATGCTATTGTTTAAGTGTGGGGATGTGATGAATCCACCTTTCATGGTATTTATTTGCTCTGTTTGGGTGGATTTCATCAACTTTTCTTGCACTTATTCATTGAAATAGCATAGTTTCATGATTTCTTCCTAAATTGTGCGTAAAAGTGAAAACATGCTTTTTAGGCCATATAATTGCTAAATTTTATCCACTTTAATTCAATATGATGCCTTGATGTGTTTGCTAAGTGATTTCAGGTTTTCATGGCAAGTAGGGGTTGAAGAAGTGAGAAAAAGAGCATGCAAAAGGGAAGAAACCGTGAAGAAATGGAGTTTGGGTGTTCCAGCACCCGTGCGTACGCACAAGTGTGCGTGCATAGGCACAACGAAGATTTACGAGTGACGCGTACGCGTGACCAACGCGTACGTGTGGGACTGAATTTTGCGCAGTGATGCGTACGCATGACTCGAGTTACATCAGCTCATTAATTGCAAATCGCTGGGGGCAAATTCTGGGCCTCCAAAACCCAGTCCAACTCATTTCTGAAGCTATTTCAATCCCAATTCAAGTGGAAACAAGGGGGGCAATTAGGGTTAGATTTTATCATGTTTTAGTGTATTTCTCTAGAGAGAGAAGCTCCGCCTCTCACTAGAATTAGAGTTCTTTAGTTTAATTTCTTGTAATATCTACTTTTAATTCTTGTCTCTATTTATTTTCCTTGTCATTTATTGTTATTGCTTCTTTGCTCTTCTTCATTTCTCTTGTTATTTCCTTTATTTTGTCATTTTTATGTTTATGAACACTCTTGTCATTTTGATTTTTAATTAATGCAAATTTATGTTTTATGTTCATTTATTGCTTTCTTTAGTTGTTATTGTTATTTTCTTGCTTTGGTAGCTTTAGAATTTATTTTAATATATTTTAATATTATTTTATTTTCATGCACACCAAATGTTTGATGAAATGCTTGACTTAGTTTTTACATAGTTTTTCTTCACTCTTGGCTTGAAATTGATGACTTTGGTGATCCTTGAGTCATTGATGTCCATTCCTGTTTAATATATTAGAGTATTTAGTTGATTTGGTCTCCCTTGACTCTATGTGACCCTTAGTGTTGACATAGGACTTAGGGATTGAAATTAACTATGCCTATTTAACTTATCTTCGATGTAAGGTTGACTAAGTAGGATTAACTCTTCATAATCATGATATGTTTGTGGTCAATGGCTATGATAGGTAACCCTAGCTCTCAATTGCTTGCCAAGAGGTTTTCTTGCATTTTAAGTTTCCGTTCCTTGCTTTGACCTTTATTGCTTTGACTTTTAATTCCTTGCATGTTTATTTAATTGCTTTGATGTTTAATTTCTTGCATGTTTAATTTTCACACTTTTGGTTGAGAAATTGGGTGTTTGGGTGGAATTGAGTTGTGGATGTCCATTCCATATTGTGTGAGAATGGTTAATTGGTTTGGTTTCCGTTGACGCTAGTCTTTCACTAAGTAATTAGTGAGTTGACTAGGACTTATAGATTGAGATCAATTACGCCTTTTGATTAATTCTCAAGGAAGATTGACTGATTTGGATTGATTCGACACAATTGCCATGTTTGTGGTTCATAACTAGGATAGGAATCCTAAATTACCCACTTCATGCCAAGAGTTGCCATTTACATTCCTTGCATGCTCATTTACTTTCTTGCTATTTACATTTCTTGCTCTCTTGCTTTCCAAATTCCCCATGCTCTCCCATAGCCAATGATTATACACTTAATTGCAACTCCTAGGGAAGAACGATCCAGGAGCTTAATACTCTCGGTTAATATATTTGTTTTGTATTATGATAACATTTGATTGATGGTCAATTTGTTGCGTTAGGACTATACTTACAATGCCAATTCCATTTTTGATAATCGAATTCCCAACCCAAAGCCAATTGACCATTTGTCACGCGCCACCTACTGGGCGTGGCACGCCAGTATTAAATTCCAGAGAGGAAGATGAAGTGCATACAATGGGCGTGGCACGCCAGATCTTGGACGTGCCACGCCAGTTCAAAAGTCCAGAGAAGAGGAGCAAAAGGGAAGAGCCTCGGCGTGCCACTTGAGCTCGAAGGCGTGGCATGCCAGGCTAACCAAGTTAAGAGAAGACCATGGGAGTCCCACTTGGGTTCGAAGGCGTGGCACGCCAGGGATGATAATGCATGGGGCGTGCCACTTGAGGAGCTGGGCGTGGCGCGCCAAGCCAAAATTAGTTGCTCGGCGTGGCATGCCACTCAAACGCCAGCCACACGCCAAGCTTGAGGAGTCACACTTATTGAGTTTCTTTTTCCCTCCAGCTGTAATTTTCTTTTCTCTTTTGTATTTTCTTAATTCTTGTGATAGGAGTAGTATAAATAACCCTTAGAAGTACTGAAAAAAGGGGTTGGGAAGGTAGCTTTTGGATTGACAAGTTATAGTTTTACTTTTACACTTCACTTCATCTCTTCCATCTCTTGTACTTTTCTCTAAGCTATGAGTAGCTAAATTCCCTCTCATTGGGAGAGGGAGCTCTGTTGTACTTGATGGATTAATGATAGTGAATTTCTTCTTTTCTTCATCTTTTCTCTGATTTGCTAGAAGGAATTTCATTCTTCATGCTAGTGTTCAATCATGTTGGGAAAGAGGTTGAAAACAAAATGATTTTCATGGGAACCTTGGAAAAGGAAACATGAAATCATGCTTAAAATCCCTTCTCATAATTGAGTATATCTGGGTTTTGGGATTGGATATAGTGTGGTATAATCAGGTATAATCAGGGACCAAGCATATCTCTCTTCATGAGCAATTAGACTAAGGAATTGGCTGATTATCTAGATTTGAGAGATTGAATCACCAAGGGATTGGGGTTCAATAAATTATAATTTTCAAGAGGTTAATGAGTTGTATAATTGAAGATGAGATGAGTTGGATTTAATCCAAAGAGAGCAATATCTCCTAATCCTAATGAATTTCCCCTATTCTTATCTTCCATATTCTTTATTGCTTTCTTTACATTTTGTCATTCCCCATTCCCATTTATAATTCAGTCATTTATGTTCCAGCACTTTACATTCTTGACATTTACTTCTCTGCACTTTACTGCTTCTCTTTACTTTTGAGTTATTTATATTTTGGTTCATTTAGAATTCTGCAATCACAATCTATATTGCTCAGCTTGACTAATTCACTCATTGAATAAAATTGCTCAAATCTACCAATCTCTGTGGATTCGACCCCACTCCTAGTGGGTTATTACTTGACGATATTTTTGGTGCGCTTGCCAAAAGAACGGATTCATTATTTTATATAGGGAGTGAATTCAAGTTATTAGATAATTTATATGCTTTTTGGCATCACTTTCATATAGTTTTTAGTGTGTTTTATTTAGTTTTTAATGAGTTTTTATAGGTTTTAGTGTTAATTTCATATTTTTGAATTCTACTATGAGTTTTTGTGTTTTTGTATAATTTCAGGTATTTTCTGGCTGAAATTGAGGAGTTGGAGCAGAAGTCTGATTCAGAGACAGAGAAAGCACTGCAGAAGTTGTCCGGATCTGACCTGCCTACATTCAGAAGTGATTTTCTGGAGCTACAGAAGTCCAAATGGAGCGCTATCAACAACTATGGAAAGCTGACTTCTAGATCTTTCCAGCAATATATAATATTTCATACTTTGCTTCGGATTAGAAGGCCCAAAACTATTGTCCAACGCCAGCTACCTGCCCCCTTCCAGGTGTCCAGCGCCCAAAAAGCAGAGACTAATATACAAACGCCCAAAGAGGACCCCCTAGCTGGCGTTCCACACCCCAGAGACCTCATAGCACGTAGATCTCATCAAATCTCAACCCAAACACTCAGCAAGTGGGCCCCAGCAGTAGATTTTAGCACTAAATAGACTGTTTTACCCTTACTAGTCTTCTGTTTAGTTTTAAGGTGTATTTTACATAATCATAGGGAGCTCATGCATACTTTTCACCATCATACATGTTTACCATTGTATTTTATCTTCAATACGAGTTTCTAAACCTCCTAGGTTGAGGGGAGGAGCCATGTTGAGTCCTATGAATTAATAAAAGTATTATTATTTCCTCTTCGATCCGTATTTGATCTATCTCTAAGATGTTTATCCGATCTTCATCATGGTGAATAGGATGATCTGACAAATTAGCTCTATTCATCACATTAAGATGAACGTGCCTAACAAACACTTGCGTCTACTTGGGTTCGTGTGAATACGTGGCCAGAAAGTAAGAGCCAACAACTATGTTTATACATCTCTCAGACGGCTAATCCACCACTTCATTGGGGACTTCTCGAGACACCAGTTCAGCCAATTTTTAGGGAGATTAGGGTCTCCGTGGTATAGGCTAGAATCCTAAGAAACAGCATCCTTTGATCCTGAAAATTCGACCTTGTCTGTGGCATTTTGAGTAGGATCACCAAGAGAATGGACTGCTATGCGCTTCACCCTTCGTCAGATTGGATGACCATGGCCAATGGCATTCAATCTGTAGCAGAGGAGATCATTGACCATGGGCAATGGCGTTGATCACATACAGCCTGCCATAGAAGAAGATCATTCATAAGCAGAGAAGATAGTAGTACTGGAGTTAACTCAGAAAGACAAAGCAACTCCAATCTTTAACTCTATTTTTATCAGAATTTTCTACCTCTTTTACTTTATTCCATTAAAAAATTCACAATCAAACCTCATTTAAACATAAACCTTTTGATTTACCTGACTATGATCTGCAAGATAACCATAGCTTGCTTCAAACCACAATCCTCGTGGGATCGACCTTGACTCGCTCAGGTATTACTTGGACGACCCAGTGCACATGCTGGTACTGCTGTATGAAGGTGTGGGGTTCATACTGCACCAACACTCCTGGGTCAGGATCACGGTTTCCTTTTCATTCCAACTTCTTTTCTTGTTGATGAGCTCCTTGAGGAATTTTGCATAGAGGGGCATTTGTTCTAATGCCTCAGCAAGTGGAAGGTTGATCTCTAGCTTTTTGAAAATCTCCATGAACTTGGGGAATTACTGGTCTTTGAGCTCCTTGTGCAATCTCTGAGGATAAGGTATTGGAGGGACATATGACTTCACCTCCTTTCTCTGCTCTTGTGGTTGTTCCTCTAAGACTTGCTTGCTCTTTAGTGAAGTTTGTGGCTCATCCCTCTTCTTGGAATCCACATTGTCATTCTCTTCAACCTCTACTTCTTTCTTACTGTCAGCTTTGTCATTCTCCAATGTCTTCCCACTCCTTAGTTGTATTGCCTTGCATTCTTCCTTGGGGTTAGGAATGGTGTCACTTGGGAATGTGTTGCTTGGTCTTTCAGCTGGTTGCTTAGACAATTGCCCAATTTGTCTTTCTAGATTCCTCATTGAAGCTCATAATTTTTGTTGGCCATTTCTTGATTCTTCATTAATTTCTCCATTATCATCTCCAAGTTGGAAATTCCTTGGACCTCTTGATGTGGCTGTGGTTGAGTGTGGGATGTTGATGGTTGATGCAAGTTATTTTGGTTATTTGGGGGGTTGTGTTGCGGATAAAAGGTGGATGGGGGAGGATTATTTTGTGGTTTTCTATATGGATTGTGGTTTGTGGTTTGTGGTTTGATGGTTTTGGTGGTTTGTGTTGCGAAAGTTGCTAGGGTTAGAATTCTTTTACGATGGATTCTGGTTTTCTCCCCATTTTAGGTTGGGATGATTCCTCCATGAGGTGTTGTATGTGTCCCCATGGAAGTCATTTTGGCCAGGACCTCGGTTGTGCATGTATTGAACTTGTTTACGTTGCTGTTCACTATTGTATATTTCATAGCTCTCTTCACTCTTCCCTCACACCATTGGAGGTTGGTTGGTTGTGCTTACTACAGCGAGTTACATTCCATCCATCCTCTTTGACATCATCTCCATTTGTTGTTGAAGTTGCTGGTGCAAGGGCTTATTTTGAGCTAAGATTGCATCCACTCTTTCAAGTTCATAAACACCTATTTTGGGAGCTGCTTGTCTTTCTGAAGAATAGAAGTATTGATTGTTGGTAACCATGTCTATGAGGTCATATGCTTCTTGTGCAGTCTTCGTCGTATGCAATGACCCTCCTGAAGAGTAGTCCATGGCCTATCTTGCCTTCATGGATAGACCTTCATAGAAGTTTTGGAGCTTAATCCACCCACTAAACATATTCTCAGGACATCTTCTAATCAATGCTTTATACTTTTCCCAAGCCTCATATAATGATTCTCCCTCTAGTTGTCTGAAGGTCTGCACTTCAGTTTTGAGCTTGATGATTCTTTGAGGGGGGTAGAAGTTGGCTAGGAACTTGCTAACCAAGTCATCCTAGTTGGTAATGCTTTCTTTTGGGAAACTTCCTTAGAGAAAATGGGAAAGGAGCAGCTTGTAAATGTTAGGATGCACTCTATTGGTCTTGACTGTATCACAGATCCTCAAGAAAACAGAGAGATGTTGATTTGGGTCTTCAGCAGCACTTCCTCCATATTGGCAGTTGTTCTGAACTAGAGTGATGAGCTGGGGTTTGAGCTCAAAATTATTGGCATGAACATTGGGAGTAAGGATGCTGCTCCACAATTTCTTGGGCTAGGGATAGTATAGGAGGCTAACACTCTCCTTGGAGGTTGGCCATTGTTGTTGGCCACATCCTCAGGTGGATTATGAAGGTTGTCCTCCATCTCTTTGTCTCCTTCTTCTGAATCTTCTTCTCCAATCACTCCCTTCCCTCTTGCTTCTCTACATAGCCTCAGGAAGGTTCTCTCTGGTTCAGAATCAAAGTAAGTGGATGCACCTCTTCTTCCCTCTGGCATACACAACACAAAATAAACCAAAAACAAAACAGAACACTCTATTGCTAAAGTAATGTTAAAGTTAGTAGACACAATGTATCAAATAGTTAGTAGGCTTTAAAGAAAACAAAGAAAAATGCTTAATCGAGACTATCACCTATTTAATCATTGTCAATCTTAATCAATCCTAGCAACGGCGCCAAAAACATGATGGACGAAAAATGTATCCGCACAAACTACTGGCAAGTATACCGAGTCGCATCAAGTAGTAAAACTCACAAGAGTAAGGTTGATCCCACATGGATTGATGGATCAAGAAACTTTAGTTGGGTGATGAGTCTAGTCAAGCTAATATTGAAAGGAGTTTGGTGAAATTTAATGGACGAAATATAAATTGCAAGAAAGTAAGACAACAAAATGTAAAGTTTTAGAAATTTAAATGCTGGAAAATAAAGGACTAGAGAATTAAATGCTGAAAAGTAAATGACAGAAACTTAAATGACAAGAAATGTAAATGGGCTGAATCTTAAATTGTAAGAAAGTAAAGGCACAAATGTAAATGGCGCTAGAAAGTAAATTGCATGAAAAGTAAAAGGGTATTGGGAGATGGAAATCAAGGTAGCAGTAAATCAAAGCAATTAAAGTGAATTCAAGGTAACCAAAATGAAGAATATCAAAGAGAATGATTTATTAGGGATTGGAGATATCATAATCCATCATGAATCAAATGGGTCTCAACTTTATTCTCAATCGTATGAAGTAGATCTATGGCAGATTGTAATTGATTGATTCCCAATTCCTTAGCAACCCAATCTCTCTAAACACAATCAATCTTGCCAATTCCTTGATCTAATTGTCATGAGAAGAGATTAAGCACATTCTCTTATCCATAAGCCACACAAATTCTCATGACCTCAATTCCTCCCAAATGGTGTTGCTCAAGAGAATTGTGAAGGATAGAGCTTCAAGTCTAATGCCTATGATTCTCCTTCCGAGGCTCACATAAGCATTCAAAAGATTTAAACCCCCTTCAGGAGTTAGTGAATCACAATCAACATAGAAGATACCCTTTAGCTACAATAAGCGGATTGAGAAGAAAAAGAATTTCATTCAATCATGTGAATTACAATAGAGGTCCTCCTCCTAATGAAGTGATGGTTTAGTTCATCATTGCTCAGCTAAACAAAAAGGAAAAGAAAAGTACATGAAACTAAAGAAAGTACAAAGAAAATGATTTCAGGGTTTCCCAATTAGGGTCCTTGCTTCCCAGCCTTCTATCTAACTTCAAAATCTATCCTATTTATACACTTTCCTAATCAATCTTCAAGTCTTTAGATGTGGGCTTTGGCCTTAGTTGAAGCAACATAGGAGTGGGTCTTTGTGACATTGACAAGGATGTTAGTTCACTAACGTTCACAAGCTTGCATGGGTGCCATTTAGAATGAAAGTTGGTGCTAGCGTTGGTGACCAACGTATGTGCACAAACGGTGGCTAACGTTCCCTTTAAAATCCTTTAAGAACATTGCCACTGGCGCTTGTTCACCAACGTTGGTGCACCAACGTTCCTCCTTGTGCGTACACATCATGCCTTGTGCGTGCACACACTTGCAAATTTTCTCTTTGTGCGTGCGCACAATGACTCATGTGTACGCACACTAGCACTTTTTCCAGCTCCAACTTGAAGATTTATCGAAGACGTGGTGTACCAACATTAGGTAATGTTGGCACACCAACGTTGGCACCTCTTTTGCTATAAACATTGCCAACAACGTTGGTGAGCCAACTTTAGCCACCAATGTTGCATGTCAAGCTTGGAAAGTTGGTGAGAAACATTGGTGAGCCAACTTTGGCCACCAACGTTGCTTCCCATGCTTGGCATATTAGTGGGCAATATTGGTGAGCCAACTTTGGCCACCAACGTTGCTCACTCTCTCCCTTGAAACATTGTTAGGCAACATTGGTGGGCCAACTTTGGCCAACAACGTTGCTTTCCATTCCCAGTCAACATTTGTAGAAATGTTGGTGAGCCAACTTTGGCCACCAACGTTGCTCCTCTTTCCTTGAGCCAACATTTGTGGCAACGTTGGTGAGCCAACTTTGGCCACCAACGTTCCTTCCTCTGCTTCTTCTCTGCTTCTCCTCACCTATCATCAACCACACAAAATGCATCAAAGTATTGCCATAATCATAAAATAATGCATCATTCATTGCGTTAGGTAATTCTTGCATAAATCTCATGAAAATGAACATAATTAACAATGTTTGGTTGAATTAAGACATGCATGCAATTCTCATCTAAATGCTTACTTATTGCCTAAGAAAGTGTATGAAACCAAATGAAAACTAATGAAAAAGGCTTGTAAAACTAGCCTAAAATGCCTAGCTAGAACGCCCATATGGGCAATTGAATTCCCTACCCACCATATGGGCATTGAACGCCCAGCTACTACATCATGGTTGGCATTCAATGCCAGCTTTCCTCCCAGTTGTGGCTTTGAATGTAACAACCCTAATTTTCGAGTACATGAGATCTTTTCTGAAAGTACGGATTTCTCCAGAAGATCAGTAAAGGGAACACCTCTGTTATATCATCAAGCATCTCAATCCTCATTATCATTATGTCATCCTTAAGTTAGAACCTCTTCTGAGGCAAGCTCGATAATGCAATCGCGAAGAACCTTGTTTTTGAACCGTATCAATTGGCAGTTTTGATTCAGATTTTCGTAAATAGTCTCTGTTTGATGAACCGGACTCGATTCATGAGAGGAGAGAGATAATAGTATAATATTATCATTATATTAGTATTAGAAAATTCTTGAATGACATTATAAGGTTACCTGGTCTGTTTTTGTTAAAAACAGAAAATCGGTTTAACCGGGTTTACAGTTTACTGGTGCAGCTTAGCACCAGCACTCTCTGATGAATTTAGCAATGCTGAGGCCTCATTATACATGTTCTATTCTCATAGTAAATATGTTACTAGTGTCATTTATGCTAGTAGCTCAGAAAATAATTTTTAGAGATATTTTTACGAGTGTTCCGATACACCTAGTTTTAGTAGTTGTACACCAGAGATATTTTAATATTATTTTAATCCACCTCCAAGCCAACCAATCACAACTCACCTTACACCCCCAAGACCTCCAAGGCTGTCTCATTTCATCATTTTGGCCGAAAATAACAAGAGAGAAAAGAGACAAACTTTCATGAACACTTAATCTTCAAAGCTTGATTTCTTCTGAACTAAAACTCAAATCAAAACTCCGATTTCACTAAAATAATCCTCTCTTCTTCCTCTACATAACCATGTAACTTATCAAGGATGGAAATAAGGTGAGATGGCTGTCTCCCTCCCATTTCAAAACATGTGTTTCTTGATATTCTTCCTTAGGAATCATGCTTAACTTGACTTGAGGGCCAAGAAACGTGATTTTCCAGCAAGTCTAAGGTGAGATATCTCTTCCTAACATACTGAGTGAGATTTGGTCAGTTGAGAGTTTTTGGATTTAAAGTTGTTCTTGATGTGATTTAGGAGGAAAAAGTGCTTAAGGACCACCTGAAAATTTAACCGAATTAGGAGCAGCAAAACCAGGTAGGGATTGACGAATTTAATCTTGATTGATTGTGTTTGAGTTGTGTGATTATGATATGTTTTGGCTTTGCTTGAAATTGATTGTTTGTATGAGTAATTCTTGTTGAAATTTTGGTGAAAATTTGATGAAATTTGATGAAATTCAAGCTATGAATGTGTGTTCTTGTGGCTGCTGGAAAACGAAACCCTAGAGCTTAAATTGAGGTTCAATTTGTGTTAAAATCATGTAGAAAATATGGGGTTTTAGTGGCTGGAAATTTATTTTGAATTTTGGTAAAAATCAGTTGCTGAAAAGACTGAAAAACGGGTAAAAACAGAGAAAGAATTTGAAGAATATACGAAGAACACGAAGAACACTTTGAGTGTGGTGAAGAACATTGAAGAACACCTTTTAGATCTTAGAAAGGGCAAGAAAGTAAAATTTTTGGTGTTTAAGGGGTTATATGGTAATTTCTGGAAGTTAGAGTGGTAAAAGTAGAAATATTAAAAGTTACGGGTGGTAAAAAGTGAATTTTAAAGGTTAAAAGTAAAAGGTAAGTTAATTTTCGAAAATTTAGTATTAAAATAATAAATAATAATAAAAATAATAAAATAATGCGGAAAAGGCAGTTTTTTGTAAAAGCTTTAGAAAGACAACTTTAAGTGCAGAATCTCATAATTACCTTCATAAAACACTTAGGAAGTGGTAATAACATGATAGTGAGGCAAAGATAAAGAAAAGATAAAAAGTTAAAGAAAAGATAAAAACCAAAGAAAAAGTCTGTAAAATTTTAATGACAGAAAAACAGACAGAGACTAGTGAACGAACTAGGGCAACTTAGTTAGTACTTGAGTTGCGACTAGGGTTAGGTGTTATATAAAAAGTTAAACTATTTCAGTATAGACTTAATGAACCTATACCTGGGACAGGTTAACTATTCATACCAAAATTTACATAAGCTTTAAATAAACATGTTAAATAGAGAAATCAGAGCAGAATAAAGTAACACAAAGCACAGAGTAACCAGAGTAAAGTAAATAGATACAAAGAGAAAAGAATTATATGATAAAGAGAAATGGTTTGAGCCAGGATATTGTAAAAGTGAAAGATGTAAAGTTTGTACATTATGATTGAGCAGAGAAAGAAAGAGGTACTGCATAAGAATGTGAAAATGATGATGTATAATGAGAATGATGATGATGAATGATGATAACGAGAATGATTATGTAATGATCTGCTGCGTGAAGGCAGTCAGATAGATAGTGGTACGACCACAGAACGTTTTCCAGTATTACACAGCTATTGAGAGCTGTACCTGCAACTGATAACCTGGGATCACTTGCAGAGGATATTAATTCATACACGACTAGAATGCCGCACCTGTAAGGCAAGGATTGCTTACAGAGAATATGATTTCATACACGGCTGGAATGCCGCCACCTGTAAGGCAGAGTTTGCTTACAGAGGATATGACGCATATGTCGGTTAGTGAGAACTGTACCTATCCTGACTGGAAAACCATACTCGTTTCAGCTGCTTCGGGTTACGTCGGGAGCGGGTAGAAACCGACAGATGAGCTCATTACCTGCGCTAGGGCTAGACATGCATCATACTTGGTTGCGCATTTCCTTTGTTATGATTGTGGTATGAATGTATGCTTTCCTTCTTTGTATTCCATTCTCTGCGCTTGTGTTATTTTCTTGTATTCTTCTGTTTGTGTTCTGCTATCTGTTTTCTCTATCTTCTCTACTTATCTGTGTTCTCTAATTACTGCTTCTTTGTATTCTGCTAATAGTCTGCTAAACAACATAGAATTAATGAACGTAACTAATAACCTCGACCCTACTAAGAACTCCCCAGTTCTTACCCCTTCTCTCTCCCTTCCCCCTTCAGATGGAAGTAAGAGTACCTTACCATAGTTCGTTGATGACCGTTCGCAAGAAGAGGATTCTGCTCTAGATAGTCTTCTGAGTCTAGGGTGAATATCGTTCTCTGATTATATGTATATACTGTGAGACCAGCCAACGTCTGCACCCCGTTCGTATGCGCACTTTAACCTAAATCCTGCGTACGAGATTCCTATTGTGTAGCTACTTCATGAGGTACCAGAGAGACGTCCTGTAGAAAAGTCTAATCGTGCAGAGGAGTAGCAGATGATGTTCTATCTTTTGATGACGTTCCACCTGACTTGAGTTTTGAAGACCTAGAACGTACTTTCCCTCGCTTTAGTAGTTTAGAGGGACTAGGTGAGTATAGAGTCTAGGCTAGCCTAGGTGCCAGCTTAGAGACCTCTTGAATAGGTCAGGACCTGGGATGTTGTATGTATGTATATGTATAAAGTTATTATCTAACTATATCTAGGGGTGTTCTAACTAAATGTCTATACTCTAATAAAGGCTGAATCACTGAATGTTGCTAGCTACTTGTGATGTATTTATGTGTGGTTGCTTATAATTGTTTTATCTGTTATTATTTATGAATTGATTATAAATGATTTTGTCTATTAATCCAAACGTTTTCAAAAAAAAAATACACCTCGCAAATTAACTACGTTTTTAACAACGAATCAGGCTCATATGATAAATAATAGATAATAATTAGGAAGACAAATTAGTAGCGCTCAGTTTCCAGTATGATCTAGACATATTGAAAATTGGGTCGTTACATTGAACGCCTAGGAAGGACTCCTTCCTGGCATTTACCGCCAGATCTTCTACTTTCTTCGGTATTGAATGCCCAGCCTGGCTCCCTGGCTAGCGTTCAACGCCAGCAAGCATGCCAATTGGGGCATTGAACGCCCAACCAGTGCTCCCTGGCTGGCGTTCAATGCCAGCAATACACTCCATCCAGAGTGTTCTATTTTCATTACTAAACCTTTCTGTTCTCTATTCTGACTAATGCACATGATCATAAACATTAAAAAGTAAGAGAAATCTCTAAAAATAAACTCAAATGAAAGCAAACAAAAGAAATAAGAACAGAAATACTTGACTCATGGTTGGGTTACCTCCCAACAAGCGCTTCTTTAATGTCATTGGCTTGACACTTGATTACTGACTTTCTTCCTCTGCTTCCAACTGGTTAATAGAAATGACTCCATGGGATAAGTGGGGGAGATTAGTGCCCTCAAATTTGAATTTTTCCTAACAAGCTTTCTTTTAGTGTGATGAGCTTGATTCTCCTTGTTTGTTAGGGTAGGGCTTGTATTGTTTCTCCATCCCCTATGCATTTTCCTCTTGGGACGTGCCTCTCTGGTGGGTGATGACTGCCCAACACCAAACTTATGTTTGATGTTTGGGGAAACTGTATGAGTTTTTCACCAGGGGCAGAGGCTCCAGTATTGTATTATGCATGGAAGTACCTCCTTTGTCAAGGGGTAGTGGAGGTTGAAGGACCTTAATAACCATGTAATCCTTTTGTAAACTCATCACTAATTCGTCTCTCTTAGCATCCGAGAGGTTTCTCCGAGTAGATAGAGACTATTGTTCCACAACCTCAACAAAAGAAATATTAATTTGCATCTTTTCAGAGCCTTCCAAGGATTGTGAGCATTGATCATCCTTGGTCTCCTTTTGGGGCATCTGAGGGTGTGGTACTTCAGGCTTTCTTTCCATAAGAAGGGCGTGCAACAATGTGCTCCCAGCCTCTTCCTGAGTCTCTTCTTCATTTAGTTCCTTAATAGTGTGTACCATCTGAGGCTCAGTCTCCTTGGTACCAACGAGGGCCAGACACTCTTCTCTTATCTGTTCAGATAAGTGCTGTCTAGTTTGACTCAACTGTGCCTCTATAGTTCTGTTAGAGGCTCGGGCTTCCTACAGCATTTCTTGCAATTTCAACATTTGTTGTGCAAGGGAGCGTAGCTGCTGAGTTAAAGACTCATTCTGTTCCGGAGAGTTAGATTTAGTAGACATTGCCTTAACCTCTCCTTTCATAGAAGTCTCTGCAGAAGAGTAATGCCAGGGCATCTTGGCTAGTTTCACAAGCCATTTTTAGTTTGTTTTAGGATGGTTTCATGCATTTCTTAAGCAATAAGTAAGTATTTGGATGAGAATTTCATGCATGCCTTGATTCATTCAAACATGGTTAAATTGATGTATTTTCATGAGATTTATGCTATATTTACTTGTGTGTTAAGAATGGAGCAAAATCTTGTGAATTTAGGAAAGCTTTGATGCATGTGTTTAGTTGATGATAGGTGAAAAAAACCAGAGGAAGAGCAAGGAAAGGGGGGCAATGCAACATTCTGCAAGAATCTGGTGCCAACATTGGAGGGAACGTTGGAAAACCAATGTTACCTCCAACGTTTTTCAAGACAGTTTGCTTTCTGGAAATTGGAAAATTAGCTGCGACACGCACGCATGGGCGATGCGTACGCGTGAGCGTGGAAATTTTACAATCCACGTGTATGCGTTGGTGACGCGCACGCGTGGAAAGGGCAACGTTGGAGGGTTCACCAAAGTTGAGTCCAACGCCTGAGATAAGAATTTCAAATTGGAATTGGGAAAATTTGAGGCGACGTGTACGCGTCGATGACGCGCACGCGTTGATTCGCATTTTGGCCTTGCACGCGAACGCTTATGCAATGCATATGCGCAAAAACCTGTTTGATGCGTACGCGTGGGAGACCCGCACGCGTGGAATGGCAAATTTGACCATTTACGCGTACGCGTAGGCCACACACACGCGTGACTGCGTGAACGTTGGTGCACCAATGTTGAGTCAAATGTTGCTGGCAACGCCCAGACTTCATTTTTTTCAAGTAACATTTGACCCAACGTTTTTATACAAACATGGTCACTAATGTTAAGGCTAATTTCATTCCAAAATGCACCAATACAGAATATGAATGTTAGTTGCCAATGTCAATCATCAAAGAATCACTCCTAACTGCTTCAATCAAGGCCAAGCCCCATATCCAAGTATTTGAAGATCCAACTAAAGATGAGAAGAAGATATAAATAGAAGAGTTTTGAAGATTGAAGTGAACTCTCTGGGGGGTCCTGAGGGGGGGCTCTGGGAGTTCAGAACTCTGTTTACTTTCTCTTCACTTTCTTTTAGTTTTATGTATTTTTCCTTTTCTTTTCCTTTTGGGGAGTGAGGTAGCCAGGATCCCAAATTTGGGGGAACTCTGCAATCATTTTCTCTGTACTTTCTTTGCAATTTACATTTCCAAAGCTATGAACAACTAAACCCCTCTTCATTGGGTTAGGGAGCTCTGTTATAATTCAATGGATCAATAACAGTTTTCATTCTTCTTTTTCTTTCTTTTCTATTGGTTTTCCTAGAAAGCTTTCAATCTTAATTCAATTGAATAGTTGTCTCGATAGAGAAGCTATTCATAATTTGATTTCCTCTGATCCTTGAAAGAGGGATGAGAAAGTCATGCTGGAAATGCTTTCTCTCATTGGATTAGATTGGGGGTTGGATGGATATCGTGACGTATAATCCTACCAATACTTTAATCTATGAATTTGTGTGGTATAATCAGTGACCAAACTTTATCTCTTCCCATGAGCAATTAAATCATGACATTGGGTAATTGTTCAAGCTTAGAAAGATTGGTGAGCCAAGACATTGGGATCCAATCACCTAAGATTTACAAGCAAGGTCAATGAATGCATTGATTGAGAAAGAGATGAAAATGATTTGATCCGGAGAATGCAATATCTCCTAATCCCAATGAATTCCCCATTCTGATCTTCCCATTCTCTTTACTTTCTGTTGTTACATTCATGCTTAACAATCCTCATTCCCATTTAATTTCTTGCAATTTAAGCTTCTGCACTTTAATTTCCTGCAATTTAAGTTTCTGCTTCTTACATTCCTGTAATTTAAATTCAGTTATTTACATTTCTTGCTCTTTAAGTTTCCTGCCAATTTAAATTCTGCAGTCATCAATTCAAATCTGATTCAATTCAACTAGAACATTTCTCCAATTAAAGTTGATCAACCAACCAATCCCTGTGGAATTCGACCTCACTCTATAGTGAGGTTTTACTTGACAACAATCAGGTGCACTTGCCGGTGGAAATTTGTTGAGAGATAAGTTTTC
This sequence comes from Arachis ipaensis, assembly GCF_059453495.1. Lineage (NCBI taxonomy): Eukaryota > Viridiplantae > Streptophyta > Magnoliopsida > Fabales > Fabaceae > Arachis > Arachis ipaensis. Next base: position 80,600,592 of record NC_142443.1, read on the forward strand.
GTATTTCAAGTTTATGGCGCCATTACGAGGGATTGGTTTTGTATTGACAATGATTAAATTGGAGGATAACTAGATTGAACATTTTTCCTTTCTTTTGTTAATTAGTTTTTGATTCAGTTTGCTTACTATTATTCTTTGCACTTTAAGTTGTTTTTCTTTGTTTATCTACTTGTTAGCACACTAATCACTAGCTGTTTGTGATATTGCCTCTCTAAGAATCTCTCATTTATGACAATGGAGATTCCAATTTCTTTTGGTGATTATTGTTTGAGACAGAGCTTTTTGCAAGAAAGAGTGGAGCATCCATCATATTTTGGTCAATCAAATTTCATGAAAAACTTTCCACCACCACATAATGATTCATGTTATTATGCACATGGTGGGTGGGAGTATCAAGAACATGAAATGGGGTACTTTCCAGAGCCACAAAATTGTCCATATTTTGATGAAAGTGATCACTACTCAAGTTGTGGCTAGGAAGATCAAAACTAAAGAGATTTCACTCATTCATACCCCATTCATCAAGAGCCCTCACCTCTCAATTATACAACCCCCTCCTAGTTTTACATGTCTAAATTCTTCATCACTTGTGTATGCCTCAGTACAAAATTCCATCCCAAATCCATACAATTTATTTCACCATCCACAAAACTCATTCCATTACCCATAAGAGTCATACCACTTTCATAAGATACAACCACAAAATAACCAATTCCATTCACAAGCCAACCCCAACCAACCATCACAACCTACATAACCTCCTTTAGATAGACTTGCTAGGATGGAAGTTATCATTGAAGAACTCAAAAAAAGAAGAGAAGAAGATACACTTGCTAGGATAGAACTCCCCCTTGAAGAAATGATAAAGATAAATGAAGAGGAGAAAATAGCAAAAAGGGAGCATAAAGAAAAATTGAGACAGATAGCAGAATCCTATTCTGAAGAACAATTCATTGAAGAGCTGAAATCACAAAGAGAGACCACTTCACTTTCTCCAGAAATAGAGGAGTTCATTCAATGGTCAAGAACAAGGGAGGAATCAGAAAAATAAGATAAAGAGGCACCCATACCAAGTGAGATTCATATGAAGAAGGAGGAGGTTATGAGAGTATATAAGCCTAAGGCTCCATACCCACAGAGGCTGCTAGGGGCGACAAAGGAACATGCAAACTCACTCCCAAAAGACTCAATGCAACATCATGTAGACGAAAGGGAGGAAGTCAATCAAGGGAGTCCATGATGACAAGTCATCTTGTGCTAATTTTTTAGCAATTTTTCACTTGTTTCATTAAGTTTTATGCACTTTCTTGCATTATAAGTTAGTAATTTGGAGTGGATTTGCATGGTTTCTTTGAATCAATCAACCACCCTTTAATTTATACTAAATCATGAGGTTTAAGCTAAATTTAATTGATTTTTAGATGATTTATAAACCTTGTAAATTTGGTGATACTTTGATTGGTTGTTTTGATTACTTGTAGGTGAAGAAAAGAAGAAAACAAGAAAGCGTAGCCTAAGAAGTGATGCCCAAGGAAGAGAAAAGTGTGGCAAAAGAAACAAAGAAGTGTGGCACATTGAAGAAGGAAAGCCACAGTGCTCTCTCCAAGAGCTCAGTGCTCTCCAAGGGAGCACAATAATGAACCAAGGAAGCAAGGCTTGGATGCTACGCTCTCCTTGAGAGCTGAGCATTATAATGAACCAAGGAAGAAGGGGGAGAAGCATAATGCTCCGCTCTTGTCAAGAGCATTATCGGGCTCCATCCAAAATAAATCCAAAGAGAAAAGCTTGCCAATGCTTGCCACATGGTTCAAACTCATAAGCAAGGGGGAGTGAGAGAGCGCTACTCTCCAAGGAATTAAGCCAAACTTGGCTGAAATGCAACCTCCAAGGATCGAACTAAGCACCTAAGGAAAGGAAAGAAGCGCTACTCACCAAGGAAAATAAAACAAAAAGGGCCAGCAATGCCTCCCCAGGGTTTCGAACTTGGGACCTCACCGAAGCAAAAGGAGTGTTGCGCTCTTACAAAGAGCTGAGCGCTACTCTCCTTACTCTTTGATGCATGAAGCGCGAGTGTGGCACGGCCAGGGAGGCATGACACGCACAGCTTGACACGGCCCAGGAGCTTAGTGCGCACAAGACAAGCCCCAAGGCAGCATGAGGCTGCGCTCTCAAGGAGAGCAGAGCGCTACCCTGATGCACACAAGTTCGGCACGCTACAAAGGGCCAAGGACACAAGCCACAATGCTGCGCTCACCAGGAGCAGAGCACACTACTGGGAGCAAACATCCATGGGCCACAATTGAACCAAAATTCAATTTAATTTCAATTATTCACCAAATTAAAAGGCCCACTCCAAATTCAAAAATCCAAAAATAGGAAGTGTATAAATAGAAGCTAGTTTGATTTAGATAAAAACCTTTTTCTTCTTTTAGAATTTTCACTGGTAATTGAGAGAGTTTTTTTGGATTTTGGATCTCTGAGAATTGGGAGGGAGAATTGATCTCTCTTCTTCCTTGTTCTTGATTCTGCACTCTTTACTTCTTATTTTAGATCTTGGGTGGAGAATTGAAGAAATTCTGTTTGAATCTCACCTTGAGATCCCTTTGTTTGTTTTCTGCATAATTCTAGAAACTGTGATTTGAATCTAAATTCTGTTAACTGCTTTCATCTTCTACTTCTTCTGCAATTTACTCTTCCATTTCTTTAGCAATTGTTCTTATTAGATTAAGGAAGGATTTGAGATCTAGACTTGCTTTCTAGTCTCCTCCACCCCTGAGATCTTCAATTTCCCTTTAGTTATTGCAATTGAGCTACATTCTACTTTCTGTTTGGTTTTCAAAGTAATTTTCCTTTCCTTGTTTAAATCTGCTGCATCTTAATTCTTCTTCTATTTCTTTACTGATTATCATTTACTTTTTCTTGTTTAATTTCTGCAATCTCAAATCCCAAATCCTTTTATGATTCAAGTCATTTATATTTCTTCCACTTTAAGTTTTAGTTATTTACGTTTCTTGCAATCTAAATTTTTGTAATTTATATTACTTACACTTTAAGATTCAGCTCTTTTAATTCTTCTGCACTTTAAATTCTTGTCAATTAACCCTCTCCCTTTATATTTCATGCAATTTAGCTTCTGTTGGATACAAATCACTCAAATCAACACTTGATTCGCTTGACTAAATCAACCACTAAACTAAAATTGCTCAATCCTTCAATCCCTGTGGGATCGACCTCACTCATGTGAGTTATTACTACTTGATGCGACCCGGTACACTTGCCGGTGAGTTTTGGGTGTTGGAATTCGTTTTCCAAAATATCCATCAAGTTTTTGGCACCGTTGCCATGGATTGATTAGATTGACAATGATTAAGTGAAGTGGAGGTCTAGATCAAGCACTTTTTTTTTAGTTTTCTATTTCTTTAATTTTTGACTAACACACTAACTGTTTGAATTTTTGCTTAAGCTAACCAAATCTCACTCTAGCAATAGAGTGAAGTTTTACTGGTTTCTTGGTTTTGTGTTTTTCTTATGCTTTGTTTGTATGACAGAGGCAAGAAGAGAGATTCCCAACTCTGGTGATATTGACGAAAGAACTTTGAGGAGAATAAGAAGAGAAGCCAGAGGGAAGGGAGTCGTAGGTGAAGAAGTTCTTGAGGAAAAATTCTAAGAGATGGAAGGAAACACTTCCAATGCTAATCAAGAAGGAGTGGCCAACAACAACAATCCACCTCAGAGAAGAGTTTTGGCTTCCTATACATTTGCAAATCCTAGACATTGTGGGAGTAGCATCCTTACCCCAAATGTTAATACAAACAACTTTGAACTAAAGCCACAACTCATCACATTGGTTCAAAATAACTGCTCCTATGGAGGAGGACCACTTGAAGATCCAAACCAACACTTATCCACTTTCTTGAGGATTTATGATACTGTCAAAACCAATGGTGTGCATCCTGACAGCTACAAGCTACTATTATTTCTATTTTCCCTCAGAGACAAAGCTACTCAATGGTTGGAATCCTTCCTAAAAGAGAGCATCAACAATTGGGAAGATCTAGTGAGCAAGTTCCTTGCCAAATTTTATCCACCTCAAAGGATCATCAGGCTGAAGACTGAAGTACAAACATTCACACAGACTGGGAAAGAGATTCAAAAGGAATCCCAAGCCACTTGAAAAGAATACACCTCATTCCTGAGGCCAAGGGGTGGTATGAGATAGTAAGGAGATCTATACTTCCTACTAAAAGTACCTCAGGGGTCACAATCAAGCGAGCACTCTTGACATATTGCATCCTACATGGAGGAGAAATCAACCTCGCACAACTCATAGCCGACAGTATTCAAGAGATAGCTGAAAGCACAAATAAATCAACTAGGCTTGGTCATCCAAGCACCATTCTAAGGCTATGCAACAAAGCTAGAGTGATCTTTGAAGATGAGGTCACAGAGAAAGTAAAAAAAGGGAAGGGAATCACAAAGAGAAATATGGAAGGAATTACTAAGGATGGTGATCAAGAAGAAAGACACCAAAAGAGAAGAAGATCAGAGGAGGAGAAAGAGCAAGCTCACAGTGCCATAGACATGAGTCAATTACAAAGAGCTCTTGAGGAAATATCACTACAAAATGTGAGAGCACAAGAGCAGTATTCAAGGTAACAAGAGCAATATCTAGAGCACCGGGAGCAATATTTGAAAGATAGGGAGCAAAATGAAGCTTGGTAGCACAAAATAGAGGAGAGACAACAGAGCTGGCAGCAACAAATGATGGTCCAACAACAAGAATTTCAAGCCAAGATTCTTGAGGAGCAAAGAGAATAAACAACAAATCTTCAAGAGTCATATGGCAAAATGTTCCTGATCCAAGCCAAATATGGGGAATATACTCACAACTTGTATCAGTGGAAGAACATTCATCATACTATTGGAGAGGTTAGACATGTGCAACAATTAGAGTATGATGAAAATATGCAAGCAACGTTAGAGTATTTGACCCACAGTATGCCAGCACTAGATCCACAAATTAAACCATTTGAGTAGTGCCAAGAATTTAAAGACTGACAGAAAGCAAGGTCTCATCACTATACAGAGGTAATACATCAAAGATTGGAGGCAGTTGGGCTCTCAGGTCTCATAGACCCTATCTGGGATAGAAGGTGCCCTAGTGAAGAAGTTCAAGACTATTCCAAGCTTGGGAAAAGAAAGAAGAAGGGAGAATCAAGCAAAAGCCAGGAGCACAACAACTAAAAGGTGGTGAAGTTCTTTCATAATTTCAAATTAAATAAGGAAAATGTATATCTGAAACATGATATGCCTCCAAGTGCCCTTTGTTCTGCAAAATTTTGTTTAGCTAGAATAAGTAATCTGCATGATAATCTTGTCATCCTTCATTAGCTTGAGTATTTTGTTTTGTTCCGCTTGTTGTTTGAATAAGAGAAAAAATGTTTCATTTAGAAAAGTAATTGTTCAATGTTGCAAAAGTTAGGATGAAAGTTAGTGGTGGTATGTATTTGATTCAATTGTTAGCTCACAAAATAAATGCTGCATAATGACATGTTCTTTGAAGTCTAAGCTAGTTTGCTACTATGAAGCCTTGTATTATTGAAAATCCCTTGAAAATGAATCAAAATAGAAACAAAAAGAAATAGAAAAGCCAAAAAGTGCCAAAGAAATAAACAATAAGGCTAGACACTAATAGCTTGGACCCTAGGACACATGTCTGTGGTGTTTTTGTACTAGGATATGCTTGGACAAGTAAGTTCTGAGGAGTATTTCAAAACATGGCCACTTAGATCAACTGATTTGGGATTGCCAACTGAAAGTCCACAACAAAGAGCAACCTAGCTACAAAACACTTAGTTATCCAAAGAGATGCTGGGCACCAATGATCCTAGGAAAAAAAAAAGGTGAGCCATGTGTCTGTGGTGAAGGAATGTTGAGTACAATTAAGCCAAAAGCTACTGCAACATTTGCCACCAAGCCTTCAATAAGTAATAAGCTCTCTAAGCAAAAGAAAGAAGGAAAAAGCTAACAAGGGAAGTAAGCAGAAAGCAAGGCATTGTAGCAGCAACTCTAGTGAACCCTTGAGGAAACATTGTTATTTAGCAGTACGTAATAAATGAGCCACCATTGATGTGCATAAAACCCCATGAACCAAGTTCAACTATCTGCCAAATAAGGACATGCATACTTCTCTATTCCATCTTAATTTCTCTTATGTTTATTGCTTGCTTGGGGACAAGCAAGTTTTAAGTTTGGTGTTGTGATGACAAGTCATCTTGTGCTAATTTTTTAGCAATTTTTCACTTCTTTCATTAAGTTTTATGCACTTTCTTGTATTACAAGTTAGTAATTTAGAGTGGATTTGCATGGTTTCTTTGAATCAATCAACCACCCTTTAATTTATACTAAATCATGAGGTTTAAGCTAAATTTAATTGATTTTTAGATGATTTATAAACCTTGTGAATTTGGTGATACTTTGATTGGTTGTTTTGATTACTTGTAGGTGAAGAAAAGAAGAAAAAAAGAAAGCGTAGCCTAAGAACTTTTACCCAAGGAAGAGAAAAGTGTGGCAAAAGAAACAAGGAAGCATGGCACATTGAATAAGGAAAGCCACAGTGCTCTCCCCAAGAGCTCAGTGCTCTCCAAGGGAGCACAATAATGAACCAAGGACGAAAGGCTTGGATGCTACGCTCTCCTTGAGAGTTGAGCATTATAATGAACCAAGGAAGAAGGGGGAGAAGCATAATGCTCCGCTCTTGTCAAGAGCATTATCGGGCTCCATCCAAAATAAATCCAAAGAGAAAAGCTTGCAAATGCTTGCCACAAGGTTCGAACTCATAAGCAAGGGGGAGTGAGAGAGTGCTACTCTCCAAGGAATTAAGCCAAACTTAGCTGAAATGCAACCTCCAAGGATCGAACCAAGCACCTAAGGAAAGGAAGGAAGTGCTACTCACCAAGGAAAATAAAACAAAAAGGGCCAGCAATGCCTCCCCAGGGTTTCGAACTGGGACCTCACCCAAGCAAAAAGAGTGCTGCGCTCTTACCAAGAGCTGAACGCTACTCTCCTTACTCCTTGATGTATGAAGCGCGAGTGTGACATGGCCAGGGAGGCATGACACGCACAGCTTGACACGGCCCAGGAGCTTGGTGTGCACAAGACAAGCCCCAAGGCAGCATGATGCTGCGCTCTCAAGGAGAGCAGAGTGCTACCCTGATGCACACAAGTTCGGCACGCTACAATGGGCCAAGGACACAAGCCACAATGCTGCGCTCTCACCAGGAGAAGAGCACACTACTGGGAGCAAACACCCATGAGCCACAATTGAACCAAAATTCAATTTAATTTCAATTCTTCACCAAATTAAAAGGCCCACTCCAAATTCAAAAATCCAAAAACAGGAAGTGTATAAATAGAAGCTAGTTTGATTTAGATAAAAACCTTTTTCTTCTTTTAGAATTTTCACTGGTAATTGGGAGAGTTTTTTTGGATTTTGGATCTTTAAGAATTGGGAGGGAGAATTGATCTCTCTTCTTCCTTGTTCTTGATTATGCATTCTTTACTTCTTATTTTAGATCTTGGGTGGAGAATTGAAGAAATTTTGTTTCAATCTCACCTTGAGATCCCTTTGTTTATTTTCTGCATAATTCTAGAAACTGTGATTTGAATCCAAATTCTATTTACTGCTGTCATCTTCTACCTCTTCTGCAATTTACTCTTCCATTTCTTTAGCAATTGTTCTTATTAGATCAAGGAAGGATTTGAGATCTAGACTTGTTTTCTAGTCTCCTCCACCCCTGAGATCTTCAATTTCTCTTTAGTTATTGCAATTGAGCTGCATTCTACTTTCTGTTTGGTTTTCAAAGTAATTTTCCTTTCCTTGTTTAAATCTGCTGCATCTTAATTCTTCTTCTATTTCTTTACTGATTGTCATTTACTTTTTCTTATTTAATTTCTGCAATCCCAATTCCCAAATCCTTTTATGATTCAAGTCATTTATATTTCTTCCACTTTAAGTTTCAGTTATTTACGTTTCTTCCAATCTAAGTTTCTGTAATTTATATTACTTACACTTTAAGATTCAGCTCTTTTAATTCTTCTGCACTTTAAATTCTTGTCAATTAACCCTCTCCCTTTATATTTCATGCAATTTAGCTTCTGTTGGATACAAATCACTCAAATCAACACTTGATTCGCTTGACTAAATCAACCACTAAACTAAAATTGCTCAATCCTTCAATCCATGTGGGATCGACCTCACTCATGTGAGTTATTACTACTTGATGCGACCCGGTACACTTGCCGGTGAGATTTGGGTGTTGGAATTCATTTTCCAAAATATCCATCAGTCCACACTGCAATGAAACAGAGAGTTGCATAGAGGTTGAGTTCATTGAACCACCAATTCAAGAAGTTCTTAACGAAGAGGATGCTCCAACTATCCAACAATATCTAAGTTCTAAGATCAAATATGTGAAGGCAGTAGAAACAAGCACCAAAAGGAGGATTATGACTGAAAGACAAAGGATCATGTCCATGAAAAAGAGACGGTCAAAGAACAATCCAATTCCTAATCCAACAAGCAAGTTTACTCAAGCCAATCACAAAAGAAAGCTTGTTGGAAAGTGGCACTCACAACAAGGGGTATTAATTGGCTCATTTCTCCACTTGAGGTCATTCCTCTTAACAAATTGGAAGAAGAGGAAGAAATTCATGAACAAAATGTCAAGCTAATGACTATAAAAGAGCGCTTGTTGGGAGGCAACCCAACCAGAGGTAGTTTTCTTTTTCTAGTTATTTCAATAAAAGAGTTAAGTAGATTTAGCTGTATTGCAAGAAGCTAAGTTTGGTGTTGCACACCAAAACAATTCAAGGGTGAATGTGGGATGCTAAGTTAGGTGTTCCACCAAAGGTTTCATTAAAAACACATTTCATCCCTCAGCACAATTAGCCACTAGCTCAAAACAATCAGAGAAACTACTTAACAATTATTTAATTTCTAGTTCATAGTTATTTTCTTAATAAAAGCACATGAGGTTCTCTACATGTATTCGATCTGCTGTATTAGGCAAGGAACTAAGTTTGGTGTTCACACACCAACTTAAGTTCAGAAAATCACAAGCATACATGCATGCTAACCATCTCTTAAGTGCTTGGGGAACAAGCAACTTCCAATATCTTTGCAGGAAGACAATCAATCTCTTGGAAAGAATGGAAACCATCATCTGAAAGATGAAGAAGGGTACAAAAGCTAAAGATGGTGATGACAAGGAGGAAACAAGTGGACTCCATGAGGTTGTATTGTTACTTGACTATATTCAGCTTAAATCTGTAATTGGAAGTGCAATTGTACCCCTGTTGAATTGTGTCTTGTTAGTTATGAGTCAATTGTTCTTTGTTTGTTTTTATGCTGTTATGGCTTGCTAGCCTAAGTACTTGCTTATTTTCATCCTGCTTGAATTGTATGATGTGTCCTTGAGCAAGAGATGAAAATGATTTGATCCGAAGAATGCAATATCTCCTAAGCCCAATGAATTCCTCATTCTGATCTTCCCATTCTCTTTACTTTTTGTTGTTACATTCATGCTTAACAATCCCCATTCCCATTTAATTTCTTACAATTTAAGCTTCTATACTTTAATTTTCTGTAATTTAAATTTCTGCTTCTTACATTCCTGCAATTTAAATTCAGTTATTTACATTTCTTGCTCTTTAAGTTTCCCGCCTATTTAAATTCTGCAATCATCAATTCAAATCTGATCCAGTTTAACTAGAACATTTCTCCAATTAAATTTGATCAACCAACCAATCGCTATGGGATTCGACCTCACTCAATAGTGAGTTTTTACTTGACGACAATCCGGTGCACTTGCTGGTGGAAATTTGTTGAGAGACAAGTTTTCGTGTATCAATGAATACAGAAGCTGATTAGTCGCAGTTGTCTCAATAAGCTCGTGATCCTCTTCATTGGTCTTTCTCAAATGTATGAAACCACCAGCAGAGTGGTCCAGAGACATTTTAGCCATGTCTGAAAGTCCATAGTAGAAGATGTCTAACTGTACGCATTCTGAAAATATTTTAGTGGGACCTTTTCTTAGCATCGTTCTATACCTCCCCCATGCATCATGAAGAGATTCATTATCTCCTTGTTTGAAGCCTTGGATGTCTAGTCTTAGCTGGGTCAGTTTCCTTGGAGGGAAGTATCGATTTAAAAACTTGTCCACTAGCTATTTCCAAGTTTTCAAGCTAGATCTGGGCTGGTTATCTAACCACCTCTTTGCTTGGTCCTTTACACCAAAAGGAAAGAGCAATAGTCTCTAGACATCTTGGTCCACTCCCTCATTGTATACTGTGTCAGCAATCTTTAAGAAATTTGCCAATAACTCTGCAAGTTCTTCTTGTGGAAGACCATAATACTGGCAGTTTTGCTGCACTAAAGTAATGAGTTGAGGGTTTAATTCAAAGCTACTTGCTCTGATGTTAGGTATGCTAATATTTCTTCCATAGAAGTCAGTAGTGGGGTTTGTATAGGATCCCAGAGTTCTTCTGAACTCTTCATTCCCATCTGGGTTCATGATGAAGAAAGGTAAAAGAAGAAGAATAATTAAGGGATACGATGTAAATTATGATTAAGATATTTTTATTTTTATTTTATTTATTAATTAAATTCGAAAATAAAGGTTAATTAATTAAAAAAATTGAAAATTAGTTAATGAATTTAGAAAAAGAAGAGAGAGAAAGAGAAAAAGAAATTTCAAAAATTAGAAGAGAGAAGAATTAGTTGGGAAGTTTTGAAAAAGAAGAGAAAACAAGTAACTAATTAAGAAAGATTTGAAAACAAGATAAGATAAAAGATTAGAAATGATTTGATTTTGAAATTATTTGAAAGGGTCAACAAGATAAGATAAGATTTGAAAAGATTTGAAAAATATTTAATTTTAAAATTTAATAGAAGATAAGAAAAGATTTTAAATTAAAGATAAGATAAGGTAGGTAAGAAAGATAAGATAAGGAAGTTAAGAAAAGATAAGTTTTAAATTAAAAAGATTTGAAATAAAAATAAAAAAGTTAGTTTCTAATTTAAAAAGATTTGAAATTTAAATTTTAAAAGAAAAATAAGATAAGAAAGAATCAAATTTTAAAAGATTTGAAAAGAAGTTGAAGAAGATAAGATTTGAAATTTGAATTCTGAAAAATATTTGATTTTAAAAGTTGAAATTTGAAAATTAAATTTTGAAATTTGAATTTTGAAATTTGAATTTTGAAATTTGAATTTGAAATTTTAAATTTTGAAATTTTAAATTTTGAATTTGAAACAAGATAAGATAAAGATTTGAAAAAGGTTTTATTTTTGAAAAGATTTGTTTTGAAATTTAAAATTTGAAATTTGAATTCTAAATTTTGAAAGTTGAAATTGAAATTTAAAATTTGAATTTGAAATAAGGTGAGATAAGATTTTTGAATTTTGAAGAAAGATAAAAAGATAAGATAAGATTTTGAAAAAGATAAGATTTTTGAAAAGATTTGAATTTTGAAATTTAAAACCAAGATAAGATAAGATAAAAATTTTGAAATTAAAATTTGAAATTTTAAGTGAAATTTTCGAAAATAGTTGTAAAATAAAGATAGAAAAAATATTTTTTTGATTTTTTGAATTAATGAAGAAAGAGAAAAACAACCAAAAGACACCAAACTTAAAATTTTTAGATCTAAGACACTAAATTTTCGAAAATTGAAAGGAAAAACATCAAAAGACACCAAACTTAAAAATTTTAAGATTAAAACAAGAAAAAAAAATAAGAACACTTTGAAGATCAAGAAGAACACCAAGAATAAAACTCAAAGAATTCAAAGAAAACAATAACACACAAAGGACACCAAACTTAAAAATTTTGAAAACCGAAGACACAATTTTTGAAAATTTTAAAATAAAAAGACTAAAAGACACCAAACTTAAAATTTTTTAAATCAAACAAGAAAAATAACCAAGAATAATTCGAATATAAAGAACGAAAAAACAAGAACAGGTTAAAAGAAATGAAAGCCAAAGTGACCAAGGGACACCAAACTTAAAGATTGACATAAGACTCAAACAAAAGACACTTTTTTTAAAAATTTTTTGGAAAAAGACACCAAGAAATTCAAAACTTTTACCAAGAACAAGAACTACAGACTCAAACAAAAGATAAAGATTAATAAAGAAAAGAAAATATTTTTGAAGAAATTTACCTAATCTAAGCAACAAGATAATCTATCTGTTGTCAAACTCGAACAATCCCCGGCAACGGCACCAAAAACTTGGTGCACGAATCCCCACACTTCGTACAGCTGAACCAGCAAGTGTACTGGGTCGTCCAAGTAATACCTGAGTGAGTCAGGGTCGATCCCACGAGGATTGTGGTTTGAAGCAAGCTATGGTTATCTTGCAGATCTTTGTCATGTGGATAAAAGAGTTATTGGTTTGAATTTGGTTAAAATCATAAAAGGAATGAAAAAGGGTAATTAGAACTCAGAAGTTGTGTACACTATGATAAGAAGGTGGTTAAGGCTTGGAGATGCTTTGACCTTCAGGATTAACTCTGGTATTACTGTCTTCTTCAATTGTGAATGATTTCTTCTATGGCAGGCTATATGTGATCAACGCCGTACGGCCGCGGTAGCTAATCTCCTCCAGATCTGAACCCCAGGGTTAGTGCGGATCCATTCTGATTGAGGGTGAAGCTCCTGCAGTCCATTCTCCTTAATGATCCTACTCAAAACGCCATAGACAAGGTCGAATATTCCGGATCAGAGAATGTTGTGCCCTTGGGTTCTAGCCTCTACTACAGAGACCCTAATGTGCCCATACCTCGGCTGAACTGGTGTCTTGAGAAGTCCCAAACGAAGTCGTGGATTAGCCGTCTAAGAGATGTATAATCAAGATGGCGGTTCGAGGCTTTCCAGTCACGTATTCACATGAACCTAAGAAGAACACGGGTTGTTGTCAAGCACACAGTCTAAGTATGAAGAACGGAGCTGATTGTCACGGATCATCCCATTCATCAAGTTGATGAACGAATATATATCTTAGAATTGAATCAATCACGGATTGAAGAGAAACAGTAATACTTTTATTAATTCATAGAACTCAGCAGAGCTCTTCCCCTCAACCTAGGAGGTTTAGAAATTCATACTGATAGGAAACACAATGATAAATGAAAATATGGCATAAAGTTCTGTTTGATTATGTATAATATCCCTTAAATACTAAACTAATGATTAAGGATTACATAAGAAAGGGTAAAATAGTCTTTTAGTGCTAAAATCCACTTCTGGAGCCCACTTGGTGAGTGTTTGGGCTGAGATTTGATGAGACCCATGTGCTAGGAGGCCTCTAGGGCATTGAACGCTAGCTAGGGGGTCCTCTTTGGGCGTTTGGACGTTGGTCTCCTCCTTTGGGTGCTGGACGCCTAGAATGGGGCAGGAAGCTGGCGTTGGATGCCAGTTTTGGGCCTTCTATTGAGAACGCTCCATTTGGACTTCTGTAGCTCCAAAAAAGCTCTTCCGAGTGCAAGGGGGTCAGATCCAGACAACATCTGTAGTGCTTCTCTGTCTCTGAATCAAACTTTTGCTCCAGCTCCTCAATTTCAGCCAGAAAATACCTAAAATTGCATAAAAACACAAAAACTCATAGTAGAATCTAAAAATGTAAATTTAACACTAAAACCTGTGAAAAATAAATAAAACTTGAACAAAACATGCTAAAAACTAATGAAACTGATTGCAAAAAGCATATAAAATATCCGCTGATCAGGTTGAGTAATTAGAGACTCTTAACTTGTCAAAATCTAATATTGATTGTTAATCAAAGGTTTCTAATACTTGAATTCCACTAAATCTAATCTTTCATCAGGATTTGATTAGGACTTATCGAATATAGTCAGTTGTGCTTACTTGACTTTCCTTTAATTCTTAGAGGATACCTAAGTGAGAGTAATAGACAATTTTCATCATAATTGAGGATGAAAATGAGGATAGGAATTCTAATTCTCACCCCTAGCCAAGAATTTTTAGTTAGTTAATCTATTAATTGGTAATTTTAGTTAGTTAATGAAGGATCCCTAATCTTTCATTGCATGCTTGTTAGTTAGTTAATTTATTAATTGGTAATTTTAGTTGTCCACTTTTAATTGTTATTTGTTCATTGCCTTTATTTTATTGTCACTTTACTTTTTCTGCAAGCAATTCAAAAACCCCCTAAACTTTCCTAACCAATGATGTGCATTTAATTACAAGTCCTAGGAAAAATAACTTGGGACTCTACTCCCATAAATTGATTTGATTATTGTGACATTCTTCTAAACATTGATTGGGGATCACTTTCAGTTTAGACCATAGTTGCGACATTTGAGTTGAAAATCCTTTGGAATTTTCTAAGCCGGCATTTATCCCCCATCAAATACCACCTTCCTTGCTTCTCCCAAAGGCATCTTTGATTGTACTTCTCCTCATTTGCTCGTGCCTCAAAAAGTGGCTTGGAAAAATTCCATTCTTGATCTTCTAGAATGTTTCCCTAGAAGTGTTGCTTGAGTGAGTCCTCTATTGATGCCTTTGTTGCTTCCTTTTCTATCATTTTCTAGAAAAATTCATTAACTCAAAGCAATCAAAGTAGTATTCATATTAAGCACCAAAACACTTCATAATTGAGCATAATTCATTGACTTTCTAAATGAAATAAGATAGAAAAATGACTCATGATGCACATGCATCAGTTAGTAACTCTACATTCATTCTGATATAGACATGAAAAATAAACATCATGATAAGATGTCCAATAGCTGTAACATTGAACATAATTAACTTGCAATAGAATTAGATTTCTCTTTTAGGTATATCTTTTGGGAGAAATGGCTAACAATCTTAAGGTAAGAACTAAGAAAATATTTTACGTAGCTTATGATTGATGCATGAGCATCTTTAGTTGTTTTTTATTATTTTCTTGAATAAAGTTAGCGATTTTTTTGTTATAATTGAGATTTTTTGTGCTTTAATCGTTATTTCTTGGAGTTTCTTTGAGCTTTGGTATGTATAGGAAGTAGTGAAAGATTTTAGGCAAGAACAAAGGAGGAGAAGGACAACCAAAGAAGCCCCTGGGAGAACCAAGAAAAGTGGAACACAAAAGGAAATAACCTCCCAGGGAACCAAGAATTGAAAACATGTCCAGAGAAGTTCAAAGAGAATTTGCAACCCTGACCTCTTCATACGCCAGCAAGGATAACTTGAACTATAGAGGTCCAAAAGAAGCAATTCCAATGACATTAGAAAGCAAACTTCCAGAGATTTCCAAAGATATATAATTGTTTATAGTGGATATGCGTCTAACGCAGCCTCCTCTTGCGCTAAATGCAGTCCAATCTCAAGTCTAATTGAACAATGTGTCCAACATATAGATCCATATGTCTAACGCAGCTCTCTCTGACCTCTTCATACTCCAATGAGCATTAATTGAGCTAGAGAGGTCTAAATGAAGCAGTTCAAGCAGCATTAGAAAACTAACATTAAAGCTTTCCAACAATATATATGTGTGTGTGTGTGTGTGTGTGTGTGTGTGTGTGTGTGTGTGTGTGTGTGTGTGTGTGTGTGTTTATAGTGGACTTGCATATAAAATAGCCTCTTCCTGCGTTGGAGGCAGCCACACTCAAGCCATAAAAAGAACTTCCAGGGAGAAAAAAAAGCCATGCATTCAATGCATGAAATCACAAGTCTAACGCACCTAGGACAGAGCCCCTAGAGTGCCCAAGACAGCCATGCGTCCAATGCACCAAGGGTTGCGTCCAACGCAACCTCCCTTTCTCCAAGCCATGCATCTAACGCATGGATCATGCGTCCAACGTGCCAGCTTCTAAGCACCTCCAATGGCTGCCCAAGACCCATGCGCCTAATGCATAGCCATGCATCCAACATGCTTGCTTCAAGTCCAATGCACCATCCCTCCATCCAAGCATACCAGAGCCTCCAAATCCTTCACAAATCTCTCCAACTTCAAGGGCTTGCTTTGTTGATCCAAGATTAAGTTTCAAGCCCATGATTTTAACAAAGCAATACACCATGTTTTGAATTTTAAATACAAGAAAGATCACTAATTAATTAGGAATTATTAGAAAATGTTTGATTTGATTATATTTGATTTTGTTTTGATTTAGTTTGAGTTTGAATTCTGAATTATTATTAGGGTTAGTATTTAAAGGGAAGGAGACACATACGTGCTCCTCCCAGCCTTCAATCATTTTTCAATTCATTATTTTTTATTTTCAAGCACCGTGAGCAACTAATCTTCTCGGTTAAGATTTAGAGCTCTGTTGATTCTAATGGACCAATGTTACAGCTTTTCTATTTTTTATTAATGCATTGATGTTTTCTTAAGAAAAGATTTTCGTTCCTCTTCACAAGGATTCGAATGTATTGGAAAATAATTCTAATTTGACTTAAATTCTCTTATCAGCTTGGAAAGGTTGATTATTGGAATTAAGCTTGAAAACTTCTTCTGATAATTCTTTAAGTTTCAAAAATAGATTTGATAAGTGACATTGAATCAACTTGGTTTAGTTCTTAAGGATTATGTGGCGTTAAATTAGTGAACGTACTTCACCTATTATCATAATCAATTGATCAACGAATTGACAGTTTATTAAGAAAAGAGAAATTGAATTACCAAGGGATTGAGATTTGGTAATTTATCATTTGCCATAGATACATCTTTGTATGATCAAAGTAGAAAGTGAAAAGCATTCTTCCTGAAGTCGTAACAGCTCTGAAACCTTAACTCTTTTAATTATATTACCCTCTCAACCATTTGCAACTTGCTTTTTTTTAATTCATTGTTTTTGTGCAAAATACCTCTGAAACCCTAGCTTTTTATTGTCTAACTAGAATAAACAATTAACCATTGCTTTCTTAGTCCATTAATTCTCGTGGAAACGATAACCCACTCCAAGTGTATTACTTGATACGACTCGGTGCACTTGCCGATAGTTTGGAATTATTTCATCAAAGTTTTTGTGCGTTGTCGGGGATTAATTGAGCTTAACAATAAACCAGTTAATTGAATACCTAGATTAAATCCTTTTTCTTTTTTTTTCATTATTTACCTCACTGGAAATCTCCTTCACTTTGTCGTCGGGGATTCCAAATTTTCTTATTGTCTGTGTGTTTATGCAGGATAATAAGGATAAAGAGTCTCTCCACTTTGATTCAAAAATTGAAAGAACTCTCTACAGAATAAGAAGACACAAATCTAGAGATCAAAGAGAGGAAATTCAATCAGTGGAAGAAATAGAAGAGTCTGAAGATCGTAGCACAATAGCAGACAACATCAACAACGTTCCTAACAATAACAATGCCAATGCTAGAAGGACACTTAGGGCTTTCACCAAATCGACTCGTAGAAATTGTAGAAGCAGTATTGTAGCACCTACTGTGGAGGCAAACAACTTTGAATGGAAGCCTCAACTCGTCTCCTTGGTGCAACAAAATTACCAATTTAGTGGGAGTCCTAAAAAAATCCTTATTTGCAATATCCAACTTCCAACTAATATGTGACACAATAAAATATAATTGAATCTTATTCAAACCCTATTGATTGAGGTTGTTCCTATTCTATGTAAGGGACCAAGCCAAGCAGTGGCTTTAAACTCAACCAAAGGAGAGTATAGCCATATGGGATGACTTGGTCAATAAGTTATTAACCAAATTCTTCCCACTACAGAAATTGGCAAAGCTGAGACATGATATCTAGACTTTCACACAGTAACATGGAGAATCCCTATATGATGTCTTAAAAAGATACAAGAAAATGGTAAGAAAGTGCCCCCTGGATATGTTTGCTGACTGGGTACAACTCCAGATTTTGTATGATGGAATCACTCCCGCTTCTAGGAATTTACTAGACTCCTCAACTGGATCATCTTTTCACATGAAGACAACTGAAGAAGCTTTGGAGTTAATTGAGATAATGGTTGATGAGCGGATATTTTATACCCTTTTTGGCACTATTTTTTTAGTGTTTTTAGTCATATTTTGTTAAGTTTTATTATGTTTTAGTAGGTTTTAGTGAAAAATTTGCATTTTGGATGCTACTTTGAATTTTTGTGTTTTTCTTATGATTTTAGGTGATTTTTGGATGAATTTGGCAAGTTTTGGCAAAGTCTGATTCAGAAGCAAAGAAAGGCTAGCAGATGCTGTCAAATCCTGACCTCCATGCATTCAAACCAGCATTTCTAAAGCTACAAAGGACTAAATAACGCTCTCTCAATGGCGTTAGAAAGCTAACTTCCAGATCTTTCCATCAATATATAATAGTCTGTACTTTTCTTTGGAAAGGACTGCCCAAAATGGGCGTTCACTTACCCACTTTCTGGCGTTCAATGCCACAGGAGGACCAAGGCTAGCGTTGAACACCCAAAACTGGTGTTCAACGCCACCAAGGGAGCATCAAGGTAGCATGGACACCCCCCTAATGGGCGTTCAACACCCACTCATCCATGTTAGATTCCAGCTCAGCCAAAATACTCACCAAGTGGGCCTAGAAGTGGATTTTTGCACCTTTTAGCTTAGTTTATTTTATTTTTGTAATTTCTAATTATTATGAATATCTTTTTAGGTCTAGTTATTAGTATAAATATAAGGAAGATCACTCTTGTTAAGGATCTTCATCTTGAGCTTCACAAAACTTATCATACATCATTTCTGTACAGTATGAGCAGCTAAACCTACTAGGTTAAGGATAGGAGCTCTGCTCATTCCCATGGGTTAATATTATTGCTTTTCGACTTTAATGCATGTTTGATTCCATTCTATGATGTGTTATTATTCTTCATCTTTGTGAATTTGGGGTGAAATGAGAGTATGACCTCTTATTCTACATGAGTTCTTTACGAATCTTGACCCAGATATTATTGAGCTACAGCTTGAGAGTACATCACAGGTTCTAACAAGTTATCTGCACTAATTGGGATATGTGACATATAATCTCGTTAGTCATGAGTAATTGAGGTCTCTGTGGTGCTAAGTCTAGAATCATAAAGCTTCATTCTCCAATCTGGAATATCCGACCTTGTCTGTAGCGTTTTGAGTAGGATCATCAGAGATTGAATTGAGTGAGCTTCACCGTCGTCCAGATTGATTGACCAATTCTGGCATTTGGTTTGGATCAGAGGAGATTAATGACCACTACCCCTGGCTAAATCACTTATACCCTTGCCATTGAATGAATCACTCATTGTTAAAGTAGTCAGTAAGAAGTATCAATCTGGAAGAACAAGCATCTTCGAGGCTTTAACTGATTTCTTACAATTGTTTCTACGTCAATTCTTTATTGCTTTCTTGATTATTTTGTTTATGCGTCTACAACAACAAGAATCAACTTTCTATTTGCCTGACTAAGATCTACAGGATAACCACAGCTTGCTCAATCCGACAATCCTCGTGGAATTGACCCTCACTCACCTGAGGTATTACCTGGATGACCCGGTGCACTTGTCAGTTCAATTGTGCGAGTTTCATTTTCGCGCACTAATGGTAAATGATCAGTACTTGTATTCCTCCGAAAGAACAATGAAGAAAAAACGATGGTGTAAGAACCGAAAGTTATTAACTATTTGATTAAAATAAAATAATAATTTAATTGCCTAAAATAGGTTCAAAAATTTAGAAATATTAATTTGAAAATTTCAAGGTAAAATTTGGATTCAGTAGATTTTTCTAACTGAAAAAATGTAATTTTCTGCGAAAAATTGTGTAAAAACGTGTACCGCTAAATTAGCCAGCAGTACTGGCTTAAGTCTATCCAGCACTGTGAGTGAGAAAATAAAACTACAAAAAAACTTAGAAAAATATTTAAAATTAAAATCCAGGCACTAATTCTAAAAGTTTTGGCCCAAAGTTGGGCCACACGGACCAAAAACTATAACTGGTTGGACCGAGCCCAAATTGGCCCCAAGCCCACCATATATATAGCCTTGTTTATAAGCCATTCAGCTCATAATACACCAAATAGAAGGAGAAAGCTACTGAGTTGAGAGTGAATGGGATGAGAAGGATTACTATTCACTTTGATCTTCACAAGCTCGTATCTTAAGCTACGGTGTTCCGATTTGAGTGTCACTTGCAACCACATATCGCTCTCGCTGAGCTCATTATTTCTAGCCAAACAATGTGGTAAGGGAATCACACTTTCTTTCCCAGCTCTCTGCCCTAGCAATTTCGTGATTTTAGATTTAGTTATTGTTTAAATTCTTTGATTTCGGTTGTTTAGGGGTGATTTAGCATTGGATTATTGTTGGATTTTGTCCTTAATACCATCAGATAAGGTAAGTCACTTTGAAACCCTTATGGATTAGTGATTTTTGAATCCTAGCATTACTTTATGCTAAATTGAATATGTATAGTTTGAATTTCATGATTGTTGGAGTTGGTTTTGGCATTTGGATTGACTTTGGTAGCTTAGACTTTGTGGAAGCTTGTTTAGAATCATTTTAAGGTTTTGTGCTAGTTTGAGAATCAGTCAAGGTATGGTTTTGGTTTCCTTTAGATAATATGTTATGTTTTGTAAAACTTAGGTTAGTAGAGCTTACTAATATTGATGATGAATATTGATGGAAATGGATGTTGAGGAGGATTGGTGATGATGTGTGATGAATGATGCTTATGATGAGTTGAATTTGTGCCAAATTTGTTAAGATTGTATTCTTGGCTTGGAAATTCTTGGTTTTGTTGAACTATGAGTAGAAGAGATGGAAAATTGACTGAAATAGGTGTGAAAATGCTTGTCGTGTATTTGAGGAGAAATTGTAGTGTGTGGAGTAGTATTTTGATGATGATTTTGGGGTTTGAATTAGAGTTTGGAAGACTAGGGAACTTTGTAAGCTTTGGCAAAATTTTATTTTTAACCAACTTCAACGAGTCATAATTTGTGCTTCGGACCCTCAATTTTGATGAAAATTGATTTAAAGAAAAGTTGGATTCTAGTGCTTTAAAATGTTCAAAGAACGGATGAAAAATGTTTTAAAATAAAAAAGTAATGCGCGTTTGAAGTTTGATGCAAAAATATGAATTCTGTAGATTTTAAAAGGTTTCAAAGGTTTCTAAGGCATGCGTCCGCAGACAATGCAAGTGACGTGAGGATTGGCTACTGCCAAGCACTCTCGCGTACGCGACACTGGCATGCGTACACGAGAATGTCATTTTTACAAGCATGTGTACGTGACTTGTAACAAGCAACGCAACATCCCTTATCTCTTTCAAGTGTCTGCGTACGTGGACATAGCTCTGGTACGCAACCTTGGCGATTTGACACCCATGCGTATGCGAGATGGGGTCTACGTATGTGAGACCCCTATTTTGCTAAACACTTGTTTTTTTTAATGGTTTCTCTAGCATTCAAAACTTTTCTAATTTCTATTTAAGTCTCTTAGCTTGTGATTAGGATTTGAGACTCCTGATGATGGGTTAGGTAACTTAATTTAGATATTTTTTGTTAATAAGTTTAGAAGATGGTGACTTAGGCATGGGAAGTTCTGTGGATAAAATTACTTGAGTGGATTGGAGGAGTGTTGAGATGATAATATATTGAGAGCTGATGATGGTTATGATAAATTTGGAACTTGGAAACGAATGATTGTGGTTGATGAGATTGATGAGATAAGTATTAATAGACTTGTGCTATATGAGTTGTAATCACTGAGATTTATTATATACTATTTATATACTGAGATTGATTAGTCTCTATACGCTTGGAAAGGACAGTGATTAATCTTGCTTATCGAGGTTACGACGCCGGTGTAAGGACGGTGATTAATCCTGCTTACATTGAGATATGAGGTTTGAGGCAGAGTATCCCGCTTGCATCTTTTCTGGCCACAAGAGTGTGCTCGGGCACTATATCCCGTAAGAGTGTGCTAGGACACTATATCTCAGGGTCCATATTTATATAGGTGACAGAAAGGCAACATCTTGAGGGGATGTGTCGGGATGGTAGTTAAACTGACACGTGATATCACGACCAATAGGACAAGCATTCACCATGTGCATCTTCTATTTGTCTCCTTGCTTGCCTAATTGCATCTTTTGCCTAAATGTATAACATGCTTACTTGCTTCCTAAATTAGTTATTGTAAATGTATATTACCGGTATTTTACTTGCTTGTATTTATCTATGTATTCTGCTGGGATTGAGGAGTCTCGGTAGGTGTGGTGATGGATCGCATGGAGGATACGTTGGCGAAGGCTCTAAGACAACAGTGTTCCTGTTAGAATTAGAAATCCCTTAAGATAGATAACCCTTTTATGGTTTAATTTTTTATTATAAGTTGAATATCTTTATATCAACGTGAAGTTCTAAGATTGCCTTTAGCGTCCCGGAACCTTATATCTTATCTATCGGGTACTATTACCATACTGAAAATATCTGATTCTCATACCATATGTTATTGTTGTTTTTCCTATGCAGGTCGCAACCCTCCTTGGTGAGTTTACGGGATAGTGACAGAGCAGAAGATCGCTTTTATCTTTTCTATTTTGTTTATCTTGTTGTAGTATCTTTCTCACTTTTGTATATTACACTTGTTGCCTTAGAGGCTTACTTTGAGAGACAGGATGTTACTATTTAACTTTAAAATCTCTGTTGTATTCTGTTTGAGCTAGCTAGCCTAAACTCCGCAATAAGTGACTAGTTCTCTTTTGTATACTATATATGTATATACTTCGATTATCTTGTATCTATGATCCTTTTCTTACCTTGTACGCATTTGTTTATCGTGTGTGAACGCTTCGCACTTTTGTATCTCTGTTATTTGTGTCTTTGAGCTTTATATCTTCATGGGGCTTCTAGTATTATTACTTTCTTCCATATATATATATATATATATATATATATATATATATATATATATATATATATATATATATTATTGTATGAGCTTTAGAACTGTCATGGGGCTTTGTTGCTCTTTACTTTATGGTTAGAGGTAAGTCTTAGACTAATAGGGGGTTACATATGGAATTGGACACAATGGACACTATTCTAGCACAAAACAGGGTATGGCTCTGCAAATTAGCACACTAACTAAACAAATGGGACATATGCAAGTCTCAGGAGTGGGAACTCAAGGAATAACTTGTGAATTTTGTGGAGGAGCCCATCAAGGTGAAAGCTGCCCATTTTCTCAAGATAATCACTCCTCTGTTGAACAAGTGAATTATATCGAAAATCCCTTTAGGCCACCACTCAATCACCTTTTTTCCGAAACTTACAACCCTGGATGGAGGAACTACCCTAACTTTGGATGGGGTAATCAAAGACAAAAACAAAACCACTTCAATAACTTCAATACTCCTTACAAACAACAAACACCTCCCACACAACCTTTCCAAAATTCTCAAAAGCCCTCCCCTCTTGAGATTGCCATGTAGAGACTCTCCTAAGCCACTTTCACTTTTATCTAATCTACCACAAATTTCATGAATGAAACTAGAATCAATTTTAAGAATCAAGAAGTCTCCATCAGGAACTTGAAAATGCAATTGGACCAATTAGCAAACCAATTTGCTAAGAAACCACAAATGCTTTCTCCAATGACACTATTCTAAATTCGAGAGAAGAATGCAAGGCCATTATGCTAAGAAGTGTAAAATTTGTGAGCAAGGAAGCCATAAGCCATGAAGAACATGATACAGAGGAGAAGAAAAAAAAGAAGGAGGTTCATTCACCAACTATTGCCCCAAAGGAGAAGGAAACAATGAAATCATATCAATCAAGAATTCTCTTCTCTCAAAGGCTTAAGCAACAGCACCTTGATGGACAATACTCCAACTTCTTGGAGGTGTTCAAGACGCTTCACATCAACATTCCATTCACAGAATCTTTAAAACAAATTCCACTAAATGCTAAATTCATAAAGGAGTTTGGTACACAGAATCGTGATCTTAACACTTCTACACATCCCCGCATAACTGACCAGCAAGTGCACTGGGTCGTCCAAGTAATACCTTACGTAAGGTATTACTTGGACGACCCAGTGCACTTGCTGGTCAGTTACGCAGAGTTGTGTAGAAGTGTTAAGATCACGATTCTGTGTACCAAGTTTTTGGCACCGTTACTGGGGATTGTTCGAGTTTAGACAACTGACAGTTTATCTTGTTGCTTAGATTGGGTAATTTTATTTTATGTTTAAGCTTTTTATTTTTAATTTCAAAAAAAATACAAAAAAAATTAATAAAATCATAAAAACCAAAAAATTTTGTGTTTCTTGTTTGAGTCAAGTGTCAAATTGCATGTTTTCGAAAATATATGCATTGTGTTCTTCATTGATCTCCAAGTTGTTCTTGATGATTTTCCTTGTTTGATCTTTAAATTTTCATGTTTTGTATCTTTTCTTGTTTTTCATATGCATTTTTTAATTTATAGTGTCTAAACATTAAAAAATTTTTAAGTTTGGTGTCTTGCATGTCTTTCTTTTCTTAAAAATTTTAAAAAATATGTTCTTGATGTTCATCATGATCTTCAAAGTGTTCTTGGTGTTCATCTTGACATTCAAAGTGTTTTTACATGCATTAGTTGTTTTGATCTTAAATTTTTATGTTTTGTGTCATTTTGTTGTTTATTCTCTTTCCTCATTAAAAATTCAAAAATCAAAAAAATATCTTTCCCTTATTTTGCTCATAATTTTCGAAATTTTGGATTGATTTAGTCAAAAATTTTTAAAATTTAGTTGTTTCTTTTTCAAAAATCAAATCCCTTTCATTTTTCTTTCATGTTTTCAAAAATCCCAAAAATTAATTTTCAAAAATCTTTTTCTTAATTTCATTTCATAATTTTCGGAATTATTGTTAACAATTAATGTTTTGATTCAAGAATTTTCAAGTTGTTACTTGCCTATTAAGAAATGATCAATCTTTAAAATTCTAGAATAATATCTTTTAGTTTCTTGTTAGTCAAGTAATCAACTTTAATTTCTAAAATCAAATCTTTTTAATTTCCTTTTCAAATCTTTTTCAAAATAAGTTTCAATCATATCTTTTTCAAAATTTAATTTCAAAATATTTTTCTAACCTCTTATCTTTTCAAAATTTGTTTTCAAATCTTTTTCAATTAATTACTTGACTTTTTGTTTGATTTTAAAAAGTTTTCTATTTCAATCACATCTTTTTCAAAACCACCTAACTACTTCTCTCTCTCTAATTTTTGAAAACCGCTAACCATTTTTTCAAAATTCTTTTTTTAACTAATTGTTTTAAATTCTAATTTTATTTTATTTCTTTTAAAATTTTCGAATACTAACAAATAATAAAAATAAAAACAAAAATATTTTTCTTTTCTTTTAATTAATAATTCAAACCCTCTCTCCTTCTCTGTGTTCGAATTTCTTCTTCTACCTCATTCTTCTATTCTTCTATTCTTATACTCACATAAAGGAATCTCTATACTGTGACATAGAGGATTCCTCTTCTTTTCTATTATCTTCTTTTTCATATGAGCAGAAACAAGGATAAAGACATTCTTATTGAAGCTGATCCTGAACCTGAAGAGACTCTGAAGAGGAAGCTAAAAGAAGCTAAAGCACAACACTCCGGAGAGGACCTGACAGAAATTTTCGAAAAAGAAGTAGACATGGCAGCCGAACCCAACAACAACGGTGGAGATACAAGGAAGGTGCTTGGTGACTTTACTGCACCAACTTCCAACTTCAATGGAAGAAGTGAATTACATGGGAGAATCCTATGGATACACTTACAATCTTTCATGGAGGAATCATCCTAATTTCTCATGGAAGGATCAGCAGAAGCCTAATCAAGGCTTCAATAATAATAATGGTGGGAGAAATAGGTTTGGCAATAGCAAGCCTTCTACATCATCTTCTGAACAACAGACAGAGAAT
This sequence comes from Arachis ipaensis, assembly GCF_059453495.1. Taxonomy (NCBI): domain Eukaryota; kingdom Viridiplantae; phylum Streptophyta; class Magnoliopsida; order Fabales; family Fabaceae; genus Arachis; species Arachis ipaensis. The sequence goes on from NC_142443.1 coordinate 80,626,502, forward strand.
TCTAAGCAGAGCCTCTTTGACTTAGCAACCATAGTCTCTGATCTATCTAAGACCACTCTCAGTTTCATGACTGAAACAAGGTCCTCCATCAGAAATCCGGAGGCACAAGTGGGTCAACTGAGTAAAAGAGTGACTGAAACTCCTCTTAGTACTCTCCCAAGCAATACAGAAGAGAATCCAAAAAGAGAGTGCAAGGCCATCAATATATCCAACATGGGCGAACCTGAAGAGAGTCAAAAGACAGTGATTTCCAGTGAAGAAGACCTCAATAGACATCCACTGACCACTAAGGAGTTCCCTCCTGAGGAACCAAAGGAATCTAAGGCTCATACAGAGACCATAGAGATTCCACTGAATTTACTGTTGCCATTCATGAGCTTTGATGAGTATTCTTCCTCTGAAGAAGATGAAGATATTATTGAAGAGCAAGTTGCTCAGTATCTAGGAGCAATCATGAAGCTAAATGCCAAATTATTTGGTAATGAGACTTGGGAGGATGAACCTCCATTGCTCATCAATGAAATGAATGCTTTGGTTCAACTAAAATTACCTCAGAAGAAATCGGATCCCAAAAAGTTCTTAATACCCTTTACCATACGCAACATGACCTTTGAGAAGGCTCTGTGTGACCTGGGGTCAGGAATAAACCTCATGCTACTCTCTGTAATGAAGAAACTAATGATCTTTGAGGTACAAGCTGCAAGAATCTCACTAGAGATGGCAGACAAATCAATGAAACAGGCTTATGGACTTGTAGAGGATGTCTTAGTGAAGGTTAAAGGCCTATACATCCCTGTTGACTTCATAATCCTAGACACTTTGAAGGATGAGGATGAATCCATCATCCTTGGAAGACCCTTCTTAGCCACAGCAAAAGCTGTGATTGATGTAGACAGAGGAGAGTTAGTCCTTCAATTGAATAAGGACTACCTTGTGTTTAAGACTCAAGGATCTTCTTCTATAACCATGGAGAGGAAGCATGAAAAGCTTCTCTCAATACATAGTCAAACAGAGCCCCCACACTCAACTTCTAAGTTTGGTGTTGGGAGGCCACCATTAAGCTCTGAGTCTCTGTGAAGCCCTCTAAGAGCTCATTGTCAAGCTATTGACATTAAAGAAGCGCTTATTGGGAGGCAACCCAATGTTATTTAATTATATTTATTTTAGACATTTGTTTTCCATTGTTATTTTATGTTTTCTTTAGGTTGATGATCATGTGAATTCATTAAAACAGTTGCAAAAATAAAGCAAAATTAAAAACAGCATCAAAAATAGCACACCTTGGAGGACAGGCTTACTGGCGTTTAAACACCAATAAGGATAGCATTCTGGGCGTTTAACGCCAGAAATGGCAGCATTCTGGGCGTTCAGAAAAACACCCAGTAAAGAAGGAATCCTGGCGTTTAACGCTAGCCAGGGTATCTGGTTGGGCGTTAAACGCCCAAAATGGCAGTCAAGTGGGCATTAAACGCCAGAATAGATAGCATTTTGAGCGTTTAACGCTAGGATGACACAATGGAGGTAACTTTGTTTCCAATTCGATTTTTTTCAATTTTTCATGTTTTAATTCATAATTTTCTTTGCATTAAACATATTTTAAACTTTCATCTTTCAATTTCTATTTTCAAAAATTAATAATCTTTTTAATTCTTTTTAATTCTCTTTTTAATTCTTTTCAATTCCTTCCAAAATGTTTTCAAAACTTACATATCTTTTCAAATTCTTTTCAACTCTTTTTCTTGTATACATCAATATGTTTTCAAAATTAATTGCATAACTCTTCTTCTACTCTCTTCTATCTTATTTTGCTCGAGGATCAGCAAAGGTTTTAAGTTTGGTGTGGAAAAGCTCAGTTTTTTGTTTTTCCATAACGATTAATGGCACCTAAGGCCGGAGAAACCTCTAGGAAGAGGAAAGGGAAGGCAGTTGCTTCCAACTCCGAGTCCTGGGAGATGGAAAAGTTCATCTCAAAAGCCCATCACTAGAAAGAGGATGGAGCAAACAAGAGAGTCCACTCATGGACCTCAACAAGAGCACTCCATTATCCTCCATAAAATCAGAGAGGACCAAAAGGCCATGAAAGAAGAGCAACAAAGGCAAGGAAGAGATATTGAGGAGCTAAAGCACTCCATGGGATCTTCAAGAAGAAAAACTAGCCGCCATTACTAAGGTGGACCTGTTCTTTAATTTCCTTGTTCTTATTTTTCTGTTTTTCGAATTATATGCTTTATGTTTTGTTTATGTTTGTGTCTTTATTACATGATCATTAGTGTCTAGTGTCTATGTCTTAAAGCTATGAATGTCCTATGAATCCTTCACATTTCTTAAATGAAAAATGTTTTTATTTGCAAAAGAACAAGAAGTACATGAATTTTGAATTTTATCTTGAAATTAGTTTAATTCTTTTGATATGGTGGCAATACTTTTTGTTTTCTGAATAAATGCTTGAACAGTGCATATTTCTGATATTGTTGTTTATGAATGTTAAAATTCTTGGCTCTTAAAAGAATAATGAAAAAAGGGAAATGTTATTGATAATCTGAAAAATCATAAAATTGATTCTTGAAGCAAGAAAAAGCAGTGAATAGAAAAAGCTTGCGAAAAAATCTATGAAAAAGAAAAAAAAGGAAAAAAATTGCGAAAAATAAAAAAGAAAAGAAAAGAAAAGAAAAAGCAAACAGAAAAAGCCAATAACCCTTTAAACCAAAAGGCAAGGGTAAAAAGGATCCAACGCTTTGAGCATTAATGGATAGGAGGGCCTAAAGGAATAAAATCCTGGCCTAAGCGGCTAATCTAAGCTGTCCCTAACCATGTGCTTGTGGCGTGAAGGTGTCAAGTGAAAAGCTTGAGACTGAGCGGTTAAAGTCGTGGTCCAAAGCAAAAAGAGTGTGCTTAAGAGCTCTGGGCACCTCTAACTGGGGACTCTAGCAAAGCTGAGTCACAATCTGAAAAGGTTCACCCAGTTATGTGTCTGTGGCATTTATGTATCTAGTGGTAATACTGGAAAACAAAATGCTTAGGGTCACGGCCAAGACTCATAAAGTAGCTGTGTTCAAGAATCAACATATTGAACTAGGAGAATCAATAACACTATCTGAATTCTGAGTTCTTATGGATGCCAATCATTCTAAACTTCAAAGGATAAAGTGAGATGCCAAAACTGTTCAGAAGCAAAAAGGCTACAAGTCCCGCTCATCTAATTGAAGCTAATCTTCATTGGTATTTTTGCGATTTATTGTATTTTCTCTTCTTTTTATCCTATTCTTTTTTAGTTGCTTGGCGACAAGCAATAATTTATGTTTGGTGTTGTGATGAGTGGATAATTTATACCCTTTTTGGTAATATTTTTACATAGTTTTTAGTATGTTTTAGTTACTTTTTATTATATTTTTATTAGTTTTTATGCAAAAATCACATTTTTGGACTTTAGTATGAGTTTGTGTGTTTTTCTGTAATTTCAGGTATTTTCTGGCTGAAATTGAGGAACCTGAGCAAAAATTTGATTCAGAGGCTGAAAAAGGACTGCAGATGCTGTTGGATTCTGACCCTCTTGCACTCGAAGTGGATTTTCTGGAGCTACAGAAGCCCAATTGGCACACTCTCAATTGCGTTGGAAAGTAGACATTCTGGGCTTTCCAGTAATATATAATAGTCTATACTTTGCCCGAGATTTGATGGCCCAAACTGGCATCCAAAGCCAGCCTAAAACTTTCTGGCGTAAAACGCCCAAACTGGCACCAGAATTGGAGTTAAACGCCCAAACTGGCACTCAAGCTGGCGTTTAATTCCAGGAATAACCTATACACGTGAAAGTGGGCCTCGGAAGTGGATTTCTGCACTATCTGTACTTAGTTACTCATTTTCTGTAAACCTAAGTTACTAGTTTAGTATAAATAGCACTTTTTACTATTGTATTCGCATGCTATCAGAGACCATTGTTCACGTTTGGAGGCTGGCCTCACGGCCATGCCTAGACCTTGTTTCACTTATGTATTTTCTATGGTGGAGTTTCTACATCCCATAGATTAAGGTGTGGAGCTCTGCTGTTCTTCATGAATTAATGCAAGTACTATTGGTTTTCTTTCAATTCACGCCTGCTTCTTCTCCAAGATATACTCTCGTACTTAATTCAGTTAAGTCAGAATAAAGGGGTGACCCGTGACAATCTCCCAATCTTCGTTACTCGCTTAGCCAAGATCCGCGTGCCTAACAACCACAAAGCGGTCTACATGATGTTCAACGTAGTCATTGGACGACAGCTGGAGTATATTCTCTTGGGTATCTAATACACAGACCGAGTCCATGAGATTAGTATCTTCGTGGTATAGGCTAGAATAATTGGCAGCATTCCTGGGATCCGAAAAGTCTAAACCTTGTCTGTGGTATTCCGAGTAGGATCCGGAAAAGGGATGACTGTGACGAGCTTCAAACCTGTGAATGTTGGGCGCAGTGACAGTGTGCAAAAGGATCAATGGATTCTATTCCGATGCTAGCGGGAACCGACAAATGATTAGCCATGCGGTAGCTGTGCCTGGTGTTTTTCATCCGAGACGACAAATCCGACAGTTGATTAGCCATGCAAAAATCGTAGAGGACCATTTTCACTGAGAGGATCTTACAGCTTTCCATGGAAAGGAGCACGCATGATTGAAAGAAGGTAGTAGGAAAGTAAAGGTTCAGAAGCAACAAAGCAGATGACCATAGGCACCATGACCTTTAAGAAGGCTCTGTGAGAGTAAGGGTCGTCCAAGTAATAAACCTTGCGTGAGTAAGGGTCGATCCCACGGAGATTGTCGGTTTGAAGCAAGCTATGGTCATCTTGTAAATCTCATTCAGGCAGATTCAAATGGTTATGAGGTTTTGATAATTAAAATATAAATAAAACTGATGAGCGGATAATTTATACGCTTTTTAGCATTGTTTTTACATAGTTTTTAGTATGATTTAATTAGTTTTTAGTATATTTTTATTAGTTTTTAAATAAAACTCACATTTCTAGACTTTACTATGAGTTTGTGTGTTTTTCTGTGATTTCAGGCAATTTCTAGCTGAAATTGAGGGACTTGAGCAAAAATCTGATTTAGAGGCTGAAGAAGGACTGCAGATGCTGTTGGATTCTGACCTCCCTGCACTCGAAGTAGATTTTCTAGAGCTACAGGAATCCAATTGGCGCTCTCTTAATTGTGTTGGAAAGTAGACATCCAGAGCTTTCCATCAATATATAATAGTCCATACTTTGCCCGAGTTTTGACGATGCAAACTGGCGTTTAAACGCCAACTTCCTGCCCTATTCTAGAGTTAAACGCCCGAAACAGGTTGCAAATCAGAGTTAAACGCCAGAAACAGGCTACAACTTGGAGTTTAACTCCAAAAAGAGTCTCTACACATGAAAGCTCAATGCTCAGCCCAAGCACACACCAAGTGGGCCCGGAAGTGGATTTCTACATCATTTACTTATCTTATGTAACCCTAGTCACTAGTCTAGTATAAAAACTACTTTTAGTGATTTATTTTATATCTTTTGTTCACCTTTGGATCATTTGGTACACGTTTAGGGGGCTGGCCATGCGGCCATGCCTGGGCCTTATTCTTATGCATTTTCAGCAGTAGAGTTTCTACACACCATAGATTAAGGTGTGGAGCTCTGCTGTTCTTCATGAATTAATGCAAAGTACTATTGTTTTTCTATTCAAAACAAGCCTATTTCTTCTCTAAGATATTCATTCGCACACAAGAACATGATGAATGTGATGATTATGTGACGCTCATCACCATTCTCACCTATGAACGCGTGCCTGACAAACACTTCCGTTCTACATGAAAACAAGCTTGAATGCATATCTCTTAGCCTTCTGATCTACGATCAGAGTCTTCGTGGTATAGGCTAGAATTATTGGCGGCGACTCTTGAGATCCGGAAAGTCTAAACCTTGTCTGTGGTATTCTGAGTAGGATCTGGGAAGGGATGGCTGTGACGAGCTTCAAACTCGCAAGTGCTAGGCGTAGTGACAGACGCAAAAGGATTACTGGATCCTATTCTAGCATGATCGAGAACCGACAGATGATTAGCCGTGCGGTGACAGCACATTTGGACCATTTTCACTGAGAGGACGGGATGTAGCCATTGACAACGGTGATGCCCAACATACAGCTTGCCATGGAAAGGAGTATGAAGGATTGGATGAAGGTAGTAGGAAAGCAGAGATTCAGAAGGAACAAAGCATCTCCATACGCTTATCTGAAATTCTCACCAATGAATTACATAAGTATCTCTATCCCATTTTATATTTTAATTATATTTTAATTATCAACTCACCATAACCATTTGAATCCGCCTGACTGAGATTTGCAAGATGACCATAGCTTGCTTCAAGCCGACAATCTCCGTGGGATCGACCCTTACTCACGTAAGGTTTATTACTTGGACGACCCAGTGCACTTGCTGGTTAGTTGTATCAGAATTGTGAAAAAGAACTAAGATTATGAATGTGCGTATTAAGTTTTTAGCGCCGTTACCAGGGAATGAACAATCACGATTTCGTGCACCAAGTTTTTGTCGCCGTTGCTGGGGATTGTTCGAGTTTGGACAACTGACGGTTCATCTTGTTGCTCAGATTAGGTAATTTTATTTTAATTTTAAGTTTTTGTTTTTATTCTTTTTATTTTCGAAAAATTTTTAAAAAAAATAAAATACAAAAATACAAAAAAAATTTATAATAAAATCTTAAAAAACCAAAAATTTTATGTTTCTTGTTTGAGTCTAGTGTCAATTTTTAAGTTTGGTGTCAATTGCATTCTTTTATTTTTCTAAAAAAAAAAATTCGAAAACTCATACATGGTGTTCTTCATGATCTTCAAGTTGTTCTTGATGATCTTTTTTGTTTGATCTTTGTATTTTCTTGTTTTGTGTCTTTTTCTTGTTTTTCATATGTATTTTCATTTTGTTAGTGTCTTGCATGTTTTTCTTTTCTTAAAAATTTGCAAAAATAAGTTCTTGGTGTTCATCTTGACATTCAAGGTGTTCTTGCATGCATTGTGTGTTTTGATTCATAATTTTCATGTTTTGCATCATTTTTATGTTTTTCTCTCTCCTCATTAAAAATTCAAAAATAAAAAAAATTATCTTTCTCTTTTTCTTCTCATAAATTTCGAATATTAGAGTTGACTTTTTCAAATATTTTTCAAAATTTAGTTGTTTCTTATGAGTTAAATCAAATTTTCAATTTAAAAATTCTATCTTTTTCAAATCTTTTTTTTTTTAAAAAATCAAATCTTTTTCATTTTTTCTTTCATATTTTCGAAAATTCAAATTGATTTTCAAAAATCTTTTTCTTATTTTATTCCATAATTTCAAAATCTTTGCTAACAATTAAGGTGATTGATTCAAAAAATTTTTAAGTTTGTTACTTGCCTAGTAAGAAAGGTTCAATCATATCTTTTTGTTTCTTCTTAGTCAAGTAATCAATTTTAATTTTTCAAAATAAAATCTTTTTAAATTCTTTTTCAAATAGATTTCAAAACAAATTTCAATCACATCTTTTTCAAAATCAATTTCAAAATCTTTTCTAACTTCTTACCTTTTAAAAATTGATTTTCAAATCTTTTTCAATTAATCTTATCTTGTTTGATTCTTATCTTTTTCAAAAGTACCCAACTAATTCTCTCTCTCTAATTTTTGAAAATCACTAACCTCTTTTTCAAAATTTCTTTTCATTAACTAATTATTTTAAATTTTAATTTTAATTTTATTTATTTTCGTATTTTTGAATTATAACTAATATTTAAAATAAAAAAAAATATTTTTATTTTATTTTACTTAATTTTCAAGTTCTTCTCCCTCTCATCTCCTTCTATTTATTTATTTATCTACTAACACCCCTCTTTCACTCAAAAATTCGAACCCACTCTTCTCCTCTGTGTTCGAATTCTTATCTTTTCCTTCTTCTATTCTTCTCTTCTTATACTCATATAAGGAATCTCTATACTGTGACATAGAGGATTCCATATTTTCTTTTCTGTTCTCTTCATTTTTCATATGAGCAGGAACAAGGATAAGAACATTCTTGTTGAAGCTGATCCTGAACCTGAAAGGACTCTAAAGAGGAAGCTAAGGGAAGCTAAAGCACAACTCTCTGGAGAAAATCTGACAGAAATTTTCAAAAAAGAAGGAGACATGGCCGAAAATAATAACAATGGTGAAAATGCAAGAAAGATGCTTGGTGACTTTACTGCACCAAATTCCAACTTACATGGAAGAAGCATCTCAATCCCTACCATTGGAGCAAACAATTTTGAGCTAAAGCCTCAATTAGTTTCTCTGATGCAACAAAATTGCAAGTTTCATGGACTTCCATCAGAAGATCCTTTTTAGTTCTTAACTGAATTCTTGCAGATCTGTGATACTGTTAAGACCAATGGGGTTGATTCCGAGGTCTACAGGCTTATGCTTTTCCCATTTGCTGTAAGAGACAGAGCTAGAATATGGTTGGACTCTCAACCTAAAGATAGCCTGAACTCTTGGGATAAGCTGGTCAGTACTTTTCTAGCCAAATTCTTTCCACCTCAAAAGATGAGCAAGCTTAGAGTGGAAATCCAAACCTTCAGACAGAAGGAAGGTGAGTCCCTTTATGAAGCTTGGGAAAGATATAAGCAACTGATTAAAAGATGTCCTACAGACATGCTTCTAGAATGGAGCATCATATGTATATTCTATGATGGTCTGTCTGAGTTGTCAAAAATGTCATTGGACCATTCTGCAGGAGGATCTCTCCACATGAAAACCCCTGCAGAAGCTCAGGAACTCATTGAAATGGTTGCAAATAACCAGTTCATGTACACCTCTGAGAGGAATCCTGTGAACAATGGGACGCCTCAGAAGAAGGGAGTTCTTGAAATTGATACTCTGAATGCCATATTGGCTCAGAACAAAATATTGACTTAGCAAGTCAATATGATTTCTCAGAGTCTGAATGGATTGCAAGCTACATCCAACAGTACTAAAGAGGCATCTTCTGAAGAAAAAGCTTACGATCCTGAGAACCCTGCAATAGCAGAGGTGAATTACATAGGAGAACCCTATGGAAACACCTATAATCCTTCATGGAGAAGTCATCCTAATCTCTCATGGAAGGATCAACAGAAGCCTCAACAAGGCTTCAATAATAATGGTGGAAGAAATAAGTTTAGCAACAGCAAGCCTTTTCCATCATCTTCTCAGCAACAGATAGAGAATTCTGAACAGAGCCATTCTGGCCTGGCAACCATAGTCTCTGATTTATCCAAGACCACACTAAATTTCATGAATGAAACAAGGTCCTCCATTAGAAATTTGGAGGCACAGGTGGGTCAGCTGAGTAAGAAGATTACTGAAACTCCTCTCAGTACTCTCCCAAGCAATACAGAAGAAAATTCCAAGAGAGAGTGCAAGGCCATAACCTTACTTGGTGTGGCCGAATGCCTAGAAGAGGAGAAGGACGTGAATCCTAGTGAGGAAGACCTCTTGGGATGTCCTCTGGACAAAAAGGAGTTTCCCTTTGAGGAACCAAAGGAATCTGAGGATCTTACTGAGACCATAGAGATTCCACTGAACTTCTTTCTGCCATTCATGAGCTCTGATGAATATTCTTCCTCTGAAGAGGATGAAGATGTCAATGAAGAGCAAATTGCTAAGTATCTAGGAGCAATCATGAAGTTGAATGCCAAGTTTTTTGGTAATGAGACTTGGGAGGATGAACCCCCCCTTGCTCACCAATGAACTGAGTGCACTAATGAGGCAGACATTGCCTCAAAAGAAACCGGATCCCAGAAAGTTCTTCATACCTTGTACCATAGGCACCATGACCTTTGAGAAAGCTCTGTGTGACTGATAAACCACTATTTCATGGTTTATCTTGTGCTCAATTGAGTGGTTTTTATCTACTCTTTACCCACTTATTCATACGATTTGCATGGTTTTACATTTGCCTTCCTAATTATGTGCTTTGATTGAAAACATGCTTCTTTGATCTTATATTTGCTTATTATTAATCCTCTCTTATTACCATTAGATGCCTTGATATGTGTGTTAAGTGTTTTCAGATATTATAAGGTAGGAATGACTTGGAGGATGGGAAGAAAGCATGCAAAAATGGAAGGAATGCAAGAAGTTGGAGAAATTGCTAAGCTGTCCAACCTGACCTCTCTGCACTCAAACAGCTATAACTTTAGCTACAGAGATCTAAACGACGCGGTTCCAGTTGCGTTGGAAAGCTAACGTCCGGGGCTTCGATTTGATATATAATATGCTATAGTTCCCCTGAAGCTAGGCGACGCGACCGCATGATCCATGCGGCCGCGTCGCAAGTGACGGAAATCAGCGCAAATGAATTCGCAACCAGCGAATTCTGGGCTATTTTTGACCCAGTTCTTGACCCAGAAAACACAGATTAGAGGCTATAAAGTGGAAGAATGCATCCATTCATAAAGAGGCTCACATAATTCATAATTTTAGGAGTAGATGTAGTTTTTATAGAGAGAGGTTCTCTCCTCTCTCTTAGGATTTAGAATTAGGATTCTTTTCACTTCATGATTATTTCATCTTTTGCCATCACAGGTTCAATGTTCTTTTATTTCTTTTCTCAATTTTGTTTATGACTCTCTATGTTTAGATTGATTTTTTATTTAATATATTTTGAGGTATTTCAGACTTATGATTGTTCCTTTTTATTATATAAATAATTTGAATTTTTCCCTTTTGGCTTTGGTTGAGTCATTGGAGACACTTGAGTTATCAAACTCATTGTTGATTGAAAATTGGATTTCTTCATTTCATTAATTCAAGTTCTAATAACTCTAGCCTTTCCCAAGGAAAGACTAGGACTTGAGGCTTCGAATTAACTTGTCCACTTAACTTACCTTCATAGTTAGAGGTTAATAAGGTGGGGGAAGAATCCAATTCTCATCACAATTGATAAGGATAACTAGGATAGGACTTTCAGTTCTTTATACCTTGCCAAGAGATTTTATTATTATTATTTTATTTTACTTGTCATATAACATATTCCCACCTTACTTCCAAAACCCCCAATTTACAATCTTCATAACCAATAATAAGAACATACTTCCCTGCAATTCCTTGAGAAGACGACCCGAGGTTTGAATACTCGGTTATCAATTTCAAAGGGGTTTGTTACTTGTGACAATCACAACTTTTGTAAGAAAGGTTGATTGCTTGGTTTAGTAACTATACTTACAACGAGAGTTTCTATAACCTCTAAACCATCAATCTTCTGCTCTTTCATTATGCACTGCTTTCAGTATCTTTTATCCTACTACTCATGCCCTTTGCCGGCATGCCAATAAACACCTTGCATTCACTTGTCTTTACATGCACTAGCTATTTCCCTTTGTTGGCTTTTCACATGTACTCGCGAGCATGTGATAATGTCAGTTATATCTTAATGTGCATCCATCACCACCCTTTCCGTTGTCTTCCTTGCTATATATATCTCTTTGAATTTAATTTACTTTCTCTTCCCTTTTTCAGGATGGCCACCAAGAAAGGAAAAGAGAAAGCCATTCCCAAATCAACAGCAAGGAAAGGAACAAAAAAAAAGCCCCAGCTGAGGAACCACAACCCCCATCCACTTGCACATCTTAGCATGCACCGAGGACGGTGCAATCTTTAAGTGTGGGGAGGTCGATACCGATCTCCATGGGTTAGTACTTTCCTGTCTCAAACACCAATATTTTATTTTCTTTGTTAATTATTGCATTTGCATATTTAATTGCATGTTTATTTGATTTTTGCATTTAGTTACTGCTTGGTTAAAATAATAAGTTTCTTCTTAAGATCCTATTTTTTGAAAATTTTCACTAATTTAAAACCAAAATTTTTGTGTTAAACTTGTTTGAAGTTGTATTTGGAACATGGTTTTTGAGCCAAAGAACACACAACCTGTGAGACTTTGAGCTTATTTACATGGTTACATTATTTAACCATAAATATTTTATTCATGTGTGTTTCCTTCTCTATGATTATAATCTGTATTTTGTTCCAGTCTATATGTCCTTTGTTTAGTATATTTACATGCTTGCGTATGATTGAGGCCATATTTGATTATCAACTCACTTACCCAAAATAAGCCTACCTTTTACATCACCTTTGTTAGCCCCTTGAGCTTTTAATCCCCTTCTGTTCTATAACCACATCACTAGCCTTAAGCGGAAAACAAATTAATTATCCCAATTGAATCTTTGGTTAGCTTAAGATAGAGATTGTGTAGCAAATAAGTGTGGGGAAATTTTGGGAACATGGGTTGATAAGGGAATGTAACATGTTTCTAATTTATTTGAATATTAGGAATTTGGGAACCTACTCATGAAAAACCAAAATAGAAAAATAATAGAAAAATCCATGTGCATTGATAAGTTTAATAAATAAAAAAAAGAGAGAGAAAAAGAAAAAAAAAAGAGAGAAAAAGAAAAAAAAATATATAATATAAATAAATAAATAAGGGGACAAAAATTACCCCAAATATTAAGTTTAATAAAAGATCAATGCACATGTGATAAAAATTAAAGAAAATTTGGTACATGAGTATGGGAATTATACAAAAGTGAGAATTATGGGTAGCTAGGCATGAATTTAAAAGTATATAGAGTATATGTATATTAGGTGAGAGCTTAGGTTAATTGAAGATTCATATTATAGCTCACTTGGCCATACATATATCCTTACCTTTACCTCAGCCCCATTACAACCTTGAAAAGACCTCATGATGTTTGCATTGGTACATTAAATATTTGTTGATTGGTTAGATGAAGAACAAGGTTTAGAAAGCATGACTAGAGAAGAGTAGAGTGAATAACCCTATACACTTGAGAGATTAGAGTGATATACACTACCAGTGAGGGTTCAATGCTTGATTCTATGTTCCTTGCTTTCATGAGCTGTCTTCTTACAAGTTTACCTGATTTTTATTTTTATGATTTGAATTAGTGAAATCTGATTTATGTTTGTCTTGGAGAACTTATTTATTTTTAACTAAGTAGGTAGAAATATTTTGCATGTAGTTGCATTCATATAGATAGGATTGCATTGCATACATCCTACCATTCCTCCTCATCTTTATAGTTTCTCTTGAGCTTAGCATGAGGACATGCTAGTGTTTAAGTGTGGGGAGGTTGATAAACTACTATTTCATGGTTTATCTTGTGCTCAATTGAGTGGTTTTTATCTACTCTTTACCCACTTATTCATACTATTTGCATGGTTTTACATTTGCCTTCCTAATTATGTGCTTTGATTGAAAACATGCTTCTTTGATCTTATATTTTCTTATTATTAATCCTCTCATATTACCATTAGATACCTTGATATGTGTGTTAAGTGTTTTCAGATATTATAAGGCAGGAATGGCTTGGAGGATGGGAAGAAAGCATGCAAAAATGGAAGGAATGCAAGAAGTTGGAGAAATTGCTAAGCTGTCCAGCCTGACCTCTCTGCACTCAAACGGCTATAATTTTAGCTACAGATGTCTAAACGATGCAGTTCCAGTTGCGTTGGAAAGCTAACGTCCGGGGCTTCGATTTGATATATAATATGCTATAGTTCCCCTGACGCTAGGCGATGCGACCGCATGATCCATGCGGCCGCGTCGCAAGTGACGGAAATCAGCGCAAATGAATTCGCAACCAGCGAATTCTGGGCTATTTTTGACCCAGTTCTCGGCCCAGAAAATACAGATTAGAGGCTATAAAGTGGAAGAATGCATCCATTCATAAAGAGGCTCACATAATTCATAATTTTAGGAGTAGATGTAGTTTTTAGAGAGAGAGGTTCTCTCCTCTCTCTTAGGATTTAGAATTAGGATTCTTTTCACTTTATGATTATTTCATCTTTTGCCATCACAGGTTCAATGTTCTTTTATTTCTTTTCTCAATTTTGTTTATGACTCTCTATGTTTAGATTGATTTTTTATTTAATATATTTTGAGGTATTTCAGACTTATGATTGTTCCTTTTTATTGTATAAATAATTTGAATTTTTCCCTTTTGGCTTTGGTTGAGTCATTGGAGACACTTGAGTTATCAAACTCATTGTTGATTGAAAATTGGATTTCTTCATTTCATTAATTCAAGTTCTAATAACTCTAGCCTTTCCCAAGGAAAGACTAGGACTTGAGGATTCGAATTAATTTGTCAACTTAACTTACCTTCATAGTTAGAGGTTAATAAGGTGGGGGAAGAATCCAATTCTCATCACAATTAATAAGGATAACTAGGATAGGACTTTCAATTCTTTATACCTTGCCAAGAGATTTTATTATTATTATTTTATTTTACTTGTCATATAACATATTCCCACCTTACTTCTAAAACTCCCAATTTACAATCTTCATAACCAATAATAAGAACATACTTCCCTGCAATTCCTTGAGAAGACGACCCAAGGTTTGAATACTCGGTTATCAATTTCAAAGGGGTTTGTTACTTGTGACAACCTCAACTTTTGTAAGAAAGGTTGATTGCTTGGTTTAGTAACTATACTTACAACGAGAGTTTCTATAACCTCTAAACCATCAATCTTCTGCTCTTTCAGTGACCTTGGGTCAGGGATAAACCTCATGCCACTCTCTGTAATGGAAAAACTAGGAATCTTTGAGGTACAAGCTACAAGAATCTCATTAGAGATGGCAGACAAATCAATGAAACAGGCTTATGGACTAGTAGAGGACGTGTTAGTAAAGGTTGAAGGCCTTTACATCCCTGCTGATTTCATTATCCTAGACACTGGGAAGGATGAGGATGAATCCTTCATCCTTGGCAGACCCTTCCTAGCCACAACAAAAGCTGTGATTGATGTTGATAGAGGAGAGTTGGTCCTTCAGTTGAATGTGGGCTACCTTGTATTTAAGACTCAAGGTTCTCCTTCTGTAATCATGGAGAGGAAGCATGAAAAGCTTCTCTCACTGCAGAGTCAACCAAGGCCCCCACAGTCAAACTCTAAGTTTGGTGTTGGGAGGCCAGAACCAAACTCTAAGTTTAGTGTTACACCCCCACATTCAAACTCTAAGTTTGGTGTTGGGAGGTCCCAACATTGCTCTGATTTTCTGTGAGGCTCCATGAGAGCTCACTGTTAAGCTATTGACATTAAAGAAGTGCTTGTTGGGAGGCAACACAATGTTATTTAATTATATCTATTTATTTTCCATTACTATTATATGTTTTTTTTTAGGTTGATGATCATGTGAAGTCACAAAAACTACTGAAAAATAAAAAACAGAATGAAAAATAGCATTAAAAATAGCTCACCCTGGAGGAAGAGCTTACTGGCGTTTAAACGCCAGAAAGAAGCATCAAACTGGCGTTTAACGCCAGAAAGAAGCATCAAGCTGGCGTTAAACGCCAGAAACAAGCACCAGACTGGCGTTTAACGCCAGAACAGAGCATGGAATTGATGCTAAACGCCAGAAACAAGCAGCAAGCTGGTGTTTAACGCTAGACATGCATTCTAAGGGCATTTTGCACGCTTACTTGGAGCAGGGATGCTAAGTCCTTGACCCCTCAGGATCTGTGGACCCCACAGGATCCCCACCTACCCCACCTCTTCTTCTTTCCTCTTCACACCTTCTCATAACACTCTTCCCCAAATACCCTTCACCAATCACCTTATTACCTCTTCCCCAAATACCCTTCACCAATCACCTTATTACCTCTTCCCCATAAACCCCACCTACCTCCAAAATTCAAATTCTTTTCCCACCCAAACCCAACCCTAATGGCCGAAACCTACCCTTCCCCTCACCCTATATAAACCCCTCAACACTACTCCATTTTCACACATTACAACCACAACCTCTCCCCCTTGGCCGAATCCACCTTCTCCCTCCATCTCCTCCATTTTCTTTTTCTTCTACTACTTCCTTTCTTCTTTTGCTCAGGGACAAGCAAACCTTTTAAGTTTGGTATGGTAAAAGTATTGCTTTTTATTTTCCATAACCATTAATGGTACCTAAGGCCAGAGAAACCTCAAGAAAGAGGAAAGGGAAGGCAATTGCTTCCACCTCTGAGTCATAGAAGATGGAGAGATTCATCTCAAAGGTCCATCAAGACAACTTCTATGAAGTTGTGGCCAAGAAAAAGGTGATCCCTGAGGTCCCTTTTAACCTCAACAAGAGCATGAGGAAATTCCTCATCATGAAATTCTTGAGATACCTCAAGGGATGCACTTTTCTCCACAGAACTATTGGGAGCAAATCAACACCTCCCTAGGAGAATTAAGTTCCAACATGGGACAACTAAGGATGGAGCACCAAGAGTACTCCATCATTCTCCATGATATTAAAGAAGATCAAAGAGCTATGAGGGAGGAGCAACAAAGACAAGGAAGAGACATAGAGGAGCTTAAGAACACCATTGGTTCTTCAAGAGGAAGAAAACACCACCCTCACTAAGGTGGACCCGTTCCTTAATCTTCTTGTCTATTTATTTTTCTATTTTCATTCTCTATGCTTTATGTTTATGATTGTGTCTTATTACATGATCATTAGTGTCTAGTGTCTATGCCTTAAAGCTATGGATGTCCTATGAATCCCTCACCTTTCTTAAATGAAAAATGTTTTTTTAATCACAAAAGAACAAGAAGTACATGGTTTCGAATTCATCCTTGAAATTAGTTTAATTATTTTGATGTGGTGACAATACTTTTTGTTTTCTGAATGAATGCTTGAACAGTGCATATGTCTTTTGAATTTGTTGTTTATGAATGTTAAAATT
The DNA here is from genome assembly GCF_059453495.1 of Arachis ipaensis. Classification (NCBI taxonomy): domain Eukaryota; kingdom Viridiplantae; phylum Streptophyta; class Magnoliopsida; order Fabales; family Fabaceae; genus Arachis; species Arachis ipaensis. The sequence goes on from NC_142443.1 coordinate 80,643,259, forward strand.
GTTGGCTCTTGAAAGAATGAGGAAAAAGGAGAAATGTTATTTGATAATCTGAAAAATCATAAAAATGATTCTTGAAGCAAGAAAAAGCAGTGAAGAACAAAGCTTGCAGAAAAAAATGTGAAAAAAAGAAAAAAAAATATTTGGCAAAAAAAATAATAAAGAAAAAGAAAAAGCAAGCAGAAAAAGCCAATAGCCCTTAAAACCAAAAGGCAAGGGTAAACAGGATCCAAGGCTTTGAGCATTAATGGATAGGAGGGCCAAAAGGAATAAAATCTTGGCCTAAGCGGCTAAACCAAGCTGTCCCTAACCATGTGCTTGTGGCGTGAAGGTGTCAAGTGAAAACTTGAGACTAAGCGGTTAAAGTCGAGGTCCAAAGGAAAAAAACAAAAAGAGTGTGCTTAAGAACCCTGGACACCTATAATTGGGGACTCTAGCAAAGCTGAGTCACAATCTGAAAAGGTTCACCCAGTTATGTGTGTGTTGCATTTATGTATCCGGTGGTAATACTGGAAAACAAAGTGCTTAGGGCCACCACCAAGACTCATAAAGTAGCGTGTTCAAGAATCAACAAACTGAACTAGGAGAATCAATAACACTATCTAAATTCTAAGTTCCTATAGATGCAAATCATTCTGAACTTCAAAGGATGAAGTGAGATGCCAAAACTATTCAGAGGCAAAAAGCTACTAGTCCCGCTCATCTAATTGGAGCTAAGTTTCATTGATATTTGGAATTTTTAGTATATTCTCTTCTTTTTATCCTAATTGATTTTCAGTTTCTTAGGGACAAGCAACAATTTAAGTTTGGTGTTGTGATGAGCGGATAATTTATACGCTTTTTAGCATTGTTTTTACATAGTTTTTAGTATGATTTAATTAGTTTTTAGTATATTTTTATTAGTTTTTAAATAAAAATCACATTTCTGGACTTTACTATGAGTTTGTGTATTTTTCTTTGATTTCAGATAATTTCTGGCTGAAATTGAGGGGAATTGAGCAAAAATCTGATTCAGAGGCTGAAGAAGGATTGCAGATGCTGTTGGATTCTGACCTCCCTGCACTCGTAGTGGATTTTCTGGAGCTACAAGAACCCAATTTGCGCGCTCTTAATTGCGTTGGAAAGTAAACATCCAGGGCTTTCCAGCAATATATAATAGTTCATACTTTGCTCGAGTTTTGACGACGCAAACTGGCGTTTAAACGCCAACTTCCTGCCCTATTCTAGAGTTAAACGCCAGAAACAGGCTACAACTTGGCGTTTAACTCCAAAAAGAGTCTCTACACATGAAAGATCAATGCTCAACCCAAGCACACACCAAGTGGGTCCGGAAGTGGATTTCTACATCATTTACTTATCTTATGTAACCCTAGTCACTAGTCTAGTATAAAAACTACTTTTAGTGATTTATTTTATATCTTTTGTTCACCTTTAGATCATTTGGTACACATTTAGGGGGCTGGCCATTCGGCCATGCCTGGACCTTATTCTAAGGTATTTTCAACGGTAGAGTTTCTACAAACCATAGATTAAGGTGTGGAGCTCTGCTGTTCTTCATGAATTAATGCAAAGTACTATTATTTTTCTATTCAACTCAAGCCTATTTCTTCTCTAAGATATTCATTCGCACACAAGAACATGATGAATGTGATGATTATGTGATGCTTATCACCATTCTCACCTATGAACGCGTACCTGACAAACACTTCCGTTCTACATGAAAACAAGCTTGAATGCATATCTCTTAGCCTCCTGATCTATGATCAGAGTCTTCGTGGTATAGGCTAGAATTATTGGTGGCTATTCTTGAGATCCGGAAAGTCTAAACCTTGTCTGTGGTATTCTGAGTAGGATTTGGGAAGGGATGGCTATGACGAGCTTCAAACTCACGAGTGCTAGGCGTAGTGACAAACGCAAAAGGATTACTGGATCCTATTCTAGCATGATCGAGAACCGACAGATGATTAGCCGTGCGGTGATAGCGCATTTGGACCATTTTCACTGAGAGGACGGGATGTAGCCATTAACAACGGTGATGCCCAACATACAACTTGCCATGGAAAGTAGTATGAAGGATTGGATAAAGGCAGTAGGAAAGCAGAGATTCAGAAGGAATAAAGCATCTCCATACGCTTATCTAAAATTCTAACAAATGAATTACATAAGTATCTCTATCCCATTTTATATTTTAATTATATTTTAATTATCAACTCACCATAACTATTTGAATCCGCCTGACTGAGATTTGCAAGATGACCATAGCTTGCTTCAAGCCGACAATCTCCGTGGGATCGACCCTTACTCACGTAAGGTTTATTACTTGGACGACCCAGTGCACTTGCTGGTTAGTTGTATCGGAATTGTGAAAAAGAACTAAGATTATGAACGTGCGTATTAAGTTTTTAGCGCCGTTACCAGGGAATGAACAATCACAATTTCGTGCACCAAAAACATAAAATAAGATAGAGTTACTTATGTAATTCATTGGTGGGAATTTCAGATAAGCGTATGGAGATGCTTTGTTGCTTCTGAACCTCTGCTTTCCTATTGCTTCCTTCCGACCATGCGTTACTTTCTTCCATGGCAAGCTGTAAGATCCTCTCAGTGAAAATGGTCCTCCACAGTTTCCGCACGGCTAATCAACTGTCGGATTTCTCGTCTCGGATGAAAAATACCAGGTACAGCTACCGCATGGCTAATCATCTGTCGGTTTCCGCTAGCGTCGGAATACAATCCGTTGATCCTTTTGCACACTGTCACTTGTGCCCAACATTCGCAGGTTTGAAGCTTGTCACAGTCATTCCTTCCCGGATCCTACTCGGAATACCACAGACAAGGTTTAGACTTTCTGGATCCCAGGAATGGCTGTCAATAATTCTAGCTTATACCACGAAGATACTAATCTCACGGACTCAGTTCGTGTATTATATTTCCAAGAGAATATACTCCAGCTATCGTCCAATGACTACGTTGAACATCATGTAGACCGCTTTGTGGTTGTCAGGCATGCGATCATGGCCAAGCGAGTAACAAAGATTGGGTGATTGTCACGGGTCACCCCTTCATTCTGACTTAACTGAATTAAGTATGAGGGTATATCTTGGAGAAGAAGTAGGCGTGAATTAAATAGAAAACAGTAGTAATTGCATTAATTCAAGAAGAACAGCAAAGCTCCACTCCTTAATCTATGGGGTGTAGAAACTCCACCGTAGAAAATACATAAGTAAAAAGAGTCTAGGCATGGCCAAATGGCCAGCCCCCAAAACGTGAACAATGGTCTATGATAGCTTAAGATTAACAAAAGGCTTAAAATAAATCTCTAAAATTAGTTTTTATACTAAACTAGTAGCCTAGGGTTACAGAAAATGAGTAACTAAGTGCAGATAGTGCAGAAATCCACTTCTGGGACTCACTTGGTGTGTGCTTGGGCTGAGCATTGAAGCTTTCACGTGCATAGGTTGTTCCTGGAGTTAAACACCAGCTTTGGTACCAATTTGGGCGTTTAACTCCAATTCTGGTGACAGTTTGGGCGTTTTACGCCAAGATATTTTAGGCTGTCTTTGAACGCTAGTTTAAGCCATCAAATCTCGGTTAAAGTATGAACTATTATTTATTGTAGGAAAGCCCAGGATGTCTACTTTCCAACGCAATTGAGAGCGCACCAATTGGGCTTCTGTAGCTCCAGAAAATCCACTTCGAGTGCAGGAGGGTCAGAATCCAACAGCATCTGCAGTCCTTTTTCAGCCTCTGAATCAGATTTTTGCTCAGGTCCCTCAATTTCAGCCAGAAAATACTTGAAATTACAGAAAAACACACAAACTCATAGTAAAGTCCAGAAATGTGATTTTTTCATAAAAACTAATAAAAATATAATAAAAAGTAACTAAAACATACTAAAAACTATGTAAAAATAATGCCAAAAAGGGTATAAATTATTTGCTCATCAGAGTTGGTGTTCAAGAAGAGGTCTTTAAAAGGAGATGAAACCATGGTGATGACCAAAGAATGTAGTCCCATAATTCAACGAGATTTGCTAAAAAATATGAAGGATCCAGGGAGTTTCCAAATTCCATGCACCATAGGAAACACAACTTTTGAAAAATCCTTGTGTGATTTAGGAGCAAGTATTAACTTGATTCCCTTATCTGTGATGAAAAGGCTACAAAATAGCGGATAGATCAATGAAGCATGCACATGGAGTAGCTGAGAATATCTTGGTCAAGGTGGGAAAGTTTTTTCTCCCAGAAAATTTTGTGATTTTTGACATGGATAAAAATAAAAATGCCTCCACAATACTAGGAAGGTCATTCCTAGCTATTGATATAGCCTTGATAGATGTGGAAAAGGGTAAATTAATGTTGAGGGTGTATGATGAACACTTATTTTTCATGTTTACAAAATCATATATCATTCAACTGAGAAGGAGAATTGCATGAAGGTTGAATTAAATGATCCAAGCCTCCAAGAACCCCCTAATAAAGCACCTCTGAAGTCCTCTCCTTTGTGCTTGAAGGAAAAAGAAGAAGTAGACATGGTGCAGCAAATTGCAGACACAAAAGAAGCTAACCAGAGTTTGTAACTCAATCCTCCCTTTGTGGAAATCAATGAGACCCCCTGATATCAAGTCTAAGTTTGATGTTGGGTTGTATCATCAAATAAAGAGAATGAAGCTCACTGGAAGAAGCCTAAAGGGTGGAAAAATAAGAAGATCCCTACAAGTGACTTCTCACTAAAGGAGAAAGAGATGTTAGCTCACCATCTATTAAAACGATTTTCAAATTGGTCTAGACCTTATACAGTAGACAAGATTCTTTCTCTTGAGCATATTGAGATCATCAAAGAGGACACATGATGGAAGTTCACAATGAGAGGGAAGGAGTTGAAGTACTATGATCAACCTCCAATATAGCAAGAACCAATCGTCAAGCTAATCACGTTAAAATAGAACTTGTTGGGAGGTAACCTAACCTTTGGTAACCCAACCCAATCGTTTGTTTTATTTGAATAAGTTTCTACATCACTTATTTGCTTTCACTAGATAATCATTATTATTCATAATACCATCACCACTGTTTTTCTTTGTTGCTTGAGGATAAGCAACCATTTTAAGTTTAATGTTGGAGGCAATGTAGAGCATAGCCTAGAACATGATGAAGAGGGAGGTAACTCTATCTTTGAGCTTTTATTTCTTATATCTTGCATCTGTCCTTAGTTGATAATCATGATTCATTTTTCTTCACTTTACTTTAGTTTTGAAATTTCTTGTACCCAATATTTTTAGGCATGCAACAAAGAGCTTTTGAAATGAAAAAATTGAAGAAAATTTTTAAATTTTGGGACAAGTAAGATTAAGAAAGTGGAGGTCTGATAGTATGATTGTGTAATATGGTTACATGTTTATGAAAACTTGCATGCAAGCTCTAAGACATGGAATGAAGTTTAGAGAAGTATTATAAAGGTTCCCAAAATTCTATAAAACCAAGAAGCAGTAAGAAAAGAAAAGAGAAAGAAAAACCAAAAGCAAGGCCCAAGGCTCTGAGCACCAATGGCTAGGAAGGTTAAGAAGAAACAAAACTCAAAGAGTTAATTTCCTAGTTAAGTACTTTGTGGTATTTCTGTGTCAAAAACATCTTGAGATAGAACATTTGGATTCAAAGCCTAGTGCAAATGAACCCCACAAAAGAGAAGTCCAAGGCTCTGAGTACCACTGACAAGAAAAAATAAAAAGATACATGGACTAAAATCCCAAGTTAAGTGCTTATGGTATTTCTGTGTCAAGAAAATCTTGAGACAAAACACTTAGAGTAAAAGCTAAGCTCAATGTGCAAATCACCATATAAAAGAAAGGGAAAAGTTGTTGTCATGGTAAAAATATATAAAGAAACCTCCATAATATCGTCCGAATGAAATTCCTAAGTTCTAAGACTTTCAATTGTAGGCTTAGCAAGTACTAAAATCCATAATTCAGAGTTTACCCCACTGTCACTTGATCACTTCACTCATTGAGATATCATAAGTCTTCAACCCACTTCAATTAAAGGAAGCCTTAGTGCATAGTTCTTTCTTGCTTGGGGACAAGCAAGACCTTATTTTGGTGTTGTGATGCATGAGCATCTTTCGTTGTTTTCTTTATTATTTTCTTAAATAAAGTTAGTGATTTTCTTGTTATAATTGAGATTTTTTGTGCTTTCATCAATGTTTCTTGGAGGAGTTGCTTTGAGCTTTGGTATATGTAGGAAATTATAAAAGATTTTAGGCAAGAACAAAGGATGAGAAGGACAACCAAAGAAGCCCATGGGAGAACCAAGAAAGGTGGCATGCAAAAGGAAGTAACCTCACAAGGAACAGAGAATTGAAAACAAGCCCAGGAAAGTTCAAAGAGAATTTGCAATCCTGACTTCTTCAAATGACAGCAAGAGCAACTTGAGCTATCGATGCCAAATGAAGCAGTTCCAATGACATTAGAAACCCAACTTCAAGAGCTTTTCAACGGTATATAATACTCTATAGTGGACATGCGTCTAACGCAGTCTCCTCCTGTGTTGAATGCATCCCCATCTCATGTCCAATGCATAGAACCACAACGCAGCTCCCTCTGACCTCTTCATACTCCAACGAGCATAACTAGAGCTAGAGGGGTCCAAATGAAGCGGTTCTAGCAGCATTAGAAAGTTAACATTTAAAGCTTTCCAAATACATATGTTTTATAGTGGACTTGCATTTAACATAGCCTCCTTCTGCATTGAAGACAGCCACACTCAAGCCATAGAAAGCACTTCTAGGGAGAAAAACAATCCAGCCATTCAACGCATGAAATAACAAGTCTAACACAACTAAGACAAAGCCCTTAGAGTGCCCAAGACAGCCATACATCCAATGCACCAAGGGGCTGTATCCAATGCAGCCTCCCTATTTCTAAGCCATGCGTCTAACGCATGGATCATTCATCCAACGTGCCAGCTTCCAAGCACCTCCAGTGCCTGCCCAAGCCCCATGCACCTAATGCATAGCCATGCGCCCAATGTGCCTGCTTCAAGTCCAATGCACCATCCCTCCATCCAAGCACACCATGCATCTAACGCATGGTGCTTGCATTTAACGCAAGCCTTAGTCCACCTCCCAGGGCCTCCAAATCCTTTACCAATCTTTCAAACTTCAAGTTCTTGCTTTGTTAATCTAAGATTAAGTTTTAAGCCCATGATTTCAACAAAGCAACACACGAAGTTTTGAATTTCAAATACAAGGAAGTTAACAAATAAATTAAGATTTGTTAGAAAATATTTGATTTGATTAGATTTGATTTTGTTTTGATTTAGCTTGAGTTTGAATTCTAAATTAGTTTTAGTGTTATTTAAAGGGAAAGAGATAGAGATGTGCTTCTCCATTCCTTCAGCCATTTTTCAATTCATCTTTTTTGTTTTCAAGCACCATAGGAAACTAATCTCCTCAGTTAAGGATAGGAACTCTGTTGATTCTAATGCAATAATGTTATAGCTTTTCTACTTTCGATTAATGCAATGATGTTTTCTTAAGAAAAGGTTTTCATTCTTCATCACAAGGATTCGACTGTATTAGGAAACAATTCTAATCTAACTTGAATTCTATTATCACCTTTGAAAAGTTGATTATTGAAATTAAGTTTGAAAACTTCTTCTCATTGCTCAACTAGGTTTAGTTCTTAAGGATTGTGTAGCATTAAATTAGTGAACGTACCTCACCTCTTATCATAATCAATTGATCAAGAAATTGATAGTTTATTAAGAAAAGAAAAATTTAATTACCAAAGGAATTGAATATGGTTATTTATGATTTGTCGTAGATACATCTTTGCACGATCAAAGTAGAGAGTGAAAAGTATTCTTCCAGAAGTCATAACATCTCTGAAACCTTAACTCTTTTGATAATATTACCTTCTCAACTGCTTACAACTTCCTTTTGTTTAATTCATTGTTTTTGTGCTAAAAACCTATGAAACCCTAGTTTTTAATTGTCTAACTAAAATAATCAGTTAACCATTACTTCCTTAGTCCGTTAATCCTCGGGGGAATGATAACCCACTCCCGTGGTATTAGTTAATACGACTCAGTACACTTGCCGATATTTTGGAATTATTCCATCAATGATTAGTCATCCAATCATGATATATCCTAAATAATCGATGAAAACATAGTCCTAATCCCAAAACCAAGAAAGTATAGGAATTTTTCTTTATTTTCAAGACATCAAATGCATTTAACTTGCAAATTTTAATCAATCCTCGGCTGCCATTGAAGACAAGGCCTTAGGATTAATGCATTTCTTCAACTTGCAAATTTTTTGGCCTTTTGCATGGTACACTAAATATGTGCATTAAAGAACCTCATGACGAATATACATAGAACTATCCTGATAAAATCTGCAGCCATGAGCTACATTTATTAGTTATTTATTTTCACTTTCGCACTTTATTCTTTAATTAGTTACCATGGTTTTCAGTTGGCATATTATTTTGTTGCTACAAAGGTTGAAATGTTGAATGGAAACTGTCTCTGATTAATTATGTTGATCACTTCTAGTTTTCAACTATTACAGTACTTCAAAATGCATTTTTCTTACATTGTGCAGACACGCTATATGAACAGTCTTGTTGTTGAACTTGATATTGCGTCTCGGAAGAAATTTATTCTTATAGAAAGAAAGCTTGCACGAATTTTGACTGTAAGCCAAACAAGACATCTATAGTGTTAAGCTTAACCATTATTTTTTGTATAATTTACAATAGATTGGAGTTTATTGGCTATGATATAACTTTCTGGTTTATCTCGGTAGAAGATTCAAGAGACTGCAGAACAAAAGGTGAAGATAGATTAAGATTCAATGTAAGAAGAAGAGATTGTGCCAGGTGATACTTCTGATGAGGTTGTTTCTACCAGACACAATGCTTCCATGCTAACTTATGACCTCAATAAAACACTAGAAGAAACTGAGGTATTTTGACTCATGTTGTTAGTTTGATATTTTGGCTTGGTTTTTAAATAACAATTATTTAGGCTTTAATTTGATCTTGTTAGATACTTTTGAGTTCCGATGGACCTTGATTGGACTTGTTTCCCTTAAAATTGGGATTTAACTAAACTCAGTGAATGTTGTGACTTTGTATTTGGTATTGAATTTGATAAACTACCAATGAACTTGTTAGAGATTGAAACCATGTTGACTTGAGTTACCCCCAATTAGTATCTTTTTTTTTCTAAGATGAAACTGTTGGAAGATGTAATACCCTACCACTCAAAGCTTTATGCCTAGGATGTAAATCAGAGGTGGCGAGGCACTACGACCTCTAAAAGTAAAAAGATACATACACACATACGCACGCACGCACACACACATGCACGCACATACGCACGCACCGACCCCCACACACACACACACACACATATAACAACAATAATATATTTATTAGCTTTGAAAGAAAAGGGTACAATTAAAATAAGCCAAAGATACAATGCTCACGAGAAAATAAAAAGACAGGAAGCTTATACAAAAAACCAAGAGACAAAGATATTTAAGTAGAGTTCCAAAAGATAGTTATATAATCAAGATCTAAACTCGACCTGTGAAGCAAAGGCCGGATAGAATATATATACATATACAACTCAACAGTAATCCAACAGACAAAATACAAATCCTAATTCTCCAAAGTCAACCACTAGAAGGGACAAAACATGTTTTTATAAAAGATCGGAGAAGGTACACACACACACACATACATATCTAAATACATAATATAAACAGTCCCAAAAAGTAGATCTTCACTTCTGAAAGAGTTGTCTAGTAGGCTCAGCGAGGTGCCTCACGTCCTGCATCTGAAAAATAACAAATACATATGAAATGAAAATTGGAGGTTCTCAATATGGTAAAGGTGCTCACATAGATAATATATAAGGTCCCGAAAAAGCCAGAGGCATTCCTAGAACTTCGACACTTAGAATCAAACTTAAAAATTGATTCTAAACCAGAAATCTCGGTAGTCTATATAAAGGGATTCAAGTTCTAATCAAACTTTAACCCAACATTTCACTTTTTGTCTCCTCCAACCCTCTGAAACACCGATGGACAACCCTCCACATCACCTCCGCCAGTGTAAATCCTGCTAAATTAGTAAATAATTAGTAAATAAATTAAATTTAAAAAAAATTAAAAATGTGAATATTATATTAAAATAAGATAGAGATCTTTAAAATGAAAATTTTGACACTAATTTCAAAGAATTTGGCTCAAGATTGGGCCGAACGGACCCAACAGGTCAAACCAGACCCAAACTGGGCCTATCGGCCCAACCAATCTACTCATTTAAGTGAGCTTCAGCTCATTTAACCCTCCTCTGCATGCAAAGAACGCTGAAGCTCAACACAAGGGAGAAGAAGGAAATCAAATTCACAAAAACCCTTGATTTCATTCAAATTCATGTAACTTTTGATCTGGAGCTTCGATTGCTGCACCGTTTGCAGCCACGTGTTTGCGTCGTCGAGCTCTACAAAGCCTGGAACCTTGTGAAGGTAAGGAAGCCACGTTTTCTTCCTCAATTTCTTTACTTTTAGTTTCAAAATCTATGAACAAAGGTATTGAAAATTGTAAAATTTTGGTGTTTAGGTTCAAATTAGCTTGAGAAAAATATTCACTCTTGCTTATATGGCGCTTGGGTAAGGTGAGAATTCTAGAACCTTAGCTAATTCTTTAATTGAGTATGTTAGGCATTGAATTTTGAGTATGTATGTGTCATATATGTGAATTAGGTTTGTGTATATGTAAATTGGAGCTTGATTGTATACATTGGAGACTTGGTGGAGGTTTGGTGACAAGGCTTAGGTGACTTTGGACCTTTGGGGCTCTGTCTGGTGCCTTTGGTGGTGGCTTGGGAAAAATATGTGAAAATCGGCCAAGGTATGGTTTAGGTTTCGCGTATTTAATATATAACATTCTTTGAAAACTTAGGCTAGATGACCATAGGATAGGTTGAATGCATGATTGTAGTTAATGCCTAATAAAACTTATAAAGGATGTTGAATGAGTATGAGAATGGATTGATGGTTATTGCTTGTTGTTGATGTTGGTGATAAAATGCTATATGGTGAATTGATGATGTTTGCTAAGGTATGAGGGTAAATATGTATTGTGTGATGGATTGTTGATGAAACTTGTTGATTTAAGTGATGAAATTAGGGATGAGAATTTGTATATAGGATTATAATAGATTGAGGTAGGATTTGGAAGTTTTGGTATTTTAATTGGTATGTTGTTATGCTGGATATATGTATAGGAAGTGGGATTTGAGTTTGTTCTTAATGAAAATGAGGTTTTAAAGTTTTTGTGAAAATTAGATTTTAGCTAAACTTTGGCAAGCCATAACATCGCTTCCAGACCTCCAAATAATTTCAAACTTATTTTGTATGAAAATTGCGTCCGTGAAGTTTATGCCTTTCGAAGAACGGATAAAAAATGTTTTAAGGTAGGGTGCTTATATATATGTATAAATATGTACTATATCGATTATGAAACTGGCTAATGAAAGGAATAAATGTTGCATCTGAGCACTCTTTCTTGAAAGTGTGACCCTAGAAGATGGTGGAAGATGAGGATCCCCTTCTTTGTTCCTACTGGTATTGTAAAATCGGCCCCAGCAAGATGGTGGGGGGGTTAGGATCCCTGACGGGCGGAAAATTGCCGATTAAGAATTTATAGTGAAAATAGCATTGCAAGTACAGTTCTTAGCCGACGAAAATTCTGCTTATCAATTTAAAAAAGGTTGTCACAAATTAAGAATAAAATATTGAGAGTAGAATTCCCAGGTCGTCTCCCAACGAGTTGACAAAAGAGTGCAATTTATTGGTCAGGAATTTTCTGAGAAGTTTTAGAGTTGGAGAACGGGAAAATAAAATAATTATTAATTAAAGCAATAAAAATTAATGAGAGGTTTTATATATTTAAAATAAAAAGCCTTGATTGGGAGAAGATTAATTGGAAGTTCTATCCTTGTTAAATTTTTCCAAATTTAATAGTAAGAGGTTGTTGTTTCTATTTAGTTATCCCGTACCGAATAAAGGAAAGTCAAGTAACTGAACCAGCTCCAATTCACAAGTCCTAATCCTCTCCTATGGAAGGATTAACGTTAGTGACTAGAGAGCCAGCCAATAACTTCTAATTACCAATTAACACTTGAATATTCCAACTCAAGGGTCTCCTATTAATCAACTCCCAAGTCAAGTTGGGAGTCTACTCCATTGATATGAATGCCATTTTCATAAACGATAAAAGGGAATGAAAAGAAGACATGGAAATTCAAATAAAGTAATAACAGAAAATTAAGTAAAGGTAAAAATAACTCTTTGCATTAATAAATTCCAAAATCAATGGTATCCACATGTAACTATGAACAAGGTAGATGGGCAATAAAAGAGTAAGGAAACAAGAAAACAAACTAGAATGATAGAAACTTCAACGGAGGTAGTAACTCTTCTCAATATCCCAATCAAAAGCATAAAACTCTAAAACTATGAATGTGAAGAACCCTAGAGGAAGAACTAATTTTCCTCTCTAAGATTCCAAACTAAAACTAAAAATGTGTAAAAGTGAATATGCATTGAGTCTCTGCTTGTCCCCTGGCTTCTGGGCCGAAAACTGGTTCCAAATTCAGCCCAAAATGCCCCCAACATATTCTGCAATTTCTGCACGTGGTGCATGTCACGCATACGCGTCAGTCACGCATACGCATCGATGGTCTTCTTTGCGTGTCATGCGTAAGCGTAAGTCACACGCACGCGTCGCTGTGCAAATTCACTTGTCACGTGTACGCGTCAGGTACACATACGCGTCGCCGTGAAAAGATTCAAGTCATGCGCACGCGTGAACCATGCGTGTGCGTCGATCATCGCTGGTCATCTCCTTTGTTTCTTGTGTTCCTTCCGTTTTTTTGCAAGCTTCCTCTCCATCCTTTAAGCCATTCCTACCCTATATAGCCTGAAAACACTTAACACACGGATCACGGCATCGAATGGTATAAAGAGGAATTAAAAATACACAAAGGGAAGCATTTGTAAAACCATGCAAATTATATGAATAAGTGTGCAAAGAATTGATAAAAATCACTCAATTTAGCACAAGATAAACCATAAAATAGTGTTTTATCAATCCCTTCCTTTATTCCTCCTAGGAATATGAGAACTTACCTCCTGGGAAGACACAAGGGCTATGGTTTCACCCCACTTGCTCCAGGTTGGTTAGTATAGAGGCTCCCCGGGTAGATGCAAGGGTTATGGTTTCGCTCCATGGTGCACGAAATTGTGATCCCTGGTAATGGCTCCAAAAACTTGGTGCTCTAATCTTAATTCATGATTTGTCACAACTTCGATACAACTAACCAGCAAGTGTACTGGGTCGTCCAAGTAATAAAACCTGACGTGAGTAAGGGTCGATCCCACAGAGATTGTTGGTATGAAGCAAGCTATGGTCATCTTGTAAATCTCAGTCAGGCAGATATCAAATGGTTATAGTATTTTCGAATAATAATAATAAATAACAGAAAATAAAGATAAAAATACTTATGTATATCATTGGTGAGAATTTTAGATAAGCGTATAGAGATGCTTTCGTTCCTCTGACTCTCTGCTTTCCCGCTGTCTTTATCCAATCAATCCTACTCCTTTCCATGGCAAGCTTTCTGTAAGGGCATCACCGTTGTCAATGGCTACATCCCATCCTCTCTGTGAAAATGGTCCAAATGCTCTGTCACGGCATGGCTAATCATCTGGAGGTTCTCGATCATACTGGAATAGGATTAACTATCCTTTTGCGTCTGTCACTACGCCCAGCACTAGCGAGTTTGAAGTTCGTCACAGCCACCCCTTCCCAGATCCTACTCAGAATACCACAGACAAGGTTTAGACTTTCCGAATCTCAGGAATGGCCATCCACTGGTTCTAACTTATACCACGAAGATCCTAACATCTTGGACTCGGTCCCCTGTATTAGTAATCTAAGAGATATTCATTCTGCCTTGTTTGCATGTAGAACAGAAGTGTTTGTCAGGCACGCGTTCATAAGTGAGAATGATGATGAGCGTCACATAATCATCACATTCATCATGTTCTTGGGTGCGAATGGATATCTTAGAAGCGGAATAAGTTGAATTGAATAGAAAAACAATAGTACTTTGCATTAAATCATGAGGAACAGCAGAGCTCCACACCTTAATCTATGAAGTGTAGAAACTCTACCGTTGAAAAGACATAAGTGATGAAGGTTCAGGCATGGCCGAGAGGCCAGCCCCCAAACGTGATCAATATGATCCAAAGATGAACTAAAAAATCATAAGATGTCTAAAAGACTAGTAAAAAGTTCTATTTATACTAAACTAGTTACTAGGGTTTACAGAAATAAGTAATTGATGCATAAATCCACTTCCGGGGCCCACTTGGTGTGTGCTTGGGCTGAGCTTGAAGTTTACACGTGCAGAGGCTTCTGCTGGAGTTGAACGCCAAGTTGTAACATGTTTTTGGCGTTCAACTCTGGTTCGTGACGTGTTTCTGGCGTTTAACTCCAGACTGCAGCATAGAACTGGCGTTCAACGCCCTTTTTCGTCATCTAAACTCGGCCAAAGTATAAACTATTATATATTGCTGGAAAGCCCTGGATGTCTACTTTCCAACGCAATTGGAAGCGCGCCATTTTGAGTTCTGTAGCTCCAGAAAATCTACTTTGAGTGCAGGGAGGTCAGAATCCAACAGCATCAGCAGTCCTTCTTCAACCTTGAATCTGATTTTTGCTCAAGTCCCTCGATTTCAACTAGAAAATACCTGAAATTACAGAAAAACACACAAACTCATAGTAAAGTCCAGAAATGTGAATTTAACATAAAAACTAATAAAAACATCCCTAAAAGTAACTAGATCCTACTAAAAATATACTAAAAACAATGCCAAAAAGAATATAAATTATCCGCTCATCACCCCACTTGCTCCGGGTTGGTTAGTATAGAGACTTCCCGGGTAGACGCAAGGGTTGTGGTTTTGCCCCACTTGCTCCGGGTTACGATAAACTATGTATAAAGATGCAAACATATGAGGTATAAAGTGATTTTATAGCTAAAATGTATTATTATGAGATGTTAATAAATGAATGTGAAATGATTATCTGAGATACGAATTTTCTTGGGTAAAGTACCGTGACTTGCCACCACGTGTTCCAAGTTGAGATTCGATACTCTGTTGACCCCACGTCGTAAGGGTGACCGGGCACGTATAAATTCCCGGGAATGGTAACCCCCATTGAGTAAAATTTTAGATGAATGTATGATTTGAGAATGAAATGAGAAAAAGCTATGCATAAACTCATGGGGTTTCGGATTTGTCGGGTTGGCTTAATAACTGACAGATGAGCCTCATCAGCCATAGGACAGGCATACATCATGTGCATTATGTTTGTTTGTTTGCTATGCATTATTTGGGAGTGCCTAACTGTATATACCTTGTTAATTGCTATATTTGTTACTTGCACTACTTGTCTCCTACTTGAGCTTGCAATTGTCTGTTTATTTGTCTGTGCAAACTCACTGGAGACGGAAGAATGGAGGAAAGGTGGTCAGGGTAAGGTTAAGATTAAGTTAAGCTAAGTTTAGATTTTCCTTAGAACGCCTACCACTTTGTGGTTTCTGTTTAGTACTTAAGCTTTATAATCTGAGTGTCAGTGTTCTAGGAATGCCTCTGGCATTCCCAAGATCTTATATATTATGTGTGTGGCACCTCTACCATGATGAGAACCTTCGGTTCTTACCCCATACTATGTTGTTGTTTTCAGATGCAGGTCGGGAGGCTCCTCGGTAGGCATCTGGACTTCTGAAGCGGAGTAGTCTTTGGGTTTTATTTTGATGTACAGCTTTATATATATGTACTTGACTTTCTCTTTGATCAGCTTGTTTATTTTGTTCCTCTTAGAGGTTTAAGGAGAGTTAGGGTTTCAGTTATGTATTTTGGGTTTTCGGGATATGTATATATATGTAAATATTCTCCGGCCAGCCGTAGCTTCACAGGCTGCGTTAGGAGCTTGATATTCTGTACGTTTGATCTTCTATCCCCAGTTTCTACTTAGTTACACCTATGATCTCTAGATTTCTTAGCACGCAAGTAATCTTGTTTTCTGAGCCTCGCGCTTTTTATTTTGCGATTTTGTTTTACCTTTTTTTCAAGGCTCCTAGTTTATTATATTCTTCCTGCTATTATACGTATGTATTTTATTTTAGAGGTCATAGCACCTCGCCACCTCTGTTTTACATCCTAGGTGTAAAGCTCTGTGTGGTAGGGTGTTATAGCCAGCATGAGTGATCTCTCAGTTGCAAAGACAAACAAAACAGACAAGGAAAGCACAATTATAGATAGCAGTTATAGCAAATAGCACAGATAGTAGTTAATCACAGATAACCAATTAAGCAAACCAAAACAATGCACACTCAAACAAATCATACAAATGCATATGATGAATGTCTTTTCCTACTGGACGTGAGCTCAAGTGTTGGATACTGTAACACCTTACCATGCAGAGTCTTATGCTATAGTCATAAAACTGAAGTGGCGAGGTATTACGACCTCTAAAAATAAAATCATGTATATAATATAGGTGAAATGAATATATATTCGAGGAGCTTTGAAAGAAAGATTAAATAATAAGTCACAAAAATAAAAAGAGTAGAATGCCAGGAATTACAAGATACCAAACTTCTGACTCAACCTATGAAGCTAAGGCTAGCCGGAGTATAAATACATAGATATACGTAACCCAAAATAACCTAAAATAGATAAAACAACAACCTGTTTCTCCACATCGACCTCTAAGAGGAACAAAATAAAGTTATACATACAGAGGAGAATCTAACTACATAATATAAAGCATAAGCTCAAATACAGAGTCCCGAATATAACACTTCGCTTGCCTTTCGATCTGCATCTGTAAACAACAACATATATATGGTATGAGAACCGAAGGTTCTTAGCATGGTAACGGTGCCCACATAAATAAGATATAAGGTCTCGGGAAAGCCAGAGGCAATCCTAGAACTCCGATACTCAAATTATAAAACTTAAAGACTTAAGATAGAAACCATAAACAGGGGGTAGTTCTCTAAAGTTCTTAAACTTAACCAAACTCTAACTAACTCTGGTCGAACCACACAAACAAACAGTCAAACAAAGGCAAACACACTTAGAGTACAAGTAACACAAGTAACAAGTATAATAATTAGGCATACTAATTCACATAGGCATTCCCAATTAATGCACAAATAAGCAAATCAAACATATGCACATGATGCATGCCTGTGCTGATGAGTCTCATATGTCAGTTATAAAGCCAACCCGACATGTAAACATACTTATGAACGGATTTCTTGATGATTTAGAATTCACAATAAATTCTCGTTGGAAGTATAGTTCCTAAACCAATCAATAATCCTTTCATACAAAAGATTGTTTGTCACAAGTACAAACCCCTAATATCTATAAACCGAATTATTGAACCTCGGGTCGTTCTCCCTAGGAATTACAATGAAGTATCTTGTTATTAGTTATGAAGTATGTTTGGGGTTTTTGAGATTTTAGACAAGAAATATAAATGGCAATAAAAGTAAACTAATGACTATGAAAGCTCTTGGCAAGATTGTGAGAGTTGGAAGTCCTATCCTTGTTATCCTCCTCAATTGTGACCACAAATTGTCCATTGCTACCACTTAGTTAACCTCTAATCATGGAGGAAAGTCAAGTGGATGAATTAACTTGATTCCACAAGTCCTAGCCAACTCCCAAGGGAAAGACTAGCTTTAGTAGTATCCAAATTAATTAGCAACTTCTAATTATCAATCAACAAAGGAATTAGATAACTCAAGCATCACTAATTACTCTACGTAGGCCAAGAAGAACAAAATCTATACTAAAATCCAACCAAATATTTCATCAAACACTTAGAAGGTACAAAAGAAAAGCATAGTAAATTTGACAACTAGAATGAAATCTAACAACAATTATTACAAAGAGTTAACAACAACAATCAAAAGAAACACAATTATCATGAATTACCTCAAATTAAATTAAAAGAAAATAGAATGAACAAAAGTAGATCTACAAACAAGGTGAAAGAAATCATAACAAATAATAGAAGAATGATGAATGTCACAACAAAGAATTAAGAAGAAGAAGTACAAGAGAGCATGAATTAAAACCTAGATCTAAGAACTAATCCTAATCCTAATCCTAGAGAGAAGGGAGATCTTCTCTCTCTAAAACTCAAACTAAACTAGCCTCATGTGTGTGTATGAATGTCTACCTGCCATCCCCTTCATTCCTTGGTCTTTTATTAGCCTTTTCCCGCCAAAAACTCAGCTCCAAATGGGGCCAGAAACCCTCCAAAATCGCCAGGCACGTGTTTGACTAAAGGAATCACGTGCGGCCTTCGGTGTATACGTGCACAGTGCACGTGCGCGTCCCTGGAGAATTTCGCGATCTGCGCGTAGGCGCATGGTGCGCGCGCGCGCCCATGGGCTTTTCCAAATCTTTGGCTTTTCATGATGTCTCCACTTTGTATACTTTCCTTTCACTCCTTTGATCCCTTCCTTGCCCTTTTCAACCTGAAATCACTAGCAAACACATCAAGGCATATAGTAGAAATCAAAGGTGAATCAAAATTATCAAATTAAAGGTCTAAAAAACATATTTTTACATCTAAGCACAAGTACAGAGACAATCACAAAAATCATGCTATTTCATTGAATAAATGTGAGGAAAGGTTATCAAAATGCTCGAAATTCAACCCAAGATAAACCCTACAAAGGGGTTTAATGAACCTCCCCACACTTAAACCAAGCATGTCCTCATGCTTAACCAAGGATGAAGCAAAGGGTATGACATTTATTCAATGCAACTAAACTATCTAAATGCAAACTATCTAAGTGCAACTAACTATATGAATGTATGTGCTTGGTCGAAACAATTCAAATTCCAAAAGAATACATGTAAGCACAAATGGCTCAAACAATGGAAACCAAATTCAACCCACAATTGTATTAGATTATCAAAAGGATTTACAAACTTACATGAATATAGATGATAGTGGTGAACACATGTGATTGAGCAATCGAACCCTCACCGGACGTGTATCCGCTCTATTCACTCAATTGTTTAGGGGTTGATTCACTCAATTCTCCCCTAATCATGCTTTCCAAAATTTGTTCTTCATCTAACAATTAACAACCATTCAATGTATGCATACAAATATCATGAGGTCTTTCTCAAGGGTTGTAATGGGGTTAGGGCCGAGGTAGGATCATATATGGATAAGTGGACTAGAATTTGAATCTTTGATTAGTCTAGACCTTCCCACTTAACCTATATAATGACCTATACAATCAAGTACTAACTTAACTACCCATCCTTCTCACTTTTAACATACTCATGCATTTTTCTTTTTGATTATAACACATATGCATTGATCTTTATTGAACTCCACTTTGGGGGCATTTTGTCCTCTTTTTATTGCTTTCTTTTTCTATTATATTTTTTTCTTTTTGTATTTATTTTTATTTTGCTTTTTGTCTTTTCCTTTCCTTTTTCTTTTGTTTTGTTTTTTTTAAGCTACATACAAGAGCATCAATGCATAAGGTTTATATATTTAATCAATACATGAGTATGCACTCAATTCCCAAATATAAATACAAAACACTCCTTTATCCCAACCAATGTTCCCCAATCTCCCCAAACTTGAAAATAAAACACTCTCACTAGCCTAAGCTAATCAAATATCCAAATAATGGACTTTATTGTTTTCCACTTTAGGCTTGTAATGTGCTAAAATGAAGAACAATTAGGTTAAGCATAGGCTCAAAATTGGTTAATAATGGAGAGTAAGAGGTAGGCTATTTGGGTAAGTGAGCTAATGACATAATGCCTCAATCATAATAATGCATGAATACAAGGAGCAATTGGAAATATAGAATTAAACAAATGATGGATCATAATCATAGAAAGAGAATAATGCACACAAGAAGGAGAATAAGTGGTTATAAGATGTAACCACACCATTAGGCTCAAAACTCACAATCTTGTGTTCTTAGCTCAAAACATGATCCACAAAAGTATGAATTCATGCAAGTTTCACAAGAAAAATTTTCCAATCAATTGGAGTGGTGCCCTCTAGATAAATTCTTTTGGAAATTCTATCATTTTGACTAAGCCTATCCTAAATGTGATGTAAGCCTATCCTAAATGCGATGTTGTGATTGAGACATTTTAAAATTCCTTAGTTTACCCTCTTTTCTAATCAAAACAATTTCTTTTATGCCAAAAAGGGTTTAACTAAGTTTTCAACAATTCAAAACATTTTCCAAATCACAACTACAAGGCTAAAATGCAATATATACAATTAAAGTGTGCAACAACCAAAATAAAAGTATCCATACTAGCAAATATATACCATAATCCCAAAATAGTACAAAATGAAGCAAAATAAGATAAACTAAGTGATAATGTCCGAAAAGTGTTCACCAAATCCACCGACGGCGACGGCGGTGACCTCCCCACACTTAAGATGAAGCATCATCCTCGATGCTATTGATCAGGCTCATGGTTAGGGTCAATAGTCACATCTGCCTCCTGCTGGAACTTAGGCTGGGGCACTGGCTCCTCGGCATGCTGCGGAGTCTCCTGGGTAGCCTGTTTCTCCGGAGGTGCCTCCTGCCGAATCGGCTCCTCAACATGCTCCTCCTCGTGCTCTGCCTCATGCATGACCTCATCTAAAGCAGGAGAGTTGGGGAGAGGGTGATGAGCGGGTATTTTATACGCTTTTTGGGGTTAATTTCATATAGATTTTAGTATATTTTAGTTTGTTTTTAGTTTATTCTCATTAGTTTCTAGGAAAAATTCATATTTCTGGACTTTACTATGAGTTTGTGTGTTTTTCTGTAATTTCAGGTATTTTCTGGTTGAAATTGAGGGAGCTGAGCAAAAATCTGATTTAAGTTGAAAAAGGACGGCTGATGCTGTTGGATTCTGACCTGCCTGCACTCAAAATGGATTTTCTGGAGCTACAGAACTCTAAATGGCGCGCTTCAAATTGAGTTGGAAAGTAGACATCCAGGGCTTTCCAGAAATTTATAATAGTCCATACTTTGCTCAAGGATAGACGACGTAAACTGGCGTTCAACGCCAGTTCCATGCTGCTGTCTGGCGTCCAGCGCCAGAAACAAGTTACAAAGTGGAGTTCAACGCCAGAAACAGGTTGCAACCTGGCGTTGAACGCCCAAAACAGTCCAGGCACGTGAGAAGCTTTAGTCTCAGCCCCAGCACACACCAAGTGGGACCCAGAAGTAGATTTCTGCACTATCTATCATAGTTTACTCATTTTCTGTAAACCTAGGTTACTAGTTTAGTATTTAAACAACTTTTAGAGACTTGTTTTGGATCTCATGACATTTTAGATCTAAACTTTGTACCTTTTGACGGCATGAGTCTCTAAACTCCATTGTTGGGGGTGAGGAGCTCTGCTGTGCCTCGATGAGTTAATGCCAGTATTTCTGTTTTCTATTCAATCATGTTTGTTCCTATCTAAGATATTCATTTGCGCATTATTATGATGAATGTGATGATCTGTGACACTCATCACCATTCTCAACCTATGAATGTGTGCCTGACAACCACCTCCGTTCTACATTAGATTGAATGAGTATCTCTTAGATTCCTTAATCGGAATCTCCGTGGTATAAGCTATAATCCATTGGCAGCATCCTTGAGAATTCGGAAAGTCTAAACCTTGTCTGTGGTATTCCGAGTATGATTCTGGGATTGGATGACTGTGACGAGCTTCAAACTCGCGAGTGCTGGGCGTAGTGACAGACGCAAAAGGATAGCGAATCCTAACCTACAGATGATTAGCCGTGCGGTGACAGCGCACCTGGACCATTTTCACTGAAAGGAAGGATGGTAGCCATTGACAACGGTGATCCTCCAATACACAGCTTGCCATAGGAGGGACATGCGTGCGTGAAGAAGAAGATAGAGAGAAAGCAGAGATTCAAAAGGCAAAGCATCTCCAAAACTCCAACATATTCTCATTTACTGCATAACTAGTAACCTTTAATCCATGCTCTCTTGTTCATTTTCAAGTCAATTGATAGCCACTAATTAATATCCTGACTAAGAGTTGCAAGATAACTATAGCTTGCTTCAAGCCAACAATCTCCGTGGGATCGACCCTTACTCACGTAAGGTATTACTTGGACGACCCAGTGCACTTGCTGGTTAGTTGTGCGGAATTACATAGTGTGAAGTAATTTTCGTGCACCAAGTTTTTGGCGCCGTTGCCGGGGATTGTTCGTATTTGAACAACTGACGGTTTATTTTGTTGCTTAGATTAGGAAAAATTTTTCTTTTTGGTTTAGAGTCTCTTATTATTGTTTTTGGTTAAAATTTTAGAATCCTTATTTTCTCTTTCAAAAAAAAAAATATTTCTTTCATTCTTAGTTATTAAAAAAAAATAATACTTCTTCAAAACAAGTGTTACATTTACTGCCCAATTGGCTAGAGCGTTGGTCTAAGTTCGTGGCAATTTGGTATACTCTTTTCAAAATCTTCTTTTTTTTTTTAAAAAAAATAATAATAATTTCTCTATTAAATTTTGTGCCAAACTTTAAGTTTGGTGTTTTCTTGTTGATTTCCCTTTTGTTTTCGAAAATTTTAGTTTGGTTTTCTAAAAATTTTAAGTTTGGTGTTCTTTCTTCATGTTCTTGTGTTCTTGTGAGTCTTCAAAGTGTTCTTGAGTTTTCCTTGTGTCTTGATCTTAAAATTTTTAAGTTTGGTGTTCCTTGGTGTTTTCCCTCCAAAATTTTCAAAAACAAGGAGCATTAGATCTAAAAATTTTAAATCTTGTGCTATCTTATTGTTTTTCTCTCTCCTCTTTAAATTCAAAAATATCTTTTCTCTCTATTTTAAAGCAAATTTTTGAAATTTGCCTTTAAAATTCAGATTTTTATTTCAAAATTTAAAACCTTTTTCAAAAATCATCATATCCTTTTCAAAACTTCCTAACCACTTTCTCACTCCTCATTTTTTCGAAAATTTTCAACCATTTTTATTTATTTTATTTTAATTTATTTCATTTTCGAAATAAGTAAATAAATAAATAAATAAAAATAAATTTTTTTTACATCATCTCCCTTTCTCCATCATGGATCTAAGTGGAAATGAACAGTCCAAGAGGACTCTGGGGTCATATGCTAACCCCTCTACTGCTTCATACGGGAGTAGCATCTGCATACCTTCCATTGGAGTCAGTAGCTTTGAGTTGAATCCTCAGCTCATTATCATGGTGCAGCAAAGCTGCCAGTATTCCGGTCTTCCACAGGAAGAACCTACAGAGTTTCTGGCACAGTTTTTACAAATTACTGACACAGTACATGATAAGGAAGTAGATCAGGATGTCTACAGATTATTACTATTTCCATTTGCTGTAAAAGACCAAGCCAAGAGGTGGTTAAATAACCAACCTAAGGCTAGCATAAGGACATGAAAACAGCTGACAGAAAAATTCCTGAATCAATACTTTCCTCCAAAATGGATGACACAGCTAAGGCTGGACATCCAAGGCTTTAAATAAGGAGATAATGAATCTCTTTATGATACCTGGGAGAGATACAGAGAGATGGTACGAAAATGCCCCTCTGAAATATTTTCAGAGTGGGTTCAGTTAGACATCTTCTATTATGGGCTTACAGAAAGAGCTCAGATCTCTTTAGATTGCTCAGCTGGTGGATCTATCCACATGAGAAAGACAATTGAAGAAGCTCAAGAGCTCATTGATACAGTTGCCAGAAATCAGCATCTGTACCTAAGCAGTGACTCTGCCATGAAAGAAGAGGCTAAAACAGTAACTGCTGAACTCAATCCTGCAGAGCAAGCTGCTGAATTCAATCAACAATTGGATTTTCTAACAAAGCAGTTAGCTGAATTCAAGGATAAACTAGAAGAGACAAGGATGGCTAATATAAACATGGAAGAACAATTGAAGCAAACAAAGCAGCAGCTGTTAAGACAAATAACAGAAGAATGCCAAGCAGTCCAATTACGAAGTGGGAAAACATTAAATACCCCACCTCAAGGCAGCAAGAAGCCAAGAAATGAGCAAACCATCCAAAATCCACCAGAGGACAGTAAGAGCCCAACGAAAAATAATTCTGGCACTAAAACGCCAGAAATTTGGTGGAAGGCTGGTGCTGAACGCCCAGACCATGCTCAGGACTAGTGTTCAACGCCAGAAACAAGCAAGGATCTGGCGTTGAACGCCCAAAAGGAGCACAGTTCTGGCGTTCAGATGCCAGGAAGAACTGGGAAGCTGGCGTCTAACGCCACTCCAGCTCCTAACTCTGGTATTCAATTGCCAGTGAGGGATCAGACACACACAAGTGCTTATGACAACCCATCTAAAAAGGCTTCCTCAACCACTTCTGTAGGAAATAAACTTACAGCAACTAAGGTTGAGGAATATAAAGCCAAGATACCTTATCCTCAAAAACTCCGCCAAGAGGAGCAGGATAAGCAATTTGCTCGCTTTGCAGATTATCTCAGGACTCTTGAAATATAGATTCCATTTGCAGAGGCACTAGAGCAAATACCTTCTTATGCCAAGTTCATGAAAGAGATCTTGAGTCATAAGAAGGATTGGAGAGAAACTGAAATAGTTCTCCTCACTGAAGAATGCAGTGCAGTAATTCTGAAAAGCTTAAAGACCCTGGGAATTTTCTGATACCATGCACATTAGAAGGTAATTGCACCAAGACAGCTTTATGTGATCTTGGGGCAAGCATCAACCTAATGCCTGCATCCACTATCAGAAAGCTTGGTTTAACTGAAAAAGTTAAACCAACCCGGATATGTCTCCAACTTGCTGATGGCTCCATTAAATACCCATCAGGCGTAATTGAAGACATGATTATCAGAGTTGGGCCATTCGCCTTTCCCACTGACTTTGTAGTGCTGGAAATGGAGGAGCACGAGAGTGCTACTCTCATTCTAGGAAGACCCTTCCTAGCAATTGGACGAACTCTCATTGAAGTCCAACAGGGGAAAATAACCCTGAGAGTTAATGAGGATGAGTTTAAGTTGAATGCTGTCAAAGCCATGCAGCATCCAGACACATCAAAAGATTGCATGAAAGTTGATCTTATTGACTCTTTGGTAGAAGAGATCAACATGGTTGCGAGTCTCGAATCAGAGTTGGAAGACATCTTTAAAGATGTTCAGCCTGATTTGGAGGATTCAGAGGAAATGAAAGAGCCTCTGAAATTTCCTCGGGAAGAGGAAAAACCTCCCAAACCTGAGCTCAAACCATTACCACCATCCCTGAAATATGCATTTCTGGGAGAAGGTGACACTTTTTCAGTGATCATAAGCTCTGCCTTAAATCCACAGGAAGAGGAAGCACTTATTCAAGTGCTAAGGACACACAAGACAGCTCTTGGGTGGTCCATAGGTGACCTTAAGGGCATAAGCCCAGCTAGATGCATGCACAAAATCTTATTGGAGGATAATGCTAAACCAGTGGTTCAACCACAGAGGCGGCTAAATCCTGCCATGAAGGAAGTGGTGCAGAAAGAGGTCACCAAATTACTGGAGGCTGGGATTATTTATCCTATTTCTGACAGCCCCTGGGTGAGCCCTGTCCAAGTTGTCCCCAAAAAGGGAGGCATGACAGTGGTTCATAATGAAAAGAATGAACTGGTTCCTACAAGAACAGTTACAGGGTGGCGCATGTGTATTGACTACAGAAGGCTCAATACAGCCACCAGAAAGGATCATTTTCCTTTACCATTCATAGACCAGATGCAAGAAAGATTGGCAGGTCATGATTATTACTGCTTTTTGGATGGCTACTCAGGCTATAACCAGATTGCAGTAGATCCCCAGGATCAAGAGAAAACAGTATTCACATGTCCATCTGGAGTGTTTGCTTACAGAAGGATGCCATTTGGGCTGTATAATGCACCTGCAACCTTCCAGAGATGCATGCTCTCTATTTTCTCTGATATGGTGGAAAAATTTCTGGAAGTCTTCATGGATGACTTCTCAGTATATGGAGACTCATTCAGCTCATGTCTTGATCACTTGAAACTAGTTCTGAAAAGATGCCAAGAGACCAACCTAGTTTTAAACTGGGAAAAATGTCACTTTATGGTGACTGAAGGGATTGTCCTTGGGCATAAAATTTTAAACAAGGGAATAGAAGTGGATCAAGCAAAAATAGAGGTAATTGAAAAATTACCACCACCTGCCAATGTTAAGGCAATTAGAAGCTTTCTGGGGCATGCAGGATTCTATAGGAGGTTTATAAAGGATTTTTCAAAAATCGCAAAACCTCTGAACAATCTGCTAGCTGCTGACACGCCATTTGTGTTTGACACAGAGTGTCTGCAGGCGTTTGAAACACTGAAAGCCAAGCTGGTCACAGCACTAGTCATTTCTGCACCAGATTGGACATTACCATTTGAGCTAATGTGTGATGCCAGTGATCACGCCATTGGTGCAGTATTGAGGCAGAGGCATAACAAGCTTCTGCATGTCATTTATTATGCTAGCCGTGTTTTGAATGATGCCCAGAAAAATTACACAACCACAGAAAAAGAATTACTTGTAGTGGTTTATGCCATTGACAAGTTTAGATCCTACTTAGTGGGATCAAAAGTGATTGTGTACACTGACCATGCTGCTCTTAAATATCTACTCACAAAGCAGGATTCAAAACCCAGGCTCATAAGATGGGTGTTGCTTCTGCAAGAGTTTGATATAGAAATAAGAGACAGAAAAGGGACAGAGAACCAAGTGGCTGATCATCTGTCCCAGATAGAGCCAATAGAAGGGGCGTCATTCCCCTCTCTTGAAATCTCTGAGACCTTTCCGGATGAGCATTTGTTTGCCATTCAGGAAACACTATGATTTGCAGACATTACAAACTACAAAGCTGCAAGGTTTATTCCCAAAGAGTACAGCAGGCAACAAAAGAAAAAATTAATTACTGATGCAAAGTACTACTTGTGGGATGAACCCTATCTCTTTAAGAGATGTGCAGACGGAATAATCCGGAGATGTGTGCCTAGAGAAGAAGCACAGAGAATCCTATGGCATTTCCATGGATCACAATATGGAGGCCATTTCGGAGGTGAGCGAACAGCCACCAAGGTCCTCCAATGTGGCTTCTATTGGCCCACACTCTATAAAGATTTCCTAGAGTTTGTACGTAACTGTGACAGTTGCCAAAGAGCTAGTAATCTGCCTCATGGTTACGCCATGCCTCAACAAGGAATCTTGGAGATTGAGTTGTTTGACGTATGGGGAATTGACTTCATGGGACCTTTTCCACCATCATACTCAAACACTTATATTCTGGTGGCTGTTGACTACGTATCAAAATGGGTAGAGGCCGTTGCCACACCCACCAATGATACTAAAACAGTGCTGAAGTTCCTCCAGAAATATATCTTCAGCAGGTTTGGGGTCCCTAGAGTACTAATCAGTGATGGGGGCACTCACTTCTATAACAAACAGCTTTACTCTGCCATGGTTCGGTATGGGATTCGCCACAAGGTGGCAACTCCATATCATCCACAAACTAATGGGCAAGCTGAAGTCTCTAACAGAGAGCTAAAAAGAATCCTAGAACGGACTGTAAATACCCATAGAAAGGATTGGGCAAGGAGCTTGGATGATGCTCTGTGGGCATATAGAACAGCATTCAAGACTCCTATAGGGACCTCTCCATACCAACTTGTGTATGGTAAGGCATGTCACCTGCCCGTGGAACTGGAACATAAAGCCTACTGGATAACCAGATTCCTAAACTTTGATGCCAAATTAGCTGGAGAAAAAAGACTACTCCAGCTAAATGAACTAGAGGAATTCAGATGCACTGCTTTCGAAAATACCAAGCTTTATAAAGAAAAATAAAAAAAATGGCATGACAGGAAGCTGTCATCTAGAATCTTTGAACCAGGACAAAAAGTTTTGTTGTTTAACTCTAGGCTCAGGCTACTCCCTGGGAAATTGAAGTCCCGGTGGAGGGGACCATATGTGATTACAAGTGTATCACCATATGGTTATGTAGAGTTTCAAGACTGAAGCTAGATTAAAAGCTCAGCAAGGTCCAGCTAAAGACAATAAAGAAGCGCTTTCTGGGAGGCAACCCAGCCATGGGGCATCACTTCCTCTAAGCATATTGCCCTATTCTTGATTTTATTTGTTTATATAAAGTTCATTGATCCTAAGGTAAAGAGTCAATTGTATAAGTTCACAGGGTTACAGAAGGATTCTGCACGCAAAACAGAGAAAAAGAGCTCACTGGCAAGAAAACGCCAGTAAAAGTCTGTTTTGGGCGTTCAACGCCCAACAGAAGCATCCACTGGGTGTTGAATGCTAGTAAGGATAGCCATCTGGGCGTTGAACGCCAGAAAGAAGCTCTTTCTGGGCGTTTAACGCCAGATTTACAGCGTTCTGGGCGTTCAAAAAAATGCCCAGTAACAAAGGACTTCCTGGCGTTCAACGCCAGAAATAAGCAGCAGCTGGGCGTTGAACGCCCAGGAGAAGCAGCATATGCAGCGTTTGGGCGTTCAAACGCCAGGATGGTGGGGAGGAGGTAAATTCGTTTTTTCTTCATATTTTTCACTTTAATCCTAATTTTCATGTTCCAATTCATGATTTCTTGCATAAACATGTTAAGAACCCTGATTTCTAAAATTCCTAATTTCTAAAAACCCTTCTTTAAAAATATTAAATGTATCTTAATCCATAAGCACAAATCCTTTTTTTCAATCCAACTCAACTCTTTTTCAAAATGTTCAAAAAAATCTCTCTCTTTTCATTCAAAAATCTTTTCAACTAAGCAATATCTTTTTCAAATCTCCATACTATCTTTTTCAAAATTTCAAATCAATCTTTTTCAAATATCTTTCATATCTTTCCATTTTTAAATCATATCTTTTCTTATCATATTTTTTCTAAAAATCATATCTTCTATCTTATCTTTCTCCCTATTTTTTGAAAACCCACCCCCCTCTCCCTATATGGGTTCGGCCTCCCTCCCCTCCCATCCACCATTGCACCTAGCTCTCCTTCTCTCCCTCTCCTTTCTTTTCTTTTGCTTGAGGACAAGCAAACCTCTAAGTTTGGTGTGCTTATCCGTGATCACTAAGATCATGGCTCCTAAAGGAAAACAACCCACTCCAAGAGGCAAGAAAGAGAGTGTTCCAAAACCACTTTGGAATCAAGGGAAGTTCTTAACTAAAGAACATTCAGACCATTATTACAAAATAATGGGTCTAAGATCAGTGATCCCGGAAGTCAGATTCGATCTGAAAGAAGACGAATATCCGGAGATCCAGGAGCAAATTTGAATCAGGAACTGGGAGATCCTAGCCAATCCTGAAACGAAAGTGGGAAGGAATATGGTCCAGGAGTTCTATATTAATATGTGGCATACAGACAGGCAAAGACTATCTGGATCTGATATCTATGACTATCGGACCGTGGTCAGAGGAAAGATTGTTCATACCCACCCTGACATGATCAGAGAGATCTTAAAGCTACCTCAGCTGAAAGATGATCCAGACTCCTTCAATAGGAGAATGATGAGAACAGACAAGGGCTTGGATAAGATTCTAGAGGACATATGTATCCCTGGAGCCAGGTGGACCACCAGCACGAAGGGTGTTCCAAATCAACTCAAAAGAGAAGATCTCAAACCAGTCGCCAGAGGATGGCTGGATTTCATTGGGCATTCTCTGCTGCCCACTAGCAACCGTTTTGAAGTCACTATTAGAAGAGCAGTGATGATCCATTGCATCATGATGGGAAAAGAAGTGGAAGTTCATCAACTGATTTCAACTGAATTTTACAAAATTGCAAACAAAAATTCCAAAGATGCCAGGTTGGCTTATCCAAGCTTGATTTCTATGCTCTGCAAGGACGCTGGAGTAAGGATGGGAATAACTGAGTATATCTCAATTGAGTGACCAATCACCAAGGCATCAATGGAAAAACAACAAGCACAGGATGACCCCATCAAGAAGAAAACACAGGAATTTCTCCCAGAAATCCCTCAATCTTAATACTGGGAGTATCTTGAAACATCAGTTACCAAGATGCGAGAAGCTATGGAATAAATAATGAAAGAATAGAAGGAACAAAGTAGCATTCTTTGCTATTTGATTAAAGAACAGGAGGAGCAAGGGCTTGACTTAAGGGAATTGAAGCGCCAGAAATTATCTCTTGAAGGACCAAGCACCCCGTAGATTAAAGGAACATCCATTCCCCAGAACAAAGGTTGTTAAATTCCAATCTTAGCCTTAACTCTGTGATAACTGTTCTTATTCTAGTTTTACCTTAGGAGTCATATAGTAGTAATTAGTATCTATATTTTTTTTATTTTATCTCCAATTAAGCTATAATTTAATTTTCTCATCATTATCAAACATGAATAAAATAGAAGAATTTCTTTAGAATAAGAGGCAATAATTTTTGAATTTTTAATAAGAAAATTCTAATTATTTACATGTGGTGGCAATGCTTTCTGTCTTCTGAATGAATGCTTGAACAGTGCATATGTCTTTTGAATTTGATGTTTAAGACTGTTAAATATGTTGGCTCTTGAAAGAATGATGAACAAGGAGACATGTTATTTGATAATCTGAAAAATCATAAAAATGATTCTTGAAGCAAGAAAAAGCAGCAAAGAACAAAGCTTGAAAAAAAAACAGAAAGAAAAAGAAAAGCAAGCAGAAAAAGCCAAAAGCTCTTAAAACCAAGAGGCAAGAGCAAAAAGCCAATAACCCTTAAAACCAAAAGGCAAGGGCAAATAAAAAGGATCCCAAGGCTTTGAGCATCTGTTGATAAGAGGGCCTAAAGGAATGAAACCCTGGCCTAAGCGGCTAAACCAAGCTGTCCCTAACCATGTGCTTGTGGCGTGTTGGTGTCAAGTGAAAACTTGAGACTGAGCGGTTAAAGTCAAGGTCCAAAGCAAAAAGAAGAGTGTGCTTAAGAACTCTGGACATCTCTAATTGGGGACTTTAGCAAAGCTGAGTCACAATCTGCAAAGGTTCACCCAATTATGTGTCTGTGGCATTTATGTATCCGGTGGTAATACTGGAAAACAAAGTGCTTAGGGCCACGGCCAAGACTCATAAAGTAGCTGTGTTCAAGAATCATCATACTGAAATAGGAGAATCAATAACACTATCTGAATTCTAAGTTCCTATAGATGCCAATCACTCTGAACTTCAATGGATAAAGCGAGATGCCAAAACTGTTCGGAAGCAAAAAGCTACTAGCCCCGCTCATTTAATTAGAATCTGAGCTTCACTCAAAAACTCTGAGATATTATTGTTTCCTGACTCATTTGTATTCTATTTTATTTATCTAGTTGCTTGAGGACAAGCAACAGTTTAAGTTTGGTGTTGTGATGAGCGGGTATTTTATACGCTTTTTGGGGTTAATTTCATATAGATTTTAGTATATTTTAGTTAGTTTTTAGTTTATTCTCATTAGTTTCTAGGCAAAATTCATATTTCTGGACTTTACTATGAGTTTGTGTATTTTTCTGTA
This sequence comes from Arachis ipaensis, assembly GCF_059453495.1. Classification (NCBI taxonomy): domain Eukaryota; kingdom Viridiplantae; phylum Streptophyta; class Magnoliopsida; order Fabales; family Fabaceae; genus Arachis; species Arachis ipaensis. The sequence continues at coordinate 80,674,908 of NC_142443.1, forward strand.
ATTTCAGGTATTTTCTGGCTGAAATTGAGGGAGCTGAGCAAAAATCTGATTTAGGCTGAAAAAGGACTGCTGATGCTGTTGAATTCTGACCTCCCTGCACTCAAAATGGATTTTCTGAAGCTACAGAACTCCAAATGGCGCACTTCCAATTGCGTTGGAAAGTGGAATTCCAGGGCTTTCCAGAAATATATAATAGTCCATACTTTGCTCAAGGATAGATGACGTAAACTGGCGTTAAACGCCAGTTCCATGCTGCTGTCTGGCGTCCAGCGCCAGAAACAAGTTACAAAGTGGAGTTCAACGCCAGAAATAGGTTACAACCTGGCGTTGAACACCCAAAATAGCCCAAGCACGTGAGAAGCTTTAGTCTCAGCCCCAGCACACATGAAGTGGGCCCCAGAAGTGGATTTCTGCACTATCTATCATAGTTTACTCATTTTCTGTAAACCTAGGTTACTAGTTTAGTATTTAAACAACTTTTAGAGACTTGTTTTGGATCTCATGACATTTTAGATCTAAACTTTGTACCTTTTGACGGCATGAGTCTCTAAACTCCATTGTTGGGGGTGAGGAGCTCTGCTGTGCCTCGATGAGTTAATGCCAGTATTTCTGTTTTCTATTCAATCATGTTTGTTCCTATCTAAGATATTCATTTGCGCATTATTATGATGAATGTGATGATCCGTGACACTCATCACCATTCTCAACCTATGAACGTGTGCCTGACAACCACCTCTGTTCTACATTAGATTGAATGAGTATATCTTAGATTCCTTAATCGGAATCTCCGTGGTATAAGCTAGAATCCATTGGCAGCATCCTTGAGAATCCAGAAAGTCTAAACCTTGTCTGTGGTATTCCGAGTAGGATTCTGGGATTGGATGACTGTGACGAGCTTCAAATTCGCGAGTGCTGGGCGTAGTGACAGACGCAAAAGGATAGCGAATCCTATACCGGTATGATCGAGAACCTACAGATGATTAGCTGTGCGGTGACAGCGCACCTGGACCATTTTCACTGAAAGGAAGGATGGTAGCCATTGACAACAGTGATCCTCCAACACACAGCTTGCCATAGGATGGACGTGCGTGCGTGAAGAAGAAGATAGAGAGAAAGCAGAGATTCAAAAGGCAAAGCATCTCTAAAACTCCAACATATTCTCATTTACTGCATAACAAATAACCTTTAATTCATGCTCTCTTGTTCATTTGCAAGTCAATTGATAGCCACTAATTAATATCCTGACTAAGAGTTGCAAGATAACCATAGCTTGCTTCAAGCCAACAATCTCCGTGGGATCGACCCTTACTCACGTAAGGTATTACTTGGACGACCCAGGGCACTTGCTGGTTAGTTGTGCGGAATTACATAGTGTGAAGTAATTTTCGTGCACCAGAGGGGGTAGCTCAATGCCCTGTGATATAAACACCTTGTCTATGCGATCGAGACGGCGCATGATACGACGCTCGCTGCGCTCTATAAAGCGAAACAGGCACTGTACTAGCAGGTATGTTGGCTCAGGTGCCGGTGGTGGTAAAGGTACTACTGCTGGTGGTGGTATCACGTCATCATCCCTCCATGGGGCACCAGCCAGCTCAACCATCCTATTGACCATGGTGGGAAATGGCAAAAGGCCACGGATGTGTGCTCGCCACATGCCTCTCCTGATCACCCGGGAGAAATATACCTCTTTTCCCTCCATGACACAGCCGATCAGAAGATGCATATCCATCGGATTCTCAGAAAAGTGTGTAGTGGGCAGCACATACTGGGCGAATATCTGCTGCCAAGTCCGAGCCTCTCTAGGCAGATAAGCAAATACTATCCCCTTGGGCCTTGTGTTGTTATAATCCATCACCCAAGGGGCGTCCGATGTGGCAATAACGCACTTCAGCTCTTCATAATCAAAGGTCAGAGCATTATTGCTGTCTCAGCCTGCTGGTAAGCACATGTGTCACCAGTTCGGGGTGGACAATGCAAAACACCCTCAATGGCAGCCTCAGTCACTAAAACCTGTCCACCCCGTAGGTGGACTGACTCAAGAGTAGTGCAAAAGAGGTTGTAGTAAAATTCCTTAACCCAAGAAACGTTTATCCTCCCCACATCTCTGTCAACAAACCCTAAGCCCAATTCCTGAATGCGGGTATTAATGGAGCACCTCTGGTCGTCGGGAAGAGCTTGTTTCTTTTCAATGTTCAGCTTTGTTTTCCGATAGGTAGGAAAACGAAGCTCACAGTAGAGGTTGGGAAACATGTATATGTCAGTGGGCGGTAGCAGCTGATTCTGTTTATCCACCTCACTAAGTGGATTCTTGGCATAGTTGGCATAAGAGGACATGGCGGAGGCTTGAGATTTCTTCCTCTTTCTTGAGGTAGTAGCCTTTCCTTTTCCTTTATCAGCTATCCTGGAAGCAAATATGACATATAAGCACTTAGCCAAGTAGAGGCATCGCAAGCATGGAATTATAGACTCATGAAGTGAGTTAAAAGAATGAAAACTTAGAATGCAAGTAACCCCAAGCCAAAGAAGAAGATAAAATCACTAACCAAGAAATCCAACATTAACCACATCATGCTTGTTTATTAGGTTCAAAGAGCATCATACCCAAAAAAAATGGTCAACGGGTTAGCTTAAGACAAAAAGAAGGTTAGTAAGGCCAAACAAGTTAGAAGTTAGAAAATCTAGTTCAAAGGTCAGGGGTATAATGGTCATTGTCTCAATGAAGAGAAGTCCACAAAGCAAAGAAAACAAGCATGCTCACAATCATGAGGAAGGTGCAGTCATTGATGATGAATTTATGAAATTGCAAAAGAAGCAATTAATTAAAAACGAGTCAGCAATCAATGTCGAGGCATGAAAAATGCAATAATTGGTGTTGCACAAGTTGAAATGCATTTTGTGTAACATAAACCAAGATAGAAACTAATTCGAGTGAAAAAGAGTTACACCAGTTGAAATAACCAATTGTTGCACATGCATGAACCATATTCAACAAAATTGCAAATTAAATCAAATGATGAGTGAAACGCAATTCAAAGTCATTTGATTAACTTGAAAAGTGAAAACATGTGAGGGTTTAAAGCAAATCACGGGCAACATCATAAACATGGAAGAATTAGCCCAAAGTTACCTAAGAATTGAGCTTCATGTAATCAGATGAATACTCAATTTCAAAAGCACGAAGTTCAGTTATAGGTAACATGTTTAAAACCAAAAAAAATTTCCAAACAAAATTGGGCAACACTCTGGTAGCAAATCGGATGTTCCCGGATAACAAACAGCAGCAAAAAAAAAAATAGTCATGTGAATTCAGCATATCAAATATGTAACATAATCAGGGAATTCACATGGTTTGGCAGCATTAAGCGAGCAAGACAGCAGTGAAACATAGCATATAAAACAGAGTATACCACGTATCATTTAGCATGCAACATTCAAACAAATAAACACAAACAGAGAAATTATCAGGCCTAGAATTCTCTAACCACAACCTAACTACCTAACCGCAATTATTTCTATCTAACCTAACATGCAGATTATTCAACTAACTAACTAAAACTAATTAACAAAATTAATAAAAGGCAGTAATGAAAATAGAGCAGTGGTTCAGGCTATGGAACTTGAGAGTAGAGGTGCAGAGCAGAAATGGAAAAGGAAAGGGAATGGGTGATGAAGTGCTGCTCAAGAGTGGTGGCGGCAGCGTACTCACGGTGAGGGACGAGGTGAACCTGGGGGTAGAGCAGAAGCAAGAATGGAAATTGAGGAATGAGAGATGGGCGGCACCGACGTGGGGGTCGCGGCTGGGGTTCGCCGGCGGTGGCTGACGCCCGTGGCGGGTAGGGAGCAGAGATGGAGACGGTGATGATGGTGAGAATGAAACGCTTGTGGGAGAGGAAGAGCGAGAGAAGAAGGGAGAGGGGGATGATGGTGGCGACGGCGGTGGTGCGACTGGCGCGGTGGTGATAGAGTGAGCAGGGGGGAAAGGAGGACGAAGTGGAAGAGACATTTTTGGGGGGGTGATGGTTTGCGCAAAAGCACTGGTTCATCACTCAGGAAGGGTTTAATGAATTTGAATCCACGCGGGCGCGCACCGTGGACATCCGCGCGGATGGAAGGAAATAGGGATGGACACGGCAGCGTCTTGTGCGCGTTGGCGTGGATGGGAAAATGAGTGAGTGGCGCGAAAATGTACCGTGCATTTTCGCGCAGTTGGGGTATGTAGGCATGGGTGCAGACGCGTACAGTGTGCGTCCGCGTGAGGTGGGTTGGGCTAAAAGCTTAATGCCAGCCCAAAGCTGGCACAAGTCTCGGGTCCTTGGCTTGGAAACTGTTTAAGCGAATCAGCACGCACGGAACATGTGCACGGGCGCGCGCATTTGCAAAATGTGGATACCGACGCGTATGCGCGTACGCGTACACGTGGTTGTGCCATTGGCCCAGTGCTGGCGCGAGAGTGGCCCAACTCTCTGGAAAGTGTATAGGCTTGGTTGCGTCCTTGAACCTTTTTTTTTTCAGAAAAGGCAAAAACATCTCAAAATCCTCCTAACACTACCTACAGCTCAAAATTAACTCCAAAAATACAAAATAACAAAGAATCTTTTGGCTTTTTGGGAATTTTCAAATATAAGCAAGGGTTACTTGCCCCACAAGCTACCTACAACCAATTTATTGAACCAAGTATATGGAAAGAAAACTACCTACAATGGTAACTCAATTCACTTATTAATAAAAAATTGCAAGAGGGTGGAAAGAGTTTACCATGGTGGGGTGTCTCCCACCTAGCACTTTTAGTTTAAGTCCTTAAGTTGGACATTTGAGAAGCTCTTATCATGGTGGCTTATGCTTGTACTCATCCTTGTATCTCCAAGGATCCGTGCCCCTCAAATGGTTGACAGAAGTTCCAACCATCTTCACCAAGTTTTGATGGAGTTTCACCCAAGATATAAGCTCCCATAGTTGGCCTTCATGCTTCGATCCTGGATCCCATTTCTTATTTTCGCACCCGTCTTCTAGTTGATCTTCATGAACTTCCCGTTCAGGTAGTTGACAAGTATGACAAGTAGAATTCTCCTTAGCATGCCAAGTCTTCTTCCTAGACCCATGTAAAATAGTATTCATCCAATCATAGTCCTTATGCTTTGAAGCTTTGACTTTAATGAGCCTAATTCCAAACTTTCAACCACTACACAACTCCAAGCAGTGTGCGTACACTGATGACAAGTCATCCTAGCCCATTTTAGCTAGTCTTTTTCTTTAGTTTTCATTAGAATTATGCACTTTCTTGAGCTACAAGCAAGCTAATTGAGTAGATTTTCATGTTTCCCTTGATTGAACCAACCATATATGAATTCATGCCATTTCATGAGGTTTTGTGCTATATTTGTTGCATATTGTGGAAGATTGAATACCTCATGATTTTGAGCAAAGCTTTGATTAGTTTGGTTGATCAATGATAGGTGAAGAAGGCTTGGAGAAAGGTTGAAGCAAAGAGGAATGGCTAGAAGTGAAGAAAGGGATAAGTGAAAGTGGACTTGGAGGCATGAAGTTAGCCCCAACGTTAGCCCCCTAACTTGGAGGCTAACGTTGGGCATGAAGTACTCCCTGGGCTCCCACGTTTGAGCCAACGTTAGCCCCCTAACTTGGAGGCTAACGTTGGCACATGACATTGCAAAAGAGGTGGCCAACGTTAGCTCCAACGTTAGCCCCCTAACTTGGAGGCTAACGTTGGCATCACTAGCATATAAGGAAGGCCAACGTTAGGGTAAAAGTTAGACCCCTAACGTTGGCACCAACGTCCAAACCAGGGAATTTAGCTTGCTGATATGAAAAGTTAGGGTCAAAGTTAGACCCCTAACTTTGACCCTAACGTTGAGACCAACTTGGGCTAACTTCATTTCCGGTTCAATTGGTTCACTTCGGTTCTTCTTCAATCTTCAAAGAGCAATCAATCAAGGCCTCTTTCAACCCAATTCCACCAAGAACAAAGGCCCAACTCAAGGCTTGAAGATCATTTTGGAAAGTGTATAAATAGGATAAAATTCAAGTTATTAGGGGAGCTTTCCTTTTAGAATTTTGATAATAGTTTTTGGGAAGCTTTTGTTACGGAGTGAACTTGAATTTCTTTGTTTCCTTTTACTTGCAATTTCATTTTACACTTGTCTTGGATCTTGGATTGGAGAATTGAAGAAATTCTGTTTCAATCTCAATCTTGGATCTCTCTGTTTCTTTACTGTTAATTGAATTTCATTTCCGATTCATTGTTCTTCATCTCTTTTCTTTGCAATTTACAATTTCCTTGCTATTGTTCTTGTTGGATCTAGGAAGGCATTGAGATCTAGACTTGGTTTTCTAGTCTCTGGGTCCTGAGATCTAAATTTCTCATTTCAATTCCCTCTTTATTGCTTTTTCTGTTCATTTACTTTACTGCTTCAAGATCCGGTTCAATCCCAATTCCCTTTCCCTCTTCTGTTTGATGCAATTTAATTTTTCCTTGTTTAAATTCTGCAAATCCATTCCCCAATTCCCTTTACATTTCAAGCAATTTATATTCCTTGCACTTTAAGATTCCGCAATTTACATTTCTTGCACTTTAAGTTTCTGCCATTTAATTTCTTGTTCTTTAAGTTTCAGCAATTTATTTCTTGTTCTCTTTACTTCAAAGCAATTTACATTCTGCAAGTCACACAATCATCAACCAAATCTTGATTCGCTTGACTAAATCAACCACTAAACTAAAATTGCTCAATCCTTCAATCCCTTTGGGATCGACCTCACTCCCGTGAGTTTTTATTACTTGATACGACCCGGTACACTTGCCGGTTGGATTGTGATGTTTAGTGAGAGATTCGTTTCTCACCAAAATATCTCATCAAGTTTTTGGCGCCGTTGCCGGGGATTGATTAGATTGACAATGATTAAGTGAGGTGGTGATCTAGATCAAGCACTTTTTCTTTATTTTTCTTTAACCTTTGATTAACCCACTAACTGTTTGAATTTTTGCTTAAGCTAACTAAAACTTCATTCTAGCAGTAGATTGAAGTGTCACTGGTTTGTGTGCTCTTATGTTCTGCTTGTATGTCAGGTACAAGAAGAGCCATACCCAATTTTCATGAACAAGACGAAAGAACTCTCAGGAGGTTAAGAAGAGCCGAAAGAGGGAAAAGTATTGTTGGAGAAGAAGAATCAGACGAAGAATTCCACGAGATGGAAGGAGATACATCTAATCCAGGAGGAGGAGTTAATAATCCACCACAACAGAGGAGAGTATTGGCTTCCTATACTTTTGCAAATGCTAGACATTGTGGAAGCAGCATTCTCACCCCTAATGTCAATGCAAATAACTTCGAACTGAAGCCACAACTCATCACATTGGTCCAGAACAACTGCTCATTTGGAGGAGGACCATTGGAGGATCCAAATCAACATCTATCTACCTTCTTGAGGATCTGTGACACTGTCAAATCCAATGGTGTGAATCCAGAAACCTACAAGCTTCTGCTGTTCCCGTTCTCATTAAGGGATAAGGCTGCACAATGGCTTGAAACTTTTCCCCAAGGAAGTATCACTAGTTGGGATGACTTGGTGACTAAATTTCTAGCCAAATTCTATCCACCCCAGAGAGTCATCAGGCTGAAAACCGAGGTGCAGACATTCACACAATTAGATGCTGAATCCTTGTATGAAGCATGGGAGAGGTACAAAGCCTTAATCAGAAAGTGTCCTCCAGAGATGTTCAATGAATGGGACGTGCTGCAAAATTTCTATGAAGGCCTGACATTGAAATCTCAGGAGGCATTGGATCATTCTGCTGGAGGTTCACTACAACTGATGAAAACTGCTGAGGAAGCTCAGAATCTTGTGGATATGGTGGCCAATAACCAATATTTCTTTGCTCATCAAAGAAGCCGCCAACCATCACAAAGGAGAGGAGTTATGGAGCTAGAAGGAGTGGATTCAATCCTAGCTCAAAACAAGATGATGCAGCAGCAAATTCAACAACAATTTGAGCAAATGGCCAAGAGGATTGATAGTCTCCAAGTTGCAGCAGTCAACACTAGCCAACCATCAACCACATGGGGACAGAGTGAAGAAACTCAAGAAGAACAACAACAAGAGCAAGTACAGTATATGCACAACCAAGGACCAAATGAAGTGTATGGTGATACATACAATCCATCCTGGAAGAACCACCCAAACCTCAGATGGGGAGATAACCATACCCAAAACCAACAACCATGGCAGAGAAACTCAAACCAACACAACCCAAGAAACAACCAAAATCACAACCAGCAGCAGACTAACCAAAACCCCTACAGAAAACCTCAAAACAACTACCCCAACATCAACCAATACCAATCTAATAACCAACCAACCAACCAAAATGCCTACCATCCACCACCCACATCTCACAACCCACCTCAAATATCACCTGAAGCCCAAAGAATCACTCACTTGGAAGCCATGATAGACAAAATGTTGAAACACCAAGAAATGGTAGCCAAGAATCAGGAAGCTTCTATGAAGAGCCTAGAGAGACAGATGGGGCAACTCTCCAAGCAAGTATCTGTTGAGAGACCTTCAAACTCACTGCCCAGTGACACAATTCCAAATCCCAAGGAAGAATGCAAGGCAATACAATTAAGGAGTGGGAGAACATTGATAAGCAACAATGACACTACAAGGAAGCAAGCAGAGAACATCAAAGAACCAAAGGAGGATGAGAATCAAACAAAGGCAGATGAGGCCAAGGAGCAAGATGTGATGCCAAACAAAGACACTGAGAAACTCAAAGAGAAGGACAACCAGCCACATAGCTCAAAAGAAGTAGCTCAGGGGCAGCAGCAAATAGGAAAAAGCATCACACCTCCACTGCCATATCCCCAAAGGTTCAACAAAGAGGTTAAAGACCAGCATTTTCACAAATTCCTTGAGATCTTTAAGAAGCTCGAAATTAATATCCCCTTTGCTGAAGCACTTGAGCAAATGCCTCTATACTCCAAGTTTCTGAAGGATCTCATCAACAAGAAAAGAAGCTGGGATGAGAAAGAAACCATAATGATTACTGAGGAATGCAGGGCCTTGATTCAAAAGGGGCTTCCCCCCAAGCTTGAGGACCCAGGGAGCTTCCTGTTGCCTTGCACCATTGGGGAATTGACCATCACTAAAGCAATGTGCGATCTCGGAGCAAGTATTAACTTAATACCATCCTCCTTGGTGAAAAAACTGAATATAGAGGGGGTCAAACCAGTACAAATGTCTTTGGAGCTGGTAGACAAGTCAATGGTGTACCCCAGGGGTGTAATTGAAAATCTTTTGGTCAAGGTGGACAGTTTTATTTACCCTGCTGATTTTGTGGTTCTAGAATCAAACGATGATGATGGTAACTCTGTTATACTGGGAAGGCCATTCTTAGCCACTGCTAGAGCTATCATAGACGTAGAGGAAGGGGAATTAACTCTCAGGATGCATGACCAGAGCATCACTCTGAAGGTGTTGCCAGAGGCACAATTTAGCAAGGAAAAGAAAGACTATATGAAAAATAACTAGGAAAGTCACAGCAACATCCCAATGCTAAGGATTGTGCAGACTGATGAAAAAGTCCAAGAGGATGTTAGAGTATTAGCCACTGAAAAGAGAAGTCCTCAAGGAAAGCCTATGGCCAGAAAAGAAAGATCAACAAAAAGAAAGATGAAACGCAGAAACAAAGCAAAAAGGGGCTGGAAGAATAGAAAGATTCCAACAAAGGGGCTTTCCAAAGGTGACAAAGTGCAACTGATATATCAACAGCTGGGGGCAAATCAACAAACCGAGGATTACTACACTGTCAGCAACATGCTATCATTAGAGCATGCTGAAATAGAACACCAGAAAACAAAAAAGAGGATCACGGTCAGAGGAGACAAATTGAGGCCCTACAAGCACCAACCACCATAAAAGAAAGCCTCAGTGTCAAGCTAGTGACAATAAAAGAGCGCTTGTTGGGAGGCAACCCAACCTGAGGTAGTTTTCTTTTCATAGTTATTTTAATAAAAAGGTTAAATGATTGGTGTGTATTGCAAGGAGCTAAGTTTGGTGTTTCACACCAAAACAAATTAAGGGAGAATAAAGAATTCTAAGTTTGGTGTTCCACCAAAATCTCACTTAAAAGCACATTCTCACTTTCTAGCTCCAAGCAATCTGATAAATCATTTAATCATTGTCTGTTTCTAGTTTTTAGTAAAGACTTAGGCTTTCTCATATGGTTATGCATAAGAAACATGGCAAGGGACTAAGTTTGGTGTTCACACACCAAAGTAAGTTCAAACGCCTACAAGAAAGTCTTGCACACTAACCAGTCATCTAAGGGCTTGAGAAACAAGCAACTTCCATTAACACTGCAGGAATTCAATCACTCTCTTGGGAGGACCACACACCATTAGCCAAGAGAAAGAAAAAGAAGCCACCAAGAGGTTGTATTGTCACTTAACTCCATCAGCATTGAATTGCTCTAAATTTGAAGTGTGAATATGCCCATCTTAACAGTGACTGTTAGTGTAGTAGTCTGTACAGCATGTTTGTTTCTTTTAAAATAAGTAGGCTAGTTTATGTGTGTGCTTCTGTGTTTACTTTCACTTGACAAGAAGCATGTGTTGTCCCCTGCATCTTTCAATTCAATAAAAGAACAGTTTGAATGTGAAGCAAGATAGTCTCTGTTAGTTAGAAGTAGAATAAAAGTAAGTGGTGGTATGTGTGTGATTGTATAATAGCTCACTTTTAGTGAATAAAGAGCTAGGATATCTCCTTCTAAGTAAAGAAGTGGCCTACTGTCTAGGAATCTCAATTGAATTAAATTCCTTGGTTAGAAAGAAAAACAAAAAGAAGGAAAGAAGAAAAAGATAGCCAAAAAGTGGCAAAAAAAAAAAGAAAAACAAAAAGAAACAAAAGCTGGACACCAATAGCTTGAACTCTGAAATATATGCCTGTGATGTTTTTGTACTAGGATCTGCTTGGATTAGTAAGCTCTTAGGAGTGCCTCAACACTTGATGACTTGGGTTAACTAACCTGGGATCATCAGCTGAAAATCCACTATCAAGAGCAACCTAACTACAAAGCATTTAGTAGCCCAAAGAGGTGCTGGGCATCAATGTTTTAAGAAGGAATGTGAGCCAAGTGTCTATGGTGAATAATGTGTCAAGTAGAAAGAAAAGAAAATGAACTTGCTACACATGACACTCAAATAAAGCTTGAGAATAAAGTAAAAGCCAAGGATAAAGGAATAATGAGAGGTCATAGCAGTATGTCACTTGAAGCTTGAAGGAGACTTTCTAGGCCTAGGAGTCAATAAGAAGTGAGCATTTGCATATCCACATAAAACCCCATGAACCATCAATAACACTCTGCTAGCATGAACTTCCTCTTCCATTTCATTCTTTCTTCTTAATAATTCATTTCTTGCTTGGGGACAAGCAAGCTTTAAGTTTGGTGTTGTGATGACAAGTCATCCTAGCCCATTTTAGCTAGTCTTTTTCTTTAGTTTTCATTAGAATTATGCACTTTCTTGAGCTATAAGCAAGCTAATTGAGTAGATTTTCATGTTTCCCTTGATTGAACCAACCATATATGAATTCATGCCATTTCATGAGGTTTTGTGCTATATTTGTTGCATATTGTGGAAGATTGAATACCTCATGATTTTGAGCAAAGCTTTGATTAGTTTGGTTGATCAATGATAGGTGAAGAAGGCTTGGAGAAAGGTTGAAGCAAAGAGGAATGGCTAGAAGTGAAGAAAGGGATAAGTGAAAGTGGACTTGGAGGCATGAAGTTAGCCCCAACGTTAGCCCCCTAACTTGGAGGCTAACGTTGGGCATGAAGTACTCCCTGGGCTCCCACGTTTGAGCCAACGTTAGCCCCCTAACTTGGAGGCTAACGTTGGAACTTGAGAGTTTCTCCCCTGGGCACCAACGTTTGCGCCAACGTTAGCCCCCTAACTTGGAGGCTAACGTTGGCACATGAACCACAAAGGGAGGGGCACCAACGTTTGCGCCAACGTTAGCCCTCTAACTTGGAGGCTAACGTTGGCATCACTAGCATATAAGGAAGGCCAACGTTAGGGTCAAAGTTAGACCCCTAACGTTGGCACCAACGTCCAAACCAGGGAATTTAGCTTGCTGATATGAAAAGTTAGGGTCAAAGTTAGACCCCTAACTTTGACCCTAACGTTGAGACCAACTTTGGCTAACTTCATTTCCGGTTCAATTGGTTCACTTCGGTTCTTCTTCAATCTTCAAAGAGCAATCAATCAAGGCCTCTTTCAACCCAATTCCACCAAGAACAAAGGCCCAACTCAAGGCTTGAAGATCATTTTGGAAAGTGTATAAATAGGATAAAATTCAAGTTATTAGGGGAGCTTTCCTTTTAGAATTTTGATAATAGTTTTTGGGAAGCTTTTGTTACGGAGTGAACTTGAATTTCTTTGTTTCCTTTTACTTGCAATTTCATTTTACACTTGTCTTGGATCTTGGATTGGAGAATTGAAGAAATTCTGTTTCAATCTCAATCTTGGATCTCTCTGTTTCTTTACTGTTAATTGAATTTCATTTCCGGTTCATTGTTCTTCATCTCTTTTCTTTGCAATTTACAATTTCCTTGCTATTGTTCTTGTTGGATCTAGGAAGGCATTGAGATCTAGACTTGGTTTTCTAGTCTCTGGGTCCTGAGATCTAAATTTCTCATTTCAATTCCCTGTTTATTGCTTTTTCTGTTCATTTACTTTACTGCTTCAAGATCCGGTTCAATCCCAATTCCCTTTCCCTCTTCTGTTTGATGCAATTTAATTTTTCCTTGTTTAAATTCTGCAAATCCATTCCCCAATTCCCTTTACATTTCAAGCAATTTATATTCCTTGCACTTTAAGATTCCGCAATTTACATTTCTTGCACTTTAAGTTTCTGCCATTTAATTTCTTGTTCTTTAAGTTTCAGCAATTTATTTCTTGTTCTCTTTACTTCAAAGCAATTTACATTCTGCAAGTCACACAATCATCAACCAAATCTTGATTCGCTTGACTAAATCAACCACTAAACTAAAATTGCTCAATCCTTCAATCCCTGTGGGATCGACCTCACTCCCGTGAGTTTTTATTACTTGATACGACCCGGTACACTTGCCGGTTGGATTGTGATGTTTAGTGAGAGATTCGTTTCTTACCAAAATATCTCATCATACACACAAGTGGAAAAACTCACAAGGTTGCGCACGCACATGAAAGAATGAGTACGCACAACATGAAGAGCGTCAATGGCAATGTTAGTGTGTTAATGCCAGTAGCAACACCAGAATGGGTTTAAAGGAAGCGTTAATAGCAACGTTAGTGCGTTAACGCCAGCTTGGAAGAGAATTGTGGCGTTAGCAATGCTGTTAACTCCAGTACCAACACTAGTTCCAGGGGCACTCATGCAGGTGTGAGAGAGTTAGTGAGGTAACACCAGCATTAACTTCAGAAAGGGCAACTCCTAACTTGCTTCAACTAAAGGCCCACATCCAAGTACTTGAAGAAGAATTTGAAGATCAGACAGTAGTATATATAGGAAGAATTTTGAACTTGGAGAGACTCAGGAGACTGATGCGGGAAAATTGATTCCACACAAACTAACCGGCAAGTATACCGGGTCGCATCAAGTTGTAAAACTCACATGAGTGAGGTCGATCCCAGAAGGATTGATGGATCAAGCAACTTTAGTGAGATGATTAGTCTAGTCAAGCTAACAGTTGGTGAATTGGGTAAAATTAGACTAACAGAATGTAAATTGGAATGAATTTAAAGTGCAGAATGGAAATCGCATCAAATGTAAAGGGACTGGTGTTGGGAAATTAAAAAGAGCAGTAAATCAAGCAACTGAAATGAATTCAAGGATAATTAACAGAAAGAAAAACTCATTAAGGATTGGAGATATCATAATCCACATTTAATCAAATGGGTCTCAACTCCTTTCTCAATCATATGAGTAGATCTATGGCAGATTGAAATTGATTGGATCCCAGTTTCTTGGAAATCCAATCTCTCTAATCACAATTAATCTTGCTAATTCCTTACTTTAATTGTCATGAGAAGAGGTTAAGTATATGTCTCTCATCCAATAGCCACACAATCTCTCAAGATCTCAATTCCTCCCGAATGGTGTTGATCAAGAGAGTTGTGAAGGATAGAGCCTCAGTTCTAATGCTCATGATTCCCCTTCCGAGGCTCACACAAGCATTCAATAGATTCAAACCCCCTTCCGGAGTGAATGAATCTCAATCAAAATAGAGGATATCCTATAGCTACACAAATGAATTGAGGAGAAGAAGAAGAAATTCACTTAATCACGTGAATTATAACAGAGCTCCTTGATGCGTGAGCATCTTTCCTATCTTTTCCTAGTGAATTTGCATTTAATTTGTTAAATTTTATCAAGAATTTATTATCTTTCAGCCACTATGGATGCTACTTTGAGTCTTGTGTAATTTTATTTATTTTAGGTAGCATTCGGATGAATTTGGTGGAGTTTCTGTAGAGAAAGAGAAGAAACCAAGGAGCTGACCAGCGAGGAGCGACGCGTGCGCGTGCCTGACGCGTACGCGCGATTTGGAGCTCTTCATGGCGACGCGTGGGCATAATTGATGCGTACACGTGAAAAGCAAAGTTGCTCAGTGACGCATGCGCGTACCTGACGCGTACGCGTGACACGCGAAAAAGACCATTGACGCGTACGCGTGACTGACGCGTACGCGAGACATGCGCGATATGCAGAAAAACAGAAAATGCTGGGGGTGATTTTAGGCCGAGTTTCGACCCAGTTTTTGGCCCAGAAACACAGACAAGAGCCAAGGGATAGCAGAGACTCAAGGGAGATTCACACAAGAATGGTTATACCCACTCAAAGTTAGGCGTGGACCCTACAAAGCAAGTGGTCCCCATCCATCAAATTGAAGACATGCTGACTGCTTTAATTAATTCTGATTTCAACTTTATTTTATAAAAAAAAAATAGGAAAAGATATTGTTTTGGTTTTAATAAGATATATTTTAAATTAATTAGGATTGGACATAAAAAGGGATGCCAACAAGATGATTCAGGACAACATTATCCCATTCCAATTTACAATCCTTATTTTTCTTTGAACCATGAACAACTAAACCTCCATTATTAAGGTTAGGAGCTCTGTCTATTTGTATGGATTGATTTTGTTGCTTTTTCTATTTTAATTCATGTATAGATTTATAATTTAAGAATTATTTTCGCTCTTTATCTCATGAATTTGGATGGAATGGAAGTATGACCCTCTTTCTAATTATTTTCTTGTATAACTTGGAAAAGCTCTTTATTTGAACAACAGCTTGAAACATATTCTCCTAAATTTTAATTATCTGGATTTAACGGGATACATGACATATAATCCTTTTATTTTTGGGTAATTAGAGTTTTTGTGGCATATAAATTGGAATTTGATCATCACCCTCTAATTGGAATTAATTGACCAAGGAATTGGCTGTTGATGAATTTTAGAGGAGACTAGAAAAGTCTAAGGAATTAAGGTCTAGTCATATATAGTTTGCCATAAATTAAATCCGACATGATTAATATAGCTAGTAAGAAAAGTTATCCCAGAAAATTAGATAACTCTGAAACCTTAACTGCTTTCCCCATATTTTATCCTCAACCCATTAACTTTACTATTTTAATTTCTGTACGATTGTCTAATGCTCTTTGAATATTTAAACACTCTTTTCTGTTTGTCTAACTAAGCCAATCAATCCATCATTGTTGCTTGATCCATCAATCTTCGTGGGATCGACCCTCACTCACCTGAGATATTACTTGGTATGACCCGGTGCACTTGCCGGTTAGTTTGTGGTTAGAAATTCCAAAGCAAGTTTTTGGCGCCGTTGCCGGGGATTGACTATGATTAACAACTATCAGTTGTTTGATTGTTTAGATTAAGCGTTTTAGTTTTAATTTTATTTAAATTTTGCCTTATTATTTTCGAAATTTTATTTAGTAATAGTATTAATATTTTTCCTTAATTTCTGAAAATAAGTTTGGTGTCACCTAGTTAATTTTATTTTGCCTATTTATTTTTCCTGTTAATTTTTTAAATTTTTTCAGTAATTAGTTTCGATTTTTTTTTACTTATTTATTTTATTTATCATTTTTATTTTATTATTTTACACAGGATACCTCACTGGGACTTCTCTGCATTTTGACGTAGAGAATCCCATCTTTTCTTGTATTCTGTTTGTTTATGCGCAGGAACATAAACAAGGAAACTCTGTTAGACTTTGATCCAGAACCTGAAAGGACTTTTAGGCGACGTTTACAACAAGCAAGACTTTGCAAGGCTACAAAATCTACTATGGATCACAATAATGCTGTTAATGCCAATGTGGCAAATCCGAATGGGGATGATCAACAAAGGAGAGTGCTTGGATCTTACTCTGCCCCTACTGCGGATCTTTATGTAAAAAGCATTGTGGTACCCCCTATAGCTGCAAACAACTTTGAGTTGAAGCCACAATTGGTCACCCTGGTGCAATAGAACTGCTAGTATCACGGGCTTCCTCATGAAGATCCAAATCAGTTTATATCTGATTTTCTGCAGATTTATGATAATGTGAAGACAAATGGAGTGAACCCAGAGGTGTACAGGCTCATGCTCTTCCCGTTTTCTCTGAGGGATAAAGTAAAGCTATGGCTAGATTCCCAACCAAAGGAGAGTTTGAATACTTGGGAAAAGGTTGTTACTGAGTTTCTCACTAAATTTTTCCCACCAAAGAAGCTGACTAAGCTTAGGTTGGAGGTTCAGACTTTCAGGCAGAAGGAGGGTGAAACTCTTTATGAAGCTTGGGAGAGACACAAGCTACTGACTAGGCAATGCCCTCCGGACATGTTCTCCAAATGGACCCAACTAGATATCTTTTATGAAGGCTTGGGTGAGATGTCCAAGATGAGCTTAGATACCTCTGAAGGGGGTTCATTGCACAAGAAGAAGACACCAGAGGAGACTATTGAGCTTATTGAATTAGTTGCTAGCAACCAATATTTATACTCATCTAACAGGAATCATGTGAACTCTGAGACCTCTCAGAAGAGATGCGTGTTGGAAGTAGAAGCTATTAATGCTCTTCTTGCTCAGAACAAGCTTATGTCTCAGCAAATAAATTTACGTACTCAACAGATGGGTAGCATGCAAATCTCAGCTATCAACACCCAAAATTCACCACAGGAAGTCTCTTATGACATGGCAGGTAATTTTGTGCAAAATGATAATTATGATTATGCTCAACCCTCTTCTGAATAGGTAAATTACATGGGGAGTGGTCTTAGGAATCCCAAAAATGATCCATATTGTAAGACATATAATCAGGGATGGAGAAATCAGCCAAATTTTGGGTGGAGAGACCAACCTCAGAGACCTCAGAACTTCAACAATAATTCTCAGGGTGGTTTTCAACAGAACAATTACAATAACCACCAATTTTAGTCTCAGCAATAACAACCACCTCAGCAGACAAACTCTAAATCCCAAGAAGATTCTAATTGGGAGATGATAAGGAGTTTTATGCAAGAAACCAGAGCCTCCATTAGAAACTTGGAAGTGCAAATGGGCCAACTGAACAAGCAAATACCTGAGAAGTCTGCAAGTACATTTCCAGGTGATACAGTGGTGAACCCAAGAGAAGATTGCAAGGCTATTCAATTAAGAAGTGGTAAAGTAGCTGGCTCTGAGACGAAGACTAATGAAGAGCTAGTTGAAAAGGAAGCTCCAGAGGAGAAGAAGGGAGATGTGGAGCACGCCCCTCCTAAACGTGCAGACAACCCGTTTCCTGACTCCCTTGACACTTATCCCACCTTACCAAAAGCTCCTGAATACAAGCCAAAAATGCCATATCCTCAAAGGCTTCAGAAGGCTTCCAAAGAAAAATAGTTTTCAAAATTTTTAGATATCTTCAAGAAGCTACAGATTAACATTCCTTTTGCAGAGGCTCTTGAGCAAATGCCTCTCTATGCTAAATTTATGAAAGAATTGATGACTAACAAGAGGAATTGGAAGATGAAAGAAACCATGGTGTTAACCAAGGAATGCAGTGCTATTATTCAACATAAACTTCCTAAGAAAATGCAAGATCCAGGGAGCTTTGTGATTCCTTGCACCATTGGAGATTTCACTATTCAGTGAGCTTTATGTGATCTTGGAGCTAGTATCAATCTTATGCCACTTTCAGTGATGAAAAAGCTTCAAATTGAGGAGGTAAAATCCACTCGTATTTCTCTTCAACTTGCTGATCTTTCTATTAAATTACCTGTGGGTGTTGTTGAGGATTTACTTATGAAAGTAGGACCCTTTGTTTTTCCTACTGATTTTGTTATATTAGACATAAAAGAGGATGTAAAATCCTCTATTATTCTTGGTAGACCCTTTTTAGCTACAGGTAAAGCTCTGATTGATGTGTAAAAGGGTGAATTAATCCTGAGGGTCAATGAAGAACAGGTGGTCCCTAATGTTTTTGAAGCTCTCAAGTACCCTAATGATTTTGAAGGGTGTATGAGAATAGATGTTGTTGAACCATTTGTTCAAGAAGTACTGGAAGCTGAAGTACTTGATGATATTCTAGATCCTATCTCTGAATATGAGTTAGTTGAAGTTGATGATTCACCACCCCGGAAGGCTATGGTTCACACGCCTAAGGAAGGGAAGGAAGTCCCCAAGCTTGAGCTCAAACCTTTACCTCCTTCTCTGAAATATATGTTCTTGGGTGAAAATAATTTCTATCCAGTGATTATCAGCTCTTCCCTAAAGCCTGAAGAGGAAGAGGTGCTTATTTCAGTGCTAAGGAGCCATAAAACAGCTATTGGGTGGACCATTAGTGACTTGAAGGGGATTAGTCCAACCAAGTGCATGCACAAGATCCTTGTTGAAGATGATGCTAAACCAGTTGTGCAACCACAAAGGAGACTCAATCCAACTATGAAAGAGGTGGTCCAAAAAGAGGTAACGAAACTATGGGAAGCAGGTACTATTTACCCTATTTCTGACAGTCCTTGGGTAAGTCCTGTGCAGGTAGTTCCCAATAAAGGAGAGATGACAGTGATCAAGAATGAAGAGAATGAGCTTATTCCTACAAGAAAAATTACAGGATGAAGAATGTGTATAGATTACAGGAGGCTCAATACTGCTACAAGGAAGGATCACTTCTTCCTGCCTTTCATTGATCAGATGCTTGAGAGGTTAGCTAGTCATGCATTTTATTGCTTTCTAGATGGCTATTCTGGATATAACCAAATTACAGTGGACCCTCAAGATCAAGAGAAGACATCATTCACATGCCCCTTTGGAGTATTTGCCTACAGAAGAATGCCTTTTAGACTTTGCAATGCTCCAGCAACTTTTCAGAAATGTATGCTTTCAATTTTTTCTGATATAGTTGAAAAGTTTATTGAGGTATTTATGGATGACTTTTCTGTCTTTGGTAATTCTTTTGAATCCTGCCTTAAGCATTTATCTCTTGTTCTAAAACGGTGTTAAGAATCAAACCTTGTTTTAAATTGGGAAAAATGCCATTTTATGGTTACAGAAGGTATTGTTCTTGGACACCGAATTTCAAGTAAGAGAATTGAAGTTGATAGATCAAAGGTGGAGGTAATTGAAAAATTACCACCACCAACTAATGTTAAGGCATTCAGGAGTTTCTTGGGTCATGTAGGATTTTATAGAAGATTTATAAAGGATTTTTCTAAAATTGCTAAACCTTTAAGCAACCTGTTGGTTGCTGATGTTCCTTTTATCTTTGATTCTGATTGCCTGCATGCTTTTGATACTCTGAAAGCAAACCTGACTGATGAGTATTTTGGAGGAAAAATAAATTTCTCCCAAAACACAAATCTAACCGGCAAGTGCACCGGGTCGCATCAAGTAATAAAAACTCACGGGAGTGAGGTCGATCCCACAGGGATTGAAGGATTGAGCAATTTTAGTTTAGTGGTTAATTTAGTCAAGCGAATCAAGGTTTGGTTGAGTGTTTTGTGATTTGCAGAAATTAAATTGCATGGAATTAAAGAGAACATGAAATAAATTGCTGAATCTTAAAGAGCAAGAAATTAAATAACAGAAACTTAAAATGCAAGAAATGTAAACTGCGGAATCTTAAAGTGCAAGGAATGTAAATTGCTTGAAATGTAAAGGGGATTGGGACGTGGATTTGCAGTAATTAAACAAGGAAAAGTTAAATTGCATCAAACAGAAGAGTAAAAGGGGATTGGGATTGGATCGGATCTTATAGCAGAAAAGTAAATGAACATGGAAAGCAAGAAACAGAATGTAAATTGGAGATTTGGATCTCAGGACCCAGAGACTAGAAAACTAAGTCTAGATCTCAATGCCTTCCTAGATCCAATAAGAACAATTGCAAGGGAATTGTAAATTGCAAAGAGAAGAGATGAAGAGCAATTAACCGGAAATGAAATTCAATTAACAGTAAAGAAACAGAGAGATCCAAGATTGAGATTGAAACAGAATTTCTTCAATTCTCCAATCCAAGATCCAAGACAATTGCAATTGAAATAGAAAGCAATAAAACTAAGAGGAAGAGAAGTGAATTCTCCTTCCCCAAGACAAAGAAATTAAAGTTCACTCAATAACAAAAGCTCTCCGAAAACTATTATGAAAATTCCAAAAGGAAAGCTCCCCGAAGAACTTGAATTCTATCCTATTTATACACTTTCTTCAAATGATCTTCAAGCCTTGAGTTGGGCCTTTGCTCTTGGTGGAATTGGGTTGAAAGAGGCCTTGGTTGATTGCTCTTGAAGTTTGGAGAAGAACCAAAGTGAACCAATTGAACCGGTTTTGAGGTTAGCAAAAGTTGGACCAAAAGTTGGAGCTAAAGTTAGGGGTCTAACTTTGGCTCCAACTTTTCATATCAGCTAGCACAATTTGCTAGTATGGACGTTGGTGCCAATGTTAGGGGTCTAACTTTGACCCTAACGTTGGCCTTGCCTTGTGTGCTAGTGGCGCCAACGTTAGCCACCAAGTTAGGGGGCTAACGTTAGCGCAAACTTTTGCTCCTTCCCCATTGAATTTTCATGTGCCAACGTTAGCCTCCAAGTTAGGGGTCTAACGTTGGCGCAAACGTTGGTGCCCAGGGGAGAAATTCATGTGCCAACGTTAGCCTCAAAGTTAGGGGGCTAACGTTGGCGCAAACTTTTGGTGCCCAGGGGAGAAATTCATGTGCCAACGTTAGCCTCAAAGTTAGGGGGCTAACGTTGGCGCAAACTTTTGGAGACCAGGGGAGAATTTTCAAGTTCCAACGTTAGCCTCCAAGTTTGGGGGCTAACGTTGGGGCTAACTTTTCAACCAAAAGTTTGTGCAAAAGTTTGATGCTAACTTTAGGTCCAGCTTCTTGCTTCCTGGTTCAATTTCACTTATTCCATTGTCTTCTCTTTACTCCTAGCTATTCCTTCTTGCTTCAACCCTTCTCCAAGCTTTCTTCACCTATAATTAATCAACCAAACACATCAAAGCTATGCTCAAAATCATGAGATATTTATTCTTTCACAATATGCAACAAATATAGCATAAAACCACATGAAATGGCATGAATTCATGTATGGTTGATTCAATCAAGGGAAACATGAAAATCTACTCAATTAGCTTGCTTGTAGCTCAAGAAAGTGCATAATTCTAATGAAAACAAAAGAAAAAGACTAGTTAAAATAGGCTAGGATGACTTGTCATCACAACACCAAACTTAAAGCTTGCTTGTCTCCAAGCAAGAAAAGATTTATTGAGAAGAAAGAATGAAATGAAAGAGAATGTTCATGCTAGCAGAGTATTATTGATAGTTCATGGGATTTCGTGTGGATATGCAAATACTCACTTCTTATTGACTCCTAGGCCTAGAAAGTCTCCTTCAAGCTTCAAGTGACATACTACTATGACCTCTCATTATTCCTTTATCCTTGGCTATTACTTTGTTCATAAGCTTTATTTGAGTGTCATGTGTAGCAAGTTCATTTTCTTTTCTTTATACTTGACACATTATTCACTATAGACACTTGGCTCACATTCCTACTTAAAACATTGATGCCCAGCACCTCTTTGGGTTACTAAATGCCTTGTAGTTAGGTTGCTCTTGATAGTGGACTTTCAGCTGATGATCCCGGATTAGTTAACCCAAGTCACCGAGTGTTGAGGCACTCCTAAGAGCTTACTAATCCAAGCAGATCCTAGTACAAAGACATCACAGGCATATATTTCAAAGTTCAAGCTATTGGTGTCCAACTTTGTTTCTTTTTGTTTTTCTTTTGTTCTGCCACTTTTTGGCTATCTTTTCTTTTTTTTCTTTTTGTTTTTCTTTCTAACCAAGGAAATTTTTTTTTATTTAATTGAGATTCATAGACAGTAGGCCACTCTTTACTTAGAATGAGATATCCTAGCTCTTTATTCACTAAAAGTGAGCTACTATACAATCACACACATACCACCACTTACTTTTATTCTACTTCTATCTAACAGAGACCATTTTACTTCACATTCAAACTGTTCTTTTATTGAATTTAAAGGGCAGGGGACAAACATGCTTTTTGCTAAGTGAAAGTGAACACACAAGCATACACATAGACTAGTTTACTTATTCTAAGAGAAGTTTGAATCTGTTTGAACTAAATGAACACTTTATCAAGACATCAATAAAAAATATTTCTCAACAGTAAAGGTTAAGTATAGATACAACCTATTGGTTTGCATTTCTTTTGTTCTTCTTTCTGTTGTGCCCCTTTTTGAGTCTTTATGCATGGTACCTTCAATTGGTGGTCAACTCCCACTTAATTCCTTGCTACTTCTTCTGATTCAACAGGTTAACTCTGGGTAAACTTTTGTGTCCTTGCTAAAAGTTATGATATTGGGACTAAACAAAAATAGTTAAGTTGTTGAATAATCTGTTTGATTGCTTGGAACTAGCAATGTGCAGGAAGTTAGAATGAAGTTTTGGTGGAACACCAAACTTAGCATCTTGCAATACATAGCAGTTATCCAACACTCTTATTAAAAAAAGTTATGAAAAGAAAACTACCTCCGGTTGGGTTGCCTCCCAACAAGCGCTCTTTTATTGTCACTAGCTTGACATCTTTCAATTCTTTTTAAGAGGGCTGTAGGTGTTGAACCTCTTTTTCCTTATCCAATTGTCCTCCCAAATACAGCTTTTCTCTGTGACCATTTGTTGTGAATTGATTCTTTGTTGCCTCATCTAGCAGTTCAATATTCCCATAGGGAAAAACCTTTGTCACCAAGTATGGGCCAGTCCATTTAGACTTCAGTTTGCCAGGGAAAATTTTAAGCCTTGAATTATACAGGAGCACTTGCTGTCCTGGCTTGAATTCCTTCTTTGTGATCTTCTTGTCATGCCACTTCTTAGCTCTCTCCTTGTATATCTTCGCACTTTCATAAGCCTCTAGTCTAAATTCATCCAACTCATTTAGTTGTAACAACCTTTTTTCTCCTGCAGCTTGGGGATCAAGGTTGAGGAGTTTAGTGGCCCAAAAAGCTCTGTGTTCAAGCTCTACAGGGAGATGGCAGGATTTGCCATACAATAGCTGAAAGGGTGACTTGCCAATAGGAGTTTTAAAAGCTGTCCTATACGCCCACAATGCATCCTCTAGCTTTCTAGCCCAATCTTTTCTTGTGATTCCCACTATTTTCTCTAGGATCTTCTTTAATTCTCTATTTGCAAGTTCAGCTTGGCCGTTAGTCTGAGGATGGTAAGGTGTGGCTACTTTGTGAATTACTCCATATTTGTGGAGGAGTTTCTCCATTTGTTTGTTGCAAAAGTGACTACCACCATCACTAATAAGACCTTTGGGCACTCCATACCTAGTGAAGATGTGCTTTTTAAGGAATTGGAGGACGATCTGTGCATCACAGGTGGTTGTGGCTATGGCTTCCACCCACTTTGAGACATACTCCACTGCTACCAGGATGTATCTAAAAGAATAGGAAGGAGGAAAAGGCCCCATGAAATCAATTCCCCATAGATCGAACAATTCTAATTCTAAGATAAAGTTTTGAGGCATCTCATTCCTTCTTGTTAATCCTCCTGCTTTCTGGCACTCATTACATTGGTGTACATATTCTCTGGCATCCTTGAAGATAGTTGGCCAATAGAAGCCACTCTGCAGTATTTTTGCGGCTGTTTTTTCTGGGCCAAAATTTCCACCATAAGCTAAACCATGTCAATGCCACAAGATGTCCCTCACTTCACTTTCAGGAATACACCTTCTGATCACTCCATCAGAGCATCTCTTGAATAAGAAGGGTTCATCCCATGAAAATTTCCTTGCTTCGTTGATCAACTTCTTCACTTGTTGCTTAGAGAACTCTTGCGGTATCTTCCTTCCCACTTTGTAATTTGCTATGTCAGCAAACCAAGGTGCTTGCTGGATCTGCAGTAGGTGCTCATCTGGGAAGCTTTCATTTATGGGTTGGGATGCTTTTTGACTTGTTTCATGTGGTAGCCTTGACAGATGATCAGCGACCTGATTTTCAGTGCCCTTCCTATCTCTTATCTCAATGTCAAATTCTTGTAGGAGCAGTATCCACCTGATGAGTCTTGGTTTAGCATCCTGCTTTGACATCAAATACTTAAGTGCAGCATGATCAGTGTAAACCACAACTTTGGATCCTATCAGATATGATCTAAACTTATCAAATGCATAGACTACAGCTAGCAACTCTTTTTCTGTTGTGGTGTAATTTCTTTGGGCCTCATTCAACACTTTACTTGCATAATATATGACATGATGCAAATTTCCCTTCTTTTGCCCAAGTACAGCACCAATTGCAATGTCACTTGCATCACACATGAGTTCAAAAGGTAATTCCCAATCTGGAGGTGTGATGATTGGTGCTGTTGTGAGTCTATTTTTTAAAGTTTCAAAGGCATGCTGGCAGTTTTCATCAAAAACAAAAGGGTTATCAAGCATTAACAGATTACTTAAAGGTTTGGCTATTTTTGAAAAGTCCTTGATAAACCTTCTGTAAAATCCGGCATGCCCCAAGAAACTTCTAACAGATTTCACATTAATTGGTGGAGGGAGTTTTTTTATGATCTCAACCTTTGCCTTATCAACCTCTATCCCTTTTCTTGAAACTTTATGGCCAAGAACAATCCCTTCGGGTACCATGAAATGGCATTTCTCCCAGTTTAAAACCAAATTAGTTTCTTGGCACCGTTTCAAGACAAGAGTTAAATGGTTTAGGCAAGCATTGAAATTATCACCAAAAACAGAGAAGTCATCCATGAAGACTTCTAAAAATTTTTCGACCATATCAGAGAAAATGGAGAGCATACACCTTTGAAATGTGGCAGGGGCGTTGCAGAGCCCAAAAGGCATCCTCCGATATGCAAAAACTCCAAATGGACATGTAAAGGCAGTTTTCTCTTGGTCCTTGAGGTCCACCACGATTTGATTATACCCAGAATATCCGTCCAAAAAGCAGTAATAGGCATGGCCGGCTAACCTTTCCAGCATCTGATCAATGAATGGGAGAGGGAAATGATCCTTCCTGGTGGCATCATTCAATCTTCTATAGTCTATGCACATCCTCCACCCAGTCACTGTTCTAGTAGGGATCAACTCATTCTCCTCATTAGTGATGACCGTCATTCCTCCCTTCTTTGGTACAACTTGAACCGGGCTTACCCATGGGCTGTCAGATATTGGGAAGATTATCCCTGCATTCCACAACTTCATTACTTCCTTCTGGACAACTTCCTTCATTGTAGGATTTAGCCTTCTTTGTGGTTGAACCACTGGTTTGGAATTATCTTCCAAGAGGATCTTATGCATACATACTGCAGGGCTGATTCCCTTCAGGTCATCAATGGTCCATCCTAAAGCATCTTTATGAGCTTTGAGTACGTCAAGAAGTTCTCCTTCTTCCTTCTTTGTCAGGGATGAATTAATGATTACTGGGAAGCTCTCCGATGTGCCAAGGAATGCATATTTGAGATGGGTGGGTAAAGGTTTCAGTTCTTGTTTTCGTACATCTTCCTTCTTATCTTGTCTTTCATCTTGCTTAGTGGAGGTCTCAGCCACTTGTTCCTCTGTTGCCCCTTGATTTCCTTCTTGCTCTTGAAAATTTTCTTTCAATGTTTCTTCCACCAAACTGTCTATCATATCCACTCTTACGTAATTCTCTTGCTCAGGAGCGTTTTGCATTGATTTGAACACATTTATGATCATTTGTTCATTATGGACCCTGAAGGTCATTTCTCCTTTTTCTACATCAATGATGGCCCTTGCTGTGTGTAGAAATAGCCTTCCCAGAATGATTGAGTCGTTTCCTTCTTCTTCAGTGTCCAAAATTACAAAGTCTGCTGGGAAAATAAACCCCCCAACCTTCACCAACAGATTCTCCACAATTCCATTGGGTGTCTTGATTGATCTGTCAGCCATGACTAGTGACATCCTGGTGGGTTTAAGTTCTTCTATGGCAAGTTTTCTCATCATTGAGAGAGGCATTAAATTGATGCTGGCACCCAGGTCACAGAGAGCCTTGTTGAGAATTATCTTGCCAATAGTGCATGAGACTACAAAGCTTCCCGGATCCTTAAGTTTTGGTGGAATACCCCGTTGAATCACAGCACTGCATTCCTCGGTGAGTAATATGGTTTCCCTTTCAAGCCAACTTCTTTTCTTGTTGATAAGATCCTTCAGAAATTTGGAATATAGAGGCATTTGCTGAAGTGCTTCAGCCAAGGGAATATTGATTTCCAGCTTCTTAAAAATCTCAAGGAATTTGTGAAAATGCTGGTCTTTAACCTCTTTGTTGAACCTCTGGGGATATGGCAGTAGAGGTGTGATGCTCTTTCCTATTTGCTGCTGTCCCTGAGCTACTTCCTTTGAGCTATGTGGCTGGTTGTCCTTCTCTTTAAGTTTCTCAGTGCCTTTGTTTGGCATCACAACTTGCTCCTTAGCCTCATCTGCCTTTGTTTGATTCTCATCCTCCGTTGGTTCTTTGATGTTCTCTGCTTGCTTCCTTGTAGTGTCATTGTTGCTTATCAATGTTCTCCCACTCCTTAATTGTATTGCCTTGCATTCCTCCTTGGGATTTGGGATTGTGTCACTGGGCAGTGAGTTTGAAGGTCTCTCAACAGACACTTGCTTGGAGAGTTGCCCCATCTGTCTCTCTAGGCTCTTCAGGGAGGCTTCCTGATTCTTGGTTACCATTTCTTGGTGTTTCAACATTTTGTCTATCATGGCCTCCAAGTGAGTGATTCTTTGGGCTTCAGGTGATACTTGAGGTGGGTTATGAGATGTGGGTGGTGGATGGTAGGCATTTTGGTTGGTGGGTTGGTTATTAGATTGGTATTGGTTGAGGTTGGGGTAGTTGTTTTGAGGTTTTCTGTAGGGGTTTTGGTTAGTCTGCTGCTGGTTGTGATTTTGGTTTCTTCTTGGGTTGTGTTGGTTTGAGTTCCTCTGCCATGGTTGTTGGTTTTGGGTATGGTTATCTCCCCATCTGAGGTTTGGGTGGTTTTTCCAGGATGGATTGTATGTATCACCATACACTTCATTTGGTCCTTGGTTGTGCATATACTGTACTTGCTCTTGTTGTTGTTCTTCTTGAGTTTCTTCACTCTGTTCCCATGTGGTTGATGGTTGGCTGGTGTTAACTGCTGCAACTTGGAGGCTATCAATCCTCTTGGTCATTTGCTCAAATTGTTGTTGAATTTGCTGCTGCATTAATTTGTTTTGAGCCAGGATTGAATCCACTCCTTCTAGCTCCATTACTCCTCTCCTTTGTGATGGTTGGCGGCCTCTTTGATGAGCAAAGAAATATTGGTTGTTGGACACCATATCAATGAGTTCTTGAGCCTCTTCTGCAGTTTTCATGAGTTGCAAGGAACCTCCAGCTGAATGGTCCAAAGCTTCCTGGGATTTCAGTGTTAAGCCTTCATAGAAGTTTTGAAGCTTCTCCCACTCATTAAACATGGCAGGGGACATTTCCTAATCAGAGCCTTGTACCTCTCCCATGCCTCATAGATGGGTTCGGCCTCCATTTGTGTGAATGTTTGTACCTCAGCCTTCAACCTTATAATCCTCTGAGGTGGATAAAATTTTGCAAGGAATTTAGTTACCAAATCATCCCAGTTGTTGATACTGTCCCTTGGAAAGGATTCCAACCATTGAGTGGCCTTGTCCCTGAGAGAAAATGGGAATAGCATCAGCTTGTAACTGTCAGGGGGCACCCCATTAGTTTTGACAGTGTTGCATATCCTCAAGAAAGTAGACAAATGTTGGTGTGGGTCCTCAAGTGGTCCTCCACCAAAAGAGCAATTGTTCTGAACCAAAGTGATGAGTTGTGGCTTGAGTTCAAAATTGTTAGCATTGACATTTGGAGCCAAGATGCTGCTCCCACAATGTCTAGGATTTGCAAAGGTATAGGAAGCCAAAACTCTCCTCTGGGGTGGGTTGCCATTGTTGTTGTCTTCTCCACCTGGTGGATTGGTTAAATGTTCCTCCATCTCTTGGAATTCTTCGTCTGATTCCTCTTCTCCAACAATATTTTTCCCTCTTTCAGCTCTTCTTAACCTCCTGAGAGTTCTTTCGTCTTGTTCATAAAAATTGGGTATGGTTCTTCTTGTACCTGACATACAAGCAGAGCATGAGAAATGCACAAAACCAGTGACACTTCAATTTACTGCCAGATTGAAGTGTTAGTTAGTTTAAGCAAAAAATCAAACAGTTAGTGGGTTAATCAAAATTAAAGAAAAAGTGCTTGATCTAGATTACCACCCCACTTAATCATTGTCAATCTAATCAATCCCCGGCAACGGCGCCAAAAACTTGATGAGTATTTTGGAGGAAAAATAAATTTCTCCCAAAACACAAATCTAACCGGCAAGTGCACCGGGTCGCATCAAGTAATAAAAACTCACGGGAGTGAGGTCGATCCCACAGGGATTGAAGGATTGAGCAATTTTAGTTTAGTGGTTAATTTAGTCAAGCGAATCAAGGTTTGGTTGAGTGTTTTGTGATTTGCAGAAATTAAATTGCATGGAATTAAAGAGAACATGAAATAAATTGCTGAATCTTAAAGAGCAAGAAATTAAATAACAGAAACTTAAAATGTAAGAAATGTAAACTGCGGAATCTTAAAGTGCAAGGAATGTAAATTGCTTGAAATGTAAAGGGGATTGGGACGTGGATTTGCAGTAATTAAACAAGGAAAAGTTAAATTGCATCAAACAGAAGAGTAAAAGGGGATTGGGATTGGATCGGATCTTATAGCAGAAAAGTAAATGAACATGGAAAGCAAGAAACAGAATGTAAATTGGAGATTTGGATCTCAGGACCCAGAGACTAGAAAACTAAGTCTAGATCTCAATGCCTTCCTAGATCCAATAAGAACAATTGCAAGGGAATTGTAAATTGCAAAGAGAAGAGATGAAGAGCAATTAACCGGAAATGAAATTCAATTAACAGTAAAGAAACAGAGAGATCCAAGATTGAGATTGAAACAGAATTTCTTCAATTCTCCAATCCAAGATCCAAGACAATTGCAATTAAAATAGAAAGCAATAAAACTAAGAGGAAGAGAAGTGAATTCTCCTTCCCCAAGACAAAGAAATTAAAGTTCACTCAATAACAAAAGCTCTCCGAAAACTATTATGAAAATTCCAAAAGGAAAGCTCCCCGAAGAACTTGAATTCTATCCTATTTATACACTTTCTTCAAATGATCTTCAAGCCTTGAGTTGGGCCTTTTCTCTTGGTGGAATTGGGTTGAAAGAGGCCTTGGTTGATTGCTCTTGAAGTTTGGAGAAGAACCAAAGTGAACCAATTGAACCGGTTTTGAGGTTAGCAAAAGTTGGACCAAAAGTTGGAGCTAAAGTTAGGGGTCTAACTTTGGCTCCAACTTTTCATATCAGCTAGCACAATTTGCTGGTATGGACGTTGGTGCCAACGTTAGGGGTCTAACTTTGACCCTAACGTTGGCCTTGCCTTGTGTGCTAGTGGTGCCAACGTTAGCCACCAAGTTAGGGGGCTAACGTTGGCGCAAACTTTTGCTCCTTCCCCATTGAATTTTCATGTGCCAACGTTAGCCTCCAAGTTAGGGGTCTAACGTTGGCGCAAACGTTGGTGCCCAGGGGAGAAATTCATGTGCCAACGTTAGCCTCAAAGTTAGGGGGCTAACGTTGGCGCAAACTTTTGGTGCCCAGGGGCCCAGGGGAGAAATTCATGTGCCAACGTTCGCCTCAAAGTTAGGGGGCTAACGTTGGCGCAAACTTTTGGAGCCCAGGGGAGAATTTCCAAGTTCCAACGTTAGCCTCCAAGTTAGGGGGCTAACGTTGGGGCTAACTTTTCAACCAAAAGTTTGTGCAAAAGTTTGATGCTAACTTTAGGTCCAGCTTCTTGCTTCCTGGTTCAATTTCACTTATTCCATTGTCTTCTCTTTACTCCTAGCTATTCCTTCTTGCTTCAACCCTTCTCCAAGCTTTCTTCACCTATAATTAATCAACCAAACACATCAAAGCTATGCTCAAAATCATGAGATATTTATTCTTTCACAATATGCAACAAATATAGCATAAAACCTCATGAAATGGCTTGAATTCATGTATGGTTGATTCAATCAAGGGAAACATGAAAATCTACTCAATTAGCTTGCTTGTAGCTCAAGAAAGTGCATAATTCTAATGAAAACAAAAGAAAAAGACTAGTTAAAATAGGCTAGGATGACTTGTCATCACTGACCTCTGTTCCCATTATAGCTCCCCCTGACTGAGATTTACCATTTGAATTAATGTGTGATGCTAGTGATTTTACTATAGGAGCTGTTTTAGGACAGAGGCATGGTAAGCTTGTACATGTATTATGCCAGTCATGTCTTAAATGATACCCAAAAGAATTACACAACTACAGAAAAGGAATTATTAGCTGTTGTGTATGCTGTTGATAAGTTTAGGTCCTATTTACTTGGTTTTAAGGTTATTGTTTACACTGATCATGCTGCTTTGAAGTACCTTCTAACCAAGCAGGACTCTAAACCAAGATTAATCAGATGGGTGTTGCTCCTTCAGGAGTTTGATGTTGAGATAAAAGACAAGAAAGGGTCAGAAAATCAAGTAGCTGACCATCTCTCCAGAATTGAGCCTAAAGCAAGAGTACAACCACCCACAGCTGTGACTGAGACGTTTTCGGATGAGCAATTGTTCCTCATTCAGTAGGCTCCATGGTTTGCAGACATTACAAATTATAAGGCCATGAATTTTATTCCAAAGGAGTACAGCGGTCAACAAGTAAAGAAGCTATTGACTGATGCCAAGTACTACATTTGGGAGGAACCATACCTCTTTAAAAAGTGTTCAGATGGCATCATCCGAGGATGTGTTCCAGATGAAGAAAAATAGCAGATTCTTTGGCACTGTCATGGTTCTGATTATGGAGGCAACTTTGGTAGTGAAAGGACATCTACAAAGGTCCTTCAGAGTGGGTTTTACTGGCCGACTCTCTTTAGAAATTCAAGAGAATTCGTGAAGCACTGTGATAGATGTGCAAAGGCCACGAATCTCCCTGCCAACCATGAAATGCCACAGCAGGGGATTCTTGAGGTTGAGTTATTTGATGTGTGGGGTATTGATTTCATGGGACCTTTCCCACCCTCACATTCAAACAACTACATTCTAGTGGCAGTTGATTATGTGTCCAAGTGGGTGGAAGCTGTGGCTCTACCCACCAATGATGCCAAGGTCGTAATGAGCTTTCTTCAGAGATATATCTTTAGCAAGTTTGGTATCCCAAGGACGCTCATTAGTGATGGAGGAAGTCACTTCTGTAACAGACAGCTGGACTCTCTTCTGCACAGATATGGAGTCTGTCATAAAGTGGCAACTCCCTATCACCTTTAGACAAGTGGACAGGTTGAAGTTTCTAACAGGGAAATTAAGAGGATTGTAGAGAAGACCGTCAGTGTTTCAAGAAAGGACTGGTCTAGGAAGCTTGATGATGCTCTCTGGGCATACCGAATAGCGTACAAGACTCCCATTGGCATGTCCCCATATCAGTTGGTCTATGGCAAAGCCTGTCACTTGCCAGTTGAGCTGGAGCACAAAGCTTACTGGGCAATCAGGTACCTGAATCTTGATTCAGAAGCTGCAGGAATTAAGCGAATGCTTCAGTTAAATGGGCTTGATGAATTCAGATATTCAGCTTATGAGAATGACAAGCTCTATAAGGAGAAAACCAAGCTACTGCATGACAAGAAGATTGCCATCAGAATCTTTGAGCCAGGACAGAGAGTGCTTCTATATAATTCAAGGCTCAAATTCTTTCTCGGGAAGCTGAAATCCTGGTGGTCAGGACCGTTTGTGGTTACCAGAGCTTCACCATATGGTCATGTAGAAATACAGGAAGAGAATTATGACAAGAAATTTACAGTGAATGGCCAGAGGCTGAAGCACTATCTTGGAGGCGAGATTGATCGCCAGAGGTCCACTCATCTACTGAACTAGCAGAACTGACCGTGAAGCTAGTGATGTTAAAGAAGCGCTTGTCAGGAGGCAACCCGATAAATTCGTATCCTTAGCTATTTTTCGTAGTAGTAGTTTTCTTCCTTATTTGATTTTTACTAAGTTTACAGTTTTTCAGATCATGTAGCTATCTTAGAACAGGAGCCAAAAAAAAAAAATAAAAGAGAGCACCCGACGTGCAAGCGTCGCTGATGCGTACGCGTCAGATGGGTGTGCATGAAAAATAAAAATGAACTAAGAGTTGTGCGGGAGTGGCACAGGAATGATGCCTTTCGCACAAACAAGCCCACGCATACGTGTACCCCAGGCATGTGCGTCATTCGTGATTTTGGCACTCCACGCGTACACGTCATCGACGCGTACGTGTGACCTTAAAAATTGACGTAAATAAGTGTTTGGGAAGAGAGTTGTGATGGCTTGGGGCTGGAAGTGTCCTAGAAGCACAAAAATTGTTCACGCGTACGCGTCCCTAACGCGTGCGCGTCATCTGCACAAATGGCCATCCACGCGTGCGTGTGCATGACGCGCACGCATCGCATGAAATTATTGGTTCCCAAGCCACACGAACAGAGAGTTGTGCGTGCACGTGGCTGGCTTCGCGCGAATCGCACAAATCATGGGCACGCGGATGCGTGCCTGACGCTCACGCATCATTAAGGAAAATTCGCGACCCAAGCGTACGCGTGCTGTACGCATACGCGTCGCCTTCGCCGCACAACTTCACTAGTTCGCCGCCCAGTTTTAATTTTCTTTCTCTCTCTCCCAATCCTAATTCTCTCTTGTTCTTTTATCCTTTTATTCTTCTGTCATCATAATAGTTGTTTCTTTCTGTTTTCAGTTCTTTTTTACTTGAGGAAAAGCAAACCTTTAAGTTTGGTGTTGACGCTTCGCTTAGAAGTTTTCTGTTTATTCTTATGGCACCAAAGGGAGGCGAATCATCTTCACAGGAGGAGCACAACCTGAGGAATGATATGGCCACTAACATAACTGAGGTGGTTGAGTTCCTTTCATTCTATTTCTCTTCCGTTCTTATTTTGTGTTTTCTATTTTCTGTTGCTTTGATTGCCTGCATGGTCTTTAGTACTTTCAGTTATTAGAATTAGTTTCATTCTGTTATTTGTCTCATGTACCGCTCACTGAACTTGAATCTAAAAAGAAAAAGGAGTGATATATTGCATGAGAAATTGAGTTTATATTGAAGAGTAGCCTTATTTAGTTACATATGGTGGTATTTTCTGTAACTCTGAATGCATGACATGAACAGTGCATATTTAAATTTGAATCAAAGAATGTTGATGTACTAGGAACAGGGATTTAGGGAATTATTATGACTTCTCTGAAATAAGTAAAAGTTTAATCCTTGAAGCAAAAGAAACAGCATTGAAAAAAAAAACAAAAAAAAAGAGAAAGCCAGGTCCAAGGCTCTACGCATCAATGACTAGGGAGGTCAGACATGATTAAAAGCTCAAAGAGTTGTTTCCCTAGTTATATGCTTGTGGTGTTCTTGTGTCAAGTAATCCTTGAGATAAAACATTTAGAGTCGAGATCAATTGCAATTAGAAGAGTATACCAAAGGCTTTGAGCACCACTGTCTGGGAGTAGCTAAAAGAAAAATCAAAACTCCAAAAAGAGTTCCCCAGTTAAGTGCTTGTGGTGTTTTTGTGTCAAGTAATCCTTAAGACAAAACATTTAAAGTCACGACTAGGCTAAAGGTGCAAAGCACCAAAGAAAAGAAAAAAATTTTTGTGTTCAAGGGTTAAATTGAGTTACAAAATATCAGAGGATTCATAATATTATCCGGATTCTAATTCCGAATGACACTAACATCCTTTTGATTCAAAGGAGAGTGAAATGCCAAAACTATTCAGGATTGCAGTTGTAAACCCCACTATTAGAATAGACATGAGCTTAATTAAACACTCACTCTCATGCAAATTCACATCCTAAGGTTATATTATTTTGGTTGCTTGAGGACAAGCAACAATTCAAGTTTGGTGTTGTGATGCGTGAGCATCTTTCCTATCTTTTCCTAGTGAATCTGCATTTAATTTGTTAAATTTTATCAAGAATTTATTATCTTTCAGCCACTATGGATGCTACTTTAAGTCTTGTGCAATTTTGTTTATTTTAGGTAGCATTCGGATGAATTTGATAGATTTTCTACAGAGAAAGAGAAGAAACCAAGGAGCTGACCAGCGAGGAGCGACGCGTGCGCGTGCCTGACGCGTACGCGCGATTTTGAGCTCTCCATGGCAACACGTGCGCATACTTGACGCATACGCATGAAAAGCAAAGTTGCTCAACGACGCGTGCGCGTACCTGACACGTACGCGTGACACGCGAAAAAGGCCATCGACGCGTATGCGTGACTAACGCGTACGCGTGACTGACGCGTACGCGTGACATGCGCGATATGCAAAAAATGCTGGGGGCGATTTCAAGCCAAGTTTCAACCCAGTTTTCGACCCAAAAACACAGACTAGAGCCAAGGGATAGCAGAGACTCAAGGGAGATTCACACAAGAATGGTTATACCCACTCAAAGTTAAGCGTGGACCCTACAAAGCAAGTGGTCCCCATCCATCAAATTGAAGACATGCTGACTACTTTAATTAATTCTGATTTGAACTTTATTTTATAAAATAAATAGGAAAAGATATTATTTTAGTTTTAAGAAGATAGATTTTAAATTAATTAGGATTGGATATAAAAAGGGATGCCAACAGGGTGATTCAGGACAACATTATCCCATTCTAATTTACAATCCTTATTTTTCTCTGAACCATGAGCAACTAAACCTCCATTGTTAAGGTTAGGAGCTCTGTCTATTTGTATGGATTAGTTTTATTACTTTTTCTATTTTAATTCATGTATGGATTTATAATTTAAGAATTGTTTTCGCTCTTTATCTCTAGAATTTGGGTAGAACGGAAGTATGACACTCTTTCTAATTATGTTATTGTATAACTTGGAAAAGCTCTTTACTTGAACAACAGCTTGAAAACATATTCTCCAAAATTTTAATTATCTGGATTAAACGGGACACGTGACATATAATCCTTTTATTTTTGGGTAATTAGAGTTTTTGTGGCATATAAACTGGAATTTGATCATCACACTCTAATTGGAATTAATTGACCAAAGAATTGGCTATTGATGAATTTTAGAAGAGACTAGAAAAGTCTAAGGAATTAGGGTCTAGTCACATATAGTTTGCCATAAATTATATCCTACATGATTAAAATAGCTAGTAAGAAAAGTTAACCCAGAAAATTAGATAACTCTGAAACCTTAACTGCTTTCCCCATATTTTATCCTTAACCCATTTACTTTACTATTTTAATTTCTGTACGATTGTTTAATGCTCTTTGAATATTCAAACACTCTTTTGTGTTTGTCTAACTAAGCCAATCAATCAATCATTGTTGCTTGATCCATCAATCCTCGTGGGATCGACCCTCACTCACTTGAGGTATTACTTGGTACGACCCGGAGTACTTGCCGGTTAGTTTGTGGTTAGAAATTCCGCACCACTCCTTCCCCTAATGATTGGGGTTCAGTAGGTCGTCGCTCTAAGAACACTTGCAGGAAATTTAAATTTCATAAAAGTAAATCAAGCTCAAATAAGAACAGAAATGTAAAATTAGCAGGAAGGAAAATTTGCATAAGAGAATTGCAAGAAATTGAAATTGTATAAGCTAAACTGAATTCAATACAACTAAAATGAAAAAGTGCAGAATGATAAAAGTGTTTCAGATTATGCTAAGCTCTCTGGAGTCTCTAATCCTCCAAGAGATCTCTGGAGTCTCTAATCCTCCAGCCTTCTATTCTACTCCTACTCCTACTGCCAGAATTCAGCCTTCGAACCTCCCTAAAACTATGAAACTAAAGCCTTTATATAGGCCTTCCTAAATTACAAATTGAAATGAAATTGAAAACAAATTACAATTAAATGAAAATTCCTATTCTAGATGATCCTTGTGGCCTTCATTAAGTGATATGAGTGGGCTTTCTTGCTTGTTGTTCAAGTGGGCATGGAATGAGATTAATTGAGTCAGAATTCTGCTCCCAGGAGAACGGAGCGTTCTTGAAGGCAACGTAGCGCTCGGGCACCAACGCGCACGCGTCACTCACGCGTGTGCGCCATTTTGCAATTTGGCACATCCACGTGTACGTGTCATCCACGCGTACGCGTGGCCTTCAACATTTTCACTTGTGACGCGTACACGTCACCTATGCATACGCGTCGCCTCCAACGCTCTCTAGGAGAACGTAGCGCTCTCGCCAAGAACGCTCTTCCACGCATACGCGTGGCCCTTCAAAAATGCCACACTCACTCGTACGCGTCATGCATGCGTACGCGTGGTCTTCCAGATTTGCAACTTTGACTCGTACGCTTGGCCTACGCGTACGCATCACTGGCGAATTTTTCTTGCTCCACTATCGCAAGCGCTCTTGGGTGAAGAACGTAGCGCTCTTGCCTAAGAGCGCTCTTGGTCATGGATGGTGCTATGCAGAAGAACGTAGTTCTCTTAGAGCAAAACGGAGCGCCAGGCTTCCTTAATCCTGGTCCATGCTTTTAATAGCGTGGCCTAAGGTTCCAAAGCGTGCTCAAATTTCAAAGTGTGTCCAAAATTCTTCTTTTGAGCTTGTTTTGTGCTTTTTTGCTTCTTTTTCCACTTATTTCCTACAAAATTTATCAAATCAAAAGATCAAAGAAATATACTATTTAAGCACTAAAATACCTAATAATTAAGCATTAATCATCAATTTCTTGTATGCAAAAGCATAGAAAAACATGCACAAAATGACTTGTCATCACAACACCAAACTTAAACCTTGCTTATCCCCAAGCAAGAAAAGAATCATGCAGTAAATTTTGACAAACCAAGGTGAGAAGAATAGCAAGTTGATGTTCATGGTTGGCTAGTTTTCTATGCATGCAACAATCACAGAAGAAATTTAAATGATTGATGTTTCTATCTAGCTCATTTCATGAAACCTTTTATTTATATTTCTTCCTTGAAACAAGCTTTTCATTCTTATCTTCTTGGCTTCCTTTTGGGTGCTTTGCCCCATAAGTTGAAAACAAAGCTACGACTCTAAATGCTTTGTTTTCAAGTATTACCACTTGATACATAAGCACCACAAGTATTTAATTAGAGGACTTCTTTAAGCTCATTTGTTTCTTTTCTTTACTCTCTAATAATTGATGCTCAGAGCCTTGAGCTTTGAGGGAGTACTTTTGCACTTGAGCCTAGCCTTGACTCTAAGTGTTTTGTTTTCAAGCTTTTTGCCTAATACATAAACACCACAAGTACTTAACAATTGAATTGTCATTGGTACTCAGAGCCTTCAGCTTTCTCATTCTTTCCCTTTTTCTTTTATTGCCTTAATTTGCAATCTCTTCTTCAAGGTTTTCATGATTTCAAAAATTTCATAAAATGCCCTAGATGAAAACTTCAATTAAACAAATTCAAATGCAATTGAGCAACAATAGTCATGCTAGCTTCCCAATACTTATAAGCTCATGCTAAATTCTTCTTTAATGACCTTCTTTGTTTATGATCATGATACTTAATTGCTTTGAACTCACAAAACTCAAGATGGTAGTCATAATATCACAGCAGCATGTTACAATTCAAGAAATCAAGCTATGCTTATTCACAACACACATGCGTACAGAGAAAATCAGAGACAATCATGCAATTGAAAGTACTAGAAACAAATAAGAAAAAAAAGAACTTTACCACCTTGTAGTTCATCTTCATGTTGTTGTCATTTTCCTCCTATTCTTCCCCTTCTCACACCAACTTAGAATGTTCGCTTATCCTCAAGCAACAATTAAAATAGTGGTGATGGGGTCTATGATGGGTCTTGAGTGTCTTAAACAATGGAGTTTCAGTAGTACATGTGTTTATGCAAGAAAAATAAAAATAACAATGAAGGCACAGGAAACAGAGACATTGTGATTGCAAAAACAAGTGGGGTGTGCATGATACATTGCATGAAGGATAAGTGGCAGACCAAACTTAATGTGATACTTTCACTTGGAATTGATGCAAGTATCCAGTAAAGATTGGAAATAAATTGTGTTGCATAGCAACACCAAACTTAGAATGCAATCACATGTCCATTTATTTGAACTAAAACTAAGCAAAGGAAAATGTTCTATGCTAATAACACAATCACCAAGAGAAAAATTTGTCACGAGTAAGAATTTCTTGGTGAGGTATTAACAAAAACAGTTAAGGAGCAAAATAAAAGAAAGTATTAAAAACAAAAGAATGACTAAAACAAAGAGAAAGAAAAAGTCCCTCACCAAAACAAAGATAACACTGCGGACTTAAGAGGCAAAAGCATTATGACTGTACAAACAAGTGGTGTTGCTGGACTCATTGCACAGAAAATTAAGTGGCACACCAAACTTAGATACTTAGTGTGACACTTTTATTTTAGAATGATGCAAGTATCAAGTGAAGATTGAAAATCATATTGTTGCATGGCAACACCAAATTTAGAATGTAATCATGTGCCTAATGATTGGGGTTCAGTGGGTCATCGCTCTAAGAACACTTGCAGGAAATTTAATCGCATAAAAGTAAATTAAACTCAAATAAGAACAGAAATGTAAAATTAGCAGGAAGGAAAATTTGCAGAAGAGAATTGCAAGAAATTGAAAATGCATAAGCTAAACTGAATTCAATACAACTGAAATGAAAAAGTGCAGAAAGATAAAAGTGTTTCAGACTATGCTAAGCTCTTTGGAGTCTCTAATCCTCTAAGAGAGCTCTAGAGTCTCTAATCCTCCAGCCTTCTATTCTACTCCTACTCCTACTGCCAGAATTCAGCCTTCGAACCTCCCTAAAACTATGAAACTAAACCCTTTATATAGGCTTTCCTAAATTACAAATTGAAATAAAATTGAAAATAAATTATAATTAAATGAAAATTCATATTCTAGATGATCCTTGTGGCCTTCATTGAGTGGTATGAGTGGGCTTTCTTCCTTGTAGTTCAAGTGGGCTTGGAATGAGATTAATTGAGCCATAATTCTGCTCCCAGGAGAACGAAGCGTTCTTGAAAGCTTATTTTAAAAAGTTGCCCCCTCACAGAGCACTTAACCTAAGAATGCAATAAACCATGAAAAGAAAGGGAAGATCAAGGAATAAGGATCTCATAGGATGCAATCAAGTAAGTATTCAAGAGCATGATAAGAACCTGGAAGCCAATAAAGGAATGAACCTAAGTTGCTATGCATGAAACCCCATAAACCAAGAACTTTCCTTCTATAATAAGAACTTGTTTCTCTTGTTGTTTCATTCATCATTCTCATGTTTCAGTACTTGCTTACGGACAAGCAGGCTTTAAGTTTGGTGTTGTGATGCCAGGGCATTTTGGCCAGTTTCACTGACCTTTTTCTTTATTATTTTTGGGTAGTTTCATGCACTTTCTTAGTAAATAAGCAGGTTTTGGGTAAATATACACTACATCTTAATTCAAGCAAACATTGTGAATTTACATGATTTCATGAGAATTGTGCATGAATTGAATGATAATATAGATGATACATGATCTCATGACTTGAAACAAAACTTTGATGCACCTTGTTTGTTTGATTTCAGGACAAAGGAAACAAAGAAGAGCCACGTTAGGAGCCACATTAGTCTCACTAACGTGGACCATTAACGTGGAAGAAAGGGACAAAGAGCAACGTTATTGGTAAAGGTGAGTGCCAATAACGTTTGCAAAGGGCTAAGAGGCAACGTTAGTGGTTATGTTAGTACCACTAACGTTGAAGTTAACGTGGATCACTTAGTTTGGAACGTTAGTGACAAAGTTATCGTCACTAACGCTCTTGAACCAAAATTTACACTTAATGTTAACGCCACTAACGTCCCAACTAACTTCCCATCATGCCTAACTTACACTTTCTTTGCAAGCAAAGCTGAGCCCACTAAAGACTGTAATTGCTTCAACTAAAGATCAAGGGCCCATATCCAAGACTTGAAGAGCTAACTAGAAGATCTGAAGAGTAGTATATATAGGGATAGTTTTGAATTGAAAAGGGATCTGGAACTTGAGAACTACACTCTGTATATTTTACTTTCTCTGCAACTTCTAGTTTATTTTTCAGAATGTACTTTCCATTTTTGCTTTCCATTTCCAGAGCTATGAACAACTAAACCCCTTTTCATTGGGTTAGGGATATCTGTTGTAATTTGATGGATCAATAATAGTTTTCATTATTCTTCTTCTTTCTTTTCTCTTGATTTTACTAGAAAGCTTTCGTTCTTCATCCAATTGGTTAGCTATCTTGGAAGAGAAGCTCTCCATAATTGGATCTCCTCGAAACCTTGGAAGAGGAATGAGGAGATCATGCTAGAAATGCTTTCTCATGCTGGACCAAATTGGGGTTTGGATGGATATAGTGACATATAATCCTACCAACACTTTAATTTGGGAATGCATGTCGTATAATCAGTGACCAAACTTCATCTCTTCACATGAGAAATTAAATCAAGGAATTGGGCAATTGTTCAAGCTTAGAGAGATTGGGTTGCCAAGGAATTGGAATCCAATCACTTAAGATTGCCAAGAAGATCAATGAATGCATTGATTGAGGAAGAGATGAAAATGAACTTGATCCGGAGAATGCAACATCTCCTAAGCCCAATGAATCCCCCATTTCTGATCTTACCCATTCTCTTTATTTTCTGCCATTTACTTTTATGCTCATCTTCCCAAATCCCCATTTAAAATTCTGCAATTTACTTTCCGCCATTTACATTCTACCATTTATTTCCAGCATTTACACTTTCTATTATTTACTTTCCTGCCATTTAATTTCCTGTAATTCCTCAACTCAATTTCTACTTAGCTCAACTAGAACATTCTTCTAATTAAAGTTGCTTGACCAATCAATCCCTGTGGGATTCGACCTCACTCTATTGTGAGTTTTTACTTGACGACAACTCGGTATACTTGCCGAGGGAAATTTGTTGAGAGACAAGTTTCCATGCATCAAGTTTATGGCGTCGTTGCCGGGGATTGATTTTGTATCGACAATGATTAAGTTGGAGGATAACTAGATTGAGCATTTTTCTTTTGATTTGTTAATTCCATTTGAGTAATTTACTTTCAGTTTTAGCTATTTTCGTTCTTTTATCCCCTACCCATTTGTTGTGTTTTCTTCATTGTTTACAATTCAGTTCACTAACCCACTAACTGTTTGATATATTGCATCACTCACACTAACAGCCATTCTAGCAAGAGTAATTTCTTCATTCAATTTCTTTCTTGCTTTTTGCTTTGTTGGTTGTATGACAGGTAGAAGAAGCGGAGCTTCAACTTCCTTTAATTCTGAACCTGAGAGGACCTTCTTTAGATTAATGAGGAAAGTAAGAGGGAAGAAACTAGTTAGTGCTGAGGAAGAAAAAGAGTATTTTGAAACAAATATGGAGGAGAATATAGAGAACCACTATGAAGAAGAGGCTCACAACCATGCCAGAGAAGGTCCAGTAAATCATGCTGGGCAAGAGAGAATCAATCCAAACCCAAGAAACTATGGAAGTAGCATCCAAAAGCGAATCATACATGCCAATAACTTTGAACTAAAACCCCAGCTCATCACCCTCGTTCAGAACAATTGTGCATTCGGAGGAAGCACCCAAGAAGACCCCAATCAACATCTCACCACCTTCATAAGGATATGTGATACTGTGAAGTCTAATGGTGTTCATCCTGACACTTATAGGCTGCTTCTGTTTCCCTTCTCACTCAAGGATAAAGCATCTAATTGCTGGAATCCTTCCCGAAGGAGAGTCTGACAACTTGGGAAGATGTTGTAAAAAAATTCTTGGCAAGATTCTACCCTCCTTAAAGAATCAACAGGTTGAGAGCTGAGGTACAAACCTTCAGGCAACAAGATGGTGAAACTCTCTATGAAGCATGGGAGAGGTTTAAGGACTTAACAGGGAGGTGCCCACCAGAAATGTTCAATGAATGGGTGCAGTTACACATTTTCTATGAGGGTCTTTCTTATGAATCAAAGAAGGCAGTAGACCACTCATCTGGGGGATCTCTGAATAAGAAGACCATTAAAGAAGCCATAGATGTCATCGAGACTGTAGCTGAGAATGACTACTTTTATGCTTCTGAAAGGGGCAATACTAGAGGAGTAATGGAGCTGCAACATGGATGCGCTGCTGGCCCAAAACAAGATGATCACCAAGCAGCTGGCTGACCTTACCAAGAGGATGGAAAGAAACCAAGTTGCAGCAGTCACCACCTCATCAGCAGCTCAAGAAGGAGTGAATGCAAAGGACGAGGGTGACCAAGAACAAGCCAACTACATTGGGAATTCACCCAGACAGACCCATGATCCATACTCCAAAACTTACAATCCTGGTTGGAAGAACCACCCAAACTTCGGGTGGGGAAATCAACAAGATCAAGGCCAAGATCAGAGACGTCACAACCACAACCACAATGCAACTCACCAACATTCCACACAGAGATCATATCAGCACCCACCCAACAATACCTCTCAACATCCATATCAAAACCAAAATGGCCCTTCTCACCACTCCAACCTCAACTCACCATCACCATCCGAAGAAAGACTCTCCAGAATTGAGACTCTACTTGAAAATATATGCAAAGAAATCCAAGACAACAGAGTGTTCAAGGATGAAGTGCGAGCTAATATAAAAAACCAGGGAGACACCATCAATAGGCTGGAATTTCAAGTGGGACACCTCTCTGAGAAGATTCCTAAACCTACTGATAGTTTCCTAAGTGACACAGAGAAAAACCTGAGAGGTGAAG
Source organism: Arachis ipaensis (assembly GCF_059453495.1). NCBI lineage: Eukaryota > Viridiplantae > Streptophyta > Magnoliopsida > Fabales > Fabaceae > Arachis > Arachis ipaensis. Next base: position 80,718,278 of record NC_142443.1, read on the forward strand.
CAAAGAAAGTGAGATGGGAAGAATGCAAGATGGTCACTATAAGTGATACGGAGACTGAAAAAGAACTGAACAAATCCTTAGAACACTCTCAAAATATTCCAGCAGAGAAGCAAGAAGAGAGTGACCAAGAAACCAACCCAACACAGAGGAAGGAGTTAAGGGAGAAGGAGATTCTAAACCCATATGCACCTTTTCCCCAAAGACTCAAGGGTGGTGTAGAAAGGAGAGTGTACTCAAAGTTCTTCGACATGTTTGCATCTCTCCATGTAAACATACCATTCATCAATGCTCTCCAACAAATGCCATCATACATCAAGTGTATGAAAGAGTTGCTGACCAAGAAAAGTTCACTCAAGGGAGGGCAAACAATAGTGATGAATAACGAGTGCAATGCTCTCATTCAACCAGAGTTGCCTACAAAAAAGAAGGATCCAGGGAGTTTTCACATCCCCTGTACCATAGGAGAAACAGTGATTGATAAGGGACTCTGTGACTTGGGAGCAAGCATTAACTTAATGCCTTTATCCCTCATGAAGAAGCTTCAGATCAATGAGCTAATGCCCATAGACGTAGTCATCAAGCTGGCTGACAAAACTCAAAAACAAGCAATAGGAGTGGTTGAAAATGTGTTGGTAAAGGTTGGGAACTACTTCCTTCCCACAGATTTTGTCATATTGGAAATGGAAGAGAGTTACCTCCATCCAATCATATTGGGAAGACCATTCCTAGCCACAGCCAGAGCACTTATAGATGTGGAGCGAGGAGAGCTAATACTGAAGATACATGATGAACAACTTACATTCAATGTCTTCAAACCCTCACAAGAAGCAGATCAAGAAAATAAGGAATCAAGGAGAGATCACAATAAGGCACTGGTGGAAGAAACAAGCACCGAAGCACAAACAATAACCCTGGGAATCCCTTTGGTTGACAAACAATACAATCAGAAGGCACAACAGCTAAAGGAAACCCAAGAGGAGCTAAATCCACCAGAGTCATATGAGACCAGGAACAAAATCTCCCTGGGAAAAGAAGCCACACGGAGCAGGAGAGCATTAAAAGAAACAAGGAAGAAGGCACCAAGGGGATGGAGAAACAAGAAGATCCCTACAGAAGATTTCTCTCCAGGGAATAAAGTAATCTCTGCTCATTTCCCAGCTATTCTACCTCATCTACCCACCATTCCATCTCAGCTGCCTAAAGTTTTCACCATCAGTAGAATTCACTCCTTAGAACATGTGGAGGTTTTTAATGAAGCCAACGGAGATAGATTCACTGCGAGGGGGGAGGATTTGAAGCATTACCAACCACCTTGACTAAGGCAAAATGTCAATCTAATGACGCTAAAGAAGCGCTTCATGGGAGGCAACCCGTGTTTTATATCTTTTTTTTTTATGTCTGAAGTAGTTAATAAAGCAAGGTTCATGAATTCCAAATCAACTTTGACAAATACTTAAATGAATCCTTATATGCAACATATAGTGAACAACAAGTTTGGTGTTCCAAGAGGACAAGAACACAATTCACATTGTGTTACTCTTAGAGCCTTAATCAACTCTTTTTACACCACATAGCCACAAACTAAGTTTGGTGTCACCAATGTTGCATGCATGAACTCTAAAGAGAGTCAGTTGGTTTGCATTCATGAATATCACTTGGTTATTTAAAAAGTAGTTATTCCACTTCCTAATTTTGCCGCCACTATCAAAACTCATTAATTTCATTCCTTTTATCTTGTAGGAGAAATGAAGGGAAGATTGGAAGGAATTGATGGGACAAATGAAGGAGGGAGCTCGGCCACTTCACAAAAGGGATCTATACACATGTCTTCAAAGGGGAATGCATTGGGAAATGTGACCATGCAACATTGGAAGAATGACACCCTTGAAAACCGAACCACTCACATCATAAAAGTGGTGATCCTGGTGCTCATTTCATGCCAAACCCCAACCATCCACCATTGGTTCTTACCATCAATCCACACCCTTTAATCACCCATCATCTTCCTATATAAATGACCCCCACTCTATACCCCTCCATATTCAAATGGCCTTTCATTTCATTCTTTTGTCTTTCGAACACACACACCCAACACTTCTTCCTTCATCCAAATAGAATCCCATAACTACACCCTATCTTAACCCGGCCGAATTCCATCATCAATCCATAATTCTCAACACCTTCACGATTTAACTTCTACTCATGGCATCATCAAGCTCCAAGAGGCGAAAGGGAAAGGGACCGGTGGAGAGCATCCCTTTTGATGAAGGGAGGTTCAAAATCGCCTTCTGTGAGCTTCAATTTGAACGGATAAAGCACAAGAAAATATTGCCAAAATTGACATTCCAATTCAACGATGATGTGTGCCCACAGATTAGAGAGAAGATTGAACAATGGGATTGGCAAGAGCTCACAAACCCAGATACAAAGATAAATGCAAATCTCATTAAGGAGTTCTATGCCAATGTGGCCAGAGAAGATACCACCAAGGCCCCTACCTTCAATAGCTATGTGAGAGGAACAGAGGCGGACTTCAGTCCCAATGCCATCATGAGGACTCTTCATCTGAGATCACAACCCTCTGACAAGCCAAGTTATCAAGCAAGAATAAGTAATGGCCCCGACAATGATGAGCTTGAAGAAATTGTGAACGATATGTGTGTTATAGGATCAGATTAGGAAAGGTATTCGGATAAGAGGCCACGGTTCATTAGAAGAGAAGATCTCATCCCGGAAGCCAAGGAATGGTTTGAGCTCGTGAGAAGATCTATCCTTCCAGCCTCAAACAATTCTAAGGTCAACATTGCTCGAGCTACTATGGTACATTGCATCATAAGGGGTGGAGACATCATTGTACATGAAATTATAGCTGAGGGGATCCAAGAAGCAGCCGAAAAGATTGATCCAAGTGCTCGGTTTTGGTACCCCAGTACCATCCTGAGACTATGTATGAAAGCCAAGGTAGTCTTTGAAGATAGCAATCCAAATTGGATAAACCCTGGAAGGTTAGTTACGCTTCAGCGCATAACATATGTAGCACCTGCTCAACAACAGAGAAGGCCTTAGATAAGGAAAAGAACATCACAAGAAGAACCTCATCAAGAAGAACCTCAACAAACAGAATACCAGCAAGAAGAGCATTATGATCCAACCAACATAAATCTGGTTCACATTCAAGGAGCCATTGAGGATTTGGCAAGGAGATATATGGAAGAACAAGAGCAACAACTACACTTTCAATCCCAAAGGATGGATCGTCAGGAAGAACTACTTGCTAATTGGATGAATCAACAAGGGGAGTGGCAGAAACAACAAATGGAGCAGCAACAGGAACACTACTCCCAACTTACTCAAGCCATCAATGAAGTGACTGAAGGGCAAGAGAGTCAAGATAAATGCCTTCAAGAACTCAACCAATGTCAGCTAGCTCAGATGAAAGCATTCAACGAGTTCAGCGTGCTTAGGACGACAACTACACAGGAAAGAATTCAACATAAATACTCAGGCTAAATTGACCTATGTGGCTGGGCATATGCATAACTTGTACTCTGCGATCCCAATGTATGATATAGTCCAAAAAGACCTAACAGAACAAGAAGAAGGGAAGGTGAAACAACAGAAGGAAATATTGAAGAATAAGATGGAAGATGCTGGCTTCTAGAAAAAGTTGGTCGGAAAGCGCAAAGGAAATGGGGGCTCAAGCACTCAAGAAGGACATAAAGAGGACAAATAAGAAAGAGAGCATGGGCACCCTCATGAGTAAAAGGTGGCGGAGTTCCTTTTCATTTACCTTCTTTCAATATCTAAATAAGGAAAATCATGTATGAAATAGAACATGCTTCCATAGTAGCTTAGGAAGTTTCAATTCTGCCTTTAAGATTTCATTGCCTTTGTCATATGTGTGCTAGTCTAAGTTCCCTGTTTTCATTTTCATCCTGCTTAAATGTATGCTTGCCCTTTAAGTTAAATAAAAGAAAATGTTATTAAAAACTAGAGTGGGGTTCATCTTGTGGAGTAAATTCTTAATGTTTGTGGTGTAGTAATTAGTTAGCTAAGTTGGTTCACCAACAAGGTACACAAGCAACTACATGTTCTGAATCCTATGCTTGAATTACATTCTATGAGACTAGTTAAATAACAAGGTCCTAATATGAAAAATAAAAAGAACAGTGAGAATTGGAAAAAGAAAGAAAAAGAATAAGAAATAAGGCTAGGCACCAAGGGTTTAAATCTTGAGGGAAGTGTCTGTGGTGTTCCTGTACCAAGAATCTACTTGGATGAATAAGTTCTCAGGAGTACTTCATCACTTGGTAACTTGGGTTAACTAACCCGGGATTATCAACTGAAAATCCACTATCAAGAGTAACCCAAAGAGGTACTGGACACCAAGGCCTCAAGGAAGGAAAATAACAAACCATATGCCTGTGGTGTGCATGTTTGGGGGAGAGAGACTTGAGGGAGTAAGTCCTTAGGGGTGTTTCAACACCTAGCACCTTGAACCAACTGGTTCGGGAGTGTTGGCTAAAAGCTTATTTTAAAGAGTTGCTCCCTCACAAAGCACTTAGCCTAAGAATGCAATAAACCCTGAAAAGAAAGGGAAGATCAAAGAATAAGGATCTCATAGGATGCAATCAAGCAAGTATTCAAGAGCATGATAAAAACCTGGAAGCCAGTAAAGGAACGAACCTAAGTTGCTATGCATGAAACCCCATAAACCAAGAACTTTACTTCTATAATAAGAACTTGTTTCTCTTGTTGTTTCATTCATCATTCTTATGTTTCAGTACTTGCTTAGGGACAAGCAAGCTTTAAGTTTGGTGTTGTGATGCCAGGACAATTTGGCCAGTTTCACTGACCTTTTTCTTTATTATTTTAGGTTAGTTTCATGCATTTTCTTAGTATATAAGCAGGTTTTGGGTAATTATACACTTACATCTTGATTCAAGCAAACATTGTGAACTTTACATGATTTCATGAGAATTGTGCATGAATTGAATGATAATATAGATGATACATGATCTCATGACTTAAAAAAAAGCTTTGATGCACCTTGTTTGTTTGATTTCAGGACAAAGGAAGCAAAGAAGAGCCACGTTAGGAGCCACATTAGTCTCACTAACGTGGACCATTAACGTGGAAGAAAGGGACAAAGAGCAACGTTATTGGTAAAGGTGAGTACCAATAACATTTGTGAAGGGCTAAGAGGCAACGTTAGTGGTTACGTTAGTACCACTAATGTTGAAGTTAACGTGGATCACTTAGTTTGGAACGTTAGTGACAAAGTTATCGTCACTAACGCTCTTGAACCAAAATTTACACTTAACGTTAACGCCACTAACGTCCCAACTAACTTCACATCATGCCTAACTTACACTTTCTTTGCAAGCAAAGCTGGGCCCACTAAAGACTGTAACTGCTTCAACAAAAGATCAAGGGCCCATATCCAAGACTTGAAGAGCTAACTAGAAGATCTGAAGATTATTATATATAGGGATAGTTTTGAATTGAAAAGGGATCTAGAACTTGAGAACTATACTCTGTATATTTTACTTTCTCTACAACTTCTAGTTTATTTTTCAGAATGTACTTTCCATTTTTGCTTTCCATATCCAGAGCTATGAACAACTAAACCCCTTTTCATTGGGTTAGGGATCTCTGTTGTAATTTGATGGATCAATAATAGTTTTCATTATTCTTCTTCTTTCTTTTCTCTTGATTTTACTAGAAAGCTTTCGTTCTTCATCCAATTGGTTAGCTATCTTGGAAGAGAAGCTCTCCATAATTGGATCTCCTCGGAACCTTGGAAGAGGAATGAGGAGATCATGCTAGAAATGCTTTCTCATGATGGACCAAATTGGGGTTTGGATGGATATAGTGACATATAATCCTACCAACACTTTGATTTGGGAATGCATGTGGTATAATCAGTGACCAAACTTCATCTCTTCCCATGAGCAATTAAATCAAGAAATTGGGCAATTGTTCAAGCTTAGAGAGATTGGGTTGCCAAGGAATTGAAATCCAATCACTTAAGATTGGAAAGGAGATCAATGAATGCATTGATTGAGGAAGAGATGAAAATGAACTTGATCCGGAGAATGCAACATCTCCTAAGCCCAATGAATCCCCCATTTCTGATCTTACCCATTCTCTTTATTTTCTGCCATTTACTTTTATGCTCATCTTCCCAAATCCCCATTTAAGATTCTGCAATTTACTTTCTGCCATTTACATTCTGCCATTTATTTCCAGCATTTACACTTTCTGTTATTTACTTTCCTGCCATTTAATTTCCTGTAATTCCTCAACTCAATTTCTGCTTAGCTCAATCAGAACATTCCTCTAATTAAAGTTGCTTGACCAATCAATGCCTGTGGGATTCGACCTCACTCTATTGTGAGATTTTACTTGATGACAATTCGGTATACTTGCCGAGGGAAATTTGTTGAGAGACAAGTTTTCGTGCATCAAAAATCCAGTAGCAGATGGAAATGTTAGCAAAAAGGATGGATGGACTTCAATTGGCTGCAATCAGCATAACAAGCCAAGCTTCAAATGCATGGGGCCAAAATAAAGAAAGCTTTAAGCCATACATCAATGAGCAGCAGCCTGAGCAAGTGCAACATATGCAGAACACAAGCTCTTCCATTAATGATTTCCATGGGGACACATACAATTCCTCATGGAGGAACCATCTCAACTTGCGGTAAGGAGACAATCAGAACCAATGGCAGAAGAACTCCAATCCCAATAACTTTTGTAACACAAACAACCAAAACCATCACCCCACTAACAACAATCTATACAGAAAACCACAAAATAACTTTTCCACATCCACATTCTGCCCACAAAATAACTCTTCAAATAACCCAACCAACTTCCATCAACAACCAATATCTCAAACACAACCGTAGCCACATCAAGAGTCTCAAAGAATTTTCAATCTAGAAATGATGATGGAAAAGCTCATGAAGAACCAAGAGATTGCAAACAAGAACTATGAAGCATCAATGAGAAACCATGAAAGACAAATAGGGCAACTATCCAAGTAGCCTGTTGAGAGGCCAATTAATGCCTTCCCAAGTGACACCATCCTAAATCCAAAGGAGGAATGCAAGGCTATACATCTTAGGAGTGGTAAAACATTGGGAAAGGACAACAAGGATGCCAGCCAGGAAGAGACAGAGATTGAGAAAAATGATAAGGTGGATCCCAAGAAGGACAATGAACCACAAGCTCCAAGAAAAGGCAAGCAAGTCTCAGAGTCACAGTCACAAGAGAAGAAAGATGAAGTGAAGCCCTATGTTCCTCCACTGCCTTGTGATGACTTGCATCATCTACCCTTCTTTCTTGCATAAAGAAGACCATAAAAGAGCATAAACCTCATTTGATCAGTACAATTCATGCATTATTTGATGAATATTATGGTACACCACTTTGAGATAAGTTGTGCTGAATTTCAGGTGAGAAAAGCATCAAAAATTAGGTGGAAGACAAACAAGAAGCTGGGCGTGTGAAACTGGCGTGCCACTTGAAGCAAACACCACAAAAATGCACTGGCGTGGCACGCCAATACTGAAGTCCAGAAAAGAAGTCCAAGCATGCATGTGGGCGTGGCTCGCCAGAGACTGGGCGTGGCACACTAATACAAAATTCCAGAGAGCTACAATGGAGGACACAAAAGGGGCGTGGCACGCCAAGCTGGGTGTGGCACGCCTAACCCATCAACTACTATGGGCGTGCCATGCCAACTCACCATTCCAAGAAGAACCTTTACTATGGCATGCCATTTGATGTCGAAGGCATGGCACGCCAGTCCCAAGAAGTCACTTGGGCGTGCCACTTGAGAACCCAAGCGTGGCACGCCAAGCTTGAATTGTCCACAAATCCATGGGTGTGCCACTTGAACAGCATGGCATGGCACGCTGGTACAACAATCCAAAGAAGGGGCTGAAGGCAATTGAAGACTGGGCGTGCCACTTGAGCAACCAGGCGTGGCACGCCAATGCACAAAGGACCAAAAGCAAGGACTGGGCGTGCCACTTGGTATCGAAGGCGTGGCACGCCAACGTTGGCATTTCACTATGGCGTGCCACTTGAAGACTGAGGCGTGGCATGCCAACCACTGGAACCAAGACAAGATCATGGGCGTGGCACGCCAGCCTCTAGGCGTGGCACACTGGTTTAAGTTTCCAAAGAGGATGAAGGAGGCCAATTACATGGGGCGTGCCACTTGGTATCGAAGGCGTGGCACGCCATTCACTATTCTTCATTTAGGCGTGCCACTTGAGCAACCAGGCGTGGCACGCCAGTGTCATTCAAGAGAGAAGCATTGGGGCATGCCACTTGATCTCGTGGCGTGGCACGCCAAACAGAGGAACCACTCACTCACAAAAGGGGCATGGCACGCCAGACCCTGGGCGTGCCACGCTAGTTCAACTTTCCAGAGAAGCCTAGCCAAGCATGAAGCAAGGGCGTGGCACGCCAGTTGATAAACCCATATTTTATGATATATTTTGTGCCTAATTTAAGTGATTTATTCAATCCTTCACTCACTTATTCATGTTAATTGCATGGTTTTACTTTTCCTTCCTTATTATGTGAGATATGTGAAAAACATGTTTCCTATGCTTTAAGAATAATTATTTTAATTACCCTTTATTACCATTCGATGTCGTGATTTGTGTGTTGAGTAGTTTCAGATCTTCTAAGGCAGGAATGACTTAAAGGATGGAAAGAAAACATACAAAAATGGAAGGAAAGCACAAAATGGAGTTTTTGAAGAAACTGGCCGCGACGCGAACGCGTGGACGACGCGGCCGCATGCCCAGCGCGAAGAGAGCGCGACGCGAATACGTGAATGATGCGAACGCGCGCCTTGAGCAGAACAAAGATGACGCGGACTAATAACCGAAGCGAACGCGTGATAAGGAAAACTCCAGATGACGCGACCGAGTGACCCACGCGAACGCGTGATAGAGGCCACGCACCAGAAATTACAAAAAACGCTCCCAGCGATTTCTGAAGCCCTTTTTGGCCCAGATCCAAGTACAAAAAGCACAGATTAGAGGTTATAAAGTGGGGGAATGCATCCATTCGAAGGAGAGTCTCCAATTATTTACTTTTGATGATTTAGATGTAGTTTTTAGAGAGAGGTTCTCTCCTCTCTCTCTTAGGATTAGGATTTAGGATTTTTCTTGCTTTCATGATCGTCCCTTTTTATCAGGTTCAACTTTCCTTTTTATTATCTTCTCAATTTAATTTATGAACTTTTCTATGTTACAGATAATTCTCTTAATTAATGTTATTTGAGGTATTTCAGTTTATGATTGCTCTCTTTTGTTTATGTTACTGTTAATTCCAACCTGAAGATATTTTTATTCGAGTAGATTTACTTTTCCTCTTTTGGTCTTGGTTAAGAAATCAGTAATTCAGGAGTTATCAAACTCAACGTGATCGATAATTGTTATCTTTGCTAATTGAATTGAACTTCAATAATACCAGTCCTTTCTCAGGAATTGACTAGAACCTGAAGATCAGACTATTTAATCCACTTGATCTTCCCTTGCTTTAGTAAAGGCTAACTAAGTGGGAGTAAGACTCAATTCTCATCACCATTGATAAGGATAACTAGGATAGGACTTCCAATTTCTCATACCTTGCCAAAAGTGTGTTTTACAGTTATTTATTTATTTTACTTGTCATTCAAATTACTTGTTCCTTACTTTCAAAACCCCCAATTTACAATCTTCATAACCAATAGTAAGAACAAAGCTCCCTACAGTTCCTTGAGAAGACGACCCGAGGTTTAAATACTTCGGTTATTAATTTTAAAGGGGTTTGTTACTTGTGACAACCAAAACGTTTGTACGAAGGGATTTCTGTCGGTTTAGAAACTATATCTACAAGGCGACTATTTTTATAAAATTCTTTACCAGCAAAAATCCTAACGTCAAAATGGCACCGTTGCCGGGTATTTGCAAACGTGTGCCTTATTATTGGTTATTATAAATATTTTATTTTGCCTGTTTATTTATTTTATTTTTGCTTTTTAATTTTTATTAGCTACTATGAATTCTCACCCCTCTCGCTTTGAGTTTGGTTCTAATATTATTGAAAGGAGTGAAAGCTATAACAGGAATATGCATCAAGGTCAGAGAAATTAAAGATGGATGGAGCCAAGAGGATTTGATCAACCCTTTAGGCAACAACACCCTCCAAGATATCATGGACAAAGACCATTCTACAATGCATACCAAGCTGATAGATATGGTGGACCACCCTGTAACTACCAACAAGCCCCACCCTGTGCTTATAGACCACCCTCTCAACGTAGCTTTGAACCACCACACTCACAAGTTCCTTTTCATAATTCACTACCATATGATCCTTATTTACCTCAATCTCAATCCGATTACTCCCAAATACCACCACTTCCCTACGTAACATGTCCAAATCCATCACCTCCAAAATCACAGGCTCGCCTCAAGGAAACAGTAGATCAACTTCAAACAACCCTTCATCAACTGGAGCAAGCAATAAGTCAATTATCTTCTAGACGTTCGGGCATTCAAGGAAATCCCACAACCCCATGTGGACAATCTAATGAAGAGCGTAGCATGAAGGAGATACTAGAAACTTCAGTAGACAAAATAGAGCGTGACTTCGTACTGGAACAAGTAGAGGAAGCTGTCATTATAAATGAAGAAGAGTTGGTTGAAAACTTAGGAGACGCTGAACTTCCATGGGAATCCAGAGTTGTGGAAAATTCTGTCAAGGACGTTACAATTGATGCTAAGGAGGATAATGCACAACCCCCAAGGCAAGTCTTTTATGAAGAACTAGACAGAATAATCCAAGAAGCAAATCTCCTTGATGATGATAGTCACAAGTCAAGTTCTCCTAGTAATGAACTTGCATCCGTAAGTGAACTCTCTGAGATTGAAGAACCTTATCCAAGTGAATACGAAGAAGATGCGGAGGTAGATTTCTCTCAACCTCCAGCTTATGACTTGAGTGATGAGGAAGCCATAGAAGACTTTGATCAGGACGATGTTGCATTTGAAGAATTCTGCAAGGAAGTGGAGAAATTCACAGAAGAGCACAAGGGAGTAGAACTTACAGAACCACTGGACACACCTACCCCAAGGCCATTAACACCTAATACAAGCTTCAAGTGGGTACAATCCTTAACCTTTATCTTTACTTTTCCACTTTAATATGGTTTGCTTGAAACAGATGGCCAGCTTAGAGCTCTCTGCGGCTTTAAGAGGAAGAGGGAAATGGCTCGCACTCAGAGCTGGTGCACAAGGTTCAATAAGGTTCCACGCTTCAACTCGAAGTGCACGGATTGGCATCACGTTCAATCGAATGGATCTCGGAAAACGTTTGGTTATCTTGGTGAGAATCTAATTTCTAAATTGCCCGGATGAAAAAATATAGATCAAGACGAAGGTGGATTTAAAAGCAAAGTTTGGGATCCTGGAATCTATTCGGACATTCATCACCCCGGGAGCCTGAGAATCTGTTTGAAGCTGCTCAGAAGCTTTACATGCCTAGTTTGGGACCCCGGAGGCTGTTGGCATTCCAAACATTGGTGGAGATTTCTGGATGAGTTTAAGCATAAGCCACCATAACAGGAAGCTCATCCAATGTCCAACTTAAGGACTTTAACTAAAAGTGCTAAGTGGGAGACAACCCACCATGGTATGGTCGTTTCTTTTTCAGTTTTATTTCGTGTTATTTATTTTTATTCTTTTTTCAATTGAACCTGAATATTATTCATTAGCATTGTGTAACAACCCTAGTTTTTGAAAATCAAATAATTAGTTATTTGTGATTTATTTTAAGAAAATTATTTTGCTAAAGGTAATTAAATGGAGTTTCATGATAATTGGAGTTTAAATTAATTAGAATTTTTATATAAATTTTATTAGATATTTGGTATAATTGAAATTATAATTTTGGTAATTGAAAAATAAGAAAGAATTGTATAATTTAATTTAAATAAATTCTATTTTGAATGAATTATGTTATTAATTTGAACTCTTAGAAATTAATTTATTAGAAATGATTAGATTAATTTTTATAAATACTTTAAGTTTACATCAATTAATATTTATGTACAATTTTTATTATAATTAATGATTTTATAAATTGAAATTAAAGTTTCGGAGATAGAAAAATAATAGAGATTTGTATGATTTAATCTAGAAAATTGATATTTGAATTTAAATTGTACTTTACAAAATATAATTAACTTGTTCATTTTATAACTTGATAAATAATGTTCCTAAATATTTTTAATAGAGTATATTTGATTCTAAAATTAATCTACTATTTAATTTTGTCAAAATATCTATTCATATCTATCCATATTCTTTTATAAAATCCTAATTTCTAACCCTAATTCCCAAATCAAACTCAGAAACCCCTAATTTCCCAAATTGGAAACCCTAAGTTCCTAATGAGAAACCCTAACCCACACATTTTCTTCTCCCTTCAGCCGCCGTTACCCCCCCATCACACACCCTCACCTCAGCTCCATGTGTACTCAGTCGTACCCCCTCTCATCAACACAACACAACACACACACATAGCTCCCCACTCATCGATGGAAGAGAAGGAAGACGCCGCTGCCATTGCATCGTGCCGCCGTTCTCCACGCCGATGCTGTCGCCGTTCGTGGAGGAAGAGGAATCAAGCGCACCAGAGGAGAGTGGGAGAAGGACACCGCGACTGGCTGTTCTGCCGCCGCCCTGGGGCTCGCCGTCAAGCTGCTTTGCAGCGCCAACCAGTCCATAGAGCCCGAGCCCGCGTCGCCGTCGTTCATTCGCGTTCGGCCACCGTGGCGTCCTGTTCATTGTCGCTGTCGATTTGCCTTAGAGCCACTCTGTCACGCATCGCCGACGGAGAATAGAGAGACGCACGTAGAAGAGAAGCCCACGACCAGCCTTGTCGCCGTCACCGCGGGATGCCGTTGCCAAACCACCGTGCCGCCGTAGCTGTCTCTGGGAAGGTCGTTGGAGCTTGCTGAGGATATTGTTCTGGTTCTGAAGCAATCCATCCATGTCAGTGCTCATTTTTATCCCCTGTTCTGCCTCTGCTTCTGGGTTCTGTGAGTTGCCGGAGCTCTCTGCCACCAAGAACCAACATTCGAGCTGCCCAGGAAACCACCATTAGAACCACTACTGTTTTGGTAAGCTCTGCCCCCTGTTTCTGCTTCCTTGTCCTACCAATTTATTTCTACTTTGAAGCTTGTCCGTGAAACTGTTTGTATTGTATAAAGAGATTATTGTAAATTACCGTGCCACCGCCCTTACTGGAGGTAGCTGCCGGCACTATTTGGAGGCTGCTGCTAAGTCACCACCGAAGCTAAGAACAGGTGCTGGGATTTGATGGAGCACCGCTGCTGCTGTGGATTCGTAATATTGGGTTTACCGCGTTTAAATTCTTCAATTACGGCTAATTGAGGTAGGGGATTTAACGTTTTTAATTTAGAATGCCTACAAAGTTATTGGATAAGTGCAAATGGTTAATAATAGTTAAGAATTTCTTAATTGACATGAATGACTTGAAATGCATTTGAAATTAGTTAGTTGTGATTATTCTGAACTGTGATTGAAATTAGATGCTATTGTGGATAATGATTAATTTAGTGTAATTTATTAAATTGAAATATGTTGAGTTAATTATTGAAAAGCTGTTGAATGGATAATTGATGAATTGAGTTTGGATTGTTGCTGTGAATGTATGGTTTTGTTATGAGAAATTGGTTGGTGGAATTAAGTTTGGAAGGAGGTTGTGGGAGTAAGATTGGTGTGGTATTAAAATTGATTTTGATTTGAGGCTGTGAATTGTGATTTGTGAGCCATGATTGAATTGTTTGAAAGTGACTAATTATTCGAATTTCTGGTTATGCTGATTTCTTGATTTAGTTGTGAAATTGAAATGCAATTGATGATGGTGGATATTGTTGCAAGCTTGTTTGAGAAATTATTGGTTACTGGATATGTTAACTTGACTAGATAATATTGTACTGAGTGTTGAACTGATTCAAGATTGTGCTCGGTTTGGAATTGTTGTGATAATGGTTTAATTGTGACTGCCTTCTGATTATTTCAGAGTTGTTGGAAATTCAGATTTTAGTTGATTATGTTGAGTTGGTTGTTATTGTTGATTTAAGGTTAACCAGGGTTGATTTTGAGAACGGTTAAAGGATTGAAGGTTGATTACTAAAGTACTTTCTTAAAGTATGATCTTTAGAATAAATTGGTAACTTTGCTAATAACTAAATAACTTTAAGAATAATTGGAAATATGAAAGGATGGGTTTGGAGTATTAGTTATGAATTTTCGAAGCTGGCTTGATTCACTTTTAAAGATCGATTTATGAAAACTTTGATTTTAATTAATGTTAGGATGTCGATTTGTTAAACTGATTTATGATGAATTGATTACTGAGATTCTGTTGTTGTGAAAACTGCTGATAAAAAGGGCCAGTGATTTGTTGGGAAAGAGGGAACCCGTAAGGGTGGCTAAGTACGAGTTTTAGGGGAGGTGCTGCCGAAATTTTATAAAAAATCTGAGGTTTTATTTGAAAAGTTATTTTAAAACTTTTGAATTTGGAAAATTATATTACTTGACTTTTATTTAGTTAAGAAAAGAATTATTCTATTTTAAATTCGATTTACCAGAGAAAGGTTTATGTTTCAAAATTAAACTATTTAAGAAAGAAACTATGTTTTGAGATTGATTCAATATGAAAAGAATTATGTTTTAAGCTTGAAATAAAGGTTTACTTTTTAGAAGTTTGATGAATTTATAATATTTGAATTTGAATAGTAAAGAGAGAGATGATTTTTGAGTCTTTGGGAAGTTAGTAAACTTGGAAGAATTTTATTTGAATAATTTTAATGAGAGGATTATATTTCAAAAAGTATTTAGTGAATTTAAAATATATGATTTACTTAAGTCTTTTGAAGAAGGTTAAACTAAAAAAAATAGTTCTAAAGTTAGTTTTGAATTAAGATTGTTAAAGTAGAGATTATGAACTGAAATGAGGATTAAGATTTTCATGAACAAATGCTTGAGAAAATCAAGGAAGGTTTAAGAAGATGTGTTAAGGATTTAAAGGGAAAGAGAGAATGAAGATTGATTTGTGGATTGTTGAGATTGAGAAAAGGATAATGAAAAATGATAGAAGGCGGGAATACCCCACGAACTGTTAGTTGTTTAACTACGGGGGAAACGCAAAATTGATAATTGGTTAAAATCGGGAAGTACCCACGAACTGAATGATCATTGATCTCGGGAAAACCTATAGATTGTTATTTGTTTTATATGCGGGAAAAACCCACGGACTGATAATCATTGATTACGGGAATAACCCATGAATTGTTGTATGTTGATCTCGGGTATAGCCCATGAACTGAAGATCATTGTTTGCTGTGTATTGATCTCGGGTATAACCCACGAACTGAAGATCGCTATGTTATTGTGTATTGATCTCGGGTATAACCAACGAACTGAAGATCTCTGTTTTGTTTGTGAAATGATCTCGGGGACGCCCATGAACTGAGGATCACTGTTTCCCCTTGTGCGTATATTATGGGGTCGGGCTTTGCGCCGACTGCTGGTAGTCACGAAGGAGTGGTATTCTTACCACCGACACATATGCACTAAGGACACAAAGGGAAGCCATATCTGGGACTTGTTCCTAGGTAATGTCAGGCTGCAGAGTGTAAACCGACACGTGAGCTCATGGTCTGCTTAGGATAGACATGCATCATAATGGTTATGCATTTACATTTGGTTGTGTTTGCCTGTATTACTTCTTTGTGCTGTTTGTCTTATTGTGATTCCTTTGCGTGTTGAATTGAGTTTCTTACTTGTGCTAGTAGTTTGTGAATGGAAATAGATGATTAATATCTGTCGTTATGACTGAGAATCAATTATGTGGCTGAAAGATATTTAATATGACAAGTTTTGCGATTGAGATCTGTTTTGGGTTTAGAGATTTAAAGAAAGTAATTATTTATCTAAAGTAAGATTAAAAAGTATTTCAAGGGATTTAACAAAGATGGTTTATTAAGCAAAGTTAATTATTTGCATGTTAATCATTACTTTTACGGCATTCCCATTCCCTACTGAGAACGTGTGGTTTGTTCTCACCCCAAAATCTTCCACCCTTTCTGTGACACAAGTACGAAGATTCAGTTTGAAGCTGCGGGCAATTCTAGAATTTATTTACGAGTTCAGTTTATGACTTGAGATTCTTTCATAGAATTCCCTCGCCTTTGTTGCTTAAGATCTTATTTTATGCAGAGGGATAGGAGTTGTACCTGAATTTTATTTAAATTCTTTTGTATAATATTACTATTATTAATAATTATGTGATTATTATTACTTGGTGATGTTTGCTATATGATTTTAATTAATAAAAACAAAAATTTCTGGTATTTTTACTAAAATTGAATCGCGATATCGAACTAAAGGCTTAATAGTAAATAGTTAATAAGGAAAACAGGTCAGTAACCCCTTACTTTTGGTAAGATCATGACGTATTGGAAGTTGGGTCGTTACACATTGCATACTGCATAATTGCATAATTGCATATGAAAAAAAAAAGGGTGTGCGATGCGACCGCATTGCTCATGCGATCGCGTCAGTTGCGAAAACCACCTTCCATGCGTCCGCGTCATTCACGCGGCCGCGTGATCTGGAAATCGGCGTAAAGATCCAACCCCCAGAAAGTTGGGCTTGAATCGTGCGGATGTTGTGCGTTTCGCACAAAACAACCCACGCGGTCGCGTCCCTGACGCGATCGCGTCACTTGCACAACACCCATCCCACGCGATAGCGTGAGCAATGCGTCCGCGTCGTGCGGATATCATGGCACCCCAGTAGAGATAGAGAGTTATGCCGAAACGACGTTGGAATTGTGCATTTTGCACAATTTCCGGCGACGCGGTCGCATACCCCACGCGACCACGTCATTCATCCTTTCTCCATTCCATGCGGTCGCATCACTCACGCGATCGCGTCAACCCCCATTCCACCCCAGCCACGCGATCGAGTGCCACACGCGATCGCGTGGATTCAAATTTATTAACCCCCCAGTGACGCGAAACCCTACCCTGTCGCGCCCCCAACCCCTTTCTTCTTCCTCTTCTTTATAACCCCCCTCTCCACCACTCGCCACCCACAACCACCACCACCAGCCGCACCAACATCGACCACCCAGCCACGACCGCGACGCCACCCCCCTTCTTCATTCCCTCTCTTTCTTCTTCTTCTCTACTCTTCTTCCCTCCACCACCGCTGCCCCCTCCGCAACAACCACCCCCCACCGCGCCACCATCACCACCATGTAACCCACCACCAACACCCTCACCCCTTCCCTTCCTTCCCCCTTAACACCTACCCCTCCCATTACCCCTACCCGAAAACCCCCTGGCTCCGAACAGCCACCACCGCCGCGCTAACCGCCCCTCAACCGCCGCGTCAGCCACCACCACAACCACCCCCTACTATCTCTCTGCCCTACTTTCATTCATACGCCTACCAGGTTCTGCCAAACGCCACTCTTTCAATTCGTATTTAATTGGATATTTTTCCATTTATGTTCAAAATTAGGCTAGTTAGATATGCATGTTGTAGTGGATTCTAGGTGGTTAGGTAGCCTAGGATGTGGTTAGTGGATCTAGGCCTAATTAATTGCGCTGTTCTTGCTACTTGTTTTATAATTTTCGCAATTCTGCTGTTGTTGTGATCTAAGTATTGTTCATATGATATTCTTACTGTTCATGCTGCTATTGCGACTGCTCTTTCATGTTCATATTATTTATATCTATTTGCAGTTTGTTATAATTTATATGAACTATTCTGCTTGCTGTTTATTTTCCGGGAACATCCAATTTTAGCCAGAATGCTGCCCAATTTTCTGTAAATTGTTTTGATTCTCATTCATGTATTGGTTTTGGGATTTTCAATTTTGCTTTCCTTAGCTTTCACCAAACTAATTCCTGAATGCACGGGCCAGCAATCCTATTCCTTTTGTTTCCCCGATTAATAAATCACATTATTGATGATTTGATTTCAAATTTTCGTTATTGATATATCTATATGAATCATCAACAACATGATTTCCTTGCTTGAATATGAGTTGTGTGTTGCTTCAAATTGTGAAATTCTTGTTACTTAGAAACCAATCATCTTGCCACTTAGTCTGACATTCTTTTTACTAACTCACTGATTTTTTATTTCTAACCTCTTTTTCAATTTAACACCACTTTTAACTTTCTAACAACCCCCTCTGCTTTTTGACTCACTCTTTTCTTTTACTTTTTAACTCAAGGCATGTTTATGGTTTTTCCTAATTAACATGAATTCTATTTATATTACATTTTGGATTGAAATTTCTCATCTCAGCTTTTTAATTCCAAACCAATCCAAAATGCACAATTCTTGAACTCATTTCATTATTCTACTGCTCCTTTGCTACTATGTGCTTATTTTGTTATTTGCCTATTTGTTTTCCTGTTTTTATTATATCCTAGATTTCTATTTTTCAGGATGTCTGACACCCAAAGAAAAGGAAAAGGAAAAGGAAAGGCAACAACTGGCAAACGGAAAAGAGGAGAATCCTCTATGTCCATCATGGACATCATGCATGATGACTCCTGGCGGGAGAAACACTTTACCCCGCAGGAGAAGGCTGACTAGCTACTCCTTGCCACTGATCCTATTAAGTTTGCAAACAGATACTGCGAGCTGAAGTATCCGGTGTTTGCAACCTCCAGGAACCTGTACCTGGAGCGGACTCTGAAAATTCCGGAAGAACTCCAGCAATACACCTCCGATCAAATGAAACAAAGAGGCTGGTTCTTCCTGGAGAGAAACCTGACAGAGGTCAATGCTTCTTGGGTAAGAGAGTTTTACTGCAATTACTTCAAAACTTCCCTAGATGCAGTAAACCTAAGAGGGAAGCAGATACTGATCACTGAAGAGGCCATTGAGGATATTCTGCAGCTTCAGCCTAAATCCGATCAGCTTGATGGTTACCAAAAGGCTGAGGAGGACATGCGCTTTATGAGGTTTGACTGGGATGCGGTCAAGGCAAGGATAGCCCTCGACCCGACTGTCCCATGGGTCATGGGTCAGAACAACACCATGCCTAAGGGAATCAAGCGGATATACTTAAATGATGAGGCTCGGCTCTGGCACCAGATCCTGAGCAACTTTATTATGCCGAGTACTCATGAGACGGAGCTACCTGTTGCTATGATCACCCTCCTCTGGTGTGTGATGGAGGGTAAGGACCTGTACCTGCCACGATTCATCTGGTACTACATGGCCAGGGTCTACGTTAGAGGCACTCTCCCCTTTCCATATCTGATTACCCAGCTTGGCCGTCGAGCTGACGTACCTTGGGAGGATGCTGATGAGAAGCCACCTACTACAGAATGCAAGAAGATTATCCCTTACAGCAGGAACTTTCTGGCTTTGGGCTACAGACCTCCATTCCTCACTGCCCCTGATGAGACAGCCACACCTTCAGCTGGCCCCTCTTCATCTATTGCTACCCCAGCTACCACCACTGCACCTCCACCTGCCTCAGAGCCAGTTTATCACCTCGTGCAGCGCCTATTTCAGCAGCTAGACCAGATAGAGTGCCACAACTGACGCCGATATGAGAGATCTGAGCGTCGCAGCAAGCGACGCTATGAGCACCTAAAGCTGATGATAGGATCTGGCGGCGACATCTCCTCCGAGCCTGACACACCATCAGAGCCATCTGAGGAGGAGGCGGAGACCCATCCACAGAGAGAGGCTGAGCAGGCAGGCCCGGAGCAGGCTACATCACAGCAGGAGGAGCTGCATCAGATTCAGGCTGCAGACCCAGAGGTTTCTATACAGTCAGCACCTCCTCTGTAGCAGGCAGATCCTCAGACCACCACCACAGAGACTCCAGCCACCCATCCTTCCAGTGATGACACTCCTTCACATCCTGCTTGAGTGAGCATCAAGGACGATGCTTTATTTTAAGTGTGGGGAGGTTGCCATCTCTGGCGTATTTTTCTTCGTGAACCACTACAGACTCTTTTTATTTTATTTTGTTATTTTTCTGTATTTTGATCTTTATTTTTATTTCTTAGTACTTATATATTGCTCTTTTCATGTATTTCTACTCTATTTCTACATGTTGCACTTTGGTTTATATTTTAGCCAGTTAGTTTAGTTACAATTCTAACTTATTAGTTATAGAATATGTGGATTAATTAGTATAGTTTACCCTTTTAGTATATGATAGTTTGATTTAAATTGAAAATAAAAAAGGAAGTAAACTAGAGACTGTAACATAAACAATCCACACACCTTGTATATATAGCATTACATGTTAGTTAGTTAACAACATTTCATCAAGGAAAAACACAAAAACTTTAAAGCCACCCTAAGATTTACATTGAGAATAATGGGAACTCTTAATTTTTACTTGAATGACATATATATAACTGAGATATGATTTTTGAGCTAGAGAACACACAGCCTGTGAGTTTTGAGCTTAATTGTATGGTTACATTCAAACCATAATATTTTTTATTCCTGTGTGTTTTGCCCTTCTTTTTTATTCTGATGTTCTTTACTTTGTTTTAATCTATATGTCCAATTATAGAATATAGATACATACCAAGAAAGTGATTGAGGCCATTGTTTGATTCTAGCTCACTTATCCCAAATTAGCCTACCTTTTACATCACCCTTGTTAGCCCCCTTGAGCTTTTAATCCCCTCTTGTTCTATAAACCACATTACTAGCCTTAAGCAGAAAAACAAAATAAAAATCCCAAGTTGAATCCTTGGTTAGCTTAAGATAGAAATTGTGTATTGTTTAAGTGTGGGGAAACCTCATGGGAACATGGATGATGAAAACAAAGGTAGAAAGTTAAAAAACAATAAAGACATTTCAAAATAAAAGTTTTGGGAAGCATGCTCATGTGAAATCAAAACAATTGAATTACCATGTGCACAAAAAAAATTTCTATTTAAATAAAGGGGATACAAAAATTCTCCAATTGCAAAATAAAAAAAGAATCAATGCACATGGGACAAAAGTTAAAGTTAATATATGAGCTTGCAATACAAAGTGAAAAAAATTGGGTAAATAGGTAAAGAAGCTTTGCTTTATAAATATGTATGTTAGGTGAGATCTTAGACTAATCAAAGATTCACTTATTAGCTCACTTAGCCTTATACATACACCCTTACCTTTACCTTGGCCCCATTACAACCTTAAATAAAGACCTCATGATTTTTTGTATGTCTGTATTCTATAATTGTTGATTGGTTAGATGAAGAACAAAGTTATAGAAAGTAAGGATAAAAAGAAGAATAGAGTGATTAATGTAACGACCCAATTTCTGGTACGTCATGATCATACTAGAAACTGAGCGCAACCAACTTGTCTACCTAATTATTATCTATTATTTATTATATGAGCCTGATTCGTTGTTAAAAGCGTAGTTATTTTACGAGGTACTTTTTTTTTTTAAAAAAAATGTTTGGATTAAGAAATAGTATCATTCATAATCAATTCACAACTGATAATATATAAAACAATTATAAACAACCACACATAAATACATCACAAGCAGTTGACAATATTCGGTGATCCAGCCTTTATTAGAGTATAGACTTTTAGTTAGAACACCCCTAGACATAGCTAGATAATAACTATATACATATATATACATACAACATCCCAAGTCCTGACCTGTTCAAGAAGTCCCTAAGCTGGCGCGCAGGCTAGCCTAGACTCTATACTCACCTAGTCCCTCTAAACTACTAAAGTGAGGGAAAGTATGTTCTAGGTCTTCAAAACTCAAGTCAGGTGGATCGTCATCAAAAGGTGAAAGGTCGTCTACTAATCCTCTGTACGATCATATGTCATCAAAGAGCGTCTGTCGAGTACTTCATCGAGTGGCAACTGATGAGCGGATAATTTATACACTATTTGGCATTGTTTTAACATAGTTTTCAGTATGATTTAGTTAGTTTTTAGTATATTTTTATTAGTTTTTAATTTAAAATCACATTTCTAGACTTTACTATGAGTTTGTGTGTTTTTCTATGATTTCAGGTATTTTCTGGTTGAAATTGAGGGACCTGAGCAAAAATCAGATTCAGAGGTTGAAGAAGGACTGCAGATGCTATTGGATTCTGACCTCCATGCACTCAAAGTGGATTTTCTGGAGCTACAGAACTCCAAATGGCACGCTTCTAATTGCGTTAGAAAGTAGACATCCAGGGCTTTTCAGAAATATATAATAGTCCATAATTTGCCCGATTTTAAGTGACGCAAACTGGCGTTGAACGCCAGTTCCATGTTGTAGTCTGGCGTTCAGCGCCAGAAACAAGTTGCAAAGTGGAGTTCAACGCCAGAAACACGTTACAAACTGGCGTTCAACTCCAAGAAAGACCTCTCCACGTGTAAACTTCATGCTCAGCCCAAGCACATACCAAGTGGGCCCCAGAAGTGGATTTCTGCATCATTTACTCATTTCTGTAAACCCTAGTAACTATTTTAGTATAAATAGGACTTTTTACTATCTTTGTAGGAAATCTTTGATTAGTCTTATGCTATCTTAGACCTTTAGGGGGGGCTGGCCATTCGGTCATGCCTGAACCTTCATCACTTATGTATTTTCAACGGTAGAGTTTCTACACACCATAGATTAAGGTGTGGAGCTCTGCTGTTCCTCATGAATTAATACAAAGTACTACTGTTTTTCTATTCAATTCAACTTATTATGCTTCTAAGATATTCATTCGCACTTCAACATGAATGTGATGATCGTGACACTCATCATCATTCCCTATGAACGTGTGCCTGATAACCACTTTCGTTCTACCTTCGATTGAATGAGTATCTCTTGGATTTCTTAATCAGAATCTTCGTGGTATAAGTCAGACCCATGGATGGCCATTCTTGAGATCCGGAAAGTCTAAACCTTGTCTGTTATATTCCGAGTAGGATCCGGCAAGGGATGGCTGTGACGAGCTTCAAACTCGCGAGTGCTGGGCGTAGTGACAGACGCAAAAGGATGGTGAATCCTATTCCAGTATGATCGAGTGCTGGGCGAGTGCTGGGCGTAGTGACAGGATGTAGTCATTGACAACGGTGATGCCCAATATATAGCTTTCCATAGAAAGGAGTAAGACTGATTGGATGAAGACAGCAGGAAAGCAGAGGTTCAGAAGGAACAAAAGCATCTCTATACGCTTATCTAAAGTTCTTACCAATGAATTACATAAGTACCTCTATCTTTATTTTATGTTTTGTTTATCTTTTAATTATTAAATCATCATAACCATTTGAATCTTCCTGACTGAGATTTACAAGGTGACCATAGCTTGCTTCAAGCCGACAATCTCCGTGGGATCGACCTTTACTCACGTAAGGTTTATTACTTGGACGACCCAGTGCACTTGCTGGTTAGTTGTAAGAAGTTGTGAAACAGAATTAAGAACATGAACGTGCGTATTGAGTTTTTAGCGTCGTTACCAAGGAAGGAATGATCACGATTTCGCACAACAAGTTTTTGGCGCCATTGCCGGGGATTGTTCGAGTTTGGACAACTGACGGTTCATCTTGTTGCTCAGATTAGGTAATTTTATTTTAATTTTAAGCTTTTTGTTTCTTATTTTCGAAAAATACAAAAATTTTTCTTCTTTTTCGTTTTTCCTAATTAAATTTCGAAAATCCAAAAAAAATTATTATAAAATCACAAAAATAAAAAATATTTTGTGTTTCTTGTTTGAGTCTTGAGTCAATTTTGAAGTTTGGTGTCAATTGCATTTTTTCTAAAAAATTATGCATTTTTCGAAAATTCATGCATTCATAATGTTCTTCATGATTTTCAAGTTGTTCTTGGCCAGTCTTCTTGTTTGATCTTCATATTTTCTTGTTTTGTGTCTTTCCTTGTTTTTCATATGCATTCTTGAATTATTAATGTCTAAAGAATAAAAATTTTTAAGTTTGGTATCTTGCATGTTTTTCTTTTCTTAAAAATTTTCAAAAATAAGTTCTTGGTGTTCATCTTGACATTCAAAGTGTTCTTGGTGTTCATCTTGACATTCATAGTGTTCTTGCATGCATCACATGTTTTGATCCAAAATTTTCATGCATTGAGTCAATTTTGTGTTTTTCTCTTTCATCATTAAAAATTCAAAAATCAAAAAAATATCTTTCCCTTTTTCACTCATAAATTTTCGAAATTTTGAGTTGACTTTTTCAAAACTTTTTAAAATTTAGTTGTTTCTTATGAGTTAAATCAAATTAACTTTTTCAAAATCTTTTTCAAAATCAAATCTTTTTCAATTTTCTTTTCATATTTTCGAATTCTTTTTAAAATTTTTCAAAATCTTTTTCATTTTTTCGAAAATATTCAAATTAACTTTCAAAATCTTTTTCTTATTTTATTTCTTAATTTTCGAAAATTTTATTAGCATTTAATGTTTTGATTCAAAATTTTTTAAGTTTGTTACTTGCCTAATAAGAAAGGTTCAATCTTTAAATTTTAAAATCAAATCTTTTTGTTTCTTGTTAGTCAAGTAATCAACTTTAATTTTTAAAATCAAATCTTTTTAAATTTCTTTTTCAAATCTTTTTCAATCAATCTTATCTTTTTGTTTCAATCACATCTTTTTAATTTTCAATCACATCTTTTTCAAAATTAATTTCAAAATCTCTTCTAACTTCTTATCTTTTCAAAATTTATTTTCAAATCTTTTTCAATCAATCTTATCTTGTTGTTTCAATCATATCTTTTTTAAAACTACCTAACTAACTCTCTCTTTCTAATTTTCGAAAATCCTTTCCCCTCTTTTTCAAAATTCCTTTTTAATTAACTGATTGTTCTTAATTTTAATTTTAATTCAATTTCAATTTTAATTTTTGAATTTTAAATTAATTTTAAAATATTTTTATTCTATTTTGTTTAATTTTCGAATTCCCTCTCTCTCATCTCCTTCTATTTATTTATTCATCTACTAACACTTCTTTTCATCTCATATCTCTGCTCCTATCCTCACCCTTGTGTTTGGATTATCCATTCTTCTTCACTCTTATTCCATTTCTTCTTCTACTCACATAAAGGAACCTCTCTCTACTGAGGCAAAGAGGATCCCTATTATTTTCTGTTCTCTTCTTTTTCATATGAGCAGGAACAAGGATAAGAACATTCTTGTTGAAGCTGATCCTGAACCTGAAAGGACTCTGAAGAGGAAGCTAAGGGAAGCTAAAGCACAACTCTCTGGAGAAAATCTGACAGAAATTTTTGAAAAAGAAGAAGATATGGCTGAAAATAATAATAATGCAAGGAAGATTCTTGGTGACTTTACTACACCTAATTCCAATTTACATGGAAGAAACATCTCAATCCCTGCCATTGGAGCAAACAATTTTGAGCTGAAACCTCAATTAGTTTCTCTGATGCAACAGAACTGCAAGTTTCATGGACTTCCATCCGAAGATCCTTTTCAGTTTTTAACTTAATTCTTGCAGATCTGTGATACTGTAAAGACCAATGGGGTTGATCCCGAGGTCTACAGGCTTATGCTTTTCCCGTTTGCTGTAAGAGATAGAACTAGAGTATGGTTGGACTCTCAACCTAAAGACAACCTGAACTCTTGGGATAAGCTGGTCACGGCTTTCTTAGCCAAGTTCTTTCCTCCTCAAAAGCTTAGCAAGCTTAGAGTGGATGTTCAAACCTTCAGACAGAAAGAAGGAGAATCCCTCTATGAAGCTTGGGAGAGATACAAGGAACTGACCAAAAAGTGTCCTTCTGACATGCTTTCAGAATGGACCATCCTGGATATATTCTATGATGGTCTGTCTGAGTTATCAAAGATGTCACTGGACCATTCTGCAGGTGGATCCGTTCACCTAACGAAAACGCCTGCAGAAGCTCAGGAACTCATTGACATGGTTGCAAATAACCAGTTCATGTACACTTCTGAGAGGAATCCTGTATGTAATGGGACGCCTCAGAGGAAGGGAGTTCTTGAAATTGATACTCTGAATGCCATATTGGCTCAGAATAAAATATTGACTCAGCAAGTCAATATGATCTCTCAGAGTCTGAATGGATTGAAAGAATCATCCAACAGTACTAAAGAGGCATCTTCTGAAGAAGAAGCTTATGATCCTGAGAACCCTGCAATAGCAGAGGTGAATTACATGGGTGAACCTTATGGAAACACCTATAACCCCTCATGGAGAAATCATCCAAATTTCTAATGGAAGGATCAATAAAAGCCTCAACAAGGCTTTAATAATGGTGGAAAAAACAGGTTTAACAATAGTAAACCTTTTCCATCATCCACTCAGCAATAGACAGAGAATTCTGAGCAGAATCTATCTAGCTTAGCAAATTTAGTCTCTGATCTATCTAAGGCCACTGTGAGTTTCATGAATGAAACAAGGTCTTCCATTAGAAATTTGGAAGCACAAGTGGGCCAGCTGAGTAAAGGAATCACCCCTCCTAGTACTCTCCCAAGCAATACAGAAGAGAATCCAAAGAGAGAGTACAAGGCCATTGATATAACAATCATGGCCGAACCTACAAGGGAGGAAGAGGACGTGAATCCCAGTGAGGAAGACCTCCTGGGACGTCCAGTGATCAACAAGGAGTTTCTCTTTGAGGAACCAAAGGACTCTAAGGCCCATCTAGAGACCATAGAGATTCCAATGAACCTCCTTATGCCCTTCATGAGCTCTGATGAGTATTCTTCTTCTGAAGAGAATGAGGATGTTACTGAAGAGTAAGTTGCCAAGTACCTTGGTGCAATCATGAAGCTAAATGCCAAATTATTTGGTAATGAGACTTGGGAAGATGAACCTCCCTTGCTCATCAATGAACTGAGTAATCTGGATCAACTGACATTACCTCAGAAGAAACAAGATCCTACAAAGTTCTTAATACCTTGAGCAGATAATTTATACGTTTTTTGGCATTGTTTTTACATAGTTTTCAGTATGATTTAGTTAGTTTTTAGTATATTTTTATTAGTTTTTAATTTAAAATCACATTTCTGGACTTTACTATGAGTTTTTGTGTTTTTCTATGATTTCAGGTATTTTCTGGCTGAAATTGAGGGACTTGAGCAAAAATCAGATTCAGAGGTTGAAGAAGGACTGCAGATGCTGTTGGATTTTGACCTCCCTGCACTCAAAGTGGATTTTATGGAGCTACAGAACTCCAAATGGTGCGCTTCTAATTGCATTGGAAAGTAGACATCCAGGGCTTTCCAGCAATATATAATAGTCCATACTTTGTCCGAGTTTAGATGACGCAAACTGGCGTTGAACGCTAGTTCCATGTTGCAGTCTAGCGTTCAGCGCCAGAAACAAGTTGCAAAGTGGAGTTCAACGCCAGAAACACATTACAAACTGGCGTTCAACTCCAAGAAAGACCTCTCCACGTGTAAACTTCAAGCTCAGCCCAAGCACACACCAAGTGGGCTCCAGAAATGGATTTCTGCATCATTTACTCATTTCTGTAAACCCTAGTAACTAGTTTAGTATAAATAGGACTTTTTACTATCTTTGTAGGAAATCTTTGATTAGTTTTATGCTATCTTAGACCTTTAGGGGGGGCTGGTCATTCGGCCATGCCTGAACCTTCATCACTTATGTATTTTCAACGGTAGAGTTTCTACACACCATAGATTAAGGTGTGGAGCTCTGCTGTTCCTCAAGAATTAATACAAAGTACTACTGTTTTTCTATTCAATTCGACTTATTCCGCTTCTAAGATATTCATTCGCACCTCAACATGAATGTGAAGATCGTGACACTCATCATCATTCCCTATGAACGTGTGCCTGACAACCACTTTCGTTCTACCTTCGATTGAATGAGTATCTCTTGGATTTCTTAATCAGAATCTTCGTGGTATAAGTCAGAACCCATGGATGGCCATTCTTGAGATCCGGAAAGTCTAAACCTTATCTGTGGTATTCCGAGTAGGATCTGGAAAGGGATGGCTGTGACGAGCTTCAAACTCGCGAGTACTGGGCGTAATGACAGACGCAAAAGGATGGTGAATCCTATTCCAGTATGATCGAGAACCTCCAGATGATTAGCCATGCAGTGACAGCGCATCAGACCATTTTCACAGAGAAAACGGGATGTAGCCACTGACAACGGTAATACCCAATATATAGCTTGCCATAGAAAGGAGTAAGACTGATTAGATGAAGACAGCAGGAAAGCAGAGGTTCAGGAGGAACGAAAGCATCTCTATACGCTTATCTGAAGTTCTCACTAATGAATTACATAAGTACCTCTATCTTTATTTTATGTTTTGTTTATCTTTTAATTATTAAATCACCATAACCATTTGAATCTGCCTGACTGAGATTTACAAGGTGACCATAGCTTGCTTCAAGCTGACAATCTCCGTGGGATCGACCTTTACTCACGTAAGGTTTATTACTTGGATGACCTAGTGCACTTGCTGGTTAGTTGTACGAAGTTGTGAAACAGAATTAAGAACATGAACGTGTGTATTGAGTTTTTAGCGCCGTTACCAAGGAAGGAATGATCACGATTTCGCACACCAGCAACATCGTACGGAGGAGGTTAAAGTTTGTAGATAAGCAGGATGCAGACGTTGGCTGGCCTCACAGTATATACATATAAACAGGTAACGGAGTTCACTCTAGACTCAGAAGGCCAACTAGAGCTGAATCTTCTTTGCAGAACAGTCATCAGCAAACTACGGAAGGGTACTCATGCTTCCATCTGAAGGGGGAAGGGAGAGAGAATGGGTAAGAACTGGGGAGTTCTTAGTAGGGCCGGGGTTATTAGTTACGTTCATTAATTCCGTGTTGTTTAGCAGATAAATAGCAGAATACCGAGAAGCAGTAGACAGAAGAAACAGATAAATAGGGAAAATAGAGAAAACAAAAGCAAAACACGAACAAAAGAATACAAGAAAACAAAACACAGACACAGAGAATAGAATGAAAACAAAGAAGGCATACATTTAAACAACAATCATAACAGAGGAAATGCGCAACCAAATATGATGCATGTCTAACCCTAGTGCAGGTAATGAGCTCATTTATTGGTTACATACCCGCTCCCGACGTTACCCAGCAACCTCTGTCTGGATAAGGCTTTCCTGTTGGCAATACCCACTACAAGCAACCTTTGTCTTGCAGGGTATCCACTGCAAGCAACCTTTGTCTTGCAGGGCGGCACTTATTAGCCGATATAAGCACCACAGACTCACTGTAAGTACAGGAGCAACAACATACTCACTGTAAGCAACCTCTGTCTTACAGGAGCAACAACACACTCACTGTAAGCAACCTCTGTCTTACAGGAGCAACAACACACTCACTGTAAGCAACCTCTGTCTTATAGGAGCACACTCATCTCGATACCTCTGTAAGCAACCTCTGTCTTACAGCAAAGCATTATAGCAAGGTATCCCAGAAAAGTGTTCTCAGTGGTCGTACCACCATCTATCTGACTGCCTCTCTGCAGAAGATTCTTACATAATCTTTCTCATTATCATCATTCATTAACATTCTCATTATTCATCATCACTTTCACATTCTTATGCAGTACCTCTTTCTTTCTCTGTTTAATCATGCTATACAAACTCTACAGCTTTTACTTTTACAACATCTTAACTCAAACCATTTTTCTTTATCACATTACTCTTTTTTCTTTGTCTTTTTACTTTGCTTTGATTACTCTTTTCTCTGTATCCCTTTATTCTTCTCTGGTTACTCTGTTCTCTGTGTTTCTTTACTCTGCTTTGATTTCTCTGCTTAACATATGTATTTAAAGCTTATGTAAATTTCGGTATGAATAGTTAGTCTGTTCCAAGTATAGGTTCATTAAGTCTATACTGAAACAGTTTAACTTTTCATATTATACCTAACCCTAGTTGGAACTCAAGAACTAACTATGTTGCCCTAGTTCGTTCACTAATCTCTGTTTGTTTTTCTGTCATTGAAACTTTACAGACTTTTTCTTCGACTTTTATCTTTTCCTCAAATTTTTATCTTTCTTTTATCTTTGCCTCACTAACATGTTATTACCACTCCCTAAGTCTTTTATGAAGGTAATTATGAGATTCTGCACTTAAAGTTGTCTTTCTAAAGCTTTTACAGAAAACTTCCGTTTCCGCATTATTTTATTATTTTTATTAAAATAATATTTTTAATTAAATATTATTATTTAATATTTTATTATTATCTATTATTTTATTAATATATTTTCGAAAATTACCTTCCTTTAACCTTTTACTTTATAAATTCACTTTTTACCACCCGTAACTTTTAATATTTCTACTTTAACCACCCTAACTTTCAGAAATTACAAAATAACCCCTCAAACACCAAATTAATTACTTGCTTGCCCTTTTATGAATCAAAAAGGTGTTCTTCATTGTTCTTTACCACACTCAAAGTGTTCTTCGTGTTCTTCGTAAATTCTTCAGATTCTTTCTCTGTTTTTACCCGTTTTTCAGTCTTTCAGCAACCGATTTTTACCATAATTCGTAATAAATTCCCAGCCACTAAAACCCCATCTTTTTCACATGATTTTAACATAAATTGAACCTCAATTTAAGGATTAGGATTCGTTTTTCCAGCTGCACTCAAGAACAACATTCATAGCTTGAATATCATCAAAGTTCATCAAAATTTCAATAAACTTTCACCAAGAATAACTCATATAAGCAATCAATTTCAAGCATAACTAAACCATATCATAATCACACATCTCAAACACAATCAACCAAGATTAAATTTGTCACACCCTACCTGGTTTTGTTGCTCCTAATTCGGTTAGACTTTCAGGTGGTCCTTAAGCACTTTTTCCTCCTAAATCACATCAAGAACAACTTTAAATCCAAAAACCCTCAACTAACCAAATCTCACTCAGCATGTTAGTAAGTTATTTCTAACCTTATACTTGCTGTAAATTCATGTTTCCTGGTCCTTGAGTCAAGTTAAGCATGATTCCTAAGGAAAAACATCAAGAAAACACATGTTTTGCATGGTTTTCCTTGAAAACCGAATTGGAGAGGGAGGGAGACAGCCATCTCACCTTATTTCCAGCCTTAATAAGTTACATGGTTATGTAGAGGAAGAAGAGAGGATCATTTTGGTGAAATCATAGTTTTGATTTGAGTTTCAGTTCAGAAGAAATCAAGCTTTGAAGATTAAAGTGTCATGAAAGTTTCTCTCTTTTCTCTCTTGTTAATTTCGGCCGAAATGATGAAATGAGACAGCCTTAGAGTTTCTTGGGGGTGTAGGGTGAGTTTTGATTGGTTGGCTTGAAGGTGGATTAAAATAATATTAAAATATCTCAAGTGTATAACTACTAAAACTAGGTGTATCGGAATGTAACGACCCAATTTCTGGTACGTCATGATCATACTAGAAACTGAGCGCTACCAACTTGTCTTCCTAATTATTATCTTATTTATCATATGAGCCTGATTCGTTGTTAAAAATGTAGTTAATTTGCGAGGTATTTTTTTTTGAAAACGTTTGGATTAATAAACAGAATCATTAATAATCAAGTCACAAATGATAACAGATAATACAGTTATAAACAACCACACATAACTATGTCACATGTAGTTGAAAATATTCGGTGATCCAGCCTTTATTAGAGTATAGACTTTTAGTTAGAACACCCCTAGATATAGCTAAATAATAACTATATACATATATATACATACAATATCCCAGGTCCTGACCTGTTCAAGAAGTCCCTAAGCTGGAACCCAGGCTAGCCTAGACTCTATACTCACCTAGTCCCTCTAAACTACTAAAGCGAGGGAAAGTACGTTCTAGGTGTTCAAAACTAAAGTCAGGTGGATCGTCCTCAAAAGGTGGAAGGTCGTCTACTAATCCTCTGCACGATCATATGTCATCAAAGAGCGTATCTCAAGTACTTCATCGAGTGGCCACATAACAGCAACATCGTACGGAGGACTTAGGTTAAAGTTTGTAGATAAGCAGGGTGCAGACGTTCGCTGGCCTCACAGTATATACATATAAACAGGTAACGGAGTTTACTCTAGACCCAGAAGACTACCTAGAGCGGAATCCTCTTTGCAGAACAGTCATCAACGAACTACGGTAAGGTACTCTCACTTCCATCTGAAGGAGGAAAGGGAGAGAGAAGGGGTAAGAACTGGGGAGTTCTTAATAGGGCCGGGGTTATTAGTTAAGTTCATTAATTTGTGTCGCTTAGCAGGTATATAGCTGAATATAGAGACGCAGTAAATAGAAGATAGATGAATAGAGAAAATAGAGTAAACTGAAAACAGATCACGAACAGAAGAATATAAGAAAGTAAAACACAAACAAAAGAATACAAGAAAACAAAACACAGACACAGAAAATAGAATGAAAACAAAGAAAGCATACATTCAAACAACAATCATAACAGAGGAAATGCGCAACCAAGTATGATGCATGTCTGTCCTATGCAGGCCATGAGCTCACGTGTCGGTTTACACCCTGCATCCCGATATTACCTAGGAACTAGTCCTAGATATGGCTTTATCTCTGTAGGTGAACTTTGGCCTACAGAAACAACACTCCCATAAGTGAACTTCGGCTTACAGGAATAGTCTAATCACAATACATCAACTTTCTGTAGGTGAACTTCGGCCTACAGAAATAACACCTCTATAAGTGAACTTCGGCTTACAGAAAAAGTCTAATTACAGCACATCAACTTTCTATAGGTGAACTTCGGCCTACAGAAATAGCACCTCTATAAGTGAACTTCGGCTTACAGAAATAGCGCCCCCTATAAGTGAACTTCGGCTTACAGGTATCACAACTCTCTGTAGGTGAACTTCGGCCTACAGGAGCAACACCCCGAGATACACAATTGATATTCACTGTAGGTGAACTTCGGCCTACAGGAATAAAAACTCACTGTAGGTGAACTTGGGCCTACAGGACCTCTAGGGCCAATAGAAAAGCATCAGATGAACATATAATAGAATATCATGCCACAAGGCTTAACTCTTTATTTTTATACTCTCTCCTCTATTCTCTTTGTTATATTACTCTTTTCTCATTATCATCATTCATTATCATTCCCGTTATTCATCATCACTTTCACATTCTTATGCAGTACTTCTTTCTTTCTCTGTTTAATCATACTATACAAACTTTACAACTTTTACTTTTACAACATCTCAACTCAAATCATTTCTCTTTATCAGATTACTCTTTTCTCTGTATCCCTTTATTCTACTCTGGTTACTCTATTCTCTGTATCTCTTTACTTTTCTTTGGTTACTCTGTTCTCTGTGTTTCTCTACTCTGTTCTGATTTCTCTGTTTAACGTATGTATTTAAAGCTTATGTAAATTTCGATATGAATAGTTATCCTGTCCCAAGTATAGGTTCATTAAATCTATATTGAAATAGTTTAACTTTTCATATAATACCTAACCCTAGTCGCAACTCAAGTACTAACTATGTTGCCCTAGTTCGTTCACTAATCTCTGTTTGTTTTTCTGTCGTTAAAACTTTACAGACTTTTCTTTGGTTTTTATCTTTTCTTTAACTTTTTATCTTTCCTTTATCTTTGCCTCACTAATATGTTCTTACCACTCCCTAAGTGTTTTATGAAGGTAATTATGAGATTCTGCGCTTAAAGTTATCTTTCTAAAGCTTTTACAGAAAACTGCCTTTTCTGTATTATTTTATTATTTTTATTAAAATATTATTTTTAATTAAATATTATTATTTAATATTTTATTATTACTTATTATTTTATTAATATATTTTCGAAAATTACCTTGCCTTTACCTTTTCACTTTCAAAATTAACTTTTTACCCCGGTAACTTTTAATATTTCTACTATAACCACCCTAACTTTCAGAAATTACAAAATAACCCCTCAAACACCAAAATATTTACTTCCTTGCTCTTTTCAAGATCTAAAAGGTGTTCTTCATTTTTCTTCACCACACTCAAAGTGTTCTTCATGTTCTTCATAAATTCTTCAGATTCTTTCTCTGTTTTTACCCGTTTTTCAGTCTTTTCAGCAACCGATTTTTACTATAATTCATAATAAATTAGCAGCCACTAAAATCCCATCTTTTCTACATGATTTTAACACAAATTGAACCTCAATTTAAGCTTAGGGTTTCGTTTTTCCAGATGCCCAAGAACATGAACTTTAAAGCTTGAATTTCATCAAATTTCATCAAAATTTCACCAAATTTTCACCAAGAATCAATCATATAAGCAACCAATTTTTAGCACAGCCAATTTATACAACATTCACACAACTCAAACACAAATAATCAAGATTAATTTCGTGACACCCTACCTGGTTTTTCTGCTCCTAAATCAATTAAACTTTCAGGTGGTCCTTAAGCACTTTTTCCTCCTAAATCACATCAAGAAAACACATATTTAAGCATGTTTCCTTGAAACCGAATCAAAAGAGAGATGGTGCAGCCAACTCACCTTGATTCCAGCCTTGATAAGTCATATGATCATGTAAAAAAAGAAGAGAGGATCATTTTGGTCGGATTGGAATTTTGATTTGAGTTTTAGTTCAGCAGAAATCAAGCTTTGAAGATTTGGAACTAAGAACTTTTCTCTCTTTTTCTCTCTACCTATTTTCGGCCACAAAGTGAAAATGAGCCAGCCTTGGGGGTTTTGGGGGTGTAGGGTGAGTTTTGATTGGTTGGCTTGGAGGTGGGTTAAAATAATATTAAAATATCTGAGGTGTATAACTACTAAAACTAGGTGTATCAGAACACACGTAAAAACATCTCTAAAAATTATTTTCTGAGCTACTAGCATAAATGACACTAGTAACATATTTATTATGAGAATAAAACATGTATAATGAGGCCTTAGCATTGCTAAAGTCATCAGAGAGTGCTGGTGCTAAGCTGCACCAGTAAACTATGAACCCGGTTAAACCGATTTTCTGGTTTTAACTAAAACAGAAAAGGTAACCTTATAATATCATTCAAGCATCTTCTAATACTAATATAATGATAATATTATCCTATTATCTCTCTTCTCTCATGAATCGAGTCTGGTTCGTCAAGCTGAGACTATTTACGAAAAATAGAATCAAAACTCCTAACCGATACGGTTCAAAAACTAGGTTCTTCGTGATTGCGTTATTGAGCTTGTCTCAACTAAGGTCCTGAGTTAAAGATAATATAATGACAATGAGGATTGAGACGCTTGATGATACAGAAGAGGTGTTTCCTTTACTGATCTTTCGGAGAAATCCGTGTCTTCAGAAAAGATCTCGCGTACTCGAAAATTAGGGTTGTTACATTCTACCCTGCTAAAAGAAAATTTTGCCCTCAAAATTTCAGCCGCGTGCAAAAAATCCATCTTTAAGCGGCCTATTTCCTTCAATCCATTCTGACGAAGATATCAATTCGTTCCTTATAGCATCTAAATATCACATAGCCATAGCCATGGAGAACATAACAGCTATAAGAATAGTTGTGCCTCGCACGAATTCGTCGTTCGGAACTCGATTAAACCATGCCTATTCACAGTCATTAAGGTCTTATCCACACCAAACAATCAATATTAAGGTGATCAGTCTTAATATCTCAAGTTAAGCACGAACATTCCCAAAATGAGCACTGATAGACATTCATGCCAAATGTATCTTGAAGATACCCTAACAGCATGAGACACACAATCAGAGTATGCAATGAAGCATAGTCAGTCCACTCCCCAGGCTCTACTGGGAATGAACTGCTCTGATACCAAATTGTAACGATCTAATTTCTGGTACGTCATGATCATACTAGAAACTAAGCGCTACCAACTTGTCTTCCTAATTATTATCTTATTTATCATATGAGCCTGATTCGTTTTTAAAAACGCAGTTAATTTGCGAGGTATTTTTTTTTGAAAACGTTTGGATTAATAAACAGAATCATTAATAATCAAGTCACAAATGATAACAGATAATACAGTTATAAACAACCACACATAACTATGTCACAAGTAGTTGACAATATTCGGTGATCCAGCCTTTATTAGAATATAGACTTTTAGTTAGAACACCCCTAGATATAGCTAAATAATAACTATATACATATATATACATACAATATCCCAGGTCCTGACCTGTTCAAGAAGTCCCTAAGCTGGCACCCAGGCTAGCCTAGACCATTCTAGGTGTTCAAAAATCAAGTCAGGTGGATCATCCTCAAAAGGTGGAAGGTCGTCTACTAATCCTCTGCACGATCATATGTCATCTAAGAGCGTATCTCAAGTACTTCATCGAGTGGCCACATAACAGCAACATCGTACGGAGGACTTAGGTTAAAGTTTGTAGATAAGCAGGGTGCAGACGTTGGCTGGCCTCACAGTATATACATATAAACAGGTAACGGAGTTTACTCTAGACTCAGAAGACTACCTAGAGCGAAATTCTCTTTGCAGAACAGTCATCAACAAACTACAGTAAGGTACTCTCACTTCCATCTGAAGGGGGAAAGGGAGAGAGAAGGGCTAAGAACTGGGGAGTTCTTAGTAGGGCCGGGGTTATTAGTTAAGTTCATTAATTTGTGTCGCTTAGCAGGTATATAGCAGAATATAGAGACACAGTAAACAGAAGACAGATGAATAGAGAAAATAGAGTAAACTGAAAACAGATCACGAACAGAAGAATATAAGAAAGTAAAACACAAACAAAAGAATATAAGAAAACAAAACACAGACACAGAAAATAGAATGAAAACAAAGAAAGCATACATTCAAACAACAATCATAACAGAGGAAATGCACAACCAAGTATGATGCATGTCTGTCCTATGCAGGCCATGAGCTCACGTGTCGGTTTACACCCTGCATCCCGACATTACCTAGGAACTAGTCCTAGATATGGCTTTATCTCTATAGGTGAACTTCGGCCTACAGAAACAGCACTACCATAAATGAACTTCGGCTTACAGGAATAGTCTAATCACAATACATCAACTTTCTGTAGGTGAACTTCGGCCTCCAGAAATAACACCTCTGTAAGTGAACTTCGGCTTACAGAAAAAGTCTAATTACAGCACAACAACTTCCTGTAGGTGAACTTCGGCCTACAGAAATAGCACCTCTGTAAGTGAACTTCGTCTTACAGAAATAGCGCCCCTGTAAGTGAACTTCGGCTTACAGGTATCACAACTCTCTGTAGGTGAACTTCGGCCTACAGGAGCAACACCCCGGGATACACAATTGATATTCACTGTAGGTGAACTTCGGCCTACAGGAATAAAAACTCACTATAGGTGAACTTGGGCCTACAGGACCTCTAGGGCCAATAGAAAAGCATCAGATGAACATATAATAGAATATCATGCCACAAGGCTTAACTCTTTATTTTTATACTCTTCTCCTCTATTCTCTTTGTTATATTACTCTTTTCTCATTATCATCATTCATTATCATTCTCGTTATTCATCATCACTTTCACATTCTTATGCAGTACTTCTTTCTTTCTCTGTTCAATCAAACTATACAAACTTTACAGCTTTTACTTTTACAACATCTCAACTCAAACCATTTCTCTTTATCAGATTACTCTTTTCTCTGTATCCCTTTATTCTACTCTGGTTACTCTATTCTCTGTATCTCTTTACTTTTCTTTGGTTACTCTGTTCTCTGTGTTTCTCTACTCTGTTCTGATTTCTCTGTTTAACGTATGTATTTAAAACTTATGTAAATTTCGGTATGAATAGTTATCCTGTCCCAAGTATAGGTTCATTAAGTCTATATTGAAACAGTTTAGCTTTTCATATAATACCTAACCCTAGTCGCAACTCAAGTACTAACTATGTTGCCCTAGTTCGTTCACTAATCTTTGTCTGTTTTTCTGTCATTAAAACTTTACAGACTTTTCTTTGGTTTTTATCATTTCTTTAACTTTTTATCTTTCCTTTATCTTTGCCTCACTAATATGTTCTTACCACTCCCTAAGTATTTTATGAAGGTAATTATGAGATTCTGCGCTTAAAGTTATCTTACTAAAGCTTTTACAGAAAACTGCCTTTTCTGCATTATTTTATTATTTTTATTAAAATATTATTTTAATTAAATATTATTATTTAATATTTTATTATTATTTATTATTTTATTAATATATTTTCGAAAATTACCTTGCCTTTACCTTTTCACTTTCAAAATTAACTTTTTACCCCGGTAACTTTTAATATTTCTACTTTAACCACCCTAACTTTCAGAAATTACAAAATAACCCCTCAAACACCAAAATATTTACTTCCTTACCCTTTTCAAGATCTAAAAGGTGTTCTTCATTGTTCTTCACCACACTCAAAGTGTTCTTCATGTTCTTCATAAATTCTTCATATTCTTTCTCTGTTTTTACCCGTTTTTCAGTCTTTTCAGCAACCGATTTTTACTATAATTCATAATAAATTAGCAGCCA
Organism: Arachis ipaensis; assembly: GCF_059453495.1. Lineage (NCBI taxonomy): Eukaryota > Viridiplantae > Streptophyta > Magnoliopsida > Fabales > Fabaceae > Arachis > Arachis ipaensis. The sequence goes on from NC_142443.1 coordinate 80,756,772, forward strand.
CTAAAACCCCATCTTTTCTACATGATTTTAACACAAATTGAACCTCAATTTAAGCTTAGGGTTTCGTTTTTTCAGCTGCCCAAGAACATGAACTTTAAAGCTTGAATTTCATCAAATTTCATCAAAATTTCACCAAATTTTCACCCAGAATCAATCATATAAGCAACCAATTTTTAGCACAGCCAATTTATACAACATTCACACAACTCAAACACAAATAATCAAGATTAATTTCGTGACACCCTACCTGGTTTTGCTGCTCCTAATTCAATTAAACTTTCAGGTGGTCCTTAAGCACTTTTTCCTCCTAAATCACATCAAGAAAACACATATTTAAGCATGTTTCCTTGAAACCGAATCAAAAGAGAGATGGTGCAGCCAAATCACCTTGATTCCAGCCTTGATAAGTCATATGATCATGTAAAGAAAGAAGAGAGGATCATTTTGGTCGGATTGGAATTTTGATTTGAGTCTTAGTTCAGCAGAAATCAAGCTTTGAAGATTCGGAACTAAGAACTTTTCTCTCTTTTTCTCTCTACCTATTTTCAGCCACAAAGTGAAAATGATCCAGCCTTGGGGGTTTTGGGGGTGTAGGGTGAGTTTTTATTGGTTGGCTTATAGGTGGGTTAAAATAATATTAAAATATCTCATGTGTATAACTACTAAAACTAGGTGTATCGAAACACACGTAAAAACATCTCTAAAAATTATTTTCTGAGCTACTAGCATAAATGACACTAGTAACATATTTATTATGAGAATAAAACATGTATAATGAGGCCTTAGCATTGCTAAAGTCATCAGAGAGTGCTGGTGCTAAGCTACACCAGTAAACTATGAACCCGGTTAAACCGATTTTCTGGTTTTAACTAAAACAGACAAGGTAACCTTATAATATCATTCAAGCATCTTCTAATACTAATATAATGATAATATTATCCTATTATCTCTCTTCTCTCATGAATCGAGTCCGGTTCGTCAAGCTGAGACTATTTACGAAAAATAGAATTAAAACTCCTAACCGATACGGTTCAAAAACTAGGTTCTTCGTGATTGCGGTTTTGAGCTTGTCTCTACTAAGGTCCTGAGTTAAAGATAATATAATGACAATGAGGATTGAGACGCTTGATGATACAGAAGAGGTGTTTCCTTTACTGATCTTTTGGAAAAATCCGTGTCTTCAGAAAAGATCTCGCGTACTCGAAAATTAGGGTTGTTACACGGAACACACGTAAAAACATCTCTAAAAATTCTTTTCTGAGCTACTAGCATAAAAGACAATAGCAACATATTTAATATGAGAATAAAACATGTATAATGAGGCCTTAGCATTGCTAAAGTCATCAGATAGTGCCGGTGCTAAGCTGCACCAGTAAACTGTGAACCCGGTTAAACCGATTTCCTGTTTTTAACTAACACAGACCAGTAACCTTATAATATCATTCATGCAACTTCTAATACTAATATAATGATAATATTATACTATCATCTCTCTTCTCTCATGTATCGAGTCCGGTTCGTCAAACTGAGACTATTTACTAAAACCAGAATCAAAACTCCTAACCGATACGGTTTAAAAACTAAGTTCTTCGTGACTGCGTTATCGAGCTTGCCTCAGAAAAGGTTCTAGCTTAAATATGACATAATGACAATGAGGATTGAGATGCTTGATAATACATCAGAGGTGTTTCCTTTAATGATCTTTCAGAGGAATCCGTGCCTTTAGAAAAGATCTCGCGTACTCGAAAATCAGGGTTGTTGCAATTAACCCAATAAACACTGAGTGACTAGAGAGTAAACACAAAATCCAGTGAAGGTTCAATAGCTCATCAACATATATCTCTGCTTAAATAGTTAATTGTCTTGCAAGTTTATAAATTATTTTTCTTTCCCATCTCAATTGTAAAAGTGCTTTTAACATTATCTAAGGTTTGGCTATGCATATATGACTCCTTGAGAATGTGAATTAGTTCAACTACATGTAAGTTTTATATACAAGTGAATGACAATTAGAATTGCATGATTCATTTAGGTAGTTACATTTAGAATAGATTGCATTGCATGAGAAGCATTGGGGCGTGCCACTTGAGCTCGTGGCGTGGCACGCCAAACAGAGGAACCACTCACTCACAAAAGGGGCGTGGCACGCCAGACCCTGGGTATGCCACGCTAGTTCAACTTTCCAGAGAAGCCTAGCCAAGCATGAAGCAAGGGCGTGGCACGCCAGACCTTGGGCGTGGCACGCCAGACCTTGGGCGTGGCACGCCAGTACAAGTTTCCAGAGGCAAAGAGAAGTGAGAAAGGCAAGGGGCGTGCCACTTGAGCTCGAACGCATGGCACGCCAAGGTTGAGAGAGGGACGAGTGTGCCACTTGAAGGAGTAGGCGTGGCACGCCAATCTGGAAATGAAGGGCACGTGACACGCCAGAGAAGCGCCAGCCACACGCCAGCTAAGAAGTCATGCTTTTTGAGTGTTTTCTTTTCCCTCCAAAATGTAATTTTCCTTTTTCACTTTTGTAATTCTTTTATTTTTCTAGGAGTAGTATAAATACCCCCAAGGAGTACTGAAGAGGGGGTTAAGCAGTCAGTTTTAGATCCACTTTTACACTTCACTCTTGAGTACTTTTTGAGCTATGAGTAGCTAACTTCCCTCTCATTGAGAGAGGGAGCTCTGTTGTACTTGATGGATTGATGATAGTGAATTCCTTCTTCTCTTCATCTTCTCTTTAATTTGCTAGAAGGAATTTCTTTCTTAATGCTTAGTATTCAATTATCTTTGAAAAGAGATTGAATGCAATTGGGTTTCATGGGAACCTTGGGAAAGGAAACATGAAATCATGCTTGAAATCCCTTCTCGCACTAGAGTAGAATTTGGATTTTGGTGTTTGGATATGTGACATATAATCCTCCCTCTACTTGGACCTATAATGGTGTGTGGTATAATCAGGGACCAAGCATATCTCTCTTCATGAGCAATTAGACCAAGAAATTGGCTATTGATCAAGATCTGAGAGATTGAGTCACCAAGGGATTGGGGCTCAATCAATCATGATTGCCAAGAGGTCAATGAGTTGCATGATTGAAGAAGATATAAGCTAAATTCAATCTAAAGAGACAACATCTCCCAATCTCAATGAATTTCCCCATTCCTATCTATCCATTTCTTTACTGCTTATTTTTACATTCAGCAATTCTCCATTCCCATTTACATTCAAGTCATTTATGATTCTGCCCTTTACTTTCTGCCATTTATATTTCTGCACTTTATTGCTTTTCTTTATATTCTAGTCATTTACATTTATGTCATTTACAATTTTGCACTCTACAATCCTATTGATCCGCTTAACTAATTCATCAATTGATTAAAACTGCTCGAATTTGCCAATCTCTGTGGATACGATCCCACTCCACCGTGGGTTATTACTTGACGATAATTTTGGTGCGCTTGCCAAAAGGACTAATTCACAAATTTTGAATGGGGTGTGAATTCCGGTAATCACCTTACCCTCAGAGACTGCACAAGGAGATAAAGGATCAACAATTCCCTAAGTTTTTTGAGATTTTCAGGAAATTGTAGATCAACATTCTACTAGCTGAAGCCTTAGAACAAATGTCACTCTATGCAAAGTTTCCTGAGACTCTCAAGGAACCACAAGCTTCAAGAAAAGGCAAGCAAGTCTCAGAGTCACAGTCACAAGAGAAGAAAGAGGAAGTGAAGCCCTATGTTCCACCACTACCTTACCCTTAGAGACTGCACAAGGAGATAAAGGATCAACAATTCCCTAAGTTTCTTGAGATTTTCAGGAAATTGGAGATCAACATTCCACTAGGTGAAGCTTTAGAACAAATGTCACTTTATGCAAAGTTTCTCAAGAAACTCATAACCTAGAAAAGTTGATGGAAAGAGAAGAAAACTGTGATTCTCACCCAGAAGTGCAGTGCGGTAATCCAGAAAGGGTTGCCACCCAAACTCAAGGATCCAAGAAGTTTTTTTATACCATGCACCATTGGGAACATACCAATTGACAAAGCATTATATGACTTGGAATCAAGAATCAATTTGATGCCACTTTCTATAATGAAGAAGCTGTCAATAGAGGAGGCCAAACCCACTAGAATGTCACTACAACTGGCCGATACATCCCTTATAATACCCAAGGGAGTGGTGGAGAACTGATGACTTGCATCATATACCTCTTTCTTCTATCTAAAAGGACCATAAAAAGAGTGTAATCTCATTCAATAAATACAATTTCATGAGTTAAATGATGAATATTATGGTACATTACTTTGAATGAGTTTTGTTTGAAATCCAGGTGAAAGGAGCAACAAAAGAAGAAGAAAACAAGAAAAGTGTGCTAGCCGTGTGTGTTGGGGGGTGCCACTTAGTACAAACACCAGCAAATTCAACAGGCGTGGCATGCCAGAAAAGGGGCATGGCACGCTAGTTGACAATTCCAGAGAAGCAAAGTGAAAGAAATACAATGGGCGTGCCACTTGAGATTGAAGGCGTGGCACGCCAGTTGACATGTCCATGGAGCTATACTATAGGCATGGCACGCTAGGGCCAGGCATGGCATGCTAGGGCCAAGCGTGGCATGCCAACTATAATTTCCAGAAAGGCAACATTGGAGCTTTGCTATGGGCATGTCACACCAGGGCCAGGCATCGCAAGCCAACTATACTTTCCAGAGAGCACTTTTTGAAAACCACAAGGGGACGTGGCACGCCAGCTCCATTATAAATACTGGGCATGCCACCTGAGATCAAAGGCGTGGCACGCCAGTTCATTGGTCCAGAGAAGGAAGCCGAAGGTTCAACACTGGGCGTGCCACTTAGGTTCGACGGCATAGCACGCCAACCTTGCTCGTGCCTGGGCCGTGCAACTTAAGTTCAAGACGTGGCACGCCAGGCTTGAAGTATTCAAATACCAATATTGGGCATGCCACTTGAGCTCGAAGGCGTGGCATGCCAACACAAGCTCACAAGGAAGAAGAAGACTTGGCATGCCACCTGGGACATTAGGCGTGGCACGCCAAGGCAAAATAACCATGGGCGTGCCACTTGAACACTAGGCGTGGCACGCTAGAGGGACTTAGTCATACCATCAAGGGCGTGGCACGCCAACTACTGGGCGTGGCACGCCAGTATTATTTTCTAGAGAAGAAGGATGAAGTCCCCATCAAGGGCGTTGCACGCCAACTGCAGGGTGATGATGTATCATCATGTCATGTTTTTCTATGCTTTTTTATACAAGAAATTAATGATTAGTGTTTAAATATTGCATGCTTTTGTGCTTAAATGGTATATTTCCTTGATCTTTTGATTTTATAAACTTTGTAGGAAATAACAAGAAAAAGAAGCAAAAAAAGCACAAAATGTACTAAAAAGAAGAAAAGAAGAATTTTGTGGCACATTTTAGAGATCAGACACACTTTGGAGCCTTAGGCCACGCTTTTAAAAGCGTGGCCCATGACTAAATCAAAGAAGCGTGACAATCAGCGCTCATTTGCCAAGTGAGCTCCATGCTCACTAATTGAGCTTTTTCGTGAATTCTTAGCTTGGAAGGAAGCTTTTTGCTGTCCGAGCGCTCACTAAGTTAACTTGGCGCTCACTAAGTTAACTTGGCGCTGACAACACGACCATGCCTTATTCAAACGATCATAACTTGAGCTAGGGATGTCCAATTGATGCGCTTCTAGTTGCGTTGGAAAGCTGACATTCAGAGCTTTCCAACGATATATAACAATATATATTTGGCATGAAATTAAAGCACAAGTGATAGGCATCTTTAAAGCCCTTAAAAAAACACTCAACAGCACATATGGAATGCTCATTTCCAAAGTGAGCGCTACGGTCACTAAAGCAGCATTTTCGTGCATGTCAAATTGGAGGCAAGGATTTTAGCTACTGGGCAACGCTCAATAATGCAACGTAGCGCTCATTAAGCAAGCGCTAGTTAAGGAAATGTGGCACGAGAGGAGCACACAAATGGTTAATGAATGTTGCGCTCATTTTTGGAATGGAGCGTTCTCCTGGAAGTGCAATTTTGGCACAATTAATCTGATTCAAAGCCCATTGAAGCCCCAAAGCAAGCAGAGCCCAATTGACATCACTCAAAGGCACAAGAGATAGTTAGATTAGGAAGTTTATTTGAATTGTTATTTGTTTTCAATTTCAATTTCATTTTCATTTTGTAAAGCCTATATAAAGGCATCAATTTCATTTAAGTAGAGAGAGCTCGGTTAGGCTGCTAGGCAGCAGTAGGAGTAGGAGTAGGATTAGAATAAAAGACTCTCTTTGATACATTTTTCTTTTCTGCAATTTCTAAATTTTAGTTATATTGAATTCATTTTATATTTCTGCAATCCTCTGCTACAATTTCCTTTTCTGCAAATTTTACATTTCTTTCATGTTCATCAGTCTGATTTAATTTTCCTGCAATTTACATTCTCTGCAATTGTTCTGAGAGCTATGATCTAGTGAATTTTTTTCCTTTCTGTTAATTGTTCTGAGTTCTAATTTACTATTTCATTTAATTTCCCAGAACCCAATTCCCTTTACATTTGCTGCAATTTACGTTTTTTGCTCTTTAAGCTTCTGCCAATTTACCTTCTGTCCATTTACATTCTCTGCAATTTACTTTCTGCTGCTTCAATTTCATTTCATTCACCATTGTTCGCTTGACTAAACTGACCACTCACTAAATTTGCATGATCCATCAATCCCTGTGGGATCGAACTCACTCTTGTGAGTTATTACTACTTGATGCGACCTGGTACACTTGCCGGTAAGTTTGTGTGGAAACCTAATTTTCACCCATCAAGTTTTTGTCGCCGTTGCCGGGGATTGATATAGATCGACAATTATTAAGTGGGTAAGAGGTCTAGATTAAGCATTTTCTTTGTTTTTGTTCTTTTAATTCTCTATTTTAAGCGGATAACAAGGTGTTTGAGTTATTGCCTCACTAAGAAATTCTTCTCTGTGTCATGACTTTCAATTTTCATTGGTGATGTGTTTTACAAAATTCAAATGGAGTTCAACTCATCTTGTGATCAAACAAATTTTATGGGATATTACCCACCATCACCAATTTCTAATGGTGGCTGGGAATATCACCAAGAAATTACAAATTTTGAGCACTCCAATCAATGGAGATATGCTTGAGAGCCACAAGATGAGCAAGAGAATCATATGGGATATTGCTCACCACCACAAAATGATTCAAGTCATTATCCTAATGGTGGATGGAAATATCACCAAGAAATTACATATTCTGAGCAACCCAACCAATGGAGATATGCTCCAGAACCACAACTTGATCAATTAGATCATAAAAAATATTGCCCACTACCACAAGATGATTTAGGTCATTATCCTCATGGTGACTGGGAATATCAACAAAAAATGAGGGAGTATGAACAATCAAGTGAAATGAAATATTTTCCAGAACCACAAAGTAACTCATACTGTTATGACACTGACATAAATAATGGCTGGGAAGGGAATTGCAGTGATTCACATTATAATCATTCAAAGACATTATCACTTGATTATGCTGTCAGTACATACATGGAAGATTATTCTTCTATGCCACAAGATAATCCACACTGTGATGAATTCAACAATCACTCAAGTTGTGCTTGGGAGAATCAAAATCAGAGAGCACCCAATGTGTCATACTCCATTAATCAAGAGCCATCATCACTTGAGCAAACTTTCACTTCATTTATGCTAAATTGTCCAACCTCACCTCCTAGTTTTCCACTTGAAAATTTTTCATCACTTGATTTTGCTTCAACACAAAGCCTCCCTCAAGATCCATACAACTCATCTAACCAACCACAAGATTCATTTCACTACATAGAAGACTCATTTCAACATTCACAAAATTCATTCCACAACTCACAAGATTCATTCCATAACACTCAAAACAACCTCACCACAATACATCCATATCCAGAAAATTTCTCTTAACCTTCATCTTTTGAGCTAGTAGCTGAGGAGTCCCTTCAAAAGTCCAGAGAATTATTTAAAAAGCAAGAACAATTCTGGAGAGAACAATAAATCCTTCTTCAAAGGATGGATGAGCATTTGGAGAAAATAAGGAAACACTCAGAACTGCTGAGCAAGGAAGATGAAGACCAATTGGTGGATGTGAAGGAGGAAGTGGAAGAGCAAGAAGAAGAGCCACCTGTGTCAAGCAAAATTTCAATGAAGAATAAGGAGGTAGAGGCATTTGAACCTGAAAATACATATCTACAGAAGCCACTTGAGATGACAATAGAACATGAAAACTCACAACCCTCAACACTTGAATCTGTGATTGAAAAATATAAAGAAGAGATGAACAAAGCTTGGGAAAATCAAGAAACCTCTTCTATAGAAGTGCTGTTAAATCAGATGTTGAGTACAAGTGAGGAAGACAATCAAGGAAATCCAAACTCATGTGAAGCAGAAAGTTGCATAGAAGAAGGGCTCATTGAACCACCAATTCAAAAGGCTTTTGATGAAGATAATGCTCCAACCATCACACAACCACCAAGTATTGATATCCAAGAAGTGAAGGCAACTAACAAGAGCACCAATCCTACCCCTGATCCAACAAGCAAGCTCAATCAAGCCATTAACAAAAGGAAGCTTGCTGAGGAGAGACCAAGACAGGGGGCAATAGCTGAATCTTCTCCCCCCTTGAGGTCATTCCTCTTAACAAACTGGAAGAAGAGGAAGAAAGTGAAGAACAACATGTCAAGCTAATGACACTAAAAGAGCGCTTGTTGGGAGGTAACCCAACCTTAGGTAACATTTCATTCCTTTGCTTTGTTTATTTTCTCTGTCTGTTTTGTTTAAATTTCAATAAATTGGTATATGATTACATTCTAAGTTTGGTGTTCCCTGCAACAATTTGTTTTCAATCTTCCTAGATGATTGCATCAAATCAAAAATGAAAGTGTCACACTAGGATTCTAAGTTTGGTGTGCCACTTATTTTCTATGCAATTTATTCAGCAACACCACTTGTCTGCATAATCATAATGCCTCTGCAGTTTTGTCTTTCTTTTGGTTTGACTGTTTTATTTTCCTCTTTATTTTAGTCATTTCTTTTTTTTAATATTGTCTTTTATTTTGCTCCCTAACTGTTTTTGTTAAATACCTTACCAAGAAATCCTTATTAATGACAAATTCTTCCCTTGGTAATTGTATTTAACATATAATAGTTGCCTTTGTTTTAGTTCAAATAAATTGACATAGGATTGCATACTAAGTTTGGTGTTGCTATGCAACAAAAATTTGCTTCCGATCTTTACTGGATACTTGCATCAATTCCAAGTGAAAGTGTCACTAAGTTTGGTGTGCCACTCATTCCTTATGCAATGTATCATGCACACCCTCTTATTTTTGCAATCACAATATCTCTGTTTCTCTGTGCCTTCATTGTTATTATTCATCTTGCTTGCTTAAACACATGTACTGCTAACATTTTATGGTATAAGACACTCATGGTCCATTCTAGACCCCATCACCATTGTTCTAATTGTTGCTTGAGGATGAGCAAACACTCTAAGTTAGTATGGGAAGCGGAAAATAGGAGAAAAATGACAACAATAGTAAAGGTGAACTACAAGATGGTAAAGTTCTTTTTCCTCTACTTAAAAGAGCATGATTGTCTTTATCTTCCATGTATGCATGTGTGGTATGAATAAGCATAAGCTTGAATTTTGATTTGTAACATTTTGCTGTGACATCATGACTACCAACTTGAATTCTGTGAGTTTAAAAGTAATAAAGTATCATGATCATAAACAAACAAGAAATTAAAGAAGAACTTAGCATGTGCATACAAGTATTGGAAGGCTAGTATGATTAACTGTTGCTCAATTGCATTAGATTTTATTTAATTGAAGTTTTCATCTAGGACATTTTATGAAATTTTTGAAATCATGAAAACCTTGAAGAAGCAAAAGCAATTAAGGCAAGAAAAGAAAAAGGGAAAGAATGAGAAAGCTGAAGGCTCTGAGTACCAATGACAATTCAATTGTCAAGTACTTGTGGTGTTTATGTATCAGGCAAAAAGCTTGAAAACAAAATACTTAGAGTCAAGGCTAGGCTCAAGTGCAAAAGCACTCCCTCAAAACTCAAGGCTCTGAGCATCAATGATTAGAGAGTCAAGAAAAGAAACAAATGAGCTTAATGAAGTCCTCTAATTAAATGATTGTCGTGTTTATGTATCAAGTGGTAATACTTGAAAACAAAGCATTTAGAATCGTAGCTTTGTTATCAACTCATAGGGCAAAGCACCCAAAAGGAGAAGCTAAAAAGAAAATCAAAAGCTGGTTTCAAGGAAGAAATATAAGGAAAAAATTTCATAAAATGAGCTAGATAGAAGCATTAATCATTTACACTTCTTTTGTGAATGAAGCATGCATAGAATACTAGCCAACCATGAACATTAAATTGCTATTCTTCTCACCTTAGTTTGTCAGAATTTACTGCATGATTCTTTTCTTGCTTGGGGACAAGCAAGGTTTAAGTTTAGTGTTGTGATGACATGTCATCATGTCATGTTTTTCTATGCTTTCTCATACAAGAAATTGATGATTAGTGCTTAAATATTGTATGCTTTTGTGCTTAAATGGTATATTTCTTTGATCATTTGATTTTATAAACTTTGTAGGAAATAAGAAGAAAAAGAAGCAAAAAAAGCACAAAATGAGCTAAAAAGAAGAAAAGAAGAATTTTGGGGCACATTTTAGAGATCAGACACACTTTGGAGCCTTAGGCCACACTTTTAAAAGCGTGGCCCATGACTAAATCAAGGAAGCGTGAAAATCAGCGCTCATTTGCCAAGTGAGCGCCACGCTCACTAATTGAGTGTTTTCGTGAATTATCAGCTTGGAAGCAAGCTTTTTGCTGTCCGAGCGCTCACTAAGTTAACCTGGCATTCACTAAGTTAGCTTGGCGATGGCAGCACGACCATGCCTTCTTCAAAGGACCATAACATGAGCTACAGATGTCCAATTGATACGCTTTCAATTGCATTGGAAAGCTGACATTCAGAGCTTTCCAACGATATATAACAATCTATACTTGGAATGAAATTGAAGAACAAGTGATAGGCATCTTTAAAGCCCAAAAACAAAAAAAAAACACTCAGCAGCACATATGGAATCCTCATTTCCAAAGTGAGCGCTACACTCACTAAAGCAGCATTTTCAGGCATGTCAAATTAGAGGCAAGGATTTTAGCTTTTGGGCAGCGCTCAATAATGCAACATAGCACTCATTAAGCGAGCGCTAGTTAAGGAAATGTGGAACGAGAGGAGCACACGAATGGTTAATGAACATTGCACTCATTTTTGGAACGGAACATTCTCCTGAAAGTGCAATTTTGACACAATTAATCTGATTCAAAGCCCATTGAAGCCCCAAAGCAAGCGAAGCCTAATTGACATCACTCAAAGGCACAAGAGATAGTTAGATTAGGAATTTCATTTAAATTGTTATTTGTTTTTAATTTTAATTTCAATTTCATTTTGTAGAGCCTATATAAAGGCATCAATTTCATTTCAGTAGAGAGAGCTCAGTTAGGCTGCTAGGCAGCAGTAGGAGTAGGAGTAGGATTAGAATAGAAGACTCTCTTTGATACATTTTTCTTTTCTGCATTTTCTACATTTCAGTTATATTGAATTCAGTTTATATTTTTGCAATCCTCTGCTACAATTTCCTCTTCTGCAAATTTTACATTTCTTTCATGTTCATCAGTCTGATTTAATTTTCCTGTAATTTACATTCTCTGCAATTGTTCTGAGAGCTATGTTCTAGTGAATTTTTTTCCTTTCTGTTAATTGTTCTTAGTTCTGATTTTCTATTTCATTTAATTTCCCAGCACCCAATTTCCTTTATATTTGTTGCAATTTATATTTCTTACTCTTTAAGCTTCTGCCAATTTACCTTCTGTCCATTTACATTCTTTGTAATTTACTTTCTACTGCTTCAATTTCGTTTCATTCACCACTGTCCGCTTGACTAAACTGACCACTCACTAAAGTTGCTTGATCCATCAATCCCTGTGGGATCGACCTCACTCTTGTGAGTTATTACTACTTGCTGCGACCCCGTACACTTGCCGGTGAGTTTGTGTGGAAATCTAATTTTCACCCATCACTGGGCATGGCATGCCAGTATTGTTTTCCAGAGGAGAAGGATGAAGTGCTTACAGGGAAATGCAATGCCATCATACAAAAGAAGCTTTTCCAAAAGATGAAAGATCATGGGAGCTTCCAAATCCCCTGCATCATAAGGGATATAAGCATTGAGAAGGCCTTGTGTGATCTGGGAGCTAGCATCAATCTTATGTCCTTGGCCATGATGAAAAGAATGAGAATTGAAGAGGCCAAACCAACAAGAATGGCTCTTCAATTAGCTGACAGAACATTCAAATTTTCTCATGTGGTGGCGGAAGACTTGTTGGTGAAAGTAGGAGAATTCATATTCCCAGCAGACTTTGTTGTGCTTGAATTGGAGGAAGACTCGAATACATCAATCATACTAGGAAGACCATTCTTAGATACAGCCGGGGCCATAATTGATGTACAAAAGGGAGAGCTAGTACTGAGATTGCATGAAGAGAAGATGGTATTCAATGTTTTCAAAACAATGAGCTACCGAAAGGAGTCTATCAGTGAATTCATGATGGTGGACACAATAGAGAAGCTAGTTCAAGGAGTCCTAGAAGAGGAGCAATGTGAAAAAGTAATGGAGCAAGATCAACAAGCATCAGGTGGTGAATTACCACAAGAAATCATAGAAGGCTCAATCATGCTAGACAAGACAAGCAAAAAGGAAGTAGAAGCACCAAAGTTGGAGTTGAAGACCCTACCTCCAAGCTTGAAGTATGCCTACTCGGGTGACAACAACACATACCCAGTCATTATTAATTCAAGCTTGAGTGAGGAACAAGAAGAGGAGCTTATCAATGTGCTGAGACAACATAAGGATGCCATAGGATGGACACTTTCAGATTTAAAGGGGATTAGTCCTTCAATGTGCATGCATAAAATCCTTCTTGAGGAAGGTTCCAAGCCCTCAAGACAACCACAAAGAAGATTAAATCCAACAATGAATGAAGTGGTTCAAAAAGAAGTTCTGAAGTTGTGGCAAGCAGGGGTGATCTACCCAATCTCGGACAGCCCTTGGGTGAGCCCAGTGCAAGTAGTCCCTAAGAAGGGAGGAATCACAGTTGTGCCAAATGAAAGAAATGAATTGATACCACCAAGAACAGTGTCTGGATGGTGCACGTGCATAGATTATAGGAAGCTCAACGAAGCCACAAGGAAGGATCATTTTCCTCTGCCCTTCATGGATCAAATGTTGGAAAGGCTAGTTGGACATGAATACTACTATTTCCTGGATGGATACTCAGGCTACAATCAGATTGTAGTAGACCCTAAAGACCAGGAAAAGACTTCCTTTACTTGTCCTTCTGGTGTCTTTGCATATAAGAGAATGCCCTTTGAATTATGCAATGCACTGCCACATTCCAAAGGTGTATGCTATCTATATTCTCAGACATGATTGAAAGGTTTATTGAAGTGTTTATGGATGATTTTTCTATGTTTGGTGATTTATTTTCTAAGTGCTTACACCATCTTGCTTTGGTGATAAAGAGATGCCAAGAGACTAACCTAGTTTTGAACTGGGAAAAGTGTCATTTTATGGTCACCGAAGGGGTGGTCCTTGGCCACAAAATCTCTAAGAAAGACATAAAGGTGGACAAGGCCAAGGTGGAAGTGATTGAGAAATTACCCCCACCTTGCAATGTCAAAGCAATTAGAAGTTTCTTGGGGTTGGATGGGTTTTATAGAAGGTTCATCAGAGATTTTTCAAAGATTTCCAAACGTTTAAATAACTTGCTTGTCTCTAATGTACCTTTTATCTTTGATAGAGAATGCATGAAAGCCTTTGATGAGCTAAAATGTAGGCTCTCCTCTGCACCTATTATAGCACTACCTAGCTGGGATCTATCTTTTGAACTGATGTATAATGCATCATATTTTGTTATTGGTGATGTTCTAGGACAAAGGAGAGACAAGCTAGTGCATGTCATCTATTATGCTAGCAAGGTTCTTAATGAGACTCAAAGGAACTACACCACCACAGAGAAGGAACTTCTTGCTATAGTTTTTGCATTTGATAAGCTTAGATTACATCTCATTCACTACAAGAAAAAAGGCCTGTCGGCACCCTTTTTTCTTGCCACGCTTTTAAAGCGTGCCCAAAAGTGGTTAATGGCCATGCTTTTACGAGGGTGGCCACTGATTTGTGATTTGGCCACGCTTTTTTTGGCACGCTTAAAAAGCGTGGCCATAGAAGGAAATCGGCACATTTTTTGAGGGTGGCCACTTACTTGAAATTTGGCTACGTTTTTTTTGCCACGCTTGAAAAGCGTGGCCATAGAGAGAAACCGGCACGCTTAAAAAGCGAGGCTAGTTTGTCTTTCAATAGTCACCTTTTTAAAGCGTGCCCATATGCTATGTTTATTTTGGCACCCTATAAAAGCGTGCCGATAAAGTTTTATCCCCCAAAATTTAATTTTCATATTTATTTAGGCACCCTGCAAAAACGTACCAATAGAGGTCCTCCAAAATTTTAATTTACCACCTTTTTTTTTCCACACTTAACATTTTTTTAAGTTCACTTTAAACCTAGCAGAAGTGATAACAGCCCTCATACATACACTTCACTTTTATTTCCAAATCTCCTTTAACCCTAGCTAGAAGCCGTCGCACCCAGCGGCTGTTCATCACTGGCGATTGCGATGACCGTCGCACTACCCAGCTCGCCTTCATCTAACCCTCACACCCAGCCCTCTTTCTGTCGCACCCTAGTTGTTTCTCAACGGTCTCTCGCACCATCAACGCTGCTCCGTCTACGCACCCAGGAATCGGCGCTGCTCCGTCCACGCACCGTCGTCAGATTCGGAACCTCCATCGGCGAGGAGAAGAGGAAGAGGAAAACCTTAGAGGAGAAGCCCTCCGCCGATTCCGCAATCGAAGCTTCGGAGAAGAAGAGGAACTACCACGAGTCAATTGAACAAGACTCACACCCTCTGTGTGAGGTGCGGCCACCGTAGCTTTCACCTCCAGAAGAGTCGCTGCTCTGCCTGCGGTTCCCCCACTGCACGCAAGATGAATGTAAACCCTAATTTCTTCCATTTTCATTCATGATTCCTGATTCTACACATTTAGTTTTAATCCTCACTTCATTCACCGATTCTCTCTTTTTCCTCATATTCTGATTCATCGCTTTTTGCTTGCTTCATTCATTACCGTACGAGAAGGTTGAGAAGATTGGGGAAGGAACCTACGGCGTCGTTTACAAGGCTCACGACCGCGTTACCAATGAGACCATCACTCTGAAGAAGATTCGCCTTGAGCAGGAGGATGAAGGCGTTCCTAGCACTGCAATTCGCGAGATTTCTCTCCTCAAGGAAATGCAGCACAGGAATATTGTTAGGTATTCTTTTCTTCATCTTAATCTCACTTCTTCTTGCTATTATTATTTGAATGTGTGTATCTCTGATGAATGCTGCTTTTTAGTAATTTGTGTTTGTGGTTTCAATTGGTGAAATTCATGTGACGTGGAAAATTGAAGGGTTTCTGGTGTTCATTGTGTGTGGTGTTTTTGGTGAAATTGAGATTTCTTTCGTTTGGTGTTTTTGGTGGAAAATTGAGGCTTCATTGTATGGAAAATTACTATGGTGTATGGTTTGTACTTTGTAAATTGTAATGAAATTATATATATATTGGGATGTCTATGATTAGTTGTTCAATCATGGTTAATCACAGAACCTGAAATGATGTTTCCTTCAATGTGAGACTTGTTGACTGTAGTTGATAGTCTGTGTTTTTTATTACAGATAACTGGAGCGTGAAGGCCATCCGTAGAAAGACCACCGGCACTGGCAGGATGAGGTACCTCCGTCACGTTCCTTGCCGATTCAAGAGCGGCTTCAGAGAAGGTACCTCCACGATCTATTTTCAGATCTTCAGTAGTTGTATTTTCCATCAATCATCATTTCGTTAATGCGATCTTGTTTCTGTTTAACTAGGTACTGAAGCTGCACCAAGGAAGAAGGGAGCAGCTGCATCTGGAGAAACTGTACATGGGAATCGTCATCATCTTGGTCAAGCTCTTCTGGAAGAAACCAGAGTAGCGTTACAAGTATGAACCCATCCAGGATGATCTTGAACTTGGAAGCTCCAATTTCCCTGTGGTTCTCATCTAGATTCCAATGTTCAATGAGAAAGAGGTCTTCTTAATTTGCTTGCATTTGCTTATCTCTAGTCTCTATTTTCCACTGCCTCCTCTTTTTTATTTCTGTGAAATTTGGTTAGTTTTTTTGAGTTCTTTTTCTGTGTGTATATATAGGTATACAAAGTTCTTTTACGTAGGCTAAATTGATTGGGTTAGTTACTAGCTCTAGCTGTTGAATTTGCTAGTGTGGGTTATTGTTAGTGTTATTGTTGATTGCTTGTTTCCATTTTGTGGTTCAGAGTCTGAAATCAAGGGGTATTCGATTCCCTGGCCGTGACAACGGGAGCTTGGCACCTATTTTCACTCCTCTGCGTTTGGTGTCTGAGGCTGAACTTGATCTTCCACACCAGACTCAGCATGATGATATTCCTGTGCAGAGTTTTACACCTGAACAAACTAAGGAAGCTTTTGATGTTGCTAGAAACAGCATTGAGCTTCTTTCTACTATGTTGTCTTCTTCTCCACAATAAGATGTCTTGCAGGTAGATTTTATATATTTAGTTTGGTGTAATATTTGTTAGTATATATAGAAATATGCATGATAGTAGAAGCATATGTGCATACAACAGGGTCCAAATTAATTAAAGGTTCCACTATGGAATTGAAGAAAAAGTAGTAGCATTGGTTTTCTCTTAACTTTTTCTCATTGATTTCATTTGTAAAAAGCGAACCTCTTTTTATGAAAAGCATGTATATGGGGTATACATACTACACTGTATGTATGTTTCTTTTTTTTTTTGGTGTGTCTTTCTCTGTTTGTTCTTGATTCATGCGTAGTAATTGAATTGTTCATTAGAGACTATTAATACCGAATTATAATTGTCTCAATATGTGACTAACACTATTATTTTGTGATTAAATTTAATCTTAGTAATTCTTATTTGATTGAGAAACAGTTGTCATTGGCTTGTTTGTAGTATATATAACTATATAGCTCTTAATTCTATGGATTAATTTGGTTGTTGGAGAAATACTAGGTGTTAATTCTATCGATTTCCATAATTGATGCATGCATTCTATAAAGCTAAGTTATGGCTCCAAGGTGCCATACCTGTGTATACATGCTGGAAATTGTCACAAAATGGTTACATTTTTGCAAAATGTCAGAAAATTCAATGATGCACATACATATTTTCTTGGAAAATTGTAATGGAAACCTGTGTTTTATTTTGTCACATGATGAGTTATTAGGAGTGTGTGTTCTGCTGACTCAGATTTTCTTGTCAAGTCCTGAATGAGTAGCTGGTACTATCATATGTTTGTACTGTCAATGTTTATTCTGCGGAAATTACGAAAATATTTGCTGTAAAGCTTCATAGCACAATATCTGATTTTTCGGTATATTATTTTTTTTTTGTTTTCCTGTACAGTGAAGAAGAGATTGATCTTTTTTTCTATCAACAAGGATGTCTGGGTGTGTTCCATTTTATTTATCTCATGTCTTATTTATTCAATTTTCTCATAGATTCATAAAAAATGTCACTTTTTTCATAGATTTCATATCTGAAAACTGTTGTGGCTACTGAGCCAGCAGCTCCTGATGAGCATAATGTTAGTTTGCTGACAGTTCCAAGTGCAAAGACTCTTGGAGAATAGGCTAGGATAAGTCTTTGAATTTGAAACTTTGTTCTGCCGTGCAATTCATATCCTCTCAAACTTCGGTTTCCTTTAAATAAATCTTTTTCGCCCTCCTTGCAGTTGTGCAAGATTGATTCGGAAGGAAAAAGCTAGGAAGGTAACTGGTTGCTCCTGCATAGTTGTGAAGGTATAACAGCATTTTCAAGCTGATCGTTACAATACAAAACTGCAGTATGTTTTGTGTAATTGTGCTTAGAATTGTTGAAATCATTATTGAAGATAAAATGGTTGAGTGTGTTTTCATGGCATTTCTTTTAAACTTATTGCAGGTAAGAAGAATGGGAAGTAAAGAAACTGCATTGATAGTCATGCATGAAGAATATAAAATCCTCAAGTGCTACAAAAATGATAGAAGTTCTTCCCAGAGGGCCATCTACTTTCTCTAAAGCACAATGCTGTGAGCTACAAGATTCAGCATCATGACTTTTTGCCTATAAACCGAGAAACTCAACAATATTATGTTTGGATTATTGATATTTATTTCTTAATTTCTTTATTTCTACACAAAAAATGACAAAGAGATAGAATAAGTTAATGACTTTTAATAAGTTTTATATGTATTGATATTTTTATCCCAATGTATTTTATAACTACTTTGGTTATAAGAGATTGATATAGCTAATTTGATTTGAATTTTATTAATGTAATACTAATTTTCATTAATTAATTTTTTTTAAATGATATTAACAGATTTTTATTAATCTTTTTAATTATTTTTGGAGTACATTAGAGTACTGTAAAAGCATATCAGATTTTTTTTTTAATTTGATAGGGATATAGCCACGCTTTAAAAGCGTGGCAATAGGTCTATGATTCTTTGACTATTGGCACGCTTCAAAAGCGACACCATATCTTTTACTGTTGGCACGCTTCAAAAGCGTAGCGATATCTTTCACTTTTCGGTACGCTTTTAAAGCGTGCCGATAGGTTAATACATATGGCCACGCTTTTAAGCGTGGCGAGAGTTAAAAGCGTGGCAAAAAAGAAAGCGTACCGATAAATCCACAAAAGCATGGCGATAGAGCAATCGGCATGCTCGCAGATGTGACCCTTTCAAAAGCGTGCCGATAGCTCAAAAAGCGTGACGAAAAGCTGTCGGCACCCTTTTTAGCACTTTTCGGCACGCTTTAAAAGCGTGGCAGAAAGCTTATTTTCTTGTAGTGATTGGTTCTAAAGTCATTGTTTTTACTGACCATGCAGCTCTTAAGTACTTGTTAACGAAGCAAGAATCTAAGCCTAGACTGATAAAATAGGTCTTGCTACTCCAAGAGTTTAATATTGAGATTAAGGATAGAAGTGGAGTAGAGAACAAAGTGACTGGCCACTTATAAATGATCCCAAATGAGGAAGATGAAGCACACAATCTTGCTGTGAATGAGAGCTTTCCAGATGAGCAGTTGATGATGATCCAAGAAGCCCCCTAGTTTGCGGATATAGCTAATGTCAAGGCTATTGGAGAGCTAGCTTCCAACATCAACAAGCACATGAGAAGAAAGCTCATCAATGATGCCAAGCACTATATTTGGGATGAGCCTGATGAGGCACAGAAGTTGGTGAATTAAAAATTATTAAAATAGTTACGTTGCAAGTATAGTTCTTAACTCACCGAAAATCTGCCTATCAATTTAGAAATATGTCACAGAGAGTTTAAATTAAAAATTACTGGGAGTTGGAGTCCCAGGTCGTCTCCCAACGAGTTGCAGAAAAGTGTGCTATTTTATTAATCAGATGTTCCAAAAGGTTGAGTTAAGTAGATGGAAAATTAAATTGAGAAAATTTAAATAATATGAATAAAAGCCTTGACTGGGAGTTGATTAGTTGGAATCTCTATTATTGATGGGATGATTTCAAGATTAATTTATAATTAATGGTTGCTCTGTTTAGTTATCCTTTACTAGGTAAAGGAAAGTCAAACAAGTTGGAATGCTAGATCTATTCACGAGTTGCAACCCACTTAGTTCAAAGGGATTGGTGTTAGTGACTAGATAGCAATCCAACAGTTAACCCAATTACATATTCTCTTTCAATCCTTCCAACTCAAGAGTTCCTTTCAATCAACTCCCCATCAACTGAAGAAACTACTCGCTCATTGTAAATAATAAATCCATAACATATGAAAGAGAATTAAAAGAAGACATGATTATTGGAATGGAAAATAAATTAAAATAGAAGAAATAATCCTTGTATTAAATAATCATGAAAGTATTCAAATGACAAAATTGAACAAAGCAAAGAACATGGAAGAATAAAACCAAGTTAAGAGAACGAACTAGAATGATGAAGTCTTAATGAGGAATTAACTCTTCTCAATGTTCCAATGCTAAGACCAATTAAAAATTAAAATTCTAAAACCTAGAGAGAAAAACCTAAAGGAGTAAAACTAGATCTAAAACTGAAAACTATGTAGAATGAATGTTGTCCTTTGTTTCTGCATATTCTCTGGCTCTAGTCTGCTGTTCCGGGCCGAAAATTGGGTCGAAATAAGGTCCAAAATCGCCCCAAGCGAATTCTGCAGATTATGTGGATCGCACATGTCACGCGATCGCGTCATCCATGCAGACGCGTCATTCGCGCTTTTCCTTGCCACGCATTTGCGTCGTCCATGCTACCGCGTTGCTTGAGCTTTTCCAATCCGCGCAGCCGCGTGAGCCATGCGGCCGCGTCACTGTGATTTGCTCTCCTTCGCGCGGTCGCGTGAGCCATGCGACTGCGTCACTTCTCGCTGGTTATCTCCTCAAATTCTTATGTTCCTTCCATTTTTGCTAGCTTTCTTTCTAATCTCTAACTCATTCATGCCTTATAAAGTCTGAAACACTCAACACACAGATCATGGCCTCGAATGGAATAAAGGAGAATTAAAAATACATAATTAAAGTCTCTAGGAAGCAGTTTTCAAACATGTTATAAATTCAAGAAGGAATTATAATTTCATGCTAATTTAATGAATAAGTGGGTAAGGATCATGATAAAACCACACAATTAAACATAATATAAACCATAAAATAGTGGTTTATCAACCTCCCCACACTTAAACATTAGCATGTCCTCATGCTTAATTGAAGGAGATAGGGAAATAAGTATGAACATGTAGAAACTCATGAAATGCAATGCAAGCCTATATATATATAAATAAATGCAACTATATGATTCTTGCCCACTTGATCAAAAGTAAATAAGTTCTTCAAAACAATTACAAATCAAATTCCACTAATTCTATCATTATACAATAAAACAGATAAAAGTGCAAGAAGATAGCTCATGAAAGCAGGGAACATGAAAATTCAAGCATTGAACCCTCACTGATAGTGCATGTACGCTCTAATCTCTAGTGTATAGGGTAGTCACTCTATCCTTCTCTAATCATGCTTTCTAACTTTTGTTCTTCTCCTAACCAATCAACAACAGTTAATATACCAATGCAAACATCATGAGGTCTTTTCAAGGTTGTAATGGGGCTAAGGTACAGGTAGGGGTATATATTTGGTCAAGTGAGCTAGTAAATTGAATCTTTAATTAACCCAAGCTCCAACCCAACTTGTATATTCTTAAGGTAATCTTAAAGTTCATACCTGGCTACCCAGAATTCCCTTTTTTAATCCATACTCATGTATCAACTTTGTATTTGATTCTATCATATGTGCATTGATCTTTGAATTCTGAATTTAACATTGGGATAATTTTGTCCCCTTATATATATATATATATATATATATATATATATATATATATATATATATATATATATATATATATATATATATATTTGACATTAAAATAAATATAGCTTATCAATGCACATAGATTTTTAATTCTTATAGTTTCACATGAGTAGGTATCCAAATTCCCATTAAATTCTCATGACACATTCCCTTAACAACTTTTTTTCCCACAATTTCCCATACTTAACTAGCACACACAATTCTATCTTAAGCTAACCAAAGATTCAATTTAGGATATACAATTGTTTTTCAGCTTATGGTTAGTAATGTGGTAAAATATAGAACAAATGGGATTTAAAGGCTCAAAATAGTTAACAAAGGTAATTGAAAAGGGTAGGCTTAATTTGGATAAGTGAGTTTAAACAAATAATTGCCTCAATCATGTGCAAGCATGCAAATATAATAAATATTGGACATATAAGATAAAACAAAATATAGATTACAATCATAGAGAAGTAAGCACACAAGAATGAAATAATTATGGTTAAATAATGTAACCATACATAAAGGCTCAAATCTTTCACAGGTTGTGTGTTCTTTAGCTCAAATATCATGTTCCAAATACAACTCAAGCAAATTTATCATAAAAATTTTGAAAAATTAGTGAAATTTTGTTCCAAAGATAGAGTCTTAAAAGAAACTTATTGTATTTTCAATCAAGTAGAACATGCATGCAACTATCCTAACCTATGCAATTTATTCTATTCTATAAAATAAAGAAAATCTAACTAAAATATCCTAATTATTGGTGCTAGAGAAGAGAAATTACCTCCGGAAGTCAGGTACTGACCGACCTCCCCACACTTAAGGCTTTGCACCGTCCTCGGTGCCGTATGTCAGGAACAGGGGTGAGCTGGTAGCAGTATCTCCACAATCGGGACCGTCTGTGCTAGTAAAAGAAGTTGATTCCGGGGTGTCTGAGTCTCTGTGATCTCCTCTAAGTAGCTCCCTGAGGTGTTTGAATCTTCGGTTGTTACGGCGCTCTCTCAACTTAGCTTTGTGTTCTTGCCGATCCAACTTTGTGATTATCTGCTGGAGCAATTCATCAGTTATAGGTGCTTGTGGTGTTGAAGAAGGATTATCTTCAACTGGAGCAGTAGGAAGACTTGTAGTGGCTGCTGGAAGTCTGAGGTATTTCCCGTTAGGGACATACTGATCATCCCGTGGGAGCATGGCTTTGGTGTCCCCAGCTCTGTAGGAGACTCCGGCGTCTGAGACAAGATCTGAGACCAAGGCGGGGAAAGGTAAGTTGCCCGCAATTTGTACGTGTCCCATAACATTCCGGATATGTCTTGAGAGATTCAGAGGTTGGTCTGTAAGGATGCACCATAGTAGAACAGCCATGTTCGCAGTGAAGGGGACTCATGAGTGCTCGGAAAGACGTAATGAGACATGATCTGTGCCCATACGCGAGCCTCCAAGGTAAGTGCTGAAGCCAAGATTCCCTTAGGGCGGGTACGGTGGTATCCGTAGATCCAACGGCTGCCAGGTAATGCGATAACTCCGAGAACGGAGTCTCAGTCAAATTGGTACCTCTGGCGCTTAAGAGCGGCTTCTTGGAAGGCTTCCATTCCTTCTGGAATATGGGGAAGACTCAGAGCTTGCTGAATGGCCGTTTTTGTAATGGGGACTTGCTTCTGCCGGACATAAACAGACTGCAGTGTTGGCATGTAGAAGTTAGAGTAGAACTCAACTACCCAAGAAAGATTGACCTGCCTTGGCTGTCTCCGTAGGAAACCCCATTGACTTCATTCAATTTGCGGCTCAACAAAAGTAGCAATATTGGACGGGAGGATAAGAAGGTATTCATTGTTATAGTTCCTTTCTGCCAGGATAGGGAACATCTGCTCACAGTAGCGATTGGGAAATCGCGAAGTTTCCTTTGCTGGAAAAGCTTTCTCTTTGTCATCAACCTTTATTATCCTCTTAACTCTTTTTGTTGAGGGCTTGACTGCGGTTGAAGACGGCTCTGCCACTGATGCTCTTTTAGTGCCTCTTCTTGCTGGGGGTTTAGGAGTTGCTTTCTCCTTTCCTTTCTTGGTGGCCATCCTAAAAAGAGAGGAGAAAGTAAATTAAATTCAAAGAGATATATAGCAAGGAAGAGAACAAAAGAGTGGTGATGGATGCACATTAGGATGTAGTTGACATTAGCACAGGCTCTCGAGTACATGTGAAAAGCCAACAATGAAAAATAGTCAGTGCACCGAAAGATAAGTAGATGCAAGGTGTTTATTGGCATGCCGGAAAAGGGCATGAGTAGCATAGACCAAGCATCAGTTGTAACAAGCCAAAATGTTTGTATTGACAATTAAATTCAATTAAAACAATAGTAAAGAGAATTTGTGAAAAGCAAGCATTGAATAGTAGAGTAAAGTAATGTAGAAAAGTGCATAATGCTATATGGGCTTTTTCACAAACACACGGCATGCATGGTAAATAAGATATAGAAAGTATGAAGGTGAACATGCAAGCAATCCCTTAAAAATAATAATTGTCAAACAAATTGCAACAATCCACAAGCATATAATGAGGAATAATGACTCAAATAAATTTCTAATACCATGTAAAAAGGAAAAGAAGAAGAAGGAAAATATGAATAATGAAAAGAAAAAGAAAAGAAAAAGAAAATAATATATAAAATAATAAGAATGATAGAAAAGAGAAGAAGGAAGAAGAAAATAGAACCTTGGTAATGGAGGTGAGAGAGAGAGAAAGTGATAGGTGAGATAGAAGAAAGAAGGGAGAAGGAAGAAATAAGGAGGGAAAAGAAAAATTAGGATTTGGAGGAGAGAAAGATAAGATATGTGGCAATTTCAGGTTGAGCTGTGCGGCGCATGCGATGCGGCCACGTGGGGCACGCGTTCGCGTGGATGCGCTTCAAGTATGGTGACGCGATCGCGTCGGTCATGCGGTCGCGTGACCCATGTTATGCTTCTGGCGCGAGTGCAGCCTCGCACCAGCACAACTCTCTATTCAAATTAATTTATTTGCCAAATTTGGGATAGCGCGATCGCGTGGGTCATGCGATCGCGTGAGTGTGCGTCAGAAAATGGTTGACGCGGCCGCGTCGGCGAAGCGGTCGTGTGATAAGGATTGTGCTTCCAGCACCAACCCAGCATCACTCTCGCACAATATTTCATTGTGCACCCTTTTACGTCGAAAACTCAGGGCACGCGGCCGCGTGGGGCACGCGATCGCGTGAGAGGCCATGATTCCCATGCGACGCGAACGCGTCAGCGACGTGGTCGCGTGGGTTGATTTATGCCATTGGCACGCCTCCAGCCACGCTCCAGCGTGACTTTCTGTTCATCTTTATTTTTCTTTACTCTCCTTACGACGCGGACGCGTCGCATATGCGATCGCGTCGCGTAGCGGAAATTTTTTCTTTTTTTTGAAAATAAAAACATGTAAATACAAATGCACGAAAGTACTAAGAAAGAGAAGAGTTATTGAATAGGAAAAACTAAAAATAAAGAAAAGAACGATCATACCATGGTGGGTTGTCTCCCACCTAGCACTTTGCTTTAACATCCGTAAGTTGGACGCTCCACTAGCTCAATCTTCTGCTATATGGGGATCTTCCAAGAGGAAGATCTCAAGCTCCTTGTTTCTCTGCATTTTCTCGCCATGGTATAGCTTCAGTCGTTGTCCATTAACCTTAATAAGTTCAGAGCTTGAAGGATGGCTTAGGTGATAAACTCCGTACGGTTCGGCCTTCTCTACTCTGTATGGATCTTCCCATCTTGATCTCAACTTACCTGGCATGAGCCTTAGTCGAGATTTGTAAAGGAGGACTAAATCCCCAGGTTGGAACTCTTTCTTCTTGATGTTTTGGTCATGTACAGCCTTCATCTTTTCCTTGTATATTCTGGAGTTTTCATAAGCTTCTAGGCGAAGGCTCTCCAGTTCCTGCAGTTGCAACTTCCTTTCAGCTTCGGCTTTCTCAATTCCCATGTTGCACTCCTTAACTGCCCAAAAAGCTCTGTGTTCTACTTCAACTGGAAGATGACAAGCTTTTCCATAAACCAAGTGGAAAGGACTCATCCCAATGGGTGTCTTGTATGCTGTTCTATATGCCCAGAGTGCATCTTGTAGCCTGGTGCTCCAGTCTTTTCTATGAGGCTTTACTATCTTTTGCAAGATACGCTTAATTTCTCTATTTGACACCTCGGCTTGCCCATTAGTTTGGGGATGGTAAGCTGTTGCAACTTTATGAATTATCCCATGCTTCTTCATTAATCCTGTCAGTCTCCTGTTACAAAAATGGGTGCCTTGATCGCTCACGATTGCTCGTGGTGATCCGAAGCGACATGTAATATGGTTTCTCACAAAGGAAACAACAGTGTTAGCATCATCAGTGCGGGTAGGAATTGCTTCCACCCATTTGGAAACATAATCCACAGCTAACAATATATAAAAATATCCATTAGAATTTGGAAATGGACCCATGAAGTCAATGCCCCAAACATCAAAAATTTCACAGAAAAACATAATTTGTTGAGGCATCTCATCTCTCCTGGATATATTGCCAAATTTCTGGCATGGGAGATAAGATTTACAAAACTCAGCAGCATCTCTAAAAGAGTAAGCCACCAGAATCCACAGTCTAAGATCTTTCTAGCTGTTCTTTGAGGGCCAAAATGTCCTCCACTCTCAGATGAGTGACAGGCCTCTAAAATGGACTGGAATTCTGATTGAGGCACACAACGTCTAATTACTTGATCAGCACCACATCTCCATAAATATGGGTCATCCCATATATAATATTTAGACTCGCTTTTCAGCTTGTCTCTTTGATGCTTAGAAAAATTTGGAGGAAATGTGCGGCTAACTAAATAATTAGCAACAGGTGCATACCAAGGGACTACCTCAGATACTGCTTGTAGGTTATCAAAAGGAAAATTATCATCTATAGGAGTAGAGTCATCCTTAATGTGCTCAAGGCGACTCAAGTGGTCTGCCACTAAATTCTGATTACCACTCCTATCCTTTATTTCTAAATCAAATTCTTGTAACAGCAGTATCCAACGTATAAGTCTTGGTTTGGACTCCTTTTTAGCTAATAGATACTTTAATGCTGCATGGTCCGAATACACTACTACTCTAGTACCAAGTAAATAAGCTCGGAATTTATCCAGAGCAAAAACAATAGTAAGAAGCTCTTTCTCAGTAGTAGTATAGTTGGACTGGGCATTGTCTAAAGTCTTAGACGCATAAGCAATAACGAAAGGATCCTTACCTTCACGCTGAGCCTGCGCTGCTCCTACTGCATGGTTGGAAGCATCGCACATGATTTCAAATGGCTGGCTCCAGTCTGGTCCTCTCACAATTGGAGTTTGAGTCAGAGCAGTCTTCAGCTTATCAAACGCTTGTTTGCAATCCTCACTGAACTCGAACTCAATATCCTTCTGCAGTAATCTGGATAAGGAAAGTGCGACCTTACTAAAGTCCTTAATAAATCTCCGATAAAAACCTGCATGGCCAAGGAACGAACGGACTTCCCTCACAGAAGAGGGGTAAGGTAAACTAGAAATAACATTCACCTTTGTTGGGTCTACATAAATGCCATTATTAGATACCACATGTCCTAATACAATTCCTTGTTTTACCATAAAGTGACATTTTTTGAAATTTAATACAAGGTTTGTATTAACACATCTATCTAATACTCTAGATAATCCATCTAAGGAAAGGCTAAAAGAATCACCATAAACGCTAAAATCGTCCATAAAAACTTCCATACAGTCCTCAATAAGATCAGAGAAAAGACTCATCATGCACCTTTGAAAAGTAGCTGGTGCATTGCACAAGCCAAAGGGTATTCTCTTGTAAGCATAAGTCCCAAAAGGACATGTAAAAGTAGTCTTTTCCTGATCCTCAAGAGCTATATGAATCTGAAAATAACCTGTGTAACCATCTAAAAAGCAATAATGTGATTTACCTGACAGGCGATCCAGCATTTGATCAATGAATGGAAGTGGGTAGTGATCCTTATGGGTAGCTTGGTTGAGACGCCTGTAATCAATGCAGACTCTCCAAGCATTCTGAACTCTAGTTGCTATGAGCTCTTCATGCTCATTCTTCACTGTAGTGACTCCAGACTTCTTAGGCACCACTTATACTGGGCTTACCCATTCTCTATCTGAAATGGGATATATGATACCTGCTTCCAATAGTCTGGTCACTTCCTTTTTGACAACTTCCAAGATGGTTGGATTCAATCTTCTTTGGGGTTGACGGACAGGTCTTGCTCCCTCTTCTAAAAATATTCTGTGCTCACATACTTGAGGGTTGAGAAGTAACTGCTCAGCACATAAAGTAACTGCTCTTCTTGTTGAGAAGTAAGTTCCCTTGCAATGATAACTGGAAACCTCTGCTCATCTTCGAGATAAGCATATTTGAGATGCGGAGGGAGGGGTTTCAATTCTAAATTCTGATCATGAGCAGGCTCTGTATTATCTAGGGCTTGTGAAAATGGCGAAGTGCCCTCATTGTCAGTTAAAAGGGTCCCCACACTTGGACCTTGTCCAGTGTGCCTCTCTTCAAACTCTTCTTTGTGAACTTCAGCTACACTTTTATCTATGACATCACACTGGAAGATAGAACGATCTTCTGGGGGGTTGTCAATGACTCCATTCAGATTGAAGATTACTATGCGGCCATCTATTTCAAAGGAGTATGTTCCTGAAAAAGCATCCAATTTGAATTTTGATGTCTTCAGGAATGGTCTTCCAAGTAGGATTGATGATAGCTTATCTGAATCATTATGGGGCATCTCCAAGATATAAAAATCAGTGGGAAATGTGAGCCCTTTAATGTTCACCAAAACATCTTCAGCAACTCCAGCCACTGTAATAATGCTTTTATTTGCTAACACAAAACGAGCTGCCGACCTTTTTAAGGGAGGGAGCCTCAAAATATCATATATAGACAAAGGTATTATACTGACACATGCTCCTAAATCACACATGCAATCATAAATTACTACACCACCAATAGTACAGCTAACTATACAAGGACCTGGATCACTACATTTTTCAGGTAGTCCTCCCATTAAAGCAGATATAGAACTACCTAAAGGAATAGTTTCTAATTCATTAATTTTGTCTTTATGGATACATAAGTCTTTTAGAAACTTTGCATATTTAGGTACCTGCTGAATAACATTAAAAAGAGGAACAGTTACCTCAACCTTTTTGAATATTTCTACCATTTTGGGGTCAGGTTCCAGTTGCTTCCTGGGCTTCCTTGCAAGTTGTGGAAATGGAATAGGAGTAGTGTTTTCTGTGGTGTCTGCGCCTTTTGGTGCTTCCTCCTGTAGTTGAGCTATTTCTTCTTCAACTATGTCCTGTATGTCCTTTTCCTCTTCAACATCTTCTATTTCTACTACCTCTTCAGGTGAGGTGTGTTCTGGTGGACTTGGTTCCTCCTGATTCCTCTCCTGCAGTGTGGTTCCAGACCTTAGGGTGATGGCATTAATGCCTCCTTTTGGATTGGGTAATGGTTGAGAGGGGATTCCAGTGGAGCTTGAAGGTTGGTTACTGAAATTTTGCGTTGATCCAATCTGTGACATAAGAGCTTGCAAAGTAGAGGTGAGATCATTCAGACTGGCATTAATACTATTCATGATGTTATTTTCCATGGTCTGTTGTCTTCGCTCAAAAGATTGTAGTAGCTCTTCATTAGGAGATAAAGAAGAATGAGTAAATTGAGAGGTCTGCTGTTGATTGTTCTGTGGTCCTTGGTTTTGCCTCAGGTGAGGTGCTCTGTAAAGTTGATTCTGCTGCCTGTTGTTGTTATTATTCCACCTCTGATTTCCCTGATTATCTCGGCCTCCTCTGTTATTGTTGTCCTCCAATTCTGGTTAGAATTGTCCTGCCATCCATGGCTATTATTTCCACTTTGATTGTACCCTTGGTTGGGGCGGTCATAGAAGTTATGAGTGGATGCCACCATGTTGTCTTCTTGTTGGAGCTGCGGGCATTCATCAGTGTAATGGCTATAATCAGCACAGATTCTGCAAATTTTTTGCGGGACTAATTGTTGGTTTTGCTGTGGCGAGGGAGGTTGAGCTTGCTGAGCTTGTTGTTGATTCAATTGTATCTGCTTCAGCAAGTTGGTCATCTCACATATACTCTGAGCTAGAACCGCAGTCTCTCTGTTAGAGGATACTTCTGCAACGGCTTTTGAACGGCCTTGGTTTTGCCCGTGGTTCCTAGTAGATTCAGCTAAATCACTGATCAATTGCCAAGCCTCATCAGTGGTCTTATACTTCTTCATAGACCCATTGCTAGCACTTTCCAATGTTGTCTTATCTTGGGGCCTCATGCCCTGTGTGATATAGCTAAGTAACACTATCTTGCCAATCATGTGTTGGAGGCATGCTTCCAGAAGATTATTGAAGCGCTCCCAGTATTCAAAGAGAGTCTCATTGTCATCCTGAACAATTGTGGAAATATCCTTCCTCAGTTTATCAATAACTTCAGATGGAAAGAATTTCTCCAAAAACTCCTTTCTGAGTGTATCTCAGTTGGATACATTTGCTAGAGTTGAGTGTAGTACCACTCTCTTGCTTTTCCCTCGAGAGAAAACGGGAAAGCTTTCAGCAAAATTGAAGTTTCATCAGTACCATCACGCCTGACAATAGAACAGGCTGCCTGGAAATCTCTCAAGTGCTTGATAGGCTCTTGAGCAGCTAGGCCATGAAACTTGGGCATCAAATTTAGCAGTGCGGTCTTTATTTCAAAATCTGTAGCTACCGCTGGATGATGCGCTTGAAACGGTTGCATTGTAAAATCAGGGGCTCCTTCCTCCTGGATGGTAACTCTCCTAGCTGCCATGTCTTCTGCACGTAAAACAACCGAATCAGTAGAACGGGAGATGGTTTCTTCCACAAGTTCACTTTCAGATCCGCCCTCAGAGCGGACTAACCGACGCTGTTCTCGCCTTATTCGTGAAATAGTCCTTTCAATTTCAGGATCGAATATTAGCAAGCGCGGATCAGGAAGTGAACGCGTCATTTGACGAAAGAAACATGCAGCTCATAGCAGCAAAATAAAATAAAATGCAAATAAATAAATTCTAATTAATAACTTTAGCACTCTATTGCAACTCCCCGGCAACGGCGCCAAAAATTGATGAGGCATAGAAGTTGGTGAATTAAAAATTATTAAAATAGTTACGTTGCAAGTATAGTTCTTAACTCACCGAAAATCTGCCTATCAATTTAGAAATATGTCACAGAGAGTTTAAATTAAAAATTACTGGGAGTTGGAGTCCCATGTCGTCTCCCAACGAGTTGCAGAAAAATGTGCTATTTTATTAATCAGATGTTCCAAAAGGTTGAGTTAAGTAGATGGAAAATTAAATTGAGAAAATTTAAATAATATGAATAAAAACCTTGACTGGGAGTTGATTAGTTAGAATCTCTATTATTGATGGGATGATTTCAAGATTAATTTATAATTAATGGTTGTTCTGTTTAGTTATCCTTTACTAGGTAAAGGAAAGTCAAACAAGTTGGAATGCTAGATCTATTCACGAGTTGCAACCCACTTAGTTCAAAGGGATTGGTATTAGTGACTGGATAGCAATCCAACAGTTAACCCAATTACAAATTCTCTTTCAATCCTTCCAACTCAAGAGTTCCTTTCAATCAACTCTCCATCAAGTGAAGAAACTACTCGCTCATTGTAAATAATAAATCCATAACATATGAAAGAGAATTAAAAGAAGACATGATTATTGGAATGGAAAATAAATTAAAATGGAAGAAATAATCCTTGTATTAAATAATCATGAAAGTATTCAAATGACAAAATTGAACAAAGCAAAGAACATGGAAGAATAAAACCAAGTTAAGAGAACGAACTAGAATGACGAAGTCTTGATGAGGAATTAACTCTTCTCAATGTTCCAATGCTAAGACCAATTAAAAATTAAAATTCTAAAACCTAGAGAGAAAAACCTAAAGGAGTAAAACTAGATCTAAAACTGAAAACTGTGTAGAATGAATGTTGTCCTTTGTTTCTGCATATTCTCTGGCTCTAGTCTGCTGTTCCGGGCCAAAAATTGGGTCGAAATAAGGTCCAAAATCGCCCCTAGCAAATTCTGCAGATTATGCAGATCGCACATGTCACGCGATCGCATCATCCATGCGGACGCGTTATTCGCGCTTTTCCTTGCCACACATTCGCGTCGTCCACACTACCGCGTCGCTTGAGCTTTTCCAATTCGCGCGGCCGCGTGAGCCATGCGGCCGCGTCACTGTGATTTGCTCTCCTTCGCGCGGTCGCGTGAGCCATGCGACCGCATCACTTCTCGCTGGTTATCTCCTCAAATTCTTGTGTTCTTTCCATTTTTGCTAGCTTCCTTTCCAATCTCCAACTCATTCATGCCTTATAAAGTCTGAAACACTCAACACACAGATCACGGTCTTGAATGGAATAAAGGAGAATTAAAAATACATAATTAAAGTCTCTAGGAAGCAGTTTTCAAACATGTTATAAATTCAGGAAGGAATTATAATTTCATGCTAATTTAATGAATAAGTGGGTAAGGATCATGATAAAACCACACAATTAAACACAATATAAACTATAAAATAGTTGTTTATCAGAGCCCTATCTCTTCAAGAAGTTTTGATGCACGAAAATCTGTCTCTCAACAGATTTCCATTCGGCAAGTATACCGAATTATCGTCAAGTAAAAACTCACAATAGAGTGAGGTCGAATCCCAAAGGGATTGATTGGTTGAGCAATTTTAATTAAAGGAGTATTCTAGTTGAACTAAGCAAATTTGAATTTAGAATTGTGGAAAATTAAATGGCAGGAAATGTAAATAGCAAGGAATGTAAAGAATGGAAAGTAAAAGGCAAAATGTAAAGTGCAGAAAGTGAAATGCAGAAATCTAAATGAGAGTGGGGATGATTGAGCATAAACGTAAATAGAAGAAAATAAAGAAAGGGTAGATCAGAGAGGGGAAGATCATTGGGTTCAGGAGATATTGTGTTTTTCAGATCAAAGTCATTTTCATCTCTTCCTCAATCCATGCAACTCATTGATCTCGGCAATCTTAGGTGATTGAATCCCAATTTCTTGGTAATTCAATCTCTCTAAGCTTGAACAATTGCCCAATTCCTTGATCTAATTGCTCATGAGAAGAGATGAAGTATGGTCACTGATTATACCACATGTATTTCCAAATCAAAGTATTGGTAGGATTATATGTCACTATATCCATCCAACCCCCAATCTGGTCCAACATGAGAAAGTATTTCTATCTTGATTTCCTTATTCCTCTTCCAAGGTTCAAAGGAAATTCAAGTATGAGCAACTTCTCTTCCAAAACAACTACTGAATTTGATGAAGATCGAAAGCTTTCAAGTAAATCAAAGAGAAAGGAAAGAAGAAGAAGAATGAAAACTATGATTGATCCATTGAATTACAATAGAGCTCCCTAACCAATGAAAAGGGGTTTAGTTGTTCATAGCTCAATTCAAACTAAAAAGGAAAAAGAAAAGAAAGTACATGAACTAGAAAGAAGAGTACATAGAAAAGGAATTCAGGATTTCCTAATTAGGATCCCCTGCTTCCAGCTTTTCCAATCCCCCTTAACTAACTTAAATTCTATCTATTTATACACTTTCTTCATTCAGTCTTGAATTCTTTGGATATGGGCTTTGGCCTTTGTTGAAGCTATTTGAGACTGGCTTCTTAGTGACATTGATGAGGACGTTTGCAAACTAACGATCATACTCTGCATGGATGCCATTTTGTATTGAAGTTGGAAGTAAGGTTTGTATGGAACGTTGGGTCAAACGTTGCAAATTAACACTTGGGCATTTTCCACTAGCGTTCGACCCAACGTTGGTGCACCAACGTTTGTTCGCCCACACGTGCGCGTTGCCCACACATACGCGTCAAAACAGCGTTTTGCACGTGCACGTCACTCATGCATGTGCGAAACTGGCTAAAATGCTTGTTCACGCATACACGTCACTGCAAATTTTCCAACTCAAAAAATTGAAAGTTATCGAGAACGTTGGAGGTAACGTTGGATCACCAATATTCCCTCCAACGTTGGCATCTCTTCTTCTTCAACGTTGCCAGCAACGTTGGTGAGCTTGGCCACCAACGTTGCACCTTGAGCTTGGAACGTTTAAGGCAACATTGGAGGGACAGCTTTGGCTCCAACGTTGCCCTCTCCTCATCTTTATCAATGTTTGAGGCAACGTTGGAGGGCCAGCTTTGGCTCCAACGTTGCCCTCTCTTCTTTAGCATGTTGGAGGCAACGTTTGTATTTCCAGCTTTGGCTCCAACATTGCGCTTCAATTCTTCTTTAGCCAACGTTTGAGGCAACGTTGGTGAGCCAGCTTTGGCCTCCAACGTTGCCTTCTCTGCTTCTTCCTTGCCATTCCTCTGCTTCTCTTCACCTATCATCAATCAAACACATGCATCAAAGTCTTGCCAAAATCACAAGATCTTGCATCATTCATAGCATCAAGTAAATTCTTGCATAAATCTCATGAAAATACACATAATTAACCATATTTGATGGAATCAAGATATATATGAAATTCTCATCAAAATGCTTACTTAATGCTCAAGAAAGTGCATGAAACCTAATGAAAACTAATGAAAAAGGCTTGTAAAACTAGTCTAAGATGCCAAGGAATCAAGTGTGCTGATGGGATTCTAAGAAGATGCATTTCTCATGAGGAAGGACAAGAGGTGCTTTGGCATTGCCATGAATCCACATATGGAGGACATTTTAATGGAGAAAGGACTGCAACCAAGGTGTTGCAATGTGGATTCTCTTGGCCTACAATATTCAAAGATGCAAAAGAGTTTGTGATAAGGTGCAATGAATATCAAAGAGCTGGCAACTTACCCAAGAAAAATGAAATGCCTCAAAGATTCATCATGGAGTTGGAATTGTTTGATGTTTTGGGGGATTGATTTCATGGGACCATTTCCACCCTCATGTTCAAACAACTACATACTGGTGGCGGTGGATTATGTGTCAAAATGGGTAGAGGCTATAGCTACATCAACAAATGATAACAAAGTGGTGATTAATTTCTTGAGGAATAATATATTCAGTCGGTTTGGGGTGCCAAGAGCTCTTATAAGTGATGGGAGAAGTCACTTTTGCAACAAACAACTTGAGACACTCCTCCTAAAATATGGTGTCAAGCATAAGATAGCAACCCCATACCACCCACAAACCAACGGTCAAGCTGAAATTTCAAATAGAGAGCTCTAGAGAATCCTTGAGAAGACTGTTGGAAACTCAAGAAAGGATTGGTCCAAGAAGTTAGATGATGCATTATGGGCCTATAGGACAGCTTTTAAGACACCCATTGGCATGTCTCCATACCAATTGGTGTTTGGAATGGCTTGTTATCTACCAGTGGAGCTTGAACATAAAGCATTTCGGGCTCTAAAGATGTTGAACATTGATAATCAAGCTACTGGGAAAAGAAGCCTGCCACAACTCAATGAGTTAGAAGAATTCAGGTATCAAGCTTATGAAAATGCCAAGATTTACATGGAAAAAAACAAAGAAATGAAATGATCAAAAGCTAGCAAGAAGAGAGTTTGTAGAAGGTCAAAAAGTATTGTTGTATAACTCAAGGCTCAAGTTCTTCCCATGGAAGCTAAAGTCAAGATGGTCTGGTCCATTCACAATCATCAAGGCTTCTCCTTATGGTCATGTGGAGCTTATAGAGGACAAGACACAGAGGACTTTTACTGTCAATGGCCACAGACTTAAGCATTACTTGGGAGACTCATTGGATGAGCAAAGAGTGAACTATAACCTCAGTTGAGGAAGGAATAATCATCAAGCTAGTGACGTTAAAGAAACGCTAGTTGGGAGACACCCCAACACTCATATCGTTTCAATTTCCTGCTTTCTAGAGTAGTTTATGTTTAGTCACTTAGATTGTTTAATTTTCAATTTCATTTGTAGTTGATTAGTGATAGTTCCCTTGCTTTGAATGTTAAAGGTTTTTCTAATTTACTGGATTTGTAAAGTTGCATGCTGCATTATTTGAGGTTGATCAATTGGGCTGAGAAACTAGTTAAAGAGCTAAGTTTGGTGTGGCCACTAACCCACTTAATTTGAGCTTACATCAAAATAATTGGATTAATCTTGGGAGTAAGCCCAAAATTAAGTTTGGGGTGGCCACCATCATGAGAAAGTCATACGTACACCCCACTTGATCCATGTTTGAAGGCAATTAAGTAAATTGGTGGGCACATAAATGACCACTTTATTGTGTACCTATGGATTGGAAGTGGACGAGTGTGAAAGAATTAAATTTATTCCACTCATAATGTACACAATAAAATACAATCATGAGACCAATTTACTATATGCAATGAATCAAAGTTTGCGTCCAAAAGACACCCATTAAATGCCATTTAACTGGAAGAATGTGAAGCAACTTTTTGTGATTACTGATGGAGGTTTCGAACTGAATTTTCAGGAAAAAGGTGGGGCCCATATGACATTGAAAGCTCATCAAGTCAAGGAATCAAAGTGTACTTACACTTTAGAACTCAAACACCTGAAGAAAGCTGAAGAGATAGGGGGGTTGGCGCCTCTTTCCACACTAGGTGCCACTCCCAAGTGGGAAAATATTCAATTTTTTATTCTAATTCCCACCTTCCAGACCTCTCTTCTCACCCCTATAAATCCCACTCGCCTTTTCATGTTTTTCCACACTACAACCCTTACTACTTATACGCGAAAATCCCTCCTTAGCACTTCTTGCTTTCTCTCTTCCTTTCCCTCTTCTTTCTTGCTTTCTTGATTGGGACAATCAAGTCCTAAGTTTAGTGTTGGATCAAACCTCTAATTTTCTTTCTTTCTTTGCTTCATTCTTTATCTCTTCTCACACTTCCATTCCTTCTCTTCTCACCCAAATGGCACCACCAAAAGGAAGCAAATGAGCATCAAATCATTCTTCAATGAATTCAAATTCCTCTCATTCTTCTACCAAAATCAGTTTTATGGGTGGTGAGTGAGAGACAAATCATTCCTGAGGTTGGTTTCCAACTTGGGAGAGATGAGCATAGGGAGATCAACATAGAAATCAACAACAAAAGTTGGGCACTCTTGTGCAACCTACCAAAAAAGGTGGTGAAAAGCTTGGTAAGGAAGTTTTATGCCAATGTTGTTCCCCATCCTTGGCAATGATAATGAGATTTGCCGTGTCGGTTTAGATTTTCTTCTTGTAGAAAATAATTACTTCGTTGCAAGCATAGCTCCAAACCAACAAACAATTCTCACATAAAAAAATTGAGTTGTCACAAGTACAAATCCCAATAAGAATTAACCGAAGTATTTAGACTCCGAGTCATCTCACAAGGAATTGCAATGAAATGGTCAATTATTAGCTATGAAGAACAAGGGGATAGAAGGGGCAATAAAATAAATGACAAGAAAAGTAAAGAGAGCAATTAAAGAAATCAATTAATAAAGAGAGACATTCATGGCAAGGTTTTGAGATCATAGGCTTCCTATCCAAGTCATTAATCATAACAATACTTAACAAGAATTTATTCTATTTCGTTATCTCCAACATTGGAAGAAGGTGTAAGTTATCTTTCATGAGAGAAAGTCAAACAAGACTAGTTAACCTCAATCTAAATGTCCTAATCAACTCACTAATGGAATTAGCAAGAGATTAGAGTCAATGGAAATCATATTAACTAACAACTCTAGATCACCAATCTAAATTGGATATTAATGACTCAAGATTGCCCAATTACTCTTCCCAAGCCAAGAATGCTCAAAATCTACTCTAAAGCCCAACCAAGCATTTTGTCAAACACTTGGTGGGTACAAATGAAAAGCATAGTAAAAGTGCAAGAATAATAACTCTACCAACTACTAATTGAAAGAAAAGTAAATTCACAATTCAAATCATCAATAAAGAAACATCAACTATCAAATCTCATTAAAAGAAAATCCAAATCCAACATGAGTTCATCATCACAAAAGAGAGCAAAAAGGGAAATTAAAACTACAAATCATGAGAATGAAAGAGTAGAAGCATGAAATTGTAAAGAGAACAAGATGAAAATATGTAATTGAACCTAAATCTAGAAGAGATTAACCTAACCTAATTCTAGAGAGAAGAGGGAGCTTCTCTCTCTAGAAACTAACCTACATGATGCCAAAACTCCAAAACAATTGCTCCTCCCTTGCCCAAGCTTGAATTCTGCATGAAATAGCATTGGAAATGAGTTGGATTGGGCGCAAAATGCTCTAGAAATTGCTGGCCACGATTTCACTTTAGTGAACCATGTGCTCAATCAGCGCGCATGCGTACATCGCGCGTGCGCACCTTTATACGTCAGGCAACTATGGCAGATTTTATATCATTTCAAAGCCCCAAATGTTATCTTTCCAACGCAACTAAAACCGCCTCATTTGGACCTTTGTAGCTCAATTTATGGTCGATTGAGTGCAAAGAGGTCAGGCTTGACAGCTTTACGGTTCCTTCATTTCTTCATGAGTTCTCCCACTTTGCATGCTTTTCTCCTCACTTCTTCCATCCAATACTTGCCTTATGAACCTGAAATCACTCAACAAACATATCAAGGTATCGAATGGAATTAAAGTGAATTAAAATCACTAATTTTAGGGCCTAAAAAGTATGTTTTCACACTTAAGCACAAATTCAGGAAGAATTGCAAAACCATGCTATTTCATTGAATAAATGTGGGAAAAGGTGACAAAATCCCTCAAATTAAGCACAAGATAAACCATAAAATTGGGTTTATTAGGCAACCATATTACTACCAAAGCTATATGAGGGGGAAAAGTATTGACTACAGCTCTTCCAACATAGACAAGATGCTGATGGTGAAGCGCACAAGTTCCACCCGGAGCTATGAAGAAATGGTGAAATAACTCGACCCTAGGTTTGAAGAAATTCTAAACGAGATTTGTGTTCTAAACGTTCAATGGATCAATGACAAGGATGGGAGGCCAAACCAATTGAGGAGAAGAGACTTGAGCCCCCAAGCTAGAGGGTGGCTAGACTTTGTGAGGAGATCCCTCAACCCCACCTCCAACACTTCGGAGGTTACTTTGGAAAGAGCTGTACTCATCTACAGCATCATGAAAGGGAAAAATGTCAATATGGGGGAGATGATTGCCAACAACATTCATAGGGTGTTGGAGAGCACCAAGGACAGCACAAGACTTAGATTCCCAAGCATCATCCAGAGGCTTTGTGATGAGGCTGGAGTGGAGAAAGTAATTGATGAAACATTGGTGGAGTAGGACAACCCAATCACAGCCAAAAAGATGGAGAAGGTGGTGGCTATCAACCCACTTCAAAGAGCAAGGGAGCACAGAGCTCATGTGCTAACTGCACAAGGGCCACCACAACATGAAGAGACTTTTGTCCAACCATCATATCTACGACTTCTAGCACCAATTCCACAATTCCCTGAAGGTTTCAATTGAGAGGAAATGCAAGGAAATATTCATCAAATACAAGGAGACATCAACCATTTGAGAGAGGATGTGACTCAACTAAGGGAGCAGCAGAAGCAATGGGACCAAATGCAAGAAAGTATCCAGCAACTCCATGGGAGTATGGAATACATGAAAGAGCAACAAGGCCAATTCTATTGGAGAGAAATACAAGGTAGCCTCAACCAGATCATGGAGCAACAACAAGGGCAACAGAGGAACCTTGCTGGATTTAGGGCCCTTTACGAAGCTAGGACCATATCAAGAAGGCAATATGACTGCTATGCACAAGCGAAGTTGAATCACCTGTGTAACACAGTAGTCAATATGAACCCCAATTACCCAACATTCATGCAAGCAATGGAAGAACTCAGTGCAAGGCAGGAGGAAATTGTGGACAAGCTTAAGAGAGGGAGATAACTTATATGACAAGGTTAGGCTTTTGGAAGCCAAAGGACACCTCTACACAAAAAGGAGCATCCAAGAAGAAAGATGATGATGAATCCTCCTCCAAGAAAAAGGATAAAGGGAAAAAGCCTATGAAGTGAAGCTGCACCAAGACACAAGGTTGTTGAGTCCCATGGTTGCATTTGTCTTTAAAAATTTTTGCTTAATAGTTTATTTGGTTATGTTGGTTACTATTTAGTTTTCCTATGATTTAGAGTTTTTATGAGTCCTTTGAATTTCTGTTTCATTTGAGAAAGAAAATGTTTTGTTGATAAAGTTTCATTGAATCAATAAAGAGTAGTTTGTTTTCACAAGAATCAATGGTGAGTTATTGCAAAAACAATAGCAAGAGACTAAGACCCAAGTGAGAATTTCAAGATTAAAAGATGAGGAACAAGTATGGAATCATGTTTGAACATCTAGAAGTAAATAAACCATAATGAAAAATTAGACATAGAGGATATAACAAGTAGATGCTAAGGATGACCCCTGGATATCCATAGAACCAAGAAGTAGTAAGCAAAATACCCAAGGCTTTGAGCATCAACTACTAGGACAAAAAGAAAGAAACAATCAGCTCAAAGAGCCAAAGATCCTAGTAGATGCTTGTGGTGAAGATGTGTCAAGAAGAGAGACCTGAGCAAGTAAATTCTTAAAGGTGTTTCAACACTTAGTACCCTAAAACCAACTGGTTTGGGAGTGCTAATTGAAAGCTTAATCTAAAGGGTCGTCTTGAGACAAACCACTCAGAGTCGTGGTCAATCAAATAGCAACAAAAGGGAAGTGAAAAGAAAAGAACAATCAAAAGAAAAACAAGAATAATTCTTGCTACTTCAAGGTGACAATCAATAGAAAGGGATCCAAAAGCAAAGCACTTAAAAAAAACCCTCAAAAGTTTAAGAGTTCATTGCGATATGAAAATAACAAGATTCATGCATGAGTTGATACTTAACCTTTATCCTTAATTGTGAATACACTCTCGCAAGGGTCAAGTCTCAATCAATTAAGAGTAATTCACTTTGATTTGCTTGGGGACAAGCAAAGCTTAAGTTTGGTGTTGTGATGATTTGCATCATCTACCTCTTTCTCCTATCTAAAAGGACCATAAAAAGAGTGTAATCTCATTCATTTAATGCAATTTCATGAGTTAAAAGAGAAATAAGTTTTGTGATGAATATTATGGTACATTGCTTTGAAATGAGTTTTGTTTGAATTCCAGGTGAAAAGAGAAATAAAAGAAGAAGGAAACAAGAAAAGTGCGCTAGGCGTGTGTGCTAGGCGTGCCACTTGGTATAAACGCCAGCAAATTCAATGGGCGTGGCATGCCAGCAATGGGGCGTGGCACGCCAGTTGACAATTCTGGAGAAGCAAAGTGAAAGAAATACAATGGGCATGCCACCTGAGATCGAAAGCATGGCACACCAGTTGACAAGTCCATGGAGCTATACTATGGGCGTGGCACGCTAGGGCCAGGCGTGACACGCCAACTATACTTTCCAGAAAGGCATCATAGAAGCTTTACTATGGGCGTGGCATGCTAGGGCTAGGCGTGGCATGCCAACGATACTTTCCAGAGAGCACTTTTTGAAGACCACAAGGGGGCGTGCCACGCCAAGCTGGGTGTGACACGCCAGCTCCATTATAAACACTAGGCGTGCCACTTGAGCTCGAAGGTGTGGCACGCCAGTTCATTGGTCCAGAGAAGGAAGCTGAAAGTTCAACACTGGGCGTGCCACTTGGGTTCGAAGGCGTGGCACGCCAACCTTGCTTGTGCCTGGGGCGTGCCACTTGAGTTCAAGGCGTGGCACGCTAGGCTTGAAGTATTCAAATACCAATATTGGGTGTGCTACTTGAGCTCGAAGATGTGGCACGCCAACACAAGCTCACAAGGAAGAGGAAGACTTGGCGTGCCACTTGGGACTTTAGGCGTGGCACGCCAAGGAAAAATAACCATGGGCGTGCCACTTGAACATTAGGCGTGGCATGCCAGAGGGACTTAGTCATGCACCATCAAGGGCGTGGCACGCCAACTGCTAGGCATGGCACGCCAGTATTATTTTCCAGAGGAGAAGGATGAAGTGCTTACAATGGGCTTGGCACGCTAGACACGGGCACACCACGCCAATTCAAGATTCCAGAGAAGCTTAGTAAAGGAAAGACCCTTAGGCGTGCCACTTGAGCTCGAAGGCATGGCACGCCAGGCTAGCTGAGCAAAAGAAAGACCCTGGGCATGCCACTTGGAAGCCAGGCATGGTGCGCGAAGCCAAGCTGAGGAGCTAGGCGTGGCACGCCACTCAAATGCCAATCACACGCCAGGCACATGGTTCATTTTCCATTAGTTTTTCATTTTCTTTTCAATTGTAATTTTCTTTTCTCTTTTGTACTTTTTAATTCTAGTGATAAGAGTAGTATAAATACCTCCTAGGAGTATTGAAAAGGGGGTTGGGTGGATTGGAGAGTTAGTTTTGGGTTTTTAGTTTTGACTTCACTTCATCTCTTCCATCTCTTGTACTTTTCTCTAAGCTATGAGTATCTAAACTCCCTCTCATTGGGAGAGGGAGCTCTGTTATACTTGATGAATTAATGATAGTGAATTTCTTCTTCTCTTAATTTTCTCTTTGATTTGCTAGAAGGAATTTCGTTCTTCATGTTAGTGTTCAATCATCCTGGGAAAGAGTTTGAATGCAAAATTCGTTTCATGAAACCTTGGAAAAGGAAACATGTAACCATGCTTGAAATCCCTTCTCACGCTTGAGTAGATCTGGGTTTTAGGATTAGATATGGTGACATGAAATCCACCCACTATTTGGATCTATGAGGATGTGTGGTATAATCAAGGACCAAGCCTATCACTCTTCATGAGCAATTAGACCAAGGAATTGGCTGATTATCAAGATTTGAGAGATTGAATCACCAAGGTATTGGGGTTCAATCAATCATGATTGCCAAGAGGTCAATGAGTTACATGATTGAAGAAGAAATAATTTAGATCTAATCCAAAGAGAGCAACATCTCCAAATCCCAATGAATTTTCCCTATTCTTATCTTCCTTATTCTTTATAGCTTTCTTTAATTTCTGCCATTACCCATTTCCCATTTACTATTCAGTCATTTATGTTCCAACACTTTACATTCTTGTCATTTACTTTTCTGCACTTTATT
This sequence comes from Arachis ipaensis, assembly GCF_059453495.1. Classification (NCBI taxonomy): domain Eukaryota; kingdom Viridiplantae; phylum Streptophyta; class Magnoliopsida; order Fabales; family Fabaceae; genus Arachis; species Arachis ipaensis. Next base: position 80,799,552 of record NC_142443.1, read on the forward strand.
TCTTTCCTTTACTTTTAAGTCATTTACATTTCTGTTAATTTAGAATTCTGCACTCAACAATCTCTATTGCTTAGCTTGACTAATTCACCCATTGATTAAAATTGCTCAATCTACCAATCTCTGTGGGATTCGACCCCACTCCTAGTGGGTTATTACTAGACGATATTTGGTGTGCTTGCCAAAGAACGGATTTATTATATAGTGAGTGAAATCCGGTCATCAAGAACCTTCTAGTTAAGGTTGGCAAATTCATTTTCCTTGCGGACTTTATGATCCTAGATATGGAAGAGGAGGGAAGTGACTCAATCATTCTTGGAAGACCATTTCTGGCCATAACAAGGGCAATTACTGATGTGAAAAAAGGTGAAATGATTCTGAGGGTACATAATGAACAGATAATCCTCAATTTTTTCAAAGCAATACAGTACCCTGCTAAAAAAGAAAATTGCATGAGGATTGAGGATGAAGACCCAAGCTGGAAGGAGAAGCCCAAGGAGTCATCTCTAAAACTCATAAGCTCATCCTTGGGGGAGAAGAATGAAACTGAAGAAAGGCAGAAGGTTCGAGAAGTCAGAAAAAGCTAAAGAAGAACTACAAACAAAAACACCACTGGTGATAACTAATAAGAAAGCTCCTGACATCGAGCCAGCCAAGAAAGGAGAATCATAAAAAAAGTAGAAGAACAATAAGAAAAGGCTGCCTAAAGGGTGGAAGAATAAGAAGATTCCAACTGAAAGATTCTCACCAGGAGATAAAGTGAGGTAATCTATCAACAAGTGGAAACATCTCCACACTTTTCTGGATACTATACTGTGAGCAAGATCCTTTCACTTGAACACAGAAATCATCAAACAGGATACTGGAAGGAAGATCACAGTAAGAGGAAACAAATTGAGGCACTATCATCATCAACCTCCTTAACAAGAGACAACCGTCAAGCTAGTGACGATAAAAGAGCGCTTCATGGGAGGCAACCCACGTTTAGTATTCCTTAATTCATGCTTTAGTAGTAATAATAAATTGTCTGCCATCATGAATTTAAACTTTCACAAACAATTTGACAGCTGCATTAGGCACTTTTATGAAGCATATGATCAATCTCTAAGTTTGGTGTGCCTAGAGGCACCCTAAGATAATTTCATGCATAATGAACATATTGATATCTTAGGATGTTTACTTAATCATTTATTGTAGTATATAGCCAAACATTAAGTTTGGTGTTCCATGTATGCTACACGTATGAATGATGAGAATCAAATTGTTTAAAGTTTTGAATTTCATGAAAGCAATGGTTGTTAGTGAATTAGTTTATAAATTTTCCTAGCCTTTCATTCCCGCCACTAATTTCAATTTTATTTTAATTTGTGTTTGAAAAGGGAATATGGAAGAGGAGATTGATGGAAGTGACTATACTAGCAAAGGGTTCAGCCACTTCATGACTATGAGCTAGGGGTCTTGAAAAATAAAGAAGACTAGTCACATGTCCTTGAACATTGCTCCTTGGAAAGCACCACCTTGCATACATTGGCTAGTTAGGTGCGTTGTAAGATAACCTTGATGACCGAACCTACCAACCTCATAAATAGGCAATCCATGTCTCCCTTTCACTTTGCATGCTGATGAGCGGATACTTTATACACTTTTTGGCATTGTTTTTAAGTAGTTTTTAGTATGATTTAGTTAGTTTTTAGTATATTTTTATTAGTTTTTAAATAAAAATCACATTTCTGGACTTTACTATGAGTGTGTGTATTTTTCTGTGATTTCAGGTATTTTCTAGCTGAAATTGAGGGACTTGAGCAAAAATCTGATTCAGAGGCTGAAGGACTACAGATGTTGTTGGATTCTAACCTCCCTACACTCAAAGTGAAATTTTTGGAGCTACAGAAACCCAATTGGCACGCTCTCAATTGCGTTAGAAAGTAGACATCCAGGGCTTTCCAGAAATATATAATTGTTCATACTTTGCCCAAGTTTTGATGACACAAACTGGCGTTCAAACGCCAACTTCCTGCCCTATTCTGAAGTTAAACGCCAGAAACAGGTTACAAACCAGAGTTAAACGCCACAAACAAGCTGCAACCTAGCGTTTAACTCCAAGAAGAGTCTCTACACATGAAAGCTTCAATGCTCAGTCCAAACACACACCAAGTGGGCCCCAAAAGTGGATTTCTGCACTATCTGCACTTAGTTACTTATTTTCTATAACCTTAGCTACTAGTTTAGTATAAAAACTACTTTTAGTGATTCATTTTCACATCCTTTGGATAATTTTATGTTCAGAGATCACGTTTAGGGGGCGGGCCATTCGGTCATGCCTTGACCACTTTCACTTATGTATTTCTCAACGATGGAGTTTCTATACCCCAGAGATTAAGGTGTGGAGCTCTGCTGTTCCTCATGAATTAATGCAAAGTACTATTGTTTTTCTATTCAATTCAAGCTTATTCTTATTCCAAGATACTCACTCGTACTTCAACCTGATGAATGTGATGATCCGTGACACTCATCATCATTCTCGCATATGAACGCGTGCCTGACAATCACTTCCGTTCTATCCGCAATAGCTTGAGTGTTTATCTCTTGGGCTCCTGATTCAGATCAGAGTCTTCGTGGTATAAGCTAGAATCAATTGGCAGCATTCTTTAGATCCAGAACGTCTAAACCTTGTCTGTGGTATTCTTAGTAGGATCTGGGATGGGATGACTATGACGAGATTCAAACTCACGAGTGCTGGGCGTAGTGACAGACACAAAAGGATCAACGGATCCTATTCCAGCATGAGTGACAACCGACAGATGATTAGCCGTGCGGTGTCAGCGCATTTGGACCATTTTCACTGAGAGGACGGACGGTAGCCATTGACAACGGTGATCCCCCAACATACAGCTTGACGTGGAAAGGAGTATAAAGGATTGAATGGAGGCAATGGGAAAGCAGAGATTCAGAAGGAACAAAGCATCTCCGTACGCTTATCTGAAATTCTCACCAATGAATTACATAAGTATCTCTATCTTATTTTATGTTTATTTATATTTTAATTATCAAAATCCCATAACCATTTGAATCTGCCTGACTAACATTTACAAGATGATCATAGCTTGCTTTAAGCCGACAATCTCCGTGCGATCGACCCTTACTCACGTAAGGTTTATTACTTGGACGACCCAGTGCACTTGCTGGTTAGTTGTGCGGAGTTGTGAAAAGGAGTTGAGATTATAATCGTGCGCACCAAGTTTTTGGCGCCGTTGAGATCATAATTTCGTGCACCAAGTTTTTGGCGCCGTTGCCAGGGATTGTTCGAGTTTGGACAACTGATGATTCATCTTGTTGCTCATATTAGGTAATTTTATTTTAATTTTAAGCTTTTTGTTTTATTTTTATTTTTGAAAAATTTTCAAAATAAAAATAATAACTTATTCTATGCTCTTCAAAATTTTTAAGAATGAGTTCTAGAGTTTCATGAGATATGTTGAATCCTGGCTGGCTGTTAAGCCGTGTCTAATCTTTTGGACCGAAGTTTCAACTATCCTTAGAAGAGCTTCTTTGTCTTTCTCAGCAAATTAGCTGTTGTATGTAATGATCTGCTAAAGCTTGGCTTGTCATTGGCCATGTCTAGTGTTTTGGACCGGAGCTTTCACTGAAAGCTTGGCTGGCTAGTATGCCATGTCTAATTCCTGGACTGGAGCTTTAGACTAACATTGCATGATTCCTGGAATTCTCATTAAAAATTTTGAAATCCTTATTTTTCTTTTTCCAAATAATTTTCGAAAAATCCAAAAAATTTATAAAATCATAAAGCCAAAAATAATTTTGTGTTTTTGTTTGAGTCTTGTGTCAAATTTTAAGTTTGGTGTCAATTGTATCTTTTAACTTTTCTTTAAATTTTCGAAAAATCATGCATGTGTTCTTCATGATCTTCAAGTTGTTCTTGAGGATTTTCTGTGTTTGATCTTTAATTTTTCTTGTTTTGTGTCCTTTCTTGTTTTTCATATGCATTTTTGAATCCTTAGTGTCTAAAGTTTTAAAATTTCTAAGTTTTGTGTCTTGCATGTGTGTCTTTTCTTAAAAATTTTCAAAAATAAGTTTTTGATGTTCATCTTGATCTTCAAAGTGTTCTTGGTGTTCATCTAGACATTCAAGATGTTCTTGCATGCATTGTGTGTTTTGATTCATAATTTTCGTGTTTTGAGTCTTTCTATTGTTTTTATCTTTCCCCATTAAATATTCAAAACTAAAAAAAAAATCTTTCCCTTATTCTTCTCATAAATTTCGAAAATTTGAATTGATTTAGTTATAAAGTTTTAAAATTTAATTGTTTCTTATGAATCAAGTCAAATTTTCAATTTAAAAATTCTATCTTTTTCAAATCTTTTTCAAAAATCAAATCTTTTTCATTTTTCTTTCATATTTTCGAAAATTTCAAATTGATTTTCAAAAATCTTTTTCTTATCTTTATTTCATATTTTCGAAATTAATGCTAACATTTAATGTTTTGACTCAAAAATCTCAAGTTGTTACTTGCCTATTAAGAAAGGATCAATCTTTGAATTATAGAATCATATCTTTTAGTTTCTTGTTAGTCAAGTAATCAACTTTAATTTCAAAAATCAAATCTTTTTAATTTCCTTTTCAAATCTTTTTCAAAATGGATTTCAATCATATCTTCTTCAAAACTTAATTTCAAAATCTTTTCTAACTACTTATCTTTTCAGAATTGATTTTCAATTCTTTTTCAATTAATCTTATCTTTTTGTTTGATTTTAAAGTTTACTATCTCTCATCTTTTTCAAATTTTATTTCTGTTTTGAATTTTCGAATTTTAATTAATATTTGAAATAAAAATAAAAATATTTTCTTTTTATTTTAAATTAAATTCGAATTCTCTTCCCCTCTCTCATCTCCTTCTATTTAATTATCTACTAACACTTCTCTCCCACCCAAAATTCGAACCCCATCTTCTTCTCTGTGTTCGAGTTTTTCTCTTCTCCTTCTTCTATTCTTCTCTTCTTATACTCACATAAGGAATCTCTATACTGTGACATAGAGGATATTATATTTTCTTTTCTGTTCTCTTCTTTTTCATATGAGCAGGAACAAGGATAAGAACATTCTTGTTGAAGCTGGTCCTGAACCTGAAAGGACTCTGAAGAGGAAGCTAAGGGAAGCTAAAGCACAACTCTCTGGACAGAACCTGACAGAAATTTTTGAAAGAGAAGGAGACATGGCCGAACCTAATAACAATGGTGGAGATGCAAGGAAGATGCTTGGTGACTTTATTGCACCCTCTTCTAACTTCTATGGAAGAAGCATCTCACTTCCTGCAATTGGAGCAAACAACTTTGAGCTTAAGCCTCAATTAGTTTCTCTGATGCAGGAGAATTGCAAGTTTCACGGACTTCCATTGGAAGATCCTCATCAGTTATTAGCTGAATTCTTGCAAATCTGTGACACTGTCAAGACCAATGGAGTTGATCTTGAGGTCTACAGGCTTATGCTTTTCCCTTTTGCTGTAAGAGACAGAGCTAGAACATGGTTGGATTCACAACCTAAGGATAGCCTGAACTCTTGGGATAAGCTGGTTAGTGCTTTCCTGGCCAAATTCTTTCCACCTCAAAAGATGAGCAAGCTTAGAGTGAAAATCCAAACCTTCAGACAGAAGGAAGGAGAATCCTTCTATGAAGCTTGGGAAAGATACAAGAAACTTATCAAAAGGTGTCCTACTGACATGCTTCTAAAATGGAGCATCATAAGTATATTCTATGATGGTCTGTCTGAGTTGTCAAAAATTTCATTGGACCATTATGCAGGAGGATCTCTTCATCTAAAAACCCCTGTAGAAGCTCAAAAACTCATTGAAATGGTTGCAAATAACCAGTTCATGTACACCTCTGAGAGGAATTCTGTGAACAATGGGATGCCTCAGAAGAAGGGAGTTCTTGAAATTGATACTCTGAATGCCATATTGGCTCAGAACAAAGTATTGAGTCAACAAGTCAATATGATTTCTCAGAGTCTGAATGGATTGCAAGCTACATCCAACAGTACTAAAGAAGCATCTTCTGATGAAGAAGCCTATGATCCTGATAACCCTGCAATAGCAGAGGTGAATTACAAGAGAGAACCCTATGGAAACACCTATAATCCTTCATGGAGAAATCATCCAAATTTCTCATGGAAGGATCAACAGAAGCCTAATCAAGGCTTTAATAATAATAATGGTGGAAGAAATAGGTTTAGCAATAGCAAGCCTTTTCCATCATCTTCTCAGCAACAGACAGAGAATTCTGAACAGAGCCATTCTGGCCTGGCAACCATAGTCTCTGATCTATCCAAGACCACACTAAGTTTTATGAATGAAACAAGATCCTCCATCAGAAATTTGGAGGCACAGGTGGGTCAGCTGAGTAAGAAGATTACTAAAACTCCTTCCAGTACTCTCCCAAGCAATACAGAAGAAAATCCCAAGAGAGAGTGCAAAGCCATAACCATGATCAACATGGCCGAACCTGGAGAGAGTGAGGAGGACATGAGTCTTAGGGTGGAAAGCCTCATGGGACATCCTTTGGACAGAAAGGAGTTTCCCTTTGAGGAACCAAAGGAATCCAAGGCTCATACTGAGACCATAGAGATTCCACTAAACTTCCTTCTGCCATTCATGAGCTCTGATGAATATTCTTCCTCTGAAGAGGATGAAGACATCACTGAAGAGCAAGTTGCTAAATATCTAGGAGCAATCATGAAGCTGAATGCCAAGTTATTTGGTACTGAGACTTGGGAGGATGAACCCCCCTTGTTCACCAATGAACTGAGTGCATTAATGAGGCAAACATTACCTCAGAAGAAACTAGATCTCGAAAAATTCTTCATACCTTGTACCATAGGCACCATGACCTTTGAGAAGGTTCTATGGGTCAGGGATAAACCTCATGCCCCACTCTGTAATGGAGAAATTGGGAATCCTTGAGGTACAAGCTGCAAGAATCTCACTAGAGATGGCAGACAAATCAATGAAACAGGCTTATGGACTAGTAGAGGACGTGCTAGTGAAGGTTGAAGGCCTTTACATCCCTGCTGATTTCATAAACCTAGACACTGGGAAGGATGAGGATGAATCCATCATCCTTGGCAGACCCTTCCTAGCCATAGCAAAAGCTGTGATTGATGTTGACAGAAGAGAGTTGGTCCTTTAGTTGAATGAATACTACCTTGTATTTAAGACTCAAGGTTCTCCTTCTGTAACCATGGAGAGGAAGCATGAAAAGCTTCTCTCAATACAGAGTCAAACAAAACCCCCACATTCAAACTCTAAGTTTGGTGTTGGGAGGCCACAACCAAACTCTAAGTTTGGTGTTGAGAGGCCACAACCAAACTCTAAGTTTGGTGTTGAGAGGCCCCAACCATGCTCTGATTATCTGTGAGGCTCCATGAGAGCTCACTGTCAAGCTATTGACATTAAAGAAGCGCTTATTGGGAGACAACCCAATGTTATTTAACTATATCTATCAATTTTTCATTGTTATTTTATGTTCTCTTTAGGTTGATGATCATGTGAAGTCACAAAAATAACTGAAAAATAAAAAAAAATGAAAAATAGCATTAAAAATAGCACACCCTGGAGGAGGAGCTTCCTGGCATTTAAACGCCAGTAAGAGTAGCAGAATGGGCGTTAAATGCCTAGTCTGTCACTATTCTGGGCGTTTAACGCCAGAAACAGGCACCAGACTGGCGTTTAACGCCAGAACAGAGCATCTACTTGGCGTTTAACACCAAGAATGGGAGAAAAGCTGGCGTTAAACGCTAGAAACAAGCAGCAACCTGGCGTTTAATGCCAGAAGTGCACTCTAAGGGCGTTTTGCACGCCTAAATGGAGCAGGGATGCTAATTCCTTGACCCCTCAGGATCTATGGATCCCACAGGATCCCCACTACCCCACCACTTCTTCTCTCCTCTTCACACTCTTTTATAACACTCTTCCCCAAATACCCTTCACCAATCACCTCCATATCTTTTCCCCAAATACTCTTCACCACTCACATCCATCCACTCTTCCCCAAAAACCCCACCTACCTCCACATTCAAAAATTCCTTTTCCTCCCAAATCCAATCCTAATACATGAAACCTAACCCCCCCACCCCTATATAAACCCCTCACCACTACTTTATTTTCACACATTACAAACACTTCTTCCCCCCTTGGCTGAATACACTCTTCCCTTCCATCTCCTCTATTTTCTTCTTCTTCTACTATTTTCCTTCTTCTTTTGCTCGAGGTCGAGCAAACCTTTTAAGTTTGGGGTGGTAAAAGCATTGCTTTTTGTTTTTCCATAACCATTAATGGCACCTAAGGCCAGAGAAACCTCAAGAAAGAGGAAAGGGAAGGCAATTACTTCCACCTCTGAGTTATGGAAGATGGAGAGATTTATCTTAAAAGTCCATCAAGACCACTTCTATGAAGTTGTGGCTAAGAAAAAGGTGATCTCTGAGGTCCCTTTTAAGCTCAAAAAGGGTGAATATCCGGAGATCCGACAAGAGATTAGAAGAAGAGGATGGGAAGTACTCTCCAATCCTATTCAATAAGTCAGAATCTTAATGGTTCAAGAGTTCTATGCAAACGCATGGATCACTAGGAACCATGATCAAAGTATGAACCCAAATCCAAAGAATTGGCTTACAATAGTTCGGGGGAAATACTTAGATTTCAGTCTGGAAAATGTAAGGTTGGCGTTCAACTTGCCAATGATGCAAGAAAACGCATGCCCCTACACTAGAAGGGTCAACTTTGATCAAAGGTTGTACCAAGTTCTCATGGACATATGTGTGGAAGGAGCTCAATGGAAAGTTGACTCGAGGCAAGCTAGTTCAATTGAGAAGACTGGACCTTAAGCCTGTGGCTAGAGGATGGTTGGAGTTCATCCAACGCTCTATCATTCCTACTAGCAACCGATCCGAAGTAACTTTGGATCGGGACATCATGATCCATAGTATCATGATTGGGGAGGAAGTGGAAGTTCATGAGATTATACCTCAAGAACTCTACAAGGTGGCTGATAAATCCTCCACTTTGGCAAGGTTAGCCTTTTCTCACCTTATTTGTCACCTCTGCAATTCAGCTAGAATTGACATAGAGGAAGACATCCTCATTGATGAGGATAAGCCCATCACTAAGAAAAGGATGGAGCAAACAAGAGAGCCCACTCATGGACCTCAACAAGAGCATGAGAAAATTATCCATCATGAAATCCCTGAGATGCCTCAAGGGATGCACTTTTCTCCACAAAACTATTGGAAGAAAATCAACACTTCCCTAGGTGAATTAAGTTCCAACATGGGACAACTAAGGATGGAGCACCAAGAGCACTCCATCATTCTCCATGAGATTAGAGAAGATCAAAGAGCTATAAGGGAGGAGCAACAAAGGCAAGGAAGAGACATAGAAGAGCTCAAGAACACCATTGGTTCTTCAAGAGGAGGAAGACGCCACCTTCACTAAGGTGGACCCGTTCCTTAATCTCCTTGTCTATTTATTTTTTCTGTTTTCATTCTCTATGCTTTATGTTTATTTATGTTTGTGTCTTTATTACATGATCATTTGTGTTTAAGTGTCTATGCTTTAAAGCTATGAATGTCCTATGAATCCATCACCTTTCTTAAATGAAAAATGTTTTTAATCACAAAAGAACAAGAAGTACATGATTTCGAATTCATCCTTGAAATTAGTTTAATTATTTTGATGTGGTGACAATACTTTTTGTTTTCTGAATGAATGCTTGAACAGTGCATATGTCTTTTGAATTTGTTGTTTATGAATGTTAAAACTGTTGCCTCTTGAAAGAGTGATGGAAAAGGAGAAATGTTATTGATAATCTGAAAAATCATAAAATTGATTCTTCAAGCAAGAAAAAGTAGTGAAAAAGCAAGGCTTGCAAAAAAAATTATTATATGAAAAAAAATGGCGAAAATAAAAGAAAAAAAAGAAAGAAAAAGAAAAAGCAAGCAGAAAAAGCCAAGAGCTCTTTAAACCAAAAGGCAAGAGCAAAAAAGCCAATAACCCTTTAAACCAAAAGGCAAGGGTAAAAAAGATCCAAGGCTTTGAGCATCAGTGGATAGGAGGGCCCAAAAGAATAAAATACTGGCCTAAGCGGCTAAACCAAGCTGTCCCTAACCATGTGCTTGTGGCGTGAAGGTGTCAAGTGAAAAGCTTGAGACTGAGCGGTTAAAATCGTGATCCAAAGCAAAAAGAGTGTGCTTAAGAACCCTGGACACCTCTAATTGGGGACTCTAGCAAAGCTAAGTCACAATCTGAAAAGGTTCACCCAGTTATGTGTCTGTGGCATTTATGTATCCGGTGGTAATACTGGAAAACAAAGTGCTTAGGGCCACGGCCAAGACTCATAAAGTAGCTGTGTTCAAGAATCAACATACTGAACTAGGAGAATCAATAACACTATCTAAATTCTAAGTTCCTATAGATTCCAATCATTCTGAACTTCAAAGGATAAAGTGAGATGCCAAAACTGTTCAGAGGCAAAAAGCTACTAGCCCCGCTCATCTAATTGGGGCTAAGTTTCATTGATATTTTGGAATTTATTGTATATTCTATTCTTTTTATCCTATATTATTTTCAGTTGCTTGGGGACAAGCAACAATTTAAGTTTGGTGTTGTGATGAGCGGATAATTTATACGCTTTTTGGCATTGTTTTTAAGTAGTTTTTAGTATGATTTAGTTAGTTTTTAGTATATTTTTATTAGTTTTTAAATAAAAATCACATTTCTGGACTTTACTATGAGTTTTTGTATTTTTCTATAATTTCAGGTATTTTTTGGCTGAAATTGAGGGACTTGAGGAAAAATCTGATTCAGAGGCTGAAGAAGGACTGCAGATGCTGTTGGATTCTGACCTCCCTGCACTCAAAGTAGATTTTCTGGAGCTGTAGAAACCCAATTGGCGCGCTCTTAATTGCGTTGGAAAGTAGACATCCAGGGCTTTCCATCAATATATAATAGTTCATACTTTGCTCAAGTTTTGACGATGTAAACTGGCGTTCAAACACCAACTTCCTGTCCTATTCTGAAGTTAAACGCCAGAAACAGGTTACAAACCAGAGTTAAACGCCACAAACAAGCTGAAACCTGGCATTTAACTCTAAGAAGAGTCTCTACACGTGAAAGCTTCAATGCTCAGCCCAAACACACACCAAGTGGGCCCCGGAAGTGGATTTCTGCACTATCTACACTTAGTTACTTATTTTCTGTAACTCTAGCTACTAGTTTAGTATAAAAACTACTTTTAGTGATTCATTTTCACATATTTTGGATAATTTTATGTTCAGAGATCACGTTTAGGGGGTGGGCCATTTGGTCATGCCTTGACCACTTTTAATTATGTATTTCTCAACGGTGGAGTTTCTACACCCTAGAGATTAAGGTGTGGAGCTCTGCTGTTCCTTATTAATTAATGCAAAGTACTATTATTTTTCTACTCAATTCAAGCTTATTCTTATTCCAAGATACTCACTCGTACTTCAACCTGATGAATGTGATGATCTGTGACACTCATCATCATTCTTGCATATGAATGCGTGCCTGACAACCACTTCCATTCTATCTGCAATAGCTTGAGTGTTTATCTCTTGGGCTCCTGATTCAGATCAGAGTCTTCGTGGTATAAGCTAGAATCAATTGGCAGCATTCTTGAGATCTGGAACATCTAAACCTTGTCTATGGTATTCTAAGTAGGATCTGGGATGGGATGACTGTGACGAGCTTTAAACTCACGAGTACTGGGCGTAGTGACAGACGCAAAAGGATCAACGGATCTTATTCCAGCATGAGTGAGAACCGACAGATGATTAGTCGTGCGGTGACAGCGCATTTGGACCATTTTCACTGAGAGGACGGACAGTAGCCAGTGACAACGGTGATCCCCCAACATACAGCTTGCCGTGGAAAGGAGTATGAAGGATTGAATGGAGGCAGTGGGAAAGCAGAGATTCAGAAGGAATAAAGCATCTCCATACGCTTATATGAAATTCTCACCAATGAATTACATAAGTATTTCTATCTTATTTTATGTTTATTTATATTTTAATTATCAAAATCCCATAACCATTTGAATATGCCTGACTGAGATTTACAAGATGACCATAGCTTGCTTTAAGCCGACAATCTCCGTGGAATCGACCCTTACTCACGTAAGGTTTATTACTTGGATGACCCAGTGCACTTGCTGGTTAGTTGTGCGGAGTTGTGAAAAGGAGTTGAGATTATAATCGTGCGCACCAAGTTTTTAGCGCCGTTGAGATCACAATTTCGTGCACCACATGCACACCCTCCATTTCCACCGTATACGATAAATCCCGACCATCCATTCTTTCACCACCTTTCATTATAAATAACCTTAATTTTGTTCGAACCTCACCCTTAAAGAACCACTTTCGTATCTTTATTCACCTCTTGTGTTCCTTTGATTCTAAGTCTCATTTTCATACATCTTCATTCAGCGACCCCTCACTTCTTATTTTCACTTAATCCTTCATCTATCCTTCTATCTTTCAGCAATACTCACAACTTCCCTTATACACTATATTCTCCATCTTTCTCTACATTTGTCTTTCTTTATTCGGCCCCTTGAAGCAAGCCAATGGCAGCATCATCAAGTTCAATAAGAAGAAAGGGAAGGGAACCGGTAGAGGAAATTCCTTTTGATAATTGGAAGTTTAAATCTCTGTTTCATGAAATACAACTCGGATGGATGGAACCAAAAGAAATCTTGCCCGAGTTAGCCTTCCAACTCCCAGACGATGAATGCCATGAGATAAAGGAGAAGATTGAAAGGAGTAGATGGGAACTTCTCACTGATCAGCTCACACGAGTAAATGCAACTCTTGTCAAGGAGTTTTATGCTAATGCGGTAAGGGAAGACTAGAAAAATGACACTCTGATGAGCGGATAATTTATACGCTTTTTGGCATTGTTTTTAGTATGTTTTTAGTATATTTTAGTTAGTTTTTATTATATTTTTATTAGTTTTTATTTAAAAATCACTTTTCTGGACTTTACTATGAGTTTGTGTGTTTTTCTATAATTTCAGGTATTTTCTGGCTGAAATTGAGGGACCTGAGCAAAAATCTTATTCAGAGGCTGAAAAAGGACTGCAGATGCTGTTGGATTCTGACCTCCCTGCACTCAAAGTGAATTTTCTGGAGCTACAGAAATCCAATTAGCACGCTTTCAATTGCGTTGGAAAGTAGACATCTTGGGCTTTCCATCAATATATAATAGTCTATACTTTTCCCGAGATTTGATGGCCCAAACAGGCGTTCCAAGTCAGCTCAAGAATTCTGGTGTCAAAACGCCAGAACTGGCATAAAAGCTGGAGTTAAACGCCCAAATTGGCACAGAAGCTGTCGTTTAACTCCAAGAAAAGTCTCTACACATGGAAGCTTCAATGCTCAACCCAAGCACATACCAAGCGGGCCCGGAAGAAGATTTCTGCATTAATTACTGATTTCTGTAACCCTAGGCTACTAGTTCTCTATAAATAGGACCTTTTGCTATTGTATTTTCAACTTGGTTCTTCTGGTTTCCTCTCTGGGGCCGAAGCCAATGACCACCATTATCACTTTTGTATTTTCAACGGTAGAGTTTCTACACACCATATTTTAAGGTGTGGAGCTCTGCTGTTCTTCATGAATTAATACAAGTACTATTGTTTTTCTACTCAACTCAAGTCTATTTCTTCTCCAAGATATTCATTCGCACCCAAGAACATGATGAATGTGATGATTATGTGACACTCATCACCATTCTCACCTATGAACGCATGACTGACAACCACTTCTGTTCTACATGCAAACAAGCTTGAATGTGTATCTCTTGGGTTTCTAATATGAGATTAGAACCTTCGTGGTATAGGCTAGAATTATTGGCGGCCATTCCTGAGATCCGGAATGTCTAAACCTTGTCTGTGGTATTCTGAGTAGGATCTGGGAAGGGATGATTGTAACAAGCTTCAAACTGGCAAGTGTTGGGCATGTGACAGATGCAAAAGGATCAATGGATCCTATTCCAACATGATCGAGAACCGACAGATGATTAGCCGTGCGGTGACAGCGTGCGTAGAACATTTTCACTGAGAGGACGGGACGTAGCCATTGACAACGGTGATACCCAACTTAAAGCTTGCCATGGAAAGGAGTATGAATGATTGGAAGAAGGCAATAGGAAAGCAGAGGTTCAAGAGGAACAAAGCATCTTCATACGCTTATCTAAAATTTCTACCAATGAATTACATAAGTATCTCTATCTTTACTTTATGTTTTATTCATATTTTAATTATCAATCCTCGATAACCATTTGAATCTGCCTGACTGAGATTTACAAGATGACCATAGCTTGCTTCAAGCCGACAATCTCCGTGGGATCAACCCTTACTCACGTAAGGTATTACTTGGACGACCCAGTGCACTTGCTGGTTAGTTGTGCGGAATTGTGACAAAGTGTGATTCACGTTTGAGAGATCCAAGTCTTTGGCGCCATTGTTGATGATCACAATTTCGTGCACCAAGTTTTTGGCGCCGTTGCCGGGGATTGTTCGAGTTTGGACAATTGACGATTCATCCTGTTGCTTAGATTAGGTACTTTTCTTTTTATTTTTTAGAATTTTTAAGAATGAATTCTAGAGTTTCAAGGTGATGTTCTTATCATCACAAAAGCTGATTAATTGTCATCAATTTAGTTGCTGAATGTAATGTCCTGCTGAAGCTTGGCTAACCATGTCTAATCTTTTTAGACTAAAGCTTTAGACTAACATTGCATGATTCCTGGAATTCTTATTAAAATTTTTGAATCTCTTTATTCTCTTTTCCATATGATTTTTGGAAAATCACAAAAAAATTTATAAAACCATAAAAATCAAAAATATTTTATGTTTCTTGTTTGAGTCTAGTATCAATTTTTAAGTTTGGTGTCTTGCATGCATTGTTTATTTGATCCTAGTTGCATTTTTTTTTGTTTCTCATCATTAAAAATTCAAAAATATTTTCAAAATTGTGTCTTTTCAAGTCAATAATATAGAGAATTGAAGATTCAAAACATTCAGCAGAGGAATTAAACAAAAAAAGCTGGGAGTTCAAAATGCCCAGTGAAGAAGGAAAACTGGCATTTAAACGCCAACCAGGGTACCTGGCTGGGTGTTTAACGCCCAAAAAGGTAGCATTTTGGGCGTTAAATGCTAGAATGGATACCATTCTGGGCGTTTAACGCCAGGATGACACTAGAGGGAATATTTTGTTTTTAATTCAAATTTTTTTCCAAATTTTCATAATTTTTCAAAATCAAATCTTTTTCAAATCATATCTTTTCAATCATATCTTTTCAAAATCAATTTCTTTTCAATATTTTTATTTATTACTATTTTCAAAAATCCTTGCTACAATTAGTGATTTAATTCAAAATTTTCAAGTTGTTACTTGCCTATTAAGAAAGGATCAAGTTTTAAATTCTAGAATCATATCTTCTAATTTCTTGTTAGTCAAGTAATCAACTTTAATTTAAAACTTTCTCTTTTTAATTTGATTTTCAATCATATCTTCTCAATCATATATTTTCAATCACATCTTTTTCAAAATTAATTTTCAATCATATCTTTTTAATTTCTAATTTCAAAATCTTTTTCAAAATCACTTAATTTCTTTCCCAATTTTAGTTTTCGAAAATCATCAATCAAATTTTCAAAATTTCTTTTAATTATTTTAAAAATCTTTTACTTTAATTTTGAAAATTCTTCCCCTCTTCTCACATCCTTCTATTTAAGGGACTAACACTCCTCCTCAAGGTGCAATTCGAACTCTATCCTTCTTGATAAGTTCAAATTCTCTTCTATCTACCTTCTCCTCCTATTCTTCTTTTCCTCTGACACCTCAAGGAATCTCTATACTGTAACATAGAGGATTCCATACTCTCTTATTCTCTTCTCTTTCATATGAGCAAGAGCAAAGACAAAGGCATCCTTGTTAAAGATGATCCTGAACCTAAAAGGACCTTGAAGAGAAAGCTAAGAGAAGCTAAAGCACAACTCTCTCTAGAGGGCCTAACAGAGCTCTTCAAGGAGGAAAAAGCCATGGCAACCGAAAATAACAATGCCAACAATGCAAGGAAGGTGCTTGGTGACTTTACTGCACCTACTCCCGACTTCTATGGGAGAAGCATCTCAATCCCTACCATTGGAGCAAACAACTTTGAGCTTAAGCCTCAATTAGTTTCTCTAATGCAACAGAATTGCAAGTTTCATGGACTTCCATTGGAAGATCCTCATCAGTTCTTAGCTGAATTCTTGCAAATCTATGACACTGTCAAGACCAATGGGGTTGATCCTGAGGTCTACAGACTTATGCTCTTCCCTTTTGCTGTAAGAGACAAAGCTAGGACATGGTTGGATTCACAACCCAAAAAAAGCCTGAACTCTTGGGAAAAGCTAGTCAATGCCTTCTTGGTAAAGTTCTTTCCACCTCAAAAATTGAGCAAACTTAGAGTGGAAGTCCAAACCTTCAGACAGAAGGAAGGAGAATCCCTCTATGAAGCTTGGGAAAGATACAAGCAATTGATCAGAAGGTGTCCTCCTGACATGCTTTCTGAATGGAGCATCATAGGTGTCTTCTATGATGGTCTATCTGAACTGTCCAAGATGTCATTGGATAGCTCTGCTGGAAGATCTCTTCATCTGAAGAAGACGCCTGCAGAAGCTCAGGAACTCATTGAGATGGTTGCAAATAACCAATTCATGTACACTTCTGAAAGGAACCCTGTGAATAATGGGACAAATCAGAAGAAAGGAGTTCTTGAGATTGATACTCTAAATGCCATACTGACTCAGAATAAAATATTGACTCAGCAAGTCAATATGATTTCTCAAAGTCTGTCTGGAATGCAAGCTGCACCAGGCAGTACTAAGGAAGCTTCCCCTGAAGAAGAAGCTTATGATCCTGAGAACCCAGCAATGGAAGAGGTGAATTACATGGGAGATTCCTATGGAAACACCTATAATCCTTCATGGAGAAATCATCCAAATCTCTCATGGAAGGACCAACAGAGGCCTCAACAAGGATTCAATAACAATAATGATGAAAGAAACAGGTTTAGCAATAGCAAGCCTTTTCCATCATCTTCTCAGCAATAGACAGAGGATTCTAAGCAGAGCCACTCTAACTTAGCAACCATAGTCTCTGATCTAATTAAAACAACTCAAAGTTTCATGACTGAAACAAGGTCCTCCATTAGAAATTTGGAGGCACAAGTGGGTCAGCTGAGTAAGAAAGTTACTGAATTCCCTCCTAGTACTCTCCCAAGCAATACAGAAGAGAATCCAAAAAGAGAGTACAAGGCCATAACCACATCTCACATGGCTGAACTTGGAGAGGAGGAAGAGGTAGTGATTTCCACTGAGGAAGACCTCAATGGGCGTCCACTGGCCTCCATGGAGTTCCCTGATGAGGAACCATGGGAATCTGAGGCTCACACAGAGACCATAGAGATCCCATTGAATTTACTCTTGCCATTCATGAGCTCTAATGAGTATTCTTCCTCTGAAGAGGATGAAGATGTTACTGAAGAGCAAGTTGCTAAGTATCTTGGAGCAATCATAAGGCTAAATGCCAAGTTATTTTGTAATGAGACTTGGGAGGATGAACCTCCATTGCTCATCAAAGAACTGGATGACTTGACCAGGCAGAAATTACCTCTGAAGAAACAAGATCCTGGAAAGTTCTCAATACCTTGTACCATAGGCACCATGACCTTTGAGAAAGCTCTGTGTGACCTAGGGTCAAGTATAAACCTCATGCCTCTCTCTGTAATAGAGAAGCTAGGGATCATATAGGTACAAGCTGCAAGAATCTCACTGGAGATGGCAGACAATTCAAAGAAACAGGCTTATGGACTTGTAGAGAATGTCTTGGTAAAGGTTGAAGGCCACTACATCCCTGCTGATTTCATAATCCTAGAGACTGGGAAGTGTTTGGATGAATCCATCATCCTTGGCAGACCCTTCCTAGCCACAGCAAAAGCTGTAATTGATGTTGACAGACGAGAATTGATCATTCAAGTGAATGAAGACTCCCTTGTGTTTAAAGCTCAAGGATATCCCTCTGTAACCATGGAGAGGAAGCATGAAGAGCTTCTCTCAATACAGAGTCAGACAGAGCCCCCACAGTCAAACTCTAAGTTTGGTGTTGGGAGGCCACAACCAAACTTTAAGTTTGGTGTTGAACCCCCACATTCAAACTCTAAGTTTGGTGTTGGGAGGTTCCAACATTGCTCTGAACATCTATGAGGCTCCATGAGAGTCCACTATCAAGCTATTGACATTAAAGAAGCGCTTGTTGGGAGGCAACCCAATCTTTACTTATCTATGTTAAATTTCTATTTTCTATTGTTATTTTATGTTTTCTGTAGGTTGATGATCATGTGAAGTCACATAAGCAATTGAGAAAGCAAAAACAGAAGGAAAAACAGTATTAAAAACAGAACACCCTGGAGGAGAAACTTACTGGCGTTTAAACGCCAGTAAGGGTAGCAGAATGGGCGTTAAACGCCCAGTCTGGCACCATTATGGGCATTTAACGCCAGAAAAGGTACACCAGACTGGCGTTTAACGCCAGAAATGGGCAAGAAGCTGGCGTTAAATGCCAGAAATGGGCAGCAACCTGGTGTTTAACGCCAGGATTGGCAGAAAGGGGCGTTTTGCACGCCACTTGGTGCAGGGATGAGATATCCTTGACACCTCAGGATCTGTGGACCCCACAAGATCCCCACCTACCCCACCTCTCTTTCTCTTCTTTACCCATTCACCAATCACCTCAATACCTCTTCCCCAAAACCCCTCACCTATCAAATCCCACCATTCTCTTCACCACTCACATCTATCCTTCATAAAGCCCCACCTACCTCACCATTCAAATTCAAACCACTTTCCCTCCCAAACCCACCCATAATGGCCGAACTATACCCCCCTCCCTCTCCACTCCTATATAAACCCATCTTTACTCCTTCATTTTCACACAACCTAAACACTACTTCTCCCCCTTGGCCGAAACACAAAGCCCCCTCCATCTCCTTTATTTCTTCTTCTTCTACTTTCTTCTTTCTTCTTTTGCTCGAGGACAAGCAAACCTTCTAAGTTTGGTGTGGTAAAAGCTAAAGCTTTTTGTTTTTCCATAACCATTAATGGCACCAAAGGCCGGAGAAACCTCTAGAAAGCGGAAAAGGAAGGCAAAAGCTTCCACCTCCGAGTCATGGGAGATGGAGAGATTCATCTCAAGGGTGCATTGACATTAGGATTTTTGCCAGTAAAGAATTTCATAAAAACAGTCGCGTTGTAGATATAGTCTCTAAACCGACAGAAATTCCTTCGTACAAACGTTTTGGTTGTCACAAGTAACAAATCCCTTTAAAATTGATAACCGAGTATTTAAACATCGGGTCGTCTTCTCAAGGAATTGCAGGGAGGTATGTTCTTATTATTGGTTATGAGTTTGTAAATTAGGGTTTAGGAAGTAAAGTGGGAATATGTTATATGACAAATAAAATAAAATAAACTCTTGGCAAAGTATGAAGAACTGGAAATCCTGTCCTTGTTATCCTTATCAGATGTGATGAGAATTGGATTTTAATCCCACTTAGTTAACTCAAGTGGACTAATTAGCTTGATCCTCAAGTCCTAGTCAATCCCTGTGGGAGGACTAGCTTTAGAGAGATCTAGATCAAGTAGAATCTGCCAATTTCAACCACTTCTGAGTTTGACAACTCAAGTGTTACCAATTACCTAACCAAAGCCAAAAGGAAGAAAATATCTAAATTAAATTAAAAGCATTAATATAAATAAAGCAAAGCGATCTTAAATCTGAAATACCTCAAATAATATTAAATAAAATATGCAGATCTTAACATGAAAAGTTCATAAGCCAATTGGGCAACATATCTAATACAAGCATTGAAGCATCTGAAAGTAAAAAGAGGAATATAAAGTAAAAGGAATATTAAACCTGGGATTCAGAGTCACTCCTAAAACAAAGAGAAATCCTAAATCCTAATCCTAAGAGAGAGGAGAGAACCTCTCTCTCTAAAAACTACATCTACTCCTAAAATTGTGAATTTGAGAGCCTCCCCTAAATGGATGCATTCCCCCCACTTTATAGCCTCTAATCTGTGTTTTTTGGGCCGCAAACTGGGTCAGAAATAGCCCAGAATTCGCTGGTTGCGAATTCACATGCGCTGATTTCCATCACTGCGATGCGGCCGCATAGATCACGCGGTCCCGTCGCCTAGCGTCAGAGTAACTATAGCATCTTATATATCAAATCGAAGCCCCGGACGTTAGCTTTCCAACGCAACTGGAACCGCGTCGTTTGGACCTCTGTAGCTAAAGTTATAGCTGTTTGAGTCCGAAGAGGTCAGGCTGGATAGCTTAGCAATTTCTCCAACTTCTTGTATTCCTTCCACTTTTGCATGCTTCCTTTCCATCCTTTAAGACATTCTTGTCCTATAATCTCTGAAATCACTTAACACACATCAAGGCATCTAATGGTAATAAGAGAGGATTTAAACATAGGGAACTTTAAGGCCAAAGAAGCATGTTTTCAATCAAAGCACATAATTAGGAAGGCAAATGTAAAACCATGCAAATAGTATGAATAAGTAGGTAAAGAGTTGATAAAATCCACTCAATTAAGCACAAGATAAACCATGAAATAGTGGTTTATCATGCATCAAGACCACTTCTATGAAGTTGTGGCCAAGAAGAAGGTGATCCCCGATGTCCCTTTCAAACTCAAAAAGGGTGAATATCCAGAGATCCGACATGAGATTCGAAGAAGAGGTTGGAAAGTTCTCACCAACCCCATTCAACAAGTCGGAATCTTAATGGTTCAAGAGTTCTATGCCAATGCATGGATCACCAAGAACCATGATCAAAGTGTGAACCCGGACCCAAAGAATTGGCTTACAATGGTTCGGGAAAAATGCTTAGATTTTAGTCCGGAGAATCTAAGGTTGGCATTGAACTTGCCCATGATGCAAGGAGATGCACACCCCTACACTAGAAGGGCCGACTTTGATCAAAGGTTGGACCATGTCCTCATAGACATCTGTGAAGAGGGAGCTCAATGGAAGAGAGATTCAAGAGGGAAGCCGGTTCAACTAAGAAGGCATGACCTCAAGCCCGTGGCTAGGGGATGGTTGGAGTTCATCCAACGCTCAATCATTCCCACTAGCAACCGGTCTGAAGGACTCTAGCAAAAAAGAATGTGCTTAAGAGCTCTAATTGAGGACTCTAGCAAAGCTGAGTCACAATCTGAAAAGGTTCACCCAGTTATGTGTCTGTGGCATTTATGTATCCGGTGGTAATACTGGAAAACAATATGCTTAGGGTCACGGCCAAGACTCATAAAGTAGTTGTGTTCAAGAATCAACATACTTAACTAGGAGAATCAATAACATTATCTGGATTCTGAGTTCCTATAGAAGCCAATCATTTTGATCTTCAAAGGATAAAGTGAAATGCCAAAACTGTTCAGAATCAAAAAGTTAAAAGCCCCGCTCATCTAATTAATACTGATCTTCATAGATGTTTTTGAAATTCATTGTATATTCTCTTCTTTTTATCCTATTTGATTTTTAGTTACTTGGGGACAAGCAATAATTTAAGTTTGGTGTTGTATGAGTGGATAATTTATACGCTTTTTGGCATTATTTTTAGTATGTTTTTAGTATATTTTAGTTAGTTTTTATTATATTTTTATTAGTTTTTATTTAAAAATCACTTTTTTGGACTTTACTATGAGTTTGTGTGTTTTTCTGTGATTTCAGGTATTTTTTGGCTGAAATTGAGGGACCTGAGCAAAAATCTGTTTCAGAGGCTGAAAAAGGACTGCAGATGCTGTTGGATTATGACCTTCCTGCACTTGAAGTGGATTTTCTGGAGCTACAGAAGCCCAATTGGCGCACTCTCAGTTGCGTTGGAAAGTAGATATCCTGGGCTTTTTAGCAATATATAATAGTCCATACTTTGCCCAAGATTTGATGGCTCAAATAGGCGTTCCAAGTCAGCTCAAGAATTCTGGCGTCAAAACACCAGAACTGGCATAAAAGCTGGAGTTAAACGCCCAAACTGGCACCTATTTAGTTGTAATTTGTTTTAAATTTCATTTTCATTTTAAAAATGCCTATAAATAGGCATCTATTTCATTTTATTAAGGGAGCTCGAGGAGACAAAAAGTTGGCTCCACTAGGGAGCATTGGCATTAGAGAGCTCTCTCTCTCTTTAGTTTTCTTTTCTTTGTTTTTGAGTCTTGGGTGGAGAATTGAAGGTGTTCTGTTTCATTCTCCCTCTGAGATTTCTCTCTGTTTACTTGTTGCATAATTTGAAGGAATTGTGATTTGGATCTAAATTGTCTTTACTACTTTCTTCTTTATTTTCTTCTGCAATTATCCTCTGTTGGATCAAGAAAAGAATTGAGATCTAGACTTGTTCTCTAGTCTCATCCAACCCCTGAGATCTTCAATTTTTCTTTAGCTATTGCAATTGAGCATGCATTTCACTTTTTGTTTGGTTCCTCAATTCAGTTTACATTAAGCTTGCTGCAAATCTCATTTACATTTCCTGCATAATTTTAAATTCCTCTGCAATTGCTCTAAATTCTGATTCACTGCAATTTTGTTTCTCTATTTACATTGCTCTCAGTTTACTTTTCAGCAATTTAAGCTTTCTGCAAGAGTTCTAAGTCTTGATCTATTGCTTTCTTTAATTTCCAGCACCCACTCCCCTTTAATTTCATGCAATTTACATTTCTTGTCATTTAAGATTTTGTCAATTTACATTTCTTGCTCTTTAAGTTTCTGTCCAATTTACTTTCTGCAACTTTAAATTCATTGTCCTTTACTTTCTGTTGGTTACAATTTCACACAATTCACTTCAATGTTAGCTTGACTAAACTAATCACCCACTAAAGTTGCTTGATCCATCAATCCCTGTGGGATCGACCTCACTCACGTGAGTTTTACTACTTGATGCGACTCGGTATACTTGCCGGTTAGATTTAGGTGTTTTGGAAATTCGTTTTTCCGCAAAAGCACCATCAAGTTTTTGGCGCCGTTGCCGGGGATTGATTTAGATCAACAATGATTAAGTGGGTGAGAAGTCTAGATTAAGCATTTTCTTTGTTTTTGTTCTTGAAACCAAGGTGTTTGTGTTTTTGCCTCACTAAGCAAATATCATCTGAAACATGAATTTCAATTTTATTTGGTGTTGTGTTTTACAAAATTCAAATGGAGTTCAACTCATCTTATGATCAAACAAATTTTATGGGATATTACCCACCATCACCAATCTCTAATGGTGGCTGGGAATATCACCAAGAGAATACACATTCTGAGCACTCCAATTCATGGAGACTTGCTTCAGAGACACAAGATGAGCAAGAAAATCATATGGGATACCAACCATCACCACAAAATGATTCATATCATTATCCTCATGGTGGATGGAAGCATCACCAAAGAATGGAAGAGCATCCACCCTCACGTCCCAGTTTCTCATTTGAAAGTTCTTCATCACTTGATTATGCCTCAACACAAAGTTTCCTCCAAAATTCATACAAGTCACCCCATCAATCACACAACTCATTCCACACCCCTCAACACAACTTCACCACAACACATCCATGTCACCAAAATTTCTCTCAACCTTCATCTCTTGAACCAACAGATGAGGATTACCTTCAAGCCATTGAAATACATAGAAAACTAGTGGAAAGATACACAAAATCCCCATCCTGGAAAGAAATTGTCTTCAAGAAGATGAATGGGCCCTTAGAGCAAACAAAGGGGAATTTAGAACCATCAAACAGTGAGGAAGAAGACCAATTTGTGAGTGAGAAAGTGGAAGAGCAAGAAGAGGAGGCTACTGCATCAAGTGAACTTCCAATGAAGAATGAGGTGGTTGAAAATGAAACTGCACTTGAGGTAACAAAGGAACATTCACAACCCTCACAAACTTCCCTTGAATCTGTGATCGAAAAATATGAAGAAGAGATGAAGAAATCTTGGGAAGAACAACAAACCTCCTCCATAAAAGAACTATTAAGTCAAATGTTGGGTGCAAAGAAAGGAGTGGAGGAGCAAGAAAGTGAGAAACACAATCAAGAGAATTCACACTCAAGTGAAGCAGAGAAGCACATGAAGGAAGAGCCTATTGAACCACCATTGCAAGGAATTCTTGATGAAGACAAAACTCCAATAATCACACAGCAACCAAGACTTGGATTCAAGAAAGTGAAGGCAATTAACAAAAGCATCGAGAAGAGGATTGTGACCAAGCTACAAAGGACAATATTCATGAAGAAAAGAAGGTCAACTACAAGCAATCCTCCCCCTGATCCAGCAAGCAAGCTCAATCAAGCCATTAACAAAAGAAAGCTTGCTGAGGAGAGACCAAGACAGGGGGCAATAGCTGAATCTTCTCCTCCTTTGAGGTCATTCCTCTTAACAAACTGGAAGAAGACGAAGAAAGTAAAGAACAACATGCCAACAGTAGGTAACGTTTCTCTTCTATGCTTTGTTCTTTTTCTTTACTTTGTTTAAATTCAATAAAATAGCATATGGTTACATTCTAAGTTTGGTGTTGCCTTGCAACAAATTGTTTTCAATCTTTTTGGATGATTACATCAAATCAAAAAAATGAAAGTGACACACCAAGATTCTAAGTTTGGTGTGCCACTTATTTTTCTATGCAAATCATTCAGCAACACCACTTGTTTGCATAATCATAATGTTCTTTGCATTGTTATCTTTCTTTTAGTGAGACAATTTTAGTTTTCTCTTTGTTTTTAGTCATCCCCTTGTTTTAAATGCTTTCTTTTACTTACTATGTTTGTTAATACACTACCAAGAGAGCTTTATTCATGATAGATTCTTGGCTTGGTGATTGTATTTAACATATAACAGTTTCTTTTGTTTAGTTCTATTTCAAATAAATTGACATGTAGTTGCATTCTAAGTTTGGTGTTGATATGCAACAAAATTTGCTTCCAATCTTTACTAGATACTTGTATTCATTCCAGGTGAAAGTGTCACACTAAGTTTGGTGTGCCACTTATCTTTTATGCAATGTATTATGCTCACCTTCTTATGTTTGCAATCACAATGTCTCTGTTCCTCTGTGCCTTCATATCTTTAATTTTGCTTGCTTAAAACACATGTGCTACTAACATTTCATTGTATAAGACATTCATGATCCATCTTAGCCCCATAGCCATTGTTCTAATTGTTGCTTGAGGATGAGCAAGCATTCTAAGTTTGGCAAGGGAAGGAGGAAGAATAGAGGAAAAAGGACAACAATAATGAAGATGAACTACAAGGTTGTAGAGTTCCTTTTCTCCTCATTTGTTTCAAGCACTATAAACTGCATGATTGTCTTTACCTTCTTTGTATGCATGTGTGTATGAAAAGGCATAGTTTGATTTCTAAATTGCAACATGGTGCTGTGCCATTATGATTACCAACTTGAGTTTTGTGAATTCAAAAGCAGTAAAGCATCATGATCATAAACAAACAAGGAATTAAAGAAGAGTTTAGCATGTGCATACAAGTATTGGAAAGCTAGTATGATTAATTGTTGCTCAATTGCATTGGATTTTATTTAATTGAAGTTTTTATCTAGAACATTTTGTGAAATCTTTTGAAAATCATGAAAACCTTGAAGAGGCAAATACAATTAAAGCAAGAAAAGAAAAAGGGAAAGAATGAGAAAGCTGAAGGCTCTGAGTACCAATGGCAATTTGTTTGTTAAGTACTTGTGGTGTTTATGTATCAAGCCAAATGCTTGAAAACAAAACACTTAGAAGTCAAGGTTAGGCTCAAAGTGCAAAAGCACTCCCTCAAAGCTCAAGGCTCTGAGCATCAATGATTAGAGAGTCAAGAAAAGAAAAGAAAAATGAGCTTAATGAAGTCCTCTAATCAAATGCTTGTGGTGCTTATGTATCAAGTGGTAATACTTGAAAACAAAGCATTTAGAAGTCGTAGCTTTGTTATCAACTCATGGGGCAAAGCACCCAAAAGGAGAAGCTAAATAAGAAAATCAAAAGCTTGTTTCAAGGAAGAAATATAAGAGAAAGATTTCATAAATTGAGCTAGATGGAAGCATCAATCATTTATATTTCTTTTGTGATTGTAGCATGCTTAGAAAACTAGCTTACCATGAACATTGAGTTGCTATTCTTCTTGCCTTGGATTGTCAATCTTTATTGCATGATTCTTTTCTTGCTTGGGGACAAGCAAGGTTTAAGTTTGGTGTTGTGATGACATGTCACCATGTCATGTTTTTCTATGCTTTTTCCTTTGTTTTCAATAGGTTTTATGCACTTTCTTGAGCCATAAGCAAGCCAATTGGGTAGATTTCCATGTTTCCTTTGATTCAATCAACCATGGATGAATTAATGCAATTTCATGAGATTTTGTGCTATAATTGTCATATATTATGAAAGAATAACAAACTCATGATTTTGAGCAAAGCTTTGATGTGTTTGGTTGATTGATGATAGGTGAAAAGAGTTTTGAAGAAGGTTGAAGGAAGAATGAATGGCTAGGAGCAAGAGAGAACAAAAAGCTTGAGCAAAAGTTTGACCTCAAACTTTAGCTCAAACTTTTGGAAGAAGTTGAATACACTCCAGAGGAAAAAAGCTTGAGCAAAAGTTTGCCTCAAACTTTAGCTCAAACTTTTGGGAGAAAAGCTTGAGCCAACATTTGCCTCAAACTTTTTGGCAAACGTTGGCATCACAAAATCAATACCCTGGAGGAAAAAGCTTGCGCCAACGTTTGAGGTCAAACTTTTGCTCAAACGTTGGCGCCACACCAACATACCCAGGGGAGAAAAAGCTTGCGCCAACGTTTGCCTCAAACTTTTTGGCAAACGTTGGCGCCACAACAGCCTGAAGGGGTATACTTCCAACAAGAATAACTTGAGCTACAGAGCTCCAAATGAGGTGATTCAAAAAGCAATGGAAAGTAGGAATCGAGAGATTTCCAAGCATATATGGCACTGCATGGTGGACACTAAAAGTGAGGGAGAAAACTGCCCCGCAATGAGCATAAATGAACATGGTGGCAACCTGCAGTGAGGCCAAATGAACTCTGCACCTTCGACGGAGTATAACTCAAGCTGTAGAGCTCCAAATGATGTGCTTTCAATGGCATTGGAAAGTAGACATTCAGGGCTTTCCAACAATATATAATAGTATGGGGTGGACAATACGTTTGAGCCTCCGGAACTGGCATTTTCGACCACGTTTGAGGCAAACTTTACCTCAAACGCTGCATACCAAAGCCAGCGACCCTGTCCTCTTCAAAGGAGCATAACTTGAGTTGTAGATCTCCAATTGAGGTGATTCCAATTGGGTTAGAAATCGGACATTCAGAGCTTTTCAACCATATATAATAGTCTATAGTGGGAATGAAATTTGCAACGTTGACAAGCAGACAAAGTAGCACCCCAAGAGGCACACAAGGTGATCCACGTTTGGCTTAAAGTTTGACCTCAAACTTTAGCTCAAACGTGGATAGCAGTAAAAGGGGGTGGCTGGTATAAAAAGCTTGAGAAAAAGTTTGCCTCAAACTTTTACTCAAGCTTTAATGGTTCATGGCCCGGTTCACAAGTGGGTTTCTTTCCAACTCCAAGAGCAATCAACAGAGGCTTTTGTCAACCCAATTCCATCAAGAGCAAGGGCACAATTGATACCACTCAAAGGCACAAGAGATAGTTAGAATAGAAATATCATTTTAGTTGTAATTTGTTTTGAATTTCATTTTCATTTTAAAAATGCCTATAAATAGGCATCTGTTTCATTTTATTAAGGGAGCTCGAGGAGAAAACAAGTTGGCTCCACTAGGGAGCATTGGCATTAGAGAGCTCTCTCTCTCTTTAGTTTTCTTTTCTTTGTTTTTGAGTCTTGGGTGGAGAATTGAAGGTGTTCTGTTTCATTCTCCCTCTGAGATTTCTCTCTGTTTACTTGTTGCATAATTTGAAGGAATTGTGATTTGGATCTAAATTGTCTTTACTGCTTTCTTCTCTATTTTCTTCTGCAATTATCCTCTGTTGGATCAAGGAAGGAATTGAGATCTAGACTTGTTCTCTAGTCTCATCCAACCCCTAAGATCTTCAATTTTTCTTTAGCTATTGCAATTGTGCATGCATTTCACTTTTTGTTTGGTTCCTCAATTCAGTTTACATTAAGCTTGCTGCAAATCTCATTTACATTTCCTGCACAATTTTAAATTCCTCTGCAATTGCTCTAAATTCTGATTCACTGCAATTTTGTTTCTCTATTTACATTGCTCTCAGTTTACTTTTCAGCAATTTAAGCTTTCTGCAAGAGGTCTAAGTCTTGATCTATTGCTTTCTTTAATTTCCAGCACCCACTCCCCTTTAATTTCATGCAATTTACATTTCTTGTCATTTAAGATTTTGTCAATTTACATTTCTTGCTCTTTAAGTTTCTGTCCAATTTACTTTCTGCAACTTTAAATTCATTGTCCTTTACTTTCTGTTGGTTACAATTTCACACAATTCACTTCAATGTTAGCTTGACTAAACTAATCACCCACTAAAGTTGCTTGATCCATCAATCCCTGTGGGATCGACCTCACTCACGTGAGTTTTACTACTTGATGCGACTCGGTATACTTGCCTGTTAGATTTGTGTGTTTGGAATTCGTTCGTTTTCCGAAAATACACATAAGTTCATTGTATAATGACTGAAGGGGAAATAAGAGCTTATGAGATCATAGCAAAAGGTATTCAAGAGACAGCAGAGAAGAGTGATCCAGATACTTGGCTATACTATCCTAGTACCATCCTACGCTTATGTAAGAAAGCTAAAGTGGTGTTTGAGGATCAGGACCTAAAATGGGTGTCGGTTGGCAAGCCAATCACCCCTCAAAGGATGGCATATGTGACAGCTGCTCAAAATTAGAGAAGGCCTCAAAGAAGGAAGAGGGTAGAACAATAAGAAGTGGAGCATCAAGAAAGAGAACAACAAGAAGAAGAACAAGCCCCAGCCACCTTAGATATGAGACAAATCCAAGAAGCCATTGATGGTCTATCAAGGCAATATTTGGAAAGTCAAGAATAACAAATGAACGTCCAACTCCAGCTAATAGATCAACAAAGGGAGTTGTATATGCAACTAATGGAGCAACAAAAAGAGCATTACTCCCAACTCTCTCAGTCCATCCACCAAGTAACCGAAAGGCAAGTCCATCAAGAGAAGCATATGCAAGAGCTCACCCAATGCCAATTTGCTCAAATGAAAGCACTCAATGAGTTCAATGTTCTCAATGAAGGAAGACAAATAAATAGAACTGATTATGACATGAATGCTCAAGCTAAGCTCAATTACTTGGTTGGGTAGATGCCTAATTTACACCCGACAATCCAAAAGTATGATGCAGTTTATGAGGAGCTAAGGGAAAAGGAAGAAGGAAGAGTAAAGCGCCATGAAAAGGCATTGAGAAAGAGGACGAAAAATGCTGGATTTTGGAAAAGGCTAAGGGAAAAACAAAGAGAGCAAGGAGATATAAGCAATCCACAGGAGGGAACCCAAGAAGAAGAGAAAAAGTAGAAGAAGAAGGAAAAGCAAGCTAAAGAATAAAAAGTGGTGGAGATCTTTTTATTAAATAAGGAAGTGCATGTATGAAACAGAACATGCCTCCACATTTAGTTCATTTTAATTAAAGTTATTTGGATTCTGTTTGTTTTCATGATATTTTTTATTGCAAGTTTAATGCCTTTATCACCTCACCTTGCTTGAATTGTATGCTTTGTTTCCTAAGTTTCAATAAAAGAAAATGTCATGAAGTAGAGAAGAGTAAAAGTCCAGTTTGGTAGAAGATTGAATAAAATCCCTAAGTTATGTGGTGGTACATGCTTGAGTACTTAGTAAGTTCACAAATAAAATGGAAGGGTAGAATGTTCCCTTAAGTATAGGCTTAGTGTGCATTTTATGAAACCTTGTGAATAAAAGATCCTTGCAAAAAGAACGAAAAAGAAAAAGAAGAATGAAGAAAAAAGAGAACAATGAATATGCTAGGCACTAATAGCTTGACCCTAAAGATATATGCCTGTGATGCTTTAGTACAAGGATATGCTTGGATGATTAGGTTCTAAGAAGTGCTTCATCACCTGATAACTTGGGATAACTAACCCGGGATTATCAAAGAAAAGTCCATTATCAAGAGTAACCTTGCTACAAAGCATTTAGCAACCCAAAGAGGTGCTGGGCATCAATGTCTCAATGTTAAATTGCAAGTCAAGTGCCTATGGTGTGTATGTGTTGAGGAGAGGTTTGAGTTAGTAAGTCCTGAGAAGTGCTTCAACACCTAACACCTTGAACCAACTGGGTCAGGAGTGGTGACTGAAAGCTTATTCAACTATTCTACCTTCCCAACACGGTTGTAAGCTTCTATAACACCATTTTAAGACTTTTAGGCCTATTTTTGAGTATTAAAACATGGGATATAACTTAAGGGTTCTAGTAGATGAATTTATGATAAATTAGAAAACGGAGGCCTAGGTTTCTGGTTTTTCAACTATTCTACCTTCCCAACACGGTTGTAAGCTTCTATAACACCATTTTAAGACTTTTAGGCCTAGTTTTGAGTATTAAAACATGGGATATAACTTAAGGGTTCTAGTAGATGATTTTATGATAAATTAGAAAATGGAGGCCTAGGTTTCTGGTGTACTGAGAATGGGTTAGGTGGAGATTATAGAAGAATTGGTATATGAGATGAAAACTGAGGAACTATGAGTTCGGAATGGAAATCATGAATTGAGAACGGTTGAGATGAGTCGAGGACTCGAAGAGAAATGATGATATTGATGAATATTGAGAATTGATAACCAAAAGTGATTTGAGATGAGGAATGGTAATGTCTGGTGATGATTTGATGATGAAGAAATGATTGGATTATATGAGAGTGTGCGGAGCCTATATCTCTGGCGTAGCAGATTGTTCTGCTGAATGACTATTTGTTATTGAGAGTGTGCGGAGCCTATATCTCCAGCGTGACAGATGTTTCTGCTACATGATTTGTTGGATGTTGAGAGTGTGCGGGGCCTATATCCCCGGCATAGCAGATTATGAGTTCGGAATGGAAATCATGAATTGAGGACGGTTGAGATGAGTCGAGGACTCGAAGAAAAATGATGATATTGATGAATATTGAGAATTGATAACCAAAAGTGATTTGAGATGAGGAATGGTAATGTCTGGTGATGATTTGATGATGAGAAAACGATTGGATTATATGAGAGTGTGCGGAGCCTATATCTCCGGCATAGCAGATTGTTCTGCTGCATGACTATTTGTTGTTGAGAGTGTGCGGAGCCTAAACCTCCGACGTGACAGATGTGTTCTGCCGTATGATTTGTTAGATGTTGAGAGTGTGCGGGGCCTATATCCCCGGTGTAGCAGATTGTTCTACTGCATGATTTGTTGTGGTTGGTTCCTTCTCTGCTGCAGGAAGTATGCGGGGCCTATATCCCAGCGTAGTAGACTTCCTATTACATGAATGTGCAGGGCACTATATCTCTGGCATAGCAGAAGCACTGCTGCATGAGTGTGCAGGGCACTATATCCATGGCATGGCAGAAAAGGCTACATCCGGGAGGATGTGTCGGGTTGGCATTTACGGACCGACAAGTGATATCACGAGCCAATAGGATAGACATTCATCATAGGCATCTCTTATGTGCTTGTTTGCTTTGATTAGTTGAGTTTGCCTAAATGTATAATATGCTTACTTGCTTCTTGAATTACCTGTTATATATTTGAATATTACCTGCGTTTTACTTGCTTGTATTATCTGTGTTTGTATGGACTTTGAGGAGGTTAGGTAGGCGGTGGCGATGTGATCGCACAGAGGGTAGGATGGCGAAGGCTGTGGGACAGCGGTGAATTGTTTAGTTAGTAATCCCTTAAGATAGATTTCCCTCTATATGCTATTAAGGTTTTAAGTCAGGATAAGATTTATGTATATATGCTTTATGGTTTTAATATGCTTTAAGATGAAATATTGTGATGGATATAGAGCTTAGGATTGCCTTCAGCGTCCCGAGGTCTTATATCCTACATCACTGGGCATTGTTACCATACTGAGAACCCCCAGTTCTCATACCATATTTCTGTTGTATTTTTTAGATGCAGGTCGCAACCCACCTCGGTGAGTTGCTTTGGATGGTGACAGAAGCGGAGGATCTTGGATTCTTTTGGAGTCTTTTTGGTTTATCTTATTTATACATCTCTCCTTTTGTATTTTGTCTTTGCCTAAAGGCTTGTATTATGAGAGAAAAACTTGTATAAGCTGTTTTTAAACTGTCAGGTTTCTGTATGTTTCTGTATACTTGTATATGGCTAGCCAGCTTAAACTCCGCGAGCCGTGGCTAGATCCTTATGATATCATACTACTATCTTTTGATATATTTTATCCGTACCTTGTGTTTTAAGCTAGTAGATTTGTTAGTACATTTTGCGCCTTTCAAATCCAAAATTTGAGCTATATCTTTCATCAGGCTTCTAGATTATACTATTCCTTCTATATATATTATGTACGAGCTTAGAACTATCGTAATCTCTAATTAATGTTTGCTTTACGTCGCGAGGTAAGGCTTAGACTAATTAGGGTGTTACAAACCCAACCTCCAAGGTCCAAATTCAAGTTCCCAACACCACCAATTTGCCTCAAAAACTCATAATTCAATCTAATACCATATAAATATCACTAAGTCAACATAGGGTTTGTTATAACAATAATTTTATAAGAGTTAGAGGCTTCTCACCTTATGATAAATCCCATTTCTAGGGTTTATCTTGTACTTAATTTAAGGGATTTTATGACCTTTTACCCACATTTATTCAATGAAATAGCATGGTTTCATGATTGTCTCCTAATTTGTACTTAAGTGTGAAAACATGCTTTTTAGGCCCTTAATTGCTAATTTTGATTCACCTTTAATTCCACTAGATGCCTTGATATGTTTGTTAGTGAATTCAGGATGGAAAGGCTAGGAATGGATCAAAGGGATGGAGAGGAAAAGCATGCAAGAGGAGAACTCATGAAGAAACAAGGATTTGGGATGCTAAGATCGACGCGCAAGCGCAGCAAACGCGCACGCGTGGAAATTGACGTCGCAAGGCGATGCGTACGTGTACATGATGCATACGCGTGGATAGCAATTTGTCAAGTGACGCGTACGCGTGACCCACGCGCACGCGTCGGTGCTCGCATGTGATCCACTTAAACTGAATCCGCTGGGGGCTATTTTTGGGCTTCCCAGGCCTAGATCCAACTCATTTCTGATGCTATTTAACCCAAGGAATGAAGAGGGATCAACAATCTAATGACCAATCTAGTCATAGCTTTAGTTTAGTTTAGTTTGGGAGGGAAAGTTAGTTTCTAGGGAGAGAAGCTCTCTCTTCTCTCAAGAATTACACTACAAAAAAAAGAGTTTAAAATGGCATTTATATTACAGCAGTTTTAAAGAACCGCCGTAATATCCAGACATTATGGCATTTTTGGTTGTTGCCTTAATTAATTGTGTAGTTGATGGCGGTTCTAGTGATTATGGCAGTTTTGAACAGCCGTTATCACACATATATAAAACGAAAAAATGCAATCCCTAACTGAAACACTGTGCATATACACACGATGGCTCGCTCAATCTCCCTTCTATCTCTCCCTCGTCCTCCTGCTCAATCCATCGGTATCGCCACTTTCACCCTCCACCATTACTTCTTCTTCAACAGAATCGAAGATTCCAAGCCACACACACCTTGTTTTCCCATTGTGCGACGATTGCGAATTTTCTTTCAGATCTCAGATCTTCTCCGGTGACATCTCCTTCGGCGACATCTCTTCTCATGGTAATCTTCTCCGGTGTTGTCACCTCCAGCTTCCTCTCCTTTCCTTCCTAGCTCTGCACCTTCTCTGCCAAAATCCTCAGCGTCTTCTCCGATGACATCTCTCTATTGAAGATTTCTAAATCCAAGCCATCACAAACAGAACAAGCACAACTCTCCCCTACTTCCTCTGTTCTTCTGTAAGTACTATAGATCTCTCTCATCCTTTTTCTTGTCCCTTCTTTAATTTTTTATTTTATTTTTGCGGTATAACAATATAATTAATTACTATTTGTCTTGTGTTGCTAGTTCAATTTGATTAATAATTAAGGTTTAGGCATGACATCTTAGTTGTATGAATGTTAGGGTTTTGAGAGACAGAAATTGTAGCTTATTGTGTTTTGAGCACCATGTGTTTGTTTTTATGTGTGTGTGATGGTTAATGTATCTAAATTGGTACTTTTGTATATCAGCTTCTAGTGTGCTTCTAAATTGGTGGTTTAATCTCTCCTTGATGATTTTTTTTTTTTTTTGAAACTTATTACATAAGAGTATGTGATTCAGTTTCTGGCTGCATTGAGATAGATCATTTGGTGACTTCATTCCGAGATACTTTGTGTTTAATTTGATAGGACAGTCAATTTGTATCATATAAACGTGCTTAACGATTAGAATATGGGACTCAGTAGTGATTAGCTAAGCATGGATGTTGACTAGCTAATTTAATGCATATTCTTTGTCTCCACGGGAATTACCATGTTTTGATTGCATTGCTGAGTCTTCAATCAACTAAGAAAGGATACACTGACATATAATAGTGTAAAAGCAAAGGCATTAAGGTGGCTGTTGCATCTAGTGCTAATTGCATAAAGGTTGATGCTAATCTAGCTGCTGCTGGTTTGCCATTGTCAATGTAAGTCAAAATTCTAAACAACTTGACAAATACATTTGGAGATATTACCCTTTACCAGTTATTAATAATCAAAAGTATGGAATAGTTTTATCACATAAGCATCAACAAATAAGATTATAACTATTATAAAAATTATATATACCAAATAAATACCAATGCATGGGAATTTTGTGCTTCAAAACCAAAACCTTGTTATCATAAATTGAGAATGCTATTTTGTATTGGTAATATATAATAAAATAGATAAGAAATTTCCCTGTTAGGGATCTTTAATGGCTGTAGTAAAAGGCTTGTACGTTTTTTCTTTTATTTTTGCAATGTATTGCTTCCTTCATCTATCTTTGATATGGTAGTGAGCCTCAACAATTTCTTTGCATTATCATTTGATAAGATCCTCTTGCAAATGGATGCGAAAACTCTTGGAAGTGAAGACTACTCACATCAAAAAGAAGAAAAGCACGCGGATTTAATTAAAAGTTTGAAATCTAGCATGGACAACTTGAATAAGGAGGTAACATTTTAGGCACTATTATTTGTAACTACTATTTTTTCATTCATCTATACTTCTAAATATAGTAAATTTATTTTCTAGTATCATGCAAAAAGTAACATGGATAGTATTTGCATTTTTCTTATATTCGAGTTATGACTTTTATTGTTGTGTCTGGTGTAAATGTGATCTAAATTGTGTCTTATTGCAGTTGGAAAAGATGAAAAAAGAGAATTCAACTCCTTCAGAAGATGGTTATAGCATTGAACTTACTTTTCCCAATCTGCAAAGAGAATTGGTACAGCTACATGAAGTAAATAACTCATTTGCATTGATTGTCGTAAAATATGTCTTTTTCTTTGTTTAGATTCTTATGAATTTTATCCTTTGCTCAGGCTAATCAAGAATGGGAAAATATATTCCCTGTGTTCAAGGAAATATCTGTCATTGGCAATGCATTAGAAAGGGTTCTTGCTTTGGAGATTGAGCTTGCTGAAGCATTGCAGGCCAAGAAAAAATCAAGCATGCAATTTCAGAGGTACACCTTTCTTTTGGAGCAGTAATTAGATTTTGGTACATATAGATGCTAATTTTGGAAGCACTTCACCTTAAATTTACCATTTTCTTTGTTCTTGATTAAAATTTGATGACTAGTTAGAATCTAAATTCTGATATGCATCATCTTTTTTACTCTTTGAAATGAAGTAATGATCTTTTTCTTGTTTTAGCTATCAATTGCATTTTAAAACAAGTACTTTGTTGATTGAACAATCTCTAAAAGATGTTAACACAGTTGTTTTGCACAATTAATTAATGTAAAAGAGTTTTATACTAACATCCAATTAAGAGTCACTTTTATCTACATGGCAGTTCCTAATTTAATGGTGCAAACGAGTTTTATATTGACATCGCATAGAATTAAATGCTACTTGTTTCTCATAATTGAATTTTCGGCATGCATGAACATGTAGTGGAACACTGTATTGAGACCAATTCAATCACATTGTTTCAAGACAATTTTCCTCCCCACATTTCAGTTCTTTGTTGAAACAACACAGTGACCAATAGGATTCAATTCATTTCATTTCATTTCATTAAATTAATGCAATCAAATTCAATCCTCTTGTTTACAAATTCCAATAGGATTGTACAGTATAAAAACAAGCATTCATAATTTATTATAAATGGAAATAAACATACATAATTTACAAGCAGAGCAAGGCACACCATTATTATTATTACAAAGAGTGTATATATATAATGAAGGCTATGTTTGAAAAAAAATTGTGTATCAGATTTCTCTCAATTTTTATTTATATATATAATAGAGGTAGATTTTATATAAAAATAAAATAAACAAAAACTTACTTTTGTATTTTTTTGGGGTTAAAAAAACCCTACTTTTGCATGACTCGAAAATTTAATACCCTTATGATTTTGGGCCAGTTTTATTAAAATTGGAACCCAAATTGCAAAGTAGGTGGAAGTAAAATAAGCCCAAATTGTAGAAATGAAATAAAACTAACTTGGGTTGCTAATGCTGATCTAGCAGGATTGTTGTTATTTTGAAGCTCATCCAACAGAGTCAACGTCTGGTGCCTGATTAAATTCAGCTGAGCCAAGTAAGCTCTCTGCAACAGAGTTTTAATTAAGCTCTCTGCTGTTTCTGGAGATGCTTCAACAATGCATACTATGCAAGAGTTGGAGGAGTAAGCACATTTGAATTTAATTCCCTCTGGTTTGTTGCAGGGAACAGCATCGGTGGTCCTCGCCGGACTTATTGCGGCCCTGAAATTGGTTGGAGGAAACTTAGCTAATCACAGGTTCCTCTTCCTTGGTCATCCTATGTAGAATCATTGCACAGAATTAGAAAATCTTAAAACCATGTTTATTTATCTCATTTTCGATGCTATATATGAACTGTAATTTGTAGTTTCTTTTTTTGCTTTTTTTTGTAGTTTCTTTTTTGGCTTTTTTGAATCTATCCGGAGAATCTAAAGGCCTGAGCAGAATATTATGAATTTTTACAGCAACAGGATAGCTTATCTTTTGGAGAAGGTAATTAAATTTTTTGCCTTGCCTCTTCTTTAAGCAAACAAAACAAAATAGGTACTGCCTTGCCGATTCTCACATTGTTATTTATTATTTATTGCTACTTCCACTTTGCACATTGGTATATGACAACACCAACCTAGGGTCTATTATTACACTTGAAGGAAATAGATATCACAACTTCTTGTTTTATGAATTTTTCTTTATGGTAATAATAGTTCACTTGGTTAGAGATTTTTCTCGGTTTTTCTATAATAATATAAAATTCAGGATAAAACATAAATCTAAGCAGTTTTCTAAGTTGTATATAGATCTTTGCTGCTAATTTGTTTTTCTGCTTAAGTTTGTTTTCCTTAAAGTTCCCCCAAATAGTGCATTATACTTCTCCATAATTTATATCTTAATTAAAATCCTGCTGATTTAGCTTTTATCTTTTATACAGGATTGGGGGCAACCTGGCTTTGAATTGCATTTGTAATCTAGCTTTTATCTTTTATCTTTTATTTGACTAGTTAT
Organism: Arachis ipaensis; assembly: GCF_059453495.1. Taxonomy (NCBI): domain Eukaryota; kingdom Viridiplantae; phylum Streptophyta; class Magnoliopsida; order Fabales; family Fabaceae; genus Arachis; species Arachis ipaensis. Next base: position 80,837,471 of record NC_142443.1, read on the forward strand.
ATATTGTTTCTAATGACATCTTTTCATTGTTATAATTTCAATTTATAATAGAAGGCTTGATAGAAATTCCTTGATAGGAGAGGTTCCTACAAATCTTTATAAAAGATGAGTTTGGATAATGAAGTTGGAGTGTTGGAGCAAGAAACAAAGATGTTGGAGCAAGTTCTCGGGATGAAACTCACACAAGAGACCAAGAAACTAATGCAGGCTTGTTTTAAAGTTAATTACAAAAGGAGAAACCTTTTGGCTTCCAAATCTTATTCATGATCACTTAGTTAAGCTACTTGTCTTGTATATTCATATTCTAAGTAGTAAAACAACACTTATTTCATGGTTTAAATACATTATTAGATATTAACATAGTTTAGGGAACTGTATGGTAGATTTGACTGATTAGTGTTTATTGCAATGCTTGTATTTTGGTAAGTTTAGTAAGAAAAGGTTTTGTATAGGAGTTATTACTTTTGATTTTCAATAATAAAAAATTATATATTGTATTAATATTTTGTTTATGAGTTATATAATATTTCATTTATGGATTATGATTTTTTGCTATTGTAAAATTTTAATCACAAAATTATTTATTTAACGCGATAAAAATGACGGTAAAAATTATTTTTTTAAACGATAAAAAAGTCACTGTCAGGGTAAAACGGCGGTTCGAAAATGTCATTTTAACTAACCAAAATGCTACCGTCAGGGTAAAAATTGTGGTTCAAAAATGCCATTTTAACCAACCAAAATGTCACTCTGTCAAGGTAATAATGGCGGTTCAAACCGCCGTTTTAACCTATCCAAAAACTGCCATTTTAACCCTGAAAATAACGGCGATTTGAACCGCCGTTTTAACCAACCAAAACGCCACTCTGTCAGGGTAATAATGGCAGTTCAAACTGCCGTTTTAACCTATCCAAAAACTGCCATTTTAACTCTAGAAATAACAGCGGTTTGAACTGCCGTTTTAACCTATTCAAAAACCACCATTTTAACCCAGGAAATTGTGGCGGTTTTCAAAAAACTGCCGTAATAACCAGAATGGCACCCAGAATTACGTCGCTTTACGAAACCGCCATTATTGGTAATAATGGTGGTTTAAACCGCCGTAAATACCAAAAAAATTGCCCTTTTTACCAGAATTTTTTGTAGTGTTAGGATTAGGTTAGAGGTAGATTAGGATTTCTTAGATCTAGGTTAATTTCATGCTTTGATTTACTTTTTTTTTTGTAATTCTTGTTCTTCTATATCCCCTTTCTTTAGTTTAGCATTTAATTCTTGTAGTTCTATACTTTTATGTTGATGTACTCTTGATTCTCTTATTTCTCTTTTAATACAATTTATGATTCATGTTCCTTTATTATTGAATAGCTTTCTTGTTGTTTAATTCCTTGCAATTAGTAGTTGTAGGTTTATAATTCTTGCAATTTGATTTTACTTTCCTTTTATGCATCCCAAGTGTTTGACAAAATGCTTGGTTGGATTATAGAGTTAGATTTTGTTCCTCTTGGCCTAGGTAGAGTAATTGGTGACTCTTGAGTTATCAAATCCTTTGTTGATTGATAATTAGAAGTTGCTAATTAACTTGAATGCCACTAAAGCTAATCTTTCATCATGATTCGGCTAGGACTTGTGGAATCAAGTTAATTTTTTCACTTGACTTTCCTTCATAGTTAGAGGTTAACTAAGTGGGAGAAAGGGACAATTGTTGTCACAATTGATAAGGATAACTAGGATTGGACTTCTAGTTCTCATATCTTGCCAAGAGCTTTGTTAGTATTAGTTTATTTCCTTTGCCATTTGCATTTCTTGTCTCTTAATTCAAAAACCCCAAAACATACTTCATAGCCAATAACAAGAAGACTTTATTGCAATTCCTAGGGAGAACGACCCGAGGTTTGAATACTTTGGTTATTATTTTTAGGAGTTTGTTACTTGTGACAACCAAATTTTTGTATGAAAGGATTATTGTTGGTTTAGAAACTATACTTGCAACGAGATTTCATTTGTGAAATTCTATACCATCAAAAACCCATTCATCACCTTACCCACAAATGATTGGGGCAAAGTCCAATGATTTTCCAAAGTTAATTCACACCTAACATTATCAAAAACACAAATTTCCTCAACATATATACCCAAAATCATGAAACTGAAAGAGGAAGAACTGGGTACAAAATCTCAAATTTCTTACCAAAATTGTTTAGTAGGTTTTGTAGAAAATTCCGAGACAAACGCATAACCACTGACAGCTCGTCAATCTGAGCTCCAGATTAAAAGTTATAGGCGATTGAATGTTGGAGGTAAGGGTTAGGGTTCTATGAGCTCTGCATCTCTTCAATTAGCGTGAATGGAGAAACAAGGAAGGAAAGAAGGCCGAGTTGACTATATACATGATAAGCTTTGGATCTAATGTGGGCCTGATCCAACTGGTTCGGCCCATTAGACCATTTTTGGGCAAAAAAATTTAAAATTAATATTAAAATCTATATTTTAATTATTTTTACTTCGTTAAACTGTAAAATTTAATTTCTTAATTTCTTTTAATAATAATTAATTTTTGGTTAGTTATTTACTAATTACTTAAAATTTACAGGAGACAATATTCTCTTGCGTCCAATGTTTTTCTATTTTAATTTTTTTCTTATGTATTTATGCTATAAAGAATATAAATATATATCTTCCACTTAGTGAAACTACTTAAAGAATTATTGTCATCTATTATGACTTCAATATCTTTGAGATAACATTGATTAATTAAAACACACGGATAAAATTTGGGTACGGTATAAAGTACGGATTTATCATTACGTATACAACCTTTAACTTAAAAATTAAAATTAGAGTAATTTAAATTAACTTACGTATACAATTATTAATCAATTACCAGTAATTATGTTTATTCGGCTTAAAAAAATTAATTGTTTAAAATTGGTAATTTTAAACAAAAAAAATCAATGTATTAGTATTATTTTAAAATGAAATAATTATGAATAAAATCATTCTTATTATTTTAACGTTTTAAAATATATATAAATGTGCTGGTCTTTTTTTAAATCACTATTATCCTAATTTTTTTAGGATAACCTCAGCAGTCAAATATATTCCATAAATATATCAACAAAGGAAATAAATATATATCTTGTAATTATGATCTTTATCTATATAATTGCACTCTAATGTTATTAATTTAAAGACTATTTAATATTATATATTTAATTTTGTTCCGTTGATTTGTTATTATAAATATTATAACTATTATTATCAATATTATTATTATTATTATCAGTTTGTTCTGGTGATTCTTATTATTATTATTTGTATTCTATTATATATTCTGTTGGTTTGATTTATTGTTATTGTTATTATTATTGTTATTATTATTTAAATTTTTGGAGGCTAACACTACTATCTAGTGAAGATCGGTGATTATAATTTGTTATTTTTCAAAACGCAAAACCACCGCCACTTCCCTAATCCTTTTTTTATCACTGTTCACCCCATTTGACACTCAGCCTCACCAACGGTTGCTGTCGGCCCTCGTCTTCACCTTGATGTTGCTAAACGTCGTGCTCGGAGCGGTTGCATCGCAGTCTCTGTCATTGTCCTCAAGCCAGTCTCAGCCCTCATCATCATTGGCCCTGAAATTGATGTCTCTGTCTTCGCGTCAAGCCTCTGTCTTTGCGCCCCTTCACTTTCTGTCCAAGGTCCCGCCCTTCCTCTCTTCTTGTCACTTCCTGTCCTCGCTTGCTATCGATAAGCACTTCTGGTTCAATTTGTGTGGTTGCTAATTTTTGTTGAGTTAATTTGTTGATGGAGTTCTGAGTTGGGGGTTTATGATTTTTTTTATATGTTGTTTTTAAGTGCATTAATTTTGTATTCTGAACAAGGATTTGTTAAGTGCGTTAATTTTGTTGATGATTATGGAAAAAATGCTTATCCTAGAATTTTGTTGCTGATGTGATGATTATGGTTCCTGATTAATTGATTTAGTGAAAAAGTTATACTCAGCAAGACTGTTAATCTAGCTTCAATACTCTATTGTTTCCCTCCCATAATTTATTATTCCTTTAATTGTTGTTGCTGCTGTTACCCTTCATTGTTAATGTTAATTGTATATTCTTATTATTGCTGCTGGAAATTGTTGTTCATCTGAAGTTGTTAACTGTTAATTGTTATTGTTGTTCCTATTGTTAATTGTTATTCTTGGTGGTGTTTTGTGGTGTTCGTCTCTTGAGTCTTCACTTCTTACTATTACTGGTCTTTTTTCTTCTAATGTTTGCTGGCTACTGCTACTATGATCTATTTTTTTTAATTCTGCTTAAATTAAAATGTTTATGTAATCAAAACAAAAATATATTTTCATATATAAATATTCAAAAATTAAGAACTATGTAAAGCCAATCTAATTGTTAATTGTTGCTTTAAATTTGAGTTTGTTGCCTCTTAATTGTCCTTGTTGCTGCCACTGTTAATTGTTATTCTTGATGATGTGATGGGCTTCATAATAAATAGCTGCTGTTTTTGTGGCAACTTTCACGGGTGGAATAAATCTTTTCATGGTTTTTGAAACCTTCGAATATAGTGCAAAGGATACGCTGAACAAGTCTGCTTGCATTATTATCTTGAAGGCTGCTGCTATTTTTTTCTTTTAACATGTGCTTGATTCAATGATTTATTCTTATTTTATTTTTTGGTTTTGATTTACTGTTGTGCTGATATTGAATGCTGTAATTTTCCTGTTGCATTTTTTTAATTTGATAATAGTATAAGTATTAACCTTGGTGGTACCTAGTATATTAAGATGCCCAGTATAGGTCGTTACACAAAGACATCAAAGTTAGACACAACATGTCAACAACCTCAAGTAGGAGCTACTGCAGCTTCGTCCTCCCATCAAGTGGACTATCCAATTCCCCCATCCAGTGATGGTGTTGCATCCGCAGGTACATCTTTACGCCCATTTTGTCTACCGCGCAATGAACCACAGCCTGCTCCACAGACCTGCACAAATGGTGATAAAAACTGGGAGCTAGGCAACGAAAACATAGACCTTGAGGTAAATGAGGTAGATTCCTTTGAGCAACACGTTGACAACCTATTTGCTGAATCCAAGGCTCAGAAGTGCAAGGGACGTAAGACCACTGAATTTTGAGACATTAAAATAATTGGTATTCAAATCTTGAATCTTTTATAGTCAAAATGATGTATGCTCTATTTTTTCTATAATTTCATCTCATCTTAGCCACAATGGTTACTCACACAGAGTTACTATTTTTTACAGAATACGATGACACAATCAAGTAAACTTGTTTAAGGGTAAAGGAAGCTTTGAATCCACATAACGGTAGAAAGACCGTACTCAAATTCAACGAAAAACTGCAACCAACTGGAGATGAAACTGGTATCTTGAGTGGCGTTCTTGGATTGCTAGGTGCTGACTACAATAAATTTCCAGTCTGCAAGAAAGACTAGAGAAAGATTAACTCCATGGACAAGATCTATAACGAATGTGTAAAGGTAAAAACTTACAGTGTTATTGAATTAAAGAAAATTAATTTGATAATTACTAACAATTTAAATTTACCGTTGCAAAAAATGTTCCATTTTGATAAAGATAGTAGAGAAATTATCAAGCGTACAATTATAAAAAGTATGGGGAGGTCTTGGAAGAAAACGAGGTGCAGATTGTACCATGACTATTACGACTCTGAAAAGGTGATTGAACAAAATATTAGTGCAGATAATTGGGGATGGTTCCTTGATTATCACAAAAGTGAACACACAAAGGTAATATATTTTTAATTCGTAATAGAATAAGTCTATGTATGTTGTATTGAGTTGGTCAAAAATAGTTTCTAGTAACTCTTACTTTTGATGGCATGATAGGAGAAGTGTAGGTAAAATGTTGTGAGTCAACCGAAGCAACTATACACTCATACTAGCAATTCAAAAAGCTTGGCAAGGCTTGGAGAAGAAGAGGTTATTACATTTGATATCACTTTTTGAACCATCTCTTCATCTACATATTCATTTTTTAAGCTATATTGTTATAATCGGAACTACAAGGGAGAAAAGTTGGTAGAAGAGAGTTATCGACCTTAGTGCACAAACAACGTGATAGCTCCTATATCCATGAAGAAGCTCGGACCATTGGTGTAAGTAATACATTGAGAATTGTTAAGTTGTTTCCCTTAGGTTTTATTTGTAAAATTGTGGTGAAAGTCTATGTAGTTGTGCTCTAGCTCGTAAATGCTTATTTTTGCTTATCTTTGTGTGTATGAAAGAATTGTGGAGATTGAGAAACATGATGAATCCTCTAGACTGTTGTCTTAGAATTATTCGCTTACTCAAGCTCTTGAAAAAGAGCACCCAGGTAAAGTCCTTGGCGTGGGTTTCGAACCGACTTCTAGTCAACTCTTCGTTACTGCTTCTCATTAACCGAACGATGGAGCTCAAAGAGAGAAGACCCAAAGGGTGCTGCTTGAACTACAAGCAGAGCCGGCGGCCAAGAAATAAAGAGAAAGACAGTGGAGGATGAGGTAGTAGTCGAGAAGATAAAGATGTAGGCAATAGAGAGTGCTCTGAGTTGTTTAATTCAAAGATAAGGTAGAAAGCTGCCACCAGACATCGCTGCATACATGGATGAATTCTTTGGAGAGATAGAGTGAAAAATAAATCTTAGGATTAGATATTCTTTTTTTTTTTTGAAATATACACTTTTTTAAAGTTGACTACACAACTCTTAATAAGGGATACGCTTTATTGATATTTATATAAATATATGAATTTGCTTCGTAGCTTTTTTAATATCGTTTCGCCTTCAATTTATATTTTTAGAGATAAAATAATAAGATTTGTAATATTAAAAAAAATTCCAAAAATTGACAAAAAAAATAATATTTAGTACATTTAAATTGAAAACAACATTAATTGGTGGTGCAAAATGCAACATTTTTGTGGCAGTTTAGCCAGGGAACTAACGGCAGTTACAAAATGGTCGAAGTTAATTTTAAGAAACTGCCGCCAAATAAATTTAAAAAAAAGAAATGTCGTTAAATAGCGGTGGTTAGTGACCGTCAGTAAATATAAAATTTTTAAAAATAATTAAAAATATATAAATACATATATTATTTTTTCATTTTTATAATATATTTTTTTTATATATAGTTTTAGTTTTCTTTGATACACGTCCCCTAATTCCAGTTTTAATCGATAAACATGCTTCATTCGTATTAATGCCTATATACATAACTAATTTGAAACTACAATGTATGGAATTGTATTGTAAAAGATTAGAATATATAGTGTCCATAAGTTGAATTTTCAAAATGAGTAATAATAGCATCCCTCGAAAAAATATATATTAGTTTATTTATTTATAAAGTTGGTTTTTTTTTCTCACGAAAGGCATCTTTTAAAATAATAATAATAATAATAATAATAATAATAATCAAAGGTCATCAGTAAATTAAAATATATGAGTTATATTAGGAAGATTGTTTGAGGATAATTATATAAGATTGAATATTTTTAATTGAACGTATTTATAATATAATAAATTTTATATTTAATAATAAAAGAACTCCTTCTAATCAAACAATAAAGAGAAAAAAAAAAGATATTTTATATTTTAGTTTATGTATTGTTCTATATTTTTGTTATATTAAAAAAAAGACTAAAATAAGATTAATATAAACACAAATTAAACATGAAAGACTCAATTTAAACCAAAGATATTTACAGTTTTCATTTTATGGAAAATGAAAAAAAAAAAGAGAGAAGTTATTATATTCATCCACGGAAACACAAAATTAAATAATAGGTGAAAGTAACGAATACATTTGCAAACAAGAATGAAGTTGGTTAAATATTTTCGGAAATTGTGCTTCAATTGATCATTGACACTGTTTACTGTTGAGTTAAGTAATGATGGGTCTACATCTAGCATTTGCACCAATAATCTCATGTTACATGAAGATGGGAAGTATATCCCAAAATTAGTGCTGGGTAATAGAGAATCCAGCAATATAAAATTTTTAAAAAAGATTTTATAAGGATCAAACCTTGCTTATTTAGCAAAAAAAAATAAAAAAGTTAAATATTCGCTAAGAGGATTAGTGTCTAGTTATCATGTTCCAATTGAGTTGACACAATAACAATAATATTAAAGTTTTATTAACATGTATCCTAAATTTATTAAAGATATTTATGTTGAAAAATTTTAATGATTTTATTTATTTTTCAATATATACATTTACAACTTTTAAAATTTTAGCATTCAAACAAAAAAAGAAAAGTCTAGGGACCAATAATTTTATTGAAATCTGGTCAGCACTTAACCAGCAAAAACAAAGTATGTAATCTCACATCCTTAGATGAAATCTTACACCATTAAAATCATCAATAATAGTTAATTGATGGCTAAAAATCACAAAATTTGCTGCTCTCTAACACTTCTTAACAAAAAATTTATGACAAACATCTTAGTAAGTATTAACTTAAAATGCTGGTGTTTTCTGTCCTCTTTAGAATTCATAGTTTAAATAAAGTATCTTAAAAAATATAAAATTTTAGGACATTTCGTCGTTAAAAAATATAAATTTTTACGATATTATGGCATTGTTGCTATTGATTACCGTAATTCAAAACCATGTTACACATATAAATCAAATCAACTCATTAGAATGAAATAGCAATTGATTTCAATTTAAAAGGTGAAATAGAACAATTGACGTATCGATTATCACTCCTAATTAAAAGGTTCTTGCAATAATAATTAGTGTAGTAGCTTGTCACTTCCTTGTGTGCTAATTATATTGTTCAAAGTTGTTAATGATATCAATATAATCAATAACGTTAACCTCATTCGTTTGTCAACACATATCATATACACAAACATATACCTTTTTCCTTATTATATTATTAATTGTTTTGGATACATCCTAAATGCTATTTATGACAAACCCCAACATATGAATATAAGGACAAATCTTCAATGAGTCACTTTCATGGAAATCCATTATTATGTAGATAATAATGCCTAAGGGGTCAACTTAGAGATAGAATGTTTTTGGTCACTATATATAGTGTACTAGTGCTTTCTTACGATTGTAAGAAGGCTTGCTTGTGACACCCATTTACTTTTTCCCCTCTTAAATTCAGACTATATATGAGTAGAACGAAATTTTTATATGCCAATTAAGCTACGCTAGCAATACATTTGTCTATTGATGCTCAAATTGGACTTGGTAGAAACTGCCATTGACTTTAAGCTCCAAATATTGATCACTTTATAAAAATTTTAATTTTATTACAAGGACAATTTTGTTCTCTTCTTTTATGTTAACAACTTTTGTTCAAATGATGATGAACATTTATACGTGATTTTAAATTGCAGTTGTGATCATGTATATATATAGTCACAATAATTATGCGTTGGCATCACAACCACAATTGCGGTTTGATATGGTTGTATGTATGTGTTGGTGATTACAAGTCACACCACAGTATTCCCAATGCAATTTTAGTGTTTCTTTTTTTTCGATAAGAATATAGGCACCAGCTAGTTAACGTAGGCGTTATTATTTTTGCAATACATTATTGAGTTTTCATTTTAATGTCATACTTAAGATTTAACTGCTGATAATTACAAGTATTAAATTATTAAAATAATATTTAATTTACCTCATCAAAACCTAATACGAATTGTCACTATATATATATATATATTTTATATATATATATATATATATATATATATACACACACCCATCTAAATAGATGAGATTTTAAAACACCAATAATTTTTTAGCTAACATGTAGTTAATAACTGAGTAAATCACCTAAATAAATTATTTCCTACTCAATATTACATTGTTGTTCTAAATTAAATTTTATTGGGATATGTGTTAAAAATTTTTGGTTTTTTTTTTTTAATTTCAAGATCATCCATGTTAAATTATTAAAAAAGAGAGATAAGAACGTGGAAGCATATACTGAATTCGTGAATATAATCGAGAGAGTTTGATTTTTTGATCTTTTTTAACCAAAATCTTTTGTATTCCTGATAGGGCCGAATTGCAACTCCTCCACTAGAAAAAGAGCTACGGATGCAGTTTTTATGTGTTCAGACTAAAACTTTGAAGTCACTATTTATGTTTAAGTGGGACATCCATTAAATCCTAAAGTCTAATAAAATACTCTCTGATTTTATTCTCATTTAATTCCAAATCAAAAATAATAATAACTAATTCAATTCAATATATATAATAATAATAAATGAGATATCCGTTGTATAAGTCATTTAATATAAAATAACTTTATTTATAACTATAATTAATATGCATATTGTTCATAAATAGAATAGAAAATTAATCATTTTCTAATAATCTCCCACTTGCGCTATATGCATATATATTTTCCTGACATAAATACATCATATAAACATTATGTGCGCATTATAATGCTATTTTTCTTATCTATCTATTCTATCTATGTATTTTATTATATAAAAATCAGGTTTCTATACTTAATGATGGAGCTGACATAGCATGCGTCTAAGAGTGTTTTTCGATTTATTTCTTTTAACTTGTTAAATACAATTTATTACGAGATTAATTATATCGACTAATAAATTTGATTAGATATTTAAATAGCACACAATTTATTATAATTTGTATCAATTTATTTTATAGTATTTTTTAATTTATTTCTTTTAATATTGTGGTAGTATTTTTAATTTTATTTCTTTAATTTATTAAATCAAATTAATTATACTAATTATGTATATTAATTAATTAATTTGATTAATTTATTAGTAATTAAAATAATAAATATTTATGTATAAAATAAACAACTGAGATGTTTTTAACTAATAATTAAATCAAATCATAATACTAAGTCAAATTCAAATCGTGTAAATTAAATACTAAACTAAAATAAGATGATTTCTTATTTATTCAAGTTGAATGCAATAAACACAAATTAATTTCGTTAGATAATCATGATTTTTTTTTGTCTTCTATATATAGACGACTAAACAAAATTATAAGAATCATCATTTTTATCGCTTTTGCTATTTCAACTCTTTTTTTTATGTATAATTTCTTTTATGTATAAATAAAAAGGTATGAATAAGTAGTGTTTTATTAATTGTTTGTTTGATAAATATTATAGTCTGAAAATGTCTCAATTTAAACACTCTATTACTGTCGATGGGGTCGTTCGATAACGCGCTCGACATACATGCAACTTAAGAAATTGGGCCATGAGTTCGAAGGACATGGGTGGAAACTTTTGGAGCTGCCGACTGCCATTGAACTCATCGTATGGTCAGAGCAATTTATGATATGGTGAAAAAACATTCATGTATGCATGCTATCCTTCTTTATATGTACCCCTCTATTTTTATACTTCACATCTTTATATATAGATATTTTTTGACATTATTTGAATTTGATCCTTTTCGTCTATTTTTACACTTTTAATCATTTTTTGTGTTAATATTCTCTTCTCATCCATTTCCATATTTTACATTAGGTGAACATTGCATTGTGATCTATATATAACAATTCATGCCATAATTGAATGTTATGAAATGGGCTTAAAATTGATAATAAATAATTTGAAAAAGGTGTTTTTTTGAATAACCCACCCAAAACTCAAATTGTTACGTTAAATAGATAATGACAAATATTTTGGTATTAGATTTTCTATAAAAAAAATTTATAAAAATGTTATGTTGCATTATATAATTTTGTTATATTTTTTTTATCTTCAATTTAGATTATTTAGTTTGGTATACTATTTAATTTTTTTTAAATTACTAAAGCAAACCAATTACAACTAATTAATTAATTTAATTAAATATCTAAATATCTTATAATTTAATATAATTTAATTTATATCGATACATGACTTTTACTATTTATGTAATAAATTTTAGAAATAGTTTTTGCAAGTTATAATATTTTTTATCTGTATATTTAATTGTTAATAATATTTTTTTATTTATGAATAGATTATTTCCTACTTTTATATATATATATATATATATATATATATATATATATATATATATATATATATATATATATATATATATAATGAATATTTAATTTTATATTTTTGAATTATTGTATAAATATAATTAATATGATATTATTTTTATTATTTGAGTATTAATAATTTCCTTATAAATTTTTTATTGTATAATTTACTTCGAGAAAAACTAATAAAATTTGATTTATAAAAATTTAAACTTGAGCGCTTATTATTTAAAGCTTAAATATCAATTTATTTTTATATATTATATAAATATTACATTCTTTGATTAAACACTTATTTGTTTATGATATAATATTATATATTTATATCGAAAAGTTCAATTGCTACACAAATGATATATTTTAGGTAATTGTATATTTTTTGTTATTTTGAAAATCATTATATATTTTTAGGATTGTTTAATTATATTTATTTTTTAAAAATATTGTCATTATTGGAGAGCAACTAATGTTTCTGATAACCTAAAAGGTTAAAATTGAGAAAATAAAAAATACAAAATATTAATACTCTGAATTTTTGAAGTATAAATCTTGAAGTAAATATATATGATTATGATTAATGATTATAATTGGAAGTCTTTATTTTATTTTAATATTTTCAAAACATGTTTGCCTTACTTAGGTTTCATTTCTTTATTAATTGCTATTTCTTTTTTGGTACACTTTGTAATACCCTAATTACCCTAAGCCTTATCTCATGCCGTAAAGCAAAGGTTAATCAAAAGTTACAACAATTCTAAGGCTTATACATAAATATATGTAGAAGGAATAATAATTCTAGAAGTCCGATGAAGAAATAAGCTCAAAAACCGAGAATCAAAAGAGCAAAGCATTCACACGATGCTACAAACTTAAAGCAAGAGATATAGATATAAGATAACAAAATATAAGTATATAAGAGAGTATAATAATCATAGGAACTAGCCTCAACCTGCGGCGTTTAGGCCGACTTGTTATATACAGACATACAGAGTTTTGAAAGCTTATACAATATCTCTCTCAAGGTTAGCCTCTAAGGCAAAAATATAAATACAAAAGTGAGAGAAACTAAATCAAAATAACCAAAGGACTCCAAAACATGGTAAAGGTCCTCCGCTCTGTCACAATCAAGCAAGTCACCGAGGTGGGTTGCGACCTGCATCTGAAAAATAACAACAATGTATGGAATGAGAACCGGAGGTTCTCCGTATGGTAACAATGCCTAGTAATATAAGATATAAGACTCCTGGATGCTAGAGGCAATCCTAGAGCTTCATATCAATCATGAGATTCCAGCTTAAAACATAAGTAAATTTAAACCGCAACTTTAAAATACCATAATATAATGGGGTAATCTAACTTAGGAAATTTCTAAACTAACATCCACCCCGCTGTCCCACAGCCTTCGCCACCCTAATTGCCATGCGATCCCATCGCCACCGCCTACCGAGCCTCCTCAATCTTAGTAGAAAACACAAGTAATTCATACAAGTAAAACACAAGTAATTATCAACTATATCAAGTCATTCAAGAAGCAATTAAGCATGTTATACAAATAGGCAAACAATGCAAGTAAAAAAAGCAAATAACCATATAGAAGATGCACATGATGAATGCCTGCCCTATTGGCTGTAATATCACATTGTCGGTTCAACTGCCAACCCGACACATCCTCCCGAGATGTTGCCTTTCGGTCACGAATAAAATGGGTACCCCCAGAGATATCGTGCCTGGTACACGGTCCAAGGATATAGTGTCCAGTACACTCTTGTGAATCCGAAAAGATGCGAGTGGGATACTCAGCCACGGACCTCACATCTCAATGTAAGCGGGACTAGCTATTGCCATTACGCCGCTGTCGTGACCTCAATAGGTGGGATTAACCTACCATCCCTGCCAGGCGCATAATCTCAACATTAGCAGTATAAAACAAAATTTCAGCGGTTTTTGAAAAAAAATCATTATCCGTAATCCGCCATCTCACTCAACTGATCCATCGTCAGAACTCCAGAAACCTAAGCCTCCGTCTTCTAAACTTTTTACTGGAAATTATCTAGTTAAACTCACTTATGGTGTCCTCTATGATTCAAAGCTTAAAAACAAACTAAAGGATCTTAAATAAGTGTTATGGAAGTTTGCAAGCTTGCTAGGAAGGTGAAACAGTTAAAAACAAGGTTTTTATTGAAAAATAAGGCAGTGTGCATACGCATAGGGTTGTGTGTTCGCACTCCCAGAAGATTTTTCTCAAAGTGTGTGTATGCATAGAGGTGTGCGTATGCACAAAAGGTAAAATTTCCCATTTTGGGTGCACGAATAGATACATGTGAATGCCCTTAACAAAATGCACTTCCTAGCGTGTGCGTCCGTAAGATGTTGTGCGTACGCACGTTTTCAAAATTTTACAGGGTATGCGTGCGCACAAGGCTGTGCGTACGCACAAGTCAAAATATAGCCTCTGTTTAGAGCACGCATACAGCAGTGTGCGTGTGCACACAAACTAGAAATTCCAAATTCTGCAGCATCATAGAATTCAGATTTTTTATACCAACTTCCAACGATCATATCTTTTTCTACAAAATTCTGATTTCTATGAAATCTATACCATTTTAGAGCTCTTTGAGTTTTTTTTTTTAATTTGATACAAAAATCATTCAATTTCAAAAACCATATCTCAAGATATGATCCGTCAAAGTTCACCAAAAACTGGTTTTTACCAAAAGTTCACTAGATTCTCAAACCTTCAAAATTCACAACCAAACCAATTCCAAGCCTATTCAATTTCACCATAAAATACAACCTAATGTTATACTTTACCTTTCCATCACAATTCAACCAACTCAACACCTATATAAATCAATTTCTCGTTCATAAACTCAACAACTCCACAATTGTACATCAATATTCCAATATTACCTAGTTTAACATAATATCACTACCATAAGCATCACTTATCCTATCTCAACATCAACACACATAATAATTCATTATCATCCCATACATAATCATCATTATTCTACTCAACATCATAACTCAACGTCATCATTCACCATACTCATCATAATCATCAAAATCATCATACATCACAATTATCAACAATCAATTTCAATCCTATCCTATGGTCTACTAGCCTAAGTGTCCAGAAATAATACATATTACATAGAAAAAATCGAAACCATACATTGGCCGATTTTCAATATGCACAAAACACCACTTTGAGTCCAAACAAGCTTTCAATCAGCAACAAATCACCAATCTCACCTTCAAAACTCCAAATCAACTCTAATAATCGCAAGAACTCAACTAAAACCATATCCATTACCACAAATCGACTTAGAGTTACCAAAATCACAATTTCACAAGGCAAAGAGTTTTCTTACCTTTCTCGATAGTGTTTGGGGCACAAACCACCAATAGCCAAACCTTAGATACCACCTAATCAAGTAAAAACACAAAATCTACTCAAAACCAAAACCATAAATTTTGGATATTTTAGGGCAGAGGAAAGGAGAAAAAAAATTGATATCTTACCTACACAAGTTAGATAGAACTAACAGGCTCAGCGAGAGCTTCACGTAGCCGCTAACGGTATGCGAAACGGAGAACCATAGCTCGAGTTATTGCCACCGGAAGTAGATGATGAATATTGTTTTTCTCTCCTCTTCCTCTCTTCTCTTGCATCTGATAGGTTTAGTGTGTGCGTAAGTTATGAGCTAAATTGGCTCATTTTAAGTGTATTTATATGTTGGGCTTAGGCCCAACTTGGGCCTGATCCAATCCGTTAGCATTTTTGGCCTGTTTGGCCCATCTTTGGGCCAAAGCTTAAAAAATTAATGCCTGGTTTTCAACTTTAATTATCTTTCCTAACTTTTCTATTGTTTTTATCACTCTCACTCAGTACCAGACAGACTTAAGCCGGTACTGCCGGTTAATTTATCGGTACGCGTTTTTACACAATTTTTCAAAGAAAATTACATTTTTCAACTCAGAAAAATCTACTGAGTCCAAATATCATATTTAAATTTTCTAATTAGCATTCTAAATTTTTGAAACCTATTTTGGGAAATTTAATGATATTATTTAATTAAAGCAGTTTTACGTGAAAACTCCAGTTCTTTCATCCTCCCCTCATAATTAGGAATTTTGTCCCCAAAATTCGAATCGCGTGATATCTCCTCCATGAAGCATTCTACTATCAACGTTGTCAACCCAAAGAAGTCGTCAAAGCATCTCGTCCACTGTCTTCCTACCATGTCGATGTGCCCTATCGCCTTCCGCTACGTCACTCTGATAATCGTCATTGAGAATCCCGATTACTCAGCCACATCTATCAAAAGCCTCCTTCTCCATTTGTCCCTCTAACGAATCTCTAAGTTCGACCAAACTTACGACAACCTTTCATAAGATAAAACTATGCCAACTGGGTCCTAGTAGCATATCATAACAACTTTATAGGCTTACATCTCATTAGCGGATCCGACTCCATCGCCTCCCTTGTATCCATAGTGAACACTCGGCCTGGTTGCTGACTCCTACACATATCTTGGTTCCTCCCACGGTGGCAATACTTAGATATATGTCCAGGACGCCCACAAGTATAACATAGAGGACCTTCTCTCATCTGGTAGAACTGAGTATTGTTGGCCCTTCTGAAGTTTCCTTGAACTTGAAAATGCTGAGTAGCATGTCCGTCCCTTTTTAAGATCCAGACTCTTGGTGCAAAATACTTTCCACGACCTATGCTACTGGTACCCCCACGAGTATCTCTCGCCAAAGTCATCTTCTTAATGTAATCCTCTGCAGCTCGTGCCTTGTAACACCCTCACTATCAGAAGTTACGCTTCCGGCTGCGCTACTCTGATTGAAAGGGGTATTACGACTACTTTACATACTAAATACTAGAATAGGAGCCTATGACTCGATACTGAATCGCTGATTTCCTTGAAAATCGGAATTAAATACTTTATTTTAGGAAAAATACAAGCAGGCATAGATTCATATACAAGACTCCTTACATAATAACTCATAATATAATATACATATAAAACATACAATTCCTATCCCTCTTACAAACTTGTATTAACAAAGACGAGGGAAGAAAATAAACTAATTAATACAACAACATATAAACCAGACACAGTATAACTCTTCCTAATGCTTCTTCATCCGGTTCCTGAAAAGGTAAAACTGTAGGGGGTGAAAACCTAACCACACGGTCTCACCACGGAGTTTCAAAGTTGTCATAAGAAGATATTTAATAGGAAATCTATTTTCAAGCTCAGTGACTATCATTGCCTTATGAATCTTTTAAAAAACCAATAGGTAATCGTTCAAAACCTTTTCAAAGAAACAATGTTTAATCTTTCAGAAATCCGAAACCTTTCCTTTCCTATAAGAAAATCTCAATCAGAAACCAACCACGCAATCAAACAACACAATCATTAATTTAGCATCAAAGTTCAATCTCAAATGTAGCACGCCAGGACGAACACAGGCAAGGCAGACAAGGAAAGCACAAGTAGGCAGCAGTTACAGCAAATAGTTCAAGTAGCAGTTACGAACAGTTTAGCAATTAGGCAAACCAAAACAAGTTCAAACTCAAGCAAAGCATACAAATGCATATGATGCATGCCTGTCCTATGGCTGATGAGGCTCATCTGTCGGTTATCCAGCCATCCCGACAAGTCTGAATTGTACTTAGACTGTCCCCCGACGTGCATCCCCAAGAGTCTATGCATAGCTTTTTCTCAAATAATCAATATTACTCAATGGGGGTAACATTCCCGGGAATTTATATAGTGCCCGGTCACACACTTACATCGTAGGGTCAACAGAGTATCGAGTTTTCAACCTGGTACACGTGGTGGCAAGCCACGGCACTTAATCCAGGGAACCTCGTATCTCAGATATTTCAAATTCATAAGCCATGTGAATAATTCAAAGTTCACATATCAACATTCTTAACATCATAATCATTCATCAATCCAAATCTCATTTCCAAGTTCATTTCAAAGCCATATTTCAAATAAAATCCTCATCATCCTCTTTTTCATTCTGTTCGTTAACAATCTCAAATCCAAAACAAAATTCTTTCTTTGATAGACAAATCAATCTTAAAACATATAATGCTTAAAAAACAAATCTTTTTAATTAATTACTTTAAATAAAACTTTCAATTTCATAAAATTTCGGCAGCATATCCTCTAAAACTCGAACACTGCCACCCTTTTCGGGTCCCATCCAAACATTTATCAAACCTTTTCTCAACCATTTTCAAATCTCAAACATTTTCCAGAATTGAACCAGTTCCAATGTCGAATTATTTTCAAATCAACCAATTCTAACAATAAAACTCTTTTCAAAATCGAATCAGCTCAAATATTAAATCATTCATAAAATCAAACCAACTCACAATCAAACCGCTCCCAGAATCAATTTATTTTCATATCTCAAATTATTTCCAAAATCATTTCATTTATATTACTAAGTAAACTCTAAAACCAAGAAAATCCACCTTTCTTAATAATCAAGTAAATGACATTCCAAACCGGTTTTTATTCACAACCACACACCACTCACGCAATCAAGCACCCAATAACTCAGTCCAACAAACCATCACATCCATAAGACAAATATAATCACAGAAGTAAATCTCTTTGCATCAATATCTATTTATCACAACTCTGTAATATAAAATAGATTTTAAGAAAACCCCTACCTCAATTATTCGCAATCCGCATAATTAAACGCGTTGAATCCCTTTTTAGTCATAACTCGCGGCAGCAATCACGAGAAACGAAGAAGGATAACACCGCAACAGCCTCTATTTTAATCATACAGTTTCCAGAACTCGACCCTAGCATATTAACATCATGAACTTCTCAAAATTTTATAGCAGAATAATAACGATAAGAATTCCAAGGCTAGAATAAATTACCACAGTTAAAGAAAAATGCCGCAACGGAGGGGCAGAAGCTCCGGCAGCTACCTCAAGTGACGACAATAGCCCCAGGCTCCGATGACAACAACTGTAAAAGCTCTATAGTGACAACAATGTTCCAGAAATTCAGAAGAACGGAGATTAAAATGAAACCCCTATCGACAGTGGATCCCAGTAACGGCAGTGCCGTTTTTCGGCAACCAGGCACGGCGGCGCGGCGAGGCCCGGCGACCCATCATCAACCGCGGCGACAGGGTGCGTGACGGCGGCGACGACTTCGCGCTGCACGACAGCGCCTTCCCTTTCTCCACGGAAAGTGCTCTCTTTCGCTCTCTGCTCCAGTGACGGCGACGTTCGCGGCTTCACTCGGCGGCGGCATGCACGGCCCTGACAGTGAGACAGCGCCGTCGTCCTTCCTCCCTCTCTCGGCAACAACAGCATTGGTGACACGCTTAGCGCGACGGTGACGGCGCGGACAACAGCAGTGGCCTCCTCCTCCCCTTTGCTCACCTGGTTCCTTCTCCTCCTCTAGGCAACGTCGACGGCGACGGCAAGGCCCACCAGCGCCGGCCGGTCCCCCTTCCTCTCTTCCCTCTCCTCTTTCTCCCATTCCCTCCTCTCTGCTCAGTATTTCTTTCTTTTCTTTTGTTTTCTTTTGAAACAGCTGCAGTGGCATTTATGGGAGGGGTTAGGGCGGTGAGTATGATGGTGAGGTTATGGGGAATTTGGGATTTTGTTTATTTAGGGTTAGGGTTGTATTTTGGGAATTTAGGATTTTGGTAAAAATTAGGTATAGAGATAATTTGGTAATTTTAATAAAATTGGAGCATAAAGTATTAATATTTGGAAAACTAATTTAACCTTTAAAGTTAATTTAAAATATTATTTGTAGTATAAAAATACTAATTGATTTTCAATAAATTACTCTAATTGAAAATTCATGATAATATAATTAATTTCTCTTTGTCTTTAACTTAAAGTATTAAATGATATAAATTAAATTATCTAAAATCAAATCATATAAAATTCTTATTATTTCATAACTACCAATTTTATAATTTAAATATAGAAAATAATTCAATAATTATAAAATTAGACAAAATTCTAATTTAAATAGCCAAACCTCATTATTTTCGAATTTTCAGAACTTTAAATCATAAATAGGAAAATAATCCATAGGTATAGAGTTTGGATAAAAACCTTAATTTATTTCAAGTCTAATTAATTGCCTTTAATTATTTTCAATAAAAATAATTTCTGAAATTAAAACCATAAATAAATATATAATTTGAGATTGATTCAAAGTAGGCCTTTTTTAAAAGTCTTGGGTCTTACATGCCTCGTTCACAAATTTCGATAATTCCTTAATCTCCAATGAAGCCACAACACGCATGATATCTTCCCTCAGCCCTACTTGGTATTTGATGTATTTCCAGCCCTCATAGGACTCAGGGGCACCCTGACCTATTCTCGAGAACCTACTGAGTTCCTCGAACTTGCTGGTGTATTAAGCTATAGTCATAGACCTTTGCTTTAACTGTATGAGGTCCAACTCTCTGGCCTCCCTTATCAGCTCATTAAAGTACTTCTTGTAGAAAGCTACCTGGAATGATGCCCATGTAATGTCCATATTCTATTGGTGTAGCAGTTGCCGCTCTCCTTGCCACCATTGTTGACCTTCTCCCACTAATTGATAAGCCACATATTCCACGAATTGGTCATACGGTACATGTTTAGTTCGCAATGCACGCTCCACATCTTGGAACCAGTTATTTGCTTCAGTAGTGTCTATTGATCCATCGAAAATCGGAGGGTCAACTTTCAGAAAAGTAGCTAGAGTTCTTGAAACATCACCTAAGTTGTTCTCAGCACCTGCTCTATTTTTGTTTCCGGCTGATTGCCTTGTCCGCCCCATAGCATGAATAGTCGTAGCAGTGATCGCTTGATCGTGTTAATTAAGTTAGTCATCACTGTCATGAATTCAGCGTGATTTTCCATCGACGTGTTACCCTCATTCTCTCTACGAGTACGAGTCCGACCTCGTTCGCTAGTGGCCATTCAGGGTCCTGTCCACACCAAACAATCGATATCAAGGTGATCAGTCTCAATATCCCCAGTCTAGTGCTTCAACAATGCCAAAAAGGCATTCAAAACAATCATGCTATGCAATATCAGGTAGATAACCTAAATAGCATGAAAGAAAAAGACACAGAGTATGCAATGAAGCACAATCGGTCCATTCCTCAGGCTCACGAGGATGAACTGCTCTGATACCACTAAATGTAAAACCCTAATTACCCTAAGCCTTACCTTATGCCGTAAAGCAAAGGTTAATCAAAGGTTACGATAATTCTAAGGCTTATATATATATATATATATATATATATATATATATATATATATATATATATATATATATATATATATCTATAACAATATATAAAGAGAATACCGAGAGAATGGTGTCCAATTTTTGTATTCCCATTTTAACCTTATTAATAAAGAGTGATTGACGTAACTGTATTTTAAAAAACTGGTGTAAAATGTAATTATTATTCACTCTTCTTCGTTCATATTGCGATTACTTTTTTATTTTATGCACAACTCCCACTCATGGTGTCCACTTCTTCGTTCCACTAAGAACAAGTAGTATTCTCTTTTATCTTTCAGTAATCCTATTAGTCTCATATTTATAAATTATAGTTATTAAAGTCAGATCTCTTACGGTAACTAAGACATAGTTATTCATTGTGTCAACATTTACATAATTCTTTTTTTTGTCTTCTTCTATCTCTTGGATTATATAAGTTTTAATTTTTTTTTCTAACTATGAATACGAAACCTTCTTCTCAATATTGGAAGAGAAAGTCTATAACAATATATAAAGAGAATACCGAGAGAATGGTGTCCAATTTTCGTATTCCCATTTTAACCTTATTAATAAAGAGTGATCGACGTAACTGTATTTTAAAAAACTGGTGTAAAATGTAATTATTATTCACTCTTCTTTATTCATATTGTGGTTACCTTTTTATTTTATGCACAACTCCCACTCACGGTGTCCACTTCTTCGTTCCACTAGGAACAAGTAGTATTCTCTTTTATCTTTCAAGTAATCCTATTAGTCTCATATTTATAAATTATAGTTATTAAAGTCAGATCTCTTACGGGGTAACTAAGACATAGTTATTCATTGTGTCAACATTTACATAATTCTTTTTCTGTCTCCTTCTATCTCTTGAATTATATAAGTTTTAATTTTCTAACTATAAATACGAAACCTTCTTTTCAATATTGGAAGAGAAAGTCTATGCCTATTATTCAAGGTCGTCACTTTAAAGTATATTCAGTTTGAATGGTATCAACAATTAGAGAGAATGGATTACAGTGATTGACGTAACTGCATTTTAAAAATTGGTGTAAAATGTAATTATCATTAACTTTTTTTCATTTATATTGCGGTTACCTTTTTATTTTACGCACAACTTCCATTCATGGTGTCCTCTTTTTAGTTCTACTAAGTACAGGTAGTACTCTTTTATCTTTCAGGTAATCTTATTAGTCTCATATTTACAAAGTATAGTTATCAAATTCAGATCTTTTACTATATCTAACACATAGTTTTTCAATGTGTCAATATTTACATAATTCTTTTTTTTATCTTTTTCTATCTGTTGGATTCTGTAAGTTTTAATTTTTTTTGTTTCTAATTATGAATACGAAACCTTTTCAATATTGGAAGAGAAATTCTATGCCTGTTATTCAAGGTCGTCATAAAACTTTAAACTATATTCAGTTTGAATAGTATCAACAATTTGAGAGAATGGATTTGAACTTAAATAACTATTCCTAACGAAGAGTATTGGGTATATATTTATTGAATTTAATTTTAATTTTTTAATTTTTAGAATAAATAAAAAGATGTGATTTTTTTTTTAACAAATTAGATGATTCAAGTTAACTTTAATTCTTGACATGTTAAATCTATGACAATATATAATAGCAATACATGGGATTTGGTGTCTAATTTTCTATTTCCTATTTTAACCCTATTAACATAATTCAAAAATATTTAACAGTTACTTATTTTTCTAACATATTTCACTAACAGTTAGAAAAACTCAGGCATAACTTCTATTCAATTCTTTATTCCCACAATCTCTCTTTTTTATTTTTTTTTATTTTTTTGTGGCGATATATGAAATAAAAAAATAATTAAAAACCAATAAGTGTTTAACCAGTAGTGATAAATAGTTTTTTTTATAGATCTTATTATATTTTGAGGTATTCATTTAAATTATATTTTGTTTAATTTTATGTTAGTCTTTGTTTGTACAGTGTTGTTTTGAGTATATCTGTGAGTACTGTATTCTGATGGTCTGTCCAGCAGTTTAGCCTCATTCTAATTATTCTATTAGAATTTTTTTGTAATCATAAAAAATATATCTTTTTTATTTTTTTTATAATTTCATCCATTCTACTGCTTCTTTTTTGACCTCTTAATACACTTTGTTATATTTCTCTTGCTGCCATTATTTTTTTTTACCTTCAACACCATCACATTTATAGTTACAAATTTTATTTAGTTTGACTCCAGTTACTACATTCATATATAACTTTCACTTATATTTCTTTTCTCTTTAATTTACTTACCCAACTAATATTTTCATCATTCTTTTACCTTTTTACTTCATATGGGATAATATTATTTTTTTAATTTTTAAATTATTAATTATACAGAATATTATATTTAAAATTTAAGTACATGAATATTTACTTTTAAATTAAACAAAAATAAATGAATTATATTACAAAAATATAATTTATTTTGACTTCTATAATATCATTTGTTTGCCATATGGCATTGGTTTTTTTATTAACATATAAAAGATGTAACATATAAATATTTGGTGATAATTAACTATGGTAGAGTGAAGAGAAGGTGGAAGGAGAAGAAAAAAAACGAGAAAGAACAAAATAATATAATAATGGCTACTAGACAATGACAGGTCAGAGAATAATAATAAGAGAAAGAATAAGCATTCTCATTTATTCTATATTTTCACTATTTATAAAAAAATAAAGACCTCTTCGTATTTAGATTCATATTTTGGCCTACCACTTAAAAAAGATGAAGACAAATATAAATATTCATGACATTTAAGTAAAAATTATCTTTTGTAAATAACTAACATGTATTTTGGTTTATATATACTCTTTTTGAATCATAATAATGTTATTATCATTATTTTTTGAATTATATTTTGGTTTATAGTAATTTTAATTTTAATAAAATACGATATAAATAAAGTCACGTCAACATTAAAATAAAAACATACTTATCGAATAAATTTGAAGAGTGAATAATATATTAACAAAAAAATAAAATTAATTTCTTAAAAATAATAGAAAAGCGGCTGAACAGGCACGTTAGTGCCTGTTGAGCCGCTAGTATATATAGAAGGAATAACAATTCTAGAGAAGAAATAAGCTCAAAAACCGAGAATCAAAAGCGCAAAGCGTTCACACGTAGCAACAAACTTAAAGCACGAGATATAGATATAAAATAACAAAATATAAATATATAAGAGAGTATAATAGTCATAGGAACTAGCCTCAGCCCGCAGAGTTTAGGCCGACTAGTGATATACAGACATACAGAGTTTTGAAAGTTAAAGCAACTTATACAAGATCTCTCTCAAGGTTAGCTTCTAAGGCAAAAATATAAATACAAAAGTGAGAGAAACTAAATGAAAATAACCAAAGGACTCCAAAACATGATTAACGTCCTCCGCTCTGTCACCATCAAGCAACTCACTGAGGTGGGTTGCGACCTGCATCTGAAGAACAACAAGAGAGTATGGAATTAGAACTGGAGGTTCTCAGTATGGTAACAGTGCCCAGTAATCTAAGATATAAGACTCTTGGATGCCAGAGACAATCCTAGAGCTTTATATCAATCATGAGATTCCAGCATAAAACATAAGTAAATTTAAACCACAACTTTAAAATACCATAACAGAATGGGGTAATCTAACTTAGGGAATTTCTAAACTAACATCCACCCCGCTGTCCCACAGCCTTTGCTAACCTAACCGCCATGCAATCCCATCGCCATCGCCTACCGAGCATCCTCAATCCCAGTAGAAAACACAAGTAATTCAAACAAGTAAAACATAAGTAATTATACATTATATCAATTAATTCAAGAAGCAATTAAGCATGTTATACAAATAGGCAAACAATGCAAGTAAAGAAAGCAAACAACCATATAGAAGATACACATGATGAATGCCTGCCCTATTGGCTGTGATATCACATTGTCAATTCAACTACCAACCTCATGCGTGAGCATCTTTCCTATCTTTTTCCCAGTGAATTTGCATTTGAATTGTTATGTTTAATCAATATTTAAATACTTTTTAGCCACTATGAATGCTACTTTGAGTTGTGTGGAATTTTGTTTATTTCAGGTAGCATTCGGATGGATTTGACGTAGTTTTATAGAAGAGGAAGAAAGTGGATGATGCTGTCAACCGTGACCTCCCTGTACTCTAACGGATATAACTTGAGCTACAAAGGTTTAATTGACGTGATTTTAGTGGCATTGGAAATCTAACGTCCAGAGCTTTCCAACAATATATAATAGTATACACTTCCCTCCCATTTGGTACGGTCAAGGTGGTGCCTAACTTGGAATTTCTCAAGTTAGGCGCTAGAAACACAAATTCTCCAAAAGCTTGCTGCCAAGGCAGCGCCTAACTTGGGATTTCCCAAGTTAGGCATCAGGAAGGACTCTGAGACCAAGTTAGGCACCACAATCATGAAGTTAGGCGCCAATTTTGACACAAGCCATGGTCCCCACGTCTAAATTTATGATGGCAACGAAGATATTATTTATTTTTTTATTAAAACTTTTATTTTAATTACAAATTGGAAAAGATCTTATTTAGTTTTAGAAAATATATTTTACATTAATTAGGATTAGATATAAACAGGAAAAGAATTAGCCCTTCAGATTCTTCTCTTCTCTCTTACCTCATTCTGCACTTTACAGTTTTACAGAATCCTAATTTTTTCCCTGAACCATGAGCAACTAAACCTCCACTGTTAAGGTTAGGAGCTTTGTTTATTCTATGGATTAATATTATTATTGTTCTATTTTATTCATGTATTGATTTCAATTTCAAGAATTATTTTCATTCTTTATCTTATGAATCTGGGTGGAACGGAAGTATGACCCTTATTCTATTTGAGTTCTTGTAAAACTTGGAAAAGTACTTTACCTGAACAACAGCTTGAAAACATATTGTCCTAAATCACTAATTATCTGGACTTAACGGGATACGTGACATATAATCCTCTTATATTTGGGTAAATAGGATTTTTGTGGCATATAAACTAGAATTGAACTTAACCCTCTAATTAAATTCAAGTGACCAAGGAATTGGTGGTTGATGAAGGTTAGAGGAGATTAAAATGGTCTAAGAAATTAGGGTTTAGTCACATATAGTTTGCCATGAGTTGAATCTTGCATGATTAAAATAGTTGGTAAAAAAAGTTAATCTGGAAAATAAATATCTCTGAAACCTTAACTCTCTTCTCCATATATTTCACAACCCGTTTACTGTTTGCTTTTTGACTTTCTGAATTTACTGTTTGATGCAATTGAACTCTCAACACTCTTTTTTGTTTATCTAACTAGGTAAATCACGCAATCATTGTTGCTTAGTCTATCAATCCTCGTGGGATCGATCCTCATTCACTTGAGGTACTACTTCGTACGACCCCGTGTACTTGCTGGTTAGTTTGTGGTATTCAAATTCTGCATAAAGTTTTTGGCACCATTACCAGGGATTGATTGTGATTGACAACTACCAGTTGTTTGATTGCTTAGATTAGGCGTTTTTGCTTTAGTTTTGCTTAATTCATTTCTATAAATTTTTGAATTTAACCTAGTTTATTTTTTTCTTAATTTTAGAAATTAAGTTTGGTGTTGCCTCAGTTATTTGATTACTTAGATTAGATAATTTTTCTTTTTCAATTAGTTTTCTTTTCTTAATAAATTCTATTTTTATTTTCTTTTTCTTTTTCCTTCAGTTTCATCCCCCTCCCCTGTTTTCCTTTTTTTCTTTTTATTTTATTATTTAGTTTTAATTTTAATTTTCCTTAAAAAAAAACTAAAACTTTCGTTCTTCTTTTTTATTTTTTTATTTTTGTTTTTTTTCAATAATTCAATTTATTCTCTTTATTTTTATTTTTATTTTTGTTTTCCTTCATATTTTATTTTATTTTGTTTTTTTATTTTTATTTTTCTTTATTTTATTTCTTTTGAAAATATATATATATTAAAAAAATGAAAATAAATTCTTTCCGTTCTTTCCTCTTTGCTTTTCCATTTACTACATGGTACGTTTAATTCTATTTGGTATTTTGTGCTAAGAAAAAATAATAGAGAAAGATCACATGGGTTACTACTCACACCCAATGAGTGATTCATATTATTGTGGATGGAGGAACTACCCGAATTTTGGTTGGAAAAGTCAAGACCAAAGAAACTTCAGTGCTCTATGTTCTATCTATCAAGGACCACCATCTCCATGTTCATATCAAGAACCACCATCTTCATATACATACCAAGAACCATCCTCCTCTTTTTATTCATATCAAGAGCCACCATCTCCATATTCATATGAAGAATCATCTTCTTTTTACTCATATCAAGAGCCACTATATCCTTATTCATATTAAGAACTATCAGCTCTTGAGCTTCTCATGAAAGAATGCATACATGATATGAGGATGAGTGACAAAAATATAGAGAAACATGCGGAGTTGATTATCAAGCACCTGGACAAGATACATGCAAATTCCTTCCCAAGAGATACAGTGCAAGATCCTGTGGAAGAAAGTGAGAAAATCAAACAAAGGAGTTCATACTCCAGTGAATTAGAGAACTCTCCACCCTCACACATGGAAAAAGAGGATGTAAAAATAAAGAAGGAAGATACACAAATAAAGGAGGAAGATAGACAAACAAAGGAGGAAGCCATGCACACTCCATGCTTGCACATTCCAATAACTCCGGAGGAAGCCATATAAGTCCCTTTAATTCTATGCATGCAAACTCCTGAGAAGAAAAATCTAAATGCACTGCCCACATTTGAATTGAAGTCTTTTCCCCCAACACTTAAATATGCTTTCCTTGGTCCTAATGAATCAGAGAGTTGTATGGGAGTTGCTTTTTGGTGGGTATCATTTTTCTCCTCATGTCCACTAAAGTCATTTCTCTTAACTAACTAGAAGAAGAGGAAAAAAAGTAACAATCAACCGTCAAGCTAGTGATGTTAAAGAAGCGCTTGTTGGGAGGCAACCCAACTACTAGTACCCTTGGTTCTGCAATTACTTTGGTTTTAATTTTATAGTTATTTTGATTTTAGCATTATACTTATTTTAGTTCTACTTTATCTCAATTTTTTTAGAATTTTTCTTGTTTTACATTTGTTTTGGTCATGCAGAATGATTAGAATATGTTGGAGCAATTAAAAGGAATTTTTGACACCCTGGAATTTTTCATTGCTTGGGGACAAGCAAACTTTTAAGTTTGGTGTTGTAGTGTGCATAGTTGAATTTGAATTAAAGGATGTTGGTGCATAAGGAATTGGAATTTAGAGAACTATTATGAATTTTCTGAATTAAATAAAAACTTAATTCTTGAAGTAAAAGAAACAGCAAAAAGAAAATAAAGACAAGCAAAGTCTAAGGCTCTGAGCATCAATGACTAGGAAGGTTAAATATGATTAAAAGCTCAAAGAGTTGTTTTCCTAGTCATATACTTGTGGTGTAAATGTATCAAGTAATCTTTAAGACAGAGCACTAAGAGTCGAGATCAAGTGCATTTAACAGGATATGCCAAAGGCTTTGAGCACCACTGTCTAGGAGTAACTGAGAAAAAAATCAAAACTAAAGGAGAGTTTCCGAGTTAAGTGCTTGTGGTATTTTTGTGTCAAGTAAAGCTTGAGACAAAGCATTTAAAGTCATGACTAGGCTCAAGGTGCAAAGCACCAAAGAAAAGAGAATGAAAAAAAATTTGCTGTGTTCAAGGATTAACCCAATGTAAAAAGGCCAATGAATTCATAATATTATACGGATTCTAAATCCAAATGACAGTGAAATTCCTCTGATTCAAAGGATAGTGAGATGACAAAACTATTCAGAATTGCAGTTTATAAATTCCACTTCAAGAAGAGACAGGGGCTTACTTGGGTACTCACTTCTCATGCAAATTCACATCCTAAGTTTGCAATAGTTTTGTTTGTTTGAGGACAAGCAACAATTCAAGTTTGGTGTTGTTTAACCCGATACATCCCCCCGGGATGTTGCCTTTCTGTCACGAATAAAATGGGTACCCCCAGGGATATCGCGCCCGGTACACGGTCCAAGGATATAGTGTCTGGCACACTTTTGTGATTCTGAAAGGACGTGAGTGGGATACTCAGCCACAGACCTCACATCTCAACATATGCAGGACTAGCCACTGTCTTTCCACTGCCGCCCCGACCTCGACAGGCGGGATTAACCTACCGTCCCTGCCAGGTGCATAGCGTATCAACAATAGCAGTATAAAATAATATTTCAGTGGTTTTCCAAAAATTCATTTTCAGTTATCCGCCATCTCACTCAACTAATCCATCCTCAGAACTCCAGAAACCTAAGCCTCCATCTTCTAAATTTTTTTTTTGAAAATTATCTAGTTAAACTCACTTATGGTGTCCTCTATGTTTCAAAGCCTACAAACAAGCTAAAGGATCTTAAACAAGTGCTATGGAAGTTTGTAGGCCTGCTGGAAAGGTGAAACAGTTAAAAACAAGGTTTTTATTGAAAAAGAGGGCAGTGTGCATACGCATAGGGTTGTGCGTACGCACATCTTTCAAATTTCACAGGGTGTGTGTGTGCACCAGAGTGTGCGATCGCTCTCAACCGTAGGCATCTCCCTGTGTGTGCGTGCGCACCAGAGTGTGCGTACGCACGTTTTTAAAATTTTACAGGGTGTGTGTGCGCACAAAACTATGCGAACGCACAAGTCAAAATATAGCTTCTGTTCAGAGCATGCGCACACAAATCAGAAATCCCAAATTCTACAACATCAATACCAAATTCTAACGATCATATCTTTTTCTACAAAATTCTGATTTCTACGAAATCTATACCGTTTTAAAGCTCTTTGAGTTGTCTTTAGTTTGATACAAAAATCATTCAATTTCAAAAATTGTATCTCAAGATATGATCCGTTAAAGTTCACCAAAAACTAGTTTTCACCAAAAGTTCACTAGATTCTCAAACCTTCAAAATTCACAACCAAACCAATTCCAAGCCTATTCAATTTCACCACAAAATACAACCAAATGCTATACTTTACCTTTCCATCACAATGCAACCAACTCAACACCTATATAAATCAATTTTTCCTTCATAAACTCAACAACTCCACAATTGTATATCAATATTCCAATATTACCAACTTTAACATAATCTCACTACTCATAAGCATCACTTATCCTATCTCAACATCAACACACAGAATAATTCATTATCATCACATACAATCATCATTATTCCACACAACTTCATAATTCAACATCATCATTCACCATACTCATCACAATCATCAAAATCATTATACATCATAATTATCAACAATCAATTTCAATCCTATCCTATGGTCTACTAGCCTAAGTGTCTAGAAATATTACATATTATATAGAGAAAACTGAAACTATATCTTGGTTAATTTCCAATATGAATAAAACACCACTTTGAGTCCAAACAAGCTTTAATCACAAACAAATCACCAATCTCACCTTTAAATCTCCAAATCAACTCCAACAATTGCAAGAACTCAACTAAAACCATACCCATTACCATAAATCAACCTAGAGTTACCAAAATCACAATTTCATAAGGCAAAAAGTTTACTTACCATTCCCGATGGTGTTTGGGGCACAAACCACCAATAGCCCAACCTTAGATACCACCTAATCAATTAAAAACACAAAATCTACTTAAAACCAAAACCTTAAATTTTGAATTTCTTAGGGTAGAGGAAAGAAGAAAAAGTTTCAACATCTTACCTAAACAATTTAGATAGAACTAATGGGCTCGGTAAGAGCTTCACATAGTTGCTGACGGCACGCAAATCAGAGCAACGTAGCTCGAGTTATGGCCACTGGAAGTAGAGGATGAATAGTATTTTTCTCTCCTCTTCCTCCCTTCTCTGGCAGCTGCTAGGTTTAGTGTGTGGGTGAGTTATGAGATGAATTGGCTCATTTTAAATGTATCTATATGTTGGGCTTGCGCCAAACTTGGGTCTGGTCCAACCCGTTAGCATTTTTGGCCCATTTGTCCCAAATTTGAGCCAAACCTTTAAAATTAGTGCCCAGTTTTCAACTTTAATTATGTTTCCTAACTTTTCTACTATTTGTATCACTCTCAATCAGTACCAGACAAATTTAAGCTGGTACTGCCAGTTAATTTATCGGTATGCATTTTTACGCAAATTTCCAAAGAAAATTACATTTTTCAACCAAAAAAATTTACTGAGTCCAAATATCATATTTAAATTTCCTAATTAGCATTCTAAATTTTTGAAACTTATTTTGGGCTATTTAAAGTTATTATTTTTTAAAAGCAGTTTTACGTGAAAACTCTGATTCTTACATCCTTCACTCCTAATTAGGAATTTTGTCCCTAAAATTTGTATCGCGTGATATCTCCTCCATGAAGCGTTCTACTATCAATGTTGTCAACCCAAAAAGTTGTCAAAGCATCTCATCCACTATCTTCCTACCGTGTCGATGTCCCCTGTCGTCTTCCACTGCGTCACTCTGATTATCGTCATTAATCATCTGGATTACTCAGCCACATCCATCAAAAGCCTCTTTCTCCATTACTCCCTCTAACGAATCTCTAAGTTTGACCAAACTTATGACAACCTTCCATAAGATAAAACTAAGCCGACTGGGTCCTAGTAGCATATCATAACAACATTAAAGGATTACCTCTCATTAACGGATCCGACTCCGTCACCTCCCTTGCATCCATAGTGAACACTCGTCCTGGTTGCTAACTCCTACCCACATCTTGGTTCCTCCCACGGCGGCAATACTTGGATATATGTCTAGGACGCCCACAAGTATAACATAGACGACCTTCTCTCATCTGATAGAACTGAGTATTGTTGACCCTTCTGAAGTTTTCTTGACCTTGAAGATGCTGAGTGGCATGTCTGTCCCTTTTTAAGATCCGGCCTCTTAGTGGAAAATACTTTTCACGACCTCTGCTACTGGTACCCCCACGAGTTTCTCTCGTTAAAGTCATCTTCTAATGCAATCTTTCGCAGCTCATGCCTCGTTCACCAATTTCGAGAATCCCTTAATCTCCATTGGAGCCACAACACGCATGATATCTTCCCTCAGCCCTACTTGGTATTTGATGTATTTCCAGCCCTCATAAGACTCAGGAGCACCCTGACCTATTCTTGAGAACCTACAGAGTTCTTCGAACGTGCTGGTGTATTCAGCTATAGTCTTAGACCATTGCTTCAACTGTATGAGATGCACTCTCTGGCCTCCCTTATCGGCTCATAATAGTACTTATTATAGAAATCTGCCTGGAATAATGCCCATGTAATATCCACATTCTGGTGTAGCAGTCGGCGCTCTCCTTGCCACCATTGTTGAGCTTCTCCCACTAATTGATAAGCCGAATATTTCACAAATTGGTCATACGGTACATGTTGAGTTCGCAATGCACGCTCCACAGCTTGGAACCAATTGTCTACTTCAGTAGGGTCTGTCTATAAGAACCGGAGTTTTCACGAATAAAATAATTTAAATGGCCAAATTAAGTTCCGGAAAGTTAGAATGAGAATTTGGGGATTTATATATGATTTTTAGACTCAGTAGGTCTTTCCGAGTCAGAAAATGTGTTTTCTGCGAAAAGCCATGAAAAACTGCGAACTGACAGTTGAACTGGTCGAACCGGTTCAAGTCTGCCCGGTTCTGTGCGAGAAAAAGTGAAAATAGTCGAAAATCCTAGAAGCATATAAGAAATGGAAAACCGGGCATTAGTGTTAAAGGTTTGGGCCAAAGTTAGGCCGAACGGGCTAAAAATGCTAACAGGTTGGACCGGACCTAAAACGGGCCCAAGGTCCGACATATATAAGCTCACTTAATGAGCTTTTCAGCTCATTTCTCTTCAATTTGAAGAGAGGGGCGCAGCATAGAAGGAGGAGAGGGAGAAGAGAAGTTACTATTCACACTCCAGTTTTGGGAGTCATAACTTGAGCTACGGACCTCCGATTGAGGAGCCATTTACGGCCACGCAAAGCTCTCACCGAGCTCTTCCTTTCTATCTAAGTTTTTCTGGTAAGAACTTGAAACTCCATCCCCAGTTTCCAGCCCTAGATTCTGCACGTTTTTATGTTTGGTTCTTGAGTAGATTTTGTGGCTTTGGTTGTTTAGGTGATCTCTAATAGCATATAATTGTTAGATTTTACCCCTAATCTCGTTGGATAAGGTAAGAAACCTCTTTATCCTTGTGATTTGGTATAGTATGAGCTTTAGTTGTTGATGTATGGTTATGTTGTATGTATGAAGCTTGTTTTTGGAGCTTGGTGGAAGCTTGATTGGAATCAAGTTTGGTGTTTGAGCATATTGGGAATCGGCCAAGGTATGGTTTCTATTTTCTTTATGTAATACGTAATATTTCTGGAAACTTAGGCTAGTTGACCCTAAGAGAGGATTGAATGTTATTGGTGTATGAATATTTAAATGTGAATTCATGTTAATTGTTGGTTGTATTGGATTAGCGTGGTTGATGATGGTTATTGGGAATTGTTGGTGTTAATGAATATTGATGATTGGTGTTGTGGATGAGGGTTGTTGAGTTGTTAAATATTGAGGTATGATGAATTATGATGAATGGATGAACTCTGGTTATGTTGATGAAAGTGTTGCATGGTAATTGATGATTTGGAATGGGTGATAAATGGCTATATTGATGTTAGTAGTTGGATATGGGAGATTGATATTGAAATTGATGATAGAATAATGATTGTGAATGTTTTGGTTGGAAAATTGTTAGTAATGTTATATGTTTGAGAATTGAGATTGAGAATGTTAAAGTGTGATGGAAAGATTGGTGTGAATGATGAATGGTAATCCAAAGGGGTAGATTGTATTGTAATTGGAAGTTTGATCTTGTTTTGGTTGGATGTGGTTTGTGAAAGTTGGTAAATTGAGATATGTGAATTAGGTTGGGTTTAGAGTTGTTGAATGGCTTAGAGGTTTTTGATATTGATAAATGGTTGAAGTAGTATTTGGTATGAATTTTGGGTTGTTATGGTATGGTTGATATGTGATTGATTTGGTTTTGGATTGAGATTGGTTAAAAATTTGAGGTTATGAGGTTTTGGGTAAAAATGGATTTTTGGTGAATTTTGTCTGATCATAACTTTTGCTTCAGATTTCAAAATCTGTTGAATTTGGTTTAGAATTAAAGATTATTGAAAACCCTTCAATTTCATATAAAGTTTGTAAAATTTGGAATTTTGTAGAGGAAGTTATGATCATTCAAAGATTGGTGTCGAAATCTAAAATTCTGCAGAGTTGCAGAATTTTGTGATTTCTGGTATATGCGCACGCACAGCCTTGTGCGCACGCACAGCCTTGTGCGCACGAAATCACCTATGGAGTTTTACAACCTGTGTGTACGCATAGCCCTGTGTGCACACACACACGTTGGGAAGGTCAATCTGTTGGGGGCACTAGCACAGCTTGTGTGAGTGAACAGACTTGTGAATTTTCGTACCTGTGCGTACGCACACCCCTGTGCGTATGCACACGCCCTGTTTCAAAAAATTAAAACTTTTTTTCAACTATTTCACCTTTCCAGCAAGTTTGTAAGCTTCTGTAACACCATTTTAAGACTCTTAGGCTCAATTTTGGATATTGGAACATGGGAAAGGTCCTAGAAGGTTTAGTTTGGGTTTTACTTTGATAAGTTAGCAAAAGGAGGTTTAGGTTCCTGGTGTAGTGAGGACGAGTTGGTTGAGGGAGAAGGAAGAGTGGTGAATATGGTGATTGCTGACAATGAATTTGAGAAACTGATGAACTAAGGAGTTTGGAATGGAACTTATGAAGTAATGATGGTTGTGACGAGTATGAGTGGAAGGGTGTTATGAGCAGCAGCTTCTGAGATTGAATTTGTGATTATGATATACATTGTTCTCCATCGTAGGGGCTGTGGCGATCTCCCGCCTACATTCGGATGTGAGAGTTGAAGCTGGGCTTTTCACTCACTCATATTTCTCGCAACCAGAGGAAGGTGGTAAGGCACGCTCCCTCGGAATATTTCCCTTTGAAAGGAGAAGGTGGTAGGGCACTCATCCCTCGGAATTATTCCTCCTGAAAATGCGATTTTCTCTGATTGCAAGGTGGTAGGGCACTAACCCACGAAATCATGTGGCAACCAGAGAAAGGTGGTAGGTCATGCTCCCTCAGAATGTTTTCCTCTGAAAGGAGAAGGTGGAAGGGCACTCAACTCTCGGAATTATTCCTCCTTATGCACAATAGAGAGACTAATATGGGAGTTGTCGACCTGATTTTCTATCGTGTTTGGCAATAACCGACATGTGATATCACAGCCAATAGGACAGACATTCATCATGTGCATCTTCTATATACTTGCTTGCTTTGTTTACTTGAGTTTGCCTAATTGTATAACATGCCTACCTACTTCTTGAACTACTTGTTGTATATGAATATTATCTGTGTTTTACTTGTTTTCATTAATTGTGATTATCTGGTGCTGAGGAGGTTAGTTAGGCGGTGGCGATGGGATCGCACGGAGGTTAGGATGGCGAGGGCTGTGGGATATAGCGGTGTGATTAGTATTAGTTAGAATTCCCCTAAGTTTAGATAACTCGGTTTATGGTTTAAGTTCTATATATATTTATTTATTTTGTTCTAAGCTTGAATATCCGTATGTGATCTGAAGTTTTAGGATTGCCTTCAGTGTCCCAGAGCCTTACATTTTACATCATTGGGCACTATTACCATACTGAGAACCTCCGGTTCTCATTCCATACTTTGTTATTTTTCAGACGCAAGTTGCAAATCCACCTCGGTGAGATTACGAATATGGTGGCAGAGCGAAGTATGGTTCCTCCTTGGTTTAATTCTATTTTATTTTGTCGTAGTTAGTCTCACATCTCTTTGTATAATTATCTTTGTTGCCTTAGAGGCTTTATTTCTAGAAAACTTTGAGACATAGGTTGTACAAGCTGTTTAAACTTCAAAACTCTATCGTTGTCTGTTTGAGCTAGTCAGCCTAAACTCCGCAGGCAATGGCTAGTCTTCTTTTGTATATATATATACTTTGTTGATCTATTAATTAATACCTTGTACTTAATGAGCTTTATGGCAAGGTTGTATATATTATGTTTTGTATCCTTTCGTGCCGAATGCGTTTAGTTACCGTGTGCGAACGCTTCACGTATGTAATCCTGCATTATGCGACTTTGAGCTTTATTCCTTCATCTGCCTTCTAGAATATATTATTTCTTCTATATAAATATGTATAAGCCTTAGAATTGTCGTAACCTTTGGTTAAACCTTGCTTTACGGCTAGAGGTAAGGCTTCGGTTAATTGGGGAGTTACATTGTCGATCCATCGAAACCCGGTGTGTCAACTTTAAGAAAAGCAACTAGAGTTCTTGAAACATCACTTAAGTTATTCTGAGCACCTTCTCCATTTTTATTTCCGGCTGATTGCCTTATCCGCCCCATAGCATGAATAGTCATAGGAGTGCTCACTTGAATCGTGTTAATTAAGTTAGTCATCGCCATCATGAATTCAGCATGATTATCCGTCGACAGGTTACCCTCATTCTCTCTATGAGTACGAGTCCAACCTCGTTCACAGGTAGCCATTCAGGGTCCTGTCGACACCATACAATCGATATCAAGGTAGTCAGTCTCAATATCTCCCGTCTAGTGCTTCAATAATCCACAAAAGGCACTCACAAATAAGCATGCTATGCAATATCAAGTAGATAACCTAAATAGCATGAAAGAAAAAGACATAGAGTACACAATGAAGCAGAATTGGTCCATCCCTCAAGCTCATGAGGACGAACTATTCTGATGCCATTAAATGTAACACTCTAATTACCCTAAGCCTTACCTTATGCCGTAAAGCAAAGGTTAATCAAAGGTTACGATAATTCTAAGGCTTATACATAAATATATATAGAAGGAATAATAATTCTAGAAGTCCGATGAAGAAATAAGCTCAAAAACCGAGAATCAAAAGCTTAAACCATTCACACGAAGTTACAAGCTTAAAGCACAAGATATAGATATAAGATAACAAAATATAAGTATATAAGAGAGTATAATAGTCATAGGAACTAGCCTCTGCCCGCGGAGTTTAGGTCGACTAGTTATATACAGACATACAGAGTTTTGAAAGTTAAAGCAGCTTATACAATATTGATAAACCCCGATTTTGTGGTTTATCTTGTGCTTATTTTGGGGGATTTTATCAACTTTTCTCACATTTATTCAATGAAATAGCACGGTTTTGCAATTCTCCCTTGATTTGTGCTTAAATGTGAAAACGTGCTTTTTAGGCCCTAAAATTGGTGATTTTAATTCACTTTGATTCCATTCAATGCCTTGATGTGTTTGTTGAGTGATTTCAGGTTTAGAAGGCAAGTATTGGATGGAAGAAGTGAGGAGAAAAGCATGCAAAGTGGGAGAACTCATGAAGAAATGAAGGAACCGTAAAGCTGTCATGCCTGACCTCTTCACACTCAAATGACCATAACTTGAGCTACAGAGGTCCAAATGAGGCGGTTCCAGTTGTGTTGGAAAGATAACATCCGGGGCTTCGAAATGATATAAATTTTGCCATATTTTGTCTGACGCTTAGGGGCGCGCACGCGCCATGTACCCGTGCGCGCCGATTCTGCCGTGGGTCCACTTTAATGAAATCGCCCCCAGCGATTTTGTAGCTCATTTTGGGCCCAATCCAACCCATTTCTGATGCTATTGAACCCAAGGATTGAAGGGGGAATGAACGAAGTAGTCATAACTTAGTTTTCATCATGTTTTAGGAGTAGAATTCTAGAGAGAGAAGCTCTTTCCTCTCTCTAGATTTAGGATAGAAATTAGGATAGAGTTATGATAATCACTCTCAAATTTCTCTTTTAATTCTTGTTTTGATCTCAATTCTCTTTATGTTTTAGTGTTCTATTGCCTTTGATCTTGTAGTTTCTCTTGTTAATTTCTTATTTTACTCTCTTTTATGTTGATGGACATTGTTCGATCTTGATTTCTTTTAATGCAATTTTATATTTCCATGTCTCTTTTATGTTGATCTTGATTGTTATTATTGATTTCTTGCTTATGTTAGTTATGGGTTTCATTAATTCTTGCATTTTATGATGTTTACTTTTCTTGCACATTAGGTGTTTGATATAATATTTCCTTCTAGCTTTTGAGTAGTTTCCTTGACTCTTGGCCTAGGCTAAGGGAATTGAGTGACCTTTAGTCATTGGGTCTCATTGAATTGGTGATTTGAGAACCCTTGGTGATCAATTTGATACTCATTGATGCCAACCCACTACTAATCTAGATTAGTAGGTAGGTTGGGACTTATGGGTTGATGTGATCAAAGCCATTTGACGTACTTCAAGCCTAGGAGTAGACATGACGTACTTAAGGTTTTGTAAGTAGACTTAATGAGCTTGGCCTATCATAATTATCAATATATGGTTTGTAGACAAGGATGGTGATTTCAATTACCTATGTCTTAGCCAAGAGTACTTTTCCTTTATTTTATTAGTTCTTGTCATTTTACTTTCTTGTCATTTATATTTTCTTGTCAAATTCTAAATCAAACCCCCACCCCTTTCATCTTCATAGCCAATAATTAAACACTTCATTACAATTCCTTGTGAGACGACCCGGTTAATTTTCATTGGAGTTTGTTACTTGTGACAACCAAATTTTTGATGTGAGAATTGTTTGTTGGTTTGGAGCTATGCTTACAACGAAGTTGTTATTTCTATGAGAGAAATTCTAAACCATCGAGCAAAACTCAATCATCAAAATGGCGCCGTTGCTGGGGAGTTGCAAATGGTGTTATGTTATTGGCTATTATGAATATTGTGAATATGTTTGCCTTTTGCTTATTTGTTAGTTTTTGTTAGGCTTAGGACCTTGTTGCTTATTCTTGTTAGTTTTTGTTTTTGTTTGCTACTATGAATTCTCATCACTTTGGCTACGAGTTTGGTTCAATTCATGTTGTAGCAAATGGGAACTACAATGAGGATGTGCATCAAGGATGGAACAATCAAAGATGGGAGGAGCCTCAAGGGATTGATCAACCTTCTTGGCAACAACAACCTCCGGATTCTTATGGGTATAACTCTCATCCTAATGCATATCAATCTAATGGATGTGGTGACCCTTATTATGATTGTCAACAACCACCACCATATGCCTATGAACCACCTCCTCAACATAATTTTGAACCACCTTACTCACAAGCCCCTTTTCACCAAACACCTCCATATGACCCCAACCCATATCCACCATACCAACAACCTTGTGAACCATATGAACCATATGAAGAACCACCCCAATTCCACCACCAATACCCTCAAGAACCACCACCTCCATACTATTACCAAGATGAATCACCTCCCATGTATGATAACTTTCAACCACATAATGAATTTCCCTTACCACCGCAACCCTCCATGGAAGAACACCCATATCCATCCATCCAAGAGCAAACGGATCGTCTCAAGGAAGAAATGGATCGGCTTCAAGCAATAATCCATCAAAAGGAGCAAGAGGAAGTCCAAAGGAAGAATTATGAAGCTATTGAGGCTAACCTTGCCAAAATTAAAGCCAACTTGGACTCATGGGACTCATGCAACAAGAAAAGCATCTCCACGGATGAATGTGAGAAATCAACCGAAGAAAGGAGCATGAAGGAGATTTTAGAATCTCAACATGAGGAGAAGGAGATGGGGTATGTATTGTAACAAGTGGTGGAGAGGGAGATTGTTGAAGAAGAAGAAGTGGTTGAAGAGTTAGAAGAAGTTGTACAAGAGGTGGATTTCAAACTTGACACTTCCACACCAAGTGACATTGTTGATGATTTTGTGGAAGTTGTTGAACCCTCTTCTAATGAGCTTGAATTTGGTGTTGAGGAGGATAATGCGCAACCTCCTAAGCATATAATGAATGATGAAGAATTGGAAGAAGGTGAGCAAAGAACAAATCTTTCTCTTGGAGATGAGCCCACACCAACACATGATCCATTGGTATTTGAAGAATTTTCTCCTCTTGAAATTGAGGTGGATGTTGAGACAAGTTCCACATTACCTCCAAGTTGTGATATAAAGAATGGAGAAGAGCTAGAAGAGGTTAGTGAGGAAGTAATTGGACATGAAGATCCTTGTCAAGAAGTGAAGGTTGAAGAAGCTTGCCAAGAGATGGAGGTATTCAAAGAAGAGCAAAAGGGAATGGAACTTACAAGACCATTGGAGACGTCCCTTCCTAAGTCACCATCCAACATAATATTCAAGTGGGTAAAATTCGTATCTCTAATCTTTACTTTCCCACTTGAATATGGTTTGATTGAAAATGATGGGCAACTTAGAGCTCTTTGTGGGGTTAACAACAAAAGGAAATTGAGTAGTGGGTGGAAATGCCAATCAAGGTTCCTTATGGTTGGAAACTTAAAGTCTAAGTGCAATGGTTGGTATAGTCCTCAACTAAAGGGGTCCAGGAAGATGCTTGGGTGTTTATTTGAGAATTTGGATCACTTCTCACTCAATTGGAATTGTGATGATCAACTTGAAGATGGGTGTAGAAACAAGATTTGGGATCCGGAAATATATGAAGACCAATTTTGGAAGCCCTTAGCTTGTGTGGAACTTCATCAAAGCTTGGTGCCATTGATCTTGAATTTTGGAGCTTACTTGAAGTCCAAGCATTGGTGGAAGTTTCAAGATGAGTACAAGCATAAGCCACCATAACAAGGAGCCTTCCAAATGTCCAACTTAAGGACTTAAACTAAAAGTGCTAGGTGGGAGACACCCCACCATGGTAACCACTTTCCATTCTCTTGTAGATATAATCAATGAAGGAATTGAGTTGCCATTGTAGGTAGTTTTTATTATTTTCTATACTCTTATACATTTTGCTTTGATTCATTAGTTGTTTTTTAGTTTGTTTTGATTAGTTTAGTTGTTGTTGAATTGCATTTTGCTTGTAGTATAAGTTTTGTTTTTAGATGTTTGAAAATTTTTCAAAAACCAAATAGATTTTTTGTTAAATTTGATTTTTGATTGTTTTAGAATGCTTGTATATTAGGAGAGTGCCCTATTTAAAAAAAAAATGAGCATCGGCGCCCAAGCAGGCAGTGCGCGCGCGCGCCGCTCTGGTTTCACAACTCCTAGTACTAAAACCCGAGAGTTGTGCCCACTTTATGCCTACATTGTGCCAGGCGATCCGCGCGTAAGCACGCATGGCGCGCGCGCGCGGATTGTTTTTGCTGCATCCGCGCCTGAGCACGCTTGGCGCATATGTGCGAATTTGCACCCTGTTTTTCTCCTTTCTCCTTTCTCCTTCTTTTTTCTTCCCTTCTTCTTTCTTTCTATTTTTTTTTCTTTCTTCTTCCTCTCTTGGAAATTTTTTTCTTTCTTTTAAAAATATAAAAAATAATAATAATAAAAAAAATTATTAAAAAAAATAATAAAAAAATTAATTAAAAAAAAATTTTTTTTTCTCTCTTTTCTTCCATTTTCTTTTATTGCATTTCCTTGTTTTCATTCATTGCATTTTAATTTTATTTTTTGTAACTTGTTTCCCCTTTTATTTTCTAAGTTTCTTATTTTAATAATGGTGTTGAACGCTCTTACTCAATTGTTGAGAATTTCTTGCTTAATCTTGGTGCTTCTAGACTTGTTTGATATTGATGGGTGATGAAATTTTTAATTCAATGCTTAACCTTTGATGATCATTGTACCCTTTGTGCATTGATATGAGCTTACATGTCTTTCATGACCCATTCTTTCTTGTTTGAACTTGACGCTCGACATGCTCTTCATGCTTTGACTTTACCTTTGCATCAAGTGTTAGTTAATATGCCTTAGCTTATATTATTTTTTCACTCACGTGTTGTAGCTACCATGTAGTAAGAACCTTACTCTTATTTGGCATTAGCCCCCGCCTATGTTTTATTGCTTTGATATCTTTGTTGTAGGCTTAATTTTCTTTCTTTTTCTTTCCTTTTAGGATGGCCACCAAGAAGGAAAGGAATGGAAAAGCTTCAAATAGGGCAACAAACAAGTTCACCCACACAACCTTTCGAAGGAGCTCATCAATTGTAGCAACCCATCCACCTTGCTCTTCTTTGCATGCACCGAGGACGGTGCAAATTTCTAAGTGTGGGGAGGTCGTCCGACCGACCTCCATGGGTAACAACTTCCTCTCTCAACACCAATATTTCAATTTTTGTCTTTGTTAGATTATTTGTTGCATTGCATGATAGGTTGCATGCTAGTTAGAATTGTACATATTTTACCACTTCTTTTTATATTAGGACTACTTGGTTAGGGTAATGATTTCTTTTCCAAGAAAACTGTTTTTAGGGCACCCTACCAATTTGAATTTTTTTTTGTGACAAACTTGCTTGAAGAATGTATTTTGGAACATGGTTTTTGAGCTAAGAACACAAGCATGTGAGTTTTGAGCCCAATTGCCTGGTTACATCTTATAACCACTTATTTCCATTCTTGTGTGCATTATTCTCTTTCTATGATTGTAATCTTTGATTTGTTTGATTCTTTATGTCCATTATTCCATGTATACATGCATTTATATGATTGAGGTCATTATTTCATATAACTCACTTACCTAAATAGCCTACCTTTCATCAACCATTGTTAGCCAAATTTGAGCCTATTTAATCCCTTTTGTTCTTAATGTTAGCACATCACTACCCTTAAGTGAAAAATAATAAATGTCCTTAATTTGGATCTTTGATTAGCTTAGGCTAGTGAGAGTGTGTATCATTTGGGTATGGGAAACTTGGGACATTGGTTGAGAGAAAAGTGTGTTTTTATATTTTTGTTGAAGATTTTTGGGAATTGGGTACACGCTTATGCATTAAATACGTAAAACCATATGCATTGATACGTTTGTATATACTTTGAAAAAAAAATATATGTTAAAAAAAATTGAAAAAAAATATAAA
Organism: Arachis ipaensis; assembly: GCF_059453495.1. NCBI lineage: Eukaryota > Viridiplantae > Streptophyta > Magnoliopsida > Fabales > Fabaceae > Arachis > Arachis ipaensis. The sequence goes on from NC_142443.1 coordinate 80,880,791, forward strand.
AAAAAATATAGAAAAAAAAAAGAGAAAAAGAAATAAAAAGGGGACAAAAATTCCCCAAAGTAAAGTTCAATAAAAATCAATGCATATAGAATGTGAATTAAAGAGAATGCATGAGGATGTGAAAAAGTGAGAATCATGGGTACCTAGGTTGTGTATTAGAGTTGTATAGGTTGTTATATGTGTTTGGTGAGAGCTTAGGTTAATCAAAGATTCAAATTTTAAGCTCACTTGACCATATGCATCCTTACCTTTACCCTAGCCCCATTACAACCTATGAATAAGTCCTCATGATGAATGTATGCCTGCATTGAATAATTGTTGATTGTTAGATGAAAAACAAATCTTGGAAAGCATGAGTAGAAGAGAATTGAGTGATCAACCCTATACACTTGAGCGACTAGAGCGGATACACATCCGGTGAGGGTTCGATGCTCAATTCCTTGTTCCCGGCTTTCATGAGCGTTCTTCTTGCAAGTCTAATTGCACTTTATTTTGATATTCGAATTGGTAGAGTTTGTGAGTCGTCATATGATCCTAGCCCAACTTGTTCATACATGTTCTGGGAGATTGATTTACTTTTAACCAAGTAGGTAGAATCATTTTGCATTTAGCTCCATACATATAGATAGGTTTATATAGTTTATTTGCATTGAATAAATGTTCATACCATTTTCTTGTCCTTCTTTATTCTTAGCATGAGGACATGCTTGGTTTAAGTGTGGGGAGATTTGATAAACCCCGATTTTGTGGTTTATCTTGTGCTTATTTTGGGAGATTTTATCAACTTTTCCCACATTTATTCAATGAAATAGCATGGTTTTGCAATTCTCCCTTGATTTGTGCTTAAATGTGAAAACGTGCTTTTTAGGCCCTAAAATTGGTGATTTCAATTCACTTTGATTCCATTCGATGTCTTGATATTTTTGTTGAGTAATTTCAGGTTTAGAAGGCAAGTATTGGATGGAAGAAGTGAGGAGAAAAGCATGCAAAGTGGGAGAACTCATGAAGAAATGAAGGAACCGTAAAGCTGTCAAGCCTGACCTCTTTGCACTCAAACGACCATAACTTGAGCTAATGAGCTTCAAATGAGGCGGTTTCAGTTGCGTTGGAAAGCTAACATCCGGGGCTTCGAAATGATATAAATTTTGCCATATGTTGCCTGAGGCTCAGGGGCGCGCACGCGCCATGTACACGCGCGCGCCGATTCTACCGTGGGTCCACTTTAATGAAATCGCCTCCAGCGATTTTGTAGCTCATTTTGGGCCCAATCCAACCCATTTCTGATGCTATTGAACCCAAGGATTGAAGGGGGAATGAACGAAGTAGTCATAATTTAGTTTTCATCATGTTTTAGGAGTAGAATTCTAGAGAGAGAAGCTCTCTCCTCTCTCTAGATTTAGGATAGAAATTAGGATAGAGTTATGATAATCACTCTCAAATTTCTCTTTTAATTCTTGTTTTGATCTCAATTCTCTTTATGTTTTAGTGTTCTATTGCCTTTGATCTTGTAGTTTCTCTTGTTAATTTCTTATTTTACTCTCTTTTATGTTGATGGACATTGTTCGATCTTGATTTCTTTTAATGCAATTTTATATTTTCATGTCTCTTTTATGTTGATCTTGATTGTTATTGATTTCTTGCTTATGTTAGTTATGGGTTTCATTAATTCTTGCATTTTATGACGTTTACTTTTCTTACACATTAGGTGTTTGATATAATGTTTCCTTCTAGCTTTTGAGTAGTTTCCTTGACTCTTGGCCTAGGCTAAGGGAATTGAGTGACCTTGAGTCATTGGGTCTCATTGAATTGGTGATTTGAGAATCCTTGGTGATCAATTTGATACTCATTGACGCCAACCCACTACTAATCTAGATTAGTAGGTAGGTTGGGACTTATGGGTTGATGTGATCAAAGCCATTTGACGTACTTCAAGCCTAGGAGTAGACATGACGTACTTAAGGTTTTGTAAGTAGACTTAATGAGCTTGGCCTATCATAATTATCAATATATGGTTTGTAGACAAGGATGGTGATTTCAATTACCTATGTCTTAGCCAAGAGTACTTTTCCTTTATTTTATTAGTTCTTGTCATTTTACTTTCTTGTCATTTATATTTTCTTGTCAAATTCTAAATCAAACCCCCACCCCTTTCATCTTCATAGCCAATAATTAAACACTTCATTACAATTCCTTGTGAGACGACCCGGAGTCCAAATACTCCGGTTAATTTTCATTGAGGTTTGTTACTTGTGACAACCAAATTTTTGATGTGAGAATTGTTTGTTGGTTTGGAGCTATGCTTACAACGAAGTTGTTATTTCTATGAGAGAAATTCTAAACCATTGAGCAAAACTCAATCATCAAATATCTCTCTCATGGTTAGCCTATAAGGAAAAAATATAAATACAAAAGTGAGAGAAACTAAATGAAAATAAACAAAGGACTCCAAAACATGATAAAGGTCCTCCGCTCTGTCACCATCAAGCAACTCACCGAGGTGGGTTGCGACCTGCATCTGAAAGATAACAATAAAGTATGGAATGAGAACCGGAGGTTCTCAGTATGGGAACAGTGCCCAGTAATGTAAGATATAAGACTCTTGGTTGCCAGAGGAAATCTTAGAGCTTCATATCCATCATGAGATTCCAGCATTGTAAAGTCTTTTAATGTAATGATCTTCAAAATCACCATGAATGTTATTCCCAAAATCTCTTGGAGTGGTTACAAGAAAATCCTCATAAACAGCACCTTTAAACTCATTGAAACAATTGTAACCAGAGTCAACTGTGTAAACCTTATCATATATTTCATCACCTGCTTCGGATGCATTATTCTCTACCTTCTTCAAATTGGAATATGGCTCCACCTTTATCTTGCTAAAGCTACCTATTTGGAATATTCACAATGGAAAGATTTATCATATAAGATGACTTAATACGAGCAGCAACTGCAACTCCAGAACCCAGGGTATCATCGTCTCCAACTAAACTGAACCAACCTGACAACAATAAAACATCAATTAAAAGCCCACCAAATATGCTATGTACTTACATTAAAAGCAAGAACATTTTCCAGATGCAACAATAATAACATACCTAATGGGGGAGCCCTAGTCTTGCTTATTGAAGACAACAACAACAACCACGATGACTTCAGTTTTGATTTTGTCAAGGGCAGATATATTCTTACACAGGGTGGTGAGCTATATGTGCAGTCACCAGAAAGTACATTAATTAATAGTTAACATAGCTAATTAAATGTAAATCACGTAAATTCTCATTTACTATTTTGTCTAAACAGGGAAGTACATGCCCAGATTAGTTTCTGTGATTCTAGACGGTATAGCCAAGGTAATAAATTAAAGTAAATTTTCAGGGTTTTTAATCATGAAAATTCTAGATCTAATAATTGAACTTGGGCTTAAATATTAAATAATCAGTGGAATCAAATTAATAATAGTTGTGTGTTTCATGATGGTCACCACATGTTGTACTTATCATAAAGAAGCATAATCTATTTAAAAGAAAGGAGAGTAAGTACTTTTCTTAAATATTAAAATAGATATATTTTCTCCCTTGTCAACATTAGATCATATGTTTTATCGGGAGAGTCAGTAGACACCTCACCTTTTGTTGAAGGAAGAAAACTTCTGTCACAAAATTAGATATATAGAAGATTATAGAAAGTGACATTTTGCACAAAAGCAGAGTTAACTTTCTGCTAACATGGTGCTAACTAAAGAGGGAAGGAAATTCCATAAACTATTAACAATAAAAATAACAATAAGCATAATATTTGAGTCCTATTAACTATTAATGATAAGAACAGAGTGTAGCAAAGGCTGATGAAGAGATTGGAAAAAATTGAAAAGGCAGAAAAGCAAAGGCACAGAGATAATTTAACTATTTAATTAAGTGAAGAGATTTATACGGGAGCTAATTGATTAATTAGCAAATTTGGGACAACTTTAAGGTAAATGGATCAACAGCAATAGCAAGAAGATAATCAAACTTTGGGGATTATCATTCTTGATACTAGTCATCCACCAATAATACTAACCTAGAGAACAAATCATGTTTATATTAGAAACGGTAATAAAAACAATAATACATTCTATAAGTAATTTTTTAATGAGTAGTAAGCATATAAATAAGAACATGCATACAAAAATGAAAGCACCAAGAAGAGAGTCAGAATTGAAAGGATTTGA